>NW_022681465.1:65408203-66608203 GCF_009764315.1 Trachypithecus francoisi | reverse complement strand
TGAGTTGCAGCGGCTGTTATCTCTAGCCGGAACATGCTCTTTCTATTTTACCATAATTCCGAACACCCTTAATGTGTCCCCAACAGTGAGACTGACTATGATTTTTCATTTATTACTGCCTTGCACTGTTTTTCTTCATAGTAGAGACATAAGAAAGAGCATGTTTCTTTGAGGACATGAAGAAAATTCCCAAATGTGATATGTGCACTTCCGGTCATTTACTCACAGTGTTGGCCTGCCTCATTTAGGTGGCATTGGGTTTCCAGTTCATACTTAAAGCAGGAGAGAGACTGTAAGAAACTGAGGTTTCTGATGCCTGTTCTTTTTACTTTAACCTCAGGCTGAAATTTTCTTCGGCTTTTCTCTTTGTTCTCTCGTGCTCTCTTTTCTCTTTCATTTACTTTGCAATGAAAGCAAACATGGAAAATTAGATACATTTGGGAAGAAATTTTAGCTAGGCTGATGTGGGTGGGGTTTTTTATTGCTTTTTATTGTCACTGTTGATGCAAGTTCTTGTGCTGTATTTTTCCTCATATGCTTATAATGTCATTTATGTTTCAGACGTTATGAAGAGGACATGTACTGGAGAAGAATGGAGGAAGAACAGCATCATTGGGATGATCGCCGCCGAATGCCTGATGGAGGTTATCCTCATGGTCCTCCAGGCCCATTAGGACTTCTGGGAGTCCGACCAGGCATGCCTCCTCAGCCTCAGGGACCTGCAGTGAGTATCCACATTGGTGATATAAGGGGTGAAAGTTTGGTTCAGCATTAGAAGAAAACAATTTTGGAGGGGCTAATTTTTAGACTTAATAATCTTGTAATCTTGACAGTTTTTTGGAGACAGAGTCTTGCTGTGTCGCCCAGGCTGGAGTGCAGTGGTGTGATCTTGGCTCACTGCATGCAACCTGCACTTCCCAGGTTCAAGCAATTCTCCTGCCTCAGCCTCCCAAGTAACTGGGATTACGGCGCTCACCACCACACCTGGCTAATTTTTGTATTTTTAGTGGAGACAGAGTTTCACCATGTTGGCCAGGCTGGTCTTGAACTCCTGACCTCAGGAGATCTGTCCGCCTGGGCCTCCCAAAATGCTGGGATTACAGGCATGAGCCACTGCACCCAGCTTGATACAAGTTTTTAATGTGATTTAGGATCTTTCCTCCATTTTTTACAGGAAGGAAATATATGTTTCCTGTGTCTTCTGTATAAGGACCTCATAGAGTTTCTGGGAATCTTTCTTATTTTCAGTATATGCTAAATGGGAACAGAGCTTTTTATGCCAACTGTTCTTTCACATGAGACTCTCGCCTTTGGTTTTCCTTACATTAGCAGGAACAACAAATTTTTTTTCTTGTTTCTTTTCTTATTTTTCCTCTGGAGTGCAGTGGCATGACCATAGCTCACCGCAGCCTCAGCTTCCCGAGTAGCTGGGACATAGGCATGAGTCGCTATACCTGTCAGGAACAACTGATGTCAAAGGCAACTGCTTTGTCTTTAGATTTATTCTTACTGGTCTGGGTGCAGTGGCTCATGCCTATAACCCCAGTCTACTTTGGGAAGACCAAGGTGAAAGGATGGCTTGATGCCAGAAGTTCAAGACTAGCCTGGGCAACATGGTGAGACCCAGTGTCTATTTTTAATAAAAAGAAATTTATTCTTCTTTTTCCATTACCAGTGGCTTAGAATCTTTTTTTCCTTATTCCAGTTTTGACCATCTAAAACCTACTACTTCTAAATTGAGTGAAAGATAAGGGGTAGATAAAATGGTTTAAGATAAGCCCCAGAGTTGATGTTATTAAGACTATAGGAAAAATCTGCATCTTGAGAGTTTATGTTGTACAGAAGCTGGGTAAAAGGGACATCTTGTGTAGGTTCAGTCTACTGAAAACAAGATCTGTTTCTCTATAGAGCAGTTACAAGAAAAAAAATAGACTTCTCTTCTTTAACCTATTCTCTCATTTATCTTTGCTCAGAGGGTTGACAGTTGTAAGACTTGAATTACTGAAAGCAAAGTTTCAGAATCACTGGTTTTTAAAGTTAAGAGCATTTTCATAGCTTTAGGTTTATATGTATTATAATGTTATTTGTTTTGAGGCAAAGGCAAAGTGGGTATACAGGCATGCATGCATACATACATATAGTCTTGATGGTATAACTTTCCATAGTTTGCATTTTCGTTTTTACCGAAATGGAAAAAGAAGATAAAGCTATTCTTATTGAGAAGATACAACAAATATATATAGTTGAAAAATATCATTTGCTTTTGCTCAGGAAACATTTTTTTAAATTGAGCAACTTTTGTTTCTCTGCAGCCCTTACGTCGTCCTGACTCATCTGATGACCGTTATGTAATGACAAAACATGCCACCATTTATCCAACTGAAGAGGAGTTACAGGCAGTTCAGAAAATTGTTTCTATTACTGAACGTGCTTTAAAACTAGTTTCAGACAGTTTGTCTGAACATGAGAAGAACAAGAACAAAGAGGGAGATGATAAGAAAGAGGGAGGTAAAGACAGGTGTGTTTTGAAAGTTATTTACCATGTCTATAATTTTGGTTTTTCTTACATGGACTTCTTACATTTGAAATATAGCTTATGACTGATAACTCTGGTGTGAGTTCTATGTATTTTAACCATGCCTGTGTTAGATACTTCATGTATTCAGCTGCTGCTTGCAAAAATAGAAATACACAGTTCCACGGACACATGTGGTCTCTAACCTTGTAATTGTACTCATTTTAAGTTTAATTAAATGTTAAATGTAATTAAATTTAACTCAAATAAACTATTTTGAGTATTTCAAAGCAGCCATTATAGTTCTACAGTTGTATTCAGCTGCAGTTTTTCTCTTTTGATTTATTTGTTGCTTCTGCCCCACACTCAGTCTTTGTTTTAATAACTATTCCCTTAAAGCACTGACTGTAAAGCATGATTAAGCCTAAGCTTTAGCAATGTCTGTATATCAAGTTTGCATTATTAGCTGCAACTTTTTATTTTCCTTTTACCATTTGAAAATATTTTTGTATTACATTAAACATGACTCTTATTATTCTGACTTGTGAAATAAGAAACAGAAGTGTTAATGTCCATTGCTTTGCAGTTGTCTTTCTGTAAAGAACTTAGCTCTTTTTTTTTTTTTAATCCACATTGCTTAAATGAAGTATAGTTCTAAAAATGCTGGATATCTTTCTACTGCAGTTGATGGAAATTTTAATGGTATAAAAGTTATTTCACTTACTATTGTATGTTTACAGAATATTATGCTTCTGGTTAAGCAGAGAAATATCATAATATAATTTTATTTTACTGCAGAGCTTTGAAAGGAGTTTTGCGAGTGGGAGTATTGGCAAAAGGATTACTTCTCCGAGGAGATAGAAATGTCAACCTTGTTTTGCTGTGCTCAGAGAAACCTTCAAAGACATTATTAAGCCGTATTGCAGAAAACCTACCCAAACAGCTTGCTGTAAGTATTATGAAAATGTTAATTTTTACCCCTTGTCTGGTTTAGAAGTTTTTGGCAGGACTGACTGTGCTTCGGTTTAAACCTAAGCCAGCCTTTAAAATTTTGGCTTGACTCTCTGTATTGAGTTTTTTTGTTTGATTGTGCAAACTGATGAAACTATTTTTTTTTTTTTTGAGATGGAGTCTCGCTCTGTCACCCAGGCTGGAGAGCTGTGGCCGGATCTCAGCTCACTGCAAGCTCCGCCTCCCGGGTTCACGCCATTCTCCTGCCTCAGCCTCCCGAGTAGCTGGGACTACAGGCGCCCGCCACCTCGCCCGGCTAGTTTTTTGTAGTTTTTAGTAGAGACGGGGTTTCACCATGTTAGCCAGATGGTCTTGATCTCCTGACCTCGTGATCTGCCCGTCTCAGCCTCCCAAAGTGCTGGGATTACAGGGTTGAGCCACCGCGCCCGGCCAAACTATTTTCTACTTCATCTTTTTTAGGTTTTATAGTGATTGTATTTGGCATGAAGCCATCTTGCTGATGTATTTAAAAATGTAAAATTGCAGCAAATGCCTTCCTTTTCTTGTTCTTTTTCCAAGACTTGAATCATAAGAAGGCAGTTGTTAGGACAAAGTGATTTTAAAAATAAAATCCCATGTGTAGCAAGGTTAAATTTTTTAAATTCATGAACCTCTTGCCTATTTAGTTGAATGCTTTTAATAAAATATAGTAACTGAAGTAGTCTTTCTGATTTGAATTTCCCCAGTTATATTGTGAATATTTTCAGTTTTCTACATGTTTATAATGGTAGGAAATACTTATCTCCATCCAGCAAAACATGGCAATGCAAAACTAATAGAATATTTTATTTGGGTCCTACAAAAGCAAACTTTTTGTTAAGCTTAAGTTTACAAAAATTTTATATATTAGCTTATCAGAATGAGATTTAAAGTAGTGATTCCTTTAATAATTGAGGGTATAAAACTTGCAGTTTAATGAAGCATTCTAAATTCAAGGAATCAGATTTCATTGGTAATGTGTGTTCTGCAGTAGTGAATTAGAATGGTACCTTACTGTAACAGAGCAGCCGATGACAAAAGGGACAGTGAAGCACACTATTAAACTTAAAACTCTGACAACTCTGGCACTTGCTGTTGCTTGTTTTATATTATTATTCCAGATGGGAAATTTTTTATTGTAGATGAGTCTTTTTTTTAATTATCAGGAGCCAGCAGAATTGGCTTTGTTGTGTGTTACTTCATACTCCTGTTGAGGCTGCTAGGGCAATGAAGGGGGAAAAGAAAAGGTTTGGAGGCCTTGGAAGAATCATAGAATTTGTGATAAACATCTTGATCCTAATTGTGGTGCTTAGTAAAATTGCAAACCAGGGAATATATCATAATTAAATAGCTAACAGCCAGTTAAGCTAAAAGTAGAATACTCTTCAAGTGGATAAGCAAGTGAACTAAAATTAATTTATAGTTAATACTTACATAATACTATATTAAGTGCTTTATATAGTTGATTCATTTAATCTTCCAGCCACCCTATAGGTTAGGTACAATTATTTTCTCCATCTTACAGAAATAGATGCAGGGTAGTTAAATAATTTGTCTGTCATCATATCACTGGTAAACTATTAGAGCTGGGATTTAAACCTAGATACTATACTGTAAATACTGTATGTAGTTTTCGTAGAGTCTTCATTTGTTCATATAAAATGGGGCTTATGTGTCTACCAAATTACAGCAAATCCTAGTTTTTCTGGATATTGACTGAGACTTTCTGCTCCCTGATAAAATGAGGATTTCACAGAAAATGTGCAATATGGGAATAGTTAAATTGTAGCTCCTTTTAAGGTCAGGTAGCTATTTTAGCTTCATTCAAGTTATGCAAATATGCTATGAATATGGCAGTGTTTCTTTTATCCAAGAATTTATCATCTAAGACATACATATGTACAAATAACTCACAGTACAAACAATGGTAAATATTCAACACAGAATTCTGAAAGTTGAAAGTAAGACTAATAATACTGGCATGTATGGCAGGGCTTCCTAGAAGGAGCAGTATATGATCTAGTCCTCATATAGAATGGTTAGGGTAGTGAGAGAGTGAAAGAGCCATAATGAAACTGCTTTTGTTTGTTAATACAACAGATCCAATCCAGTTTGTTTCTTATAATCTTCATTACACAGGTTATAAGCCCTGAGAAGTATGACATAAAATGTGCTGTATCTGAAGCGGCAATAATTTTGAATTCATGTGTGGAACCCAAAATGCAAGTCACTATCACCCTGACTTCTCCAATTATTCGAGAAGAGAACATGAGGGAAGGAGGTTGGAAAGCCATTAAACTTTTTACTTTCTATTAACTTTTTTTAAAATTTATCTACTCTTTAAAATGGTATTAAGCCCTAGAAGGCAACATGCTGGCATTACATGTGAATTTGATAGATCTTACTTATTTAGCAACCGGTTTTGCCTAAGTTAATTTCCCACAGAGTAAATGCTCTTTTTAGTGATGTATTTTTATATAAAACACTATGGTATGATTGATTTTCTTGATTTCTTTCTTTTCTTGCTAACCTCAGATTTCTGGAAAAAAACTTCAAAATTATTTTTACTGGTATAGTCAATGCATGAAAAAATGGTTTTAAAATGTTGCTAGTGACTAGGGGGACACAACTTTAACTTGGCATTAAGAAGTTTTTGCTCTTGCCTTGTCTTACAAAAAAGACAAGAGTTTTCACAAAATTGGCTAAGTATTCGTAACACTTATATTTTTAAGAGGCATTTTTAGATATGTGATAGTGGATTTGGCTTGTCCTGTGGTAAATATTTCTAGTTCTCTGAGGTTGCTCTTTGGCTTGGAGCGCTTTCATAAATGCAGAACATCCTAATGCAGGAGGATTTGGACATTTGACCCTAATATCACACTTCAGATACTGAAAAATAAACTGTGTAAATGTAGATAGTGAGTCATAGCACAATTCAGGGTTTTTAAACTTAATTTACAACTATAGAATATGAAATCCTGCTGGTGCCAGCAATGTTGCTTTAGGGACTATTCTGTAACGTTTTCAGAGCTTCAAAAGCTTTTAAGCTGAAAAGCATGATCAGTGTCTGCAGTATGTTGGTTCTGTTGTTTTATGGGTCAGATAAAATTTACTTTGTTTCCTTTCATGTTTTTATACATCTTGTTGAGTATGAAGTAACAGTCTACACTAATATTTCTTTGTGATACAGGTTGAGGAGGAAGAGGGTACTACATACTTAATATTAAAATTAATTTGTATAAAATAGCATTAGTAGTCTCTCAATTACTGTTTCTTTAAATTTGTTTTCTTGGAGCAATTTTTTTAAGACACTGGGCTTTTCACAACCCAGGAAAAGAACATTTTACCAAAAATGCCATTGGGAGATGTCTAATTTTACATACTTTGCATGTATACCATAATCAGATGATATTTATATCTTAAGCTTTGCATCTTAAGAGTTTTGTGTAAAGGATTTTCTTATGTGAACATGAGTTTCTACTCAAGGTCTGGCCATGGGTGTTGCTGGAGAAACAGTTCCTGAGTCAATCTGGTCAGGTCATATACAGCATATGGGATTTGATAAAACTGATATGATATATTATAAATGTTGCTATATTTAGTGTAAAATTATAACCATTTAACTTTATTTCAGAATACATTTTGTTCAGTTATATTTATACTTTATTAAATTTGTACAGTATCAAGCCATTTTATGTTGTAAAAGTCTAAAGTGAATAGTATCATATTTGCAGTAAATTATTTGATAACCTATCCCTCCTAAAGGAAACAAAATTATATTTTTGTCTGACCCAGACTTGAGTTAGAATTATTGTTCTGAATTTCATAAATATGACGAGGAAAATGGTCAGTCCAAAATGGAGAGATTTTGCTTCAAGACACTGAGCTGAAAAGTTGGATGTGTCAAAGTGTAGAAACATTGATAGTGTTCCTTGCTGCAGATAACTGCAGTAAACCATGTCTTTAGCTTCATTATGAAGATTGCTTCTTTCTTGCTGCAGAATAACGGTATGTATTCTCTCTCACTGCAGCTCCCAATGCTCTGTGTCTTAAAATCATTTAAAGGCTATAGCTTGCTTTGGGGAGTTAGTACAGGGGTTAAGGAAGGCTTTGCCGGAAGAACAATTGTGAATCATGAGAGTTACTACTTGCGCATTGTGTGGTAGCCTCTTTAATGCATAATGGTCCTTTTTAATACCAAAAATTATTTAATAAAGGAAATGATTACATTGTCCAAATAACTGTTAAACGCATGACAGATCTGTTTTATGATACTGTGTTTGACAGTTAAACATTAAGTAAACATTTAATTGACTTTAAGCTTGAAATGTTCAGAATGCTCTAACCCTTGCTACAGAATCTTTTCTGCAGCAAGTTAAGTATTGTGTGTGTTTTTTCCCACCTGTAGCTTATCAGGCCCGGCCCAAAGCCTTCTAACAGAGGGGATTGATCCTGTCAGGGGTTGCTGCCAAGACATCGGAAGGATTTTTGACCAAGGTTTTCAAAAGCTCAGTGTCACATCTGCCATTTGATAAAGGAGGGATTTTGGATGCAGAGCCTGGCATTTATTGTCCTTTGTGTGACTGTTTTGTTTGTTTTGTCTTCGTCTCTTCTAGAATTGAGCAGTGTTCACACTAGTTTTTAAATGGTTGAGTGGGTTATATATTTTACATGACCATGTTAATTTGAATTAATATATTCCCATTAACGTTTAATCATAAAATAGTGTGGACACAGCATGTCTTCTAATTGGTGATTAACCCCTTAAAATCTGTGAAATACATTCATGTAGAACAAGAATTAGCATTTTGTTTTTATAAATTAACTGGTTTTTGTTTTGCTTTGTTAACTGGGTGTTAGGCAACAAGTATGATTTTAGCAGAATATATCTAAGGGGTTAATCTACTTGAAATAGAAAATGGGTACAAAAATCCACACTAAATTTAACAAAAATTTTCTACTTATAGCTGTAATTTGTTTTTAAATTGCAGTAGGTATTAGCTGGGCGTGGTGGCGGGCGCCTGTAATCCCAGCTACTCGGGAGGCTGAGGCAGGAGAATTGTTTGAACCTGGGAGGTGTAGGTTGCAGTGAGCCGAGATCATGCCATTGCACTCTGGCCTGGGCGACAAGAGTGAAACTCCATCTCAAAGAAAAAAAAAATTGCAATAGGTGTCTTGGCATCTTTGAATTTATATCATGGATTAAAATTTCCAAAGTTATGAATGCTTATGTGCAAAACAAAATTTTCTTGCATATTGGAGGAAATAAAATTGTGAATTAACATTAGAAATTTAGAAACATTTTAGAAAGAGATTGCACATTGTCACCTATTTGCATTCTAGCTTTAGCAAATGTAAGTAAATAAGGGACATAGAAAGAGGTCCTTTAGCATGTTTTACTACTGCTTTGGGGAAGTCAGCTTTTTCTTTTTTGTGTGTGAGGGATTTTGTTTTGTTTTGTTTTGTTTTGTTTTTGAGACAGTCGCTCTGTCACCCAGGCTGGAGTGCAGCAGCACAATCTCGGCTCACTGCAACCTCCACCCACTTCCCAGGTTCAAGCAATTCTCATGCCTCAGCCTCCCAAGTAGCTGAGTACCTGGGACCACAGGCACATGCCACCATGCCCAGCTAATTTTTGTATTTTTGAGTAGAGATGGAGTTTCACCATGTTGGCCAGGCTGGTCTCAAATTCCTGACCTCAGATGATCCACTTGCCTCAGCCTCCCAAAGTGCTAGGATTACAGGTGTGAGCCACTGCGCCTGGCCTTTTTTTCTTTTTTAAAACTTCATAGTTAGCTGTGCTTTCTTGTGTCCCTTTTCCTTATCTATTCCTAACAGAATAGTTCATTTCTTATGTTCAGGTTATTTCTAGGTTCATAGTTGGTCTTACAAGTTTTGAGAGTACTAATATTTTTGTCTTGATAGCTTCTTTTTAGCACCAAATTCCTCTTAGTGTTTATTCTCAAAATGCCACACAGTTTTCCTTGATTATCTGTAAGTCTTTCCTCTAAATATATCTTCTGAAAAATCTGTGGACACAGATTTTCATCTGATTACTTGAGGAGTAAAAAACTAAGAAAAAGAAACCTTAGAGAATGGAATTCTGTCAGTTTCAAAATATGTTTTTTATATGTCATCTACTCAAAATAAGAACAAGTTATCTTTTAAGATACCTGAATGCTTGTAATGAGATATGAGTAACCTGACCAGAACTGCAACTAGTACTCTTAAGATAATTCACTTTTTCTTACTTTTATCATGTATTTTTTCTTTTGTCCATATTCGTTTTATATACTCAATTATTAAACTATTCTAAATGCCTCATAATTTCCAAAGGACTATTATATTTAATAGATAATATAATTTTTCTATATTGAGAAAATATACTATTTAAATCACTGAAAGCTGTGAATTAGATTGGAATAATTGCCATTTGCTTATTAATAGCTTAATTAGCAGATCTGTTAATATACACATTTTACAGATGTTTAGATGGATATAAAGATAGCCCTTTGTCTACTTTTATGAATGATTTACTAATGTAAAGTTAACTTCTTGTCCTGGTTTAGTTTCATATATTCTCAACTTTTGTGTAGCTCATTTATGTTTTAATTAGCTTAAAGACCCTACACATCTATCGTCACAGGATGCTGTTTGTTGCATCTTTTCCACTCTTAATTCTGTTTAACCATGCTAGTTCCTATTCCCTGTTCTGCCTTGCCTATTGTTTCTCTTCTATCATTTTTTGAAATACTTTATGGGAACTTTAAATTTTAAAGGGCATTTCATACTCTGATAACTAAAATTTTCCTGTGGAAGGGAGAGCTTTAAACTTTTAGAAATGCCTGTTTTGGGCCGGGTGCAGTGCCTCACGCCTGTAATCCTAGCACTTTGGGAGGCCGAGGCTTGAGGTCAGGAGTTAAAAAACAGCCTGGCCAATATGGTGAAACCTCATCTCTACTAAAAATACAAAAAATTAGCCGGGCGTAGTGGTGCACACCTGTAATCCCAGCTACTTGGGAGGCTGAGACAGGAGAATCGCTTGAACCCAGGAGGCAGAGGTTGCAGTGATCCGAGATCGTGCACTCCAGCCTGGGCAACAGAGTGACACTCCATTTCAAAAAAAAAAAAAAAAAAAAAGAATGCCTGTTTTGGGTTCTTCATTTTTTTCTGTAACTACAACTATTAAGCATTCTATATTTATCATCAGTTCTTTGTTATATTAGCTCCAGAATAACTTAGGACCATTTAGAGTACTGAACAAACTCAGTAGTTTATTGTACATTCTCATTTATTAAGGTGGATTTTTGTGTTCCCTCTTGTCTTGTTGTCTTTGTGCTAGTGCACTGTGTCCAGTAATCTTTCCTTCAGATTTCGTTTTGGTGGGTAGGGCTTATATTTCCAGAAATTGTTTATTATATTACTAAATTAAGAGTTTAAGTTAACCTTTCTTTTGTTCCTCATATTGGATTATGTAAATTTGTTGAAAATATCTCCGTGGGTATATTAAAGTGCTGACAAGCTCTCAAATGGCTCATGTGACACTGATGCTACCTTAAGGAAGTGTCTTGCTCACCTGGTCAAACACCCATTCCTCACTGCATTTTGCCAATTCAATCCATTTTAGATGTAACCTCGGGTATGGTGAAAGACCCACCGGACGTCTTGGACAGGCAAAAATGCCTTGACGCTCTGGCTGCTCTACGCCACGCTAAGTGGTTCCAGGTTCGGAACATCATTTTACTTTTTTCTTGTAGCCTTATGAGAGAGTAGTTCAGTACAACATGTTTAACTGTGCTTAAACATTTCAAAAGACTGCCCAAGCAATACTATTTTAAATATCAGAAAATATGTTAACATAGAAAGCTGGGTATGATGATCTGCATATTGCAGTTATTATTAATTTGACAATGAACCTAGGTTTGGGAAATGTTTTGTAGTTGGGGTTTTTTTATTTTTTATTTTTAGTGGCTATATTTAAAGTTGACTTGTTTAGGAACATCACATGTTTGTGTATATATATTATATTCCATAAGGCTGCAGATTAACTTTGCTTTAAATAATGGAATATGTGTTTAAAGCTTTGTGTATAGTTTTAAGATTTTTTTCCCCCTCTTTCTCTAAGTTAATAAGTGTAGGGAGTGAAAGGTGAGGAAGCAGCTGTTTGGTTTAGTGACTTTGCAGTCATGCAAAGGCACAGAAGGGAAACCAAACAGATTTCCTTAACCTTTCAGTCCCTAGACAAACTTTTTAGCTCTTTACTTTTTCTTTTATTTCTCATGTAGGCAGACTTTTTTTTTTTAAGTTTACTGTTTTAAATGAACACAGGTCAAGGTTCACAGGGGATCAAGAAATATTATTCTTGTATAATCTGTTTACTTTGACCTAAATACCAGCTTTTAAATACTAACCCTGGCATAAAATACTGCTGTAAATGGCAGCTCATTGAACCCAATTTTAAGTGTGATTGTTTTTGTTTTTATCTGAGCTTCCATTGAACGGTGGTATTTTAACTTTTTTTCATCAAGGGATATATTCAGTATTTCTAAGATTAATTCAATTGGTTTTTGTGTTGCTCTCAAGGCTAGAGCTAATGGTCTGCAGTCCTGTGTGATTATCATACGCATTCTTCGAGACCTCTGTCAGCGAGTTCCAACTTGGTCTGATTTTCCAAGCTGGGTAAGTAGTATGTAACTGTATAGTATAAAAACATATAGGAAATAATTCTGCAGTTTTTATCCTCTCAGTTTACATATGATTATCAGCTTTATTTGCATTTACTAAATATAGTTTTTCTCTTCGGATGAAAAGTCCTGGGGGGGGGAGTCTTAGAATGTTTAATTTTC
Source organism: Trachypithecus francoisi (assembly GCF_009764315.1). NCBI lineage: Eukaryota > Metazoa > Chordata > Mammalia > Primates > Cercopithecidae > Trachypithecus > Trachypithecus francoisi. Next base: position 66,595,852 of record NW_022681465.1, on the reverse strand, counting down.
TCAAATGTGACTAATTAAAGATTTTCATTGATGTTTCTCTTTGTGTTTTTTTTTCTTTTTGTTGTTTTCACAGTATTTTTTAAAAATACTACAGCATTTATTGATTTTTACATATACAAATGTATAAAGAAGACTGAAAAACTGTTAATCTCCTTATGCAGGGACATTTTTTAAAATAATGTATGTGGTTGGGAACTGTAAAAATTCAGAAATATATATAATTCAAAAATAATACAAAAAAATAGGAAATTCAGTAACACAGAAAGCTACAAAATAACCAAAAACCTTATTTAAAGGCAGATTATGTTAGTCTCCTGTGATTTCTTCTAGGAGAAAAAAATTATACCTATTATAGTATATGTTTCTATCTTTATGTACATTACTGTTAGAAACTGATTCCTGAAGAGCAAGAATTCAGATAGGGATTCATTTAATTAAAAAAAAAAAAAAAACCTATTGACTCCATACTTGAATTAATGAGAGTGAATAGGCAAGATTACCTTAGTTCTCTCTCTCTTTTTTTTTTTAATCTCTTTTAACACAAGCATGGCCTTGCTATCACGATTTAAAACTGTAGTTTAAAACTTTTAACAAAGCTCATCTTAGAGTTCTTTGAAAAGGCAGTCACATCTACTACATTCTTTATATGGACATGCCATATTTTATTTAACTTATATTCATTTGATAGACATTTGGGTTTAAATCTTTTGCTATTAAATCCTTATTATACCTCATTGTATATATTGTCAAGCTTTTGAGGGCAAAATAAGTTGCTAGGGCTGAAATTTCAAGGTCAAAGAACATGTACTAATTCTTCACCAGAAGGTTAGGTCATTGAAAATTTCAAAAAACTATTTAGACTGATTATATTCTTTACACTCTCATAGTTCTGGGATATTATCACACTTCTTAGTTAACAATATGATAGGCAAAATAAGGTGTTCACAAGCACAGTGGCACACGCCTGTAATCCCAACACTTTGGGAGGCCGAGTCGGGTGGATAACTGAGGTCAGGAGTTCGAGACCAGCCTGACCAACATAGTGAAACCCCATCTCTACTAATAATACAATTAGCTGGGCATGGTGGCGGGTGCCTGTAATCCCAGCTATTCGGGAGGCTGAGGCAGGAGAATTGCTTGAACTCAAAGGGCAGAGGTTGCAGTGAGCCGAGGTTGCACCACTGCACTCCAGCCTGGGCGACAGAATGAGACTCTGTCTCAAAAAAAACTAATTTAAAAACTATGGATAGCTAGATCAAAGATTAACCAGTCATGGTCTAGTGACTTATGCTTGTAATCCCATTATTTGAGAGGCCCGAGGCAGGAGGGTCACTTGAGTCCGGGAGTTGGAGACCAGCCTGGGCAACAGGGTGAAACCGTTTCTCTAGAAAAGATACAAAAATTAGCCAGGCATGGTGGCATGTGCTTGTGGTTTCAGCTACTGGAGAGACTGAAGTGGGAAGATCTGTTGAGCCTAGGTCAAGTCTACAGTGAGCTGTGACTGTGCCAGGGCACTCCAGCCTGGATTACAGAATGAGATCTTATCTCTTTTTTTTTTTCTTTGAGACATATCTACAAATGATATTTTGCCTTTCCAGTACTTTTTTTCTATTTTAATTAAAAGATAATTCTACAGTAACAAATACGGAATAAAAGAAATACTACTTATGGTATGTTCCTGATTGTACTGAAAATGTTCTGGTCTATAAAGTATATTAAGCATAGCGGTATATAGCCTTTTATTTGAGATATTTACTTGTCATGTTGAATTATCAATCTTTTTCCAGTTTAAGTTTTGAATCAGTAAAGGAAGTTGAACTTTTATCACACAATTTTTCAAGTCTTATTAACATGAATGTATAGTTTTTCTCCTTCAACCTGGTAATACTGTGTAAATAGATTTCTTCATATTGAGCTACCTTTGCATTCTGGGAATGAGTCTTCATACATATGAGAAAAGTGTTTTAGTTTGTTTAGGAATTTCTCAGTGACATGAAATAAATTTTTTAGGTTTTGCCTCTGTGCTCTGTCAAATTTAGAAGCAGTGATCATTAACTCTGTAAAAATAATTTAGAAGCTTTTCTTTAAACTCTGAAGCAGTTTTAGTAGCATCAAAACTTTGTTTCTTGAAAGTTTATAAAAATTGATGTGACATCATCACTTTCCAGTTCCTTTTAAGGGAATAGTGTTTTCTCAATTTTTTCTATTATAATTAGTCTCTCTCTTGTGGTTAATTTTGGCAATTTATATTTCCCTTAAAAAATCAACCCATTCAATAGAGTTACACTATTTTAGGATTTTTAAAAATGTTTTTGTATCTTTATTCTTTCTCTCTCTCTGGTTTGTTTTTGGTTTTTTTGTTTGTTTGTTTTTTGCTTGCTTGTTTGCTTTTAATTCTTCTTTGTGTCATTGATTAGACTAGCCAGTAAAGCATTTGCCAGATGGGAGCAAAATTACAATGTGAGTGTTTCAGTATTTAGGTGTTTGGAATTTATTTGATTCTTAATAGATTTTAAATACAATAATTTGTAGGCATTGTATAGCTTCAAATTTATTTATTTATTTATTTATTTATTTTATTTTATTTTTGAAATGGAGTCTCTTGCTCTGTACCCCAGCCTGGAGTACAGCGGTGCTTTCTTGGGTCAATGGCAACCTCCACCTCCCGGGTTCAGGCGATTCTCCTGCCTCAGCCTCCCACATAGCTGGGATTACAGGCATGCACCACGACGCCTGGCTGATGGCATTTTTAGTAGAGACGAGGTTTCACCATGTTGGCCAGGGTAGTCTGGAACTCCGGACCTCGAGTGATCCGCCTGCCTTGGCCTCCCAAGGTGCTGGGATTACAGGCATGAGCCACCGCACCCGTCCCAAATTTTAAAAATGTGTGGAAATACAAGCATTGTACGTCATCATCCTGCTTCCTGCTTTCTTAGACTTTGGTTCCCTCTACCCACCCAGGGTGTCCTTGAAGCTATCTCTGTTTTTGTAAGTCCATGTTTTGTTACTTGTATGAATAGACTCTCAACACCACTGCGTCTGGGCCACTCTTGCAATCTGGATTTCCAGCACTGCAGATTGGTCCTACCCAGGCCTTCTTTGAGTCACCCATGCACTTCACAGGGTGTTTTCTTCTTTGAGGGTGGAAAGCCTTAAGAACTGAGAAGAAAAGAGAATGCACAGGTCAAAGGAATTGAAGGAGCATTGACTATGGCAGGGGAAATGATTGAAGAAAGTCAAAAGTGAAAAAAGCTGCTGGCTGATCTTTGAAATCATTTACATATAACAACAAATATATTAGTATTTTGGTACTTTTTAAAAACACCAAAATGTCAGTATTTTGACATTTAAAATTCGCTCCTAGTATTGTATTCTTTAGGCAGTGCTTTATCTGTTTTACTGCTTTTTTGTCTCCTCAAAATCAGCTCTATTGTAATCCTCATTAATAATTTATTACTTTACAAGTTTATCATTCTATATTTATTTTCCTCAGGATTTTCTGTTATTATTTTACAAACTTCTTGAGTTGGATACTTGATTCATTGATTTATTCTGTAGTTATAGAGGTTTTAAAGCTGCAGTTTAAAGATGAACACGAAGTTTTGGCTGTATAGGTAATGCTTTGTAATTTGTTTTCATACTATCTTTAAGCCAACAGTAGTTTTGAGGGAATTTTATTTTCCCACCCTCTCCCTGAGACAGAGTGTTGCTCTGTCTCCCATGCTGGAGTGCAGTGGCTCGATCTCAGCTCACTGCAGCCTCCACCTGCCGGGTTCAAGCAATTCTCCTGTCTCAGCATCCTGAGTAGCTGGGATTACAGGCATGCGCCACCACACCCGGCTAATTTTTGTATTTTTTAAGTAGAGACGGGGTTTCACCGTGTTGGCCAGGCTGATCTTGAACTCCTCACCTCATGATCTGCCTGCCTCAGCCTCCCAAAGTGCTGAGATTACAGGCGTGAGCCACGGCGCCCAGCCCAGGGAATTTTTATATTCTGCTTGGTTGAAGGAGGTTTGCTTTTGTTTTTGTAAATAATATCTAGTTTTTATGGCATTGTGATTCAAGAAATGTAGTCTGCTATTTGCAATTTTTTTAATTTAACGTGTTTTTTTGTTGCCTAATATATGTTCAATTTTTATAAACTATGGTTATTTAAAAGAAGAGATCTGCTCTCAACAAAATTAAGAGGTATAATGTATACTTCTTAATTTTTGAACTTCATCAGTCATTTTGTTCCTTTTTTTTTTTTTTTTGAAACCAAGTCTCGGCCGGGCGCGGTGGCTCAAGCCTGTAATCCCAGCACTTTGGGAGGCCGAGATGGGCGGATCACGAGGTCAGGAGATCGAGATCATCCCGGCTAACACGGTGAAACCCCGTCTCTACTAAAAAATACAAAAATCTAGCCGGGCGAGGTGGCGGGCGCCTGTAGTCCCAGCTACTCGGGAGGCTGAGGCAGGAGAATGGCGTAAACCCGGGAGGCGGAGCTTGCAGTGAGCTGAGATCCGGCCACAGCACTCCAGCCTGGGCGACAGAGCGAGACTCTGTCTCAAAAAAAAAAAAAAAAAAAAAAAAAAGAAACCAAGTCTCACTGTGTCACCCAGACTAGAGTACAGTGGTGCGATCTCAACTCACTGCAACCTCCACCTCCTGGGTTCAAGCGATTTTCCTGCCTCAGCCTTTCAAGTAGCTGGGATTACAAGGGCGCACCACCATGTCTGGATAATTTTTGTATTTTTAGTAGAGACGGGGTTTCACCATGTTGGCCAGGTTGGTCTCAAACTCTTGACTTCAAGTGATCTGCTCCCCTCGGCCTCCCAAAGTGCTTGGATTATAGGTGTGAGCCACTATGCCCAGCCCTCAACTTCTTACTGAATAGGCTGAGGATGAGGAAAGAAGGTTGTTATTGCTGTCTCCAGTGGCAGAGATGGAAGGTAACACCCATATAAGTGGATCTGTGCAGTTCAAACTCAAGGGTCACCAAATAGAGTCCCACATACCTCCTGCCATCACACATACAACAGCCTCCCCGACACTAAAGTAGTATGTTTGTTACACTTAATGAACCTACATTGACCTGTGACTATCACCCAGAGTCCCCACAGAATAGATTTTTATCTCTAGTTTTCATGCCACGTTCCACACAAGTACAAAGATGTCATGCAAATCTGTTCTCACCTTTTTTGATAACTCTTCTTTTCCTTCCCCTGTGAGAGATGATTGGATGATTGCTTATGAAAAGGAGGAGGATTTGGCTACCCGCAGCCTTGTTAGCAAATGCACTCTCCTGCGTCTTCATCAGATAATACTGTGGCACTCCAAATGTGATGGATTTTATTGCCACCCCTTCAGTTTCAGGTTTCAACCCAAGAATGGACTCCTAGAGCTTTTGTCTTTGCAGGATTTGCTCCATTTGTTTCCTGAACCTATTTTACCATTTCCTTTCACAATTTATATTCCCCTGAACCAAGAGAGCATTTGGGTATGTGAAGCTAATTTGGGGTTCTATGAAATTTTTTTTTTTTTTTCCTACCTCTTACTCCTTTGGAAGATCTTACCTTTATTTTTTCTTTAATCTGCATTTTAGCCAAATGCATTTATTATTGGAAATAATTACATGTGAATAATTACCATTTTTCTGCTCTTTCCTGATTTCTTCTGTTCTTTCCTGGTTTTCAAATTCTTCAGGATAGCAAATTCTAGTGTTTTTCTTTTCTCTGGTGAGAGAGAAGATGGTCAGATGGAGTTTTTACTTTTAGGAAAATTTCTTCTGAAACTGCTTATAATGTGATTCATTTTACCTTTCTCCAAATTGAAAGTTATTGGTGAAATTTTTGGGAGTTGTTGAATCAGCTGTCATCCCCACCCTCATCTCTCTGGAGAGCCAAGTTAGAAAGTTACCTAAGCAGGGTAAACACTCTGTTCTTCGAGAATGTTCTCTGTCACTGGCCTTTTCCTCTGTTTGATTCAAGCTGTTACATTTTTTTCTTGAAAGGCAGTAGTGTGTATATTGTATCATTTGTTTTTGAGACAGGTTCCCACTCTGTCACCTAAACTGGAGTGCAGTGGAGCAGCCCTGGCTCACTGCAGCTTTGAACTCCTGGGCTTAAGCATTCCTTCTGCCTGAACATTCCTAGTGCCTGTGACGACAGGCACATGCCACCACACCTGACTAATGTCTTTATTTTTAGTAGAGATGAGATCTCACTATGTTGCCCCATCTGGTCTCAAACTCCTGGGCGCAAGCGATCCTCTCACCACGGTCTTCCAAAGTGCTGGGATTATAGGCATGAGCCACCATGCCTGGCCCTAATACATTTCTTAATCATGTTTTGGAGGCAAGAGATCTTCAGGTTGGGTCTGTGCTATTGCCATAAACAGGAGTAACTTTTTTTCTTTTATCAAATAAATTTGAAATTCTTATGAACTGTATTATGTTTGATTTTATTTAGCATTCAGATTACTTACTTTGAGCAAATCCTTAAGTAACAATGCCTGCTTTTGTGGCCTTTCCTTTACCACTGCAATGAGGGTTGAAAATGGTGTTCTGCCTTCAAATTAGTAGTTCTTTTGTCATGAATCCATGGTGATGAAATAAAGAAAATATAGGTGGAGTTCTGTTGTAATGTTGGTCTGATGTCAGAATTGCTGTGTGCTATCTAAACCTTTACAATAGTATAATTGCAGTAACTTACAAAAGGCATGTAATTTTTTAAATGTTTATTACAGGCCTAGCACAATGGCTCCTACCTGTAATCCCAGCACTTTAGGAAGCTGAGGTGGGAAGGTCACCTGAGGCCAGGAGTTCAAAACCAGCCTTATTCGTATAGCAAGACCCTATGTCTACAAAAGACAAACCTAAAAATTAGCCGAATGAGGTGGCGCATACCTGTAGTCCCAGCTACTCAGGAGACTGAGGTCAGAGAATCACTTGAGCCCAGGAGTTTGAGGCTGCAGTGAACTATGATTGCACCACTGCACTTCAGCCTGGGTGGCAGGGCAAAACCATGTCTGTCTGTCTGTCTCTCTCTCTCTCCCTCTCCCCCCACCCCCTTCTGCCCCCCACCTCCTCTCTCCCTCTCCCTCCCCCTCCCTCTCTCACTCACACACAACACGCATGCGCGCGCACACACGCACACACACACACACACACACAATGTTTATTATATATTTCTAAACAGTGTCTTACGATGAGTGTTTCAGCAAAAAAATCTGTTATTGAGCTGGGCACAATGGCCCATGCCTGTAGTCCCAGGTACTCAAGAGACAGAGGCAAGAGGATCTTTTGAGGCCAACCTGGGCACATAGCGAGACCCTATCTCAAAAAAAAAAAAAAAAAATCCGCCACAGTATTGATGAACGTTGAAAACAGCATGCTAAGTGCAAGAATCCAGGCATGCAAAAGGTCACATGTGTGATTCCATTTATATGAAATATCAAGAATATATAAATCCATAGAGACACATTGCTTAATGGGTAAGGGGGTTTACTTTGGGGTAATGGAAATGTTTTGGCACTTGATATGCACAACATAGTATAATAATGCTGCTGAATTATTCACTTTAAAATGTTTAATGTTATCTTTTTTGAGACAGAGTCACTCTTGTCGCTCGGGCTGGAGTGCAGTGGCATGATCACGACTAACTGCACTCTCGACTTCCCAGGCTTAAGTGATCCTCCTAACTCAGCCTCCCACGTGCATAGGACTATAGGTGCATGCTACTGTGCCTGGTTAGATTTTTTTTAAAATTTTTTGTAGAGGTAAGGTCTCACTATGTTGCCCAGCCTGGTCTGAAACCCCTGGATCCAAGGGATCCTCCCAACTTGGCCTCCAGAAGTGTTGGGTTTATAGGTGTGAGCCACCATGCCTGACCAGTTTTTTTGTTTTTTGTTTTTTGTTTTGAGAATGATATATCAAATGTAAAGGAATCATTCTCAAAGAAAGGTGGAGAAAACTGCTGTAATTATTCTTCCTGCCCAAATACCAGTTGAAATACGTTGAAATACATTAACATTTCTTTTCACATATTTTACTGGCTTTCAGAGGTATTTGTAAGTAATACAGATTTTAGTGGTGGTGGTTTGTACTAATAGTTCTCCTGGCTGTTGCTGATAGAACCAACAAAGAGTTCTAAAATGATAGGACACTGACATCGCAGGACAAAGAACAAACAGTCTCAGCTTACAAAAAAATCAGCAAACAGGCCGGGTGCGGTGGCTCAAGCCTGTAATCCCAGCACTTTGGGAGGCCGAGACAGGCGGATCATGAGGTCAGGAGATCGAGACCATCCTGGCTAACACTGTGAAACCCCATCTCTACTAAAAATACAAAAAACTAGCCGGGCGAGGTGGCGGCGCCTGTAATCCCAGCTACTTGGGAGGCTGAGGCAGGAGAATGGCGTAAACCCGGGAGGCGGAGCTTACAGTGAGCTGAGATCTGGCCCCTGCACTCCAGCCTGGGTGACAGAGCGAGACTCCGTCTCAAAAAAAAATAAAATAAAATCAGCAAACCGTACATGAACTAACTCAGCATTTAGATAGCCCCTAACAAAAATCATCTATTTAACTTTATGCACACCCCCAAATCACTAAAAGCTGTAAGTAAACCTTTTCCCTGCAAGACATGACCATTTTTATTAAGACTTTCATACATTTCACCATATAAAATAAAGTGCTGTGAGTAAATATATTACAAAAATGCAACAACCTGCAAATGGGCTTACAAATCAAAGTCTTGTGCATGTATCAATGTCATTTGGACTATGTCAACTGGACTATGTAAGTGGCTTTTGTATATACAATTGCCCATTGTTACGGTATTCATAAAATCCTATTTTAAGAGCATAAACATCTTAATTTGTAAAATGGGAATGATAGTCATATCTACCTTCAGAATGTGATTATAATGATTAGAATTGGTTAATATTTGTGAAGACTTACAGCATCACTTAGCAAGGATAAGCACTCAGTAAGTGGTAGCTATAATGAACAGGATAACTGCTACTACTATTACTCAGCCAGAACTCGTAGTGCTAGTGATTGTTTCCAGTCTGTTACAATTTAAGAGCTGGGCAGAATATTTTTTTGTGCTTTCGTTGTGTAGTATAGCCCTATTATAAATCTTAGTACTGCCATTGCTGGGCTAATTAATGTGTATCTTTTAAAATGTTGTGACCGGGTGCAGTGGCTCACACCTGTAATCTTAGCACTTGGGGAGACTGAGGTGGGCAGATGACCTGAGATCAAGAGTTTGAGACCAGCCTGACCAACATGGAGAAACTCCTATTTCTACTAAAAATACAAAATTAGCCGGGCATGTGGTGGCTTATTCCTGTAATCCCAGCTACTTGGGAGGCGGAGGCAGGAGAATCGCTTGAACCCGGAAGGTGGAGGTTGCGGTGAGCTGAGATTGCGCCATTGCAGCCTGGACAACAAGAGTGAAACTCCGTTTCTTGTTGGGGGAAAAAAAAAGTTTTGGTACAGTTTGTCACTTGTGCTTTAAAGGAAAATTTTACTGGTTTACACTCCCACCAATGAAAGTGCCTGTGTTACTGAAATCTCATCAAGTGGCTTTGTTTGTTTTACATAGGTCTTTATCTCTACCAGAGCTGGAAACTTAATACTCATGGAAGCTAGTTAATGTTGTCTCTCTGCATCACCCATTGATGAAAGATACTTACTGAAACATAGTAGGAAAGAAAGCATAAGGGAAAGAAGAGAAAAAAAAAAAGCATCATTTTGATTCAGAAAGACCTGGGTTCACATCTCAGCTTTATTACCTAGCTACATGACACAAAACTATTTAGCTTCTTAAATTTATGGGGTTTTCTTTTCCATCTTGAATTAAATTATGCATGTAAGTGATCATTTAGCATGGTGCCTGCCACTTACTAAGAGTTACTCTTATTGTAACTGCAGATGGGAAGGGAAAAAATACACTTCATGAGTGTTTTTAAAAAGCAAATAAGGCTGGATGAAGTGGCTCACGCCTGTAATGTTATCACATTGGGACACCAAAGTGGAAAGATCACTTGAGTCCAGGAGTTCAAGACCAGCTCAGGCAACATAGCAAGACCTCATCTCTACTTAAAATAAAAATTAGCCGGCCGGGCACGGTGGCTCAAGCCTATAATCCCAGCACTTTGGGAGGCTGAGACGGGCGGATCACAAGGTCAGGAGATCGAGACCATCCTGGCTAACCTGGTGAAACCCCGTCTCTACTAAAAAATACAAAAACTAGCCGGGCGAGGTGGCGGGCGCCTGTAGTCCCAGCTACTGGGGAGGCTGAGGCAGGAGAATGGTGTAAACCCGGGAGGCGGAGCTTGCAGTGAGCTGAGATCCGGCCACTGCACTCCGGCTTGGGCGACAGAGCGAGATTCCGTCTCAAAAACAAACAAAAAAAAATTAGCCGAGCATGGTAGTGGGTCCTGTAGTACCATCTACTCAAGAGACTGAGGTCACAGGAGGTCAAGGCTACAGTGAGTGATTTATTTATTTATTTATTTATTTATTTTTGAGATGGAGTTTCACTCTTGTCGCCCAGGCTGGAGTGCAGTGGTGTGATCTCGGCTCACTGCAACCTCCACCTCCCGGGTTCAAGCAATTCTCCTGCCTCAGCCTCCCGAGTAGTGGAGATTACAGGCACCTGCTACCATACCCAGCTAATTTTTTGTGTTTTTAGTAGGGACAGGGTTTTGCCATGTTGGGCAGACTGGTCTCAAACTCCTGACCCCAGGTGATCTGCCTGCCTTGACCTCCCAGAGTGCTGGGATTACAGGCGTGAGCCACCACACCCAGCCAGCTACAGTGAGTTATAATCACACCGCTGCATTCCAGTCTAGGAAACAGAGTAAGACCCTGTCTCTCAAAAAATAAGTAAAAAGCAAATATTACAGTGGAGTGCAGTGGCGTTCACTTGTAGTCTCAGCTACTGGGGAAACCGAGGTAGGATTACTTGAGCCCAGGAGTTCAAGCTCAGCTGCAGTGTGCTATGATCGTGCCTGCAAATAACTACTACACTCCATCCTGGGCAACATAGCGAGAACGTGTCTGTAAAAAAAAAAAAATTAAAAAAATTTTTAAAGCAAATATTATAATCCTTCGTTTTTTGAATCATTTAATATAGGGATCTTTGTCTATCTCCAGTTATAATAACTCTTAATAAGTTACTATCTTATATAATTATAGCTACCAAGACCCTTTACATTACAACCTGAAGTGTTGTAATCCTTAATTTGATTCTATTTATTTTTGATATTATCTTTTTACTTTTGAATTATATTCTTCCGTTTTCATTGCTCTTTTAACTATAGACATCTGCTTGGAGAACAGCTATGTTCTTTAGAAAATTAGTATGTTTTAATTGCTTACTTCACAACAAATGGTGTCAGAGACAGGTAGTTTAGTTTTATTGTGTGTGTTTAAGTATATTGACTTTTGTGTTCCATAAATAATTCATTTCTTGACTTTTAATTAATTTCTGCTTTTACCTGCTGATATAAATCAGAAATGCCTCATTCTTTTTTGTTGTTTGTTTGTTTTGTTTTTTTTGTTTGTTTTTGTTTTTTGAGACGGATTCTCGCTCTGTCGCCCGGGCTGGAGTGCAGTGGCCGGATCTCAGCTCACTGCAAGCTCCGCCTCCCGGGTTTACCGCCATTCTCCTGCCTCAGCCTCCCGAGTAGCTGGGACTACAGGCGCCCGCCACCTCGCCCGGCTAGTTTTTTGTATTTTTTAGTAGAGACGGGGTTTCACCGGGTTAGCCAGGATGGTCTCGATCTCCTGACTCGTGATCCACCCGTCTCGGCCTCCCAAAGTGCTGGGATTACAGGCTTGAGCCACCGCACCCTCAAGGCAAATCAGAAATGCCTCATTCTTAAAAATCAGTCAATAAACAGATTTTGAAAAAGCTTTAAGTCACTTGAAATGACATACCTGAACTGTAGCTGATTATTTAATCTTCACTTTTCGCATAACATTTGCTAAAAGTACTCAGTAAAAATTTGAAGCATTTATTGAAAGTTGCGTATTTTATGACTTCAATTTTGTGTTTTAATCACAACATCAGTATTTTGCTAATTATTACTCTTGGTTTATTTTATCACTGAATTGTCAGGATTATTCTCACATTCTTTTCAAAATCATCCCATGTCATAATCATTTACTAAGTATTTACAAAATTCTGGCTACTTGTATTAGGCAGGTGGATTCAAGATGAGTAACACTGACTTTATCCTCAAGGGTCACAGTCCTTTTGCATCTTAAAATATTCCATACATAGGCCAGGCGTGGTGGCTCATGCCGGTAATCCCAGCACTTTGGGAGGCCGAAGCGGGTGGATCACGAGGTCAGGAGATTGAGATGGTCCTGGCTAACACGGTGAAACCCTGTCTCTACTGAAAATACAAAAAATTAGCCGGGCATGGTGGCGGGCGCCTGTAGTCCCAGCTACTTGGGAGGCTGAGGCAAGAGAATGGTGTGAACCCGGGAGGTGGAGCTTACAGTGAGCCAAGATGGCGCCACTGCACTCCAGCCTGGGTGACGGAGCGAGACTCCGTCTCAAAAAAAATATTGCATACACATGCATATTCCATACATATACATAGAGTTTTCTAGATGACTGAAGCTTGTCCCTTGAAATATTAAAACTTCACTTTAAAATGAAAATCCATAAAAAATGAAAAATGTCTTGAGGGGCTGTGTGCTGTGATGCCTGTAATCCCAAGACTTTGGGAGGCCAAGGCAGTTGGTTTACATGAGTCCAGGAATCCAAAACCAGCCTCCTGGCCAGCATAGTGGGACCCCATCTCTGCATAAATTAGGCATGGTGGCTGCGCCTATTGTCCCAGTCGTACAGTGGCACGACCACAGCTTCCTGCAACCTCGAGCTCTTGGGCTTAAGAGATCCTGATTTGAGGTGGGAGGATCACTTGAGCCCAAGAGCTTGAGGCTACAGTAAGCCATGGTCCTGTCACTTCATTCTAGCCTGGGTGACAGAACAAGACCCTTTCTCAAAACAAAAAAGAATCTTGAACATCTTCCTGCTTTCTTCAATGGAATAAACTGAACTGTCTTAGCTTTTTAAATTGTGACTTATGTTTATCATTATTAATATCCATTATTTTCAGGTTTTTTCCAGTCGTGCTGGAAGCTATCATTTATTTTTCATAACTGTTAATGTGCACTCTTTCTTCATGTTCTCATCTCTTGAAATGTAAAGAGTCTAAGGAATGGCCATGGAGTGAATAGGTTGACGTAGTTTTTACCTCTGATAAATAAGTCAATGAGCTTTTTTTTTTTTTTTTTTTTTTTTTTTTTTTTTTTGAGGCAGAGTCTCGCTCTGTCACCCGGACTGGAGTGCAGTGGCCGGATCTCAGCTCACTGCAAGCTCCGCCTCCCGGGTTTACACCATTCTCCTGCCTCAGCCTCCCGAGTAGCTGGGACTACAGGCGCCTGCCACCTCGCCCGGCTAGTTTTTGTATTTTTAGTAGAGACGGGGTTTCACTGTGTTAGCCAGGATGGTCTCGATCTCCTGACCTCGTGATCCGCCCGTCTCGGCCTCCCAAAGTGCTGGGATTACAGGCTTGAGCCACCGCGCCCGGCTGTCAATGAGCTTTTTTAATGTATAGCCAAAAGTGTGGATTCTCATTCTCACTAATGTCTTTTCAGCTTTCATTATCATCTTAAGGATTTCATAGTGGTTCCAAACTAGTTTCTTTGAATTGCTGTTAGTAGTCTTATTTAAACTTTAAGTAAAAGCTACAACATAGATAAACCTTAAATATTATGCTAAGTGAGAGAAGTCAAACACAAAGCCACGTATTACATGGTTCCACTTGTATAAAACGTCCAGAGTAGGCAAATCTGTAGAAACTGGAAGCGATTTAGGGGTTGCCAAGGGCTAGAAGAAAGGGAGAATGGAGAATGACTACTAGTGGGTATGTGGTTTCTTTTGGAGATCATGAAAATGTTCTGGAATTAGGTAATGGTGATTATTGAACAACTTTGTGAATATGCTGAAAACTACTGAATTGTACAGTTTAAAAGGGTGAATCTTATATGTGAATTATATCTCAATTTTTAAAAATCTAAATACAAATTTTTCCCATGAAACCCTTCAAAACACCACTCCCTGCATTGGGTTTTTGTTTTGTTTTTGTGTGTGTGAAGAGAGGTGGTCTCACTCCATCACTCAGGCTGCTAGAGTGCAATGGCGCAGTCTCAGCTTACTGCAGCCTCAACCACCCAGGCTCAAGCGATCCTCCCGCTTCAGTCCCCCAAGTAGCTGGGGCCACCGGCACGTGCCACCACATCCAGCTAATTTTTGGGTTTTTGTTTTTGTTTTTGTAGAGATGGGGTTTTGCCATCTTGCCCAGGCTGGTCTTTAACTCCTGAGCTCAGGCAGTCTGCCTCCCAAAGTGTTGGGATTACAGATATGAGCCACTGTGCCCTGCCTATTCCTTAATTTTGAATGTTTTTACATTATATGTGATATTTATTTTCTGTTTTTGTGACTTGTTCTATGTAGCTTTTTCAATCTTTAAAATTTTAGTTTGTCGTTCTAGTATTTGAAAATGAGTAATTCCTTTGGTAAGCTGTTAAACACATTTTTATGTTGTATTTTTAGGCTATGGAGTTGTTAGTAGAGAAAGCAATCAGCAGTGCTTCCAGCCCTCAGAGCCCTGGGGATGCACTGAGAAGAGTTTTTGAGTGCATTTCTTCAGGGATTATCCTTAAAGGTAACTTTTGCTTTATTTCTAATGAAGTAAAATGAAGTTTACTCATTTGCTGGTTGAGTAATTTTTTTATAAGTGGACAATGCAAATGATTTCCTCTCCCTGTGATGATTGCTATAGGTAGTCCTGGACTTCTGGATCCTTGTGAAAAGGATCCCTTTGATACCTTGGCAACAATGACTGACCAGCAGCGTGAAGACATCACATCCAGTGCACAGGTACTAGTATTCCTAAATCCAGAGCCCTATTGGGTTACTCCATTAAGGTTTTATTTTTCTGTTTTTGTCTTAATGAATATTATAAGTCACTATATAATATTCATTCTTTTTCTGTAGTAAGCAAACCCTTAGAGAGGGTATTAAAATAGCTTGCCCAAAACTAGATTTCACTAATAGAATTTAAAATTTTATCATTTAATTATATGGGCATTTCTAAGTGTATTATATATTATACAAATACAGCAATATTTTCAGTGTCTCATTAAATCTGGGTAATAGATTATGTGTCAAAATCAACAGAAATTCTTATGTCCTCTGGTTGTACAAAAGTAATTTGCTGTGATGTTTATGGTCATTATTGTTATAATTTAACCTTTCCTGCCACTGTCAAAGTAAATAAAAATGTTGGCTCTGGAGACAGACTCCCTGGATTTGACTACCAGCTCTGCCATCTCATCTATAATAAGGATATAAAAGCACTGTATGTCTCAAACAGGATTGTTGAGATTAAATGAGTTAATATGTGTAACCGTCTTGGCACCTGGTATATGGAAGGATATTAAATGTTAGCTAGTATTATCATCATCTTATTAACCCTATTGAATAATTATGAAAAAGAAAAAAACATTGACCCCAATGAATGAATGGAAAAAAATTTTCCTTTGTTGATTACAGAAATGTGCCGACTAGGGGAAAAAAACATACTAGCTATGAACAGTAATCCACTCTAAGATGCTTGGGAGTTGTTGGATTTAAGATCTTCATTGGTTATCTTGAATAATTTGGAATTTGAAAGATATCAGGATCAAAATAAATTGTTATGCCAGAAATGGTATTGGGGGAGAGAGATTAGTAATAGAACATTATGAATATCTTACAGACTCACAACATGACCAAATTCTTATGCATTCGATGTTTTTATTTCTTTCATTTTATATTCTAGGGAAGAAGATAGTTGCCTTAAGTGTCTGTTCTTTCTCCCTTTAGTACTTAAAGGAATTAGTTATGAATTTAAGGGAAAAGAAATTCAGGAGGAAACACTCGAAAACTAACAAAATTCATCATTAAGAAGAATGCTTACTTCTCTAAAAATGTGACCTTAAAGAAAGTGGTCTGGTTTTAGGAGGACGTTTAGGAGAACATTTAGAAATGTTCTTACTAAAAGTGAAGGAGTTACATAACATGTAATGCATTTATGTAGCACTCATGACATAATAGTTGCATGAGAAGGAAAACAATGTTTCCTACGAGTTAAGGATAGGAAGAAGGAATGGCGTGGCTCTACAGGGGGTCTTGTGGCAACAGAACAGTTAACCATCTTGATTGTGATGGTAGTTACATAAGGCGGCATGTGTGATAAAATTGCATTGAGCTAGTGTGCATGCACACATAAATTAGTGCATATATAACTGGTGAAATCTGAAGTACCAGTGTCAATTTCAGTTTGTTTTTTGGGGGCCTGTAGTGCCCATGTTAATGTCCCTCTTCCTTCCTTTGTCTCTGGAATGACTCCATATTTCCTTCCACAATGTCTACCTTTATTCTTGTATGCCACTGTATGTCTTTTCTCCAGTGATCCTTTTCAAGTTGCTTCCGCCAGATACAGCCTTTGTCATTTATTAAAATTCCTTCCTATAGGTAGGTATACATAGTTTAACATACCTTTAAAAGGGCAAAATTTATAGGGTTAATCATCCTTTCCCAAGAAGGAAATGGATTATAAAATAAACCTTTAATCCTCGATGATGATTAAAATTCCAAAATGTCTTTGTATGGGAATAATTTGTATCAATCTTCAAATTTAGTTTGCTGCTAAATAATTGCCAGTAATATGGTAGAATTTTCTCTTTGTCAGACTTTAGAAATACCTACAAACTACACGCAGAACAAGAGATTGTAGGGTGCTCACTCAAACCTCAAATGCTATGTTGGTTTTACTTCCTGGAGTATTCCTTCATTTAGAAACTCATAATATATTAGCATAGGCTGGGCTGGGTGCAGTGGCTTATGCCTGTAATCCCAGCACTTAAAGAGGTTGCGGTGGGCGAGCCACCTGAGGTCAGGAGTTCAAGACCAACATGGCAAAACCCTGTCTCTACTAAAAATACAAGAATTAGCCAGGCGTGGCGGCATGAGTGCCTGTAGTCCTAGCTACTTGGGAGGCTAAGGCACAAGAATCGCTTGAACCCAGGAGAGACAGGTTGCAGTGAGCCGAAATCACACCATTGCACTCCAGGCTGGGCAACAGAGTGAGACTCCATCTCAAAACTAATAATAGTTTTATTATATATTATTGTATATAATATTATAATAATGTATATTATTATAAACAATAATAATAGGCTGATGCTTAGTAAGTATCTCTGGTAAAAATGTGTAAATATTCATTATTATAGATGAGTTATCTTTGGATAATTTCTATTAATGTAGAAGAAAACCCTATTCTGTTATCTTTAGGAAGGACCTTTCGTAAGTCTCTCAATAAAGAATTAGTATATTATGATAAATAATAGTAAAGTATGATGATAAATATTTGTAGTTCTCAAGTAGAGAAACACTCAGTACTGGCAAAAGTCCCTAATAATTGTAGACTAAGTAGAATGCTGTATCAAGTCCTGACTGCAGATGACTTTGAGACTTTAAGGATTTTCCAAGCAGGTGTATGAGCCAGAATTCTTAGGAACTAGAATTATCTAACTTGGGGGAAAAGTTTTGGAGCAATAAATTCCCATGTAGATGACTACAACCAGTAACTATCCTTTATCTCAAAATCAGAGCAGGGATTTAAAATAGTGTGAACAGCAGTCACTTTGAAAAACAGGTTAGGGCCAGGCACAGTGGCTCACACCTGTAATCTCAACACATTGGGAGGCTGAGGCAAGAGGATTGGTTGAGCCCATGAGTTCAAGAAAGACCTGGCAACATAGCATAACCTTATCTCTATAAAAAAAAAAAAAATGTTTAATTAGCTCTGGGCATGGTGGCATGCACCTGTGATCCCAGCTACTCAGGAGGCTTGAAGTGGGAGGATCACTTAAGCCCAGGAAGTTGAAGGTTCAGTGAGCAACGGCTCATGCCTGTAATCCAAAACACTTTGCAAGGCTGAGGTGGGAGGATCTCTTGAGCCCAGGAGTGCATTATCAGCCTGAGCAACATAGCAAGACGTCATCACTTAAAAAAAGGAAAAGAAAAACAGGTTAGCAGCTCCTCAGTAAGTTAAACATGGATTGCTATATGCCTCAGCAACTCTTCGATATCTGGATATATACTCAACTGAAAAAAATATGTCCCCGCAAAAACTTGTACACAAATGTTCAAAACAGCATTATGTGTAATAGTCAAAAAGTAGCAACAACCTAAATGTCCATCAATTGATGAATTGGTGAATAAACAAATAGTCATACATTAGAATATTACTCAGCCAACCATTGAAAGAAATAAAGTACTGACACATGTTACGATGTGAATGAACCTTAAAAACTTTATCCTCATTATCTCATTTATATGAAATATTCATAATAGGCAATGGTAGTTCTTAGGACCTGAGGATAGAGGGGTTGGGGAGTAACTGTTGTTGGGCTTGGGGTTTCCATTTAGGGTAATGAAAATGTTCTAGGATAAGATAATAGTGATAGTTGAGTAACTTTGTAAGTATTCTGAAAACTTCTGAATTTTACATTTTAAAGGCGTACATTTTAAAGGTATGTGAATTTTACCAGAAAAAAAGTCCAGTTACATTGAAGGCTATAACTATGTAGAGAAAGTTGCTGTTTAATCAAGTGACTGTAAAATTTCCTTGAATTAGGTTAAGTGGGTATATCACTTGAAATGGAGGGATAGATTAAATCATGTCTCTGAAGTCCTGCTAGTTTCAAGATTTTAAGAAATCTTTTGAAATCTGTGCCAAAGTTATTCTTACATAGACATGGTCATGTAGTGAAAAATTATTTTTATTCATGAAGTAACAAGGAATTTCTTTTCTTTCTTTTTTTTTTTTTTCTTGAGACGGAGTCTCGCTCTGTCACCCAGGCTGGAGTGCAATGGCGCAATCTCAGCTCACCTCTGCCTCCTGAGTTCAAGCGGTTTTCCTGCCTCAGCCTCCTGAGTAGCTGGGATTACAGGCACGCGCCACCACCCCCCGGCTAATTTTTGTATTTTTAGTAGAGACAGGATTTCACAATGTTGGCCGGGCTGCTGTCAAACTCCTGACCTCGTGATCCACCCACCTTGATCTCCCAAAGTGCTGGAATTACAGGCGTGAGCTACCACACCCGGTCAAGGATTTTCTTTACTGATCATAGTGATTTCAGTCATACACAGTGTTTCTGTACTGATGTACATATTTTTTTGTGTTCTAAGGAAGGAATCTTTTGGCATTGGCTACTATTAGGGAGCAACTTAGACTCATTGAAAACCAGCTACAGTATCAGTACATTTTTAAGATTGCATAGTGAATGGCACATTCTTCTGGCTGAAAGTAAACAACCCATTAAATAGATGTTAGCATGTCTTTAAACTTTAGGGCAGGGGTATCCAGTCTTTTGGCTTCCCTGGGCCACATTGAAAGAAGAATTGTCTTGGGCCATGCATAAAGTACACTAACAATAGTAATAGTTGATGGGCTAAAAAGAAAAAAATCTCATAATGTTTTTAAAAAGTTTATGAATTTGTGTTGGGCCACATTCGATGCTGAGGGCCACAGATTGAACAAATTTGCTTTAGGGGTTTTTTGGTTTTGTTTTTGCTGTTTGTTGAGACAGTCTCACTCTGTCACACAGGCTGTAGTGTAGTGGCACCATCTGGGCCCACTACAGCCTCAACCTCCCTGTCTCACACCATCCTGCCTCAGCCTTGCAAGTAGTTGGAATCACAGGTATGTGACACCATGCCCAGCTAATTATTTGTAGAGACAGGATCTCCCTGTGTTTCCCAGGCTGGTCTCAAGTGATCTTCCCACCTCTACCTCCCGAAGTGCTTAGCCACCATGCCTGGCTAAGCTTTAGAATTTTAATAAATTTATTTTAATAAATTTTAATAAAAGAAAAAAGTAAAAACACAAGATAAGATGATATGAATCGGTGCTAAAGTTTGCCTTCTCTTCCCTTATCTTGGAAAACAATAGGCTCTTTTTGGATCTCAGTTCTGCTAATAGTTCAATCTGCCCTTCAGCCAAGAGCATTAATTAACATTTGATCTGAACTTTCCCCTCTCCCTTTTTTTTAATTTAAAAAACATTAATTAAAATTTCAGAGGGAGAAGAGGATAGAACTTTAAAAATTAATTAAAATTTTCTTTTTTTTTGAGGTGGAGTCTCGCTCTGTCCACCCAGGTTGGAGTGCAGCCGCCTCCCAAGTAGCTGGGACTACAGGTGCCCGCCACCACGCCCGGCGAGTTTTTTTGTATTTTTAGTAGAGACGGGGTTTCACCGTGTTAGCCAGGATGGCCTAGATCTCCTGACCTCGTGATCCCCCTGCCTCGGCCTCCCAAAGTGCTGGGATTACAGGCGTGAGCCACCGCGCCCGGCCTTAAATTTTCCTTTTTTTATTTTTTGGGACAGAGGCTCTCTCTGTCACCCAGGCTGGATTGCAGTGGCACAATTTTGACTTACTGCAACCTCTGCCTCCCAGGTTCAAGCAATACTCCTGCCTCAGCCTCCCGAGTAGCTGGGACTACAGGCACATGCCACCATACCCGACTAATTTTTGTATTTTTAGTAGAGATGGGGTTATACCATGTTGGCCAGGCTGGTCTCAAACTCCTGACTTAAGTGATCCGTCCACTGTGGCCTCCCAAAGTGCTGAGATTACAGGCATGAGCCTCCACATTCAGCCGTTTTAAGTTTCATTTGGAATTGGAAATACAAGAGAATTGCTAAGAAAAGTTCAACTCTACCAGATATCAAAACATCCTATAAAGCAACAGAAATTTAAACAATGTAGTTATGGCACAGAAGTAGACAGATAAACCTTTGGAATGGAAGAGCCTTGAAGTAGACCATTAGATATAAGGGAATTAATGTATGACAGACCTGATGCTTCAAATCAGTGGAAAAAGATGAATCATCAGCAAAGTGGTATTGAGATAACTGGCTAATCATCTAAGGAAAACATTGAACTATACATATATACAAGTAAATACCAAATGACTTAAGGAGCCACACATAAATTATCAAAGTATTAAGAAAAATAATTTTTACATAGGCAAGATCTTTTTAAGAAGTCCGTAAATACAGGAAGCCATGAAGGATATTACTGGAAATTTCATGTGGTATCTTTAAGCTTAAGCAAATGAGCCAGTAAAAATATGCTGCACCTCACTGATTGATTAAAAAATACAAGTTGGCTGGCCCCGGTGGCTCACACCTGTAATCCCAGCACTTTGGGAGGCCGAGGCAGGCAGATTTCCTGAGGTCAGGAGTTCAAGACCAGCATGGTCAACATGGTGAAACCCCGTCTCTACTAAAAATACAAAAGGTAGGCCGGGCGCGGTGGCTCAAGCCTGTAATCCCAGCACTTTGGGAGGCCGAGACGGGCGGATCACGAGGTCAGGAGATTGAGACCATCCTGGCTAACCCGGTGAAACCCCGTCTCTACTAAAAAAATACAAAAAAACTAGCCGGGTGATGTGGCGGGCGCCTGTGGTCCCAGTTACTCGGGAGGCTGAGGCAGGAGAATGGCGTAAACCCGGGAGGCGGAGCTTGCAGTGAGCTGAGATCCGGCCACTGCACTCCAGCCCGGGCAACAGAGCGAGACTCCGTCTCAAAAAAAAAAAAAAAAATACAAAAGGTAGCTTGGAGTGATGGCACACGCCTGTAATCCCAGCTACTTTGGAGGATGAAGCAGGAGAATCGCTTGAACCGGAGAGGTGGAGGTTGCAGTGAGCCGAGATTGTGCCACTGCACTCCAACCTGGGCAACAGAGCAAGACTCCATCTCAAAAATAAATAAAAAAATAAATACAAGTTATAGCCAGGCATGAAGGCATATGCCTGTAATCCTAGCAGGTGCGCAGAGTTTGAGACCAGCCTGGGCAACATGGCAAAAATACCCCGTCTCTATGGAAAATACAAAAATGAGCCAGGTGTGTTGATGTGAGCCTGTGTTCCTGGCTACTTGGGAGGCTGAGTGAGATCTGAGCCCAGGGAGGTCGAGGTTGCAGTGATCTGTGATGGCACCACTGCACTCCAGCCTGGGCGACAGAGTGAGACCCTGTCTCAAAAATGTTGTAAATAACAATTAGATACTGTTTTGCCCGTCATACTTGTGAGAATATTTTTCCGTTTATAGTATCCAGAAGGGGGAAGCAGACTTGCATACATATTACTAGTGGATATATTAATCAGTATAATTTTGGGGGAGCTTCATTGGTTAGTATTCACCTCTTTTATATCGCGGTCCCACTGATTAATAAAAAGTTCTTTCTCCAGGACTTGTCACATAAGTGCACAGAAACATCTTAAAACAGACATTCATTGTAATACAGTAATAAAAATACTGAAACCAGCCTAGCCTAGGGTTTACCAGTAGAAAATTAGGTAAATAAGTTTGGTACATCCACATGAGCATAATTACAGTTCTTAAATTGTATGCTGTCTACCAAATGCCTAGGAAGGCCATCAGCAACCATTCTGTTAAAGCAGGTAGCTGCCATTTTTCTTTGTTTTCAACATCCTGCTTGTTTCTTTGATGTCACTTCTCATAATTTTTGTAATTTTGTGTGTGTTAAAGATTTTTTTTTCTTTTAATGTTTAAGAAAACAAAATGGCATGCACACAGAAAAGCTAGGAAATAAAAACATGAGAACATACAGATTATTTCAGTTGTGTAAGTAATTCCTTTAAATGTCTCTTTCATTACACATGCTTTTTTATGTTGCATTTGGAGGGAGGTAAATGTAGTAAGTATTGCTACTTGGGGTTGTTCAGTTAACTCAAAATTCTGACTCTTCTTGTTGCAGTTTGCATTGAGACTCCTTGCATTCCGCCAGATACACAAAGTTCTAGGCATGGATCCATTACCGCAAATGAGCCAACGTTTTAACATCCACAACAACAGGAAACGAAGAAGGGATAGTGATGGAGTTGATGGATTTGAAGCTGAGGGGAAAAAAGACAAAAAAGATTATGATAACTTTTAAAAAGTGTCTGTAAATCTTCAGTGTTAAAAAAACAGGTGCCCATTCGTTGGCTGTTTTTCATTCATAATAATGTCTACATTGAAAAATTCATCAAGAATTTAAAGGATTTCATGGAAGAACCAAGTTTTTCTATGACATTAAAAAATGTACAGTGTTAGGTATTATTTGAATGGAAAGACACCCAAAAAAAAAAAAAAAAAGTGCTCCGACTAGGGGGAAAACAGTAGTTCTGATTTTTTTCCCATTATTTTGATTTTGTTTTCTGGTTGTCCTAGCTCCCCCCCTATTTTTGTGTCTTTTATTAACTAGTGCGTTGTCTTATTAAATCTTCACTGTATTTAATGCAGGATTTGTGCTTCAGTTGCTCTGTGTATTTTGATATTTTTATTTAGAGGTTTTGTTTGCTTTTTGACACTAGTTGTAAGTTACTTTGTGTTATAGATGATATCCTTTACCCCATCTTAATATTTTACAGCAGTACTTTTTTTGTAACGTGAGACTGCAGAGTTTGTTTTTCTATATGTGAAGGATTACAACACAAAAAGTTATCCTGCCATTCGAGTGCTCAGAACTGAATGTTTCTGCAGATCTTGTGGCATTTGTCTCTAATGTGATATATAAAGGTGTAATTAAGACAGATTTCTGTTAATCTAATCAAGTTTGCTGTTAGTTGTGCATTAGCAGTATAAAAGCTAATATATACTATATGGTCTTGCGACAGTTTTAAAGCCTCTGCATAATTAATAATAAAAATGCATGACATTTTTGTTTTTAATAGACTTTTAAAATTTTAATTTTAGGTTTAACACGTAGATCTTTGTACAGTTGACTTTTTGACATAGCAAGGCCAAAAATAACTTTCTGAATATTTTTTTCTTGTGTATAAGTGGAAAGGGCATTTTTCACATATAAGTGGGCTAACCAATATTTTCAAAAGAACTTTATCATTGTGCAACTAACAACAGTAACTAGCCCTTAATTATGGTGACAGTTCCTTATTGGTGTGTGTGAGATTACTCTAGCAACTATTACAGTATAACACAGATGATCTTCTCCACACACCCCATCACCCAGGTAATTTACAGTTCTGTTAACAGTGAGCTTGATAAAGTATTACTGATAAAAAATTAAAATTAAGATTAAGAAAAAAACAGAAAATTATTTGGTGCGGCCATCTTACATGCTTATGTCTCCTACACAAAGCTAAATATTCTAGCAGTGATGTAATGAAAAATTACATCTTACCATTGATGTATGTATGCTCTGGTACACAGATGTCATTTTGTTGTCACAGCACTACAGTGAAATACACAAAAAATGAAATTCATATAATGACTTAAATGTATTATATGTTAGAATTGACAACATAAACTACTTTTGCTTTCAAATGATGTATGCTTCAGTAAAATCATATTCAAATTTATTGAGTACTACATCTTGTTATTCCTGACAAATGTTTGTTGCCTAAGCACATAATTTTCAGAAAATTTTGTAATTCAATACTATATTGGCTTAATTTCTTTCTAGGGTCAGAATCTTCCCCCAAAGTCTTAGAGGGCCAGGAAACCATAGGAGACCACAGGGGAAACAGAACAGGAGACTCAGCCTTTTCTCCCGGATTTGTAACATATAGATTATCTAATCTAAAAATCTGAAAAGATCAAAATCTGAAACTTTTTGAGGGCCTACATGACGTTCAAAGGAAATACTCATTGGACCATTTCCAATTTTCAGATTAGGGATGCTAAACTGATATAAATATTCCAAAATCCAAAACAGTTCTGGTCCCAAGCATTTCAGCTAAGATATACTCAACCTATACTGTCTGTTTAACTTGGACAAAGCTTTTTTTCCCTTTTTAAATTTTTCTGGGTCTCATTTTACTCTTCTTTAGAGTTTTGTTTCTCACAGTTCTCTTGGAAGAATGCTGACCTGGCACGATGGCTCAAGCCTGTAATCCTAAAACTTTTGGAAGCCGAGGCAGGCAGATCTGCTTGAGCTCGAGTTTGAGACCAGCCTGGGCAACATGACAAAACCCCATCTCTACTGAAAGTACAAAAATACTGGCTGAGTGTGGTGGCACGTGCCTGTAGTCTCAGCTGCTCGGGAGGCTGAGGCAGAAGGATTGCTTGAGCCTGGGAGGTCAAGGCTGCAGTGAGATCATGCCACTGCACTCCAGCCTGAGGGACAGAGTGAGATCCTGTCTTGAAAAAAAAAGGAATGAGAACTGACCTTTACTACATGTTGATTCTAGACCTTTACTACATGTTGATTCTAGGCACCATGCTAGGTCTTTTTATGTATTTTCGCATTTAAATCCCATTTAAAACTATCATAAATAAATTGTAGGCAGTATATGTCGTAATTTTTTAGATGAGGAAACGCCCAGAATGGCTAAGTGAAGATTATACACCTAATGTCACTGTTTAAGTGACAGTTTCTTTTTTTTTTTTTTTTTTTTGAGGCGGAGTCTCGCTCTGTCGCCCGGACTGGAGTGCAGTGGCCGGATCTCGGCTCACTGCAAGCTCCGCCTCCCGGGTTTCCGCCATTCTCCTGCCTCAGCCTCCCGAGTAGCTGGGACTACAGGCGCCCGCCACCTCGCCCGGCTAGTTTTTGTATTTTTTAGTAGAGACGGGGTTTCACCGTATTAGCCAGGATGGTCTCGATCTCCTGACCTCGTGATCCGCCCGTCTCGGCCTCCCAAAGTGCTGGGATTACAGGCTTGAGCCACCGCGCCCGGCCAAGTGACAGTTTCAAAGTTCATGGTCGGCACTTTGCCAGGCTGCTTCCTTCACCCTCCAATTATGTACTAAAGATGTTTTCAGCCCATCTGGGACCAAAATTTTGCATTTGGTTTGAGTGTCTTCATCCAAAAATACAATTGGTACCATTTAAATTTTTTACTAAAATAATTATTTCTGTGTTTTTTACATAGCTTGTTTTCATAGCTGTCTCTAGACCCACATTAGTTATATGAAAGAGTAACTTGGATTGAATATTCCTTAGTATCCTCTGCTTTGACAGTTCTTTTGTTTGGTTGTTTTGTTTTTTGAGACAGGTCACGCTGTGTCCCCCAGGCTGGAATGCAGTAGCACGATCGTAGTTCACAGCAGCCTCGAACTCCTGGGCTCAAGCAATTCTCCTGCTTAAGCCTCCCAAGTAGCTAGGACTACAGGTGTGTGCCACTACACCCAGCTCTTTTATTGTAGAAATGGAGGCCTTGCTTCATTGCCCAGGCTGGTCTCGAACTTGTAGTCTTAAGCAGTCCTTACCCACCTTGGCCTCCCAAAGCACTGGGATTACAGGCATGAGCCAGCACACCTGGTCTGATTTTTTTGTTGTTGTTTGAGACAGTTTCACTCTTGTCACCCAGGTTGGAGTTGAGTAGTGCTATCTTGGCTCACTGCAACCTCCGCCTTTCAAGTTCAAGTGATTCTCGTGCCTCAGCCTCCTGAGTAGCTGGTATTACAGACGTGCACCACCACACCTGGCTGATTTTTGTATTTTTGGTAGTGACAGGGTTTTGCGGTGTTGGCCAGGCTGGTCTTGTGAACTCCTGGCCTCAAGTGATCCACCTGCCTTGTTCTTCCAAAGTGCTGGGATTACAGGCTGGCATGATTTTTTTTAAGTCAACAGTATTGTAAATAATTTTTCTGCTTTCTGAAAAAAGTAGAAGTCTTGTTTTTGCATGGTCATTACATTATTATGTGTTATGAATTTATAAGCAGTTCCTTTAGAGGAGCCACCATTTTTTGAATTTGACAAAGCCATTTTATTAAAAAAATTTTCCCAATAAAGGACAAATACTGGCCGGTTGCGGTGGCTCATGCCTGTAATCTGAGCACTCTAGGAGGCCAAGGTGGTCGGATCACATGAGGTCAGGAGCAACGCCAGCCTGGCCATGGTGAAACCCTGTCTGTACTAAAAATACAAAAATTAGATGGGCGTGGTGGTGTACATCTGTAATCCCAGCTACTTGGGAGGCTGAGGCAGGAGAATTGCTTGAACCCGGGAGGCGGAGGTTGCAGTGAGCCGAGATCATGCCACTGCACTCCAGCCTGGGCAACAAGAGTAAAATTCCGTCTCAAAAAAAAAAAAAAGCACAAAGGACAAATATTAATAGGGTCATACAAAGATGATAATGTTCATAGCAGTGGTCTGAAACTTGACTGTTCATGAGTCATCTGAGCAACATTCTAAAAGTTAAGATTTCCAGCCAGGTGTGGTGGATTTAGGATTACATGCCTGTAATCCTAACAGTTTGGGAGGCCAAGGCAGGCAGATTGCTTGAGCCAAGGAGTTCAAGACTAGCCTGGAAAACGTGCAAAACCCTGTTCTAAAAAGTTAAGAGTTCTAAACCCCAACTGCAGAGATTCTTACCAAGACAGGCCAGAAAAGCCTGAGAACCTGCCATTTAAGATGACTTTATATTAGGTAATTTATTTGAATGGGTGGTTCATACACATGATATTTAAAAAGTTGACAGGTATAAAGTGGTACATAGCATAAAGCAAGTAGTTTCGTTTACCTTACCTTCCAATTAGGTTATTTCCCTTCCAAGAGGGAGTGGTGGCTCTTTGTGTGTCCTTCCACAGATGTTCACTGTATGTGTTAGCGTGAATGGATGCATCGTGTTTGTTGTTTACAAAAATGATAGCATACTGTGTATGATCTACACCTTGCTGCTTTTTATTTAATGTATCTTGGAGTCTTGGAGGTTATTATGTATCAGTACACATAGAGAAACTGCATTTTTAACAATTACTATAGGATTGTTCCAAATTAGATTTTTTTTTTCTTAAATTTTATGTGGGAGACCACGCCATTACACTCCAGCCTGGGCGACAAGAGCAAATAATCCATCACAAAAAGAAAACAGAAAAAAAGAAAAGCCGGGCGAGGTGGCTCACGTCTATAATCTCAGCACTTTGGGAGGCTGAGGCGGGTGGATCTCCTGAGGTCAGGAGTTTGAGACCAGTGTGGTCGACATGGTGAAACCCCCTCTCTACTAAAGATAGAAAAATTAGCCAGACGTGGTCACGGTAGGCGCCTGTAATCCCAACTACTGAGGAGGCTGAGGCAGGAGAATGGCGTGAACCCAGGAAGCAGAGCTTGCAGTGAGCCAAGATCGTGCCACTGCACTCCAGCCTGGGTGACAGAGCAAGACTCCATCTCAAAAAAAAAAAAAAAAGGCCAGGCCACGGTGGCTCACACCTGAAATCTCAACACTTTGGGAGGCTGAGGCGGGCAGATCACAAGGTCAGGAGTTGGAGACCAGCCTGACCAACATGGTGAAACCCCGTCTCTACTAAAGATACAAAAATTAGCCGGCTGTGGTGGCACACACCAGTAATCCCAACTACTCAGAAGGCTGAGACAGGAGAAAGCTTGAACCCAGGAGGCGGAGGTTGCAGTGAGCCAAGATCACACCACTGCACTCCAGCCTGGGCGACAGGATGAGACTCCGTCTAAAAAAAATTTTTTTAAATGTACGTGGTTCTGATACAAATTGTGGATCATGCTTTAATAAATGCTGTATAGCAATGACCATAATGTACTCTACAGTGCAAAACTAAACTATATTTTAAATTTAGCATTAAGGGTATTTTGTCATCAGCCAAATCGTGTATATGTAGTTATCAATATGTTAATTGGAACATTAAGCAAATCGTAATATCCCCATTCCCTAAGGCATTTTATTGATTACCTGTAGTCTAGGTAATTTTAGTCTTCCTTTATCTTGCTTAGTGTAATAATATTGGGTGTAAAATAAAATCTGGAAATATGAAACAGTTATATTACTAACTTAAAGCCTGAATTTTTTTTTTTTTTTTTTTTTTTTTTTTTTGAGACAGAGTTTGCTCTGTCCCCCAAGCTGGAGTGCAGTGGTGCAATCATGGCTCACTGCAACCTCCACCTCCCAGGTTCAAGCCATTCTCCTGCTTCAGCCTCCCGAGTAGCTGGAGTTACAGGCAGGTGCCACCACGCCTGGCTGATTTTTGTATTTTTAGTAGAGACAGGGTTTCACCATGTTGTCCAGGCTGGTCTCCAGCTCCTGACCTCAAGTGATCCGCCGGCCTTGGCCTCCCAAAGTGCTGGGATTACAGGTGTGAACCACCGTGCCTGGCCTGAAACATATTTTTTAACATTAATTAAGCTGATTCTATGTTAAACACAAAGCTAATATATTCACCTCATTCTAATATAATCCCAAGTGAGACATGCTACTTAATATTAAAGAATTTGGGTCTTTAGTTTGGAAAGGACTATCCAGTTTAGCAACAAACCTAATGTGAAAGTCTTTTTCTAAAAAAAGGAAGCAACCTATTGAATAAAAGTATGAAAAGGTGATTAAATTGATTGTAGGAACTGATTACTCTAAAAATACATCAAGATTAAGAGTTCAGGCTGAATACACTGGCTCATGCCTGTAATCTCAACACTTCGGGAGGCCCAGCTGGGCAGATCACCTGAGGTCAGGAGTTCGAGAACAGCCTGGCCACCATGACAAAACCCTATCTCTACTAAAAATACAAAAATTAGCCAGTGTGGTGGCGCATGCCTGTAGGCCCAGCTACTCGGGACGCTGAGGGAAGAGACTCTCTTTAACCTAGGGGGTGGAGGTTGCAGTGAGCCAAGATCATGCCACTGCGCTCCAGCCTGGGCAACAGAGCAAGACTCCATCTCAAAAAAAGAAAAAGAAAAATGAGAAAACTTGACACAGGGCTTGTGTTTCTACATGGTAACAATTAGCTAAAGCTGAGAGTAGGGGCCACTCCCTTTAGAAGATAAATTTTAGACAAAACCTGTTCTCAACAGTTTACCACAGCCTCCATCACTTCCTATTTGTCTACCAGGTTAACCCTGTTGGCATTTGATTTTATTATATCTCAGACCCCAGACATTTTACCTATGTATTCTTCCAATTTTAACATGGAACCATATCTTTTAAGCTTGGGAACAATCTCTAGTTATTTTCAGTTCTAAATTTTTAAATTCTGTAATCAGGTATTTCCTATACATTAGGATATTTAATGCTCCTCCACTTAATGTAACAGACAGCCACAGAGAAACACTTGATGCGCTTTCTTCACCGATTTTTTTCAAAAGAAATAGGAAGAAGGCCTGAAATTTAAGCAAGCTACAACCTTAAGGAAATCCATCCTTTCATTGGAGAGACCAAATCCATTTACCTTTTGAAAATCTCAGTCACATTGGAGTAGCCTGAGTTTCATCCTGTCTGCTCTCTGGACTAAGAGAAAGAGGTAGAAGAAAGGGCACTGAGAATTGAAGAAAAAGAAAACAGATGAGCTAAAAGGAAAATAAGATGTTTCTAGATGACAAAATTTTTATTGTTACTGAAAAGGGGTCCCAATTTCTTCAATCTCACGCAAGAAAGAATTCGGGGCAAGTCCATAGAGTAAGGTAAAAACAAGTTTATTAGGAAAGTAAAGGAATAAAGAATGGCTAACTCCATAGGCAGAGCAGCAGCCTGGGCTGTTCAACTGCTTATACTTATTGTTACTTCTTGATTATATGCTAAACAAAGGGTGGATTATTCATGAGTCTTCTGGGAAAGGGGTGGGCAATTCCTGGAACTGGGGGTTTCTTCCCTTTTTAGACCATGTAGTGTAACTTCCTGACATTGCCATGGCATTTGTAAACTGTCATGGTGCTGGTAGCAGTGCCTTTTAGCATGCTAATGCATTATAATTGACGTATAATGAGCAGTGAGGATGACCAAAGGTCACTTTCATCGCCATCTTGGTTTTGGTAGGATTTGGCCAGCTTCTTTACTGCATGCTGTTTTGTCAGCAAAAAATTAGCCAGGCGTGGTGGCAGATGCCTGTAGTCCCAGCTACTCGGGAGGCTGAAGCAGGAGAATGACATGAACCCAGGAGGCAGAGCTTGCAGTGAGCGGAGATCGCACCATTGCACTTCAGCCTGGGCCTGGGTGACAGAGCAAGACTCCATCTCAAAAAATATGTGTGTGTGTATATATATATATATATATATATATATATACACATACATATATACACACACATATATATTTATTTTTTGTTTACCAAAACCACATTTCACTATTCTTACACACCTTGCATGTAAAACTGTTTTTACTTCCCGAAAATTACTTAAGTCATGTGAACTAAAAGACATAACACTTTTTACTTTTCTGACAAAATATTTGAATTCAGCTCTCATTTTACAAGCCAATTAATCAGAGCTCTTTATATATAAACATCACACACAACACATATAAATAAGCAGACAGAAGAAGATCCAGTAGTTATAAGATTTTTCATTTGCAAGTTTCTTTTTTTTTTTTTTTTTTTTTGAGACAGAGTCTTGCTCTGTCACCAGGCTGGAATGCAATGGCACAATCTTGGCTCGCTGCAACCTCCACCTCCGGGGTTCAAGCGATTCTCCTGCCTCAGCCTCTCAAGTAGCTGGGATTACAGGCACATGCCAACACGCCCAACTAATTCTTGTATTTTTAGATGGGTGAAACCATCTCTAAAAATACATTATAGAGATGGGTTTCACCATGTTGGCCAGGATGGTCTTGATCTTTTGACCTCATGATCTGCCCACCTTGGTCACCCAAAGTGCTGGGATTACAGGCGTGAGCCACTGTGCTCGACCTTTTTTTTGAGACAGAGTCTCGCTCTGTTCCCAGGCTGGAGTACAGTGGCACCATCTCGGCTCACTGCAACCTCTACCTCCCAACTTCAAGCAATTCTCATGCCCCAGCCTCCTGAGTAGCTGGAATTACAGGTACGCGCCACCATGCCTGGCTAATTTTTTTTTTTTTTCTTTGAGACAGAGTTCTGCTCTGTTGCCAGGCTGGAGAGCAGTAGTGCAATCTCAGCTCACTGCAACCTCCACCTCCCGGGTTCAAGCAATTCTCCAGCCTTAGCCTCCCAAGCAGCTAGGACTACAGAAATGTGCCACTACTCCCAGCTAATTTTTGTATTTTTAGTAGAGACATGGTTTCACCACGTTGGCCAGGCTGGTCTCAATCTCCTGACCTCATGATCTGCCTGCCTCAGCCTGCCAAAGTGCTGAGATTACAGGCATGAGCCACCGCGCCCGGCCGATA
Organism: Trachypithecus francoisi; assembly: GCF_009764315.1. NCBI lineage: Eukaryota > Metazoa > Chordata > Mammalia > Primates > Cercopithecidae > Trachypithecus > Trachypithecus francoisi. The sequence continues at coordinate 66,563,667 of NW_022681465.1, read as the reverse complement.
TTTTGTATTTTTAGTAGAGACAAGGTTTCACCATGTTGGCCAGGCTGGTCTCAAACTCCTGGCCTTAAATGATCCACCTGCCTTGGCCTCCCAAAGTGCTAGGATTACTGGAATAAGCCACCTCGCCCAGCCTCATTTGCCAGTTTCTTAATTGGATTATGGGCTTCAGGGTAGAGCCCTTGGAGGGGAAGTCCAGGAAAGCATACAGTTTCTATGACATGCACAGCTGGAAGACAAAAACATATCCCCAAAATGAAGGGTCCCATTTTTATACTGAATCCTGGATCCCCAAAAGAGAAACGCAACAGAACAAGACAGTGCAAAGATTTTAGCATGCATTTCTTTGAGTCTCACTCTGTCGCCCAGGCTGGATTGCAGTGGCATGACTTCAGCTCACTGCAACCTCCACCTCCCAAGTTCAAGCAATTCTCATGCCTTAGTAACTGAGATTACAGGCATGCACCACCATGCCTGGCTAATTTTTGTATTTTTAGTAGAGATGGCATTTTACCGTGTTGGCCAGGCTGGTCTCCAACTCTTGACCTCAAGCAATCTGCCTGCCTTGGCTTCCCAAAGTGCTAGAATTAACAGGTGTGAGCCACCACGCTTGGCAACTTACATTTCATTGCAAAACAATCCAAAGCCAATTAGCCCATTCCCCATGGGAGTCTTATCTCTCAGTGTTGGGGTTGGGATATTGCCCTACCTTCCAGGTGGCCAAGAGCATGCTTCTCTAATCCAAATGTACAAAGAGCTGAATATCCTCCCATAACCACCATTAGCCATTCCCAAAGTAAATGTCCTACCTAGCTATTACACAGCAAAGCACTCTCGTAAAATAATTTCTGATACCTCCAAAAATAAAAAACGACAGATAATGCAATGCAAAGCAGAACAGAGCCTTAGATTTTGAAAAGGATCTATTCACTTCTAATTCCTGCGATTTCATGAGGAAAACATATGTTTTTCCCAAAGCAGGGTCCGTAGTGCCTCCTTTGTTTTTCCCAAGGAGTCCCAGACTGTTACAGCTTGAATAAGCTGACTTTTATCCATAGACCTCTTAAAAAAAAAAGAGAGAGAGAGAAAAAAAAGTCCTTTTAAATATCTTATTGCCCGAATTTAGCCAGGCTAACCTGCCAATATTTCTGGCTTTTGAATTTTACCAAAAGTAACCTCCCAGGTTACAGCATTGGGCAGTTTCCATTACTCTTTCCAGAAGGGGCTTAGAGCAACCAGTTTTGAGCTTGCAATGGCTTTTAACTGCTCAAGGTAATTTTTAGGCTTACTATGACATGAATTCCAAATTTGTGGTCCACTGAATGGCAGAGACCAAAAGAAAGTACTGCCATGTGATTACAAACTCAAGCCACTCAGAGTGGGGTGGAATGATCCTCTGACCAGGAATTTCAACATGTGGTCTCTGGGTAAGATCAAAGAGTGGACAGTTGCCCTGAGTAATAGGAAAAATAGAGAAAGGGGAAAAAAGCATTTCCTGCAGCAGGGTGGGGAAGGCAAGGTCAGAGAAACACCCACCCACTGTAGCAACACTGAATCAAGTCAGGCAGCCACTTGTCACTAGCAAAGAGATCTTCTGTAGCATCCCATTAGCTCTCAAGTTTCCCCCTTTGGGAAGAAAAAGGTTCTCTATGTCCCATGATCCTGAACATGCCTAGTCCCATCACCCATAGGTGTCACTTCCCTTTTTTGTCTATAAATCTTCCACCACTTGGCTGTGCTGGAGTCTCTCTGAATCTGCTGTGATTCTGGGGGCTGCCCGATCTGTGAATCATTCATTGCTCAAACTCCCTAAAATTTAATTTGTCTGAACTTTTTCTTTTAACAGATGGTACCAGAAGTGGGTAATTACTTGGCTTGGATCCAGTGAGAGGCCTCTTACATCTGATTGAATCAGAAAGAAACTGGTGGTAAATGGTAATATTACAGGGGGTGTAAGATTTGACTTTTAAAAATTCACGAGGATGTTTGTGTTCTACCCCTTTGTTTCGTTTTTCTTATATGCTTAGGTAGGAAAAGAAAAAGTCATTGACTAAGTTAATCAAGGGCACCTAGGAGTAAAGCCAATCTGTTAGGTAAAAATGGGATCCTTAATTTCTGGAAAATTGAGTTCCTTCGGACTTATACATTAAACACAGAAAATAGCATAGTCTTACAGAAATGATGAAATCTTACTAAAGGTAACTTACAGTGGAATGTTCTGAATGAACCACAACAGACTGAAGTACATTTAAAAATGAAGGCTCCCAAAAATTAAAATCTGCTAACCTTTTAATTTAGTTACTATTCCCACCTAAAGGAAATAGAGTACAGCACCAACAGACTGACTTTGAATAAGTAATGGGGTACATTTTACCTGAGTAAAGGATGGCATTGGATTAGAGGCCCTCCCCTCAGTAAAGTCCCTCTTGGTTAAAAATGGGTTAAAGATGGCAGAGCCCCACTGGGGGCAAGTTTGAGCCTTGCCAGTTTAATATTTGGTGCCTTGATGCAGCCAGTTGGGTGGCAACTTGCAAAATTGAGAGGCTTTTGCCTGTGGTTCCATGGACAGAAAAATATTATTTTCCTTTGTGTTGCAACTTGGCCCCCAGGGCTGTGGTACAGCCAGCGGGTCACTAGGGCCACTTGGGGAAAGGGAACCCGGAAGCCTGACATGTCAGCAAAAGAGTAAACATTTCTTACCAATCAGACTTCTGCCTCTCTCTCCCCCTACAAACTGGTTGAATGAATGACAAAAATCATTGTTTATCTCCTGTGAAGTTTTGATTAATGAAAAAAGGATTTATGAGGCTACTCTTGAACTATAGCCAATCTGGTAAGCTTTATGTTTCTTCCTATATCGTTCTGTCATAAAGAGGAGTTCTTTAGGATAGAAGGTAGGCTTAAAACCCCATAAGCCCGCTCGCTGTTCAAGATGGCCCAACAAACTGGTTAATAACAAACTTTACTGAAACAAACAAACAAGAAAACTGGATGAGGTCTCCATCTTGTTTTATATCCTCAGGAACCTGACCTTGTGACCACATGGTGGCACTTTCTTTTGGTCTCCACCTTCCAAGTAACAAGAATTTTAAAGTTCATATCATAGTTAACTCTAAAAATTACCTTAAGTAGTTAAAAGCTGTTACAAGCTCAAAATTAACTACTCTAGACTCCTTCTGGAAAGGGCAATATAAACCACCCAGTGCTGTAACTCAGTAATTAAGATTTTGTCCTTTCACAGTGACAGCCCAGGTTCAATTCCTGACTTAGAAAATGAGTCCTTTCTTGTTTAATATCTGCATAACCGTTACCGTTTGTTGATTGTCTTCCTCTCTTGTAACCATCTTGAATTTTCCTTTCTCAGAACACTTGTAAGGTTACTTGGTAAAGTTTAAAAGTCAGAAATATTGGTCATTTGACCAGCTAAAGTAGGGTAATTTAAAAGGACTTTTTAAAAAGAGCACTATTGTTAAAAGTCAGCTTAATTAAAAGCAGATATTCAAGCCCTAACAGCCTGAGACCCCTTGGGAAAAACAGGAGATGCTAGAGATCCCATTTTTGGAAAAACCTGTTTTCTTCATGAAATCCCCAAAATTGAAAGTGGATAGACTCCTTTCAAAACCTAAGTAAGTCTCTGTTCTGTTTTGTGTTGCATTATTTGACATTTTTTACTTTTGGGGGTATCAGAAACTACTTTACATTTTAAGAGAACTTTGGTATGTAATAACTAGGTAGAAAAAATATTTTTAGGGGTGTCTAATGACAGTTATGGGGAAACACTCAGCTCTACACATTTGGATCAGAGAAAAATACCCTTGGCCACCTAAGAATTATGGAAATGTCTCCACCCCCAGTGAGAAATGAGACTTTCATGAGAGATGGACTAATTACCAAATGGATTGATTGGCTTTAGGTTGCCATATAATGAAATACATAGTAGCAACATTACACTGTCTTCTCCAATAGCATTTCCGTTTGTCGGGGGGTCCAGGGTACAATATGGAAATGAGACCCTTGGCTGGCCACAGTGGCTCAAGCCTGTAATACCAGCACATTGGGAGACTGAGGTGGGAGAATCATGAGATCGGGAGTTCGAGACCAACCTGACCAACATGGTGAAACCCCGTCTCTACTAAAAATACCAAAAAAATTACCTGGGTGTAGTGGCGGGCACCTGTAATCCCACCTACTTGGGAGGCTGAGGCAGGAGAATTGCTTGAACTCAGGAAGCAGAGGTTGCAGTGAGCCAAGATTGTGCCACTGCACTCCAGTCCAGGCAACAGAGTGAGACTCCATCTCAAAATTAAAAAAAAAAAAAAAAAGAGACCCTTAATTTTGGGGATTTGTTTTTGCCCTCCATCTGTGCCTACTTATTAGGCCCTAGAAACGACATGCTTTCATAGCCTTTTCTTACAAGGACTCTACCCAAAAGCCAATAATCCAATTAAGAAATTTAAAAATTTAAATGAAAAATATTACAGCTACTTAATATTTTTCTGTCTGTGTAGTTATATATGTGTTGTGTGTATAATGTTTATATAAAAGAGCTCTAATTAATTGACTTAAAGAAAAATCAGTGCTTAAATCAAATATTTTGAAAAAATAAAAACTATAATGTCTTTTAGTTCACATACCTTTAGTGCTCTTTGGGAAATAAAAACAGCTTTAAAGATTATTGACAAGATAAAAACATTTGGTCTAAATTATACAGGTTGGATATTAGGTTTACTAAATGCTCTAAGGTCATAAACCTGCTTCCTTGACTTTTAAAAACTGTTCAATTTATTTTGGCATATTAGATTCTACATAAGGCCTGCAAACATGTGGAATTAACAATGCTCCTAACTATACAAAGAAAGTTATAAAGAAAAGAGATTTTATATAAGAAAGACCTTGTATAATAAATTCTTGTCCTAAAATAAAATAACTGGTTATTTAAAAAGAAAGATGTCCAGGACAAGTGAAAGTCCAAACATGCCATAGATAGTCTGTGTGAGTCGTGAAAGGATTCATGAAAGAAAATTTATGCACCAAATTAAAAGTTGTTAAGAGTTACCAATAAGACATGTAATTGAGACTACTGGAGAAATAGGCTTATGTACAAGGTGTGAGAAGAAAGTAAAATATGTTTTTGGTAAAAGATTATAAAAAGGCATGAGAATGTAAATTTTTGCCTAATTTAAAGGATGAATGGAGTTTTACATTAGATAACATAAATCTAAAAGTTGAAGCAAATTGTGGAAAAATTAATCTTGTAAAAAAAATTCTGTGTGTGGCCAGGCACAGTGGCTCATGCCTGTAATCCCAGCACTTTGGGAAGCCGAGACGGGCGGATCACGAGGTCAGGAGATCGAGATCATCTTGGCTAACATGGTGAAACCCTGTCTCTACTAAAAATACAAAAAAATAGCTGGGCGTGGTGGCAGGTGCCTGTAGTCCCAGCTACTCAGGAGGCTGAGGTAGGAAAATGGCGTGAATCCAGGAGGCAGAGCTTGCAGTGAGCCGAGATCATGCCACTGTGCTCCAGCCTGGGTGACAGAGCAAGACTCTGTCTCAAAAAAAAAAAAAAATTGTGTGTGTGAACATACTGACTAAATTTAAAGGGTTATTATTTGGTTTTCCATAAATTGAACATCGAAAAAAAAAAAAAACCACAACAGGGTTTTCTTAAAAACCTGATTTACTCAGCTGGGCATGATGGCTCACACCTGTAATCCCAGCACTTTGGGAGGCCAAGGTGGCAAGATCATCTGAGGTTAGGAGTTTGAGACCAGCCTGACCAACGTGGAGAAACCCATCTCTACTAAAAATACAAAATTAGCCAGGCACAGTGGTGCATGCTGTGATCCCAGCTACTTGGGAGGCTGAGGCAGGAGAATCACTTGAACCTGGGAGGCAGAGGTTGCGGTGAGCCCAGATTGTACCATTGCACTCCAGCCTGGGCAACAAAAGCGACACTCCATCTCAAAAAAATCTTTCACAAAATTTGTAAAGGGTTATAAAATGTTTAAAAATTTTCACCACTTTGGGAGGCCGAGACGGGCGGATCACGAGGTCAGGAGATCGAGACCATCCTGGCTAACACGGTGAAACCCCGTCTCTACTAAAAAATACAAAAAACTAGCCGGGGGAGGTGGCGGGCGCCTGTAGTCCCAGCTACTCGGGAGGCTGAGGCAGGAGAATGGCTTAAACCCGGGAGGCGGAGCTTGCAGTGAGCTGAGATCCGGCCACTGTACTCCAGCCTGGGCGACAGAGCGAGACTCCGTCTCAAAAAAAAAAAAAAAAAAAAAAAAAAATTTCACCTCATGGTCAAACTGGTTAAGCGTAGTATCAAGTGTTTTAAACCTTTAACATCTTTAACAGACTCCCTCAAATCAAATTTCAGCTTCAAAATTGTCTTATCTAACCTCTAACTTTGGGATACTACAGAGGGCCCCTGAGACATCCAAAAGAAAGGTAAACAAGATTATTTAACATATTAAGTTACATGGGAGACATTGTCAAAATAAAAATAATGTTTAACCTTCTTCAGGTTATATTTTAGTGACTGATATTAATATATGTTCCCATCCTGGCTAACACTGTGAAACCCCGTCTCTACTAAAAAATACAAAAAAAAAAAAACTAGCCGGGCGAGGTGGCGGGCGCCTGTAGTCCCAGCTACTCGGGAGGCTGAGGCGGGAGAATGGCGTGAACCCGGGAGGCGGAGCTTGCAGTGAGCTGAGATCCCGCCACTGCACTCCAGCCTGGGCGACAGAGCGAGACTCCGTCTCAAAAAAAAAAAAAAAAAAAAAAATATATATATATATATATATGTTCCAAAATTTTATGGGATTTCTAAAATTCTAATGTGTCTGAGTATATGCTCTCAATCATAATTATAGTTATTATGTTATCATATACCACAGAGATAACCAAATTTCCTTGTCAATTGTATCTTTAACTATTTAAAGTCATTTCCACAATTAATTGCTTAATACTGATGCAGTTTCAGAAACCTTCACAAACATACCAAATCCTAGAATATGGTGTCTTTTAGAAGATTCATGAAAAGATAAAAAGGACCCTAAAAAACAGTCTTAAATACAGGTTTCTAATAACTTTAGAATCATATCATTTAAACTGGGTAAGAATTCCCAGAACTTTAGGCTGGGCGCGGTGGCTCAAGCCTGTAATCCCAGCACTTTGGGAGGCCGAGAGGGGCGGATCACGAGGTCAGGAGATCAAGACCATCCTGGCTAACCCGGTGAAACCCCGTCTCTACTAAAAATACAAAAAAAAAAAAACTAGCCGGGCGAGGTGGCGGGTGCCTGTAGTCCCAGCTACTCGGGAGGCTGAGGCAGGAGAATGGTGTAAACCCGGGAGGCGGAGCTTGCAGTGAGCTGAGATCCGGCCACTGCACTCCAGCTTGGGCGACAGAGCGAGACTCCGTCTCAAAAACAAGAAAAAAAAAAAAAGAATTCCCAGAACTTTAATGAAAAGACTGATTGGTTTATAAAACTACTAACCTAAATAGACAAAAATTAATTGAATACCAAGAAAATACTTTGCCAGATTTTCATGGCAAATCAACTGATACTGAAATCATTTAAATATGCAGTTCAATAAACTCCATGGTCTAAGTCAAATTACCTATGATAACCCATCAGTTATCAGTACTATGTACCTAATTTAGAAAAACAACTGGTATTCAAGAAGACCTAAGTCTAATATTAATTAAACATGGACTTGTGGAGAACCAGGAAGCTCATGTTGCCTTTCCAGAGTTCTTAAAACTTTCGTTACTAAAAGTTATACATTCCATGGCTCATCATGGAAAAGAAAAATAATCCAAATTAAATATATTAGTGTGGTAACTTATAAATTGTTAAAATAGTTTATAACCAATGTTTAGTTTGTCAAACCCACATTCCTGTGAAGACAATCAAAACTTCAGGTACATTAAACTACCTGATGGGTTATTTAAACATTTATAAAGAGATTTCCTTCAATCGTCATTTTCAATACATGTTTTCTGGTTATATAAAAGCTTTCCCATACAAGAGGACCGATGTTATAACACTAAATTATTATGCCACAGTGTATTTTCACCAGGTAAAGAAAACTTTTTATGGTTCACTGAGGACAATCAACTCCTTCACAATCTAGAACCCAAAGATTGGTTCTTCTGAGAATATCAAAGAAAGACCCTCCTTGCCATTGAGGACTAAGCTCTGATTTTTTTTATCTTGCCCAAATTCTTATCCAAGGGGTCTGAGGAGTCATGCCCTACAAACCATAAATTCTCATCAGATGGGTTTTATTTAACCCTATATATCGTGACTTACTTTCCAACCTGACTCTGGCATTACAAGACAAACAAGAAAATCAAAATATTGTACCCCAAAACATGTTTATTTGCCATATCTTGAAATGGCCCTGAAAATGTGTCCTTTGTGGGGGAAAATTTGCATCTGTAAAGAATCTCTATTGGCCGGGCGCGGTGGCTCAAGCCTGTAATCCCAGCACTTTGGGAGGCCGAGACGGGCGGATCACGAGGTCAGGAGATCGAAACCATCCTGGCTAATATGGTGAAACCCTGTCTCTACTTAAAAATACAAAAAACTAGCCGGGCGACGAGGCGGGCGCCTGTAGTCCCAGCTACTGGGGAGGCTGAGGCAGGAGAATGGCGTAAACCCAGGAGGCGGAGCTTGCAGTGAGCTGAGATCCGGCCACTGCACTCCAGCCTGGGTGGCAGAGCAAGACTCCGTCTCAAAAAAAAAAAAAAAAAAAGAATCTCTATTAATATAGCTCAACTTTTTTCTTCTAGGCCCTCCCAATCCTAAAGAGATTAACTGAAAGTCTGGCACCTTTTAAAGATCTGAATAGGAAACACTTGTCATCTATTGTCTCTAAGGGCAGCCACTATAAGACTTCAAAAGAACCTTGGTCTTCACAATCTTTTATCTTAACCTGAACATTTCTTTTCTATTGATCCTAGGTCTTTAGACAAACTCAACCAATTGTTAACCAGAAAATGTTTAAATTTACCTATAGCCTGGAAGCCCCCCGCTTTGAGTTGTCCCACCTTTCTGGATCAAACCAACGTATTTCTTAAATGTATTTAATTGATGTCTCATGCCTCCCTAAAATGTATGAAACCAAGCTGCTCCCCGACCACCTTGGGCACATGTTCTCAGGACCTCCTGAAGGCTGTGCACAGGCCATGGTCACTCATATTTGGCTCAGAATAAATCTTGTCAAATATTTTAGAGAGTTAGACTCTTTTCATTGACACCATCCACACTGCAACAAAACTTCAAGACCTTGAACTTTGAATTTATAATCTCACAACTGAGAAGAGTTCCTCCACACTCTCAGAACTGTACACTCATTAGAACCCTGAAGGTAAAACTAACCAGGGAAATTTCTCCCCAGAAAAAGATGAAATCCTTGATGTAAACAACTTTTCCCAAGATCACAGATCAAGACTTCTACTATCATGAGACTCTTATCTTTGAATATTTTTTCCTTGTTTATGCCTCTGTGAACAATAGAAATGAAAAGGGGGTCTGTTTTGCACACTTACGGGATATACATTTATTTGTAAATGATTTTACAGCCAGCCTTATACACAGATAACCTTATACCTTGGTAGATAAAAGAAGACCCAAGGTAAGTGAAAAACTTTAATGGTACATATGTTGCCTCATTATCAGTCAGAAACAGAACATTGATTCACTCCTCTTAATCCATATCATGGGTTAAAGATAACACTGCCAAGAGGCCTCCACTCTTCTAAAAATACAACATTTGTTACATTCTTTTTCCATGGTTTAGAATAAAGGAAACAATGATTAGAAATCTATCCCTTATGATAGGCTCTATAACAAGTTCTACTGTAAAGAGTATAGTTACCCAACAGAGTTTAAACTCTCTTGTAAAAGTTATACTAAATTGTAGAACTGACTAAACAGGAAAGTATCTGTATGGCTACTGGCACTTGTGGACTATACAGAAATACATTAAATGTAAATTATCAAAATTCAGTTGTAGGGAATTAATGAAAAGACCACTTAGGTGAGTAGACTCTTCATGTAACTCATTCTTTGATCTATTTGATTTTAGCTGATTTCATTTATAGAGACCCTGAATAAAGAACATACTCCAAACTCTTGGTATTATCCTCCCAGCAGTCATAATAATAGTCTCCCTGGTACACTGTATTCTCTCAGTGGTTTTAAATGTTTACATACAGCCATCTCTAAAATGTCAAATAGTCTCTCTTCAACTGGAATGACAAAAACTGAAAGAAGTGACCATGAGGACACTGTAACCTATCAATGACATACTGAGATCAGAAATGCAAAATGGTAGTAACTGAGAGTGACACTGAGGCCCTAAATTGTGGTCACACCCTCATCTAAGTGAGAACCTGACCAAAAAGGGGGAATTTTTAAACAAAATTATGGGAGGCCATTGTTTTGGACTGAACTCATATACTAGTCCCCAAACAGACCAAACTAAACAAAAATGGAGTCACTCATGCTAGATGTGACATAATCAAACTAAAATTTTAAGCAAACACATAAACACTAAACCAGAACACACTAGGTTTTGTTTTTCTTCTAAAAACAGGAATTTCCAACATAAGGAGGTACCCTCTACTCAGTCCTTGCTCCTACCTTTGCAAAATTCACTGTTCTCTTTCCCAGTGGGTTTCAAAATAAAATAAATACATTTACGATAGTGATAGTGATGTAGCAGGACAAGCTGCAGACAAAACTCCTCAGACACCAGATTAAAGAAGGAAGAGGTGTTTTTTTTTTTTTTTTGAGACGGAGTCTCGCTCTGTCGCCCAAGCTGGAGTGCAGTGGCCGGATCTCAGCTCACTGCAAGCTCCGCCTTCCGGGTTCACGCCATTCTCCTGCCTCAGCCTCCCGAGTAGCTGGGACTACAGGCGCCCGCCACCTCGCCCGGCTAGTTTTTTGTACTTTTTAGTAGAGACGGGGTTTCACCGTGTTAGTCAGGATGGTCTCGATCTCCTGACCTTGTGATCCGCCCACCTCGGCCTCCCAAAGTGCTGGGATTACAGGCTTGAGCCACCGCGCCCGGCCGGAAGAGGTGTTTTTATTCGGCCGGGAGCATCGGCAGACTCACGTCTTAAGAGCCGAGCTCCCTGAGAAAGAAATATTTGGCCTTTTTAAAGGCTTACAACTTTAAGGGGTCCACGTGAAAGGGTCGTGATAAATCGAGCAAGCGTGGGAAACGTGACTGGGGGCAACATGCATCAGCTAACAGAACAAAAAGTTTTACAATGCTTTTTTTTCATACAGTGTCTGGAATTTACAGATAACACAAGTAGTTTAGGCCAGGGGTTGATGTTATTATTATTACTTTGTTTAACTCCTAGGGCTGGGTGGTGGTGCCAAGGTTGTCTGGCTATTTATCTTACTTTTGTTTCTCTCTCTCTTTTCTCCTGTCTTTGAACTAGGCAAGGTGGGGGGAGGAGGGCAGCAGGAGTAGTAGTGGTCTCCTCCCTTAGTGATATCAATGACTAAAGTTTTAGTCAATCTCTTAAAATTGAGAAAATGACCAAAAGGAGGGAATTGTTAAAGCAAACTAAATAGGCCTGAGAAGGACTCCGTTCTTCTATATTTGAGTCCTTGCGGACGTATTGTTACCTAGCTTAACAGGCAGACAAGATTGAAAATCTAATTCAGGAGCATGAGTGCTTGTTAACAATAGCTGAGTCTTGGCCAATTCCAGTGGCCACACTTCAACCCCTCATAGACTGCTGCATGTTCAAACTGTGTTCAAATAAGACAAACGCCAACCTGTAACCATTCCAGCTGCTGCTTTTTTTTTTTTTTTTTTTTTTTAGATAGAGTCTTGCTCTGTCACCCAGGCTGGAGTGCAGTGGCGCAATCTCTGCTCACTGCAAGCTCTGCCTCCCAGGTTCACATCATTCTCCTGCCTCAGCCTCCCGAGTAGCTGGGGCTACAGGTGCCCGCCACCATGACCAGCTAATTTTTTGTATATTTAGTAGAGACGGGGTTTCACCATCTTAGCCAGGATGGTCTCAATCTCCTGACCTTGTGATCCACCTGCCTTGGCCTCCCAAAGTGCTGGGATTACAGGATTACAGGCCTCCCAAAGTGCTGAGCCCCCGGGCCTGGCCCAGTCCAGCTGTTTCTGTACTTGACTTTCCATTCCTGTATATCATTTCCCTTTTATTGTCTATAAATCTTTTTCCACCACTTGGCTGTGCTGGAGTCTCTCTGAATCTACTGTAATTCTGGGAGCTGCCCAATTTGCAAATTGTTTTTTGCTCAATTAAACTATTTTAAATTTAATTCCACTGAAGTTTTTCTTTTAACAGTGTACAGAATTATACATTCCTATATATTTACTGAAGCATTATTGGCAAGTGTGCAGCATTAACAACAATTGAAATTGTCCCATAAGGACTTTAATGAAACACAGCCCAACCATCTAAATTAATATATAGACCAGTAAGTCAAAAGGGGAGTGCTGGCTGGGTGTGGTGGCTCACACCTGTAATCCCAGCACTTTGGGAGACTAAGGGAGGATCACTTGAGCCCAGGAGTTCAAGACCAGCCTGGGGACACAGTGAGATGTCATCTCTGCAAAAAAATTTTAAAAGTTATCTGGGCATGGTGGTATGAACATGTAGTCCTAATTACTGGGGGACTGAGGTGTGAGGCTCCCTTGAGCCTGAGAGGTCGGGGCTGCAGTGAGTCATGATTGTACCACTGCACTCCAGCCTGGGTGACAAGAGTGAGGCCCTGTATATGTATTAATTAATTAATTAAAGGGGAGTGTCTCATTTTTAAATATCACTCCTTTTTCAACCCCTGTTACTCATGAGAGGTGTCAACTCCTCAGGAACGTGAGGTCAGGAAAAGACAAAATAACCATGTAGGAGAAAAACACATGAAGAAATCTACTTTATAATGTTTGATGAAAAAAAAATGAGGTCATAAAACCAGGTATAGGCTGGGTGTGGTGGCTCACGCCTGTAATCCCAATCCTTTGGGAGGTCAAAGTGGGTGGATTGCTTGAGATCAGGAGTTTAAGACCAGCCTGGCCAACATGGCAAAACCCTGTCTCTATTAAAAATAAAAAAATTAGCCGGGCGTGGTGGCGTATGCCTGTAATTCCAGCTACTCAGGAGGCTGAGGCAGGAGAATTGCTTGAACCTGGGAGGCAGAGGTTTCAGTGAGCCAAGCTCGCACCACTGCACGCCAGGCTGGGTGACAGAGCCAGACTCCATCTCAAAACAAACAAACAAGCAGGTATAAATCATTATTCTTTTTTGTTTGAATAGATATGAATATACATATAGACCATTTTTCCCCAAAATGTTCTCGTGGTTACCCTGCGTAGTATGATTATGGCTTGTTTTGTTTGGGGTTTTGATTTCTATTTGATTAAAATTGCTAATTTCTAGTTTCTAGTATTTCTGTAATTATTTTTCCTATTTAATAGTGAATTAATTACTTAATAATTCTTAAATAATGACAACTTAATAATTCTCTTTTTTTTTTAAGCTGTAAGCTTGGCATGGTAGTGCATGCCTATAAGTCCCATCTACTCGGAAGGCTTAGGCAGGAGGATGGCTTGAGGCCAGGAGTTCGAGATCAGCCTGGGCAACATAGTGAGACATTGTCTCAAAATAAAATATAAAATAAAATTTAAATTTAAAAGGCGTAAAAAGTATCCTAAGGATAAATTGCAAACTTTTTAGCGTGGTATTCAAAACCCCATCAACTGTGGCTCCAACCTGTCCTTCTCGTCTTGTCTTTGACTTCTTCCTGTGTTATAACCAATAGTAATCTCCAGAGCAAAGTCCTTGCTCTCACCTCCCCATATATATGCATGTCCTGCTTTCTCTCCGAGTTCAGCCTCACAGACCTTTGTGAGATGCTTCTTCTCTGACCGAGTGTGACAGAGTCTTTCCTTTGGGATGGGGAAAGGTGTTGTCCTGGTGACATGAAGAGACCAGTAAAAAAGTAGAACAGAGCTTTCTAAAAATGAATGGATTACTTCTCCACCTTTATGTGGTTCCAAACTGAGTTTCTCTCATTATTTTCTTTTCGGTTGATGTCATCTCATGTGAGGTGAGAAAATAAATGGACTCCCCACCGCCCTGCCCCCTTGCTGGGCTCCCAGTTCAGCTAAGCCATAAAACTTCTTTTCAGACAACTTAAATGTGTGTAAGACATTTGCAGCATCTGAGGTTGCCTTGTTTGGTGCTGTACTTGGCTGCTCTCAAAACCCATTCCAGAGGCCAGGTGAATGAATGGTGAATAGACTCCAGTGTTCTGGAGGGAGGTAGGGGACAAGGAAATGGCTGATCACGAACAATGCCCGAGCAGAAAAGTTACTCTGTAAAATACGGAGATGTTTCTTTGCAGCTTAACACTTTCTATTCCTTATGTTCTCTTTTTTACCTTTGGACAAAAAGGATTTTCTAAAAATTGGTTTGATTACATTTTAACCCTGAGACAGATGACCTTTTCAAATATTAAACAGTGGGCCTTTCACAGCCTCTGGGTTCTTTTACAGCCACCTGAACAATAAGCCTTTCAGCTCTTCAGTGAGTAGGAACGGTTAGCCAACCTCAAAACAGGTCTGACTGCACTTTGAGCAAAGATCAAATATCCCAGCAGGGAGGCACGCCTGGCCTGTTTTTATTTGAGAAGGTTCTCCCAGCCCCTAAGTCAGCAACAGCTTCCTTCTTTCTAAGATCATTAGGCTCCAAACCCCAGCAGCCCTCCTCTGTGGAAAAGAGGTGTCCTCTCATTGTTCTTCCAGATTTTCAAACCCTATTCAGCCCTGAACAAAACTTGGAAGGAAGAGAAGATTGTCTCAGTGTCATCTTCCTTCAACTTGAAGAACAGACAGCCTGGTTGTTCTCACCTTTCCCTGATCAGCTTAGCCCAGCCAGAAATTCTCAGATCTAAACTTAATGCTTTGATCTCAGGTAAAATCCAGAAGGAAGAACAGATTATTTTTATTTGTGATGCACAGCCTTTCTTTGATTGAATGACATGTAAAGCATTTAATTGTGTCAATCTTAGTAATTTGAGACATCAACGAGCTTCTTCATTCTCCCCTCCTGGATGGAGATCATCCCTAAGTCAGATGCCTGTACTTGAACTCTATTATCCTGGAATGAGTCAAGAGAAATTTAAATAGGGAACACAACAGGTTTTTCTGGCTGCTACTTCCCTCGCCCACACCCCAACTCTCCTTCCCTCCCAACATGACCACGCACACATACACATACACGCGCCATGAGGGCTCTGAGCCAGGAGAGAAACAGGTCTGGAAAGAGCAGAGGGAGAAGGAGGTGGTGACGTTGCACTTACCGCCTCCCCACAGTTTGCCTATCATTTGGGGGATATGAGAGAAGAATGGGCCTGAGTCCTGCACCTCTGTCTGCGAGTTTTGTAGCTGGTGGACCTGCTGACCAACTCCCTCGACCCTGCCACATACACACACACACACATACTTGCATGCACACACACACACACACACACATGCACAGAAGCACATGCATGGTATAGAGTGGTTGAAATGGAGCCATGGCCTTTCCAGGTGCTGCAGAGCTTGTCTCTGTGTCTTCTGAGTTTTCCATGGCCCTCAAGTGAGACACAGCAAGTAATTAGGAGAGAGAGCCAAGGTGTGACTGGGAGGCCGCCCTGCAAAGGAAATGAGCACACCAGTTCAAGGGCATGGCATAAGCCAGCCAAAGGGGGAGAAAGGACTTAGCTGCATCTCTGAGGAATCACCGAGCCAGCGAGCTGCACAGGAGCAGGAAGGAGTGATGGCAGGCCCGAGTTAGCACCCTCTGAGCCAAGCACCTTCCCTGCCAAGGAACAGACAAGCCCAGCTCTGGGACCCAAGTCAGGGAGATGGGCAACCCCACCCATCCCACCTCAGATAGAGGCTCTGTGCACTCCTAGAGCCTTCAGTTCAGCCCAGAGGGGAGAGGAACACAGAGAGAGGAGAGGAGCTGGAAATGAACTGGTTCATAAGGCCTGGATCGACAAAGAAAAAGCTCAGAAATAACCGCATTCAGTTGCCTGCATCAGACCACTTGGCTTAGAATCAGAGTTCAGAAGTCACATGGTCAGAGTAAGTGTCAGGGTGGCACTGACCAGCACTGTGATCTTGGGCGAGTTGTTTTACTTCTCCAGGACCTGTGACTCAGCCTTCAAAATGAGTTTTCTCCCAGCCCTGGGAGTGTACAGTTCTATAGCTCCCAGGGTGGCCCGCAGCTGGCTCAGGCCAAGCTTCGACTCCATGCCTCGTGGCTGTGGGCCCAGAGGAGGCCTGGTGACAGAGGGCAGGGAAGGACTGGGCCCAGCCTCCTTTGTCATTTTCCTTTATCCTGTGCAGCTACATGGGAGAATTTCCGAGTCTGTGCTGAGAATACCTTCCTTGTCCCCACTTTTGAAATCGTCCTGTAGAGGGCACAGTGTCCTCATCCCGGCGGCTTCCATGGTTAGTCAAGTCCTGAAGGCTTTTCTGTTCATCTGCTGATCTACACAAAGCACTGAGGACGGCACTTTGGGAACAGGCATATCAGGGAGCACAGGAGGGGCCTTTGACTGTGAGGAGCTCACAGTAGCTCTCAAGAAGAAAAGACACGGACCTATTCCAGTCAACCAGAGACATATTCAGGTGGACAGGCTAAGATAGCAAATAGATTCTAGATGCATAAGAATTCAGAAGGAGGCCAAGCGTGGTGGCTCAGGCCTGTAATCCCAGCACTTTGGGAGGCCGAGGCCGGCGGATCACCTGAGGTCAGGAGTTCAAGACCAGCCTGGCCAACATGGTAAAACCCCATCTCTACAAAAATACAAAAATTAGTTGGGCATGATGGCAGGTGCCTGTAATCCCGGCTATTCAGGAGGCTGAGGCAGGAGAATCGCTTGAACCCGGGAGGCAGAGGTTGCCGTGAGCTGCGATCATGCCACTGCACTCCAGCCTGAGCGACAAGACTCTGTCTCAATTTAAAAAAAAAAAAAATTCGGAAAGAGGGCTGGACACGTTGGCTCACACCTGTAATCCCAGCACTTTGGGAGGCCAAGGTGGGTGAGTTGCTTGAGGCCAGGAGATCGAGACCAGCCTGGCCAACATGGTAAAATCCTGTGTCTGCTAAAAATACAAAAATTAGCCAGGTGTGGTGGTGCACATCTGTAATCCCAGCTACTTGGGAGGCTGAGGTGGGAGGATCACTTAACCTGGGAGGCGGAGGTTGCAGTGAGCCGAGATCATGCCACTGCACTCCAGCCTGGGCAACAGAGCAAGACTCCATCCTAAAAAAAAAAAAAAAAGAATTCAGAAAGAGTCTAACTCTAGAGCATTTCCAGCAGTCTCTAACGAAGATATTAAAAGAGCTGGTAGCACTGGGAGTAGACCTTTTGGATGGGATGACTTGGTGACCCACACCAAGACAGGCAGAAACAGAAAATGGTAAAGTTCTTGGTAAAGGCTCTTGTTTTTATGTTAAAATTTAGATTATTTTAATTCCTACTATAAAATGGCTAATATTATCTTACACGATTTTCACCTCAGTTTAAAAAAGCCACATTGAGGCCGGGCGCGGTGGCTCAAGCCTGTAATCCCAGCACTTTGGGAGGCCGAGACGGGCGGATCACGAGGTCAGGAGATCGCGACCATCCTGGCTAACCCGGTGAAACCCCGTCTCTACTAAAAATACAAAAAACTAGCCGGGCGAGGTGGCGGGCGCCTGTAGTCCCAGCTACTCAGAAGGCTGAGGCAGGAGAATGGCGTGAACCCAGGAGGCGGAGCTTGCAGTGAGCTGAGATCCGGCCACTGCACTCCAGCCTGGGTGACAGAGCTAGACTCCGTCTCAAAAAAAAAAAAAAAAAAAAAAGCCACATTGAGACAGCAAAAAAAGTTAATTTATTTATTGTTGGGGCTAGCTAATAATCCTCATGGCTCAAAATCCAAAAGTTAAAAAAGGGCATACATTTTCTTTTCCAATAATTTCTCCAAATATCCAGTTTCCTTTGTATGTTTGTTTATTTGTTTGTTTGTTTGTTTGTTTTTAGAGAGAGGCTCACTCTATCACCCAGGCTAGAGTGCAGTAGTGTGATCTAAGCTCATTGCAACCTCCACCTCCTGGGCTCAAGCAGTCCTCCCACCCCAGCCTCCCAAGTAGCTAGGACTACAAGCATGTGCCACCATGCCAGGCTAATTTTTGTATTTTTTGTAGAGACAGGGTTTCACAATGTTGGCCAGACTGGTCTTGAACTTCTTTTTTGTTTGTTTTTTTAGACGGAGTCTCACTCTGTCTCTCAGGCTGGAGTACAGTGGTGCAATCTCGGCTCTCTGCAACCTCTACCTTCCGGGTTCACACCATTCTCCTGTTTCAGCCTTCCAAGTAGCTGGGACTACAGGCGCCCACTACCACACCCAGCTAATGTTTTCTATTTTTAGTAGAGACGGGGTTTCACCGTGTTAGCCAGGATGGTCTCGATCTCCTGACCCTGTGTTCCACCTGCCTCGGCCTCCCAAAGTGCTGGGATTACAGGCGTGAGCCACCACGCCTGGCCTCGTCTTGAACTTCTGAGCTCAAGCAATCCACCCACCTCAGCCTCCCAAAGTGCTGGGACTACAGGTGTGAGCCACCGCGGCTGGCCCAGTTTCCCTTTCTAAAAGCAGTGAATGTCATAGTTCCCTTTGTATCTATCCAAAGATGTTCTATGCAAATATGAAGAGATAGGTACCACTGTGGGAGGTCGAGGTGGGAGGATCACCTGAGGTCAGGAGTTCGAGACTAGCCTGGCCAACATGGTGAAACCCCATCTCTACTGAAAAATACAAAAATTAGCCAGGCGTGGTAGTGTGTGCCTGTAATCCAAGCTACTTGGAAGGCTAAGACAGGAGAATCATTTGAACCTGGGAGGTGAAGGTTGCAGTGAGCCAAGATTGTGCCATTGCACTCCAACCTGGGCAACAGAGTGAGACTCTGTCTCAAAAACAAACAAACAAACAAAAAAGAGATAGACATGTAGTCTATAATATACCTGTTTTTACAAACGCATACTGCTCTGCACCTTGCTTTAATCACTCACTATATCTTGGCTCTCATATAATATAGGTCAACACTCTAAATACTTTATACTTATTAACTCATTCAATCCTGTGAGGTAGTTGCCGTTATCATCCTCACAACCATCATTTTTATAGGTGAGAAAATTGAGGTCCAAGAAGATAAATGCATCATTAAGGGTCACATATTTAGTAATTGGTGGAGGCAGGACTTGAACCTGGGCAATCTGAATCCAGAATATCTGCCCTCAACCATGAAACTTTACAACCTTTACACAGGTATATCTGTAGGCTAAACTTTCAGAAGCTGAAGCCCTGAGACGATTTATTTATTTATTTATTTTTGAGACAGAGTCTTGCTCTATCGCCCAGGCTGGAGTGCAGTGGCCCAATCTCAGCTCACTACTACCTCAGCCTCCTGGGTTCAAGCGATTCTCCTGCCTCAGCCTCCCAAATACCTGGGATTACAGGCACACAGCACCACACCTGGCTAATTTTTATGTTGTCCAGGCTGGTCTCAAACTCCTCACCTCAAGTGTTCCCCCCAACCTTGGCTTCCCAAAGTGCTGGTATTACAGACATGAGCCACTGCTCTGGGCCGTGAGACAACTTTTGATGGACATTGCAAAACTACCTTTCCTCTTGCCCCGTCAGTTGACACTCACACCCTAATGGATGAGAGTCCTCATTTCTCCAGTCCTCACTGAGGGCTCACTTAATATTTTAGTGTCAGTGGTTGGTTAGGTGCTCGTGATAAAGGAGACCATCCCTGCTCTTGAAAACTTCCAGTCTTATTAGGAGAGGCTAAGAGGTGAGTCACAGTGACCACTGGTAACCCCTACTTAATGAATAAACCAACCAGGTCATTAACTGGTGCTTTGAAGAAGGCAGAATACAAATCACAAAGAGTAGGCTCCTCAAGTCACCGACCATGTGACCAGCTTAGGTTGTGTGTTTTGTGAAACAGCAAAAAATAAAAACAAACAAAAATCAATAAATCACCACAAAGTCTTCCCAGCAGGCCCTCATATTACGACACCACAAGATTAAGAACAATCCAAATGCTTTTTCATCCAGGTCTGCTCCTCTCCATTTTCAGAGGAAGGCTGAAAGACCCTTTGTTGCAGTAAAAGGCTAAGAAATTTTCTAGTTCCAGTGAAAGAAGAGAGAAGTCTGCAGACACCAGACCATTTGCTAAAGGTGAATTTTGGCAAGAGGCATTTTAGTCCTTGAATATATATACAACTTATATATACATAAAAACAGGTCCTAGTTTGTATCCATTTAAAAGTGCAGGCAGGAGGTCCCGTGCAGTGGCTCACGCCTGTGATCTCTACACTTTGGGAAGCCAAGGCCAACAGATTGCTTGAGCCTAGGAGTTTGAGACCAGCCTGGCCAACATGCTGAAACCCTGTCTCTATAAAAATTAACAGAAAAGAAAACTGCAGGTCTAACCAGGGTGCTAGAGTTTTGGTTTCTGGTTTTTTTTTTTTTTTTTCTTTTCTTTTCTTTTTTTTTTTTTTGAGATGGAGTCTTGCTCTTGTTGCCCAGGCTGGAGTGCAATGGCACAATCTCGGTTCACCACAACCTCCACCTCCCAAGTTCAAGAGATTCTCCTGCCTCAGCCTCCTGAGTAGCTGGGATTACAGGCATGAGCCACCACGCCCAGCTAATTTTTGTATTTTTAGTAGAGACAGGGTTTCTCCATGTTAGTCAGGCTGGTCTTGAACTCCCGACCTCAGGTGATCCACCTGCTTCAGTCTCCCAAAGTGCTGGGATTACAGGCGTGAGCCACCGCACCCACCTAGAGTTTTAATTCTTGCTTCTGTGCTGAGTCAGTCACTGACCTCTCTGCTTTTCATCTAGTGAATGCCATTTCACTCACTCAGGTGAAAATATTTATTAAATTCCTGCTATGTGCTAGGCACCTGTTAGATACATATGAGTAAGACACACAAATAGGCTGCTTCAAGTGACTCCCAATAGTAGGAAATGCAACTGGCTCCGCTTCAACCATGTGTCACAGTACAATGCTCTCCCCCACAGCTGGGAGTGTGCTGTTGCCTGTCAGTTTTAGTTGTCCATGGGAAGAAATGGGGCTGCCTTTGGTCTGGCATACATTTCTACGTGAGCTAAGATTTGTTCCTATTTATAATTCTCCAAGAAAGCTTAGGGAACCATTAGGAGAAAGAAATGTTCATAAAGTATTTTGTGTAAAATAAAATATTTCAAAGTCTAGGGGCGTCCATCTGTGTTTATGAATAGATGGAAAATTATTTGACCTCAGCATACGGGAATTTGTCAATCAGTTTGGAGACTCTCCCAAGGAGATTTGACCTCATACCCTAAAGACCAAGTAAAAATATGCTGATAGTTGGAGAACCTTAAAAGCAAGATGGAAAATAAATAAATAAAATTTAAAAAGCAAGATGGAAGCAGATTTTAGCTTTCCTCTGTACTCATTCCCTTTCTGCTCTTTAAAGAAAGTGTGGGAGCCAGGCGCGGTGGCTCATGCCTGTAATCCTAGCACCTTGGGAGGCTGAAGCGGGTGGAATACCTGACATCAGGAGTTCAAGACCAGCCTGGACAATGTGGTGAAACCCCGTCTCTACTAAAAATACAAAAATTAGGGGGGCGTAGCGGCGCATGCCTGTAATCTCGGCTACTCAGGAGGCTGAGGCAGGGGAATGGCTTAAACTCGGGAGGCAGAGGTAGTAGTGAGCCCAGATTGAGATCGCGCTGCTGCACTCCAGCCTGGGTGACAGAGCAACTCTCCGTCTCAAAAAACAAAAACAAACAAACAGCAACAACCAAAAAAAAAGCATGGGTTTTCATTACTGCATCAAAACTCATTCTGGAAGTGAAATGGGAAAAGTTCCCTTGTCGCCCTCGAAGTGCATGCCATGGGAGTGTGGCTGGTCTCTTTAGTGCCCCACTGCTCAAACCCCTAGGGGTAGCATGCAGATGAGCAGGCTCTGGGGCTCCTACCCCACGACAGTGCCTAGGGGTGAATGCTTACCGCTCCTGAAGCCCTAGTGGGCATGTGTTACAGGGTGCTCCTTTAGTTTAGCCGTCCATAAGTGGCTTGTGCTAGTCAGCTCAGTTAGATCCCCTACAAGGACAGAGGGCTTTCTGTATCCCAGGGTTTCTTGCCTTGGTGTACCAGAAGAATCAGATCACACGTAGGCTTTGAGAATGGGCGCAAGGTTTTATTGAGTGGCAATAGCTCTCAGAAGATGGGGGAGCCAGAAGAGGATGGAGTGGGAAGGTGGTTTTCCCTGGAGTCTGGCCACTCAGTGGCCTGGGCTGTCCTCTGACCGCCCCTGTCAAACCCCGCGTCATGCCGGTTGGGCTTGCTGGCTTGCCGGCGTCTGTCGGTGTGCTCTTAGGCCCATGCGTTCCTCTCAGCGTCCAGCCACTTGTGTTTTCTTCCACTGGTGTGTTTCTCTCGATGTCCAGCCACCTTTTTTTTTTTTTTTAGACAAGAGTCTCGCTCTGTGGCCCAGGCTGGAGTGCAGTGGCCTGATCTCGGCTCACTGAAACCTCCGCCTTCGGCGTTCACACCATTCTCCTGCCTCAGCCTCCCGAGTAGCTGGAACTACAGGCGCCTGCCACCACGCCTGGCTAATTTTTTTGTATTTTTAGTAGAGCTGGGGTTTCACCACATTGGCCAGGCTGGTCGGATCTCCTGACCTTGTGATCCACCTGCCTCGGCTTCCCAAAGTGCTGGGATTAGGAGTGTGAGCCGCCAAGCCCAGCCGATGTCCATCCACTTACGTGCAAGCTCGCTAGGGTCTTGGGGCTTTTACAGGCACAGGACGTGTGCATGGCGGGCCAGGGTGGTCTTGGGAAATGCAACATTTGGGCACAAAAACAGAAATGCCTGTCCTCACCTACGTCCATGGGCACAGGCCCGGGGTGGAGCCCTCACAAGCATGCCTTAGTCCATTCCTACTGCTCTACCAAAATGCCTTCGACCGGGAATTTATAAATATTAGAAATTTATTGGCTGGGCGCTGTGGCTCATGCCTGTAATACCAGCACTTTGGGAGGCCTAGGTGGGTGGATTACTTGAGGTCAGGAGTTTGAGACCATCCTGGCCAACATGGTGAAACCCTGTCTCTACTAAAAATACAAAAATTAGCCGGGCGAGGTGGCGGGCGCCTGTAGTCCCAGCTACTCCGAAGGCTGAGGCAGGAGAATAGCTTGAACCCTGGAGGCGGAGGTTGCAGTGAGCTGAGATGGTGTCACTGCCCTCCAGCGCCTGGGACAGTGAGAGATTCTGTCTCAAAAAAAACAAAAAAACAAAAAAACCCAGAAATTTACTTCACCTTGTTCTGGAAGCTGAAACTCCAAGATCAAGGCGCCAGCAGATTTGGTGTCTGGTAAGGGATGCTCTGCTTCTGAAACTGGCCCACATGTCTTATAAAACTGATGTTTATGATTTCTTTGAATAAACATAGAAATTGATCTTCTCAGTCTTTTTTTGTTTTTTGTTTTTTTTTTTTTTGAGACAGGGGATCTCTCTGTTGCCCAGGCTGAAGGCTGAAGTGCTGAAGTGCAGTGGCAGGATCATGGCTGACTGCAGCCTTGATCTCCCAGGCTCAAGTGATCCTCCCACCTCAGCCTCCGGAGTAGCCGGGACTATAGGTGTGTGCCACCATGCCTGGCTATTTTTTGTATTTTTCTAGAGAAGGGGTTGTACCATGTTGTTTGGACTGGTCTTAAACTCCTGGGCTCAAGGGATCTGCCTGCCTTGGCCTCCCCAAGTGCTAGGATTATAGGCCTGAGCCACAGCATGGCCACATCCTCCCAGTCTTAAAACTTGAGAAAGTTACATTTGTCTTATCTGAGTTCTTTTCTCAGGAAACCAATCATCAGTCCTCCCAGATAGTAACAAGGAACCGAAACTTACCAGATCACCACATCTGAACAATGAGATGCCAAACTCCTCACCTATCATGATTGCCTAACTGACTACTTGCTTCCTCTTGACCAACTTCCCTTTCTTACCCCTCCCTAATTCCTATTTTCCCACAGGTGGTCACATTTTTTCCCCACTATGTAAGCCCCTAATTTTCGTTGGTCAGGGACATAGATTTGAGACTGATCTCCCTCTCCTCAGCTGCAGCACCTGAAAAAGTCTTCTTTTTTTTTTTTTTTGAGACGGAGTCTCGCTCTGTCACCCAGACTGGAGTGCTGTGGCCGGATCTCAGCTCACTGCAAGCTCCGCCTCCCGGGTTCACGCCATTCTCCTGCCTCAGCCTCCCGAGTGGCTGGGACTACAGGCGCCGCCACCTCGCCCGGCTAGTTTTTTGTAGTTTTTAGTAGAGACGGGGTTTCACCGTGTTAGCCAGGATGGTCTCGATCTCCTGACCTCGTGATCCGCCCGTCTCGGCCTCCCAAAGTGCTGGGATTACAGGCTTGAGCCACCGCGCCCGGCCTTGAAAAAGTCTTCTTACCTGGCAATACTCATTGTCTCAGTGATTGACTTTCTGTTCTCCAAGCAACAGAACCTAGAGCAAACCCTTGGCGTTTTGGTAACGCTTCAAACTGGTGCCTTCTTGCTGTGTCCTCACATGACTGAAGGCAAGGCAACCCTCTGGGTCCTCTTCTATAATGGCATGAATCCCATCCCTGAGGGCTCTGCTATCATGATTTAATCACCTCCTAAAGGCCCACCTCTTTTTTTTTTTTTTTTAATTGAGACAGAGTTTCACTCTTGTCCCCCAGGCTGGAGTGCAGTGGCACGATCTCAGCTCACTGCAACCTCCGCCTCCTGGGTTTAAGTGATTATCCTTCCTCAGCCTCCCAAGTAGCCGGGATTACAGATGCCTGCCACCATGCCCAGCTAACTTTTGTATTTTTGGGTTGGCCAGGCTGGTCTCAAACTCCTGACCTCAGGTAATCCACCTGCCTCAACCTCCCAAAGTGCTGGGATTACAAAGTACCTTCTTAAGGGCGGGGGAGACTATATCGTATCAGTTAGGGTGGGGCTGGAACAAATCACAGTGATGGAATGTCATCAGTTAAGGCTATTTTCACTTCTTTTGTGGGTCTTCAGTTGCTTCAGGCCATCTGGATGTAAATGTGCAGGTCACAGGGGATATGATGGCTTAGCTTGGGCTCAGAGGCCTGACAGGCGAGTCCCAGGTTCTTGTCCTGCATCCAGGAAGAATGAAGTACACAGAGAAGTGGAGGGTGAGCAAGACAAAGAGAAGCTTTATTGAGCAATAAAATAGCTCAATAAATACCACACCTGGCCAGAACCACCTCTTAATGCTATCATATTGGCAATTAAATTCCAGCATATCAATTTTGGGAAGGACACATTCAGACCACAGCAAAGTAGCTGGTCTTTCAGTCTTTAAAAACTTTCCTCACTTGTTAGTTATAGTTTTCTGGAAGTGTATGGATCCAGTAATAGTGTTGATGGCAGCAGCGGGCCATCTGGAGCAGCCGCTGCCATCACACCAGCTGGGACTGGGGGCAGTACAGGCAGTGGCGGCAGGAGTGGCTGTGAGAGTGGCAGTGGTGGCAGCAGGACCCCTGTGTCCCTGAGACAGCTGACTGCGCTCCCCTACCCTCATACAGCCAGGCAGAACCCACTCCCAGGCCCGGAGCCTCCACTGCTCTGGCCCCTGGCCCTGTATTGCCACTCTCACCTGCCACTACCATGGGGAGGGTGTGGGGAGGAGGCAGACAGCCCAGAGCCTGCCCCTAGGAGCACCCCCACCACGCCGAAGCCTGCTGCCCACTGGCCAGGGAGCAGCATGGTCAGGTATAGAGGGGCAGGCAGAGAGGGGCCCTAAGGCAGAGCTGGGCCTGGGGCGGTGCTGCACTCTAGGGAGCCAGAAGCAGGCAGGAGCCCCACCCTCCCAGGAGTGGCTGCAGCCACCCAGGTTGCAGCTGTGGACCCAGGCATCTCTGCACTTTTGGCGGCCCAGGAAGGCCCACCTTTCGCCTGCAGGTTTGGGGGTGTCTGCTCCTGCTTCCTGGCCTCTCCTTGTTGTTGGCACGCCCTCTGATCATGGGTGGAGTTGAGTATGAGCGTGGGCACTGTCACAGCCCAGCCAGGTGTGCACACTCTTGAAGCAGCACTGACACACCAACCCTTTGCCGCTTCGGCCCCCTCCAGACTTTGGGTACTAACAAGCATGGGAGAGAGTCCAAGAGGTTGCTGAGGAGAGCCCAGGACTGGCCTGCAGGCGCCCCTTGGCATGAACAGCCTGGGCACCATGAACAGCAGCAGGAGGCAGGCAGGTTGATGGACAGAAGGGGGCTGGTCCCTGGTGAAGCCCCACTTTCAAACCAGGGAGGGCCTGAAGTCTGGGGACCAGGCCACCAGGCCCCTGGACCAGAGGGGGAACTTGTGGTGCTTTTTCCTGGGCCCACCCATGGCCTACTACGGACCAGTCAGCATGCACTTCCTCTCCTCTGAGGCCCATAAAAACCCCCGGACTCAGCCAGACTGCAGCAGAGGATGGAGAAATGATGGGAAATCACAGGACGACCAGCTGCAGAGAGAAGCTTTTCTCTCTGCTGAGAGCTAGACGTTCATTGGATGACCTGCACAGCAAAGAGGAGCTGCCCTGTCTGCTGAGAGCTAAACACTCATGGGGAAACCCTGGCTATGGAGAGGAGCTGCCCACTAAGGATCTACTCTGAGCTATTTTATTGCTCAATAAAGCTTCTCTTTGTCTTGCTCACCCTCCACTTCTCTGTGTACCTCATTCTTCCTGGATGCAGGACAAGAACTTGGGACCCGCCTGTCAGGCCTCTGAGCCCAAGCTAAGCCATCATATCCCCTGTGACCTGCACGTATACATCCAGATGGCCTGAAGCAACTGAAGACCCACAAAAGAAGTGAAAATAGCCTTAACTGGTGACATTCCATCACTGTGATTTGTTCCAGCCCCACCCTAACTGATACGATATAGTCTTCCCCGCCCTTAAGAAGGTACTTTGTAATATTCTCCCCCACCCTTAAGAATGTACTTTGTACGCCTATCCCAAACCTATAAGAACTAATGATAATCCCACCATCCTTTGCTGACTGCTTTTTCAGACTCAGCCCGCCTGCACCCAGGTGAAATAAACACCTTGTTGCTCACACAAAGTCTGTTGGTGGTCTCTTCACGCAGATGCACATGACATTTGGTGCCGAAGACCCGGGACAGGAGGACTCCTTCGGGAGACCGGTCCCCTGTCCTCACCATCACTCTGTGAGGAGATCCACCTACAACCTCGGGTCCTCAGACCAACCAGCCCAAGGAATATCTCACCAATTTCAAATCAGGTAAGTGGTCTTTTCACTCTCTTCTCCAGCCTTTCTTGCTACCCTTCAATCTCCTTCTCTCACTTCTCTCACTACCATTCAATCTCCCTGTCCTTCCAATTCCAGTTCTTTTTCCTCTCTAGTAGAGACAAAGGAGACACATTTTATCCGTGGACCCAAAACTCCGGTGCCAGTCACAGGCTCGGGAAGACAGGCTTCCCTTGGTGTTTGATCACTGCAGGGACGCCTGCCTGATTATTCACCCACATTTCTTTGGTGTCTGATCACCCTGGGGACGCCTGCCTTGGTTGTTCACCCACATTCCCTTGGTGGCAAGTCAACTGTGGGGACGCCTGCTTTGGCTGCTCACCCACATTGCAGCCCAGGACTACACACCCACCCCTTTGTCCATTTCTCTACCTTTCTCTTTAAACTTACCTCCTTCACTATGAGCAACCTTCCGTCCTCCATTCCCCCTTCTCCTCCCTTAGCCTGTGTTCTCAAGAACTTAAAACCTCTTCAACTCACACCTGACCTAAAACTTAAATGCCTTATTTTCTTCTACAATACCACTTGGCCCCAATACAAACTTGACAGTAGCTCCAAGTGGCCAGAGAATAGCACTTTCGATTTGTCTATCCTACAAGATCTAGATAATGTTTGACGAAAAATGGGCAAAAGGCCTGAGGTGCCTGACGTCCAGGCATTCTTTTACACATTGGTCCCTCCCTAGTCTCTGCTCCCAATGCGACTCATCCCAAATCTTTCTTCTTTCTCTCCTGTCTGTTCCTTCAGTCTCCACCCCAAGCTCTGAGTCCTTTGAATCCTTCTTTTCTGCGGACTCATCTGACCTCTCCCCTTCTCCCCAGGCTGCTCCTCACCAGGCCAAGCCAGGTCCCGATTCTTTCTCAGCCTCTGCTCCCCGACCCTATAATCCTTCTATCACCTCCCCTCCCCACACCTGGTCTGGCTTACAGTTTCATTCCGTGACTAGCCCTCCCCTACCTGCCCAACAATTTCCTCTTAAAGAGGTGGCTGGAGCTGAAGGCATAGTCAAGGTTAATGTTCCTTTTTCTTCATCTGACCTCTCCCAAATCAGTTAGCGTTTAGGCTCTTTTTCATCAAATATAAAAACCCAGCCTAGTCCATGGCCCATTTAGCAACAACCCTGAGACATTTTACCGCCCTAGACCCAGAGGGGCCAGAAGGCCCTCTTATTCTCAATATGCATTTTATTAACCAATCCCCTCCCAACATTAGAAAAAGCTCCAAAAATTAGATTCCGGCCCTCAAACCCCACAACAGGACTTAATTAACCTCGCCTTCAAGGTGTACAATAATAGAGTAGAGGCAGCATATCTCTGAGTTGCAATTACTTGTCTCCACTGTGCAAGAAACCCCAGCCACATCTCCAGCACACAAGAACTTCAAAATGCCTGAACCACAGCAGCCAGGTGTTCCTCCAGGACTGCCTGCCCCAGGATCTTGCTTCAAGTGCCAGAAATCTGGCCACTGGGCCAAGGAATGGCTGCAGCCTGGGATTCCTCCTAAGCTGTGTCCCATCTGTGCGAGATCCCACTGGAAATCGGACTGTTCAACTCTCTTGGCAGCCACTCCCAGAGCCCCTGGAACTCTGGCCCAAGGCTCTCTGACTGACTCCTTCCCAGATCTTCTCAGCTTAGTGGCTGAAGACTCACACTGCCTGATTGCCTCGAAAGCTACAGGACCATCACAGACGCTTTGGGTAACTCTTACAGTGGAGGGTAAGTCCGTCCCCTTCTTAATCAACATGGAGACTACCCACTCCACATTACCTTCTTTTCAAGGGTGTGTTTCCCTTGCCTCCATAACTATTGTGGGTATTGATGGCCAGGCTTCTAAAACTCTTAAAACTCCCCAACTCTGGTGCCAACTTGGACAACATTCTTTTATGCACTCCTTTTTAGTTATCCTCACCTGCCTAGCTCCCTTATTAGGCTGAGACATTTTAACTAAATTATCCACTTCCCTGACTATTCCTAGGCTAGAGCCACACCTCATTGCCACCCTTTTCCTCAGTTCAAAGCCTCCTTCACATCCTCCCCTTGTATCTTCTCATCTTAATCCACAAGTATAGGACACCTCTACTCCTTCCTTGGCAACCAATCATATACCCCTTACCATCCCATTAAAACCTAATCACCCTTACCCTGCTCAACGCCAATATCCCATCCCACAGCATGCTTCGAAAGGATTAAAGCCTGTTATCACTTGCCTGTTACAGCATGGCCTTTTAAAACCTATAAACTCTCCTTACAATTCCCCCATTTTACCTGTCCAAAAACAAGACAAGACTTACAGGTTAGTTCAGGATCTGTGCCTTATCAGCAAAATTGTCTTGCCTGTCCACCCCGTGGGCCAAACCCATATACTCTCCTATCCTCAATACCTCCCTCCACAACCCATTATTCTGTTCTAGATAAACCTAGCTAACCCCATAAATCCTAAATACTTTCCCTACTCCCCTTTCCATTCCTTAAAAAACAGTCCTAAAAGCTCTCCCACACTAGCTCTCCCTAACTCATCCCAACCTTTTTCATTACATACAACCAAAGTGCAGGGCTGTGTGGTCAGAATTCTTACACAAGAGCCGGGACCGCGCCCCGTAGCCTTTCTGTCCAAATAACTTGACCTTACTCTTTTAGTCTAGTCCTCGTGTCTGCGTGTGGCAGCTGCTGCTGCTTTAATACTTTTAGAGGCCTTCAAAATCACAAACTATGCTCAATTCACTCTCTACAGTTCTCATAACTTCCAAAATCTATTTTCTTCCTCACACCTGACGCATATACTTCCTGCCCTCCGGCTCCTTCAGGTATACTCACTCTTTGTTGAGTCTCCCACAATTACCACTGTTCCTGGCCCGAACTTCAATCCGGCCTCCCACATTTTTCCTGATACTACACCTGACCCCCATGACTGTATCTTTCTGATCCACCTGGTATTCACTCCATTTCCCCATATTACCTTCTTTCCTGTTCCTCACCCTGGTCACACTTGGTTTATTGACGACAGTTCCACCAGGTCTAATCACCACTCACCAGCAAAGGCAGGCTATGCTATAGTATCTTCCACATCTATCATTGAGGCTACCACTCTGCCCCTCTTCACTACCTCTCAACAAGCTGAACTCATTGCTGTAATTCGGGCCCTCACTCTTGCAAAGGGACTATGCGTCAATATTTATACTGACTCTAAATATGCCTTCCATATCCTGCACCACCATGCTGTTATATGGGCAGAAAGAAATTTCCTCACTACACAAGAGTCCTCCATCATTAATGCCTCTTTAATAAAAACTCCTGTTAAAGCTGCTTTACTTCCAAAGGAAGCTGCAGTCGTTCACTGCAAGGGCCATCAAAAGGCATCAGATCCCATCGCTCAGGGCAATGCTTATGCTGATAAGGTAGCTAAAGATGCAGCTAGTGTTCCAACTTCTGTCCCTCATGGCCAGTTTTTCTCCTTCTCATTGGTTACTCCTATTTACTCTCCTACTGAAGTTTCCACATATCAATCCCTCTCCACTCAAGGCAGATGGTTCTTAGACCAAACAAAAAATATCTCCATCCAGCCTCACAGGCCCATTCTATTCTGTCGTCATTTCATAACCTTTTCCATGTAAGTTACAAGCCGTTAGCCCACCTCTTAAAACCTCTCATTTCCTTTCCATCGTGAAAATCTATCCCCCGTCCGCCACTCTTGACTCCCTCTTAGAGTGAATAGATGATTTTTGCTGACAGGACACACTCCAACACTTTCACCCTGATGAAGCCCTATTCTTTACTTTAATACTCACTCTTATTCTTGTTCCCGTTCTTATGCCACCCTATACCTCTCCCCAGCTATCTCCACCACACTATCGATCTCACTCACTCTCTCCTAGCTGTTTCTAATCCTTCTTTAACAAACAATTGCTGGCTTTGCATTTCTCTTTCTTCCAAAATTGCCGAGGACCTGACTCACTCACTGCTAAAAAAAGGGGACTATATTTTTAAATGAAGAGTGTTGTTTTTATCTAAATCAATCTGGCCTGGTATATGACAACATAAAAAAACTCAAGGATAGAGCCCAAAAACTCACCAGCCAAGCAAATAATTATGCTGAACCCCCTTGGACATTCTTTAACTGGATGTCCTGGATACTCCCAATTCTTAGTACTTTAATACCTATTTTTCCCCTTCTTTTATTCAGACCTTGTGTCTACCATTTAGTTTCTTTTTTTTTTTTTTGAGACGGAGTCTTGCTCTGTCGCCTGGGCTGGAGTGCAGTGGCCGGATCTCAGCTCACTGCAAGCTCCGCCTCCCGGGTTTACGCCATTCTCCTGCCTCAGCCTCCCGAGTAGCTGGGACTACAGGCGCCCGCCACCTCGCCCGGCTAGTTTTTTGTATGTTTTAGTAGAGACGGGGTTTCACTGGGTTAGCCAGGATGGTCTCGATCTCCTGACCTCGTGATCCGCCCGTCTCGGCCTCCCAAAGTGCTGGGATTACAGGCTTGAGCCACCACGCCCGGCCCCATTTAGTTTCTTAATTCATACAAAACTGCATCCAGGCCATCACCAATAATTCTATACGACAAATGCTCCTTCTAACAACCCCCACAATATTACCCCTTACCCCAAAATCTTTTTTCAGTTTAATCTCTCCCACCGTAGGTCCCATGCTGCCCCTAATCCCACTTGAAGCAGCCCTGAGAAACATCACCCATTATCTCTCCATACCACCCCCAAAAATTTTTGCCACCCCAACACTTCACCACTTTTTTTTTTGTTTTTCTTAATGTAAGAAGACAGGAATGTCAGGCTTCTGAGCCCAAGCTAAGCTGTCATATCCCCTGTGACCTGCATGTATACATCCAGATGGCCTGAAGCAAGTGAAGACCCATAAAAGAAGTGAAAATAGTCTTTTTTTTTTTTTTTTTTTTGAGACGGAGTCTCGCTCTGCCGCCCAGGCTGGAGTGCAGTGGCCGGGTCTCAGCTCACTGCAAGCTCCGCCTCCTGGGTTTACGCCATTCTCCTGCCTCAGCCTCCCAAGCAGCTGGGACTACAGGCGCCCGCCATGTCGCCCGGCTAGTTTTTTGTATTTTTTAGTAGAGACGGGGTTTCACCATGTTAGCCAGGATGGTCTCGATCTCCTGACCTCGTGATCCGCCCGTCTCGGCCTCCCAAAGTGCTGGGATTACAGGCTTGAGCCACCGCGCCCGGCCGGCGAAAATAGTCTTAACTGATGACATTCCACCACTGTGATTTGTTCCTGCCCCACGCTAACTGATACTATATAGTCTCCCCCCACCTTAAGAAGTTACTTTGTAATATTCTCCCCCACCCTTAAGAAGGCACTTTGTAATATTCCTCCCCCTCCATCTTAAGAATGTACATACGCCAATCAGAAACCTAGAACTAATGATAATCCCACCACCCTTTGCTGACTCCTTTTTCGGACTCAGCCCGCTTGCACCCAGGTGAAATAAACAGCCTTGTTGCTCACACAAAGCCTGTTTGATGGACTGTCTTCACACAGAGGCGTGTGACACTGCCAAATGGTGGTGCTAAAATGGCTGTAACACAAACAGGGCTGAAACATGCCCCTTACCATATTGTGGGCCACAGGGAGGAGAGAAGAGAGAAGGAGAGAAGAGCTGTGGCCCTTTAGGGAGCCTAGACCTGGGAGCTACCCAGGCCAGGACTGTGCTGTGACTCCTGCTTTGGGGCCCAGTGGTTCCTGGAGCCTCCAAGCTTCTGGGCACCACCGCATTCCCTGGTGCTAGCTATGGAAGCTGTTTGCGGTGCACCTGGTTCAGCTGCAGCCTCACAGTGAGCTGGCACCTGGAGCTGCCTGCCCCACTACAGCAGCCAGCATGCCTGACTGTGCACAGTGGCCGAATCCCGTGTTCACTCACTCACACACCCCTGGCCACTCTGCTCCAGTCTTTTTGAAGGCATGGGATCCAGGCTAGTAGCGCGAGCCTCAAACAGTCTGCCAAGATGAGTGGGCCCAGGGGGCCTGAACCAAACTCAGGCAAAGGTGCCACCAGCCACAGAGGCTTCTGGCCAGAAAAGCAACACGCCCAAGGATCTCATAATAGTGTCAAGTTATCAGAATCATGGCATTGCAAACTAACCTGACCACAAATGCATGCTGAAAGTCAGGATATACCACAGGATGATCTGAAAGATGGGAAATTTGGTGTGGTGAATTAGAAGTTTGAAATCTAGGACTGGGCATGGAGGCTTACACCTGTAATCCCAGCACTTTGGAAGGCAGAGGCAAGAGGATCACTTGAGTCAAGGAGTTTGAGACCAGCCTGGGCAACATAGTGAGACCTCATTTCTACAAAAAACAAAAAAAAAATTAGCTAGGCGTGGTGGCATGTGCCTATAGTCCCAGCTACTTGAGAGACTGAGACAGGAGGATCTTTACCTGAGCCCAGGAGGCTGGTGCTTCAGTGAGCCGTGATTGCACCACTGCACTTCAGCTGGGGCAATAGAGTAAGACCTTGTCTCAAAAACAAAAACAGGCTGGGCATAGGGACTCATGCCTGTAATCCCAGCACTTTGGGAGGCCAAGGCAGGTGGATCACAAGGTCAGGAGATTGAGACCATCCTGGCTTACACGGTGAAACCCTGTCTCTACTAAAAATACAAAAAATTAGCTGGGCGTGGTGGTGGGCGCCTGTAGTCCCAGCTACTCGAGAGCCTGGGGCAGGAGAATGGCATGAACCCAAGAGGCAGAGCTTGCAGTGAGCCGAGATTGTGCCACTGCACTCCAGCCTGGGCGACAGAGTGAGACTCCATCTCAAAAAACAACAAAAAAACAAAAGCAAACAAAACCATGAAATTAGATATCTAGTCCAATGTTTGGGCCAGAAGTTAAAAACAAAGACAAACAAACATCTTTCTTTAACAAAGTCCCATAGTTAATTAGCAGGGAGGAGTCACTTTGCTTTTCCTTCTATAATCCCTGAAACTGAGTAAGTTATGTTCTACTTGGTAAGATTGTACAGAGGATAGCCATCACCTATTTAGTTCTTGCTGTATACCAGACATCACCTGAATCAACTTGTTTAATCTTCCAAACAGTCCCTGTGGTGGTTAATACTGAGTGTCAACTTGATTGGACTGAAGGATACAAAGTATTGATCCTGGGTGTGTTTGTGAGGGTGTTGCCAAAGGAGATAACATTTGAGTCAGTGGACTGGGAACGGCAGACCCACCCTTAATCTGGATGGGTGAAATCTAGTTAGCTGCCAGCGCAGCTAGAATATAAGCAGGCGGAAAAATGTGAAAAGAGAGACTGGCCTAGCTTCCCAGCGTACATCCTTCTCCCGTGCTGGATGCTTCCTGCCCTCGAACATCGGATTCCAGGTTCTTCAGTTTTGGAGCTTGGACTGGCTCTCCTTGTTCCTCAGCTTGCAGACGGCCTATTGTGGGACCTCGTGATCGAGTGAGTTAATACTTAATAAACTGCTCTTTATATATATGTATCTATTGCATTAGTTCTGTCCCTCTAGAGAACCTGACTAATACAGTCCCCTAACCACTGTAAAGTAGTTATTATTGTTGTTGTCACCCTCATTTTAAGGTGAGGAAATAGAGGCACAGAGAGAGGAAGTACTTTACCCAAGGACATAGAGATAAGACAGAGAACAGGCTGCGCTGGCTGCATCATTTTCAGGGCCAAGCACAAAATGAGAATGTGGGGCTCTGGCCAGGTGGTGGGGAAGTCAACTCTCCTTCTTGTACTGGATGGGTGACCCCTAAGGGATGGTTGCTTCTGCCACCCAGGCCATATTTGGTACCTGGATGGGGGTGGGTGGAAGGCCCTGCCAGTCGCTGAGGCACTGCCAACCTAGGGCAGGGATAGCTGCCACCTTAACCTGGAGACACCAGAGAGGGTCAGGGAGCTATGCCTCACCCTGATCCTCTGCAAGACAGTGCCCAGGCACCCACTGGAAGGATGGATGGCGACGGCGGGACAGGAGACTCCACCCGCCCACACTCCTGGGCAATGAGACCCGGTTGCTGCCCTGGGTAGAAGTGGGCAGCAGTTGTGGAGTTGGCTAGGGAGAGCCACAGTGCAATGGGGTAGCAGGCACCCAAGAGGAGGGAGGAGGGGTGGGGAGGTGGGGCTGTGCATGAGCTGAGGCGCCAAGACCCGTTGTGTGTGCTCCATTGCTCATCAACCATTAATCTTCACTTAAAACACACACTCAAAGATAAAATTACTAAGAAGCTCAAGGCTGGCCAGGCATGGTGGCTCACGCCTGAAATCTCAGCGCTTTGGGACGCCAAGGTGGGTGGATCACGAGGTCAGCGGTTCAAGACCAGCCTGGCCGAGATGGTGCAACCCCGTCTCTACTAAAAATACAAAAATTAGCTGGGCACGGTGGCAGGCGCCTGTAATCCCAGCTACTCAGGAAGCTGAGGCAGGAGAATCACTTGAACCAGGGCGGCAGAGGTTGCAGTGAGCTGACACCACGCCACTGCACTCCAGCCTGGGCAACAGAGTGAGACTCTGTCCCCCAACCCCTAGAAAAAAAAAAAAAGAAGAAGAAGCTCAAGGCCAAAACTATAAAGGATTAAACTCCAAGGCCCCCCCCTTTTTTTGAGACAGGGTCTTGCTCTGTCACCCAGGCTGGAGTGAGTGGCACAATCATGGCTCACTGCTACCTCCAGAGCTTAGTGATCCTCCCACCTCAGCCACCCAAGTAGCTGAGACTGGGACTACAGGTGCATACCACCATGCCAGGCTAATTCTTTGTATTTTTTGTAGAGACCGAGTCTCCCTATGGTGCCCAGTCTGGCTTCAAACTCCTAGACTCAAGTGATCTGCCTGCCTTGAATTCTCAAAGTGCAGAGATTACAGGTGTGATCCCACTGCACTCGGCCTCTGAGCCTTCTTAAGTGTGAGATTCTGTGTGACTGCACTAGTTTCATGTCCAAAGAAGCCAGCCTTGGATATAGTCACATTTACTAACAACTATGGTGAAAGGTCATGGAAATTCAAAATACTTTGAAAAATGAGAAAGGAAACATTTGCTCAGTGTCTAAAAATCTGCCCTGCCATTCTACTTCGAAAAGTGAAGACTGCTGCAAAATATAGTGATATTAGTCTTGACAATGAAATGTATTCTTTAACACTCCCATGAGGAATATCTTTTTTTATGAAGTCTTACTTTGTAACCATAATAGGTTTGTTGCCCAATACACTGGACAAGTCAATACACCAAGACACCAGGTTACAGCAGTGAAAGATGTTTAATTGTAGGGTTGCTGGATGAGGAGACAGGAAGAAACCTCAAATTCATCTCCCTGAGGAGTCAAGGAGTTTGGGGCTACTTTTTTTTTTTTTTTTTTGAGACAAGATTTTGCTTTGTCACCTAGGCTGGAGTGCAGTGACATATCAGCTCACTGTAACCTCTAACTCCTGGGCTCAAGCAATCTTTCCACCTCAACCTCCTGAGTACCTTGGGCTATAAGCTTGCACCACCATGCCCGACTAATTTTTTAATGTTTCGTAGAGACAGGGCCTCACTATGTTGTCTGGGCTGGTCTTGAACTCCTGAACGCAAATGAGCCTCCTACTTTGGCCTTTGAAAGTGCTGAGATGACAGGTGTGAGCTACTGCACCCTGCCTGGGCTAGGGTATTTAAGGGTTTTGAAGTAGACCAAAGTATAGAGATCATTGATTGGTTGAAAAGTGCAGGGCGAAGTCATGAGACAGAGAGATGAAGAAATTGTATTCTCGGGCCGGGCGCGGTGGCTCAAGCCTGTAATCCAGCACTTTGGGAGGCCGAGACGGGCGGATCACGAGGTCAGGAGATCGAGACCATCCTGGCTAACACGGTGAAACCCCGTCTCTACTAAAAAAATACAAAAAAATTAGCCGGGCGAGGTGGCGGGCGCCTGTCTCCCGCTACTCGGGAGGCTGAGGCAGGAGAATGGCGTGAACCCGGGAGGCGGAGCTTGCAGTGAGCTGAGATCCGGCCACTGCACTCCAGCCTGGGCGGCAGAGCCAGACTCCGTCTCAAAAAAAAAAATAAAAAAATAAAAAAAAAAAAAAAGAAA
This sequence comes from Trachypithecus francoisi, assembly GCF_009764315.1. Lineage (NCBI taxonomy): Eukaryota > Metazoa > Chordata > Mammalia > Primates > Cercopithecidae > Trachypithecus > Trachypithecus francoisi. The sequence goes on along the minus strand of NW_022681465.1, from coordinate 66,526,198 downwards.
TGTATTCTCGGGCCGGGCGCGGTGGCTCAAGCCTGTAATCCAGCACTTTGGGAGGCCGAGACGGGCGGATCACGAGGTCAGGAGATCGAGACCATCCTGGCTAACACGGTGAAACCCCGTCTCTACTAAAAAAATACAAAAAAATTAGCCGGGCGAGGTGGCGGGCGCCGTGTCAGCTACTCGGGAGGCTGAGGCAGGAGAATGGCGTGAACCCGGGAGGCGGAGCTTGCAGTGAGCTGAGATCCGGCCACTGCACTCAGCCTGGGCGGCAGAGCCAGACTCCGTCTCAAAAAAAAAATAAAAAAATAAAAAAAAAAAAAAAGAAATGTATTCTCACACTGCTTCGGTTCGTGTGTGTGTGTGTGTGTGTGTGTTGGGGTGGGGGTGGTCTTTAAACTGGTTGATGTCGGCTGTTCTGCTGGAACTTAGGATCTGCCTAAGCAATTCTTAAATAAAACTCTTATGATTCCAGAACCAGAAATCCTACCTATTGAAACAATAGGCATGCAAATGATCAGTACCTAGTGTTATCTGAAGTCGAGTTATCAATACGAAGAAGCAGGCCAAACTGCAGCCTGACTAATGCTTACTTACAATTCTATTTCTGTGCAGAATTCTCAACTTTGTAAGAATGGCTTCAACTTGGTCTTCCCAAATAGAATTGACCACACTTTCATTGTGCTCCTTTCTAATTTGTGTAATTATAATGTTAAGAACTTGGGATTTCGAATGAGACAAACCTGGGTTGAAATCCCAGCTCTCTCGGTGACTAGTTGTGAGACCTGATCAAATCACTTGCATCTCTGTTTTGTCACCTGGAAACAGGGATAAGGAAACTCAGTGGCGGCTGCAGCACAGCTATACCAAATAGGCTTACAGGTGGCAATCTAGCTGGAAAGGGAGCTGCAGGACTTGTGTTGAAACTATGTTTGCAAAAGAAGGCACATTTTTCACTAAGATTTTATATTTATTTGAAGTGTATTTGGGAAGGGGGAGCACATGGAGATTAAGAGGGTAAAAATCAAGGTCACCAATGAGAGTACTTAGCACAGTGCCTGACACCTAAAAAATTAACTGCAAATTTTTATCAGTTTTTTTCCACTAGATTGAATTTCTTAAGAGCTGGATTCTATCTTATTTATCTGTAACTAACAACACTTGGCACCAAATGTAGAATTGAAATGAATTTTCTTTACAATCTTGACTAAAAAATGAGGGTTTTGTCAATAACTTCGTAGAGCAAAATAAGTTTCTTAAGGGCTCTTGATATTCTTCCTGTTGGAAACACAAAGAAGCTAAAAAGTTTGGAAAAATTAAGTTGACAAGGTCTTTTATTATCAAACACTCAAACTTATTCCTTACTGCCTTGTTAACACTTGATTTGACACTTTTTTTTTTTTCTGTTTGAGGCAGAGTCTTGCTCTACCGCCCAGGCTGGAGTGCAGTGGCGCGATCCTGGCTCACTGCAACCTTGGTTCAAGCGATTCTCGTGCCTCAGCCTCCTGAGTAGCTAGGATTACAGGCGCCCGCCACCACACCCGGCTAATTTTTGTATTTTTAGTAGAGATAGGGTTTCTCCATGTTGGCCAGGCTGGTCTCAACTCCTGGCCTCAATAAATCCACCGGCCTCGGCCTCCCAAAGTGCTGGGATTAGAGGCTTGAGTCACCATTTGTCTCATTTTTGTTTACATTTAAAATAATAAACCTTGAGGTCGGGCGCGGTGGCTCACGCCTGTAATTTCAGCACTTCAGAAGGCCGAAGCAGGTGGATCATCTGAAGTCAGGAGTTTGAGACCAGCCTGGCCAACATGGTGAAATCCCCGTCTCTAATAAAAATACAAAAATTAGCGGCCAGGCCTGGCTCACGCCTGTAATATCAACACTTTGGGAGGCCGAGGCGGGCGGATCACGAGGTTAGGGGTTTGAGACCAGCCTGGCAAACATGGTGAAACCCCGTCTCTACTAAAAATACAAAAATTAGCCGGGTGTGATGGCAGGCGCCTATAATCCCAGCTACTCGGGAGGCTGAGGTAGGAGAATCGCTTGAACCCGGGAGGCGGAGGTTGCAGCGAGCCTATACTACGCCATTGCACTCCAGCCTGGGCGACAGAACGACCAAAGAAAGAAAAAAATTAGCTGGATGTAGTGGCGGGAGCCTGTAATCCCAGCTACCCGGGAGGCTGAGGCAAGAGAATCGCTTGAACCTGGGAGGCGGAGGTTGCAATGAGCCGAGATCGCGCCATTGCACTCCAGCCTAGGCGAAAAGAGCAAAACTCCGTCTCAAAAGTAAATAATAATAAAATAAAATAAAAAACCTTGAACGTCATCGATGTAAGTTGGGAACTCCTATAGCAAGATTCCATACATCCCATTTTTGGACGTTTTATTCCAAAGACACAAGCAAAAGGAAGAAAACGACTGCCCTGAACCACTGCTAACGACAACTTGGTGACTGCACGATCATTGGACGACGGTTATATCCTCGCCATCCAATCGTCGGAAAGTCCGGAGAGAAACCTCTCTGGATTGGTTAGAGGAAACATCTCTCCAAACTCACTCAAGAAGGGGTTGGGCGAGGGGGGTTCGGCCGGCAACTCCTCTGGCCAGTCAGAGACAGCATGAGGGCGGGCTTTGCCGCAGGAAGGTGGTGAATCTCGGCGGGTCAGACCCTCCTGCGGGAGGGTGGGCGTGGCCTCCAGTAGCGGTCTCCTGGCTCTCGGGGCCAGAGCGCGGGGTGGGCGGGGCCCACGGGCCTGGGCGGGGCGAGCGGTGTCAGCGGCGGAGCCGGATGCGGGCGGCACCGCGGCGGTCGCGGCCTTGGGGATGGGCGGAGCCCCAGCCGCTAGTGCTGGTGGCCGCCGCTGCTGCCCCAGCTGGATCCCGAGCTGCCACCTCTGTGTCCGCGCGTCGCTGCTTCCCAGGGCGGCGGTATGCTGGGGAAAGGAGTAGTCGGCGGTGGCGGCGGCACCAAGGCCCCCAAGCCCTCCTTCGTGTCGTACGTACGCCCTGAGGTGAGGGGGCGCCGCGCAGGCGGGGCGTGTGGCAGGGGCGGCCCGGGAGAGGGGAGCGCCGCGGAGCGCTTCCTGCCCTTGTGCCGGGCGATGGGGCAGCCAGGCGAGCTGAGGCCGCAGGGGCGCGCTGGGGCCTCCGCGCGGGCCGCAGTGGGGACCCTGGCTCAGGCAGGCAGGTGTCCGAGCGCAGGGCCCGGCCGCTGGAGGCTGGTGGAGGGGCCCGAGCCGAGAAGGGATTGCGGCCCGGAACGCCCCTGGGGATTCTGGAGAGGACCTGGGGTTGTGGGCACTGCTGGGAGGGGTAGGACCGGGGGTCGGAGCCCCTAACGGGGCCTGCTCGGAGCCCGCGTGGGTCCGTCCTGCCTCTGGACTTTCTCAGTGAGCCCGGGAGCCCGCCGGCCTCCGCTGCCGGCCTCTGAGTGCCTCGAGTGCCGCTGGCGGGATGCCTTGCACTTACGTCCGCCTCCCGTCAGCGCTGCGGGGAGAAACGGGGGTCGGCCTGGCCTCGGCCAGTCTCTGCCTCTCCCTTGGGAATTCTCCTCTGTCGCTTCTTTCTCCTCATCCCCTCACCATCATCCTTTCCACCCACTTCTTACTGTTCTGAATCTTCAGGTCAAGAAGTTTGTTCATTCATTCAGAAAATACTTCTTGAGCTCCTACTATGTGTCAGGCACTAAGTGCTTGTGATAGACATCAGTGAACAAGACAGAGATCTCTGCTCTCCAGTAACTTATTTGAGGGGAGAGGAGAAACAGGGTGAATTATAGATATTTAAGTAAATTATACTGTGTAGTAGGAGGCGATAAATATCGTGGTAAAGGAAAGAAATCTTTTTCCTCCGCGCAAAGGTGGCATTTGATCCGAGACTTGAAGATGTGAGGGGTCTGAGAGAAGAGTCGTCCAGGTAGAGAGAACAGCCTCCGGGAAGGTCGTGAGGTGGGAGTGTGTCTGAAGGGTTGGCGGAGCGTCAAGGAAGCCAGCATGGCAGAGGCCCATGGACATGGGGGACAGTCGTAGGAGAGGAGGTTAGAGAGATCAGAACTTGTAGGCCTTGCTCAGGGCATCTTGAGTAATAGTTCTTAATCCAAATGCCCAATGAGATGCGTTCTCATTTTGGATCTGTGAAGGTTTTTTTCTGCCCTTCTCTCCTGCAGAAGTGCAGAAGCACCGCCAAAGTTGTTGCAGATGTCTTCCCACCTCTGTAACGCAGAAGTACGTGGGCTGTGGATGAGAGATCTGATCAGGCACTGCTTCTGTAAGACCACCTGGAGCCTGAGGCATTTGCATGTGTATCTTTAAATTCAAGATATGTGTGTTTTCTCCAGGGTAGAGTGCTCTTAAAGTGGGTCTTATTTTTAGTCCTAGTTGTCAAATACAAACCATTTCCTCTATTAGCAGTTGACGTGGAGTCAGGGTCATCTTACAGTTTCAGCAGGCTTCCCTTGTAGTATCACATGTAGGTAACATGGTCAATTTCTCTCTGTGTCTTTTTAAAGCATTTAAAATTTAAAAAAATTTTTGTGGGTATAGTAGGTGTATATATTTAATGGGATACATGAAATATTTGGGCTGGGCGTGGTGGCTGACTCCTGTAATCCCAGCACTTTGGATGGCTGAAGTGTGTGGATCACCTGAGGTCAGAAGTTGGAGACCAGCCTGGCCAACATGGTGAAACCCCGAAATTAGCCAGGCGTGGTGGTGCACACCTGTAATCCCAGCTACTCGGGAGGCTGAGGCAGGAGAATCGCTTGAACGCAGGAGGCGGAGGTTGCAGTGAGCCGAGATCACGCCACTGCACTACAGCTTGGGCGACAGAGCAAGACTCCATCTCAAAAAAAAAAAAAAAAGAAATCTTTGGATACGGGCATACAGTGCATGAATGGAGTATCCATCACTGCAAGTATTTATCCTTCCTTTGTGTTACACACTATCCAATTATACTCTTTATTATAAAATACACAATAAATTATTGTTGACTGTAGTCACCCTGTTGTGCTGTCACTTACTAGATCTTATTCTGTTTTTTTGTACCCGTTAAACATCCCCACTTTCCTTTCCCCTTCCTAGCTTTTGGTAACCATCGTTCTACTATCTCCGTGAGTTCAGTTGTTTTAATTTTTAGCTCCCACAAATAAGTGAGGACATGCAAAGTTTGTCTTTCTCTGCCTGAGGTAGTTCACTTAACATAATGACCTCCATTTCTATTCATTATTGCAAATGACAGGATCTTGTTCTTTTTTATGGCTGAATAGTACTCCCTTGTGTATATGTACCACATTTTCTTCATCTATTCATTTGTGGATGATGGACTCTTTGGTTGCTTCCAAATCTTGGCTATGGTGAATAGTGTTGTAATAAACATGGGAGTGCAGATTTCTCTTCCATATACTGATTTCCTTTCTTTCTTTTTTCCTTCCTTTTTTAGAGACGGGATCTTGCTTTGTTGCTTAGGTTGAAGTACAGTGACATGCTCACAGCTCACTGTAGCCTCCACCTCCTGTACTCAAGCAATTTTCCCAGGTAGCTGGGACTACAGGTGCATGCCAGAGCACCTGGCTAATTTTAAAATTTTTAGTAGAGGTAATGTCTTGCTGTCTTGCCCAGGCTGCTCTCAAACTCCTGGGCTCAAGCAATCCTTCTCTCTCAGCCTCCCAAAGTGCTGAGATTGTAGGTGTAAGCCACCGCGCCTGGCCCTGATTTCCTGTCTTTTGGGTGTATACCTAGCAGTGGGCTTGCCAGATCATATGGTAGCTGTATTTTTAGTTTTTGAGGAACCTCTGTACTGTTCTCCATAGTGATTGTATTGATTTACGTTCCTACCAACAGTGTATGAGGGTTCCCTTCTCTCCACATCCTTACTAGCTTTCGTTATTGTTTATCTTTTGGATATAAGCCATTTTAACTGGAATAAAATGATCTCATAATTTTTTTTTTTAACATTTAAAGATTTGTTAAAAATATGAAGCGCTTCATGAATTTGCATGTCATCCTTGCACAGGGACCATGCTAATCTTCTCCGTGTCCTTCCAATTTTAGTATATGTGATGCCGAAGCGAGTACTCATTGTCATTTTGATTTGCTTTTCTGTGGTGATCAATGATGTTAAGCATATTTTCATATACCTTTTTTTGCCATTTGTATATCTTCTTTTGAGAAATGTGTATTCAGATCTTTTGTCCATTTTTAAGTGGATTATTAGATTTTTTCCTATTGAGTTGTTTGAGCTTCTTACATATTCTTGTTATTAATCCCCTGTCAGATAGAAAGTTTGTAAATATTTTCTGCCATTCAGTGAGTTATCTCTTCATTTTGTTGATAGTTTCCTTTGCCGTGCAGAAGCTTTTTAACTTGATGTGATCCCATTTGTTCATTTTTGCTTTGGTTGCCTATCTATCCTTGTCGGGTATTCTTTGTGTCTTTTTTTGATAGAGCCCTGGTTGAAGTGCAACTGATCCTTAAACTTTTCTCTTCAGTGAAATTAAATTACAAGTGGAAAGTCTTCTGAAATGTGGCCAGAGTTCAAGAATGTTCAAATTCTTCATCCACCAAGTGCACATGTTGTAATTAGACATGTTTCCCTCTTTGCCCACAGTGCCTGATATATTTCCTTTGAGGGATAATTAGGGAAGGGGAGTGGTTCAGCTCCAAAATAAGCCTGAAGTGGTCACATTTTTCAGATCCTTATACTTGGCAGTTTTGTTTTCTTGCATTAAAATAATGCTGTGCATACACTATGTCTCTTTGTTGTAGTCTGACTCTAAACATGTTTTGTAATGGAGGATAAGGCTCTCTCCTAAATTGTGGATGGTTTTTTAAAAGATAAGGGTTAAGGGTAAGGCTGGGCGTGGTGGCTCACACCTGTAATCCCAGCACTTTGGGAGGCCCAGGTGGGTGGATCATGAGGCCAAGAGATCGAGATTATCCTGGCCAACATGGTGAAACCCCATCTCTACTAAAAATACAAAAATTAGCTGGGCGTGGTGGTGCGTGCCTGTAGTTAGTCCCAGCTACTCGGGAGGCTGAGGCAGGAGAATCGCTTGAACCAGAGGTTGCAGTGAGCCAAGATTGCACCACTGCATTTCAGCCTGGCGACAGAGTGAGACTCCATTTCAAAAAAAAAAAAAGATAAGAGTAGGAAGGGGTGAAAAGGCAATGTATTTTTAAGTATATAGATTTTGCCAGGTAATCGTATTATGGGAAATACAGGTGAGCAGCATCAAGGCATGGCTTATGTGCTTCTGAGAGCTCTGGGTCTGGTAACTTTCTCTTGGCTTACCCAGTGGGAGGAGTTCCTCAGGACACTTTTCTGAACTGTCCTCTCCTATTTCTACCCTGCTTTCCCTCATGTTGCCTTCCTCTGAACTGCCTTGGTGTATGTCATGCTGTTGCTTATTTCTTTTTTCTTTTTTGAGACAGTGCCTCGTTCTGTCACCCAGGCTGGAGTGTAGTGGCATGCTCTTGACTCACTGCAACCGCCGCTTTCCAGGTTCAGGCAATTCTCCTGCCTCAGCCTCCCGAGTAGCTGGGACTACAGGCGCATACCACCACACGCGGCTAATTTTTATATTTTTAGTAGAGATAGGGTTTCACCATATTGGCCAGGCTGATCTCGAATTCCTGACCTTGTGATAGGCCCGCCTCGGCCTCCCAGAGTGCTGGGATTACAGGCGTGAGCCACCCCGCCCAGCCAACTGTTGCTTATTTCTTTGTCTGGGTTTTGGTAGCTGGGAAATCTCAGTTTCTTAGACACCTAAACATTGTTGGTGGATGACTGAGCTGCCAGAACAACCTTTACACCTTATGATGTAATGATACCTGTACCTGGTGATAAGCTTGTTCTTGGCTGATCAGATAGGTTCAGCAGTGGTGACCTTCAGTATGCCAGAGAATCTGTCAAGAGTCAGCACTTTGTGTTAGAAACAAAAGTGCTTAACTGGATAAAGTATTTTAAGATTATGCTTTTAAACATGGTGAGCTTATTTTTTTTTCCTTGTGATCAGAAAGGACTGGCATTGGACAGCATAAAATGAGGACTGGTAGTTAACTCTGACTTTTAAAATTGGATTGCTGCCAGAGTAAAGTGCGTTCTTCTATCCTTGATTATTCTAAATCAGTGAGTGTGACAGTTAAAACCTTAAACCATAATTTAGGACCTTTGATTATGTTTTGAAAACTCTGCTCAGAGGGTTACAAATCGGCACAGCTAGTTAAGTGGGTAGCTGATGGCTCTGAAAGTTGAGATGAACAAGAGGGAGCAATCTGGGGCCATCTTGATGGTACCTGATGACTGATACCTGAAAACATCACGGCACCCCCACTCCAGCCCAGCTCCAGACACAGGGTGCAAAGGATGTCGGTGCCTCTGGGGGACCTGCTGGGTGCTGAGCTCTGCTCTAGGGAAGGATATGGTTATCGTTTGGGTACCAAATCCATCTTTCTTGTTAAATAAAACACCTGTTTGAATTATTTCAGAAGCCATAAGCATTCTTTATAGAAAAATAAGGTACAGATAAGCAAAAACATTTTTTAAAGAAAGATTATAAACATAAACAACTCGGAGTGTATTCTGTACACTTTAAGCAGATATATATGTAGGTATATATATGTATTTTAATCAAATTGGGATTAATATTGTTGATCATATTTTGTAATCTGCCTTTTTCACCAAAAATGTGTATTGTAAACATCTTTGCATGTCAGTTGCTATCCCACAATGTCATTTAAAATTAGACCTTTGAAACTGGCTAGGCAAAATTTAGCTTTCAGAGGGTGGCTGTACTTGTACCCATTTTGTGGGTATTCCAAATAGGGCTAAAATGTACTTTCTAAGAGTTTAGGTCAGTGTTTGGCCTGAATGAACTAATAATAGTTAATGGGCACTTATTTGTGGATTTTTAGCTTTGGAAGAGAATTTAAAGATAATATACTCTGCCTCCATTATACTTACCCTCCATTGTACAGATGTGGAAACTGAGGCCCTGTAAAGTTTAATATCTTGCCCACAGATACAGTGTTATTGCAGAACAGAGATAAAACTCTCTCCTAATAGCCAGCAGTGCCAGTACTAAACAAGGGTCGCAGGAGCTCAGGAAAGGTTTTATATAGATGTGGGAAGAAAAGAGAGATGAAGCTTGAGAAGAGTTAAAAAATATGTATATGGTGTTAATAGCTATTTTTTTATTTTTTCACTTATCCCTCAGGAAAAAATGCATTCTGTTGCCTAGTTCTTATTTAAGGCCATTTCTTTTGGTCAGGAGAAGTGAATATATGATCCTGTAGCCTTCCCAGAGATAAGACTGTGGGTATATACAAAATAAAAATGAATAATTACTAGTATTTATTAGGTACTTCTGGGTTCCAGGAACTCGCATATCTCATTTTCCCCTTTCAAGAAGTTTCATGAAGGGAATATTATTATTACCCATCTTTTTTGTTTTTAGATATGGAAACTGAGACTCAGAGAAGTTGAGTACCTTGTTTAAGGTCATGGAGTATGTGCCAGGATTTAAACTAGAGCAGTCTGACCTCGGGCCCCATTCTCTTATCCTTACATTTATGAACGTAAGGAATATTACTAGTGAAACATGCTTATATCATGATTAGCCTTTGCACACTAGAGTCATATCTTAGTAGTGTTCTCTAGTAGCAATTTCTTTTTTGGCTTTTGCTAGATTGTCAACCAGGTAACTGCCGAGCAGACACAGGGATCTCTTGGTTGTTTTCGTCTCTAGAGCTGGTGTTTTCAAAAGATATAATTGATTTAGTTCAGCACATACTTACTCAGCACTTGCGGTATCCCAGATTTTTTATTTTATTATTTTTTTTTGAGACGGAGTTTTGCTCTTGTTGCCCAGGCTGGAGTGCAGTGGTGCAATCTCGGCTCACCACAACCTCTGCCTCCCAGGTTCCAACAATTCTCCTGCCTCAGCCTCCTGAGTAGCTGGGATTAGAGCCATGTGCCACCACGCCCTGCTGATTTTGTATTTTAGTAGAGACAGGGTTTCTCCATCTTGGTCAGGCTGGTCTCGAACTCCCGACCTCAGATGATCCACCTGCCTTGGCCTCCCAAAGTGCTGGGATTACAGGTGTGAGCCACTGCGCCCGGCCGTGATATCGCAGATATTGTTGTAGGTATTGAGTGAGGATACATCAATTTACCGAACAGATGAAATTATTGGGATGATTTTTGTTGGACCACTAATTTTGATGTCTGGCAGATAGATGATAACAAGAAGAGATTGACTTGTCTTAAACAGATCTCCTGCCTTAGTCCTAGCAGGAAAAATAACTTCAAAAACAAAGTCTAGATCCTTTGCCTTCTTTTTTTAAGAACTCATAACCTGGCCGGGAGTGGTGACTCATGCGTAATCCCATCACTTTGGGAGGCCGAGTCGGGTGGATCACAAGGTCAGCAGTTTGAGACGAGCCTGGCCAATATGGTGAAACCCCGTCTCTACTAAAAATACAGAAATTAGCCAGGCGTGGTGGTGGACACCTGTAATCCCAGCTACTCAGGAGGCTGAGGCAGGAGAATCGCTTGAACCCAGGAGGCGGAGGGTGCAGTGAGCTGAGATCATGCCATTACATTCCAGCCTGGGCGACAGAGCAAGACTCCATCTCAGGAAAAAAAAAAAAAAGAATTCATAACCTTTTCTCCATTCTCAACCAATTTTTTTAAATCTTCCAGAACTCACCCAGCTAATTTCTTAATTGCAGAATTTTCTCCTTGAGCTTGGATGTCATTGGTAGGCTATCAGAAGACATTAAAAGTCCCTCCTGAAATGGTCACTTTCTTAGGTGTGGCTTTAGCCTGATGATCTGTCCAAAGCTTCCGCTTTTTCTCTCCTGCCTGTGCTTCCTGCAGCATCTCCCTGAGTCTTATCCTACACCACACAACTTCTGCAGATGGAGCCTCAGAAAGCATCATGAGGCTCTGTCAAGCAGCGCTTCCTGCAGCCTGATCAAACAGCTGCCACATGGACAGCCACTGTCTAAGAGCAGATACTTCTGCACCCTACTTCCAGCTCGAATTTTAAAGTTCTGGATCTTTCTCTAAACATCCTCAACAGGATGTTGGATGTTCTTCCATATTAAACCACCCTATGTGATGGTGTGCTTTAGAGAAAATTCCAGTGTCATAGGGGCTAAAAAACTTTCTATTGCTACAAAAAAATGTATACTTTATTATGATAAAGACAATATAGTAAAGTGCAGAGTTTGAAAGTTAGAAAAATGAAAGTGCCAATAATGGTACCTTAACCAAAGCAATGATTCCATTTTTAAGTATGTCTGTTCGTGAGTATGCACCTCATATGGCTGCATTTCTTTTCTTTCCTTTTTTTTTTTTGGAGACGGAGTCTCACTCTGTCGCCCAGGCTGGAGTGTAATGGTGCAATCTTGGCTCACTGCAATGTCTACCTCCTGGGTTCAAGCGATTCTCCTGCCTCAGCCTCCTGAGTAGCTGGGACTACAGGCATGCACCACCACATCTGGCTAATTTTTGCATTTTTGGTAGAGATGGGGTTTCACCGTCTTAGTCAGGATGGTCTTGATCTCCTGACCTCGTGATCCGCCCACCTCAACTCCCAAAGTGCTAGGATTACAGGCATGAGCTACTGCGCCCGGCCTATGGTTGCATTTGTAATTGTGTAAAAATTTATAGCTTACATGTGGTTGTCATGTGTGAAGATGTTATGCTTGATCCATATTGGTAGATTATATAGGTTAAGTTGTTTTTCCAGTAAATACCCACTCTCAGTTTCTTATCAGGTTGTGCTTGTGACTTCTGATATGTTTTTTTTTTCTTTGAGATGACAAAGAGGGCAGTGGGTTTGCAGCCATTGATAAGAGAACATGCAGGTTCTGAAAAGGGCTCAAGCTGAGATCTTGGCTTTGTTAGGATGATACCCATAGTTGCCACCTGTGGGGGCCTACATGAGGTTTATAAAAAAGCAGCAGTAGACATCCATGGTAGATGGAGTTTTTTTTTTTTTTTTTTTTTTTGAGACGGAGTCTCGCTGTCACCCAGGCTGGAGTGCAGTGGCCGGACCTCAGCTCACTGCAAGCTCCGCCTCCCGGGTTCACGCCAGTCTCCTGCCTCAGCCTCCCGAGTAGCTGGGACTACAGGCGCCGGCCACCACACCCAGCTAGTTTTTGTATTTTTTAGTAGAGACGGGGTTTCACTGTGTTAGCCAGGATGGTCTGGATCTCCTGACCTCGTGATCCGCCCGTCTCGGCCTCCCACAGTGCTGGGATTACAGGCTTGAGCCACCGCGCCCGGCCAGTAGATGGAGTTTTGATCAACTACAAATTCAGCAACATTGATAAGCCAAAGTTGTCTCAGCCTAGCACCCTGAGTTTATTCTCACTGAATCAAGTTTATGATGGATGAGTACTATGTAAAAATGTCTTGTAAGCTTTCAAAATGAATCATTTGAAGTAAACCTCTTGAGATTGGGAGGCAGGATTGAACTGAAATAATTCTTTTAACCTCTAATCCCCTGTTGGCTTTAGGAGGAAGAATAGGGGAGGTGGATATAGAGAGGGAGTCTGGGAGGGAGTACAGTGCTGGGAGAGGTGGAAAGGCACCAGGGCCTCACCCTTCCTTTATTCTCCTTTGCTTAGCTTCTGTATCGCAACTCTAAGGAAAGCAAGAGCTTGTCAGTAGCTCTTCATACTAGCTGTAATGCCAGTTCCTTTAAGCTTCATTATGTTTCTACCTCGAAAATGGGAATAATGATATGTCCATGTTATATAATAGACATATATGAACATTTATTAATATCAAATGCCATTATGCATGTAAAGCCCTTAGCACAGGATACTTAGCATGTAGTTAACCTTTAAGAGATGTGGGCCATTATTGTTGTTACTCAGAAGTGTCATCAGAGCCACTTGGATGGTTCAGAAAGTTCTTAATCATTAATCTTAAGAGTGCATAAATCTTTTCCAGCTAAGGTATTAATAAAAGGGGAGTATTTTGTTGTGATTGTTGCCATGTTGTCATGCCAGGAATTTTCTTAGAAAATTTTTCACTATCTCTCAAAGTTTCTTTTCCTTGTTCCTTTATACATTTGCAAAAGATTTGGTTATATTTAAAATTCCAACCTAATAAGAAGACTTAGTTGTTGACTTTTTTCATTATTAACATTTGGCCTTTGACATTTTGCTAGTTTCATTGTGTGGAGTTATTTTTCTTCCCTCTTCCCTAATTTTTTTTTTTTTTAGACGGAGTCTTGCTCTGTCGCCTGGGCTGGAGTGTGATGGCGCGATCTTGGCTCACTGCGACCTCCACCTCCCGGGTTCAAGTGATTCTCCTGCCTTAGCCTCCCGAGTAGCTGGGGTTACAGGCTCGTGCCACCATGCCCAGCTAATTTTTGTATTTTTAGTAGAGACAGGGTTTCACCATGTTGGTCAGGCTGGTCTCGAGCTTCTGACCTTGTGATTCACCCGCCTTGGCCTCCCAAAGTGCAGGGATTACAGGCGTGAGCCGCTGTACCCAGCCTCTCTTTCCTAACTTCTAATGGTCTCTCTTCAAAGGTTCAATTTTGTCCATTTATCACATCTCTTTAGTGGTTCATTTAAGATATGAGTAAATCCGGCCGGGCGCGGTGGCTCACGCCTGTAATCCCAGCACTTTGGGAGGCCGAGGCGGGTGGATCTCGAGGTCAGGAGATCAAGACCATCCTGGCTAACACAGTGAAACCCCGTCTCTACTAAAGAATACATAAAATTAGCCGGGCGTAGGGGCAAGCGCCTATAGTCCCAGCTACTCAGGAGACTGAGGCAGGAGAATGGCGTGAACCCCGGAGGCGGAGGTTGCAGTGAGCCAAGATTGTGCCACTATACTGCAGCCTGGGCAACAGAGTAAGACTGCGTCTCAAAAAAAAAAAAAAAGATATGAGTAAATCAAATCAAGTAAAATCATAACTAGCATAAATAAAGTCAAATTGTCTCTGAAACTAATACTCTTATGTATTTCAAAGGCAGTTGTAAAACCATGCTGTTTTGGCCGGGCGCGGTGGCTCAAGCCTGTAATCCCAACACTTTGGGAGGCCGAGACGGGCGGATCACGAGGTCAGGAGATCGAGACCATCTTGGCTAACACAGTGAAACCCCGTCTCTACTAAAAATACAAAAACTAGCCAGGCGAGGTGGCGGGTGCCTGTAGTCCCAGCTACTCGGAAGGCTGAGGCAGGAGAATGGCGTAAACCGGGAGGCGGAGCTTGCAGTGAGCTGAGATCTGGCCACTGCACTCCAGTCCGGGCGACAGAACGAGACTCCGCCTCAAAAAAAAAAAAAAAAAAAAAACAAAAAAAACCGTGCTGTTTTGATTTCACATTTAAATGCTTTTCCTAAAATAATAGCCATTGCTTTTCCCTCTCATGCCTTGTCCTTCATTTCCTGTAGACTTGGCTGGTGCACAGGCTTTCAGAGGTGGCATGTGAAACCTCAGCTGTTTTGGGAAGGGAGGGATTTCAGCCGTAAGATAGGGCTCATGTATGAGTGGGGGCACGGGAAGCCCTGGCCACAATGATGAAATGTGTTGAAGATGACCTTCGTCTTGTGACAGATTGCCAGCTTCTGTTTCAGACGATGTTTTTTGTTTTTGTTTTTGTTTGCTTTTGCTGAGAGTTTTGTTTTTGGTTTTTGTTTATTTTTTTGAGATGGAGTCTGCTCTGTCATCCAGGCTGGAGTGCTGTGGCACAGTCTCCACCTCCCAGTTGCAAGCGATTTTTGTGGTGTCTCAGCCTCCTGAGTAGCTAGGGTTACAGGCGTGCACCACCATGCCCGGCTAATTTTTGTATTTTTAGTGGAGACAGGGTTTCGCCATGTTGGCCAGACTGGTCTCAAACTCCTGATCCACCTACCTTGGCCTCCCAAAGTGCTGGGATTACAGGCATGAGCCACTGCGCCTGGCCTTTGCTAAGAGTATTGAAGTACTTGAAAATACTTGAAGTGAATGAGCCCTGTTTTTCAAATAAAAAAATCTGTGTTCCTCCAAACATAAAATTGAATCTCTTGAGATTAACTTCCCAATGTGTCCCTGTACTTGGGAGCAGTAATGATTCTCTTTCACTCTTGGTCTCCCCATGAATATTTGCCTCCTGTCTATGCAAACCACTGGGAATAGCACTTTCCCTAGCGGGTCAGTCAGTCTGTAGTATTGGGTATCTTGTTAGTTAAAGAGAGGAATCTGGGACCCAGATCCCAGGGATGAGTTGTTTGGCATCAGCAGGTATGCTGTTTTATCTCTGAGGGACTCCTGGGCTGGCCTCAGTGTTTATACTTTGTGCCTTCTCCTTTGATGCCTCAGTGTATTCTCTTGGCCCCTCTTTTTCTCACTCTTTACCTACCTACTTACCTGTCATCTGTCTGCAGCCCCCAACTTGCCTAGTTTAGCTTCAAGTTCACTTACCCTACAAATCTCTCTCTCTCTTTTTTTTTTTTGAGATGGAGTCTTGCTCTGTTACCCAGGCTGCAGTGCAGTGGTGAGATCTCAGCTCACTCTATCCTCCACCTCCCAGGCTCAAGCGATTCTCCTGCCTCAGCCTCTTGAGTAGCTGGGACTACAGGCGCACGCCACCACACCTGGCTAATTTTTGTATTTTTAATAGAAACGGGGTTTCACCATGTTAGCCAAGCTAATCTTGAACTTCTGACCTCAGGTGATCTGCCCGTCTCGGCCTCCCAAAGTGCCGGGACTACAGGTGTGAGCCACTGTGCCTGGCCCCTACAAATCTCTTTATGCAGCTTTACGTTCCGGAGAAGAGAAGTGGCTGCTTTTTCCCTTTTTGTTTTAATGGTCACTTTCTCCTGCCTGCTGAATAAAGATGATCCATGCTAAAAGGGTGACAGGAAGAACCTGGTGTACCTGTAAGTAGTGCCCGAGGAGTGCAATAAGTATGGCAGATGCAATCTGGGTGGCAGACAGAGAAGGGATACGGGAGCTCTGGGGTACATGAGAGAGGCCCTCAGTGTGGTGTGGTGTGGCTGTCCTGTCTGGTCCTGTTACAGAGGAGCAGCTAAGGAATAAACCAACCGCAGCAGGAGTTTTAGGATGGGAACAAGGTGTATTGTGGAAGAGACTTTGATTTTGGAAAGTTCTGATCTAGGCTTAGCCACTTGATGGTGACCTTAGACATGTAACTTTGCCTATCTGAGACTTCCTTTTCTTATCTGTAACATGTATAGGTGTCTTCCCTGCAGGCTTATTTTGAGGATGAGAAGAAATAAACCATATAAACCCAGCTAAGGACCTGACACATGGCAGATACTCAACAATGGCTAGATGCTCTTATTATTAATAACTTGAACTGGAAGATTTGTTATTTAAGCAACATTTTTATGTAGCTGCCATTTGCTAAGCACTATTAAAATTAGGAATGCAGAGAAACAGTCTGTGCACTCAGGAGCTTCATGTTCTGTTGGAGAGATGGCTGGTCACCAGGGTTCTCTGCACAGAAGTTGGAGCTGCCTACTTACAAGGGAGGCATGCCCAGGTGCTCTGGGGGCACAGAGCAAGACCCACTGCAGAACCTGAGGCAGCATCCGCTCTTGTGGAAAAGCTGTGTAGGTCTTGGCAAGGTTGACATTAAAGCGAGATTTGGTGTGCGGAGGAGGGGGATAATGTAGCAGGCAGGCAAGAGGGGTGTAAAAAGCTCGTAGCTGTGTTGGGACTGGGTGGCATCTTTCCCCATCCCTTGTGTAAGGTATGTGCACACGTGTGTGACAGTGAGAGAGAAGTCTTGAGGAATAGAATCCAAGGGGTGCTGCTAGGACCTGCAGGAGTATCTCCAAGATTCTATGAGAATTCCTTCTTTCTGTGACATGCTGCTGTACCATAGATCAGTCTGGCCCTTAGTGAGCCTGTGGGCACCTCTCATCTGTCTCTGGTTCCTCTTGCCTTCTTCCTGCTCCAAGCCTTTTAACTCTCAGCTCTTCCCCTAACTTAATGTTTATAGAGCAGTTTTGGAGGTGGTGGTAGTAGGGGAGGCACAGATGGCAATGCCATGTGTCTTTGCAGCTGCTGTCAGTCACATCCGTTAGCTTAAATCATAAAGCAGTGACAGCTCCATAACTGCCACCTGACACCTTTTTTCTGGCACTTGTGCATATCCCAGCACAACAGTCTTTACTGTCAGTATAATGTGGTAGTTAAGAGCATGGCGGCGGGCACGCCTGTAATCCCAGCACTCTGGGAGGCCAAGGCAGGCGGATCACAAGGTCAGGAGATCGAGACCATCCTGGCTAACACAGTGAAACCCCGTATCTACTAAAAAATACAAGAAATTAGCCGGGCATAGTGGTGGGTGCCTGTAGTCCCAGCTACTCGGGAGGCTGAGGCAGGAGAATGGTGTGAACCCGGGAGGCGGAGCTTGCAGTGAGCAGAGATAGTGCCACTGCACTCCAGCACTCCAGCCTGGGTGACAGAGCAAGACTCCGTCTCAAAAAAAAAAAAAAAAAAAAGCATGGCTTTAGTGTCACACAGAGCTTTTCTACTTGCTAATGGTGAATTTGGGCCAGGTGTTTAACTTCTCTGAGCCTCAGTTTTCTGATCTGTGAAATGGGAATAAAATAAAAGTATCTGGCCCATAAGGTTGCTGTTAGTCTTAAGTGATGCAATCTATGGAAAGCTGTTTACACAGTACCTGGCATGTAGTGAATATTTATTAAATGTTATTTAGTTGCTATTATTCCTCACCACCCCAGAAGCTGCAGCTGTGGGTGGGTGTGTGTGTGTGTGTGTGTGTGTGTGTGTTTTCACTTTCATGTGTGTGTTCTTTGGGCCACCAGTGCAGGTCCTGATTGTGGCAAGACTTAGCCTCATTTCCTTCCAGCATTGTTCTTCCCCAGCACTCTTAAGTGTGTGTCTGGAGCCAGGCATGCTGTCCCTCTTATAGGACTGTGCCGTACCCACCATGGGTACCTTTACGGTCTACCTAGAGGGCCTCCCTTCCTGCACAGTTTTCTTTTTCAGTGAGTTGTTTCATGGATTTCCTTTCTGTCCTGTAACAGTATCTTCGTCTGTCTTAAGGGCTTCTAGGAGGACTTGGGGTTTGGGCAGTATGTGAAGTCCAGAGCTTAATGCCTGCGGTTCAGCTTGGCTTCCCTCTCCTTTCAAGTGAGCCTTCCCAGCTTCTGCCAACAGCACCCTTCTTTCCCTAGTCACTCATACGCCAAACCAGTCACAGCCCCCACTGTGCCCTTTGTGGGGCCCTCTGTGGTGATCTGTCTGTATTTCCATGGCCACCTTCTGTCTAGCATTTCCTGGTGCCTGCAACCACCTACCACAAGAGCTTGACTGGCCGCTCCACTTCCCACTGCTCCCCGTCTGCACCACCCCTAGATGCCCACACACCACAGCCAGCCTTCTGCTGAATGCGGCCTTCATGGTGTCATCCCATTTAAGAGCCCTCCACGCTCCTTGCCCCTTCCACTGATCCAAATCCTAACCAGCTTTCAAGGCGCAGCCAAGATCTTGCCTGCTTCTGGTTCTGTTGAAGGAGCGTTAGCTTGGATTTGGGAGGCCCCTGGCTCTAGCCATTTCTTTTCTGTGTGACCTTTTGCTTCCTGAGGCAGGTCCTTATCCCATCAAGCTTGCCGACCCTCTCTGGGAATGGTTCACAGATAATAAGAGAACCAAACCAGTTAGCTGTTTGGTGAGATCAGGTCTGTGGGGTCTGAGGCTTATATTGGTGTTTGGGTCTTAACATTTATTTTCTAACGTTAGATTTATTTATTTATTTATTAGGGAGAGTTTAATGAGGTGTTGGGATTGTTTAAAGGCCTAGCAAATGCCTGGTGAGAGTGATCCTTGCTAAGAATCATAAATGAGTAATGCTTTCACTGTGCTTCAAGAAATGATGAGCTGTCAAAGCAGAGTGAAGAATTTAGTTTGCATCTTAATGAGCAGATACTCTCTTCCTTAAAACAAAAACAAAAACAAAAAACCCTGAGGTCAGGAAAAAAATCTGTGTCTAAATGTGAAGAAAATGATTTAGAATGGCCAAATGAATAAGTATTGCTTAGCTGTTGGGGGTAATGAATTGTCCAAGGTCATTGCTTGTTCCCCTGCCCTGGAGACTTGTTACAACTGAAAGGACATTTGTAGGTATTACTTTGTTTTTTTTTTTTTTTAATTTTATTTTATTTTATTTTATTTTATTTTATTTTATTTTTTTTTTATTATACTTTAAGTTCTAGGGTACATGTGCATGACGTTTATATCATGTATAACTCCCCAATGCAATCCCTCCCTCCTCCCCCCTCCCCATGATAGGCCCCAGTGTGTGATGTTCCCCTTCCCGAGTCCAAGTGATCTCATTGTTCAGTTCCCACCTATGAGTGAGAACATGCGGTGTTTGGTTTTCTCTTCTTGTGATAGTTTGAGGTATTACTTTGTAATAGGAAAAAAGTTGAAGATTTGTGGTTGCCTAGGGTTAGGGGTACAATGTAAACAGAGGGATTAAGTGGGGAATAACAGGTCAGCTTTGGTATGAGGTGCTTTGCCTTAGAATATTCCTTTCGGGATGATGAAAATGAGCTAAAATTGATTGTGGTGATGATTGTACAACTCTGAATATACTGAATACCATTTCAATACTTTATATTGTTAAACATTATATTAAAAACTTTGGTGAATTATATGGTTGGTAAATTACATCTTTTTTTTTTTTAAAGAGACAATGTTTCCCTCTGTCACCCAGGCTGGAGTGCAGTAACATGATCATAGCTCACTGCAACCTTCAACTCCTGGGCTCAAGGGATCCTCCCACCTCAGCCTCCTGAGTAGCTGAGTCTACAGGCACATGTCATTGTCCCTAAGTGTTTTTTTTTGGTAGGGACAGGGTTTCACTATGTTGCCCAGGCTAGTCTCAAACTCATGGCCTCGAGCAATCCCCACTCCTCCACCACCTCACCCTCCCAAAGTACTGGGATTGCAGGCAAGGTGTAAATCGCCATGCCCAGCCAATTATACCTTTTTTTTCCTTTCTTTTTTTGGAGACAAGATCTTGCTCCGTTGCCCAGACTGTAATGCAGTGGTATGATCTCAGCTCACTCCAGCCTCAACCTCCTGGACTGAAGCAACCTTCCTACCTTAGCCCTCCAAGTAGCTGGAACTACAGCTACACACACCACACCCAGGTAGTTTTGTTCATTTTTTGTAGAAACAAGGTCTCACTATGTTACCCAGGCTGATCTCGAACTCCTGGGCTCAAGAGATCCTCCTGCCCTCAGCCTCCCAAAATGTTGGGATTACAGACGTTAGCCACTGTGTCTGACCTCAATTATATCTTTTTTTTTTTTTTTTTTTTTTTTGAGGCGGAGTCTCGCTCTGTCGCCCAGGCTGGAGTGCAGTGGCCGGATCTCAGCTCACTGCAAGCTCCACCTCCCGGGTTTACGCCATTCTCCTGCCTCAGCCTCCCGAGTAGCTGGGACTACAGGCGCCCGCCACCTCGCCCAGCTAGTTTTTGTATTTTTAGTAGAGACGGGGTTTCACCATGTTAGCCAGGATGGTCTCGATCTCCTGACCTCGCGATCCGCCCGTCTCGGCCTCCCAAAGTGCTGGGATTACAGGCTTGAGCCACCGCGCCCGGCCTTCAATTATATCTTAATAACTTTTTTTTTTGAGACAGTCTTACCTCGTCGCCAAGGCTGGAGTGCAATGGCGTGATCTCAGCTAACTGCAATCTCCGCCTCCTGGGTTCAAGCAATTCTCCTGCCTCAGCCTCCCCAGTAGCTGGGATTACAAGCGTGTGCCACCATGCCCGGCTATTTTTTTTTTTTTTGTATTTTTAGTAGAGACGGGGTTTCACCATATTGGCCAGGCTGGTCTCGAACTCCAGACCTCAGGTGATCTTCCTGCCTTGGCCTCCCAAAATGCTGGGATTACAGGAATGAGCCACCATGCCTGTCCTTAATAAAACTTTTACAAAGACAGAGTTTAAAGTTCAAAAGTACTAAGCCTGGTGTCAGAACTGATACTGAGTTCTGGCTTTACCATCTATTTAGTTCTGTGAACCTGGGTTTATTATTTAAACCCTTAGCACTTCATTGGCTGTATCTGTAAAGTGGGGATGAAAATACCATACAGATTGTTGTCAAGATAAGTGACACAGGACATTGAAAGTGAACATAGTAAGCTCCAATGACATATTTTTATGTATTTAATTTAGGCATATATCATTGTGGATAATAGATGCTTAGTCTGAAGTGCTTTGTGGAGTTTCCAAGTAGCCCTCTGAAATGAATACAGGTTGAATATTTCTCATCTGAAAATCCAAAATCCCTTCCTTTTGAGTGTCATGTTTGGATTAAGAATATTCAACCTGTATGTTTTAGGGCTGAGAACTGATTTGCATAACGCGTAAACAGCAGAATGCTGAAAGACCAGGTACCTATTTGGGTTTGTGTATGTGGTTTGTTACCTTGAGACCAGACGTTGTGAGTTAGCCTCTTACTGCATGTCTGCCTTCCTGGCTTCAGATGCTGTTCTCTTGGTTTGTTGTCAGAGTAATTGTTGCTTGTAACTGCCAAAAGTACATAGCTAGTGGAATAGAGCTGTGGTCAGCAGCAAAGCTACCTCCTGTCATGCTTTCAGAAGCATGGGGAATGAGCCTGCTAGTCAGGCCTGCTTGGAGGGAGCCAAGCCCTCTGGCCAGGAGTGGGGTACCAGCAGCCCTGGGAATCAGCTTCAGGAAACAAATCCTGTTTTGGTTTTTAGCTTCCTACAGCTGGATAGTGGATGGATCCATTCAGCCTTTAGTCTGTATTCTCAGTGAGAAGGCTCCAAATTAAAAGTCTGACCTTGACTATGCCCCTACTCTTATTAGTGAGACCAGAATGTATTTCCGGAAGCCAGCTAAGGGAAGAATGTGACAATAGTTCAGGGATACTTGGCACTAATACACTTAGGTAGGAATTTTTAATAGAGCAATTTCTTTAATTTCACAAGAGCTGTGCATAGGATTGACGAATATTATCAGGATCAAGAATTATTGTCTGTTTATATGTTTTTATGTGTCCGTTCTTTCAGGAAACTTACTGACAATTTACTGTCTGTCAGGAATTATATGCTAGGAGTTGAGGCTAAAAATCCGTAAAGGTACAGCCTCAGCCCTCAGTTTGTATCATTGGTTGGCAAGACAGACAAGGCCAGAGACTCTTGCAGTTCAGTGTGAAAAGTGCTATGCTTGCCTGGATGTGGTGGCTCACGCCTGTACTCCCAGCACTTTGGGAGGCCGAGGAGGGCAGATTACTGGAGGTGAGGAGTTTGAGACCAGTCTAGCCAACATGGTGAAACCCCGTCTCTACTAAAAAAAAAAAAAAAGAAAAAGAAAAAAAAATTAACCAGATGTGATGGTGGGCACCTGTAATCCCAGCTACTAAGGAGGCTCAGGAATGAGAATCTCTTGAACCTGGGAGGCTGAAGTTGCAGTGAGCCGAGATCATGCCACCGAACTCCTGCATGGGTGACAGAGGGAGACTCTGTCTTTAAAAAAAAAAAAAAAAAAATGGATAAGTGCTGTTCTGGAGGCATATACAGAGTGTGGTTTGGGTATCTAGCAAAGGGGCACCTCAGTGTTCTGATGGAGAGAGTTTTGACCACAGAAAGCCTCACAGGACCTGAACTGTGTGGACAGTGGATTGGACAGTGAGTTGGATGGACAGGAGTGGAGACAGTGGGTTGGGTGGTCCCAGTGGATGCAGTAGGTGCCAGTTGGAGGCAGTGTGACTGGCAGTCGGGAGCATGCGAGCTAGGAAATGATGGTGGCTCAAAGTCAGAGTGACCACAGGGATAGATAGACATGGGTGATTTGGAGCTATTAAGAAAGCAGAGCACAGGGTGTGAGAGGTAGGGAGTAGG
Source organism: Trachypithecus francoisi (assembly GCF_009764315.1). NCBI lineage: Eukaryota > Metazoa > Chordata > Mammalia > Primates > Cercopithecidae > Trachypithecus > Trachypithecus francoisi. The sequence goes on along the minus strand of NW_022681465.1, from coordinate 66,503,317 downwards.
TAAGAGTGACTCCCAGGTTTCTGGTGTGGCCAGCTGGGTGGCTAGTCCTGAACCAGAGCTCAGAGGAGCAGATTTGGCAAGGGGTGGTTATGAGCTGATTTTGAAATGTCAATTTGAAGGATCTGAGGGACATATTCTGGTGCAGGTAGCCAGGAGGCTGTTGAGGTGTCCAGGCCTGGAGCTCTGAAGGCAGATCTGGAGTGAAATACCACTTAGGGGTCATCAGCCTATACTGTTGAAACACCTTTGAGTGGGAAAGCTCATCCAGGGAACACAGGGTTTGTAAGGAAGTAAGAGGACCCTGCCCAGAAAGGAGACTTGACCAAGAGGAGTCCAAGAAAGTGAATGTTGGCCTGTATTAGGATTCCCTAGAGGGACAGAACGAATAGGAGATATATATATCTCTCTCCTATATATATCTGGAGTTTATTAAGTATTAACTTACATGATCACAGGGTCCCACAATAGGCTGTCTGCACGTTTGAGGAGCAAGAAGAGCCAGTCAGAGTCTCAAAATTGAAGAACTTGGAGTCCGATGTTTCAGGGCATGAAGCATCCAGCATGGGAGAAAGATGTAGGCTGGGAGGATAGGCCAGTCTTGCCTTTTCACCTTTTTTGTGCCTGCTTTATATTCACTGGTAGCTAATTAGATTGTGCTCACCAGATTAAAAGTGGGTCTGCCTTTCCCAGCCCACTGACTCAAATGTTAATTTCCTTTGGCAACACCTTCACAACCACACCCAGGATCAATATTTTGTATCCTTCAATTCAATCAAGTTGACACTCAGTATTAACCATCACAAGTCCACCCCTTGTCAACTTGAACCCATACACATCTCCTGAGATCATACATAATCTTCAAATAAAGACAATAATAAGGTCATAATTACGCCTAACATAATACAACTATCCTTCATACAACTGGAAACTCACCAATCTCCAACCCAAATACCATTACATAAAGTTAACAATACTTAAATGCTGATATGAAGTCAGTAAATCTTATGTCACATGATAAAGGAAAAGGAAATAAAACAAATATATATATGCACAAACATGTTTTTAACAAAAGAAGGAGGAAATACTTGTGACAATTACCGTTCTCATTTCTGCAGTTGGTCACGTGGTCGTAGCTGGTATTGATGACTACCTTCTTCTACTACTTATTCTGTATTCCCTTTGCCTTCAGCAAACACCTCAGCAGGTCGTGGTTTTTTCTCTAGTGGAGTTAACCAAACCTTTATTCCTGAGTGGTCTGGACCGTTTGTAGTCCTGCCTCGATTGGGCTGTTGTAGTTTCCCATTGACCTTAATCGCAGGGCATGGTAATACTGAGAGACACCCTAATGGATCTCCTGTATTCCATACATACTCTTCCTTACCTCCATTATGGAGAGTAGACTGATTTCATTTTGATAGTCCAGGTCAGTCAGCCTGGCCAACGCTGTAACTCTCTTCTTAGCCTATTGACTTAAAGGTAGGAGGAGCCCAAAGTGTCCAGGTAGCAATCTCAACTTTCAGTTTAATGGAGTTGTTGTGTCTCCTGGTGGCAGTGTTCCTCCCTCTGGAACTAAGACCTCTAGACCAGCAGAACATAATGTTGTGGGAACAGGAAGCAAAAATTTTGCTAGTGGATCACTAGGGGTGATGGTGAATGGTGCCACTTCCACCTCCAACCTTTCATTCCTGGACCCGTGAATCCTGGCTATGGGATAAAGAATACCATATATTGAAAGCTGATTCAGAGCATACACAGCCTTCTAGAGAACTTTGCCCCAGCCCTGCAAATTATTGTTACCTAGTTGGCATTGTAATTGTGACTTCGAAAGACCATTACACCATTCTGTCAATCCAGCTGCTTCAGGATGATGGGGAACACGGTAAGACCAGTGAATTCCATGAGTATGAACCCACTGCTGCACTTCTTTAGCCGCAAAGTGAGTGCCTTGGTCAGAGGCAATGCTGTGTGGAATACCATGATGGTGGATAAGGCATACTGTGAGTCCATGAATGGTAGTCTTGGCAGAAGCATTGTGTGCAGGATAGGCAAACCCATATCCAGAGTGTATATTTCAGTGAAGACAAGCCTCTGCCCTTTCAGTGATAGAAGAGGCCCAATATAATCAACTGGCCACCAGGTAGCTGGCTGATCACCCTGAGGAATAGTGCCATATTGAGGGCTCAGTGTTGGTCTCTGCTGCTGGCAAATTGGGCCAGTGGCCGTAGCCAGGTCAGCCTTGGTGAGTGGAAGTCCATGTTGCTGAGCCCAGGCGTGACCTCCATCCCTGCCACCCTGGCCACTTTGTTTATGGACCCATTGGGTGATGACAGGGGTGGCTGGGAAAAGAGGCTGAGTGGTGTCCACAGAACAGGTCATCCTATCCACTTGATTATTAACATGCTCCTCTCCTGAGGTCACCCATTGGTGAGTACTCACATGAAGATACAAATATCTTCACAGTTTTTGACCACTCAGAGAGGACCATCCACATACCTCTTCCCCAAATTTCTTTGTCACCAATTTTCCCATCATGCTTCTTCCAAGTTCCTGAATATCCAGCCAGACCATTGGCTACAGCCTATGAATCAGTATATCATCGGACTTCTGGCCATTTCTCTTTCCATGCAAAGTGGACAACCAGGTGCACTGCTCAAAGTTCTGTCCAATGGGAAGGTTTCCCTTCACTGTTGTCCTTCAGGGATGTCCTAGAAAGGGTCTGTGGTGCTGCAGCCGTCCACTTGCGGTGGTGCCTGCATATCGTGCAGAACCATCTGTGAACCAGGCCCTAGTCTTCTCTTCCTGTCAGCTGATCTTAGGGAACTCTCCATGAGGTCATCGGTGCAGGCTGGGGAAAAGGCAGGGTGGCAGGAGTGGAGACCATGGGTTTTTGAGCCACTTCCTCATGTAACTTGTGCCTTCAGGACCTGCTCAAGCCCAATCACGTATATACCACTTCCATTTGATGATGGAATGCTGCTGTGCACAACCCACTTTATGGCTAGATGGGTCAGAAGGTGCCCAATTCATGATGGGCAGTTCAGGTCGCATGGTGACTTGACCCATAGTCAAACATTCAGTTTCTACCAAAGCCCAGTAACGGGCCAAGAGCTGTCTTTCAAAAGGAGAGTCGTTATCTGCAGAAGGTGGCAAGGCCTTGCTCCAAAGTCCTGGAGGCCTCCACTGTGATTCACCTATGGGGGCCTGCCAAAGGCTCCAAACAGCATCCCTATCTGCCACTGACACCTCAAGCACTATTGGATCAGCTGGGTTTTATGGCCCAAGCGGCAGAGCAGCTTGCACAGCAGCCTGGACTTGTTGCAGAGCCATCTCCTTTTCTGGACCCCACTCAAAACTTCCAGCCTTTTGGGTCACTCAGTAAATAGGCTGGAGTAACACACTCAAATGAGGAATATGTTTCCTCCAGAATCCAAATAGGCCCACTAGGCATTGTGCCTCTTTCTTGGTTGTAGGAGGGGCCAAATATAGCAGCTTACCCTTCATCTTAGAAGGACTATCTCGACAGGCCCCACACCTAAAAATTTTACTGAGGTAGAAGTTCCCTAAATTTTAGTTGGATTTATTTCCCATCCTCTGGCATGAAAATGGCTCACCAATAAGTCCAGTATGTTTGCTGCTTCTTGGATAATGTCATCAATGTAATGGACCAGTGTGATACCTTGCGGAAGCAAAAAGCGATCAAGGTCTCTTCGAATAAGATTATGACACAAAGCCGGAGAGTTGATATGTGCCTGAGGTAGGACAGTGAAGGTATATTGTTGGTCTTGCCAGCTGAAGGCAAGTTGCTTCTGGTGGGCCTTACGGACAGGAGTGGAGAAAAAGGCATTTGCCAAGTCAATGGCTGCATACCAGGGACCAGGAGATGTGTTAATTTGCTCAAGCAATGAAACCACATCTGGTACAGCAGCTGCAACTGGAGTCACCTCTTGGTTAGGCTTATGAGAATCCACTGTCATTCTCCAAGATCCATCTGTCTTCTGCACAGCCTAAATAGGAGGGTTGAATGGGGATGGGGGAATCACCACCCCTGCATCTTTCATGTCCTTGTTGGTGGCGTTAATCTCTGCAGTCCCTCCCGGGATGCAATATTGTTTTCGATTTACTATTTTTCTAGATAGAGGTAGCTCTAACGGCTTCCGTTAAGGCTTTCCCACCATAATAGACCTCACCCTACCAGTCAGGGAGCCAGTGTGGGGGTTCTGCCAGCTGCTAAGTATGTCTGTGCCAATTATACATTCTGGCACTGGGAAAATAACAGGATGATTCTGGGGACCCACTGGACCCACTGTAAGTCAGACCTGAACTAAAACTCCATTAATTTCCTGACCTCCATAAGCCTCTGCTTTAACTGGAAGACCACAGTGACACTTTGGGTACCCTGGAATCATCAGCTCAGAACCAGTGTCCATTAGTCCCTGAAATGTCTGATCATTTCCCTGTCCCTAGTGCACACTTACTCTGGTAAAGAGATCTGCTTGGGGAAGGATGAGAAAGTCACTGAGTTGGTAATGTAGTGGGGTCCTTCCTCAAGGGGACCCAGCCTCCCCTTCCTTCAAGGGGTTCTGGGTCTGTAAACTGGCTCAAGTCTGGAAATTGATTGAGGGGTCATGATTCTCTGTTTTTATAATTCAAACTAGTCATTTGTCCATTTGACCTGGAAGTTTTCTGTTTATATTAATTAAGTAGGAATGCAATAGACTTCCTATCAGTTTCACTTCTAGGAGCAGCATGGTTAATTAGCCAGTGCTAGAGCTCTACACGAGTCAGACTATTCTGATTGCTGCTTTGTCTCTGCTGTCCATTACAGTAGCTGCAGACACCTTGTCTTTGACAGTTGAGTGCTACCACTTGGCCCCTGCCACCTTGGCATCCAGTTATTCCCATTGTATTTAAATTTTGTAGTTGAGTGATTGCAGTTCCCACTGTTAGATCTGACATACAGAGAAGAGCAATTACAGGGCTCTTCAAAGATGCAGGTGCTGCCCTCACAAATCTGTTTTGCAAAGCATTGGTCAAGGATATATCTTCTGGACCCTCCCAGCTGGGATGAGTAGGTCTAAAGTGACTAATCCACTCCACCATCCCAATCTCCCCAAGCCTTTGGATCCTTTCCTCTACATTAAACCAAGGGAGATCAGGCATTTCCAGCTCACTCATAGTGGGCCATCTTTTAATCCATATTTCAGCTAACCAAGCACATAAACTATTAGAATCTTTTTTAACCTCCCGAGCTGCAACATTAAAAGCAGAGTCCCTGCTTAGTGGGCTCAAATCAATAAATTTAGCCTGATCCAAATCTATGTTCCTTCTACCATTATCCTATACCCTTAATATCCATTCCCATGCCTATTCTCCAGATTTCTGTTTATATAAATTAGAGAACTCAAGCAGTTATTTTCAAGTGTGCACCTCATCACGGTCACAGTCTCAACCTCACCTCACCCGCTGGGACTTTAGTTATAGGTCTAGAAACAAGTAAGGGTGTTGGGGGTGGGTCCTGAGGATAATCAACATTATCTTGCCTGGCAGCTGCCTTAGGGGAGGCCATCACTGTTGATTCAGGCAGCGCAGAGTTTATCTCAGACAAAGGTGGAAAGGCTGATGGCAGTATGGGTCAGGGAGGGGATGTTGCCACTACTGGGGATGGGAAGCTGTTCCTTCTGGCAAAAAAAGTTCGTCAGAGTTTACAAGCTCAGTGTCCCCAGCTTCATCAGGGTCCTCCCACACATCCTCATTCCAAGTTGCAGGATCCCATTCTTTTCCCATGAATGCCTTCACTTTAGCAGTAGACACCTGGCGAGGCTGTGCATGCACCTTTCGTTGCAGGTCAGCCACTCGCATGATAGGAGCTTGTGTCTGTTTTTCCACAATTTCAGCTTTTTCTCTGCCAGAGATGAGACTCTCACTCAGGACAGTCTTAGCAGATTTGAGGCTCAGTATCTGCTTCTGAAGCTGGGAGATAGAATCACTGAGTTCGTCATTTTCTTTCATCACTTTGTCCACTGAACTTGGGAGCAACCAACCAGCTTCATTATGTTCCTTGGTTCTCCACGTATGGTCAAAGGTATCATATATAGAGTCACTGAACTCCTTGTCTCTCATGAGCGATGAATCAGAAGTGTCAAATGCTTTTGTTTTGCGTAACTTTCTAAACAGTTCATGCCAAGGACTATCAGTGTTCTCTACTTCCATTAGCAGTAGAGTCCTTAGCATTTTGGGGTCTAATCATATTAAGCAGCCAACTCCAGAAACCCTACTACGAATGAAAGAACGTCATCCTTAATATTCTGTCTTCTAGAACCACTCCTGGTACCAAAACCTGTATTAGGGTTCCTAGATGGACAGAACTAACAGGATATATGTATGTATGTGTATATATATAAAGGGGAGTTTATTACGTATTAAATTACATGATCACAAGGTCCCACAATAGGCTATCTGCAAGCTTGAGGAGCAAGGAGAGCCAATCGAAGTCTCAAAACTGAAGAACGTGGAGTCTGATGTTTGAGGCCAGGAAACATCCAGCACAGGAGAAAGATGTAGACTGGGAAGGAAGGCCAGTTTCACCTTTTCATGTTTTTCTGCCTGCTGTATATTCACTAGTAGCTGATTAGATTGTGCCCATCAGATTAAGGCTGGGTCTGCCTTTCCCAGTCCACTGACTCAAATGTTTTGCAGGATCAATATTTTGCATCCTTTAATCAAGTTGACACTCAGTATTAACCATCACATGGCTATTCTGCCTGGAACTAATTTCTGCTCATTTTCAGGTCTCTATAAATGACACTTCCTGAGTGCAGCAGTCTTCTTTGACCCTTTCTGAATGTAGTTCAGTGTTTCAAAGTGTTCCCATTGTACCCTATATTTCCTCTAACATAGCATGTTTCTACCAAGGCTGTCAGACTCCTGTGTTCTCTGGGGACTTAGGTGCTGTGTGTTGTGTTCATTCCTGTGTTTGCTGTGTGTGGAAGAGACCAGGTGCCTAAGAGATGATCATTCAGTAAACAAAAGAGCATGTGAACTCAAGGAGAGGAGCAGTGCCCAGGAGGAGGAGGCATGGTCGGCCGCGGGAGGCAGGTTGTATTGTGGTTGAGAGTACAACTCTCATCAGATAAACCCTTGTCAAGTAAAGCCTTTTGGGTAAAGGCTTGAGATCTATTTCTCTTAACCTGGCTTAGTCTCATTTTCCCCATCTCTAAAATGAAACAGTAATACTAGTTAACTAAGCTCTGAGGAATAAATGAGATGATGTGTAGCGATAGAATATTTTGTAGGTTTCTAGTACTTACAGCACCCATTACTCAGTATTTACTCAGTATTCTAGTTATTTTTTGTCATCTTGTTTCATGAGGGCAAAAGTCAATCCTTTTTTTTTTTTTTTTTTTTTTTTTGAGATAGGGTCTCACTTTGTCGCCCAGGCTGGAGTACAGTGGCACAATCACAGCTCCCTGCAGCCTCAACTTTCAACCAATCCTTCCATGTCAGCCTCCTGAGTAGCTGGGATAAGTGTGTGCCACCATGCCTGGCTAATAAAAGTCAATTCTTATTCATCATCTTATTACTTATTTTTTGGAGACAGAGTCTTACTCTGTCACCCACACTGGAGTGCAGTGGCATAATCACAGCTCACTGCAGCCTCCACCTCCTCAGGTTCAAGGTGATCCTCCTACTTCAGCCTCCTGAGTAGCTGGGACTATAGGTGCATGCCACCATGCCCTGCTAATTTTTATATTTTTTATAGAAAGAAGGCTTCTTCATGTTGCCCAAACTGGTCTTGAACTCCTGGGCTCAAGTGAGCCACTTGGCCTTGGGCCTCCCAGAGTGCTGGGATTATAGACATGAGCCACTGTGCCTGGCCTTATTCATCATTTTATCCTTAGTGTTTGGTACTTAACATGTTCAGGAGCTATTTGTTGAAATGAATTGGTATATATTAGAGATGGGTCATTTTGCAACTCTGAGTAACCAGATACACAACTTAAGTATTGACTCAGGCCCACTGGAGCCCTGTGATGTTGGGCCACTCCTCAGAAACATAGTTCTGAGAAGAGATCAGGTTGGCAAGTTTTTTGATGCTGGACCAGCTGTGTGATACGGGTTCCAGTAGGTGTGTCTCCTTTGGGCCATAAGCTTGTTAAAGAATGGGTGGCAGTTCTGAAATTCTCATCTCTTGTCTGGCCTAGACATTGCCAGAATGGGAGTGCTTGTGGCTCAGCATGGGCGAGGTTCTTAGATGATGTGAGGGTAGTCGCAGCTGTGGATTCTGGGAATTGCTGATACTGACAGTGGGATCCAGAACAGATGTAGCCAGTTTCTTTTGATCTGTAGAGGAAAACTTGCAGAAACTGGAATACTTATTTTTCATGTCTTCATCTTTTTCAAAAAATTAAAATAAACAAATAAAAAGTAGCCATAACATTGGAGTAAATGTTGAAATAAGGACTTAACAGTGGCCGGGCAGGGTGGCTCACACCTGTAATCCCAGCACTTTGGGAGGCCAGGGCAGAAGGATCACTTGAGGCTGTCATGCTTCTGTTCTGTTGTTTTTTTTTTTTTTTGAAATAGAATCTCGCTCTGTCACCCAGGCTGAAGTGCAGTGGCATGCTCTTGGCTCACTACAACCTCCGTCTCCCAGGTTCAAGCAATTCTCCTGCCTCAGCCTCCCGAGTAGCTGGGATTACAGGTGTATGCCACCACACCCGTCTAAGTTTTGTAGTTTTAGTAGAGATGGGGTTTCACCATATTGGCCAGGCTGGTCTCGAACTTCTGACCTCAAGTAATCCACCTGCCTTGGCCTCCCAAAGTGCTGGGATTACAGGCATGAGCCACTGTGCCCAGCCCATGCTTCTGTTCTAATTGAATTTAAGCCCCACTGAGATATTCTAGTTTAGAAAACCTGGACGTTCTGTGATCCTGGTGCCAGCAGTTTTTACCTTTCCTTTGTGCCACAATGGCAAGCTTTGTTCAGATTCAAATGGAGTAGCAAGGGTGCTATACAAAGCACGTAGACCATTTTTAACTAATGCATTTGTTGAAAATTTGCATAATTTTCAGAGTTAGTTTTTTAAGAAAAGTCTGTCAGCCTAACCAGTAGAACCAGTTCTGCTTGAGTATTAAAGAACTATACCTTTTCTGCCTTTTTGCTCCACATTGAACATGATAGTTTATGGAATCAGTGAGGAATGTTACCTCATGTTTCACAGCTGCAGAAGTAAGGTTGTCAACATCTGCTAACTAGGCAGTTAGTAGGGAGTGTCAGAGGTAAAGGCACAGAGGCTTAAGGGCAACTCTGGGCCCTTCTCTAAAACTGATTTATGGTTTAAGAAGCTCCCACCACCCCAAAGAACGGGGATAGGACACAGGCATCTCTCACTGGATGCTGGTTGAATTGACTGTTAGATCCTGTCATGTGCTGGGCCTTTCCACAGCTCTCTCTGAACAGGCTTCACGAGTTATAGTCTTTCCATTAAGCGTTAGAGGAATCCTCCCTTTTCCAGTATATTGCAATATGAGTAGAGCGTTTGGTGATGCCATCCATATTAGTGGCTAAGCCTAGCTATTGTTTCTTTTCTATTCTTTTTTTTTTTTTTTTTTTTGAGACAGGATCTTGCTCTGTCACCCAGGCTGGAGCGCAGTGGTGCAATCATGGCTCACTGCAGCCTTGACCTCCCAGGCTGAGGTGATTCTCCCACCCCAGCCTTCTGAGTAGCTGGGACTACAGGCACCTGCCACCATGCCTGGCTAATTAAAAATAATAATAATAAAAATTTGTGGAAATGGGGTTTGGCCATGTTGCCCAGGCTGGTCTCGAATTCTTAAGCTCAAGTAATCAGGTCAATCCACCTCAGCCTCCAACAGTGCTAGGATTACAGCCATAAGCTACTGCACCTGGCCAAGATTATATACTCTTGAAAGGAAGCAAGAATTGCTCAGGCATACATACCAGTGTTATTCATGGTTAGAGCCTTTTCTGGAGTCCCATTGAACTCCCGAGTCAGTGGGATGAAAATTAGAGACTCATGCCTCAGAGGACCCAGTGGAGTGGTAAGTCTTTCAGTAGGCGTTGAGAGCCTCAAGGTTCTTCTCCATGCAGCTGGCCAGTGTCACTTAGGTTGGGTGTAGGTGTCTTTTGTTGTTCTTTTCCTGGTAGCTCCCTTTGGCCTCTCTATAACTCTCTTTCGAGACTTTCCCTGGTCACTTTGTGTTGCTCACTTTGACCTGGTTTCAGGTGGATCTAGCAGGTACTTCACTGATCATTCTGCCTTGTTCTTCCTTTTTCCTTTCATTCCTTCCTTCCACATGACAGTGTGGCATCGAATAAGAACGCAGACTGGGCCAGGATACCTGGGTTTGACTTTCACCTGTGCCACATACTAGCAGGGTGTCTTCATCTATAAAATGGAGACAATCATGAGTATTATAACTCTATTGCAGATGTTTGCTGTGAGGATCAAATGAGTTAATAAATATAAAGCTTTTTAGGCAGTAGCTGGCACTTACAGCCCGAGAAATGTTTGTTATTATTCACTTCTCAACCTCAGTAAGGGCTGGCCCAGTACCCACTTTGGAAAAAGGAACGGTAGACTTAGACATTCACAGATTGGACATCCGTGATTTCTACAGTACGCAAGTGACTCTTGGTCACAGTGTAGTTATTTGTAATGCTACTAGGGAAGAGATTATATTTACTCATTCAGTTATAAAGGTTGGACAGCCTTTAATCACTCGTCCAACAAATTTGCCAATGAAGACAACAGTTTATACACATTCAGAATACAGCATGGTTAGGAGTAGGATGCACATAGGGGAATTCAAGGGGAACCCACTCCAAGATCCACATGTAGGACTCAGCACATCCAGACGCAGGTGCTCCTGTACCTTGTTGGTATCCACCTCTCCTCTCCTTCATTCAACTATGTTCGTTCTCCTGGGATCAACAAGCAAAGAGTGGTACATCTGTTTTCTCCTAAGAATATTGAAATATATTAGCTCCATATTTGTCAGTTCTTTCTTTATTTTTCTTGTGGAGTTCAAAAAGCGATTGTGAAATATAGGGATGAAGAGACTATAGACATTGCCAGTGAATACTCTCTATTGCGTCCTTCCTTCCCACCCGAACAGGTAATTTCTGAAAACCAAATTCAAAGAAAAACTCCAATTAAATATATTTTTGAGGAGAGGATTTTTTTATGATTCTTATTTGTATACCCTGATTTTTTTGGAGTCCTCTAGGTTATTTCTTTTCTTGGGACTGGTATGGATTTTTGTTTGCAAGGGGAAGCAGTTGATAGTGGTGATGATGGTATTTGTTTTTTTCCTGAGTTGATTTATCTGTAAGAATTGCATAGTGTATATTTATAATTTTTTTGAAGTATTAACCAGAGAAGGATTAGATACTCGTGATGGTTTTTTTTTGTTGTTGAGATGGAGTCTCGCTCTGTCGCCCAGGCTGGAGTGCAGTTTCGTGATCTCGGCTCACTGCAGGCTCCGCCTCCCAGGTTCACGCCATTCTCCTGCTTCAGCCTCCAGAGTAACTCGGACTACAAGTGCCCGCCACCACACCTGGCTAATTTTTTGTATTTTTAGTAGAGACAGGGTTTATATACATTCAGAATACAGCATGGTTAGGAGTAGGATGCACATAGGGGAATTCAAGGGGAACCCACTCCAAGATCCACATGTAGGACTCAGGACATCCAGACGCAGGTGCTCCTGTACCTTGTTGGTATCCACCTCTCCTCTCCTTCATTCAACTATGTTCATTCTCCTGGGATCAACAGGATGAACAGGATGGTCTCGATCTCCTGACTTCGTAATCTGCCCGCCTCGCCCTCCCACAGTGCTGGGATTACAGGCGTGAGCCACCGCGCCTGGCCTGGTACTCTTGATGACTGAGTACAGTGTGGCACTTTAAATTCCAGTGCTCCAGTGCTTATATAGGTTTCTATTCTCAATTTGTTACCACCTTTTTGCAGCTTGATCTGCTGTCAACAGAATTAATAGCTGAGAAAGCTTTTTTGTGTGTGCGTGCCCAAGCAAGTCCTTCCTCGGATGTGGTCTCTTTTTTTTTGAGACAGAGTCTCACTCTGTCTCCCAGGTTGGAGTGCAGTGGTATGATCTTGGCTCACTGCAACCTCCACCTCCTGGGTTCAAGTGATTCTCCTGCCTCAGCCTCCTGAGTAGCTGGGATTACAGGCGTGCACCACCATGCCTGGCTAATTTTTATATTTTCAGTAGAGATGGAGTTTCAGCATGTTGGTCAAGCGGTCTCGAACTCCTCACCTTGTGATCCACCTGCCTCAGCCTCCCAAAGTGCTGGGATTACAGCCACCACGGCCGGCCCAGATGTGATTTTTTTAAGAACCATTATTTTACACTTTTGGTCTTGTAGAGGGTTCAAAGTGCCTTCTATTGTGAAAGATAAGATGCATAATGACCAGACATAAATCATGGTGTGCTGCTAGAAGATAAATCCTATTAATAGAAAAATACTATTTCCTTTTCCATGGCTTTAGATATTCCTAATGTAGTTAAAGTCTTACAGGTTGAGGGCCAACTTCAGCGTTGCTAATTTCAGGAATTCCTGATCCACAGAAAAAAGAATTGCGAGACCTCCTGAGTAGAGTCAATTTAGTTTAATATGGGAAACAAGATTGGGAGAAAAGTAGAAGTTATTGGTCTCATGTAACAATTTTTTTTTTTTTTAAATGATAGAGTCTCCTTCTGTTGCCCAGGCTGGAGTGTAGTGGCGCGATCTCAGCTCACTGCAGCCTCCACCTCCCAAGTTCAAGCTATTTTCGTGCTTCAGCCTCCTGAGTAGCTGGGATTACAGACATACGCCACCACACCTGGCCAATTTTTGTATTTTCAGTAGAGATGTGGCTTTACCCTGTTGGCCAGGCTGTTCTTAAACTCCTGGCCTCAAGTGATCACCTCGGTCTCCCAAAGTGACCCTGCCGACAGATTCTTGAATAATTCCCCTGCTCTTTGTTTAGTCATGAAAGGAAATCAAGCAGAAGCACAGATCCTGCTACCCTAGACAACTATAACAAATTACATTACCCAGTACCTGTGTCACGAAGTTGAAGTGATGTGTGCATCTCTTAAAGCTCTCATACTAGGTAGTATTGTTTCCATTTTATTATACCGGAGGAAAGTGAAACTGACGCTCAGTTAGTTTAAATGACTTGACCAGAGTCATATCTGTGGATGCCAGAGCCATGTTTGGACTGTGGCCCCAGGTCGGTATTCTGTTTTTAGCACATGCACAGAGAAAATATTGGAGAAACATACAGAAAGACAAAAACTTAAATTATTAGTACTATGCTGTATAAAAAATACAACTTTCTACTTTAAAAAATTTTGTTTTAAGATATACATGGATACCTACCTAATGTGTAGATGCAAATTCATTTTCTCCCTCAGATTCTCTACTTAGCTGGAAAAAATGAGTATTAAGTGTTCATTCTAGAAAAGTAGGGTAATTTTTAGGAAATGAAATGTCTGTGTTATGTCCTTTTAGCACTTTGGTGTCAAATGCAATGGAAATAAATTGTTTTGGAATTTTTAGAGATGTTGCTTCTTAGAATTTGTCCCTCTGGCTGGATAAAATTAATCTGAGAACAACAATTTCAGTTTTTGATTTAAAGCTGATAGGAGCATTTCTAAGTGTTTTGACCTATGAGAGCTTCATTGTACCCCCACACACCACACCCCAGTTCTTTTCTACCTCTCCTAAGGTGCCCCAGGATCATCACACATTTGAGATGATGTGTACTCTGAACGTGAACTTGGTAAGAATCCAAAGAATTGGCTTTTCAAGAACCAGTGAGGTAAAAACCACCAGGCTGCCTCTCAGCAAGTCCTCAGGAGTGGCAGTTGACTTTAACATCCATGTGCTTTTGTGCTGTATGTCCGCAACCCCCAGACTGTGGACTCGTACTAGTCTGTGGCAGCACTGCAGGAGGTGAATGTAGGAGTAGGGGGCAGCAGCATTACCTCCTGAGCTCTACCTCCTGTGAGATCGGTGGCAGCATTAGATTCTTATAGGAGCGTGAACTCTATTGTGAACTGCACATGAAAGGGACCTAGGTTGCACACTCCTTATGAGAATATAAGTAATGTCTAATGACCTGAGGTAGAACAGTTTCATCCCAAAATCATCCCCTGACCCCCTGCCAGCAACCCCAGGTCCGTGGAAAAATTGTCTTCTGCAAAACCAATCCCTAGCTCCAAAAAGGTTGGGGACTGCCGCTGTGTGTGGCAGATCCTTGAACGTGAAGTACAGTTCTCCTAACGGAATTTTTCCTTACTTGTTCTGATCAGTTTTGTAGTAAGAGTTTCCTTTACAAGCAATGGATGCTACACTGATTTTCTCTTTTGCAATGGGGAACTGGAGACCATGTTTGTTAGAATGGTACATAGCAGTGAAGAGTGTAGGCTGTGAGTTTAATGGGGCTTGCAGATCCTTGGTTAGTAACTTTTTTTGAGATAGGGTCTTGCTCTGTTTCCCAGGCTGGAATGCAGTGGTACAGTCATGGCTCACTGCAGCGTTGACCTCCTGGCCTCAAGTGATCTTTTCACCTCAGCCTCCCAGGTACCTGGGACTTCAGGCTTGTACTGCCATGCCTGGATGATATTTTAATTTTTTTGTTTGTTTTATAGAGACGAGTCTCACTGTATTTCCTAAGCCCGTCTCAAACTCCTGGGCTCAAGCAGTCCTCCCACCTCGGCCTCCCGAAGTGTTGGGATTATAGGTGTGAGTTGCTGTGCCCAGCCATAACTTACTTTTTTTTTTTTTTGAGACGGAGTTTCACTCTTGTTGCCCAGGCCGGAGTGCAATGGTGCAATCTCGGCTCACTGCAACCTCCGCCTCCCGGGTTCAAGCAATTCTCTTGCCTCAGCCTCCCAAGTAGCTGGGATTACAGACATGTACCACCACCCCAGCTAATTTTGTATTTTTAGTAGAGATGGGGTTTCTCCATGTTGGTCAGGCTGGTCTGGAACTCCTGACCTCAGGTGATCTTCCTGCCTCAGCCTTCCAGAGTGCTGGGATTACAGTCATGAGCCACCACGCCCAGCAAGCCTGGTCTCTACTAAAGATACAAAAATTAGCTGGGCGTGGTGGCAGGTGCCTGTAATCCCAGCTACTTGGGAGACTGAAGCAGGAAAATCACTTGAACCCAGGAGGCAGAGGTTGCAGTGAGCTGAGATCACACCACGCCAGCCTGGACAACAGAGCAAGACTGCGTCTCAAAAAACTAAAAATAAATAAAAATAAAATTGTGCTTTGCTGGCGGCGGTGGCTCACATCTGTAATCCCAGCACTTTGGGAGGCCAAGGTGGGCGGATCACCTGAGGTCAGGAGTTCGAGACCAGCCTGGCCAACATGGAGAAACCCCCATCTCTACTAAAACTACAAAATTAGCCGGGCATGGTGGTGCATGCCTGTAATCCCAGCTACTTGGGAGGCTGAGGCAGGGGAATCCCTTGAACCCAGAAGGCGGAGGTTGCAGTGAGCTGAGATTGCACCATTGCACTCCAGCCTGGGCAACAAGAGCGAAACTCCGTCTCAAAAAAAAAAAAAAAAAATTGTGCTTTAATTTAGTTCTTTGTCAATAACACGAGGAAAACTCTCAATGATATATATATATATATATTTTTTTTTGAGACCAGGTCTCGCTTTTGTCGCTCAGGCTGGAGTGCAGTGGCACGATCTTGGCTCACTGCAACCTCTGCCTCTGGGTTCAAGCAATTCTCCTGCTTCAGCCTCCCAAGCAGCTGGGATTACAGGTGCCCGCCACCACGCCCGGCTAATTTTTTTGTATTTTTAGTAGAGACAGGGTTTGCCATGTTGGCCATGCTGGTCTCAAACTCCTGACCTCAGGTAATCTGCCCACCTAGGCCTCCTAAAGTGCCGGGATTACAGGCATGAGCCACCACACCTGGCCAAGAATTTTTAAATTACCAAAACACTCATCGCTTTTAACATGCAACAACAGTTCCTCTTGCTTAAGCCCCAGACCAATACTTCAGAATCATCTGGGGAGCTTTTTACAAAATCAGAGGGCCAGCCTGCATCCCTGCCCTGTAAGTCCGCAGGCTTATGGATGCCAGAGAGTATTTAGATACAAGCTCCCCACGTGATCTGACCACACTGCCTCAGACGCACTTGGTTTATTGGCATCTTACCACCTCCAGTTTACACGATGCTCAAAAATGGGTTCTCAGGAAAAGCTATAACATTCTTCAAC
This sequence comes from Trachypithecus francoisi, assembly GCF_009764315.1. Lineage (NCBI taxonomy): Eukaryota > Metazoa > Chordata > Mammalia > Primates > Cercopithecidae > Trachypithecus > Trachypithecus francoisi. The sequence continues at coordinate 66,487,046 of NW_022681465.1, read as the reverse complement.
CTCAAGATAGGCTGTACCCAAGTTTCTTCTAATGCCATATTTCAGTCTGAATTAACAAATTCAGAAAACTTCCCACCCGGGGCCTTCTACCAAAAAAAAAAAAAATCTGATTTTATTTGTTGACAAAACTGGTTGTGTCTTGTAGAATTTTTCACAATCAGAATTTGACTGATTATATTACCACTATTATTTAATATGTTTCTCTGCCCCAGTGTTTCTGATAAATTGGCTGATTGCCATGGAAGTTCAAAGAGATTGAGGTTAGATATTTTGGCAAGAACGCTTCATGGATGGTGTGGTACACTTTATTAGGAGGCCTATGGTGCCTCTTTGTTAACAGCCGTATATGATCACTGCTTTGGTCTATTCATTCATTCATGTTTGTAATTAATTATCTTTGAATATCCAATAAATACTGAGCCCCAAATAGAGGCACTTGAATATATTTTTACTGAGAAGCAGTGACACAGAACCTGGCCTTGATTCTCTATTAGAAATGATTATATCTCTTGGCACTGTCTTGTGGTTTTAGGTAACTTTGAAGGGACAAAGGATGTTCCAGCTCTCTTTACTGAGCCCTGGTGTGCTATAGATTAGCTGGATCAATACTGACTCAATACATTCATGTTTTCCTATTTTTACCTTTGGGCCTTATTCATATGTCCATATTCTCTCAAGAACACATCATCTTTTGCTTTCAACCCTTGATCCTCACTGGGAGGAGAGGAGATCATGCTGTGGCATGTCGTCTCCTTTCTTTTCTTTTTTTTGAGACAGAGTCTCACTGTTACCCAGGCAGAGTACAGTGACATAATCTCGACTCACTACAACCTCTGCCCCCGGGATTCAAGCGTTTCTCCTACCCCAGCCTCCCAAGTAGCTGGGAGGCTGGGGTAGGCGCGGTGCCCACCACCATGCCTGGCTAATTTTTGTATTTTTAGTAGAGTCGAGGTTTTGCCATGTTGGCCAGGCTGGTTTCAAACTCCTGACCTCAAGTGATCTGCCCATTTCGGCCACCCAAAGTGCTGGGATTACAGGTGTGAGCCACCACGCTGGGCCGTCTCTTTTCTTTTCTTTCTTTCTTTTTTTTTTTTTGATGCAGTCTCACTCTGCCGCCCAGGCTGGAGTGCAGTGGCGCGATCTCGGCTCACTGCAAGCTCCACCTCCCGGGTTCACGCCATTCTCCTGCCTCAGCCTCCTGAGTAGCTGGGACTACAGGCGCCCTCCACCACCCCCGGCTAATTTTTTGTATTTTTGGTAGAGACGGGGTTTCACCGTGTTAGCCAGGATGGTCTTCATCTCCTGACCTGGTGATCCACCCGCCTCGGCCTCCCAAAATGCTGGGATTACAGGCGTGAGCCACCGCGCCTGGCCGTTGCCATCTCTTTTCTTTCTGATTCTGCGTTTGAGGATCCTTGCTTTGCTGTGTGACGCTTCAAGTTGTTCCTTAGATAAGGAGAGATAAGAAGCGCCCACCTTTCCACCTCTACTTGGGACAGCTACTAGTTATTGGTCCTAAATAATTAGTTTAATACATTAAATATCCATAACTTGGAGTTTTCTGTCTTCCTTTAGTTAAAAACGTTTTTAAAAAGTATTTAGCAGGCCGGGCGCGGTGGCTCAAGCCTGTAATCCAGCACTTTGGGAGGCCGAGACGGGCGGATCACGAGGTCAGGAGATCAAGACCATCCTGGCTAACATGGTGAAACCCCGTCTCTACTAAAAAATACAAAAAACTAGCCGGGCGAGGTAGCGGGCGCCTGTAGTCCCAGCTACTCGGGAGGCTGAGGCAGGAGAATGGCGTAAACCCGGGAGGCGGAGCTTGCAGTGAGCTGCACTGCACTCCAGCCCGGGGGACAGAGCGAGACTCCGTCTCCAAAAAAAAAAAAAAAGTATTTAGCTTGTGCCCAGCATGGTGGCTCACACCTGTAATCCCAGCACTTTGGGAGGCCGAGGCTGGCAGATCACAATGTCAAGAGATCAAGACCATCCTCTCCAACTAGGTGAAACCCTGTCTCTATTAAAAATACAAAAAGTTAGCTGGGCGTGGTGGCACACACCCGTAGTCCCAGCTACTCGGGAGGCTGAGACAGGAGAATCACTTGAACCTGGGAGGCAGATGTTGCAGTGAGCTGAGATTGCGCCACTGCACTGTAGCCTGGCGATGGAGTGAGACTCTGTCTCAAAAAAAAAGAAAAGAAAAAAAAAGTAGCTTGTAACATAAAGGAAAAGTTCCTGAGGATATGTGATATTTTAGTGTGTATTCTGAAAGCATGGCTTAATGTTATTCATTTTAAACCCTTAAACAAAGAAAAATATCCTTTGCTCTTCTCTTTTAGGAAATTCACACAAACGAAAAGGAAGTAACAGAGAAGGAAGTAACTCTTCACTTGTTGCCAGGTAACTGTCATGTTAGCATAGTAACTCCTATGCAAGGCAAAGCCAATGATAAATTACATCATCCCTAGCCTTGCTATATTTAAACTCCTTTGTTTTCATCCTCCCACATATAACAGTAATGAATTGAACAAACATATCAAGGTTTTTAGTTCAATAACTACACACCTGGGTCTGAGTGTTACAACATCTGCAAAGAATTTTTCTTGTTTCCTTTTCCCCCAAGCTGATGAAAATAAACCTGGGATATTCTCACTGCTTTCACAATCTAATGAGGCCTTTTTCAGGCCATTTTAATATGGCCTCTTCCAGTATGCTGATCCCCAATCTGTAGGAAATTGAGGAAAACAATTCAACTGCCATGGCCTCCCAAGGCAACCATTGGTGGGTGACTTTACCTGTTGGTCCATACCCACTTGTGCATGTGAGCATGTGTACTGGGGATGCTGGGGTTTACCAGCCCTGGGGCTGCCAGCACTTCACCCTGCAGTCATTGTGAAGGAGCCTGGATTGGTTGAATATTTTTGAGATAGAGGACAGTGACTTTAGCTTAAGTTAAGTTTTAATCATTTCCATGTTCAGGAATAGAAACTACTTGGTGGTGTATCCTCTCCATATATGGGATATTCTGTGATCCATGTATTTAATTCTTTTTCTACTTTCTTTTTCCTAATTCAAAATAGCTTTTTCAAAATAAGCTTTTTTAGGTACATTTCCCCAAAACAATACAGGCTTTATTCTGCTGCTTTTTATTTTATTCCAGTTTATTGAGGGGATATAAATCTGTGCAAGTTTCTGACTGATCTACCTTATTTGCTAAAAGAATTCTGTAACTTTTTTTGATGTTTTTAAATGTCAAAGACTTTTTTTCTATAATGATGACTTAAACCGTATCTCCTCTTGTTTTGCCTCTTCTTGGGGTTATAGATTTGGAAATTTTATTTTTAGCTTAGCATTATGCATATTCTCCCCTCTCCTGAATTACTTCACAATCTCATCTAGGTGTAGGTGTGCAGTGATGAGTTCAGAGTTAACTTCTCTGAGTCTAGTTTCATAAACTAGACAAAGATCATTTCTAGCTCCCAACTCTTATGCTTCTAGACTCTGTGATCTGGTATAAACCAGCTGATTATGGCACAGCATGCTATGTTTGCAGAGGGCCTCACCAGGAATGTTGTATTAGCTAGTGCATGCTAATTTCTGGTCTCTAGTACATGAGCATGAGATGGGACTGGCCTGGTCTTGGGGAGAGCCTCACCATTAAAAGGTGTTTCACGTTGGGAGTTGAAAGCACAGGAAACCTTGCTCACATGTCTTCTCCCATGGACTTGGCAGAGACACTTTTTCTGGGACTATTTTAAACCCTAATGAGGCCCTGTCTTCATTATTTCCTTCAAACTGTGATCTCTCGAGAGGCTGACCTAGTGACTGAGCCATCTTCCGGTGTTTCCTTAGTGTTTCAGCCTGAGGTAATTAACCCCTTGAAAGATGAGGGAACAGCACCATAATATATGTCCCTTCTGAGTGTCTGAAACTGTTCGTTTTCATTTTGAAAGATAGACTAAATAAATTTTGAGCCAAAAAGGAAATTTAAAGACCTTGAAGGAGCTATCAAGAGGGAGATTCCGAGGAGAAGATGGTTGTCTGTTGCGTGAGAAGAAAAATCTTTAGGTTTTTTTTGTTGTTGTTGTTGCAAAATATTTATACTTAGTTTTTCATTTCCCCCATAGTCTTCTCTTTGGCTCCTCTGCTTCCAGGTGGCAGAGAATACTGACCTATTCCCTAATCCTCATCTTTTTAACTGCAAGGAGGGATACTTTCTGTCTCCAGGGACTGCAGTTTCTCATATCAGCTGGGTGCTGCAGATGGAGCAGGAGAGGTGACGCATTGAAAGGAAATACGCTTAACTAAGAAAGAGAGGAAACACGTTTTTTCCCCACAAACCTTTGACCTCTGTTTTCCTCTCAGCGTGGAGCCAGAACAAGGGTGGTCATGCTGTGGAAGGCTGCAGCACCTCTTGGATCTATGGAAGCTGCCTGGAAGCCCCATGGCCAGGAAGGCACTGCCACTCTCTCTCAGCACTTCCAGTATTAGAAGCTGCCCCCTTTCACAGGAAAATGGGCTTGGGATCTGCGTTTTTTAGGGCAGACTAGGGCAAGGCCGTCTGTGTTCACTTAGGGTATTGCTTCTATGGAACATCTGCTTGGGTCAAAGTAATGAAAACACTAAGATTTCTGCATGAAAGTGCAGCTCAGATCATTAGTACCTATTTGGACATTTCCATTATTCCCAGTGAGAAGACAGAAATGTCCTGCATGGAGGTGTATCTGAGCCATTTCAATTTCACTTCTTGGTGGTTTCCACTCTGCCTCATCTTCTCTCCTATGTTTTTGAAGCTCCTGCCATGCTGAAAAGTGTAAAGTTCTGAAGCCCCGTGTTGTATTGTATGTTTGTCCATATGTAAAAAGGGCTGGAAAGCCTTCAGTGTTTACATATTGTGTGTTCCCTGAGAACTCTTAAGGAGGACCTGTTTTGGATTCCATCAGGTGAACAGCTGCTTTGTGAAGCCAGCACAGTACTGAAGTATGTCCAGGAAGATTCCTGTCAGCATGGCGTCTATGGGAGGCTTGTCTGCACAGACTTCAAGATTGCCTTCTTGGGCGATGATGAATCTGCATTGGATAATGATGTATGTATGGGCTGCATTTGGCAGAGTTTGCAGGCAACAGTGCAGTTGTGGTTCTGTTGTCTTTTTCTCCCAGCTTCTCAATTACTCTACTCCCTAACACACGTAAACACAAAGGACAGAAATCCTGCATGTATGAACTGCATCTGGTGAAGTTTGCGGGGAATAGTACAGTTGTAGCTCTGTTGTCTTTTTTCCCCCTAGCTACTCAGTTACTCCACTTCCCACCATCCACACCCTCCCCACTGCCCCACATAAATAAACACAAAGGACAGAGTCCTCCTCATCACTGGCCTACTCTCTGTCTTTCAGGATCTCCTTTCAGTGGCAGGACCGTTTAGAAATTTCTCACCTGTGCCTCATATCATACTGGCTTGCTTTTGACCTCGTGTGTTGACACTGTCAATTTTTAATTTTCTTCTGTGTTTCAGTGCAATATATACCACTCACTGGAATAACATCTTCCAAATATACTAGTTCCCCACGTTTTCTCTATACTAAGCTCTTCCTTAAACCTAGGAACTGAGTCAGTAATGAAACCGATGGTGAATGCAGCCTTTGAATTTAGGTTCACTCTGTTTTTGTTGTGTTTTTTAATTTTTTTTTTGAGACAGGGTCTCACTCTGTCACTCAGGTTGGAGTGCAGTGGCGCAGTCGTGGCTCCAATAATCCTCCCACTTCAGTCTCCTGAGTAGCTAGGACCATAGGCGTGTGTCATCACGCCTGGCTAATTTTGTTATTTTTGGTAGAGGCAGGGTTATGCCATGTTGCCTGTGCTGGTCTCGAAGTTCTGAGCTCAAGAAATCCACCTGCTTTGGCCTCCCAAAGTGCTAGGATTACAGGCATGAGCCACCTTACCCGGCTCACCTTATGTTAAATCTGAACCTGTAGCAGTGGCCTTGTGAAATTTGTTCCTACTCATGAAGAATGAGCAATTAAGTAAGGAGAGAACTGCCCATACCACTAGGAGAACACCATATGTTAGTGGAAACCCAGCCAAGGCACGTCCTGGCCCCAGTGTGCCAACTGTCCCAGATCACCCTTGGTTTTTAAAAAGCAGCACCAGTGCTGCCTCTTCCATCTGACCTTGGGCTTGGTTCATAGTCCTGTACAAAGAGCATTCACCAGAAACTTGAATCTCTTGTTCTTCCTGAGGCTGATTTCAGGTAGCTCTGTCAATCCCCTATTCACATTTGTGTGGAGAAATGTTAACCTGTACATAACTTCCCCACACTTCTCAAAGTGATTGTGTGTGGCATGGTGGGTTTGCCTAGGAGGAGCCCAGAAATGGCATGTTTTGGTCCAGGCGTGGTGGCTCTTGCCTATAATCTCAGCACTTTGGGAAGCTGAGGCAGGTGGATTGCTTGAGCTCAGGAGTTCGAGACCAGCCTGGGCAATATGCCGAAATCATGTCTCTAAAAAAACACAAATTAGCTGAGAGAGGTGGAGTGTGCCTGTAGTCCCAGCTACTCAGGAGGCTGAGGTGCAAAGTTAACTTGAGCCCGAGAAGTGGAGATTACAGTGAGCCAAGATTGCCCCACTGCACTCTAGCCTAGCCTGAGTGACAGAGCTAAACCCTGTCTCAGAATGAATCTCAGGAGCTTTTCTCACACACTTCATTGTCCCTTTTTTAGGAATGTCGCTGCATTTCCCCATTTTTCTTAATATCCAGGTAGAGAATGGTGATTTACTCTGCCTATAAATGTCTAACAGTGTGCAGAGGAGTCACAGTTGTTTCCTTTTGAATCTTCTAGGAAACTCAATTTAAGAATAAGGTTGTAGGAGAAAATGACATTACACTCCACTGTGTTGATCAGATTTATGGAGGTAAGTATCTGTTTTCCCTTGGGGTGTTGGCAACCTTTGAGAGTATAGCTGATAATGATGACAATATTTTTATGACCATTTATAATTAAAAAAATTTTTTTCACATATATCATCTTGTTTAAATCTGTTTTATAGATGCTAAAATTGAGATGTATAGTGGTTTATATAGGGTCACTTAGCTAGAGGAGCTTGGATTTGAACTTGGAACCTGTTCTTTCTAATACTTCACATGATGCCATTATATGCTAGATGTTGATCAGACTTTTTGATATCAGAGTTAGCTGTGTAGGTTTTCCTTTATAGGCTGCTGTGATTAAAAGGTCTGTTGTATTGCATTAGGATGTCTTTTCTGCTGACTAAACAAGCCTCTCCTGCCAAGCCTCTCTCTGTTCCACTTCTCTGTTTTTGTATTCGGGGCACCTTCAGAAATCGTTCAGTGATCAATTTATGATGTTCTCAAGACTACTAGGTGCTGAGTGGGCCCAAATTTTAGGACAGTGAGGGGGTCTTAGGGAGGGGTCCTAGCTGTAAACCCAGGAGTTGACTGTCATGAAAGCATGTCTCTAGTCATTTCCCTTTCATCTTTTATAAGATCAGCTTTCAGAGTGGGTTTTCTTTGGGCCATTGGATTCAGTTCTGCCAACAGTGGCCAGTCTGTTTGTTCTTGTGCTTACTCCAGAGGGTTGAAGCACCCTGACTGCTCTCAGAGAGCCAGGGCCCCTGCTGGAAGAGATTGGGCTTCCTTTGGCAGTCACTTAAAAGGCAGGCAGCACATTTCCTCTCATTCTTGGGAAGTATCCCTGGAAATTGATCATCGACTTCGTTTCTTTAGCATTCACTTATTGCTGTGTAACATAATTTCCCTTCCTGATTTCATTGCTGATCTTTAGTATTTGATGAGAAAAAGAAAACTCTCTTTGGACAACTGAAGAAATACCCTGAGAAGCTCATTATCCACTGCAAAGACCTTCGAGTGTTCCAGTTTTGTCTGAGGTACACAAAGGAAGAGGAAGTCAAAAGGGTAACTAGTTGCATGTGTTTTTAGGTTTTATTTCCCATCAGGTTTTCCCCACTAGCTCTAGTTTTTGCTTATGTTGCATGAAGGTTAAGGGGAGGCTTTCACTCTGTGAACTTGAAATTGGTTGTAATCCCATATTCTTTGATTAGAATGTGAAAGATGATTTGATAAAGCATGCCTGTGTATCATCTTGGCACATGCTACCTTTAATACTTCAATTCATAATGTTTTTATTCCTGGAGCCACTAAATGGTGGGAGGTGGTAAACCAGGTCAAGAGGCGGTAGGGGAAAATGAAGGAAGGATGAGACAGCTAAAAGTTATCCCTATTCTCCCACTTATGACAAGACAGCAGTGATGGAGAATTCCAACTTCTATGAGTAAATGAGTTTACCTGTGGGAGGTAGTGGTTGTACATGGAAAGGAGGAAGTATACAGGTCAGATGAGCAAAGCCAAATAATCAGATACGCTTTTGGAGACTAAGTAAACTTAATCTCCTGGTTGCCACAGCAAGTTGAGATATGCAACTGGGTGAACTCAGAAAGTAGTTGTATCAATTTGATATTTGTTGTAATTTCTAAGGTTTTTTTTTTTTTTTTTTTTTTGAGACTGAGTCTCACTCTATCACCCAGGCTGAAGTGCAGTGGTATCCAAGATTTCTCTTATTAAGATATTGATCTCAAACTTTTCCCTCTGATGGTATAAATACATCAGGGGAAACCTAGCAGGAGGCCTGTTCATGTATATTGTCTTGGCTACAGTGAGTTTGCACACTTAGTGGTAACTCCTTAATTTTCTTTAAGAGAGTGTGGTAGTTCAGTTAGAATAATAAACATGACTGGTATCTATTCTGAGCAAGAAAAGAATAGTATAGATACAGAAAATTTCCTGAGAAGACAGAAACTTCAGTTTGAACAATGGTTTTAGTCACTTTTCCAAATATACTTTAGTTTCACATGGTAGACAAACAGAAAGTGTGATAGATTGATTTCTTTCCCTTATCTTCCATAAAAGGTCCTAAAGTCCTCAACAATGCATCAGAACAGCTGTGTCTTGGTTATCATCCGATATCAGTTGTAAGTCTTTGACATGTCAGAGTTTTGGAGTATCTGACTTAATGTGGCACTTACCTTTTTTAGCACTTTGTTTTTGAGAAATTAGACTATGTTTTAAAATTTTCCCTAGAAATTAAGAGTTCTTAGAAAACCTGACAAACTGGGCTGGGCACGGTGGCCAATGCTTGCAATCCCAGCACTTTGGGACGCCAAGGTGGGTGGATCACCTGAGGTCGGGTGTTCGAGACCAGCCTGACCAACATGGCGAAACCCTGTCTCTACTAAAAATACAAAAAACTAGCCGGCATGGTAGCACATGCCTGTATTTGCAGCTACTCAAGAGGCTGAGGTAGAAGAATCGCTTGAACCCAGGAGGCGGAGGTTGCAATAAGCAACAAGAGTGAAACTCTGTCTCAAAAATAATAACAACAGTAATAGGCCAGGCAGGGTGGTTCACGCCTGTAATTCCAGCACTTTGGTAGGCTGAGGCAGGTAGATCAGTTGAGGTCAGGAGTTCGAGACCAGCCTGGCCAACATGGTGAAACCCCCCTCTCTACTAAAAATACAAAGATTAGTTGGGCATGATGATGCAGACCTGTAATCCCAGCTACTCTGGAGGCTGAGGCAGGAGAATCACTTGAACCCAGGAGGCGGAGGTTGCAATGAGCAACAAGAGTGAAACTCTGTCTCAAAAATAATAATAATAATAATAATGGGCCAGGCATGGTGGTTCATGCCTGTAATTCCAGCACTTTGGGAGGCTGAGGCAGGTAGATCACTTGAGGTCAGGAGTTCGAGACCAGCCTGGCCAACATGGCGGAGCCCCCATCTCTAAAAATACAAAGATTAGTCGGGCATGATGATGCAGGCCTGTAATCCCAGCTACTCTAGGTGAGGCAGGAGAATCGCTTGAACCCAGGAGGCGTAGGTTGCAGTGAGCCAAGATCATGCCACTGCACTCCAGCCTGGGCAGCAGAGTGAGACTCTCTCAGAAAAATGAAAAAAATAAATAATAAAAATTTTTAAAAAAGAAAACCTGACAAAATGGTAGCGTCCTGTTGATTTGGCATTATTCCAAAAACTAACGTCATAGATACAGAGCTCAAATGAGAATTAATGTGTGGTCCATTGGAACCCCTTTGGCATGACTGAGAACCTAGACACCTTGACTCTTGTCTCTTAGTGTTTATCTGTCAAAAGCATAACTATATCCATTGTTCGATTTTTTTTTTAGATTGTCAGTGGCATAATTCATCATACCCAGGCTCCTAAACTGCTTAAACGATTGTTTCTGTTTTCCTATGCGACTGCTGCACAAAACAATACAGGTAAATATCTTCTGGGTTCTAATTTGAGGGTAAGCAGAAGCCTTCTAATTCCCACCTGAAGCCAGTGGGGGAAAACCCATCTATGGGTTGTTTTATTTTTTCCTGTCTCCTCTACCAGTTGGTCACCCCTTGCTTGAGTGATTTATTCAGATATCTATATTTTCTTTCCTGTGATTTTCTTTTCTTTTTTTTTTTTTTTAAAGATGGCGTCTTGCTTTGTAGCCTAGGCTGGAGTGCAATGGCGTGATTTCAGCCCACTGCAATCTCCATCTCCCGGGTTCAAGCAGTTCTTATGCCTCAGCCTCCTGAATAACTGGGATTACAGACGCCCACCACCATGACTGACTAATTTTTATATTTTTAGTAGAGATGGGGTGTCTCCATGTTGGCCGGGCTGGTTCCAAACTCCTGACCTCAAGTGATCCATCCACCTTGGCCTCCCAAAGTACTGGGATTACAGGTGTGAACCACTGGGCCAGGCCTCCTGTGATCTTTGTTTACCTTCTTTTAGGTTTGTCTGCTTGCTTTTTGCAAGGGATTGTTTGATTGGTTGCATCTTATGAAAGATTAGATCAAGGTCTGGGTACAGTGGCTCACGCCTGTAATCCCAGCCCTTTGGGAAACTGAGGTGGGTGGATCATGAGGTCAGGAGATGAAGACCATCCTGGCCAACATGATGAAACCCTGTCTGTACTAAAAATACAAAAATCAACTGGGCATGGTGGCGTGTACTTGTAATCCCAGCTACTTGAGAGACTGAGGCAGGAGAATCGCTTGAACCTGGGAGATGGAGGTTGCAGTGTGCCAAGATTATACCACTGCACTCCAGCCTGGCAATAGAACGAGACTCTGTCTCAAAAAAAAAAAAAGAAAAATAAGATCAATATATTATAACTAGGAATATGAGACTATAGGGAAACAAAATTGAGAAACGTTTAAAATAACCATGTTTGTCCCTGGGTTCTTTTTTCTATTTAAATATACTTGATTTTATTTCATGAGACTAGAGAATTTCTTGCATTCTAGGAATTTTTTTTTTTTTTTTTTTTTTTGAGACGGAGTCTCGCTCTGTAGCCCAGGCTGGAGTGCAGTGGCCGGACCTCGGCTCACTGCAAGCTCCGCCTCCTGGGTTTACGCCATTCTCCTGCCTCAGCCTCCGAGTAGCTGGGACTACAGGCGCCCGCCACCTCGCCGGGCTAGTTTTTTGTATTTTTTAATAGAGACGGGGTTTCACCGTGTTTGCCAGGATGGTCTCGATCTCCGGACCTTGTGATCCGCCCGTCTCGGCCTCCCAAAGTGCTGGGATTACAGGCTTGAGCCACCGCGCCCGGCCCGCATTCTAGGAAGTTTTTAAACAACCAGAGCATACTTTATAGCAAATATTTTAGGGAAAATGGGACAGTTATACATAAGAAAAGCACATCCAGCAACTAATTTAGTAAGACAAAACTTAAAGTTCCCAGTGTTTTTCATTCAGTTTGGTGAAAAACAGAGCAATCTTTTAAGAACAAAACTCTGGTCATCTGAATTAGCCATTAACAATGCCTGGCATTGGATGTGTTTTCACAGATGTCTGTTTTCTTGTTCTTTCGCCTCAGTCTGTTCACTTGTTCTGTCCATTATTCTTTTTTTTTTTTTTTCTGAGATGGAGTCTCCCACTGTCGCCCAGGCTGGAGTACAGTGGCATGATCTTGGCTCACTGCAACCTCTGCCTTATGGGTTCAAGCACTTCTCCCACATCAGCCTCCCAAGGAGCTGGGATTACAAGAGCACACCACCACGCCCGGCTAATTTTTGTATTTTTAGTAGAGACAGGGTTTCACCTTGTTGGCCAGGATGGTCTTGAACTCCTTACCTCAGGTGATCCACCCGCCTCGGCCTCCCAAAGTGATGGGATTACAGGTTCAAGGACCCGTTCGTTACTCCTTTTTTTTTTCCTTTGAGACAGGGTCTTGCTCTGTCGCCCAGGCTGGAGTGTGCTGGCATGATCTTGGCTCACTACAACCTCTGCCTCCCAGGTTCAAGCAATTCTCCTGCCTCAGCCTCCTGAGTAGCTGGGATTACAGGTGTGTGACACCACACCCAGCTAAATTTTTTGTATTTTTAGTAGAGATGGGGTTTCATCATGTTGGCCAGGCTGGTCTCGAACTCCTGACTTTGTAATCCTCCCGCCTTGGCCCCCCAAAGTGCTGGGATTACAGGTGTGAGCCACCTCGCCCGGCTCCTTCCATTACTCTTAACATGAAGTTGATGTTGAGTGATCCTGAGTCCTGTGTACTTTTTGTCAGCGAAGTGGCAGTGTGTTTTTTGTTGTTGGGTTTTTTTTTTTTTTTTGAGACAAGTCTCACACTGTCACCCAGGCTGGAGTGCAGTGACGGGATCTCATCTCACTACAACCTCCACCTCGCAGGTTCAAGTGATTCTCCTGCCTCAGCCTCCCGAGTAGCTAGGATTATAGGCACATGCCACTACGCCTGGCTAATTTTTGTGTTTTTGGTAGAGACAGGGTTTCACTATGTTGGCCAGGCTGGTTTCGAACTCCTGACCTCAAGTGATCTGCCTGCCTTGGCCTCCCAAAGTGCTGGGATTACAGGCATGAGCCACTGTGCCCAGCCTAGCAGTTTCTTTTAAAAGCACACAAGGCTTTGTCATAAGGCTTTCTAGAAGGCAGAGTTGCTTTGTCACTATCCGTTCTTTTAGTAAATATGTATTGACTGCTTGCAGTTAGCCAAGCTCTGTGGGTATATGGAGATAAACAGGACTAAATCCCTGCCCTCAAGAAGTGTAAAGTCAAAAAAAAAAAAAGAAGCGTAAAGTCATATAGGAGAGGAAGCTGAGTGATGTGTCCTCTGTGGAGGCACCCACCCTCTGGGGGTGGGTGGACTATCGGGGGAGAAGCCTGGGCCTTAGTAGATAGTGGAGCATCTGGTAGGCTTAAAGGAGTATTTTGGGCAGAGGGATTGGTGTGTACAGAGATGTAGCTATCTCAGAGAGCATGCTGCATTTTGGGAACTATGGTGATTTCATAGCAAAGGTATAGATAGGTTTTGGTGTCCATTTGACCTGTGTTCACACCTGGCCTTGCTGCTTTCTGGCTGTGTGATCCTGTTGATGACACTTAACTCTGTTAAAATAAGAAAACCTCTGCTTTATTTTAAAAATAGTAGCATTAAGTCTTGTGAGAACTATAAATTGTTAATGGATGGCACATAAGGTGCATTCATTAATTGGGAGTTAATTGAGAGTAAAACTGCATATTGAGGACGGATTATGCTCAGAGAATTACACTGACATAAAATACACTTCCCAGTAGTTTTAGGTTGAACATAAAATTTGTCCCTTAATTCATTAAGTTTATCTTTGTGAATGGCAGATTTTTACTGTAGCTGTGTTTACAAGTGCTGATTAACTGGGCACTGACTTAGAGTTTGTGGCAGTATGACATATACAAAGATGACTTGTTGATTACTATAATTTATATAAACATTTATTGAGTGCACATTTGCAAAATCGTATTCTACTTTCAGGAATTCTGATTTTCCTTGTATCCTGATTTTTGTTCTGTACCCAGCATAGGACACTTTCTCAGCCTGCCAACGTATGTGGATCAGCATGCCAAAACCCTTACCTTGATCAACCTTGGCAGTTTCATTACCTTCTGGTGGCTTTTTGCGCCAGAGGCCCAGGATATGTATTAATAGCGTCTTTCATTCTGATTTAATTCCACTCTTCTTCTACTTCCTTCCAGCCCTCATTTTTTTTGAGAAGTAAAGGTTATAACTCATAGATGCTAATTGACCAAATAGCTTTTTCATTGAATAGGGGTTTGTAGAGGTGGGTGCTTTGCAATTTGATGCCTTTAATTATTCCCTGGCTTCCTAATTCACAAATGTGTTTTGGTTGGAAGGTCCTAAATGCTTATGACATGGCATTTTAGGGAAGGACTTGCCTGTATTGCCTAGAAGATGGCCTACTGTGGTAAATGGGAATGTGGTTACTACTTTATATCCATGGGGAATTTTTTTTTTTTTTTTTTTTGGTGGGATTTGGAGGGGCAGGATTAGAACTTTACAGAAATTTCTTTTATAGTTTCCTGGGTTTGAATCCCGGTTCCATTACTACCTAGCTTTGTGACATAGGCAAGTTACTTGACCTTTCTGCGCCTTATCTGTAAAATAGAGGAAATGATCATACCTGTCGTATTATCTATTCTATAGGGTTGTGAGGATTGAGTTAATAAAATGTAATATAGGCTGGGCACAGTGGCGCACGCCTGTAATCCCAGCACTTTGGGAGGGCCAGGTGGATGGATCATGAGATCAGGAGTTCAAGACCAGCCCTACCAAAATGGTGAAACCCCGCCTCTATTAAAAATACAAAAATTAGCCAGGCCTGTTGGTCGGTGCCTGTAATCCCAGCTACTCAGGGGGCTGAGGCAGGAGAATCACTTGAACCGGGGAGGCAGAGGTTGCAGTGAGCCGAGATCACGCCACTGCACTCCAGCCTGGGCGAAAGAGCGAGACTCTGTCTCAAAAGAAAAAAAATGGTGTTATGTTCAGAACAGTACCTAGTACCTAGTAAGTGCTATATAAGCACTAACTATTATCATCATCATCATTATTCTTATTTTTACTATGATCTGGTTTTATTAAAAGGAGCTGGGGTAATTTTTGTAAACCCTTTGTTTTTCCCAGAAGGCTTGGTTTTTTAGATGTGCAAAGACTTGAACTGTTTGTGATAAAAGTTGTGTATATACTCAAGACTATTGTACATGCGTAAATACCCGGCAAGCAGTGCTGTGGCTTGGGAGAAGACCAAGGACAATCTGCAAGTCTGCAAGAGCAGTGCTCCAGGGCATTTTGTCCTAGTAGGTAGTGGCAGGGCTGGGTTGGGGATAGAAGTACGTGCCCATAACCATGATTCAGCCCTTGGCTAGCAGGCCGTGATTCTCACCATGGCTATCATCTGTTTATGACCTTCAGGAACCAGTTGTCACACTAGACAAATCCTCTTACAAGCAGTGCATCTTCAAACTGAAGGAGGATTTACATTGAAGAGCCTGAGATACTATTCAAATTAGTTGGCCGTCTTATGCACACATTGGCAGGGCTAAAAATATTTTGTCACTTTAGCATTTGTGCCAAGCCTATATTTTAGTGCTTCACATGATCTTCTTGTGTTATATAAATTAACTCATGATCAGATGACTAGAAATGGAGCTATAAATTACTTTTCCAAGGAGTGGAACTCAGTTCCTACAATGTAAAAAGACTGAGCTGGCCAGGTGTGATGGCTCACTCCTGTAATCCCAGCACTTGGGGAGGCTGAGGCAGGTGGATCACTTGAGGTCGGGAGTTTAAGACCAACCTGGCCAACATGGTGAAACCCATCTCTACTAAAAATACAAAAATTAGCCATATGTGGTGGTACGTTCCTGTAGTCCCAGCTGCTCAGGAGGCTGAGGCAGGAGAATCACTTTAACCCAGGAGGAGGAGGTTGCAGTGAGCCAAGATGGCACCACTGGCCACTGCACTCCGGCAGGGGCAATAGAGCAAGACTCCATCTCAAAAAAAAAAGAAAAAGACAGAGACTCAGTCATAATTTTGGATTAATGACAAAAAATGGAACAAGGTTGGGATTAAGCAATCAATTTATTCTGCTCAGATAAAAATGGGCTTAGTGGAGGAAACCAAAACCTAAGGAGGGACTGTCACATAATGAAAATACCAGTGCTTCATGGAAGGATTTTATTGTCTTTTACATTTTGTTCTCTTAGTCACTGATCCCAAGAACCATACCGT
The DNA here is from genome assembly GCF_009764315.1 of Trachypithecus francoisi. Classification (NCBI taxonomy): domain Eukaryota; kingdom Metazoa; phylum Chordata; class Mammalia; order Primates; family Cercopithecidae; genus Trachypithecus; species Trachypithecus francoisi. Next base: position 66,470,934 of record NW_022681465.1, on the reverse strand, counting down.
AATGTTTGACACACTTAAGGACTGGTGTTGGGAACTGGAACGGACCAAAGGCAACATGAAGTACAAAGCAGTGAGTGTCAATGAAGGCTATAAAGTCTGTGAGAGGTAAGCTTTCCATGCTGGGCACATGCTGTACAATTCACCCATTGAAAGTGTTCAGTGTTTTTTAGTATATTCACAGAGTTGTGCAGCCATTACCACAGTCAGTTTAGAACATTTTCATCATCCCAAAAAGGAACTCCATACCCACTGACTGTCACTCCCCATTTTCCCTGAATGCCTCTCTGTACCTCCCTAACCCTAGACAACCATTAATCTACTTTCTGTCACTATAGACTTGCCTATTGTGAACATTTCATATAAGTGGAATCATATCATATGTGATCTTTTATGACTTGCTTCTTTCACTTAGCATGTTTTCGAAGTTTGTTTATTTTGCAGCTTGTATCAGAATTTCATTCTTTTTTTATTCCTAATATTCCATACTGTGGATATATTTAATCTATCCGTCTATTAGTTGATGGACAATTGGGTTATTTTCACTTTTTGCCTCTTTGAATAACGTTTTTTGGTTTTTTGTTTTTGTTTTTGTTTAAGACAGGGTCTCGCTCTGACACCCATGCTGCATCATGCTGGAGTGCTGTGGTGCCATTTCAGCTCGCTGGAACCTCTGCCTCGGCTCAAGTGATTCTCCCACCTCAGCCTCCTGAGTAGCTGGGACCATAGGCGTGCACCACCATGCCTGTCTAATTTTTCTATTTATTGTAGAGATGGGGTTTCACCATGTTCCCCAGGCTGGTTTTGAACTCCTGGGCTCAAGCAATCCTCTTACCTTGGCCTCCCAAACTTCTAGACTTACAGGCATGAGCCATCGTGCCTGGCCATGAATGATATTAATATGAACATTCAATTACAAATTTTTGTGTAGATGTATGTTTTTATTTTTCTTGATCCTGTGGAAATTTGTGTTTACCCTTTTGAGGAACTTACAGACTTTTTCACAGAGATGGTGCCATTTTACATTCCTACCAACAGTGTATGAGAGTTTATTTCTCCACATCAATACTAGCTTTTTATTACGTACTTATTTATTTATTCATTTTAAGACAGGGTCTTTCTCTGTCCCCCAGGCTGGAGTACAGTGGCGTGATCACAGCTCACTGCAGCCTCTACCTCCTGGTATCAAATGATCCTTGCACTTTAGCCCCCTGAGTATCTGGGACTACAGGTGTGCACTACTAAACCCGGGCTAATTTTTGTATTTTTTGCAGAGACTGGGATTTCGATATGTTGTCCAGGCTGGTCTCAAACCATCCTCCCACTCAGGCTCCCAAAGTGCTGGGATTACAGGCATGAGCTACTATGCCCAGCCATTCTAGGTTTTTAAAGAAAATCTTAAAGTGTCTCTTAAATACTCAAAAATGAATTTGTATATTTGTATCTTTTTATTGTTGTTGCCATTATTGTATCTCTAAGTGTAAAACTTTAAAAAAGCATGTCTGAATTTATATTGTATATTTTCTTCCCTGTTTTTTTTTTTGAGATGGAGTCTCGTTCTGTTACCCAGGCTGGAATGCAGTGGTGCGATCTCGGCTCCCTGCAAGCTCTGCCACCCGGGTTCACACCATTCTCCTGCCTCAGCCTCCCGAGTAGCTGGGACTACAGGCGCCCGCCACCACACCCGGCTACTTTTTTGTATTTTTAGTAGAGACGGGGTTTCACCGTGGTCTCGATCTCCTGATCTTGTGATCCACCCACCTCGGCCTTCCAAAGTGTCGAGATGACAGGCGTGAGCCACCGTGCCCTGCCTTTTTTTTTGTTTGTTTGTTTTTCGGAGATGGAGTCTTGCTCTGTCGCCCAGGCTGGGGTGCAGTGGCACAATCTCAGCCCACTGCAAGCTCTGTTTCCCGGGTTCACGCCATTCTCCTGCCTCAGCCTTCTGAGTAGCTGGGACTACAGGCGCCTGCCACCACGCCTGGCTAATTTTTTGTATTTTTGGTAGAGACAGGTTTTCACCCTATTAGCCAGGATGGTCTCGATCTCCTGACCTCATGATCCACCCTCCTCGGCCTCCCAAAGTGCCAGGATTACAGGCGTGAGCCATTGCACCCGGCCTTTTTCTTCCCTTTTATTGAGCACTTCTTTTATTCATTCAACAAAAATTTTTGAGTGCCTACCATGTGCTTGGCAGTGTCCTAGCTATTAGAGATGGCAGCGATCAACAGGGCATCTGAAAACCTCTGCCCTCCTGGAGCTATCATTCTGGAGGGAGGAAGATGATGGTAGAATAAAGAAGTAATTATAACATGTTAAAAGATAAGTGCTGTGGAGAAAAACAGATCCAGCACTTGGTTAGGGAGTGCTGGAGGTGATGATGGGAGGGTCAGTCGGGAAGGTTTTGCATGGTGGGAGTAAGGTTTTGTGTGGTAGCTTGTGAGCATAGGAAAGTGAAAGAAGTGAAAGGTTGAGTCAGAGGACACCCGAGGGAGGAGCATTCCAAGTGAAGGGAAGAATAAGGGCAAAGGCCTGTGTGAGGAACAGCAAGGCGCCCAGGGGTGGAAGAGGAGCAAGCAAAGGAGAGGAGTGGGAGATGATGGGTCCAGAGACTTTGTTGTGAGGACAGTGAGAGGGAGGCTGAGCAGAGGCAGATATAATCTGACCTACTTTTTTTTTTTTTTTTTTTTTTAAGACTAGAATCTCGCTCTGTCACCCGGGCTGAAGTGCAGTGGCACAATCTCGGCTCACTGCAACCGCTGCCTCCTGGGTTCAGGTGATTCTGCTGCCTCAGCCTCTTGAGTAGCTGGGATTACAGGCACCTGCCACCATGCCCCGTTAATTTTTGTATTTTTAGTAGAGACGGGGTTTCACCATGCTGGCCAGGCTGGTCTTGATCTCCTGACCTCAACTGATCTGCCTGCCTCGGCCTCCCAAAGTGCTGGGATTACACATGTGAGCCACCGTGCCTGGCTGACCTACATTTTTTTTTTTTTTTTTGAGACAGAGTCTCGCTCTGTCGCCCAGGCTGGAGTGCAGTGGCCGGATCTCAGCTCACTGCAAGCTCCGCCTCCCGGGTTTACGCCATTCTCCTGCCTCAGCCTCCCGAGTAGCTGGGACTACAGGCGCCCGCCACCTCGCCCGGCTAGTTTTTTTGTATTTTTTAGTAGAGACGGGGTTTCACCGTGTTAGCCAGGATGGTCTCGATCTCCTGACCGCGTGATCCGCCCGTCTGGGCCTCCCAAAGTGCTGGGATTACAGGCTTGAGCCACCGCGCCCGGCCCTGACCTACGTTTTTAAAGCATAACTGTATAATCTGTTTTCAGAAGCTTGAGTATTATCATTTTGGAACATACTCCCTAACACCCTATTAACAGATTCATACAACTTTGTATTTTTGTGGAGCTCTTTGTATCGTGGTTCTGATAGGCCTCTTCAGTAATCAGTTTTGATTTTGATCATTCTCAATATTTACAAGGTTGCTGCCACTGGACCCCTCGCCGCAGCCCTGCAGTCCCTTCACAGTGTGAGCTGTGGTGACAGTGGGGAAGGGCCTGCCAGGGTCCTGACCCCTACCAAGGACCTCATTATCAGCCACACCCTGTTCTTTTCTCTTTCCCGGTTTTAAAGCTTGAAAGGATAAAGCTGGCTCTTGCTCAGAAAGAAGTTAGAAACCCCTGCTCCTAGGAGATAATAGTTTGTAATTAGATGTTGATACTAACATAAGTTCCCAGAATTGTTTTTTAAAAAAAATCCTGCCACATACTAATTAGTTGGCATTTGCATAGGTGTTAGCATGTTAGAAATATACAGGAAAAGCTCTGTGGTTTGTTTCCCCCTGGACCACTGTAGTCTCTGCTCCATGGTGTCCCCCATCCACTGGTGCCCCAGCATCCATTCTCCATGTCGCATGCCAAGCAGGCTACTCCACACGCCTCTCATGGCACTTGTCCCCAGCTTCAGTGGCTTCCTGCTGTTCTTGGTATAGAACAGAGCCCTCAACAAGCACTCTAAAGGCCCCTCATGGTTTGACTGCAGCTTTGTGTCCCACCCCCCTGGCCATACTGACCTCCCTGCCACAGGTCTTGCCCGCAGGCTCCTGTCTGGAAGTCCTTTTTTTGCTTCTAGCTGCACAAGTATAATTAACTCCACTTCAGTTGGATCTTACCCCAGCTACTGCTTTTTTTTTTTTTTTTTTCAGACTGAGTCTCACTCTGTCACTCAGGCTGGAGTACAGTGGTATGATCTCAGCTCACTGCAGCCTCTGCCTCCCAGGTTCAAGCGATTCTCCTGCCTCAGCCTCCCGAGTATCTGGGATTAGAGGCGTGTGCCACCATGCCCAGCTAATTTTTGTATTTTTAGTAGAGATGGGGTTTCACCATGTTGGCCAGGCTGGTCTTGAACTCCTGACCTCAAGTGATCTGCCCGCCTCAGCCTCCCAAAGTGCTGGGATTACAGGTTTGAGCCACTGTGCCCAGCCCCAGGTACCACTTTCTTTGCGAGCTTTCCCAAGACTAAGTCAGATGTCCTTCTGAGTTTTCATTGCTCTGTCTGCCCCTCTTCACAGCACTCCCTGCAATGGCAAGTTTGTTGTTATTTTGTATCATTTGGTTAATGTGAGTTTCTGCAGCCTACAGCTCTGTGAAGTTAAAGGATGCTGTTTTTGTGCATTGTTATATCCTCAGTACCCAGCACGGTGGTTGGCTTCTTTTTTGTTTGTTTGTTTGTTTTTTTTGAGACGGAGTCTTGCTCTTTCGCCCGGGCTGGAGTGCAGTGGCCGGATCTCAGCTCACTGCAAGCTCCGCCTCCCGGGTTTTACGCCATTCTCCTGCCTCAGCCTCCGGAGTAGCTGGGACTACAGGCGCCCGCCACCTCGCCCGGCTAGTTTTTTGCATTTTTAGTAGAGACGGGGTTTCACCGTGTTAGCCAGGATGGTCTCGATCTCCTGACCTCGTGATCCGCCCGTCTCGGCCTCCCAAAGTGCTGGGATTACAGGCTTGAGCCACCGCGCCCGGCCTGGTGGTTGGCTTCTAAGAGGAGCTCAATAAATAGGAGAAAGAAGGGAAAGCCCTCTTTGTGTTAAAGGGGGACCTGCAGTCAGTTTGGGTAAGAACAAGGAACTAATCTACTTCACTTTCCCACAAGGTCAGAGCTGGCTAGTTCGGTGCTACAGGTGTCTTCTCTTTCTCATTCTTCTCCTAACCTTTCTCTCATCCCACTTCCCTGTAAACGCATAGGATGGTATGTGGCCTTGTGGAGTGTGTACCACACAGAGGGACCTAGGAAGTGTTGCAGGCACAGGAAGACATTGCTGTTCTGGGAGGTTGTGCCTGAGTAGATATACAACTTTCCATGAGTAAAGTCATCTTGTATTTGCAGGGACTGTTTACTTTGTGTTCTAAACTCATCTTAGTGACTGAAATGACTGCTTTCCAAGGAGGGAGGATTAATTGCTTTATCCAATGGGAATCTCACAGTGGGGACTCCGTGGAATCCACCTGGAATTAAGTAGTCAGGAGAGGACACCTTCCACACCCCTCACTGACTACAGGATTCTTTGTTTCTGTACAGCCTTCTCTGCTAGGTGATGGATGGGATATTTGCCAATACATTTTTTTTTGTTTGTTTGTTTGTTTTGGTGAAAGACTATCTGTAAGAAAACCAACCAGTGAACTAATAGTTTAAAATATTCAACCTCACTAGTTGGGGAAGACATGGAAATTTTTTTAAAACCATGGGGCCCCAGTCCAGCTTTGTAGCATGAGCCACTGAGGAAGGAGCTCAGGATCTGGTTTGAACAACTGCACAGGTGACTGTCCTGAAAAGGTTGAGAAACAGTGGCCTGTTTGTAAGTTACCATCTAGAGCAGTGCGTCTCCGTTTAATGTGTATCTAATCACTGGAGGCTCCTGTCTAATATTCAAAATCTGACTCAGTAGGTTCAGGGAGGCTGGAGCGTCTGCAGTCCTCATCAGCTTCCAGGTCATGCTACTGAAACTATGAGTAGCAGGATCTTCTGGAACAACAGTGTTCATCCCAGCTGCTTACCTGGACAGCTCTTAAGCTTCTGATTTAATAGTTCTTGGATGGAGCTTGGGCATTGGTAATCTTTTAATCTTCCCACTTGGTTTGAATGAGCAGTCTGCGTTTTAAGAGCAGTTGATCTATGGAGAGGTTTTTACTTCAGTGACTACACCTGAAAAAGGGATGCCTTACCAGTCACCCATTCAGGCAGACTTACAATAAATATTTCAGGAGTACTTCAGAACTTCAGAAGGCAAACATTCTTCACAGTTTTGATGGTTTGAAGTGTCTTAGTGACCATTAGTTCCCAAACCTGGTTTTCCATCACAATCTTATTGGAACTTTTTTCTTCATTAAATTACTTTTAAGATTTCTTGGTTTTGGATTTTTTTTTTGAGACAAGGTCTCGCTGTGTCACCCAGGCTAGAGTGTAGTGGCATAATCTCTGCTCACTATAACCTCTGCCCCCTGGGCTCAAGTGATTCTCCCGCCTCAGTCTCCTTAGTAGCTGGGACCATAGGTGCCTGCCACTATGCCCGGCTCAATTTTTTATATTTTATATGACTATAACAAATTTATATCTATATTTTATTTATATTTGTATTTTTATATTTTTAGTAGTAAGGGGGTTTTGCCATGTTGCCTAGGCTGGTCTTGAACTCCTCAGCTCAGGTGATCCACATTCTGGGATTACAATGTGAGCTACCATGCATGCCCAGCCCAAGGTTTTTTTTTTTTTTTTTGAGACAGAGTTTTGCTCTGTTGCCCAGGCTAGAGTGCAGTGGCATAATCTTGGCTCACTGCAACCTCCATCTCCTGGGTTCAAGCGATTCTTCTGCCTCAGCCTCTCAAATAGCTGGGATTACAGGCGCCCACCACCATGCCCGGCTAATTTTTGTATTTTTAGTAGAAACGAGGTTTCACCATCTTGGCCAGTCTGGTCACAAACTCCTCACCTCGTGATCCACCCACCTCAGCCTCCCAAAGTGCTGTGATTACAGGCGTGAGCCACCACACCCAGCCCATGTTTTTTTAAATGCAAAATTTCAAGCAGTATAAAAGGAAAGAAGATATGATGAATTCCCATTTACTCTAAAGTACCCAGACTCAACCGTTATCAACTGATGGCCAATTTTGTTTTCTCTATACCCCCACCTCCTTCACCTTCTCTTGGATTATCTTGTTTTAATTTTTTAAAGACAGGGTCACCCAGGCTTAAGTGCAGTGGCACAGTGATGGCTCATTGCAGCCTTGAATTCCTGGAGGCTCAAGTGATCCTCCCAAGTAGCTGAGACTACAGGTATGTGCCACCATGTCCAGCTAATTTTTTTTTTTTTTTTTTTTGTGGAGATGGGGTCTCACTATGTTGCCAAGGCTCGTCTCAAGCTCCTGGCCTCAAGCAGCCCTCCCACCTTGGCCCCCAAACTGTTGGGATTATAGGCGTGAGCCACCATGCCCAGCCAGGATTATTTTGAAATAAATTCCAAAGTTTGTGGCATTGCATTCACAAATATTTCAGTATATATTTCTAAGAATTAAGGACTCTTTATAAATGTAACCATAAGACCATTATCACGCCTTTCAAATGTCCCATTAATTTTTTAATATCCAGTTACTGTTCAGATTTTCCCCAGTGTCTTACAATTTTTTTTTTTTTTGAGACAGAGTCTTGCTCTGTTGCCCAGACTGGAGTGCAGTGGCACGATCTCAGCTCACTGTAAGCCACACCTCCCAGGTTCACACCATTTTCCTGCCTCAGCCTCCAGAGTAGCTGGGTCTACAGGTGCCTGCGGCCACCCCCAGCTAATTTTTTGTATTTTTAGTAGAGAGAGAGTTTCACCATGTTAGCCAGGATGGTCTCAATCTCCTGACCTCGTGATCTACCCGCCTCGGCCTCCCAAAGTGCTAGATTACAGTTGTGAGCCACGGCATTTGGCCGTGTCTTACAGATTTTTAAACCGTTTCTCTGTCATCTTTTTAATCTTTTTTAAAATTAATCAAGATTCAGTGAGATTGGTAGGTTTGTTAAATTGCTTCATCTGTAGATTTTCAAGCCATCATATTTTTCTTGCAATGTGTTGAAGAAACTTGACTGATAGTTTTCCACAGCTTGGGTTTTGATGATCACAGCCCCATGGTGATATTTATTTGTTGCTCCATCTCCTATGAACTGATCTACATCACACATGCAGCATGCATACAAATGCCATTGATTATTTTCCATTGTAACTTAACACCATAAGCACCTTACTTCTTGTGAGTCTTTATTTCAAGCTCTTTGGGGGAAAGATGCTTACAGATTCTTATAGATTCACAGTGATAGAAACTTAGGCAGTTTTCTTATTAACAGAAACCTGCATCTGCTGCCTAAGAGATGATGTCCCCATGTAACTTTGATCTTTCATTCTGCCATATCCTACTACTTAACAAGTTGGTTCTTTTTAGAGACTAAATTTTCTCCTATAGAAATTGAAGTCCCTCTGCTTTGGTTCAGGTCCCTGCTGCACTGTATGCTAACTAGTTGTGTAACCAGGGGAGAGTCTTAGCAGCATTGTGTCTCAGTTTCTTTATCTGTAAGATGGAAATAATATTACATATCTCAGAATTGTTGGGAGGATTAAATGGATAATGTTAAGTAATTAGAACAGTGGTTGGTACACAGTAGCACTTAAATGTTCTTGTCAGAGCACTTGATAAAATGGGCAGCAAACATCATAATTACTGTTTTTCCTATTAGTTTAACTGAAAACAACACAGATGCTTATTCGGCTACTATATGATGAGAACAATACTCCCAATTTCATAATTCTATGCTTTTAGGTATCGTATTTTCCTATCCCTTCATTTCTGAACAAGGAAACAGACCCAGAGAGGTAGAATAAATTACCTGGGGTTGTACAGAGTCACAGGCAGAGCCACAGTTTGAACTTAGATTCCCCACTGATTTGTCCAGAGTGCTTTATGCCACACCGAGAGCAGCAGTTCCTCTGAGCTAGAACAGGGAAATATGGTCCCGTCTGCTTAACGCTTTGCTTGTATTCATCATATTCATTGAAATTGAGAAATTTTGTGAATTAAGTGTTGTACTAAAACTTGATGACATTTCTTTCTTCTAGATTGCCAGCATACTTTGTTGTCCCCACCCCTCTTCCTGAAGAGAATGTGCAGCGCTTTCAGGGTCACGGCATACCAGTAAGTGTATCTGGGAACCCTAAGAGACGTGGGTCATGCATTGGTCTATCCTGGCAAAAATGATCCTACTGAAAGCCCTTGGCTTTGGTTCTAGAATTTGTTTTCAGTCCAAGAGCAATCCAAAAATATCTTAGGGACTCCCTAGAGGAGTCTCTTAAATGTGATTGGGACAGAGTTCTAAAGTTTTCACAAATGCACTTGAGTTTTTAGAAGAGACATTAATGGAGCTTTAAAAGGATCATAGATCTGTCTGGTGTTGAAAGCAAGCCTGGTTTAACACCTAAGTCATTTTGAACCTGAGCCAAACCACACCAAGGGTAGTAGGATTTAAGCTTCTTTTTGGCCCCCGCCGTTAATCTTTGTTCAGGCATGGTGGTGTTTTCTCCCAGAGAAAACATGGAGTGCTTCTTAGTTTTCACAGAGTAGAGTGGGATTGGAACCATATTTAATGTGTCACTGATCAAAGAAAGCAAGACTCTGGCAGTTACTCCAGTTTCTAATTGGTGGTTGGGAATTGCCAGACCTGCAAGGTATTTAGTAAGGAATGAGAATTATAAATAAATGCTGTGCTGTGTGCACAGCTGGTTCACCAAAAGGGTCACTCCCATATGGGTGGAGGTATGGTTAAGCAGGGTCACATGCCCAGAAGCCCTTGGAGCCCACGCAGGTAATGAGTATGACCTTGCAGTGAACCAGAGGCCCTCTGCCTGGTCTAGGGGGACATCTCTTCAGTGCCAGCCAGTATGTGCCACATGGGAATATGAGCCAAGTGTTGCCAGATGTCCTGATTTTTCAGGAGAAGCCGTAGATAACAGATTCTTTTTTTTTTTTTTAAACGAAGTTTCACTCCTGTTGCCCAGGCTGGAGTGCAGTGGCCCAATCTCTGCTCACTGCAGCCTCCGCCTCCCAAGTTCAAGCAATTCTCCTGCCTCAATTCTCCTGCTTAACACTCTGCTTGTATTCATCGTATTCATTGAAATTGAGCTTTCATATATTATGAATTAAGTGTTGTACTAAAACTTGATGACATTTCTTTCTTCTAGATTGTCAGCATACTTTGTTGCTGTAATCCCCGAGTAGCTGGAATTACTGGCGCCCACCACTAGGCCTGGCTAATTTTTTGTGTTTTTAGTAGAGACAGGGTTTCGCCATGTTGACCAGGCTGGTCTCGAACTCCGGGCCTCAGGTGATCTGCCTGCCTCAGCCTCCCGAAGTGCTGGGATTATAGGCGTGAGCCACCACGCCTTGCCTAGATACAGATTTTAATGTGAGTTTTCCTGATTTCTAAATATATGCCACTGATTCAGATGTTTAAAAGCATGTTTTTGGGCCAGAGTTGGTCACAATGAATAAAATTCATAATTTTTAGTTCTTTATTAAGGACATTCTCAAGTGAAACTTGTTTTCTGCTGGTGTGGCAGTAAAGAATACAGTGAGCATCAGTACAGTTGAGTGGCCCTGCCTTAATTGGTACTCTCACCAGCAATTTTACCACCACTGCTTTTGTACCATCAGTGCGAAAGTCACCACGGTACATATGACAAAATTATATCTTAGTATTATTATGAAAATATCTGTGGCCTCTCAGACCACCTGATAGGATCTTGAGACCTCCCAGGGTAGTGTATACTACATTTTGAAAACAAATGCGTTAGAGGAATGAAAATAAGAGTCTCTATCTTTCAGTCTTTCATAGAGGGATCTAGAAAAGACAGTTTGCTTGCTGGGCAAGGTGGCTCATGCCTGTAATCCCAGCACTTTGGGAGGTCAAGGCAGGCAGATCACGAGGTCAGGAGATTGAGACCATCCTGGCTAATACAGCGAAACCCCGTCTCTACTGAAAATATAAAAAAGCCGAGCGTGGTGGCGGGCATCTGTAGTCCCAGCTGCTCGGGAGGCTGAGGCAGGAGAATGGTGTGAACCCAGGAGCCGGAGGTTGCAGTGAGCCAAGATCACGCCACTGCACTCCAGCCTGGGCAACGGAGCGAGACTCCATCTCAAAAAGAAAGAAAAGAGGGTATGCTCTGTGGGAAGAAACAGAGGTGAACTGTTCACATATGTAGGAATAGGCTGCTTCTCTATCCCTGCAGTGTGTGAAATGTAGATGCTCTGCATTCTAGTGAGGCCTTGGGCCTGAGAAGTAGCAAGTGTTCTGATAAGATTTGAGTGAGGAGCCTGAGGCATTACTTTGATAGAAACTGTGGCACATACAGGGCACAGTGACTCACGCCTATAATCACAGCACTTTGGGAGGCCAAAGCAGGCAGATTGCTTGAACCCAGGAGTTTGAGACCAGCCTGGGTGACAGAGCGAGACTCCGTCTCAAACAAACAAACAAAAAATTAGTCTGGTAAGGTGTCACATGCCCATAGTCCCAGCTACTCTGGAGACTGAGGTGGGAGGATCCCTTGAGCCAGGAGTTCGAAGCTGCAGTGAACTGTGATCGTTCCACTGCACTCTAGCCTGGGCAACAGAGTAAGACTCTGTCTCGAAAAGAAAAGAAACTGTGAGAAGGTGTTCTGATTTCATTAGTTATTCCTATATTTATACGTCCCAAAAGTTACAGTGGAGTTTGTGCGAATGGACAGCAAAAAAGTATTACACAAGATGGAATTTATACATCTACCCGGGAAGCATAGAGCCCCCCAATCTGTCTCTCTCTTTCTCCCTCTCTTTTCTTTTAACATAAAATTTTCATTTGACTGGAACATTAAGATCACCAGAAATGGTCTTAAGCAAATTAAAAGGTAATTTATTTTATATTTGGAATGGGTGAAGTTACATATCTTAACCTAGAATACCCAATCCTTTTAAATGTACACAGTACTTCTTTAGCCTCTTGTTTTTAGTTTTGTTTAAGACAGGGTTTCTCAACCTAGGCACTATTGATACTTGAGGCCAGATAATTCTTTGTTGTGGGGGCCATTAAATTCTTTGTTGTGGGGGCCATTATTGTAGAATATATAGCATCAGTACTGCCAGTAGCATTTTCTGAGGTGCCAGTAGCACCCCTGCCCTGTGAGTTGTGACAACCAACAAATATGTTCAGACATTGCCAAATGTGCCCCCTTGTGGGTGGGGTGGGGGGCAAAAAATGCAGGTTGAAAACCCCTACTTTAGGTGATCTGGGCTGTTTTCTGTTTAGCATATGTCTCCTCTGACTCTTAAGAGACTTACAGAAAATGTGACAACTAGGTAATGTGAGTGACTGTAAGCCCCTCTTGGCTTCGTCTTTACCTGTTCTTCTTTCTGTTGTTCGTATTGAACCTACTGGTATTTACACTTATTCTCCATGCTTATTTTTGTTGTTAAGCAGATAAGAGCATCCAACTATTTTCTCTTAAACCATGTATTTAAGATATTTGCAAAAACACAAAACAATGCCGTTTATCTTCCTGTATGATTTTGGTTGGAAAATGTTATTTACAGTAACAGGTAACTGGTAATTACTGTTTTAAAATGAATTAGTATTTTAAAAGTTTCTCAGTTTTAATTTCTAATGTGGTAAATATCAATAGCTATAGCTTATGTAGACACAAGCTCTTCAGGGTCCTCAATAATTTTTAAGAACATAAAGGGGTGTAAGACCAAAAAGTTTGAGAACCACTGATCTGCAAGATTGCATGTCCATATATTTTCTCTAGGACCTGGCACATAAGCACTCAAATCAATAGTAACAGGTAATTTGCAGTAGGTGCATAGGAAGCTAAGATTGAAGAGATAGTTTGGGGCTAGATTATGAATGATCAGTCTTTCATTCACAGAATCTTTAAAAATTATGGTAAAATACACATAACATAAAATTTCCCATAGTGACATTTAGTATATTCTCAATGTTTTGCAACCATTACCACAGTCTGTTCCAGAACATTTCCACGTCTCCATGCTGTCTACCCTGGCTTTTCACCCAGTCTGTTCTTTCCTGCCTTCACTTCTTTTCAGGGAAGACCTGTATAATTTGTCAGTTTTTTCATGTCCTTGCTGCTATTCTAAAGGCTTTGGCTGCTGTTCTTCAACCCTGAGTATCTTTTTTTTCCTCTGGGGCAAATGAACATTGCTATGGATTATTCAGACCAAACAGCAAACTGTGCTTAACGGGACCCGTGAAAACCACTGGTGATGCTTTGTCCTGCCCAGCAGTATGCTATTTAACTGCTTTTGGTTCCTGTATCATTGTTCTCTGCGTGAACAGGTTTTCATCCTCTTTAAGTTTTTTGTATCATTCTTAACTCCCAGTGATGACCTTTTCCGTAGTCCAGCGGGATCCAGGACAGCGACAAGAACTCCCTCAGCTTCCTTCTATTCAGCCTCCTGTTGTTACTCTCTGGGCTTCCGTTTCCTTCATACAGAGTCTGGATCTCTGTCTGGGCTCTTGATTGCCTCATTTGGAGCCCAGTTCCATTGGCCTTCCCTCTTCCATGGTTGCCTTTCCCAGTCTGTTCTGCTGTGTCTGTTCTTGAAGACATCCTTCTGTCTCCGTTAACCTGAGGCACTTCAGTAGTAATCAAGGGGCTGTCTTGTTCTGCCTGTACTGCCACGCATATTTAAAGAGTCTATACTTGTTTTCGCTACCATTTTGTCTTGCAGCATGACTTCTACTCCCCACACACGGTGGACTTTTCCCTCCCAGAAGTCCTTATGCAGTGTGCAGCCCCAGTTCCCCACATGACTGCAGTGTTTGACTCCGATGACATTGTCTTTTACTATCCTGCCCTGGCTTTGGAAACACTATACTCCCTTGGCCTGCCGACCTCCTTCATGGTCCTTTACTGCTTACTTCCACTGCCTTCTGCCTCAGATTGTAGATGTCCTCTTAAAGCTCTGTTTTTGACTCTATTAAGAGAGGGACCTTAAAATGTACCAAATAATGAGTATTCCTTTTTTTATAAAAACAAATAAGATTAACAAACTGTGATTCTTGCCTGTGAAGTTACTCATACTAAGAATTCTGGCCCTCACTGTTATCAGAGAGAAATTGCAGCAATAGAAGATTTTTTGCTAAATTTCTGTGAGAAGGCTCTCTGACCAGGAACTTTGCTTGTTTCTATTTACTGTTTCACGCAGATAATAGTAAGGGAGTTGGCCCTTCACGCCTCAGATGAGATGAGATAGTTATGATTGGAAGTTATTACATGTGCCCCAGATGGAAAATGAGTTATAGTTGGATATCACCAAGGGACTATGCTTTCTGCCCTTTCTGCTCCAGAAAAGGAGATAAAAAGGGTTAAGAACACTTAGTTTCTTAGGACTCACCATCCAGTCATGGCTAAGAGTATCTCCCCCTGTATCCAAGTGAGCTGAGCCAACTAAGGGGGGCACAATTGCCTGGGCACCAGAATTTCACCACCTTAGGCAGAGAGCTGAAAACTGTGTGGTGGTTTCTGCATATCACTTAGCATGGAATTGAGAAAGGGAATACAAGAGCAGCAAAGGGCCCTTTGATTATCTTAGTGTTCTAACACTTCCGCCTCATCATGAATCTTCAAGTATGGCTTGGCCCCAAGAGGGGAGTTGCTGCTGTTTTCAGTAGTTCCTAAAGCAGTTCTGTGTCGTTCTGTCCTTGCTCTCTGGGTGGACTCATCATCACCCCCACTGCAGCAGGCCATCAGCTCCGTCTAGAGCTCTAGGCCTGTTTTCCTCTCATTTTAGGGGCCTCCTGAATATCTACACATGGAGGTCCCGTTGGTACTAGACACCCAATATGTGCTGATTCCATCACCTTCCCCAGAAATCCCAAACCAGTTTCCCTTTGTGATTTTCTAAGTGTTGTGCACAATATCACCTGGATTGTTTTGCTGATCTCTAACTCTTGGTCTAGGCCACTGCTAGCATATCCAATGCATGGTTTATACCTGGCAGATGAATGGCAAAAAGGTGTCGCCTTTGGGCAGCTGAATTATAAAATGTCTTTCTTTCCTCCAGGTTTACCTTTGAGCCCAGGCCAGTGGCTTGGTCAGCAAAGCAAGGGCTGGACCTTAGCCACCCTCAAGCACTTAGCCAGGCCTTTATGCAGGACTCAAAGTCTACAACTGTACTCACCTGTCCAACCAGTCTGTCTGGCTTCTCCAAGCTAGGCTCCACTGGCAGATTACTTTGCCCCAAGATCTGTTCTAATCTCCTTTTGTTCCTGAAAAACAAACAAAACCCCCCCACCGTATCCTGAAAAAAGCCTGAACACCTTAACCTGTTGCCAAAGCAGAAGAAAGCCTAAACGGCCTCACCTGCCACTCTTGGTCACTCATGTGACTTCTTCCTCCTTGCCTTGTTTGTGTTGTTCCTTGAAATTTCTTTCTTCTGTTATATAATACATCCTACCTTCTTTTTTATTCCTAAGCTTATTTCCCTTTGGAAACTAAGCTCTGAAGGAAGACACAGTATCTTAGTATCTTTGTGCCCTCTCGCAACCTAATGTAGTGCCTTGCATGTCGCAAGTCTTGAATTCAGTTATGTCAAATAGCCAACATTCATTCCATTCTTCCTCGTGTGGATTTTCTCTAATGAGAGTTGCCCCCTTTTTGCCATCCGTATACAACACAGCCTTTAGAGTCACACTGTGGCTACTTTCTGTACAACTTGGGAAAGTCCTTCCATCTCTCCAAGCCTCAGTTTCTTGCTATTAAGGGGGATAAATAATTATACATATCATGGAGAGTTACCATAACAATTAAATGAGTTAATTCATGTAAAATACCTGCCATGTAATGAGCTGCACTTGAATGATAGCTACTATCCTAATAATAATAATAATGTTGTTGTTGTCATCATCTGGGTTACCAGCTGATGATAAGTCAAAAGGTATATGTTAGACCATAAGTCTGTGTCTGACTACCTAGACCTGTTTATTTTTTAAAACTAAATCATTCTTTTTCGTTGTGACTAAATACTCCCAGGCTTAATAAAGTTGAGTATGTCCAGCCATTTCATACTGAAGTTACAAATTTCCATGTATGCATTTAAATGCTAAGCTTAAGTGTCTCTTGTTGGGTTGTGTTTGTTATATCTGGTAAATCTTTATTTGTTTCTACAGATATGGTGTTGGTCCTGCCACAATGGAAGTGCCCTCTTGAAAATGTCAGCACTGCCCAAAGAACAGGATGATGGCATTTTACAAATCCAAAAGAGCTTCTTAGATGGGTCAGTACTAGTTCTACATTTTGTTCTTGTTCGGTTCTTGTTTTCCAAGAAGCAGGCAACAGCTCTTAGTAGTATGTCTATTTCTGCTTACCTACTGGTAGCTTCGTGCTAGGGGAATACAACTTAGAGTGATCGTTTTGAGTTAATTTGAAAGGAGTCAGTATAACATAATGGTTAAGAATGTCACCTGCGTTGTTTTTAGAGGTGCACGCTAAAGTCTTCAGCAGGGAGGTGACATGATGTCTGTAATGTTAACAATTGTCAAATTTAGGTCATGGTACATGTCACTATACTATTCTACTTTCTACATGTTTCAAATTAAAAACAAAAAAAGACAAAAAACCCAAAGTAGATGAATTTAAAAAAAAAAAAAGAAGGAATAGACTCAGAGTTACATTGCCTTGGTCCAGATCATGGCTCTATCAGTTTATAAATTGGATAATCTTGGTCTGGGCAGTTTTACTCTATGCACCTCCATTTCCACACCTATTGACTGGGAACAGGAGTCCTGCAGCAATTGCCTGTTAGGTGAAGATTAAATGGGAGAATGCCTACTGAGCCCTTAACACAGATTGTGGCACATAGTAAGTCCTGAGGCAAAATCTGCTTGCTCTTCTAATCTCATATTCCTTTTTGATTCCTAGAGTTTACAAGACCATCCACAGGCCACCCTATGAAATTGTTAAAACGGAAGACCTGTCAAGCAACTTCCTATCCCTGCAGGAAATCCAGACTGCATACTCTAAATTTAAACAGCTATTTCTGATAGGTGAGAAGAATACTGAGCAAAAACTTTTGTGTCATATGGGGAAAGACATGCCAGGCAGATCAGGTGAAAGTTGGTGCCTTTTCCCTGGGTTCCTTGAGGTAGTATGCAGAGCCCAGGGCTGCAATGTCATGGAGCCAGGGGTCTGGCTGCCATTACCACGCTCCCTCCTCATCTCTCTCCAGGCTTTCCCCCATTGCCTCCTTATTGTGGCAGTGATAACACGGCCACCCTCCTCTTCTCCCCTTCCTCAGTGTACCAGTTGCCCAGTGTTGAGCATTTTGGTTTCTTCCTTTAAAAAGTTTTTTTTATCTATGTAGCATTTGTATTTGTTGACTTGCAGTGATTTATAAAGTGAATAATGTTCATTTTCCTGGGTAGACTTTTTCCCAAAGTGGAAATGCTTTAATTTTTTCCCCCGATTGGGAATATACAATTTCTAACAATATTAAAAGTTTTATCAGAAATGTACAAAATAGAAAATGAAATATGCCCATCCCAGCTACCCCCATTTTCCTGCCCAGGCTGCCTACTGGTGCCTCATATTTAACACTGCTCAGTCACTCATTGATTCTCTTCATTCTAGAATGAGACTTTACGCTCTGAGATTTGTCATGCCTATAGGTAACTTTTCCTAACTTGGACATTTTTTTTTTTTTTTCGAGACAGGGTCTCACCTCTGTCATCCAGACTGGAGTGCAATGGCATGATCACAGCTCACTGCAACCTTAAAACTCCCAAGCTCAAGTGATCCTCCCACCTCTACCTCCCAAGTAGATGGGATTACAGGCACACGCCTCCTCACCTGGCTAATTTTTGTATTTTTTGTAGAGACAGAGTCCCATAATGTTGCCCAGACTGATGTTGAACTCCAGGGCTCAAGCGATCCTCCACTTTGGCCTCACAAAGTGCTGGGATTATAGGCATGAGCCACTGCCTGGACTAACTTGGACTTTTTAGCCTAGCAAATGCTTAACTATTTTGGGATTCATTCCGTGACATTTTTTGAGTTTCCATTGAACAAGGGGTGTTCAAAAAGTTCATGGAAAATGTATATTATGAAAAAACTATGCATGAATTCCCAAACTTTTTTACCCCAAAATAACTCTACTAACTTATTATAATATGCCTGAGCAGGATCTGGTCTGATGAGCTAAGAAGGGTAAGAAATTAGTTTGAAAACAGCCCCTATTAGAGCAACATGAATTCTGCTGAAATTGAAGCAAAAACAAATATTGAATTTATGGTGAAGCTTGGGTGGAAGAATGATAGAATTATTGATGCTTTACGGAAAGTTTACAGGGACAATGCCCCAAAGAAATCAGCAGTTTACAAATGGACGACTCATTTTTAAGAAGGGGCAGATAATGTTGAAGATGAAGCCTGCAGCGGCAAACTGTCCACATCAATTTGCAAGGAAAAAATTAATCTTGTTTCTGCCCTAATTGAAGAGGACCGACAGTAGAAGAAACAGTAGTCAATTCTATAGACATCTCAGTTGGTTCAGCCTACACAATTCTGACTGAAAAGTTAAAGTTGATCAAACCTACTCACTGGGCGCAGTGGATGATGCCTGTAATCCAGCACTTTGGGAGGCTGAGACGGGCAGATCACTTGAGTTCAGGAGTTTGAGACCAGCCTGGCCAACATGGCGAAACCCCATCTCTGCTAAAAATACAAAAAGTAGCCGGGTGTACTGGCAGGTGCCTGTAATCCCAGCTACTTGGAGGGGCTGAGGCAGGAAAATGAACCCAGGAGGCAGAGGTTGCAGTGAGCCAAGATCATGCTATTGCTCTCCAGCCTGGGTAATAGAGTAAGACTCCATCTCAAACAAACAACAAACCTTCTACTCAATAGGTACCAAAACCATTGTGCCCAGATTAGCTTCAGATGAGAGCAGAGCTTTCAACAGAAATTTTAAACAAGTGGGATCAAAATCCTGAAGCATTTCTTTGAAGAATTGTTAACAGGAGAAGAAATATGGCTTTACCAGTATGATCCTGAAGACAAAGTACAATCAAAGCAATGGCTACTGAGAGGTGGAAGTGGTCCAGCCAGGGCAAAAGCAGATGGGTCAAGAGCAAAGGTCATGGCAACAGTTTTTCGTGATGCTCCAGCCATTTTGCTTGTTGACTTTCTGACCAAACCTCTGCTTATTAGGAGAGGTTTTTGTTTTTTTTGAGACAGATTCTCACTCTGTCACCCAGGCTGGAGTGCAATGGTGTGATCTTGGCTCACTGCAACCTCTGCCTTCTCACTGCAATCTCCTGGGTTCAAGTGATTCTTATGCCTCAGCCTCCTGAGTAGCTGTAATTACAGGGGTGCACCACCACACCCAGATAATATTTGTATTTTTAGTAGAGGCAGGGTTTCACTATGTTGTCCAGACTGGTCTTCAACTCCTTACCTCAAGTGACCTGCCCTCCTCAGCCTCCCAAAGTGCTGGGATTATAGGCATGAGCCACCGTGCCCAGTTTTAAGAAAGTTGGCCAAAGCTTTAGTAGAAAAATGCCCAGGAGGCCGGGCGTGGTGGCTCAAGCCTGTAATCCCAGCACTTTGGGAGACTGAGACGGGTGGATCACGAGGTCAGGAGATCGAGACCATCCTGGCCAACACGGTGAAACCCTGTCTCTACTAAAAAATACAAAAATCTAGGGGCGAGGTGGCAGGCGCCTGTAGTCCCAGCTACTCCGGAGGCTGAGGCAGGAGAATGGTGTGAACCCAGGAGGCGGAGCTTGCAGTGAGCTGAGATCCGGCCACTGCACTCCAGGCCCGGCGACAGAGCGAGACTCTGTCTCAAAAAAAAAAAAAAAAAAAAAAAAGCCCAGGAAAACTTTGTCAGAGGGTCCTTGTGTACTGCTCATTCCTCCTATCAAACAAGGGCAATTTTGCAAGAGTTTTGATGGGAATTCATTAGGGATCTACCTTAAAAGTCTGATTTGGCTCCCTCTGACTTCATTTTCTAATCTTAAAAAATCCTTAAAGGGGGCTGGGTGTAGTAGCTCACGTGTATAATTGCAGCACTTTTGGGAGGCCAAGGTGTACGGACCACCAGAGGTCAGGAGTTCGAGACCAGCTTAACCAACATGGTGAAACCCCATCTCTACTAAAAATACAAGAATTAGCCAGGCATGGTGGCGGGCGCCTGTAATCCCAGCTACTCGGGAGGCTGAGGCAGAAGAATCGCTTGAACCCGGGAGACAGAGGTTGCAGCGAGCCGAGATTGTGTCATTGCAATCCAGCCTGGGTGACGAGCAAAACTCCATCTCAAAAAAAAAAAAAAAAATCCTTAAAGGGAACCAATTTTTTTTTTTTTAGTTAATAGTATAAAATAGACTACAATAACGTGGTTAAATTCCCAGGACCCTCAGTTCTTTAGGGGTGAACTAAATGGCTGGTATCATCTCTTATGAGAGTGTCTTAAACTTGATGGAGCTTATGTTGAGAAATACAGTTTATATTTTTTATTTTCATCTTTTAATTCCATGTTTTCACACACTTTTTGAAGTCCCCTTGTATATGCTAACTATGCTAGGTGTTGGTGATAAAGAGAAATATAACACCAGGAACATACACTCTTGCAAGGGAAACAGCAATGTATGACTCTAACTCAAACGAAAACATTGCAATACATGTTTACTATTTAATCAAGGACATTCATTCTAGTTTTATTTCAATCACTCAGGACTTTCAGAGATATCTGTCTTTTATTGATTTGAGTTTGCAACTTTTTTTTTCTTTTTTTTTTTGGAGATGGAGTTTTGCTCTTGTTGCCCCGTCTGGAGTGCAATGGTGTGATCTCAGCTCACCGCAACCTCCATCACCCCGGTTCAAGCGATTCTCCTGCCTCAGCTTGCCAAGTAGCTGGGATTACAGGCATGCGCCAGCACCCCCAGCTAATTTTTTTTGTATTTTAGTAGAGAGGAGGTTTCTCCATATTGGTCAGGCTGGTCTCGAACTTCTGACCTCAGATGATCCACCCGCCTCAGCCTCCCAAAGTGTAGGGATTACAGGCATGAGCAACTGTGCCCAGACTTTTTTTTTGTTTTTTGTTTTATTTTTTAGAAACAGGGTCTTACTCTGTTGCCAAGGCTGGGGTGCAGTTGGCGCCATCATAGCTCACTGCAGCCTCAAACTCCTGGCCTCAAGTGATCTTCCTGCTTCTGGGATTATACTGCTGGGATTATAGGCATGAGCCACAGCACCCAGCCTGAGTTTGCAACTTTTAAATATATTGGATTTCTGTAAGACTTAAGGTTCTCTGTTTTATAAGGCATGTAGGGGGAGTCATGTCATGCTATGCTGGGTGCACAAACTTGTGCATTGAGATTCTAATGAAAGTCAAGTCTGACCCTTAGGCTTCTGTAGCATCAGGATGGATCCAGTTGCATTTTCCACTTTTAGAATTAGCAGCCTAGATGTCAACAATTTCTGTCTAAAGCATGTTAGTCTCTGTCGACTTACAGGATGAACCATGGCTTTGTGTGTGCATTGTAGGAATTTCTTATTTCAGCAATAAAGATCTCTTTTTGACCACCAAAACCTTCTAGGGGCCTACAGCTCAGAAACCGTTTCAGCTGAAGTTTTGAAATGACCCTTACTCGTAATAGAGTCCTGTGCCTGGATTCTGCAGTTTGAGTCAGGACTGTTAATCTGAATGACACAGTTGAGGAGCACAGGATTTTTGTGGCAAGTATGTCAGTGAACAATGACCTGACGTCTTTACTCCTTTTTCTTTTTTCAGATAACAGTACTGAATTTTGGGACACAGATATAAAATGGTTTTCTCTGTTGGAAAGTAGCAGCTGGCTTGACATAATCAGGTATTTCAAACCATTGTTTTACTCTTGAATTTTATAATTGTCTAACTCAGGGTAGGAGATCAAACTGACAAATAATTTAACTGTTTGGTATTTCACAGTTAAATATTCTTAGATCACATGTTCTACAGCTAGATTTTATATTTGCTACTTATTTCTGGGCACATTTGATAGGAATTTATGAACATGCCACCTGCTTACAAGGAGGTGTACTCTACAGACAAGGCATTGAAAAACCACAGAAAGAGAGTGACAACCCAGAATTATTATTGAGGCAGCAGTGCTGGCCTGCAGGGAGGAAATTGAGAGTGAGAACAGGAGTGATACTGACTTTTCACTGAATACCTCTTTTAATCTTGTGTCTTTTGCGTATATTATCTGTGTTTTTAAAAACCATGATTAATGTCAGTTATTTTTGGTTTGGGAGTTAGGTTGAGAGTTCCAGAGAACAGTTATATTGCCTTTCCTACTTTCTATATCGAATAGCTCTTCTCTGTTGCCATTAAATAGAGGATATGGCAGAGAAAGGTGCAAAACAGAAGTGATGATCAGGGTGAGAGAGTAGGTCTAATGCTAGGCTACATTTCAGGAGGGAGAGCAATGCTTCCTGCTGCCTCACACACATTCGCCCTCCTGAAGTGAGTACTGTGGAAAGGAGCCTTGACCCTCCAGACACTGAACTGTGCTTCAGACATCCTGCTACACATCTCATAATTTAAATATATAATGGCAGACAGGGATAAATGTTATAAAAGCAAATAACCCTTCTTTGTGTGGGGTGGGCAGAGAAGGGTGAGCATCTCTAGCCAGATGAAGGGTCGGGGTGTGGGAAGGGAGGGTGGCTGGGGGATAGGAGAGGACACCTCTGCAAGCAGAAGACAACATATGTGAAGGCCCCCAGTTATACAAGTCCAAGCTGGGAATAATGGCAACAGTTGCAAAGGGAATAATGTGTAGAGAGAGACAAAAAGGATTTCTGAGCATATTGGAGCTTTTTAGCTACTCTGATACATTCAGCAGGTCACCTTAAGTAAAGTAATCTGGACATGTCTCGCATTCTCCAGGTATGTTTGATTTTTATGAATCTTGCTCAGCAGCAGACTCAAGCATGAGTTTTTAATAAGAATGTCTAGTTTAGAAATTACCTAGGAGCATTTTCACATCAATTTTAGGATTCCCTTCTGAAAATTTTCAGTTTCTAATGGGCAGGAATATATCCCAGTATCTAAATAATGTAAATGGAATTTAGTTTCTTTTCTGGAGGATTTTAACATGGAAAAAAAAAATAAGAGAGAATACTGAAGATCAAGTCAGACTATCTCTAAACTACTTAATGTTTTTGTTACCAAGCTCATGAACTAATGCCCCTTTTTCTTGTCTCTTTCCTATTTAGACGTTGCCTGAAAAAAGCAATAGAGATTACAGAATGTATGGAAGCACAAAACATGAATGTTCTTCTTTTAGGTAATATATAGGAAGCTCAAAGGATGATTTCCATTTTCCTTCACTTGAGATTCAATTTTTATATATATAGCTTAGTGTATTTGGAAACAAAGGGAGTGAGTTAGTGTAGAAATCCTTCCTATTCCTTCCTCCCTAACCTTGGAATCCTTTGCCTTGGATTTCAGTGTTAGAGTTTAAAACAAAATTATTTCACTTCGAACTTGGCAGATCTATTCACCATCCATGAAGGAATTTTTTGGTATCTTTACCAAAGCTCACATTTCTTAATGTTTTGGATTTTGTTTTATATTAACTGAGCTTGGTTAAAGTTAAAATCTTTTTAGAATCCTTATATAAAGAGATCCATGGATGACTTGGTTGTTATTTTTATATCTTTGTGGTTGACAACTTTATACAGTTACCATAGAAACTTGTGGCCTGTGAGTTCCTTTTCCTCAGTGGGCTTAACTTGCTGTACATGATGCAAACATTCAGAATGTGCGAAAGCAAGTGTAAACCACCATGCAGCAAAGACTGGTGCTGTAACTAGTTACATATGAACTCAAACATTACCTGCTGTTTAGAAATATTAAGTTTCGTATAGCCCCACACTACAAATTAAGTAGATTGTCTCATGCTTATACCCCCAAGCTTTTATCATTCTCTGAAACTCTCTGTAACTGTTGGCCCTAGGTTCTAAGGGCAGCCTGGAAAATGTGTCTTTCTGTGGCTCTGTCCATCTGACATTGGCTGACCGACTTAGATTTGAATACATTTATTGAGCCCCTGCCATGTGCAGTGCTCTGTTCTGCCTTCTAGAAGTTTGCAACCTAATGAGAGAGTTGCCTTAAGTGTGCTATTGAAAAAGACCCAACCAGCCATGACAGAACAGAGTATTATTTAAGTGCTGAGCAACTAGTGAAAAGGAGGAGGGATAAAGATTGGAGGTCTAAGAAATGGAAGGATTCAGGGCCAGAACACATTAATCACAGAGCTGCATAAAGTGAAATCTGAATCTTTGACTGATGGAACTGAGACGTCCTTCACTCCTGGATGGACTGCTGAATTGTCTCACCTCTGAAATCTCTTTTAGTCCCTCATTCCATTACCCACAGGAGTATCATTAACACCCTTCAGATCCAAGAAGAAAGAGTTCCTTAAAAATGAAACTTGTGGCTGGACACGGTGGCTCACACCTATAATCCCGAATTTTGGGAGGCCAAGGCAGGCAGATCACTCGGGGCCAGGAGTTGGAGACCAGCCTGGCCAACATGACGAAACCCTGTCTCTACTAATAATATAAAAATTAGCCGGTCATGATGCTGTGTGCGTGTAGTCCTGGCTACTCGGGAGGCTGAGGCACAAGAATTGCTTTAATCTGGGAGACAGAGGTTGCAGTGAGCTGAGATTGTGCCGCTGCACTCCAGCCTGAGTGACAGAGTGAGACTCTCTCCAAAAAAAGAAACTTGTTTTGAAAACCGATAGCACTAGAAGACAAAAACAAAAGTTTGTTTCTCTGTAACCCATGTCATCTCATAGTTGAGGCTTATTTCCTGGAGGGAGAAGTGTAAGCTTGGACCTATAGTGCTCTGTGATTATAGCGGTCAAGATGAAAGAGTTGTCACAGTACGAGCACCTCCCTAGTTACAATTCTTTTTTTTTTTCTTTTTTTTTAAGACGGAGTCTCCCTCTGTCTCCCAGGTTGGAGTGCAATGGCTCGATCTCAACTCACTGCAACCTCTGCCTCCCAGGTTCAAGCGATTCTCCTGCCTCAGCCTCCCGAGTAGCTGGGATTACAGGTGTGCGCCACCACACCTGGCTAATTTTTGTATTTTTAGCAGAGAAGGGGTTTCACCATGTTGATCAGACTGGTCTTGAACTCCTGACATCGTGATCCACCTGCCTTGGCCTACCAAAGTGCTGGGATTACAGGCGTGAGCCACCACGCCCAGCCTACAATTCAGTCTTAAGTTTCTCTAACGCCAGTGATACTAGCACCATCCTCCTCATGGACATTTTTTAAAAACAACTTGAGTTGCACCTGTTTTTGTGAAAGGGAAACTATGGGGCTGTAGACCCTGACTTTTAGGATCTTAAAACTCTAAGACAAATGCACAGATAAAGATGTGTGGTTTTTTGCTCTAAGTCATGAATGTTAAACAAGTATGTGAGTGAACTTTTCATCAAATGAGTTTTGGAAAGTGCAGCAGGTGGGCATGTGGAAGTAGACCAAAAAGGGTTTGTCTCCTAGGCTAGGCAGGAGAAGCAGGCACCTCCATGCTCCTCAAACAGAAAAGGACAGAGCCTCAGAGCTGAAAATAGAAATAATTTTGCTACAGTCAAGAAATATTAAACTTTCTCCAAAGTAGAGTTATTGGAGGACTTAGGAGTGGAGGAAGGGATGTCTGAGGTGAATTTGAGAAGCAGCTGAGCCGTGAAACAGTGAGTTTGGTGATGAAGGCTTCCACACCCCAGAAGGAGTTCAGTGACGGAGGCTTCCACACCCCAGGAGGGAAGAGCTTTAGTCTTGGCCTGCGGAGCCTGGCAGGTCATCATGATGTGGGCGATTCTGTTGTCTCTGTGTGGCACACCTAGACCCCCACATGCTGAAAGTAGCTTTGCAATGCTGCATTCATTTATTCAGTATGCAAATCCATATTTAGTACCAGCCTGTGCCAGAACCTGTACTAGACATGCTAGAGCAGTTCATCTCTCAGTCTGAAAGTATAACCCTTTGTTATTGGCCCTTGCCTTTAGGGAATAAGAGCATGACCGTTAATAGTAGACCTTGGTGTTGGAAAACCTACTTTTAACTGTTTAAGTGAGAGCATTCGGAAACTTTTTAACATTTTATGCCCTCCTTCCTCCTTGCACTGCTACTGGGGCCTCTCCTAGAGGAGAATGCATCCGACCTCTGCTGTCTCATTTCCTCTCTGGTGCAACTGATGATGGACCCCCACTGCCGAACCAGAATTGGTTTCCAGAGCCTCATCCAAAAGGAGTGGGTCATGGGTGGCCACTGTTTCTTGGATCGCTGCAACCATCTCCGCCAGAACGACAAAGAGGAGGTGAGTTCCCTCACTGCAGACTGTTTCCATCATGACTGAATCTCTTATTTAATACCTGTCATCAGATGTAGGGTGGCTGCTTGCAAAGTGTAAGCCAAACAGGTTTGTTAAGAAAACTAGGATCATTTCATTGTGTGATGACTTTGGATACTTTAAATAATAGTGAAACCTTTCCCAGAGGAAAGAGATTAACAGGTATGTTCAGAGTTTTCTAAATTATGTACACCAAGGATGTATACATATTTCATAGTGGGAATAATATTTATTAATGAGACTTAAATATAGAGTAACTCAGTGAGGGAGACTCCTACCCTTTCTATAAAATTAGTCTTTGCAATAAATAGATAATGCAGGGTGCAGGTTTCCTACAAAAAATATAGGTTGAACATCCCTTATCTGAAAGTCATGGTACCAGAAGTGTTTCAGATTTCAAATTGTTTTGGACTTTGGAATAATTGCACTCCACTCAATTACTGGTTGAACATCTTTAATCTGAAAATTGGAGGCCAGGCGTGATGGTTTGTGCCTGTAATCCCAGCACTTTGGGAGAACAGGAGTTTGAAACCAGCCTGGGCAACATAGAGAGACCTCATCTCTACCACAAATAAAAATAAAATAAAATAAACTGGGCATGGTGGTGCCTGACTATAGTCCCAGCTACGAGGGAGGGTGAGGTGAGAGGATTGCTTGAGCCCGGGAGGTCAAAGCTGCAGTGAGCCATGATTGTGCCACTGTACTCCAGCCTGAGTGACAGTGAGACCCTATCTCACAATAAATAAAGTTTTAGATTTTGGAACTGAATGATTTCAGATTTTCAGAGTCAATTTTTTTTTTTTTTGAGACAGTGTCTTGCTCTGTTGCACAGGCTAGAGTGCAGTGGTGCAGTCTCAGCTCACTGCAGCCTCCGCCTCCTGGGTTTAAGCTTATCTCCTGCCTCAGCCCCCTGAGTAATTGGCATTACAGGTGTGCGCCACCATGCCCAGCTAATTTTTTGTGTTTTTAGTAGAGATGGTATTTCACCATGTTGGCCAGGCTGGTTTTGAACTCCTGACCGCAAGTGACCCACCTGCCTCAGCCTCCCAAAGTGCTGGGATTACAGGCCTGAGCCACCGCACCCAGCCATTCAGAGTCAATTTTCCTTACACATAAACCTTTTTGAAATAAAGCACAGGGCCAGGCACGGTGGCTCATACCTGTAATCCCAGCACTTTAGGAGGCCAAGGCAGGCAGATCACAAGGTCACGAGGTAGAGACCATCCTGGCTAACATGGTGAAACCCCATGTCTACTAAAAATACAAAAAATTAGCTGGGCATGGTGGCACATGCTTGTAGTCCCAGCTACTTGGGAGGCTGAGGCAGGAGAATCACTTGAACCCAGGAGGCAGAGGTTGCAGTGAGCCGAGATCGTGCCACTGCATTCCAACCTGGGTGACAGAGTGAGACTCTGTCTCAAAAAAAAAAAAAAAAATGAAATAAAGCACAGGGTTATGTTAATGCCATCTATTACCAGGGCCTTAGTGGTAGCCTGGGTGGGACTGTGCCCACAGCCTCTTCTGCTTGTGTCTGGATTAATTGCTTCAGGCCTGGGCCTCCAAGTTCAGGCACAGGAGAGTTAGCATTTTAGGTCACTTGGTGAAAATGAGTCCCCCAAATTGTGGTGTACATGTCTAGGTGACAGCTGTACACACTCCATTGGCTGCCTTATTGATGATTGGTGAAAGGAAAAATGAAAACACACAAACTTTCTTTAATCAACTCATCTGTAGAGCTGACGTGTGCTAGCAGTGTGACTTGTGGTTTTTCATACTCCGGGTAGTCAGCATGTCTGTCTGTGGTGCGAAACAGCTTGACACAGAATGCTGTGGGTACACAGAGCCATGGCTCCTGATCGTAAGGGCTTGACAGGTTCCTGGGGTGATCCAGGTCTCTCTCACTGAGCAGGATGGTTTCTTTCAGGCCTGACCTGTACTCATCTGTATCCCATTGAGCTGAATAGAAATCACATCTTTCAGTCCTGGAAGGGACTTTAAGGAATTAATTTGAAAGGGTGACGGCATTTACATAACATGGTAGGCAGAAAGAGCTGATACTTTGTGGAGATAAGTATGGTTGTTTTTTTCTTTTTCTTTTTTTTTCTTGTTTTTTTTTTTGGAGGAGTTTCGCTCTTGTTGGCCAGGCTGGAGTGCAATGGCACGATCTTGGCTCACTGCAACCTCATCCTTCCGGGTTCAAGTGATTCTCCTACCTCGGCCTCTTTAAGTAGCTGGGATTACAGGCATGCCCCTCCATTCTCGGCTAATTTTGTATTTTCATTAGAGACAGGGTTTCACCATGTTGGTCACGCTAGTATCGAACTCCTGACCTCAGGTGATCCACCCACTTCAGCCTCCCAAAGTGTTGGGATTACAGGCGTGAACCACAGTGCCCGGCCTTGTTTTGTTTTTGAGACATGGTCTCTCTCTGTTGCCCAGTCTGGAATACAGTTGCACAGTCATGGCTTACTGAAGTTTCAACCCCCTGGGCTCAAGCAATCCTCCTGCCTCAGCCTCCTGAGTAGCTGGGACTATAGGCGTGCACTACCATGTCTAGCTAATTTTTGTATTTTTTGTAGAGATGGGTTTTGCCATGTTGCCCAGGTTGGTCTCAAACTCCCGGGCTCAGGCAATCCATCTGCCTCAGCCTCCCAAAGTGCTGGAAATACAAGCATGAGCCACAGCACCTAGCCATATGTTTTTGTATATCTTGAGAAAAGTGGGGACTGGCAGACACCATGTCTAATGGGGAAAGAGTCTAAGAAGAGACCTGATCTGCTGTTCACCCAGCCCTTGGAGAGGTCACCCGTATTTTCTGAGCCTATTGCCCTGCCTATACAGTGCAGTTCAAATATTTTCCACTCTATTTAATGATATTATGCATAAAATGAGGTGTGAAATAAAGTTGCTGTACAGATGTTTCTTAGCATCTCAATGTGGACACATTGGAATTTTGAAGGAAAATTGGGTGGTCAAATTTGTGATAAGATTGAGGCGGCACTGCGCTTTAAGAGCTGCATTGCCACGCATCTCTCTCTCTCATGAGCCCTGCGTGAGACCCTGGGGGCCGGCCTCCGGGCATCTCCAATCTTCCGTTTTCTCCTCTGTAAGGGAGAAACTAATATAGCTTGTCTTAGCCCCCTGGCAGGATCACTGGGGAATCAGGGAGGATAAGCGCTCTCTAAATGATAAAGCATACTAGAAACTACTCTCTCTGCTCATCAAGGGCTCACCTCTGGGAGCTAATAAATGATACTTGTGGATTTGTAAAGATACATTTTGAAAACATTTTGAAACTCACTTTCACTGCTTCTCCCTTGTCTCCCATCCCCGTTGTCTTGCGGGCCCTCACTGTGGGGTGGGCAGGAGGCTTCTCCTTACAGGTTGGTCTTCAGAATCAAACCCTGTCAGTGTGTGGGCAGGTGGGGAATGAAAGTTCCCTCCCATCCCCCGTAACTTTGTATTGACAAAATTCAAAGTAGCACTCATAATTAAGTACATTTTTTGGTAATATAGTATTACTAGTGGAAGAATGGAATTTTTTTGGAGGAGATAACATTTTGCCTAATTGAGGTTCTAAGTTAGTGTTTTCTATTATCAGAATCCATTGCAGATGCTCATCTGTAACACTGATCCATAATGAGGTTTTTACACATTTCATCTTTGAAATGTCTTTGACACAGGTACATAAATCGCAAGCATGTGATTTCAGTTGAGCATATTTCTCACTTGGGATGGAATGGAGTATTCTGTGTTTCCCAGAGAATGAAGTCCCCAGAAGTGCTTATTTCACAGCTGTTGAGGTGCTGTCCCCTGAACTCAGGATGGCTTGCACTGGGCTCTGCCCACCAAGTAACGTATCTTGTTTTCATGCAGGTTCCTGTGTTCCTGCTTTTCCTAGATTGTGTCTGGCAGCTGGTGCACCAGCATCCCCCGGCATTTGAATTCACAGAGACTTACCTGACTGTTTTGTCAGACAGCCTGTACATACCTATTTTTAGCACCTTCTTCTTCAATTCACCTCATCAAAAAGATACTAACATGGTAAGAGTCCCTCTTAGGAACCTGTGTATTAAAGAGGCTTCCTCTCACAAGTAGGATGCAGTAATACTGATGCTAAAAGTGGTCTTCACTTGACAGCACATACACTAAAGAAAGTTGGAATGATACAGAGAAGATTAGCATGGCCCCTGCGAGAGGATGACATGCAAACTCATGAGACATTTCGTATTTTAAAAAAGATACTGGGCCGGGTGCGGTGCCTCAAGCCTGTAATCCCAGCACTTTGGGAGGCCGAGACGGGCGGATCATGAGATCAGGAGATCGAGACCTTCCTGGCTAACACAGTGAAACCCCGTCTCTACTAAAAAAATAAACTAGCCGGGCAAGGTGGCAAGTGCCTATAGTCCCAGCTACTCAGGAGATGGAGGCAGGAGAATTGGCGTGAACCCGGCAGGCGGAGCTTGCAGTGAGCTGAGATCTGGCCACTGCACTCCAGCCTGGGCGGCAGAGCAAGACTCTGTCTCAAAAAAAAAAAAAAAAAAAAAAAAAAGGTGTGGAACACTATATACGAAACATTGTTCTAAGAGTTTCTTAGGTATTAATCCTTACAGCACCCTATGGCGTATGCATTTTTATTATCCTGGAGAAAGCTGAGGCTAAAAAAGGATCAGTAACTCACCTGTGGTCACGTGGTAAATATTGCAGCTGGAAGCAAGTGTTGAAGCTGGGGAATTAAGCAAAATTCAAAGCTGTCTGTTTTAAAGACAGTCAGACCAGATGTCCTGTCATCCGTTTGCCTGATGCCTGGAATTCCTCTGTAAAGAGAATGGGGGCCAGCAGAGCAGGGAAGCTAGGCGTTTCCTTCCATCTTAACCCTTTTGGCCCCTCCTGGGCTCTGCCCCCAATTAGATAATCTCGGTGCTTCTGAGCAGCCTCCTGAGGGGTACAGGGTTTCCTTGAGCTGGGAAGATTACCAAATCCCCCGGTGAAGTAGGAGCAACAGCCCTGCTTTCAGAGCCTAGCCTTGTGACTCACCAGCTTCATGACCTTGGGCAGTTCAGTTTTCTGAGCCTTGGTTTCCTCAAATGTAAAACTGGAAAAGCACCAGTTACCTCACGAGGCTGTGGAAGCACCCAGCACAGCGGCTGATGTGTAGACTGCTGGAAAGGAAGTGTCCTTGTTCTTGCACTCCTCCCCCAACAAAAGCTTGTAGCGAATAATCACAGGTAGCCTCAGCCTTTAAAAATGAAGTGCCCACGATTATTCATTCTCAGGGCAGGGCAGGAGCACACTTCCTGGTGCCTGTGTCCAGAAGTATGTGTTTGCCTTCCTCAGCCCTCCCTGGAAGACAGCGTGACCTGTGCTTGTTTTGGCAGGGTAGAGAAGGCCAGGATACACAAAGCAAGCCTTTGAATCTGCTCACCGTGTGGGATTGGTCGGTGCAGTTTGAACCCAAAGCCCAGACGTTGCTCAAAAACCCTCTTTATGTGGAAAAGCCAAAACTGGACAAAGGCCAACGGAAAGGAATGCGCTTCAAAGTAAGATGTCCACATGTCTAAACCCCGTTCAGCTGCCCAGACCCCATGCATGTCATGATAAAAGGTACTTACAGATTCTGTCTGCCAGCATGTTCTACCCCTCGAAGCAGTCTGCAGAGTCGAAACTTGTGATGGTCAAATTGTCAAGGACCATTAGAATCCTTTGCTTTCAGCAAATCACCTTTGCCCTGGTGCAACAGGGCCATTTGTCAAATGTCACAGTGGATGCTGCTGCCCTGGTCATACTCCATGGAATTGTGCCTCTTGTCCTGCCTCTGTGTGTGTGTTAGTAGAGTAAAAGGAACACTGAATGTGTGGGTTTTACTTGGCCAGTACTGGTTCATTTATTATAATAAATAGTAGACTTTTCTTAATGAGCTGTGCCTGTAAACCACGGGTTGCACAACTCTTTCTGTCAAGGGCTGCGAAGTCTCTATCACAAGTACCCCTCTACTGTTGTAGTACAAAAGAAGCCTTAGGCTGCTCTGCCCATGGACTAGCCATTCTTTATGCCTTTACTTAAAAAAAAAAAAAAAAGAAGGAGCCTTAGTAGGCGAACAAGTAGGCATAGCTGTGTTCCAGTGTTCACGAGAACAGGCACCCGTCCAGATTTGGCCTGAGGGGTGGCCAGTTTGCTGACCTATGCTATGAACCACAAATGTCAGAAACTCATTTTAGTTGATAGTCCCAAAGTTGCCTAACTGATGAATTATTTAACTGACATTCCCTAGCTCTGTCTTCAGACCCAGAATTTCTCCCTCACAGAGTCCACAAAAGAGAGAGCAGTGATGGTAAGTCCAAGTCGATGCATGTCACTGCCTTCTCCATGCCATCCTTATCCTACCTGATCTGGAGGGGCTTCAGAAAGCCTGGCCCTTTCTGGTGTCAGAGTTGGTTCCATTCTAAAGAGGACTGGGGACCTGGGTGAGCCACGGCCAGCAGAGACGATGTTGGCTGGTGAACGACTCAGAACGGCCACTCTGCCCTTTTAGGGGCCGCAGGCCCAGGGTGGAGCTTCCCCTTTCTGACTGAGCGTTTCCTGCTAGTTTGACCAGAATTGCCCTGAGCCCCAGAACAGCTTGGCCAGAAATCGGTTTTTCTTCAGTGTGTTGTGCCCCCTGGTGGCTGCATGCACATTCTCATGAGAGCCGGATTGACACCACAGAAACTGCCTTGTGCCAGAGTGGCAGGGGACCTCAGAGACAGCAAGGACAACCCCTTGTTTTACAGGGGAGAACCTAAGGCTCTCCCTTCCAATAATGGATTTCATGTCTCTCCTCAGACCCAGCTTTTCTAATCATCTCTTTTCCTTGGGAGATAGAGACAGACAGCCTAAGCTCCAGGAGTTGGCAGGTGGGAAAGGACTGAGCTGAAGGGGTGGAGAATTTCAGGTCGAAATAGCTAAATCACAGTTGGGACGGGGGCGAAAAGTAGCCTTGAAGCCTTTGGGTAAGAAGACCAGATATCAGGTGGGGCGACGTGTTAAGCAGCCTGGTGGCCTGGGGGAAGTTCTGCAGAGACTCCGAGGAAGCAGGGGCTGAGCAGCATGTGGTGCTGCCATGCGAATGCCACACGGGGAGGGACCCATTTCAGTGTGCAGCCTTGGTGTCAGCCGCAGGCCCAGGCCAGGCTTTGGCCTGCGGAGCTGCTGGCATGTCAGCTGGTCTTGAGTGCTCCTTTCGCTTAGGAGATAGAAGGGGGCCTTCCATAACCAAGGAGAGCTCAGTAGAGAGCCCACGCTCTGGAGCCAGACTATTTGAACTATCACCTTTGGCACTGAGCAGCAGTGCCTTCGGCAGATTGCTTACTCCTGTGCCTTAGTTTCCTCGCTTGTAAAATGGGGCAATAATGGTGACTTGGAGAATGAGGTGCTCAGTGAATGTGAGTACTGAGCACAGAACCAAGCAGGCAGGAAGCACTGGGTGACGGTTCAGTGTAGTCCCTGCCCTGCCTGGCACATCTTCACAATGGAGAAAAGAGAGGCCACTGAATCCTGGCCTTCATCTCTCCTGAGCCTGGATGGAAAGTCAAATCCTGGTCACCTCCAAGTTGTGGTCTTCTGGAAGGTTTTGCTTTCTTTTTAATATTTTTATTTTTATTCCATATTTCATAATAAGGAAATAATTTTCTTTACAATAAAGAATTTTTTTTACAAGGAAGAAACACTGATGGAAATATGTTAGAGTTAGAGCAAGCCTGAAAGTTAAGTTGTTATCTCTTCTTCAGATGAATAGGAGCAAAAGAGCTGGACAAACAGCTTCTCTCCACATTTTTTTACTTCTCCTTTGGGCACTGGGGAACCCTCATGACCTTCTGACCACATCCATCTTTCATAACCCTTTCTTTCTTTTTTTTTTTTTTGAGTCAGAGTTTCACTCATTGCCCAGGCTGGAGTGCAATGGCATGATCTCGGCTCACTGCAGCCTCTGCCTCCTGGATTCAAGCAGTTCTCCCTCAGCTTCACGTGCCCACCACCACACCCTGCTAATTTTCTTGTATTTTTAGTGGAGATGGGGTTTTGCCATTTTGGCCAGGTTGGTCTTGAACTCCTGGCCTCAGGTGATCTACCTGCCTCGGTCTCCCAAAGTGCTAGGATTACAGGCATGAGCTACTGCACCCAGCCCCACAACCCTTTCCAGTGCACCCCCAAATATAATACTCTGCTCTGGCCACAGAGATAATTACCAAGGGGGGAAATAGGAAAATGTGAAAATGTTCTCACATTTTCTACTTCTTGCAGGTTGCCAGACAAATCTGGTCAACTTAGCTGGCTCATCAAATTTCTTTGCTCTCACCTGCCTGTTTTCTTTATCTAAAAGAATCTTTATGACTTAGACTTAAACTCCCACTGGATGTCTGATAAGCTGCTATTTCACCCATGCGATACCATCTTCTGGTAGTCAGCAGTGCCTGCTTGCAGTTGTTGAGAAGATTGTAGTGGTTAACAGCCTTAAAGTTCTCAAAGAGGAAACATCTTTTTCCCTTTGGAACACAAATAGGCCTGAGCCACAAGTTCCTCTCAATCATTAAACTATCTCCAGTTCAACAGCTTTTTCAGAAGTACTTTGTGTCCTGTGGAGCTCCTGTGACAGAGGAGGAGGGCACCGAAAGCTCCTTTCTCTGTCCCAGCATGCCTTTCTGCATAGCTGCCACATACACCTGCTTTCCCATTGGTTTCTGGTACAGTGTGCACCATGAGAATACACAGGAACACTCCACCTCTGGATGTCACCATGTGTTAATGAGTGTGCATTCACATGGCAACGCTGATGTCTCTTGGAACTTGTTAAAGCAGGGTTACGCTCTGTTTTTTATGGTAACATCTGTTAACTGTGCCTGTGATGTTAACCAGTGATTTTTATTTGTGTTTCCTCTCAAAGCATCAGCGACAACTTTCTTTGCCACTTACGCAATCTAAGTCATCTCCCAAAAGAGGATTTTTCAGGGAAGAAACAGATCATTTGATTAAAAACCTTCTGGGCAAGAGAATTAGCAAACTTATTAATTCTTCTGATGAGCTCCAAGACAACTTTCGAGAGTTCTATGACAGCTGGCATAGCAAGCCCACTGACTACCATGGTTTGTTGTTACCGCATATTGAGGGGCCTGAAATCAAAGTCTGGGCCCAGCGCTACCTGCGCTGGATTCCAGAAGCCCAAATCCTAGGTGGTGGCCGAGTGGCCACTATGAGCAAACTCTTGGAAATGATGGAGGAAGTCCAGAGTTTACAAGAGAAGATCGACGAGAGACACCACAGCCAGCAGGCCCCCCAGGCTGAGGCCCCCTGCCTGCTGAGGAACTCTGCCCGCCTGTCCTCTTTGTTTCCTTTCGCTCTGCTCCAGCGACATTCCTCTAAGCCGGTCTTACCCACCAGTGGCTGGAAAGCTTTGGGAGATGAAGACGATTTGGCCAAACGAGAAGATGAGTTCGTGGACCTAGGGGACGTGTGACCTGTTTGTTGAGTGACTGTGGAAGAGGAATGTGGGAGATTGGGACAGCTGATCCCCGGATTCGTGTCACTCTACAGCTAATGCTGGCCGGGTCCTTAGCCTGGCACTCCATGGGAGTAAAGCTGGGCCTCCGGGAAAAGAGGTGGCTCTCATTATTGTTTCATGGTTCTAAAAGACTATGCAATTGAAACTGCATCTGTAGTATTATTAATTGGAAGGAATTATTACTTGACCAGTAATAGGGTTGTGACCGTTTTCTGATGCCTAAGTATTATACAGAGCCTGCAATGGCCAGTTTACTACCAGAAAGGGCTTCAGGAAGATATTCTTGGACTTGATACTTTCTTCAGACCCTCTTTGTGCCAAGATAATTTATCCAGTCATTGGAAATAGTAAGTTTCCGTGTAACCCATCTCAATTATAGAAGCAAGTTCAGCTTTACGTATTTGTATGGCGAGTTGAAGATTCAGATAGAGGTATTAAGATGTGTGGCATTTACTTAAACCATCACAGTTTTTCTTTCTATGCCCCCTTGCCTGTAAAACACCTGGGAAGTTCCACTGGTGTCGTCCATCCTGATGCTTTGCCTGTGGGTGGGGGCTAGTCAGCCACCACCCTCTTTTCTGTGCTGCCAGCCCCAGGTCTTCTTCCGCCTGCTCCACCCACTCACCGCTGTCCCTCTGCACTCCCTGCCTTGGTGCGCATAGTCCCTGTGTCTCATTGCCAAACCTCTTGGTTATGCTGTGGGGATCTGTTTCTTTGCCTGACATCTTTCCTGAGGAGCTTCCATTCCTCTGAAGAGTCTCTCGTTGTTTGGAACAAATCGCTTCGCCTTTTTCTACTTGCCTGCTGAGGCTTTGGAGCACTTGTGATTGTGGTTTTCTGCCGCAACCCCTGAGCCGAGTTCCTCACATTCTTTCACCTTTATGGACTGATGGGATTGAGTCACTTTTGAATGTGGCTTTCATAGGAAAGCAGTTTAAACATAAGTATCAGAAGTGATGATTATCATATGATACCTCAGTGATTTTAAAAGCCATAGAAGAAACTTGACTATGCCTGGTCACCTTCTTGGATCTGCTGTCTAAATTATATATATATATACATATATACACACATATATTTTTTTTTCTTTTTAATGCAGGAAAGTGTACTTTGTATGTAAGGAGCAGTGTTTTTTGTTTTGTTTTGTTTTGTTGATTTTTTTGTTCTCAGTGGAACCCTGTCAAATCCCATAAAAGAGGAAAAAACCAAAACTCATTAGAATGTTTTAAATTGAATGTTTGCCTTTTTACATATATTTGCTTTTCAGTATGGATCCCAATTTGAATGTTACATGTTTAGAAAAACTTTTTTTTTTTTTTTTTGAGACGGAGTCTCGCTCTGTCGCCCAGGCTGGAGTGCAGTGGCGTGATCTCGGTTCACCGCAAGCTCCGCCTCCCAGGTTCACGCCATTCTCCTGCCTCAGCCTCCTGAGTAGCTAGGACTACAGGCGCCTGCCACCACGCCCAGCTAATTTTCTGTATTTTTAGTAGAGATGGGGTTTCACTGTGTTAGCCAGGATGGTCTCAATCTCCTGACCTTGTGATCCATCCGCCTCAGCTTCCCAAAGTGCTGGGATTACAGGCGTGAGCCACCGCGCCCGTCCAGAAAAGCTTTCAGTTGCTCAAGGGTAATAAGAAAATTTGAGGCCAGGCGTGGTGGCTCATGCCTGTAATCCTAGCACTTTGGGAGGTTGAGGCGGGCAAACTGCTTGAGCCCAGGTGTTCGAGACCAGCCTGGGCAACATGGCAAAACCCCATCTCTACTAAAAATACAAAAAGTAGCCGGGTGTGGTGGCGCATGCCTGTAGTCCCAGCTACTTGAGAGGCTGAGGTGGGAGGATCCCGTGAGTCGGGGAGGCAGAGCTAAGATCATGCCACTGCACTCCAGCCTGGGTGATGGAGCAAGACCTCGTCCCAAACAAAGAAAATTGGGAACTGTTGACTAGGAGGAGTTTCTAGGTTTGCACTGAATTGTCTTTTGTGCATACGGTGACTTGTTTTGCTGTTCTCCCCACTCCGTATTAGTGCAGGAGCCAGGTTGGTCTGTTAAGATGAACAAAGGTTGAGGGGAGGGGAGGATTCGTGCATCTGGGGGCCAAACACATGTTCCGTCTTGATTGCCTTAAGAGTTACTAGCGAGGTCAGTGTTAGGCTTGCAATAGGGATTTTAAAATACACTAACTAGTTCCTTAGCTACCTTCACATACATTCTATAGGCCTTCTTAAATTAGCACTAACCTCCACTTCCTTCTCTGCCCCATTGCCTCCCAAATATGCTATGGAGCTATTTTTGTTACCACATTATAACATGAATATTTATACAGTAGCCTCTTCAGGCTTCGTAATTTTCATTCCAAAAATGCCCGGTGTGATGCTTTACACTCTACGAAGTATGGTTTAAAGGCACAAGGTCATGGCCTTTGTCATAGCAGTTGAATGTGCATTGAAATATTTTTCTATGATTTTTTAAAATTACAATAGAAAAATAAGCTGTTGTAACGTGTCAGGTCATGACAATTTTTGTATTTATATTTGAAATCAGATTTCTATAACTTGTATTTGTGTACAGAATTCTCAGTGGGTTTATATATTGTGAAATTTTTATCCGAGATTGGGACGTGGATTATGCTTAACAGTGAAAGCTGAAATGAGACCATTTACTTTGTTTAAAATGCTGTACTGTGCAAGTTTGGAAATGTAAAATAATTTACTGTATATAATATCTTGAGTTTGTTTATACCTCCAGGTTTTTACACTGAAGATAAACTAATTAAATTCAAAACTTTTTTCTTTATAAGGGAATAAGCTGCTGAGCTAAACCTGTATCCATGTGCTTTGTATTTTCTGGATGCACAATGAAAGTTTATACTTGTATCTCACTGCGTCATATCTGATTGCAGAAATTAAAGCACAATTTATAAGCAATGCTGTACTTGGTGTGGTTGGTATAACACATGGAGTAATCCCTTTCATTCTTTCAGGAAATATTGAGCATGTACTGGGTATTTGGCAGGGCCAGTGGTGACAGCAGTGAAGAGTGGAGTTTGTGTTCTTGTGGGGCACAGGGCGTTTTGGTGGTGGGAACCAATAGCCAAACAAATATTTAAAATCTCAGGTAATTTGCAGTTACATGTATATCACAGCACTATTCACAATAGCAAAGACATGGAATCAACCCAGGTGCCCATCAGCGATGGATTGGATCAGGAAAATGTGGTACATATACACCATGGGATACTATACAGCCATAAAAAAGAATGGAATCATGTCCTTTGCAGCAACATGGATGCAGCTGGAGTCCATTATCCTAAGTGAATTCATGCAGAAACAGAAAACCAAATACTGAATGTTCTCCTAAGTGGGAACTAAACATTGGATATTGGACATAAAAATGAGAAGAACAGACACGGGACTCAAAATGGGGATGGAGTCAGGGAAGGGTTGAAAAACTACCTATTGGGTACTGTGTTCACCATTTGAATGATGGGTTCAATTGAAGCCCAAACTTCAGCATCACACAATATACCCGTGTAATAAATCTGCACATGTACCCTCTGAATCTAAAGTAAAAATAAAACATATAGCCAGGCACGGTGGCTCACGCCTGTAATCCCAGCACTTTGGGAGGCCAAGGCGAGCGGATCACCTGAAGTGTCGGGAGTTCAAGACCAGCCTGGCCAACATGGTGAAACCCTGTCTCTACTAAAAAAATAAAATTAGCTGGATGTGGTGGCACATGCCTATGATCCCAACTACTCAGGAGGATGAGGCAGGAGAATCACTTGAACCTGAGAGGCGGAGGTTGCAGTGAGCCAAGATCATGCCATTGTACTCCAGCCTGGGCAACAGAGAAGGGCTCTGTCTGGGGGAAAAAAAAAAAAAAAAAAAAAAAAAAAATCCTGGGTGATGATACAGTGCTGAAGAAAAAATAGGGTGGGGACAGGGTGATTAAAAGAAAAGAGTTTTTAAAAATCCTGAAGTATTATTACCTCTTTGCTTTTTGTGGGGGTCTGTAAAATTGGAATTCTGTTACTCCGGAATAAGAATTTCTGGAAGAGATCTGAATACATTTAACCCATCTCTGGTTTCATTTAAACCATGAAAGATAGAAAAAGGCTTTGTTTTTGCTTCCAGAGAGGATAAGTGAACGAGCACAGGGTGAGATGGCTTATGAGAGTAGGATTTGTTTCTAATTCGTTTTGCTTAATGCTTAACTAGATTGAGACATAGCACTTTGTATGTTCTGAGAAACAAGGTTCATATTTCTTTGACCTTTCCTACCTACAGAGGAGGCTTCCCACTCTGCTGCTTGTCCCCATCCCCCTTTCCTATCTGGCCAGGCCCACACTACTATGTCCGGAAAGCTAGCTCTGAGACATC
Organism: Trachypithecus francoisi; assembly: GCF_009764315.1. Taxonomy (NCBI): domain Eukaryota; kingdom Metazoa; phylum Chordata; class Mammalia; order Primates; family Cercopithecidae; genus Trachypithecus; species Trachypithecus francoisi. The sequence continues at coordinate 66,430,547 of NW_022681465.1, read as the reverse complement.
CCTGGAATTTAATAAGCTTTCATGAATGCCACGTGCTTTTCAGATGTTTTGCTTCTTTGGTGCTTGTATTAAATTCCCAAGTAGTAGTTGTGACTGTAGAGTTTAGCAGCTTCTTGTCTTATTTTCCACATGTGTTTAGCTCTTGCACTTTTGGTGGACTCAACTGTCTCTCACTCTTGATTTTACTTGTTCCTTGATGTCCAGGTGAGGGCATGGAGGGACTTGGGGAGTAAAGAGTGGAATATTCTCCGTCCAATGTGAAATAGGGTGGGGAGTTGGTTCCTGTCGGGAATTAGCCCCTGTGGCTTCATGCCCCCTATCATTAAGGGAGTTGGGGGCAGAAGGGGTCCTGTCTAAAGCCTGTTTTCTGGCCAGTCGCGGTGGCTCACACCTGTAATCCAGCACTTTGGGAGGCCGAGGTGGGCGGATCACGAGGTCAGGACATCGAGACCATCCTGGCTAACACAGTGAAACCCCGTCTCTACTAAAAATACAAAAAGTTAGCCAGGCGAGGTGGCGGACACCTGTTGTCCCAGCTACTCGGGAGGCTGAGGCAGGAGAATGGTGTGAACCCGGGAGGCAGAGCTTGCAGTGAGCCCAGATCACACCACTGCACTCCAGCCTGGGCAACAGAGCAAGACTCCATCTCAAAAACAATAAAAGAATAAAAAATAAAAAAGCCTGTTTTCTGAGCTGGGCTTGTGTCCCACTGTGACTCTAGATTATTTATAAAGGCGTCCCTGGGGCAGGACAATTTGGGGCTGAGCATGCAGGATGCCCCTGCCCTGCTGCAGAGACAAGATCTATAGAGACGCATGGCCTTATTGGGTCCACCTTACACACACACACACACAACACCCTGAAAAGTACTAGCATGAGGGTGGGAGAGGCAAAACCCTGTTTGTACCGTGAGTTCCAGTGTAACCAGGGACGTGTCCAAGTGCCTACACTTGAGTTTGTTGATAGCCAGGCTAGCTGTGGGTAGTGCAAAATCAGTGTTTTAAATATCATATATTGAAAAGTAATTTGAGTGGTTTTATATTTAAAAACAGGCATCTCAGCTTGTTTTGTGGTTCAGACCCAGGTTCTTTTCTTTTTAAATCCCCAATTACACTGTCTGCCCTTAGCAATTAAAGGATATGAAGTGTGTCATCATATGAAAATATGCACAGTAAGCTTTTTTCAATATATAATCTGTAGGTTAACACACAGTAAGCTTTTTGGACTTGTTTTTTAAAAACTTTCATTTTGCTAGCCAGTTTCATAAAGGGCTGTCTGGACCTGATAGTTTTTATGAAATCCTGAAGGGAGGACTTTTCAAATTGTCTTCGCAGAAGTCTGAGGTGCAATGAATGTCGTGCTTACTCATCCCCAGCACCGAAAGGGCACAAGTGCATGCCATTCCTGGGAAAGAAAAGAAGGCAGACAGATGGCATTTCATCCTTGGACTGACCCTGAGGACTCTGCTTGGAATGCTGCTGCAGTAGCCTCCAGGAGAGGATAGAAAAGACCTCTCCTCTCTCCCCAGCTGATGGGGGTGGGGTGGGGTTGGGGGGAAACAGTAGAGATTGGTAGGGGAGGGGCAGGGGTGGACTGGGAAGGGGCACAAGGGAATGTTCTGGAGTGATGGTAGATAGTAGCATTGTATATCATTTTTTTTTTTTTTTTTTGAGATGGAGTCTTGCTCTGTCGCCCAGGCTGGAGTACAGTGGCGCAATCTTGGCTCACTGCAACCTCCGCCTCCCAGGTTCAAGCAATTCTCCCACCTCAGCCTCTCGAGTAGCTGGGATTACAGGCACGCACCACCACACCTGGCTAATGTTTTGGTGTGTATTTTTAGTAGAGATGGGGCTGTGCCTTGTTGACCAGGCTGGTCGTGAACTTCTGACTTCAAGTGATCCACCTGCCTTGGCCTCCCAAAGAGCTGGGATTACAGGCATAGGCCATCGCACCTGGCCAAGTCTTTCTATTTTTTTTTTTTTTTTTTTTTTTCTGAGACGGAGTCTTGCTCTGCCGCCCAGGCTGGAGTGCAGTGGCCGGATCTCAGCTCACTGCAAGCTCCGCCTCCCGGGTTTACGCCATTCTCCTGCCTCAGCCTCCCAAGTAGCTGGGACTACAGGCGCCCGCCACCTCGCCCGGCTAGTTTTTTTTTTTGTACTTTTTAGTAGAGACGGGGTTTCACTGTGTTAGCCAGGATGGTCTCGATCTCCTGACCTTGTGATCCGCCCGCCTCGGCCTCCCAAAGTGCTGGGATTACAGGCTTGAGCCACCACGCCCGGCCGCCCGGCTAATTTTTTAAAAAATATTTTTAGTAGAGATGGGGCTTCACCATGTCGTGACCCGCCCGCCTCTGCCTCCCAAAGTGCTGGAATTACAGGCGTGAGCCACCACGCCCGGCCAAAAAAAAAACAAACATTTTTTTGAGACAGGATCTTGTTCTGTTTCCGAGGCTGGTGTGCATTGGTGTGACGACAGCTCACTACAGCCTTGACCTCCATCTTGTACAAATGGAGTCTCACTATGTTGCCCAGGCCGGTCTTGAACTTCTGAGCTTGAGTTATCCTCCTGCCTTGTCCTCCAAGAGTGGTGGGTTTGGAGGTATGAGCCACCGTGCCCAGTTCTGGCTCTCTGAAGCCAGACTGTCTGAGTCTGAACCCCTGCTTTGCAGCTTACAAACTGTAGGATAACATCCTTCCATCTCCTCAGTAAAATGGCACCATGCCCAGAACCCACTTCACTGGGGAGTTGGAGGGTTAAAGGTAAGTGTCTATTATAATGTAAATATTCAGTGCATGGAGCTATTATTGTGTGTTTGGTCATTTACATACATCATGTAAACAGAGGGTGTGTGTGTGTGTGTGTGTGTGTGTGTGTGTGTTTAAACTTAATCTCCACCCCAGGAACAATGAACATTTGAAGTATCCTAAACAGGAACCTAAGTTCCAAAGGTGGCTGCATAAGCACTTCAAATGTTTTCAAAATCTATCCCAGAAGGTTTGTTGAGCAGCACATGGAATGTTAAAAATCATCTTTCAAAGGTGCAGTGAGTGGGTACTTGAGGTATGTGGTTGGCTAGAAATATCAAAGAGGCATCACTCTCACACCTACAGCATATACAAATCCATCAGGCTCAGCAGTGTAAATGCACCAGAGCAGAGAATGAGGCCTAAAAACCCTCCACATCACCAGATGGACTGCAGGGTTAGCTGGTCCTGCTATCTCATTGCATCTTTTTGTTTTTGTTTTGAAACAGGGTCTTACTCTGTCACCCAGGCTGGAGTGCAGTGGCGCAATCATGGCCCATTGCAATCTCTGCCTCCCAGGCTCAAGTGATCCTCCCACCTCAACCTCCCTAGTAGCTGGGACTATAGGTTCGTGCTACTGTGCCTGGCTAATTTTTGTATTTTTAGTAGAGACAGGGTTTTGCCATATTGCCTAGGCTGGTCTCTAACTGCTGAGCTCAAGTGATCCACCTGCCTCAGCCTTCCAAAGTGCTAGAATTACAGGTATGAACCACCGCGCCCAGCCTGTATCTAACTTAAGAGTAAAACTTTCATGCAAGGTATTGTGTGGAGGCCTGAGGACAGAGAGTGGGAATCCTCCACAAAGTCTAAGACCAGGAAATATGACTATTTTTTTCTTTTGAATTTTTAATGACCAAAACAAAGCACCTAAAACCGCAGCTTCTGGAAGAACCACTTGTTCTTGCCTGTCTCATATCTCTCTTCAGACTTGACCTTGGCCTCTCGTCGGGCCTTGCGTTTAAGAGCAGGGTCTCTGAAGACATCCTTATTGACGACAGTTTTGTCTAAGAGGATATCCTCAGAGTACCTTGTGGACATTAGGTGATTGTAGTTATAAACTTTCACAAAAGACTTGATCTTTGACCTCTTGGCGATCTTCTTCTTGCCCATGGCAGCTGTCACTTTGTGGGGGTAGCAGTCAATTCCAGCCACCAGAGCATGGCTGTAGGGGCGATCTGAGGTGCCATCATCATTGCTCTTCACAGTGACGGCTTTGCGTCCAGAGTAGCGTCCAGCCAGGACAAGCACCACCTTCCCAGGTTTCATGAATTTGCCCATCTAAGCAGCAAGCACTCGGGCCTACAGCAAAAAGGCAGAAATTTGGGGCTGTTAACGAAAGTCCAAGGCACCCGCTGTCATTGTGAAACACCACTGCTGAGGAGGTGGTGGTGATGGAAGCAGGGAGCTATAACCCTGCCTGCCTCTAACTGCCAGAAGCTACTGACACCAGAGGATATCACCATTGCCGAATGGCCAAGTTGACTTAGGTCAATCTGTGACAGCCTACCAGATTTACTGGAAATTCTATCATAATTACATTATAGTTGATTTACTGGATATTCAATCATGGTTATATCTGGGGGCCTCCTTGCTCATTCCTTAGAGCTGTGTGGGAGCCCAGGGCATATGAATTCTGCCGGTGGCCTTCTGTCCACCATGGCTCCTGTCTAGGAGCTCTCTGCCTGAGGTCTATATGTCTTATTTTGGATTCCCCCAGAAGCAGGCTCTAGATCAAGGATTTGGGTGCAAGTGGTTTATCTGGGCAGTGTTCCAGGTACGACTGTGAAATGATGGGGAACAGAGAAAGGGAAAACAAAGAATAACAAATACAGTAATGAACGAGTGATTACTGTGGGCAACTGGGGCCAGCCCCCCGGGGACCCCCGAGAGACCCTGTGGAGCATGTTTGGAATAGTCCCACAGGAGAGTGAGGAAGCTGGGGTACTGACAGCTCCTCTTCCATTAGTTGAGGGCGGGTTGCTCCTGGGAATCTGTTGGTGTGTGCAGGGACTGCCAGAGATGTGGGCAAGGGACCACCTACTGCAGTCCATAGCATGGGCTGGGAGATGGACAGCCTTCCTGCCACAGCAAGTTTGGGGACAGCATCTCTGACAAAGCCCCCAAGCCAGGGCACTTGGCTGGCTTGGGCTTAGCCAAGCACACTGTGTAACAATCCCCCACCCAGGGGCCAGGCCTCTGCAACATGAGGTGATGCCCAAATATTTAGCTGCTCATCCAAGGGGGTGATACATCAAAATAAGAAAACAGCCAGGCGCGGTGGCTCACACCTGTAATCCCAGCACTTTGGGAGGCTGAGGCGGGCAGATCAACTGAGGACAGGAGTTCGAGACCAGCCTGGCCAACATGGTGAAACCCTGTATCCATGAAAAATAGAAAAATTAGCTGGGCATGGTGGGGGGTACCTGTAATCCTAGCTACTTGGGAGGCTGAGGCAGGAGAATCGCTTAAATCCGGGAGGTGGAGGTTGCAGTGAGCTAAGCTTGTGCCACTGCATTCCAGCCTGGGCAACTCCATCTCACACACACACACACACAAAATTATGGAAGGCCACTATTTCAGACTGAGCTCCTGCACTAGGCCCCAACAGAAATGGAGTCACTAACCAAAATGGAGTCACTTCTGCCAAGTGTCATGTAATTAAACTAAAACTTCAAGGAAGCAGGAAAATCCCCAAACAGACCTTTTCTTTTTTTAATCTAAACACAAGAGATTCACAGCAACCAATCTAACAGGGCCCAGTCAACCTGAGCTGCTATAATAAGGATGTCCCCTGTTTTTTACCCTTTACAAGGAAACTAGCCTGAAGTAACCTGACGTTAACCAATCTGACTTTTATAGTATTCTGTTCCTTTGTTCCTGCTCAAGCTACCTTATCAAACCTACTGTTCTGCCCTGCCCAGCAGAGCACCCTACTTTCTATAGATGGCGTGCTGCCTGATCATGGATCACTAAAAATTAGATATTTAAATGTGGTGAAATTTTGTCTTTTTTTTTTTTTTGAGACAGAGTCTTCCTCTGTCCCCCAGGCTGGAGTGCAGTGGTGTGATCTCTGCTCACTGCAAGCTCCGCTTCCCGGGTTCTCACCATTCTCCTGCCTTAGCCTCCAGAGTAGCTGGGACTACAGGCGCCCGTCACCACGCCCAGCTAATTTATTTATTTTATTTTTTGTATTTTTAGTAGAGATGGGGTTTCACCATGTTAGCCAGGATGGTCTCAATCTCCTGACCTCGTGATATGCCTGCCTCAGCCTCCCAAAGTGCTGGGATTACAGGCGTGAGCCACCGCGCCTAGCCTTGTCTCATTTGTTTGTTTGTTTGTTTGTTTGTTTTTAATATAGGGTCTCGCTCTGTCCCCCAGGATGGAGTGCAGTGGCATGATCACGGCTCACTGCAGCCTCTACCTCCCAGGCTCAAACAAACCTCCTACTTAAGCTTGCAGAGTAGCTGGGGGCTACTATCATGTCCAGCTAATTTTTAACAAGTTGTTGTAAAGATGAGATCTCATTCTGTTGCCCAGGCTGGTTCGATTTATTTATTTATTTATTTATTTATTTATTTATTTATTTATTTATTTTTTGAGATGGAGTCTTGCTCTGTCACCCAGGCTGGAGTGCAGTGGCCCGATCTCGGTTCACTGCAACTTCCGCCTCCTGGGTTCAAGTGATTCTCCTGCCTCACCCTCCTGAGTAACTGGAATTACAGGTGAGTGCCACCAAGCCCAGCCGATTTTTGTATTTTTAGTAGAGACAGCGTTTCACCATGTTGGTCAGGCTGGTCTTGAACTCCTGACCTCACGTACTGCCCGCCTTGGCCTCTCAAAGTGCTGGGATTACAGGCGTGAGCCACCGCACCCAGCCTTTTATTTTTTTGAGATAGGATCTCGCTCTGTCACCCAGGCTGGAGTGCAGTGGTGTAACCCATAGCTCACTATAGCCTCAAACTCCTGGGCTCAAGCCATCCTCCCACCTCAGCCTCTCGAGTATCTGAGACTACAGGTGCACATCACCAGGCTGGCTAATTTTTAAAATTTTTTTGTAGAGATGGGAGCCTTGCTACATTTTCCAGGCTGATCTCAAACTCCTGGACTCAAGCAGTCCTCAGAGTGCTGAGATGAGCCCCTGTGCCCGGCTGAAAATTTTTTTTTTCTTTTTTTCTTTTTTTTTTGAGACCAAGTTTTACTCTTGTTGCCCAGGCTGGAGTGCAATGGCATGGTCTTGGCCCACTGCAACCTCTGCCTCCTGGCATCAAGTGATTCTCTTGCTTCAGCCTCCCGAGTAGCTGGGATTACAGGTGCCTGCCACCACACCTGGCTAATTTCTGTATTTTTAGTAGAGACAGGTGTTTCACCATGTTGGTCAGGCTGGTCTGGAACTCCTGACCTCAGTTGATCTGCCCGCCTCGGCCTCCCCAAGTGCTGGGATTACAGGTGTGAGGCACCATGCCTGGGCAAAAGTTTGTCTTTCTTAGAGAGAAAAAGCTAAGACCATAGGTGTTGATGCTCTCTAAGAAGGTAACTTAGTTAAGTTACAAAAGAGTGAAATCATAGGTCGTAAGTTAATTATTTAAAAGTTGGCGGGTAAAATCAACCAGTATGACAAACATAATTTATAACTTTAAACTGTTTTCTACAACAAACATTTTAACAAATGACTTTCAACAAATCCAGTGGCTTCTCTGGGGTCGGGGAGAGGAGGGGTGTTGTTCTCCCTCCCTCCCTACTCCAGCGGATATGTGGCAACGTCCGGAGGCACTTTTGATTGTCACAACTTGTTGGGGGGGCGGGGTGCAACTGTCGTCCAAGGACCAGGGGCCTGGGAATGCTACTAAATAACCCATAATACCCAGGACAGCCCCCCATAGCAGAGAAATATCTGGTCCAAAATATCCACAGTGCTGTAGGTGAGAAACTACTGCTCTATTCATTCCGTTTTTGATCTCTAGGTTACAAGTCAGACCCTCCTTGGATCTTGTAAACTTTTCAGAATTACAGAAAGTAGTAATTCTGTAGTAAACAGACTTAGACCGGGACTTTTTTACAGTAAGTACAGATTTAGCCTAGATTTTACAACTGGTGTGCAAATCTAACGTTTTTTCCTTACCTGTTTATTTTAAAAGTATCATGGTGGGCCCAGCACGGTGGCTCACGCCTGTAATCCCAGCACTTTGGGAGGCCAAGGTGGGAGGATCACGAGGTCAGGAGTTCGAGACCAGTCTGGCCAACATGGTGAAACCCTGTCTCTACTAAAAATACAAAAAACAAAAATTAGCCGGGCGTGTTGGTGGGCACCTGTAATCCCAGCTACTCAGGAGGCTGAGGCAGGAGAATTGCTGGAAACCGGGAGATGGAGGTTGCAGTGAGCCGAGGTCACGCCACTGCACTCCAGCCTGGGCAAGAAGAGTTAGACTCCATCTCAAAAAAAAAAAAAAGTATCACGGCTAGTTCAGGGCCTTGTCTTTTTAAAGCAATTGTGTGAAAAGGCTATCATTTTTTTAGTCAAGGCAGAATTTTTAAATGTGGGGCTGATAATTTTCGGTTTCCACAAATTCTAAGTAATAATCTCCCTCTTCTTTTCTGAGGCAGCTACAGTTCCTTAACTGTTTATTTTTAAAGGGATTATAGTGGCTCATGCCTGGAATCCCAGCACTTTGGGAGGCCAAGGCAAGTGGATCACTTGAGGTTGGCAGTTTGAGACCAACCTGGCCAACATGGCAAAAACCCACCTCTACTAAAAAATACATGATGGGCGCGGTGGCTCACGCCTATAATGCCAGCACTTTGGGAGGCCTAGGCGGGCAGATCACGAGGTCAGGAGATCAAGACCATCCTGGTTAATACGGTGAAACCCCGTCTCTACTAAAAAATACAAAAAAATTAGCCAGGTGTGGTGGCAGGCGCCAGTTGTCCCAGTTACTCTGGAGGCTGAGGCAGGAGAATGGCATGAACCCGGGAGGTGGAGCTTGCAGTGAGCCGAGATCACACCACTGCACTCCAGCCTGGGCGACAGAGTGAGACTGTGTCTCAAAAAGAAAAAAAAATTAGCCAGGCGTGGTGGTGCATGCCTTCCTGTAGTCCCAGCTACACAGGAGGCTGCGGCAGGAGAATCCCTTGAGCCTGGGAGGCGGAGGTTGCAGTGAGCCGATAGAGTATCACTACACTCCAGCCTGAGTGACACAGTGAGACTCCGTTTCCAAAAAAAGTAGAATAAAATAAAATAAAAATATGTGTGTATATATATATTAGATTCCCAACATTTAACCATTTTGAACTAATACAACACTGCCAACATTTGACCACTCTTTACTACAAAAATGACATTTTCATGTGGTTCAAATTAAACATATGAATTTGAGGTGGGGCAGGGGTATTGTTTATACCACATGTCTTTATCTTGCTTTTCTCTGTCTGCATTGTCTCGTGGACATTGCTCTGAATTGAGGTGGAGTTCTAATACATTTATTTATTTATTTATTTATTTATTTATTTTATTTTTTGAGACAAGGTGTTGCTCTGTCACCTAGGCTGGATTGGAGTGGTAAAATCAGGGCTCACTGTAGCCTCAACTTCCCAGACTCCAGCGATCCTCCTACCTCGGCCTCCCAAGTAGCTGGGACTACAGGCACGCACCAGCACGCCTGGCTCATTTTAGTATTTTTGGTAGAGACGGGGTTTCACCATGTTGCCCAGGCTGGTCTTGAACTCCCGAGGTCAAGCAATACTCCCCTCCTCGGCCTCCCAGGGGCGTGAGACCCCCCGCCCAGCCTCTAGTGCATTTTCCATGCGGCTTCTCAAAGGGCATGTTCGGGGAATTGTGACAGGCTCATCTCAAGCGCATTCCTCACTGATGCTTTCAGCTCCGTCCTACCTCAACAGAAACTGCCTGATTTCTCCCCAGTCCTGCTTGTGGGCTGCCTGTGCCTCCCCTTTATGAAGGGGCATCATTTTTAGATTCCCAAAGCCTGGGGGCCATGTGTAAAATGCCCTTCCTATTTCCACCAGGGAATCGGGTTTCATCCCGTCTTGGCGGTTCCGGGTATGGGGCTGATTTCCCAGAACTCTTGAAGATTTGACCCACACTGCCCCTTGCTTCACAGGAAATGGCAAAACTAACTAGATGATTATGTGATTCAATCCTTAATGTGGAGCTGGAGTTTTTATAAAATTAAACAAAAACCCCGCACAATGCCTTGAATATACAAAGCACCTCTACATTCATCTCAGTTCAAGAAGTCCTGCCAAGCCTTTGCAGCACAGTAACATTCTCAAATGTGCACCACCACCCCCAAATCATTCCCACTACTGAACACTATTCAAGAAAGAAATGTTTTGTGAACTTTTTTTTAAAAAATGAGTGAAAAGCTAAGAAATTAAACAGCCTCTGTTTATAGTAGGTGGTAAGAAAAATGTAACGTAACATACCATTCCCTGCCTTTTGCATAACCAGTGTGATGTATAGTTCTACTGTGCGAGCAGATTCAAAACTTGCTGGTTTTCTTCGTAATAACATAGCACATGCCAGGGAATAAGGGCTCAGTGTGTTCTAGGCACAAGGAGAACTTATTCTGGACTGCCTCAAGCAGAAAGGAGCCAAATTGTCAAGACAAAGAGCAGCTTAGACGCATGAATTCCAGCGCGACAGCCATGGCTGCTCCGTTCAGAGACATAGTTCTGTGGTGAGGCCCCAACGGCTCACATTTTTGGGTACTCCTCTGCTTAAATCAGGTGGTTGAAGGTATTCGTGGCTCTCAGAAAGAACAGGCTGGGGAGAGGGAAGTTGCCCCGCAGCTGCAAGTTTCTTTAGGCCGCTCTTTCCATTTTGGCTGCTGGCCAAATATTCATTTTAACTGGAAACCTACTGTAGGACACAGAAGTGATTGCCCCGGCGTGGCAGCCCTGCGGTCTAATTTTCACTCAGTGAATACATGCCGAAGAAGCTAATTCAGGAGGGTGAATTTAAACCGTTAGGTTCGAGATTTGTTATATGATTATAAAAAATCATCTTTACTATTTGTGGATAGAGCCATCACCAGAGATAAAAAGGGCAGTTTGGGCCAGGCATGGTGGCTCATGCCTGTAATTCCAGCACTTTGAGAGGCTGAGGTGGGAGGATTGACTAAAGCCGGGAGTTCGAGACCAGCCTAGGCAACACAGCGAGACCCCATTGCTATAAAAACAAAAACAAAATAAGCTGGGCGTGGTGGTGCAGGCCTGTAGTCCCAGCTACTCGGGGAACTGTGAGGTGGGAGGACTGCTTGAGTGCAGGAGATCGAGGCTGCAGTGCACAGAGATCACACCGCTGCACTGCAGCCTGGGGGACAAAGCAAAACCCTGTCTCCCAAAATAAAAACAAATAAAAAATAGATAAAAGGGCAGTTTTATAAATAGAGAAGATAGGAAAGAAACTCCTCCTGAGCCCGGTGGATCTAACCGAGCACCATCAAAGGGCTATGGCTCCGGCTCCTCTCTCCGCACCAGTCCAGGCTCCATGGCCCATGGCCCACCATTCTCCCGCAGTCCTGCCTGTTCCAGGGGAAGTCTCAGCCTCCTTCTCCCCACACCCAGGCCCTGTTCCTGTGCCCGCCGCTCTCCCAGCTCCCCTCCATTATCCCTCAGGAACCTTTTGCTGTCTGTTATGTTCTGTCTCCCAGTTCTTTGGTCTCTACGGACCCTGCTGGTTCAATGTGCCCTGCTCTAGCCTATCTCAAAATAAAATGCATGCCTGGATTCTACCTTCCTCTTCAAGCTACACACCCCATCCCCATTCCCTGTCTTCACCAACCAGCCAAACTGATTATTTATTTATTTATTATAAGAATAATCTAGTCAGATGCAGTGTCTCATGCCTGTAATCCCAGCACTTTGGGAGGCGAAGGCTGGTGGATCACCTGAGGTCAGGAGTTTGAGACCAGCCTGGCCAACATGGTAAAACCCTGTCTCTACTAAAAATACAAAATTAGCTGAGTGTAGTGGTGCATGCCTATAATCTCGGCTACGTGGGGGGCTGAGGCAGGAGAACTGCTTGAACCTAGAGGGTGGAGGTTACAGTGAGCCAAGATTGTGTCACTGCACTCGAGCCTGGGCAACGAGAGTAAAACTCCATCTCAAAATAATAATAATAATAATATTTTTTATGTGTTTATTTTTAGAGATGGGGTCTTGCTATGTTGCCCAGGCTGTACTTGAACTCTTGGGCTCAAGGGATCTTCCCAGCCTCCTGAGTAGGTGGGACTACAGGCATGCACTATCGCGCCTGGCCAGCCAAACTCCTTAAAGCAGTGGTTCTCAACCTTTTAGGCACCACGGACTGATTTTGCAGAAGACAATATTTCCACAGGCCAAGGAGGAGCAGGAGTTGGGGGTGGATGGTCTCGGGATCAGACTGTTCCACCTCAGATCATGAGGCATTAGTTAAGATTCTCATAAGGAGCATGCAGCCTAGATCCCTCGTGTGCAGTTGACAACAGGGTTCCCGCTCCTGTGAGAATCGAATGCTGCTACTGATCTGACGGAAGGCGGAGCTCAAGCAGTAATGCTCCATCACCCGCTCCTCGCCTCCTGCTGCGCGGCCCGGTCCCTAATAGGCCACGGACTGGGGGTGCCTTGAAGAGTCACCTTCATTTGGGTTTTCACTGCCCCATGTCACACTCACTTGTCAGTCCACTCCAGGCCACCAAACCCAAAGGACAGTGTTCAGGACAAGTTCTCAGCTTGTCTATCAGTTAGAACTGAGTGTGGCAAACCAGGAAGGAGAGGATAGACACGGGAAGGCTCCTGTCGACGTCTGTCAGACCCAGCTTGGCTCCCTCCGTGGCCAGCTCTGTGGGCCACTGCCTTCTTGAACGGCTGTCTTCTCCTTGTCTCCATGATCTTTTACTTCCTGGTTTCCTTTCCGTCCCTCGGGCTGCTCCTTCTCCGCCTCCCTGGGAGAATGGTCTTTCTCCTGCCCTCCGTCCGTCTCTGTTCACTTTTTTTTGTTCTTTTTCTGAGACAGAGTTTCGCTCTTCTTGCCCAGGCTGGAGTGCAGTGGTGCCATCTCGGCTCACCACAACCTCTGCCTCCCAGATTCAAGTGATTCTCCTGCCTCAGCCTCCCAAGTAGCTGGGAATACAGGCATGTGCCACCATACCTGGCTAATTTTGTATTTTTAGTAGAGACAGGGTTTCTCCATGTTGGTCAGGTTGGTCTTGAACTCCCCCCAACCTCAGGCGATCCACCTCCCAAAACCTTGGCCTCCCAAAGTGCTGGGATTACAGATGTGAGCCACCGCGTCTGGCTGTGTTCACTCTTAACCCTCTTCCTGGGGGAGGTGGCCTTCATTACTTTGTGTGCACAAATGACCTCCAAATTCTTACCTCCTGCCTATACACAGATGACCAACAAATCTCATCTCCTGCTTCAACCCATATCACAAGATTCAAATGTCTAAAAGCACTGCAAACTCAACACATCCAAAATTAAACTCATTTTGTTCTCTCCACACTGGCTTCTCCTTCAGAACTCTGTGTCTTATAAAATATGTGTGCCATTCACTCAGTTGTCTAAGCTAGAGATCTGGAAACTGTTCTAGATGTCTTGTTTCCCCTCACTCCCTATCCCTAATTGACCCCCAAGGTCCACTGAGTCCACCTGCTGCCTGTCTTGAGTCCTTCCACTTCTCTCCATTCCACTGTCACCGCCCTGCACCCTGCCATCCTGTGCTGTCACCTGGACTCCTCTATCAACTTCTCTGATCACATCCTTCCTGTTTCTCTCCAATCTGAGCCCCACTTTGCAGCCAGACTCTTTCTAAAATGCCAACCAGATCATGCCACTTAAATACAATTCTTTAAGACCTCTAGTTGCCCTTAGGATAAATATGACTCCTCAGCGCCTCAGGTCCCAGCCTAATAGGACCCTTTATCACTTGGCCCCTGCCTGCTTCCACATAATAAAAGCAATGATTAGAAAAAGCTTGAGAAAGGAATCCAAGGATAGAAGCTACAGTGCATTGTTCAGCATCAGTTTTCAGGCAAGTAAAAGGGGTCTCATGGTAAAGCAATGTAATCAGACCTTGGCTTTGACCTTGTACTTTATCTCAACTTTTATATTAATATAATACTAGTTTTATTATAAATCTTATATCTAGTTTATTGCAGCACTATTTATAATAGCAAAGACTTAGAACTAACCCAAATGCCTATTAATGATAGACTGGATAGAGAAAATGTGGTACATATACACCATGGAATACTATGGAGCCATAAAAAAGAATGAGATCATTTCCTTTGGAGGGACTTGGAATGAAGCTCGAAACCATCATTCTCAGCAAACTAACACAGGAACAGAAAAACCAAACACTGCATGTTCTCACTCATAAGTGGGAGTTGAACAGTGAGAACACATGGACACAGGAAGGGGAACATCACACACTGGAGCCTGTTGGAGGTTGGGGGCAACAGCATTGGGGTTGGGAGGAAGAGCATTTGGACAAATACCTAATACATGCGGGGCTTAAAACCTAGGTGATGGATTGATGGGTGCAGCAAACTACCATGGCACATGTATAACTATGTAACAAACCTGCACATTCTGCACATGTATCCCAGAACTTAAAGTAAAATAATAATAATAATAATAATAAACAAATAAAAGATGTGGGAACCAAAGAACTAACTGTTAGGACCTTCAGGATGCAGACATGTAATTTTCTTTTTTTTTTTTTTTTTTTTTTTGAGACGGAGTCTCGCTCTGTCGCCCAGGCTGGAGTGCAGTGGCCGGATCTCAGCTTCACTGCAAGCTCCGCCTCCCGGGTTTACGCCATTCTCCTGCCTCAGCCTCCTGAGTAGCTGGGACTACAGGCGCCCGCCACTGCGCCCAGCTAGTTTTTTGTATTTTTTTTTAGTAGAGACGGGGTTTCGCCATGTTAGCCAGGATGGTCTCGATCTCCTGACCTCGTGATCCGCCCGTCTCGGCCTCCCAAAGTGCTGGGATTACAGGCTTGAGCCACCGCGCCCAGACTAGACATGTAATTTTCTATGTGTCAATGAAGCATGCCTAAAAAGACAAAGATGAGACAGTGCATAGTATTACAGAAAATTGTCAATATGACGCAGCAAAATTCACAAAAAGAAAAGAGAGAAACTGATTATTTGGTTTGTACTGAAGTGAACTAATTGTGGGTTATTTATATAAACTGCCAGTCATGTCTAGTTACCCTATGGCAAAACAATGGTTATCATTCAACATTAAACCATTAATAATAAATAAATATTTTATCTATTGAGAACCCCTATTTTATTTATTTGTTTATTTATTATTTGTAGAGATAGGGTCTTGTGATGTTGGCCAGGCTGGATTCGAAGTCCTGGGCTCAAGCAACCCTCCCACCTTGGCCTCCTGAGTAGCTAGGTCTAGCTATGCACCTGGCCAGCAAAACTTATGTTGATGTCGTTTCTCTTGCAGTAAGTATCAAGAGGGGAATTTGAAATACCCATTTGTTGGCTAGATATTACATACAAATACTTGAGTATTTTAAAAAGTAGCTCATGAAAGGTGCATAGTACAATGCTGGTCATAGGAAGCGCTTAGTAAATGTTGCTTAGTAAATGTAAAAAAAAGAAAATATTATGGGCATTTTCTTATGTCAGTTAATATACTTCACAATATAATTTTTATGATTATGATGATTTGTGTTTATGAGATTTTTGTAAATGTAGTATGAGGGCAAAGAAAAATTCAGTTTGATTTGATCTGAGAATAAGATCTGTGATGTAATTAATAGGAAAGAAAAAATGGCTAACATGGAGGGGTGACACTGATTTCTACTAAATGAGATAAAGTCTTTGCATAATGTAATTTCCTTGGAAAACTGATCATTGATAAAAGCCACTCTTTCTCCTTCACCATTTATCCAAACACAAAGAAGTAGTTCTAGAAATAAAAAGTTTTTAGAAAAAACAATTAGCCAGACGTGGTGGTGGGTGCCTGTAGTCCCAGCTACTCAGGCAGCTGAGGCAGGAGAATCACTTGAACTTGAGAGGCGGAGGTTGCAGTGAGCCGAGATCATGCCACTGCACTCCAGCACTCCAGCCTGGGCCACAGAGTGAGACTGTCTCCAAAAAAAAGAAAAAAGAAAAAAGAAAAAAGAAAAAAATCAAAATTATAGTTTAATTTACATAAATGCACAGAAAAGTAGCAGGAAATCATTCCAAAATGTTAAGATAAGTTATCTCAAAGTGATGGATGCATTGGTATTTTTTCTTCTTTTTATATATTATTTTATTTTTATTGACACATTAGATGTTCATATATTTAGGGTTCTGTGTGTGTGTGTGTATATATATATGTATATATATGTGTGTGTATATATATATGTATATATATGTGTGTGTATATATGTATATATGTGTGTGTGTATATATATATACTGTGTATATATATATGTGTATATATGTGTGTGTGTGTATATATATATTTATTTATTTATTTTGAGTTGGAGTCTCGCTCTGTCATCCAGGCTGGAGTGCAGTGGCTTAATCTCAGTCCACTGCAACCTCTGCCTCCCGGGTTCAAGCTATTCTCCTGCTGCAGCCTCCTGAGTAGCTGGGATTACAGACACTTGCCACCACACCCAGCTAATTTTTGTATTTTTAGTAGAGATGGGGTTTCACCATGTTGGCCAGGCTGGTCTCAAACTCCTGACCTCAAATGATCCACTCCCTTCAGCCTCCCAAAGTGCTGGGATTACTGGCATGTGCCACCACACTCGGCCTCTTTATATATTTTTTAATTGAACTTTTTCCCTACAATGAACTTGTGAGTTAGCTATTGGTTTTTTTCCCTTTGGTTGCAAAAGAGAGAAACCCAAATTGATTATGCTTTACCCAAAGGGAGAAGTTGTCATAAGGATCCTGTTCTATCTCAGAAACTCAATGACAGGAAATAGCAGGGCCCCCCCAGTTACTGGAACCAGAAATGCAAATGCTGCCTATGGTCTTTCTCCATCTCAGAGGCTTCTCTCAGTTTGTTTACTCTGTTTCCTCCCCACTTTCTCTCTGGATCAGTTTTCTTTGGTCCAAGTGAGGGAAAATGTGCATCCTAAAGCCCCTGACTTAAAAATTTATAACCCTGGGACTTTCAGATCTAAATCTCCAGAGTAAGGATTGAGAGCGTCTCAGCTGGGACAAGTGCACCGTCCTGAGCCAGTCACCTGCAGATGGGCAGAATCATGGTGCACTGATATGGCAGCTTCCATGGTAATCATGTGTGGTGTGCACACATGTGTGTGTACTCTTCTGTACACACACATACATGTACTGTTCACACACACACATGTACCCCCCACACTATTTACAAAGCAATAGTCTTCACACCAACATGGAACTTCATTAAAATTAGAAAAACATTTAAAAATCTTATAAATTGTTTATGGTAACATTGTAAATCAGAATTTATTTCTACCTCTCATTTTCAAACACCTAAACTCATATTTTTTTTTTTTTTTGAGATGGAGTCTCTCTCTGTCACCTGGGCTGGAGTGCAGTGGCTCGATCTTGGCTCACTGCAACCTCTACCTCCCAGGTTCAAACGATCCTCCTGCTTTAGCCTCCTGAGTAGCTAGGATTACATGTGTGCACCACCACGCCTGGCTAATTTTTGTATTTTTAGTAGAGATAGGGTTTCATCATGTTGGCCAGGCTGGATAATATACTCATTCTTAATTAGTGGTTTCACTGATTCTCTCTACTAGTCACAAAGCGTGGAGAGTATCTTCTTCAACTGTGTTATTTTAGAGAGGATAAACTCAAGCCCAGAGGGGTGAAATGACTTGCCAAGCTCCCCCACCAGGGGTTTCACAGAATGTCCTCTCAGCAGCTTTTGTGCCAATTGCATTTCTTCTCCCCTATCCAAACCACCCATCCTTCATTCACCCTCTCCACACCCAGCTTGGGCCGCAAGACTACTCAGAACGAAGTCTTGGAAGCACAGCAGACCTGGTGGTCCCACCGCACTGCTGCTCTATTCAGCTGCATTTCCTAGACCTGGACACCCACTGGGTCTCTTCAGTCTCTTTTCATGCATGATTAACTCTAACTCACAGATCACAGTAGGGCAAAGGTATACTGGAGGAGGGTAGGCATGTTCCAAACAAAGGGAGCCTCCTACCTCCAAATGTTACAGATTGTTCATCTGGGAGTCCAAATACCTGAACACATAACTCCATGTATGTATTTTTAGTAGAGATGGGGTTTCTTTTTATTACAACATTTTATTACAACAGGATGGAGACCAGGTGTGGTGGCTCACAACTGTAATCCCAGAAGTTTCAGAGGTCAAGGGAGAAGGATCGCTTGACCCAGGAGTTTGAGACCAGTCTGGGCAACATAAAGAGATCCCATCTCTACAAAAAATTAAAAAACTAGCTGGGCAGAGTGGTGCATGCCTACAGAACCAGATAATCAGGAGGCTGAGGTAGGAGGATTGCTTGAGCCTGGGAGATCAAGGCTGCAGTGAGCTGTGATCACGCCCCTGCACTCCAGCTGGGTGACACAGCAAGACCCTGCATCAAAGAAAAAACAAACCAGGATGGCAAAAATGCTAATAAACGGGAAGAAAAAAATTACTCGGCAGGGCAGACAGCCTCTAACATGGCTCCCAGGGTTCATGGCTGTGTAATCTTCTCTATCTTCCCTCCTTGGGTATGGGTGAACCTAGTCACTTGCTTCTAACAAATAGGACATGGCGAAAGTGATTAGATCACAGAAGACTGTGACACCTCTCTCCCTTTTGTGGAGCCCTTGGTTTGAAAAAGGGAAGCTGCCATTTTGTAGAGCTGCCTTATGGAGAAGTCAATGTGGCATGAAAGTGATGCCTCCGACTGACAGCCATTGAGGACCTCAGGCCTCCCGATGGCCGCATGAATGAGCTCAGAAATGGATCCTCCCCGATTTGAACAGTGCGCCAGAAACCTGGTCTACAGCCCCACACCAAACCTTGATTGCCATTTTGTAAGAGATCTGGGGCCAGAGGATCTGGCTAGGCCATCCTGACCCACAAAAGCTGCCCCACAGAAATTGTGAGATCATAAAAATTGCTTGGTTGTTTCAAACTACTAAATTTGGGGGTAATTTGTTATGTAGAACAGTTGGCTAAAACAGTCAGCAGCTGCCTCAGGTTGAGAACGTGTCGTAAATTTCATGCACTAAGGTTGCTTCTTGCTGAGCTGGAGACTAAGCTGAAAGCCAAATTTGAAGTGGAAAGATCTTGCAAGAGCTCACAGATCTAGCAGAGCTGTGCCTACACATCTGGTGGTGGGTAATTTTGCCACAGTCCTTAGGAGATCACCAAGGATTTCTTAATACAAAATGTAATGTATTTTTATTTTATTTTTCATGATTCTTTTGGAAACATGGTTCTTTTTAAGGAAACGGGTGTGCATTGAAAATTATTTTTGTTTTGTCAACAGAATTATTAAATAAAATACGAGTCACTAGGCATGGTGGCTCATGCCTATAATCCCAGCACTTTGGGAGACAGAGGCGGGAGGATCACTGGAGTCTAGGAGTTCAAGATCATTCCGGCCAACATAGTGAGACCCGTCTGTACAAAAAAATAAAATATTAGCTCGGCATGCCGCCTCATGCCTGTAGTTATTTCCAGCTACTTGGGAGGCTTCAGCCCAGGGAGGTTGGGTTTGCAGTGAGGCATGATCACACCACTGCACTCAGCATGGGTGACAGAGTGAGACTCTGCCTAAAAAAGAAAAATAAAAAGAAAAAAAATTGTGAGCCTATATCTGTAATTGTGTAGAAAAAATGGATTTCCTCCATTTTCAGCTAACACAGATGTTTTTGATCATAGTAGCATATTGTAGTTATCAATAGCATAAACTCAGACCCCAGACTACCTAGGTTCCAATCCTGACTGTGACTTTCTAACTGTAACTCTGGGAAATTAATTAATCTCTCTTTACCTCAGTTTCTCCATCTAGAGAATGGGGATAATAGTGGTATGTACCTCATAGGGATTTTATGAAGATGACATGAATTAATACATTTAAAGTTAGCCTGGGCAACGTGGCAAAACCTTGGCTCTACAACAAGTACAAAAAATTAGCTGGGTGTAGTGGCACACGCCTATAATTCCAGCTACCCGGGAGGCGGAGGCTGCAATGAGCTGTGATCGCACCACTGCACTCCAGCCTGTGCAACAGAGTGAGACCCTGGATCCAAAAAAAAGCTCTAAACAAAATAGTGTGCAGCATATAGTTAGTGCTATGTGGTTAGCTGCATGTTAGGAGAAGGTCAGAGAGGCACACTGGGTGAACCAGTTTGCAGAATCTACCGTAGGAACACTGCACCCCCCGTGAAAGTTCGTGTGGCAAACACCCTCCCTTCCAAATGCTGGACAGACTAAGACCTAAAAGTTTACACAGAAGAGAAACCGTGCTTCCTCTGAGTCCAACTATTGGAAAAACTCGATCGTGAGTATTTTAAATAGTTAATGTGGCCAGGCACAGTGGCTCATGCCTGTAATCCTAGCACTTTGGGAGACCAAGGTGGGTAGATCACCTGAGGTCTGTTCAAGACCAGCCTGGCCAACATGGTGAAACCCCATCTCTACTAAAAATACAAAAAAAAAATTAGCCGGGCATGGTGGCAGGCACCTGTAATCCTAGCTACTTGGGAGGCTGAGGCAGGAGAATTGCTTGAACCTGGGAGGTGGAGATTGTAGTGAGTGGAGATCGTGCCATTGCACTCCAGCCTGGGCAACAAAGCAAGACTCTGTCTCAAAAAAAAAAAAAAAAAAGGTATATGGATGTGATTTCTTTCCCGTGTAATGCTTTTAATTTGTACACCGTCATAAAACATACTACAAGTATTTTTTGTTTTGTTTTGCTTTGTTTTGTTTTTAAGATGGAGTCTCACTCTGTTGCCCAGGCTGGAGTACAGTAGCATGATCTCGGCTCCACTGCAACCTCCGCCTCCTGGGTTCAAACCATCCCCCCACCTCAGCCTCCCAAGTAACTGGGACTATAGGTGTCCACCACACCTGGCTAATTTTTGTATTTTTAGTAGAGACGGGTTTTCCCCATGTTGGCCAGGCTGGTCTCGAACTCCTGACCTCAGGTGATCCGCCCGCCTTGGCCTCCCAAAGTGCTGGGATTACAGGCATGAGCCACCGTGCTCGACATAAGACACTACAAGTATTAAGAGCAGAGCAGGGCCCCGAAGGACTCCTTGTTCTCTTTCCCCCACCTCTCTTTACTGAAGCTCCTCTGGGAAGAAGAGTCTGGGGAGAGCAGGGCAGAGGCAGAGCCCCCTGCTCCCTGGGACTACTCCTGACTCCCCCGAATATGTGCAAAGGAATGTCAGCATTCCTGCCCTGCAACCCATAATGTTGACTTGGGAATCTGAGAGTGGAGGAGACCTATGTCTCACTCCCCATTGGTAGCCCCCAAAAAAGCACATTTTGTAGAATTCCCCACACACCATGGAAAAGGCTGGTAGGGTAGATGATGGGGTGGCAGGGCCGGGGGGCATATCGTAAGAGAAGTCTGAGGTGGTCTAGAGTGGCAGCGGAGAAGAACAAGATGGTTTCCATATCCCCAAGAGTGATCTGGAGGAGCAGAGAGAGGGTCAAGGAATCCAAAGGGTCTTGTGCAGGATGGGGGCATGCAGCCGCAAAGGCCAGGGGAGAGCCACCTTCTGCTTTTCTCTCATCTGGTCCTGAGGTCTCCCTCCAGAGAGTGGGTGTAAACTCTGGCCGAGCCCTGACGGGTCTTCAGGAGATTTGATCACAATGTTTATGATGTGCTTTTTGGGGGACTCCTCTCAATCTTAGCAGATGACCTGATGCCTGTGTCCAACTCTCTACCAACTGTCCCTGTCACAGGATAGCCTTGTGTATCCTGGCAGACACCTTTGCGGCTCTTGTCTGACCTTTGTCCAGTTTATTCCTGCCAAGACCGCCACTCCCTAGGAGAGCCTTGGCCGGGGAAGAAGCTGGGTTCTGCGTGGCAGTCAGGTGAGACGTGAAAGCGACATCTCAACAAAACACACGAAATGACTTACAGATCCCAGAGGGAAGCGGGTGACCGCCTCACATACAGGGCTAATGGAAGGATGGTGCCATCTGGAACGTGTGTGCGCCATTAATAAGTGGGGAGCAATAGACAGACAGAGCAACCTGTGGGCTTGGGCTCCCAGATGTTCCTCAGGTGAGTTTCCTGCAGGGAGTTCTACCTGGCGCGTTAACAGCAAGCAGGTGGCGGATCCCCGGAGTCACAGTGGGACTGCAGCACACCTACAAAGTGCAGTGCGGGGATTGGTGGGGCCAATGAAGTGTCCCTGGAGGGAGTGGTCAGCAGGTAGTGGTTGCATAAGGCAGATATCTGGATTGATTGCATTGAGGAACTGGGCAGAGGCAGAAAATGGGAAACTGTGTTAAGGGTGACTAAACCTTGCCTCTGGTATGGGGAAGTTCACTTGTGTTCGAAATGAATGCAAAGTAAAATTATAGGAATTCACTACAAAGCTACTTTCTCATGCCACGTCTTAGTATGGTTTAAGATTATCTCCCCTTAAAGCCTAGATGGGACTCTAAAAAGAAGTGGGAAAACCCAGAAACGACTGAAAACATCCTGAATTGACAGTTTCACCCAAATTGACTAAGATTAAGTTTTCATACAGAAGCAGAATGAAGGCTTTAGATAGAAATTAAAGACTGGGCACAGTGGCTCATGCCTATAATCCCAGCACTTTGGGAGGCCGAGGCGGGTGGATCACTTGAGGTCGAGAGTTTGAGATCAGCCTGGCCAACATGGTGAAACCCCATCTCTACTAAAAATACGAAAAATTAGCTGAGCGTGGTGAAGTGTGCCTGTAGTCTCAACTGCTCTGGGGGCTGAGGTGGGAGAATTGCTTGAACCCAGGAGGCAGAGACTGCAGAGCCGAGATCTTGCCATTACACTCCAGCCTGGGTGACAGAGCCAGACTCCATCTCAAAAAAAGAAAAATAAATAAACAAATTAAGTCTAATTATAGACACATAAGATTATGTTTTTGCACACCTAACTTTGTATTCTGGGTAACAAACTGGCAGGCTCTACTAAGACATACAAGTTGAAATGTGGTTGGAAAAACCATAAATTATACCACAAAATGTTTATTATATAAGAGGTTAAAAAATTCAATTAGCACTTCTTTACTAGTTCTGTTTGGACCATGTGTGGACTTGGTGCAATGCTGGGTGGATATTTCCCTAAAGTATCATCAGCATTTCTAAACACGCTTTTCCACCCAACAACTGATCTCATCCGCTGGAATGATTTCTCTTGAACTAACATTGGTAATCATGAAATAAAACAAAAGGTCTTAGTCATAAGTGTAGCTGCTCCTTGGAGGGAAAAATCAAGTGGTTGTGTGCAAATAAAAATTAAATTTTAGGCCAGGCATGATTGTGAATAATTCCAAACGTTAAGAAAAGTTGCAAAATAACAGAGAACTCTCATATAGCCATGATTCAGATTAACCAATTATTTTTCTTTTCTTTTTTTTTTTTTTGAGGCGGAGTCTCACTCCATCGCCCAGGCTGGAGTGCAGTGGCACAATCTTGGCTCACTGCAAGCTCCGCCTCCCGGGTTCACGCCATTCTCTCGCCTCAGCATCCCGAGTAGCTGGGACTACAGGCACCCACCACCACGCCGGGCTAATTTTGTTTTTGTATTTTTAGTAGAGGTGGGGTTTCACTGTGTTAGCCAGGATGGCCTCAATCTCCTGACCTCGTGATCTGCCCGCCTCGGCCTCCCAAAGTGCTGGGATTACAGGCGTGAGCCACCACGCCCGGCCCAGATTAACCAACTTTTTAACATTTTGCCACATTTGTTTAATTATTCTCTCTTCTTCTCTCCCTCTGTATTTATTTTTTCCAAATCATTTGAGGTTGTAAAGATCATGCCTTTATTATACTCTTAAATACTTCAGTATGTAGTTCCTAAGAACAAATATAGTTTCTTACATAATCCAAATGCAATTATCCAATCAGAAAATTTAACCTTGACACATACTTTCACCTACTCGATAATCCATATTCCAATTCTGTCAATTATACCAGTAAAGTTCTTTACAGCATCCCCCCACTCCAAGTTTCAACCAAGGATCACATATGCGTGAAGGGATCATGTTTCTCTAATCTTCTTTAATCTGGAACGGTTCTTCAGAATTTCTTTCTCTTTCATGGCATTGATATATTTAAAGAACACAAATCAGTTGTTTTATAGAATGTTCTTCAGTTGGGCTTGCCTAGTGTTTCCTCGTGACTTAATTCAGGTTTTGGGTCCCCTGCCAAAATATGAAAAAAGTGGTATTATATTCTTTTCAGGGTACCTGGAGGCTCGCTGTGTCAATCTGTCCCTGGGTTAATTTTAGTCACCTGATCCCAGTATTGTCCACTTTCTTCACTGATGAGTTACTATTTTTCTTTTGCAACTAATAAGTAATCTGTGGAGAGCCACGCACGTTAGGACTGACTAAATATCCTGTCTTTCATCAAACTTTATCCCCCTAGATTTAGCAATCAATGCTATTCCTTGCCCATTTTTTTTGCTTTGATGGTAGCAAAACAGTGATTTTTCAACTCTATCCCTCCTTCCACATGTATCAATCTAATGTACATTTCACTGTAAGGAAAAGCCTTCCCTTACTACCTCCATCTATTTATTTACTTACTTATTAGCAGCCTGAATTGATGATTAATGTTTTATTCAATAAGTTGTAATCCTTTACTGTTCTGATTTATTTTTAGGTCAAAATTATCCCAGACTTGGCCAGGGGGCTCTCCTTCAAACTAGCTCTTGTCCTTTTGACATGACCCCATATATTTTCATCTTCCTTCCCTCCTTCCCTCCCTCTCTCCTATCTTTCCTTTTGCCTTGCCTTGCCTTGCCTTGCCTTGTCTTGCCCTGCCTTGCCCTGCCTTGCCTTGCCTTGCCCTGCCTTGCCCTGCCTTGCCCTGCCTTGCCCTGCCTTGCCCTGCCTTGCCTTGCTTTGCCCTGCCTTGCCCTGCCCTGCCCTGCCCTGCTTTGCCTTGCCTTCCTCCCCTCCCCTTCCTTCCTTCTCACTTTCTTACTTTCTGGCATATCAGGATGTTCCTGTGTTCCTGACTAACTTTTGCTTTTCCCGCCCCAGCCCCATATCCAGCCGTTCTTCCAAGGAGTCCCAATTTTTTTAAAGACAGAATAGGACTTAGAAAGACATGGGTGCACCTCTTACATTTTAAATGAGGAACTCATTGGCCCCCAAAAAACATTGCTCATGATTGAATTGTTGGTATTCTGTCAGGTTGAGATTGTATTTTTTGTTTGTTCCAAAATAAAATAGAAGTATCCCTTGCCATTTCTTCTGAATATAAAAGCAACATATATTCACTGCGAAAAATTCAGAAA
This sequence comes from Trachypithecus francoisi, assembly GCF_009764315.1. NCBI lineage: Eukaryota > Metazoa > Chordata > Mammalia > Primates > Cercopithecidae > Trachypithecus > Trachypithecus francoisi. The sequence continues at coordinate 66,405,302 of NW_022681465.1, read as the reverse complement.
ATAAAAGCTAAGAACATATTAAAAATCACTTGTTGGTCTATTACTTAGAGTTAACCACCATGAGATATTAATGGTGGTGCTTATCGTTAGGTAACTGTAACACTTCCCAGTATGAACGCACCAAAAATAATACATTTCCCCAAAATACAATTGTAGGATATTCCCAATTTCTGTGTCTGCGTGTGTGTGTGTGTGTGTGTGTGTGTGTGTGTGTGTATTTCTTCTGGATAAAGTCCCAGAAATGTAATTGCTGTGTTAAAAATGTATGCATATTTATCAGCAAAGAAAGTGTGCCCAACATTATTAATCATCAAGGAAATGAAAATTAAAACCACAATGAGATAGTACCTTCATGTTTCCATGAAGCATGCTCATAACACTCCACATATTTTACATATTTACACAAATATGTAAAACATGTTAAGCCAGCAATACCAGTTGTTGGCAAGAATGGGGAGCAAAGGCTGGGCGCGGTGGCTCATGCCTGTAATCTCAGCACTTTGGGAGGCCGAGGCGGGCAGATCACCTGAGGTCAGGAGTTCCAGACCAGCTTGGCCAAAAAGGCGAAACCCCATCTCTACTAAATATACAAAAATTAGCCGGGCCTGGTGGTGCGTGCCTGTAATCCCAGCTACTTGGGAGGCTGAGGAAGGAGAATCGCTTGAACCCGGGAGGCGGAGGTTGCAGTGAGCCGAGATGGTGCTGCTGCACTCCAGCCTGGCGACAGAGCAAGATTCCGTCTCAAAAAAAAAAAAAAGAAAGAAAAAAAAAGAAAAAATGGGGGCAACTAGAACTCTCTATACCACTGGTAGAATTGTAAGTCGTAATAACCACCTGTAAATACACACACGCACACTCGTAACTGGGCTGCTTCCATGGAAATAATTTACCTGGGGTAGGAGAAAACCAAAAGTGATAATTGTGGAGTGTTGTGAGCGTGTTTCATGGAAGGGGACAGGGAGGGAAGTAAAGGATGGTAATAAGTTTCAGAAATGAAAGACAGAGGGCCCTCCTTGCTTCCAGCACACCACTTTGTTACTCTCCCTGCTTTACTCCTGATGAAATAGCACAGTGGAGAGACCACAGGGGCTGGACACTGGTACTTCATCTTGTCTATTTCAGTCATTTAAAACTCATCAGCCAAAGAACTGATCTCTTCAATCTCTTCTTTCTAGATCTTAATTTCATATCATTCCTGTCGCAATGTTCAACTCTTAGTTCAAATTCTAATGGCCTTTATAGGCTTATTTTTCTATTGCAAACCAAAAACATTCCTTTATTTTTGAAGTGAGGCAATCTGAAAGATGCCTGTCAATGAACAAACAAACCACCATTGAAAAGAAACTTTTTGGCTGGGCGTGGTGGCTCATGCCTATAATCCTAGCATTTTGGGAGGCCGAGATAGGAGAATTGCTTGAACCTGGGAGGCGGAGGTTGCAGTGAGCCGAGTTCACATCACTCTATCCTGGGTGACAGAATGAGACTCTATCTCCAAACAAAAAAAAAAAAAAGAAAGAAAGAAAGGAAAAGCAACTTTTCCCATGAGGAACAAGTGGGAGATGTCAGATCAGTGGTAACTGGAATAGAATTATCACCCCTGCCCCTTAAGAGCTTGGTTAAGGATGGGAGCACATCTCAGAATGATGGGTGTGTCTTTGATGTAGCTGGAAGAATTGCCATTGTTTTACTAACGTGTCAGGTGCAATACAGTTCAGTGTGTAAGGCCCACCTGACAAGGGTTTATTTATGTTTCTCTTTGCCCAGTGGTCTGGCCTTTGCAGAAAGCAACCCTACTCATTTCTCCCCTTTCCCCTTTTACTGAGACAAATCAATAAATAAAAATAAAACTGGGCCGGGCGCGGTGGCTCAAGCCTGTAATCCCAGCACTTTGGGAGGCCGAGATGGGCGGATCACGAGGTCAGGAGATCGAGACCATCCTGGCTAACACAGTGAAACCCCGTCTCTACTAAAAATACAAAAACTAGCCGGGCGAGGCGGCGGGCGCCTGTAGTCCCAGCTACTCGGGAGGCTGAGGCAGGAGAATGGCGTAAACCCGGGAGGCGGAGCTTGCAGTGAGCTGAGATCCGGCCACTGCACTCCAGTCCGGGCGACAGAGCGAGACTCCGCCTCAAAAAAAAAAAAAAAAAAAAAAAAAAAAAAACAAAAAAAAAAACTGGTAGGATAGACCAAAAGGCTGAATAAAGCTGTGATTTCAGACTTAGCGAAGGCTGTATTACCTCAAAGTGGGTAATGACCTTTGGAAGAGATATTAAAGTTTCCAGGTCATGAGGCACCCATTAGTACCATCAGGCAAATGTATTAGAAGAGGCTAACAGGATAAAAGAATCAATGATGGGCTGGGCGTGGTGGCTCACACCTGTAATCCCAGCACTTTTGGAGGCCAAGGCAGGTGATCACCTGAGGTCAGGAGTTCAAGACCATGGCTGGGCGCGGTGGCTCAAGCCTGTAATCCCAGCACTTTGGGAGGCCGAGACGGGCGGATCACGAGGTCAGGAGATCGAGACCATCCTGGCTAACACAGTGAAACCCCGTCTCTACTAAAAATACAAAAACTAGCCGGGCGAGGTGGCGGGCGCCTGTAGTCCCAGCTACTCGGGAGGCTGAGGCAGGAGAATGGCGTAAACCCGGGAGGCGGAGCTTGCAGTGAGCTGAGATCCGGCCACTGCACTCCAGTCCGGGCGACAGAGCGAGACTCCGCCTCAAAAAAAAAAAAAAAAAAAAAAAAAGGAGTTCAAGACCAGCCTGGCCAACATGGTGAAACCCCGTCTCTACTAAAAGTACAAAAATTAACCGGGCATGGTGGCATGCACCTGTAAACCCAGCTACTCAGGAGGCTGAGGCAGAGGAATTGCTTGAATCTGGGAGGTGGAGGTTGTAGTGAGCTGGGATCACATCACTGCACTCCAGCCTAGGCTACAACAGCAAAACTTCGTTTCAAAAAAAAAAAGAATGATGCTCCCAAAGGTAAGTGCTATTGTCTCCAGGGTGGCTGACTACAGTGAGAGATGACTAATTCTAACGAAAACTTTCTACATTTGTGTTATAAGCCTTCCTTTCTTTCATTTATTTTATTTATTTATTTATTTTTGAGACGGAGTCTTGCTCTGTCGCCCAGGCTGGAGTGCAGTGGCACCATCTCAGCTCACTGCAGCCTCTGTCTCCCTGGTTCAAGCAATTCTCCTGCCTCAGCCTCCCGAGCAGCTGGGATAACAGGAGCCTGCCACCACACGCATCTAATTTTTGTATTTTTAGTAGAGGCGGGGTTTCACCGTGTTGGCTAGGCTGGTCTCGGACTTGTGACCTCAGGTGATAAGCCCGCCTCAGGCTCCCAAAGTGCTGGGGTTACAGGCGTGAGCCACCGCGTCCGGCCTTCTTTTATTTTAAAAGCCTATAATATAACTGAGTATTAACTTTACCCAAGGAACTAAAAATAGTGGAGTTACCAAGAATGGTAAACCTATTTCAAGGCCACTTTCATTAAGAAACTCTTTGGGAGAGTGAAATTGCTTTCCAATTGCTCATCTCAAACGCTAGGTCTTACTTAATATCAGCTTCAGAATCTCAATTTTCCTGCCACTAGGGTATTCTGTTTCCTTAGTGAGTAGCCATTCTAAAGTTCCTTGGGAGAGGTCACTAAAGAAACAGTTAAGGGAGGCCGGGCACGGTGGCTCATGCCTGTAATCCCAGTACTTTGGGGGCCAAGGCGGGCGGATCACCTGAGGTCAGGAGTTTGAGACCAGCCTGACCAACATGGCGAAACCCTGTCTCTACTAAAAATACCAAAAAATCAGCTGGACGTGGTGGCAGGCGCCTGTAATCCCAACTACTCGGGAAGCTAAGGCAGGAGAATCGCTTGAACCCAGGAGGAGGAGGTTGCAGTGAGCCGAGACAGTGCCATTGCACTCCTGCCTGGGAGACAGAGCGAGACTCCATTTCCAAAAAAAAAAAAGGGGAAAGAAAGAAAGAAAAAGAAACTGTTAAAGGCAAAGAAAAAAAGGATGTCAGAGAGTATGTTTCATATCAGTTGGGGAAATCAAGACATAAACTGTGGCTGAGTGCAGTGGCTCACACCTGTAATCCCCACACTTTAAGTGGCCAAGGCAGGTGAATCGCTTGAGTCCAGAAGTTCGAGACCAGCCTGGGCAACATGGGGAAACTACATCTCTACAAAAAAATGCAAAGATGAGCCAGGGATGGTGGTGCATGCCTGTAGTCCCTGCTACTCGGGAGGATGAAGCAGGAGGATCGTTTGAACCCAGGAGGCGGAGGTTGCTGTGAGAGCCAAGATTACGCCATTGTACTCCAACCTGGGCAACAGAGCGAGACCCTGTCTCAAAACAAACAAACAAACAAAATACAACATAAGCTGCTTTGTTCATCAATTCATATTCAATTAATGGCATGGAATCTATCTTATAGAAACACTCAGCATGCAGTTGTTTGTAAAAGGAGTTTATGGCAGCTCCATTGGAACAGTGAATTTAGACATAAGTTAAATATCCATCGCAACAGAACTGATGAAATTGTTTATCTATAATGTGGTATACATTTCAGCCATTAAAAGTAGTGAGGTATATGCCTTATATCCAGAATTGTATTTGTACTCCTTACATTTATACCAAAAAAGGCTGATGTAGAGGTAAATGAACTGATAGGAGGAGATCCCCAATACATAGTTAAGTGGAAAAATCAACTTGCAGAACAATGTATATGGCATGATCATTTTACATTAAAAATCTCTATGATATATGTGCAGGTGTACGCATGTAAATGTGCAGTACGGAGGTGGGAAGACTAGGCACCAAACTCCAGTCCTGGTTACTGTGGGGGAAGGAGTGGACATGGCAGTGAGGATAAAAGGTGATATATATTTTGCTCTCTAGAATTCATTCTTTTTTTTTTTTTTTTTTTTTTTGAGATGAAGTCTCACTCTTTTACCCAGGCTGAAGTGCAGTGGCATGATCTCAGCTCACTGTGACCTCCACCTCCTGAGTTGAAGTGATTCTCCTGCCTCAGCCTCCCAAGTAGCTGGGATTACAGGCATGCACCACCATGTCTGGCTAATTTTTGCATTTTTAGTAGAGACACGGTTTCATCATGTTGGCCAGGCTGACCTCAGGTGATCCACCCACCTTGGCCTCCCAAAGTGCTGGAATTGCAGATGTGAGCCACGGCGCCCGGCCTAGAATTGATTCTTGATGCAACGTTTTATAAGACTGTGCTCACGTTTCTTGAGTAACTTTTTAAATGCACCTCAGTCTCTGAGCTTGTATACTTGAGTAGTTTTTGAGAGATCATTTGATGCATTCAATCCCTCTTGAAGACAAGAAGACTGAATTTATGATGATTTGCTGAACTCCTTGTGTGAATAGCTCCTTGGCATCTGACTCCATCCCATCCTCCTTCAAGAGCTGAGAAACCAAGAGATGATTTCCGTGACAAATCCTCAAATTCACACTTAGGTCACTTAACTAGTTTGACTTTTCTTTCCCCTAACCTGACAGTAGGAGGGCCCTCTCCCTGGCTCTTAAGAGGATATACTGTCTGCTCTTCATTACTGCTGTGTTAACCTGATTATTTTTCTTAGCCTGACTGCTCCTGGCCCTTGTATCCATTGGTGACTTAATTCTTCCTAAAGTCTGCAGCCTGTGGCCGCGTGTGGTGGCTCATGCCTGTAATCCCAGCACTTTGGCAGCCCGAATGGGCAGATCACTTCAGTCCAGAAGTTCAAGACCAGCCTGGCTAACATGGCAAAACCCCATCTGAGCCCAAACTATGAAAATTAGTAGGGCATGGTGGTGGGTGCCTGTAATTCCAGCTACTCGGGAGGCTGAGGCAGGAGAATCACTTGAAGCAGGAGGTGGAGTTTGCAGTGAGCCGAGATGGTGCCACTGCACTCCAGCCTGGGTGACAGAACGAGACTCCATCTCAAAAAATAAAGAAACGTTAAAAATTTAAAAATTATAAAGTCTGCAGCCTGTAAAATGAATATAGGGTCAGCTCTCACTAAATTACCCATTTGGGTAAAGGATCCTGATGAAAAGTTCAGAGTCCTGTTGGCAATTAATAACAATTCTTCTTCATTACTGACTTGGTTGATTTACTTCAAGAAGAGGGAAATCTTTTGAACCTAAATATTACCAGACCCTTCTAGAGAAGCTTGAGCCAAGTAAAGTCTTCTTACCCTGTGTTTTATTATCTAATTCTCATGACTATTTCAGTTTTCTACTTCTTACGAGTGACTGGCTCATATCTGCTTCACATGGCATCAGCTGGGTTAACACAATTGGAAGCTGAAAGATTCACTGTCAAGATCCCTCACTTACATGCTTGGCAAATTGGTGCTGACTGTCAACTGGGAGCTGAGCCAGGGCTATGGGCCAGGAGCCCCAGTTCCTTCTGTGTGGGCCTTTCCACAGGATGCTTGGGCCTCCTCACAACCTGGTGACTGGGTTCCAAAAGTAAGCATCCCAGAAGAACAAAGCAGACATGCATGATATTTTTATGACCTAGCCTCAGGAGTTACCTAGTGTTAATTCTACCATACCCAATTTGTTGAGACAGTCTCAAGGCCAACTATGGTTCAAAAGGAGGGGATATAGTCTCTACCTCTGGATTGGGCACAGGGTGGTGATGGTGGTGGGTGGTGGGTGGTGGGGTGGCAAGATTCTAAAAGAACAGGTAGCCACACCATGGTTTTGAGAGATAACATAGACAAAATTGGTTATTGGATCTGAAGTAGAGTACTTCAGCATTTAAGCAAACACTTCAGTAGTTGAGCAAATAGAAAGACTGAGAAACTTGGCCGGCACAGTGGCTCACACCTGTAATCCCCACATTTTGGGAGGCCAAGGCGGGTGGATCACCTGACGTTGGGAGTTCGAGACCAGCCTGACCAACATGGAGAAACCCTGTCTCTACTAAAAGTACAAAATTAGCCGGCGGTGGTGGTGCCTGCCTGTAATCCCAGGTACTCAGGAGGATAAGGTAGGAGAATCACTTGAACCCGGGAGGCGGAGGTTGCAGTGAGCTGAGATTACGCCATTGCACTCCAGCCTGGGCAACAAGAGTGAAATTCCGCCTCGAAAAAACAAAACAAAAAAAACAACAAAAAAGGAAAGACTGAGAAACTTAAATTTCCAGCTTTTCATCAATCAGATCTTCTATAGTTTGGTTGAAAATGAATTTTCCGAAACCCAGAAATACTTGCCTTCAAAAGTAAATGCAAAAAGCAGCAACAACAAGTTTTTAGCCTAACTAATCAAGAAGAAACTCTTCAAAAAACCAACCCAATTCAATGTCAAGTTAAGGTTACTTATTATTTATTTGACATTTTGACTTATTTAAACCTTCTCTTTCATAAGAGAGAGAAAGAGATAGTTAATTATATCCCACAATCCTATTTATTTATTAGGTGGTGCAAGGAAAAATTTTACTGGGATTTTGAGTAAAATAAGATATTGTAGTAATTATGATTATTATGTGCATAACTATGTCATCTATTAGTGTAACTTTGCTGCATCCTCATCTTATCCTATTGGTAGGAAGAAAAAGTCAGTTGAAATCACATTTTATATTTTTAGCAAATTGTATTTTGGTAAAACCCTGCTGCTTTTTCTTATGGTTTAAATATACTCTGTTCAGAAGAGCTCTCACTATTCAGTTAAAAATGTGTTTGGAATACTTTCTGAATTTTCTTAGCGAATTGATGGGGAAAGGTGTTGACACTGAGAAGGTGACAGTGGGAACAAGCATGGAAGGAGGACTGTCGTGGCAACCCTTAGGAGAGTGTTGTAAAAAGTGCCACTGGGGGCTGAAGAGCTTCCAGAAAGGGGGCTATATAAATGCAAAGTAATAAAACGATTCTATCTTTTAAAGGTGAGCAGGAGATGAGAGGAGACCAGAAAGTCTGCTGTCCCAGTGATATACCTTGAGAGGTGCTCCTCCGCCCTGTGGCAGGTAAAGCAGAGGCAGAGAGTGAGTCGTGCTGGCTTCTTTAAGAGCAGAAAAGTGCTTAGGAGATTGCATGGTGGTTAGGGACAGAGGCCACGGGCAGCTGGCAGACAGCCACTCATTACTGACGTAGAGCATTTATGGGAACAAAGCTAAATAAAGTATGGTGACAGCTGGAGTGGGAGATGTTTGGATTGGCACCGGGGCAAAGTGAGCAGAGGTGGTGGTAAATGAGGAAATAGATTAAATGTGTGCATGGGGAAGAAAAGAGGAACCCACACCCACAGAGCAGGCAAACAGGCAAATCTACAGAGACAGAAAGTAGATTAATGTTTGCCTGCTGCTGGAGGACTGAGGTGAGGGGCAATGGGAGATGAATGCCAGTGGGTAGGCATTTTTGGGGAGGAAATGATGAAAATGTTCTAAAATCGATTATGGTGATGGTTGCACAAGTTTGTGAGTATACTAAATACTATCTGTACAATTTAAATAGGTAAACTGTATGGTATGTGAATTAAATAGCAACAGCTGATACTTCGAAAAAGTAAATTTAAGGCTGGGCACGGTGGCTTATGCCTGTAATCCCAGCACTTTGGGAGGCCGAGGCGGGAGGATCATGAGCTCAAGAGATCCAGACCATCCTGGCCAAAATGGTGAAACCCTGTCTCTACCAAAAATACAAAAATTAGCTGGGCACAGTGGCAGGTACCTGAAGTCCCAGCTACTCAGGAGGCTGAGGCAGGAGAATCGCTTGAACTCGAGAGGTAGAGATTGCAGTGACCTGAGATCACGCCACTGCACTCCAGTCTGGCAACAGAGCGAGACTCCGTCTAAAAACCAAAAACAAAAATAAAACCCAAAAAACCAAACAACCAAAAAAGTAAATTTAAATTTGAATATAAATAAAAATACATAGATGTGTAGATTTTTAAAAATTCATGCTGCATGGAACAAAGTAATACACCTTCTACATGTCCATTACTGCGTCCCTATTCTTACACTCAAATCTTGTAGTTCCTTTTGCTAGTTTCTTTTGTCTTTCCAGGGTTTTAAAAAAATGTATATATAGGCCGGACGTGGTGGTTCACGCCTGTAATCCCAGCACTTTGGGAGGTCGAGGTGGGTGGATCACAAGGTCAGGAGTTAGAGACTAGCCTGGCCAATATGGTGAAAACTCGTCTCTACTGAAAATACAAAAAAATTAGCCGGGCATGGTGGCACATGCCTGTAATCCCAGCTACCTGGGAGGCTGAGGCAGGAGAATTGCTTGAATCCGGGAGGCAGAGGTTGCAGTGAGCCAAGTTTGCGCCACTGCACTCCAACCTGGGTGACAGAGCGAGTGAGACTCCGTCTCAAAAAAAAAAAGAAAACAGTATATATAAACAAATGTGAATATGTACTCTTTTGTTCCTCTCATTCTTTTTTTTTTTCTTTCAGACAGAGTCTCACTCTGTCCCCCAGGCTGGAGTGCAGTGGCGCGATCTCGGCTCACTGCAAGCTCCACCTCCCAGGATCATGCCATTCTCCTGCCTCAGCCTCCTGAGTAGCTGGGACTACAGGCACCCGCCACCGCGCCCGGCTAATTTTTTTTTTTTTTTTTTTTTTGTATTTTTAGTAGAGACGAGGTTTCACCGTGGTCTTGATCTCCTGACCTTGTGATCCGCACGCCTCGGCCTCCCAAAGTGCTGGGATTGCAGGCGTGAGCCACCGCACCCGGTGTTCTTCTCATTCTTACACAAAAGGCAGCACATTACAGAAAATGTTCTGCTTTTTGTCTTTTTCTATGCAATATATGCTAGAGATCGTTCCACATTAGCCCAGAGAAAGCTTTCTCATTCATTTTCAGAGTTCATGGTCTTCCATTGTGTGGATGCTCTACAGTGTATTTAACCAGTCTTCTATGGATGAACCTTTGGGTTATTTTCAATCTTTTATGTCTACAAACAATGCTACAATAACAACCACGTTCATATGTCATCTCATACGCTTCTGGATCAGTCTGGAAGATAAACTCAGAGAAGTGAGACTGTTAGTTCAAAAGGTAAAAGGATTCATAATTTTGGTAGATATTATCAAATTGCTCTCCATTTTGCACTTCTACCAGCAATATGTAACAGTTCTGATTTATCCATACTTTTGCCTACATGGTGTAGTCAAAACTTGCAAAACATGCTATGAGCCAAACTTGTCAATCTAATTGCAGAAATGGGCCAGGCACGGTGGCTCACGCCCGTAATCCCAGCACTTTGGGAGGCTGAGGCAGGTGGATCACCTGAGGTCAGGAGTTAGAGACCAGCCTGGCCAACATGGCCAAAACCCATCTCTACTAAAAATACAAAAATTAGCTGGGCATGGTGGCGCACGCCTGTAATCCCAGCTCCTCAGGAGGCTGAGGCACAAGAATCACTTGAACCCAGGAGGCGGAAGTTGCAGTGAGACAAGATCACACCACTCCTGCTGGGGTGACAGAGCAACACTCTGTCTCCAAAAAAAAAAAAAAAAAAAAGAATAAATCTAGCAATATTTAACACTAATAGGCAAAGACATCCATAGATAACGGGTGGTTGTACATAAGCAAAGATCCATGAACTACTTTTAACAATGATAAACATATTAAATGCCATTATATTTCTAAGCAGTTAATATGTCATTTTGTATATGAGGAATAATACTTTGTAATAGTTATCAGGTAAATCAAAATGTTCGCAGGTTTGAACTTTGCATAATTCTAGAAAGGAAAAGAGATGGAGTCTATTTGTCCACTCACTGAGTCTGGGGATACCTTGGGCTTACTTTGACCAATAGAATGTGGCACAAGTAATACTGTATCACTTCTGAACCCTGCATCTTCTCTTCCTCTTGGAAGCCAGATGCCATTTGAAAAAGACTGGGCCATCCTGCTGAAGACATGTGGCATAGATTATAGCCAACACCAATTCCTATGTCTGTGAGTGAGGCCACATTAAACCAACTAGCTCAAGTCAAGCTGCAGTTTGACTATAGTCATATGAGTGACCCCATGAGAGACCAGAGGAATAAGCGCAGCCAAATTGCTGAACCACAGCCTAAGAAGCAAATAAAATAGTTACTGTTTTATTTTGGGGGATTGTTTGTTATACGGCAATAAATAATTATAACACTGTTTTGGGGAGGAGCTATGAATAGAGGAAAAGATAATGTAAAATAATGAAGGCCCAGTATGGTGGCTCATGCTTATAATCCCAGTACTTTGAGAGGCCGAGGTGGGCAGGTCATTTGAGATCAGGAGTTTAAGACAGGCCTGGCCAACATGGTGAAACCTGGTCTCTACTAAAAATAAAAAAGTTAGGTCGGCTGCAGTGGCTCACGCCTGTAATCCCAGGACTTTGGGAGGCTGAAGCGAGCGGACCACGAGGTCAGGAGATCGAGACCATCCTTGCTAACATGGTGAAACTCCATCTCCACTAAAAATACAAAAACTTAGCCAGGCGTGGTGGCGGGCACCTGTAGTCCCAGCTACTCAGGAGGCTGAGGCAGGAGAATGGCGTGAACCCAGGAGGCGGCGCTTGCAGTGAGCTGAGATGGCGCCACTGCACTCCAGCCTGGGTGACAGAGGGAGACTCTGTCTCAAAAATAACAATAATAATAAAAATACAAAAGTTAGCCAGGCGTGGTGGCACATGCCTGTAATCCCAGCTACTCAGGAGGCTAAGGCAGGAGAATCGCTTGAACCTGGGAGGCAGAGGTTGCAGTGAGCCGAGATCGCACCACTCCACTCCAGCCTGAGTGACAGGGCAAGACTCTGTCTCAAAAAAAAAACAACATAAAATAAATAATGAAAGATAGGTCTGCTTTTGTTTGTTAATTTGTTTAATCACGTACTCTCCATCTCCATGCAGAAATGATTAAAGGCTGCTCTAGTGGGTAGACCCTAGAGTGACCCCTGTCAATGATACCTGCCTTCTGGTGTTCACTCTTCTTGAGTATGGGATGACAGATTTCTAATCGACAGAATATGGCAACAGTGATGAGCTGTCATTCCTGTGATTTTGTTGCATTATCTAAAACTCCATTGTGCCAGCAGATTCACACTAGGGATTCTTCTTGCTGGCTTGAGTGAGTCGGCGGTCAGGTTGAAGAAGCCCACATGGCAAAACACAATGGGCAGCCTCTAGAAGCTGAGTGAGGCCTCCAACCAACAGTCAGGAAGAAACAACCCCTCCACAAGGAAATGAATTCTGCCAATCCAAAGCAAACTTGGAAGCCAGCTCTCTCCCAGTGGAGCCTTCAAATGAGGTACAACTCAGCTGACACCTGATCTGTAGCCTCCTGACTTGCACAGCTGACGGTCCAGCTATGCTGTGCCTGGACTCCTGGCCCACAGGCACAGCGCGATCAGAAATATATGCTATTTGTTACACAACATAGAAAACTAATATAGCTGCTTGGGATGCTTCAGCATTCAATCCTTTTACAGGAAAGCAACCTTTATTCCTAGAAGAAAAATGTGTGCTTTGTGAAAAGACAAAAACATTCTTTTATTTTTTATTTTATTTTATTTTTGTTTTGAGACAGAGTGTTGCTCTGTTGCCCAGGCTGGAGTGCAGTGGCACAATCTCAGCTCACTGCAAGCTCCGCCTCTGGGTTCACCATTCTCCTGCCTCAGCCTCCCAAGTAGCTGGGACTATAGGCGCCCGCCACCACGCCTGGATAATTTTTTTTTTTTTTGTATTTTTAGTAGAGACAGAGTTTCACTGTGTTAGCCATTATGGTCTTGATCTCCTGACCTCGTGATCCACCTGCCTTGGCCTCCCAAAGTGCTGGGATTACAGGCGTGAGCCACTGCACCCAGCAAGACAAAGGCATTCTACAGCTTTAGAAGGTAATTCCTTTCTTATCACACCCTGATTTATTTAAAATTCAGGACAAGAGAGCATTTATTTTCATAGTTGACTCAAGGAACTGAGGATAATTTACTTAGAGAAGGTGAGGCAGAAAACAAATTAAATGTGTATACAGGGCGTGGTGGCTCACACCTGTAATCCCAGCACTTTGGGAGCCCGAGGTGGGTGGATCACCTGAGGTCAGGAGTTGGAAACCATCCTGGCCAACATGGCCAAAATAAAATATTTTATCCACTGAAAATACAAAAAATTAGCCAGGCGTGGTGGTGCGCACCTATAATCCTAGCTACTCGGGAGGCTGAGGTGGGAGGATTGCTTGAACCTGGGAGGCAGAGGTTGCAGTGAGCCAAGATACGCCACTGCACTCTAGTCTGGGCAACAGAATGAGACACTGTTTCAAATAAAATAAAATAAAATAAAATAAAATAAAATAAATAAATAAATAAATGTGTATAATAATATGGTAGGAGATTTTTCCAGATAACAATGAATAAGCGATTCCATTTCCATTTCAACTGAGCTGAGAAAAAGGGGTTGTCCAGTACAACAGAAGGTAGAGGATCATACATAAACCTGAATTAAACTTCTAGAAGATAGCTTTGGCTAAAACTTCTGGATCACAGGAGAGACCCTTACTAATAAGTTGGGAGATCCCTGATCTTTGGGTCAATTGCATTCCATATTCTGCATTATAGAGATTAATAATTAAGGATGTAGCTTAGAAGTTTAGAAGACTTTTCTTTTTTGATATGGAGTTTCACTCTGTCGCCCAGGCTGGAGTGCAATGGCATGGTCTCGGCTCACTGCAACCTCCGCCTCCCAGGTTCAAGTGATTCTCCTGCCTCAGCCTCCCAAGTAGCTGGGATTACAGGTGCCCACCACTATGCCTGGCTAATTTTTGTATTTGTAGTAGAGACGGGGTTTCACCATCTTGGCCAGGCTAGTCTCAAACTGCTGACCTCGTGATCCACCCACCACGGTCTCCCAAAGTGTTGGGATTACAGGCATGAGCCATTGTGCCCAGCCTAGAAGACTTCTTGATGATTGTGGTAGAAAGACTTAAAATTTACCTAGTAAAATCATGAAATCTTGTCTCTAGATTTCTAGGAATAATGAATAGGCAGTCAGAAAAGTTTCAGAGTTGTGAACTGTGTGATCTCTTGAGGGTTCCTTAAACTATATAATTCTGGAATTTGTGTGACAGACTGCTATGTAAACAAATAACTAAAATAATTTTTATAGTTTGTCTAGTCTGTGTATTCCTTTGATATTCATTTCCTCTCTATAATGCTGAGTGAAGGTAAATAAAAATGTCATGTTCTATATTTCTCTCAAATTTTAAATCATTGTACAAACTTATTGGTTAAAAAAAGTATAGTTTATTATTCTAAAATATGTCTGTATTTTTCCCCTCCCTATAAGCAAATCTTGTTCAAAACATTATAACCTAAAAATGAAAAGCACGTTACAGAAGGTATATTTTTAGTCCAAATCTTTTTTTCTCAATAATATATTATCTTGGGACATACTCCTAACCAAACCTAATCCAAAGATGCATAATTATGTTAATAGATTAAAATGTAATTTACATACCATGAGATTTACCTCTATAAAGTATAGGATTCAGTTCCTAAGTCTTTAATTCATTTTGAGTTGATTTTTGTATATGGTGTGAGATAAAGGTCTAATTTAATTTTTTTCCATGTGATTATCTAGTTTTTCCCAACAGCATTTATTGAAAATACCATCCTATCTCTATTGTGTGTTCTTGGCACCCTTGGTAAAGATCAGTTGACCATAAATGCACAGATTTATTTTTGGACTCTCTTACTTTGTTATTTGTTTATGTCTGTTTTTCTGTCAGTACCATACTGTAGCTTTGTAATATACTTGAAATCAGAAAGTGTGATACCTCCAGTTTTTTTCTTCATGTTCAAGATTGCTTTGGCTATTTGGGATTTTTTGAGAGGTACTTTTGGCTCCATATGGATTTTAGAATTTGTTTCTGGAAGTCAGGGAACCCAAATGGAGGGACCGGCTGAAGCCACAGCAGAAGAACATAAATTGTGAAGATTTCATGGACATTTGTTAGTTCCACAAATTAATACTTTTAAAATTTCTTGTGCCTGTCTTTACTGCACATAAACTGTGAAGATTTCATGGCCATTTATCACGTCCCCTATCAATACTCTTATAATTTCCTATGCCTGTCTTTACTTTAATCTCTTAATCCTGTCATCTTCGTAAGCTGAGGATGTATGATGCCTCAGGACCCTGTGATGATTGCATTATCTGCACAAATTGTTTGTAAAGCATATGTGTTTGAACAACATGAAATTTGGGCACCTTGAAAAGAACAGGATAACAGCAATTTTCAGGGAACAAGGGCGATAATCATAAAGTCTGACTGCCTGCAGGGCCAGGCAGAACAGAGTCATATCTCTTTTCTTGCAAAAGCGAATAGGAGAAATATCACTGAATTCTTTTTCTCAGCAAGGAATAGCCCTGGGAAAAGAATGCATTCCCCAGGGAGGCCTCTAAAATGGCTGCTCTGGGAGCGTCTGTCTTATGCAGTTGATGATAAGGGATAAAATACACCCTGGTCTCCTGCAGCAACCCCAGGCTTGCTAGGATTAGGAAATCCCAGCCTGGCAAATTCTAGTCAGACTGGTTCCCTGCTCTTGAGCCCTGTTTCCTGTTAAGATGTTTATCAGTGTCAATGTGTGCCCAGCAGGACATGGAACCTCATTATTAATTCTAATTTCATCCTGGCCTTGTGATCTTGCTCTGCCCCCATTTGTCTTGTGATATTTTATTGCCTTTGAAGCATGTGATCTCTGTGACCCACACTCTATTTGTACAGTCCCTCCACTCTGAAAATCACTAATAAAAACTTGCTGGTTTTGTGGCTCGGGGGCATCATGGAACCTGCGGACATGTGATGCTACCCCTGGAGACCCAGCTGTAAAATTTCTTTCTTTTGTACTCTTTCTCTTTATTTCTCAGACCGGCTGACACTTAGGGAAAATAGAAAAGAACCTATGTTGAAATATTGGGGGCTGGTTCCCCCGATAAGAGTTGTTTTTTCCGTTTCTGTAAACAATTATGTTGGGATTTGGATAAAGGTTGTATTGAATCTGTAGATCACTTTGGGTATTTTGGATACTTTAACAATATTAATTTTTCCAATCTATACACATCTAATGTCTTTCCATTAACTGTGTCTTTAATTTCATGCAACAGGGCCAGGCAGAGTGGCTCAGGTATGCAATCCCAGAACTTTGGGAGGCCCAGGCTGGCAGATTGCTTGAAGCCAGGAGTTTGAGACTAGCCTGGCCAACATGGCAAAAAACCTCTCTCTCCTAAAAATACACAAATTAGCCTGGTGTGGCAATGCATGCCTGTAATCCCATCTACTCAGGAGGCTGAGGCAGGAGAATTGCTTGAACCTGGGAGGTGAAAGTTGCAGTAAGCCAAGATCACGCCACTGCACTCCAGCCTGGGCAACAGAGCAAGACTACAACAACAACAACAACAAAAGGTGGCTGGGCATGGTGGCTCACACCTGTAATCCTAGCACTTTGGGAGGCTGAGGCAGGTGGATCACAAGGTCATGAGTTTGAGACCAGTCTGGCCAATATGGTGAAACCCTGTCTGTACTAAAAATACAAAAATTAGTGGGGGACATGGTGGTGCGCACCTGTAGTCCCAGCTACTCGGGAGGCTGAGGCAGAACTGCTTGAACTCTGGAAGTGGAGGTTGCAGTGAGCTGAGATCACGCCACTGCACTCCAGCCTGGGCAATAGAGTGAGACTCCATCTAAAAATAAATAAATAAATAATTAATTAATTCATTAATGTTTTATGACTTTCAGTGCCTACTTTTAAATTGAGTTGTGTTTGTATCATTGAATTGTGGGAGTTCTCTCTTTTTTTTTTGAGACAGGGACTTGGTCTCACTCTGTTGCCCAGGCTGGAATGCAGTGGCATTGGCTCACTGCAAACTCCACTTCCTGGGCTCTGGTGATCCTCCCACCTCAGCCTCCCAAGTAGCTGGGATTACAGGCACACACCACCATGTCCAGCTAATTTTTGTATTTTTTGTAGAGACAGGTTTCGCCATGTTGCCCAGATTGGTCTCGAACTCTTGGGCTCAAGTGATCCACCTGCCTCAGCCTCCCAAAGTGCTATGATTACAAGCGTGAGCCACTGCACCCCACTTCACCCCCCGCTTTTTTGATGGCTACCTGTTTTTAGGGGGAATGGATGCTGCCTGACTTCAAAGCCAGGGTGTTCACTGAAGGTGGTAGCTCTGGGTCTCCTGGAGAAGGCAGTAGCCCCCCAACCCTTCCTTTTTTTATTTTATTTAATTGACATTTGTTTCCTCTTTGTATTTTTTGCAGAGATGGGGTTTTGCTATGTTGCCCAGGCTGGTCTGGAACTCCCTGGGCTTAAGCAATCCTTCCCCCAGCCTCACAAAGTGTTGAGATTACAGGCACTTTACCCAGCCTGTGAGAGCTCTTTATATATTGCAGATACGAATCTGTATTAGGCCATATTTTGCATTGCTATAAAGAAATACCTAAAATACAGGCTGGGTGCAGTGGCTCATGCCTGTAATCCCAGCTACTCAGGAGGCTAAGGTGGGAGGATAGGTTTAGCCTAGGAGGTAGAGGCTGCAGTGGCCTGAGATTGTGCCTGCACACTCCAGCCTGGGCAAGAAAGCAAGACCCTATCTCAAACAAAACAAAACAAAACAAAAAGAAAAAGAAAAAAAGGAAATACCTGAGGTTGGGTAATTTATAAAGAAAAGAGGTTTTACTGGCTCACAGTTCTGCAGGCTGTACAAGCATGGCACCAGCATCTGCTGGACTTTTGGTGAGGACCTCAGGAAGCTTACAATCATGGTGGAAGGTGAAGTGGGTAGCCAGAGTATCACATGGTACAAGTGGGAGCAGGAGAGGGAGAAGGGGGAGGCCCCAGACTTTTTTAAACAACATATCTCTCATAAACTAACTGAGCAGGAACACACTTATCACCAAGGGAATGGTGCAAAACCATTTGTGAGGGATCGGTCCCCCGTGATCCAATGGCCTCCCACCTCCAACCCTCCAGCGCTGGGAATCAAATTTTAACATGGGATTTGGAGTGGACAAACATTCAAACCATAACAAAGTCCTTTATCAAACATCTGATTTATAAAGTTTCCTCCATTACATGGGCTGTCTTTTCATTTTCTTGAGGGTATCCTTTGACGTACATTTTCTTTCTTTTCTTTTCTTTTCTTTTTTTTTGTGAGACAGAGTCTTGCTCTGTCACCCAGGCTGGAGTTCAATGGCACAATCTCAGCTCACTGCAACCTCCACCTCCTGGGTTCAAGCGATTCTCCTGCCTTAGCCTCCTGAGTAGCTGGGATTACAGGCATGTACCACCACGCTCAGCTAGTTTTTGTATTTACAGTGGAGATGGGGTTTCACCATTTTGGCCAGGTTGGTCTCAAACCCCTGTCCTCGAGTGATCCGCTTGCCTTGGCCTCCCAAAGTGCTGGGATTATAAGCCACTGCACCTGGCCCTAAAGTACATTTTCTTGGAGTTCTTTTTTTTTTTTTTTTTTTCAAGACAGAGTCTCACTTTGTCGCCCAGACTGGAGTACAATGGCGTGATCTCAGCTCACTGCAACCTCTGCCTCCCTGGTTCAAGCAATTCTCTGCCTCAATCTCCCGAGTAGCTGGGATTACAGGCACCCACCACCATGCCTGGCTTATTTTTGTATTTTTGTAAAGACAGGGTTTCACCATCTTGGCCAAGCTGGTCTTGAACTCCTGACCTCATGATCCACCTGCCTCGGCCTCCCAAAGTGCTGGAATTACAGGCGTGAGCCACCACATCTGGCCTTGATGGAGTTCTTTTAATGATATCAGATTTATCTCTTTTTTTCTCCTATTGCTTGTGCTTTTAGTGTCATATCTAAGAAACCATAGCCAGGCCGGGAGCGGTGGCTCATATCTGTAATCCCAGCACTTTGGGAGGCCAAGGTGGGTGGATCACTTGAGGTCAGGAGTTTCAGACCAGCCTGGTCAACACAGTGAAACCCCCATCTCTACTAAAAATACAAAAATTAGCCAGGTATGGTGGCACGTGCCACCACACCTGGCTGGGAGAGGGAGGTTGCAGCAAGCCGAGATCGCATCACTGCACTCTAGCTTGGGTGGCAGAGCAAGGCTCTATCTCAACAACAACAAAAAAAAAAAAAAGAAAGAAAGAAAGAAAGAAAGAAAAGAAACCATAGCTAATGCAAGATCATGCAGATTTAAGCCTATATTTTCTTCTGTGTGTATATTTTTAACCCTTACATTTAGATCTTTGATCCATTTTGAGTCAATTTTTATATTTAGTGTGAGGTAGGTATTCAACTTCATTCTTTTGTATGTGGATAAATAGTTCTCCCTGACCTATCTGTTGCAAAGACTGTTCTTTCCCCCATTCAATTGTCTTGGTACCTTTGTTCAAAACCAATAAACCATAATGTGAGCATGTATTTCTCTTAACTAATTTTTGTTGTTTTAATGTCTATTTTGTTTGATATTAGTATAGTCACTCTTGGTATTTTGTGGCTGCTGTTTTTTTACCATCTTTTTATTTTCAACTTATTTGTATTTGTGGCATAACAAATTACTATAAGTTTAGTGACTTAAAACAACATATGTTTATGATCTCACTTCCACAGGACAGAGTTTGGCATGGCTTACTGTGTCCTCTGCTTAGGGTCTCACGAGGTTGTAATCAAGGTGTTGGCTGGGTTACATTCTCATCTTGACCTAAGGGTTTTCTTTCAAGCTTATCACGTGGTTGGCAGATTTTGGATGCTTGTGCTTGTAAGACGAGACTATCAGCTCTTAGAGGCCACCCTTCTCCGTAGGCAGTTCATACATGGCTGTTTTCTTCTTGAAAGCCATCAGCAGAATGTCTCAGCTGACTCAAGTCCCTTGTTAGGGAAGGGTTAGAGCCTCTTTTAAGGGTCCACCTGACTATGTCAGGCTCATTTAATATCTTCATTCATTTTGTGTTCCTAAAAGGGAACACCTGAGACTGGGTAATTTATAAAGAAAAAAGTTTATTTGGCTCATGACTGATTCTGTTGGCAGGAAGACTGCGCCTGATGAGAGCCTCAGGCTGCTTCCATTCATGGTGGAAGACAAAGAGGAGTTGGTGTCTGCAGAAATCACGTGGTGAGAGAGGAAGCAAGAGGGAGTGAGAGGGGTGGTGTCAGGATGTTTTTAACAACTAGCTCTCATGGGCACTAACAGAATGAGAACTCACTTGCTCTGCCCCCAACACAGAGGACCTTAGGCCCCACCTCTAACACTGAGGATCAAATTTCAAATTTCTTTTCTTTTTTCTTTTTTTTTTGAGATAGGGTCTCACTCTGTTGCCCAGGCTGGAGTGGGCTGCAGTGGAATGATTATGGCTCACTGTAACCTTGATGCCCTGAGCTTGGGTGATCCTCCCACCTCAGCCTCCCAAGTAGCTGGAACTACAGGCACACACCACCATGCTTCGCTAATTTTTCGATTTTTTGGTAGAGAGAGGGTTTCGCCATGTTGCCTAGGCTGGTCTTGAACTCCTGGGCTCAAGTGATCTGCCCACCTCAGCCTCCCAAATTGCTGGGATTATAGGCATGAGCCACCATGCCCAGTAAGAAATCAAATTTTTAGCATGAGACTTGGAGGGGACAAACATTCAAACTATAGCACCCAGGAGATTTTCTCTTTTGATGAACTCAATGTGAATTTATTTGGGGCCTTAATTACATCTGCAACATTCTTTCACCTTTTGTCACATTCTATTAGTTAAAAGCAAGACAGAAGTTCTGCCCACACTCAGGGAGAAGGGACTAGAGGAAAATGTGAATGCCGGGGATGAGAATCATGGGGCTATCTTAAAATTACGGCTACAATCAATGGACGTGGGCCAGCGTAGACCTTCTCTGTGTAGGCCTTTTATCTGTTTTGATTTTGAAGTATGTGAATTTATTACTTACTCAAAAATAAAATAAAATTTAGTCTTTGAAACTTTGTATTTGCCTCAGACTTTTATGTCTTTTATCACAAGGACCACACTGTGTAGTTGTTTTGGCCCGAAAATCATTGAGTTATTATCAAGTCCTGGTTAAGAACATGGACTCTGGAGCCAGACTGTATAACCCTGGGCAAAATCTTGAATCTTTCTGTGCCTGTTTCTTTTTGCATAAAATGGGCTAATTACAGTACTCCTAGCTTAGGTCCCTCTTCCCCTTACAAAGCCACCAATCCCAATCCCATGATAACCCATTAATCTGTAAATGAATTAATCCATTCATGAGGGCAGAACCATCATGCCCCAATCACCTCTTAGAAACTGTGCCTCTCGGTAACACTGCATTGGGGCTTACATTTCAACATGAGTTTTGGAGGCACAAATATTCAAACCATAGCAGCCTGTAAACATTCACAGCCTTCTCTGGACTATAGTACCTGCTTAATAAATCTTTGCTATCATTGCAGCAGATTTTTTTTAAAAAGAAGATTGTTGAAAGCCTCTGGAAGGTTTGTTAGTTAGTTCAATAATGCTGCTGTGTTTCAGAACAAAGCTAGTGTGGAAATGTAAAATGATGCAGCCACTCTGGAAAGCAATTTCCCAGTTTTCCTTTTTTTTCTCTCTCTGTTTTAGATCCAGAAACAGACTGGATCTCAGTTTCTTAAAACAAACAAACAAATTAAACACATACACTTACCATAGGATCCAATTGCACTCCTGGGTGTTTATCTCAGAGAAATGAAAACTACATCCAAATAAAAACATAAGCTGGCGTGGTGGCTCATGCCTGTAATCCCAGCACTTCGGGAGCCTGAGTTGGCAAGTCATTTGAGGTCAGGAGTTCGAGATCAGCCTGGTCAACATGGTGAAACCCTGTCTCTACTAAAAATACAAAAATTAGCCAGGCATGGTGGCGCACGCCTGTAATCCTAGCTACTCGGGAGGCTGAGGCAAGAGAATTGCTTGAACCCAGGAAGCGGATGTTGCAGTAAGCTGAGATCATGCCACTGCACTCCAGCCCGAGTGACAGAGCAAGACTCAGTCTCAAAACAACAACAACAACAACAAAAAACAAATAAAAACATGTACATGAACGTTCATAGCAGTTTTGTGATAGCCCCAAATTGGAAACAACCGGAAAGTCCTTCAATGGATCCATGGGTAAACAAATATGGTACCTGAGTACCATGAATTACCACTCAGCAATAAAAAGGAACAAACTATTGATATATGCAATTTGGATGGATCTCAAGGGAATTATGCAGAGTGAAGAAAGCAAATCTCAAAAGGCTTCATAATGTATGATTCCATTTATATAACATTCTCAAACGACAAAATTATAGATGGAGAACAAAGTAGTGGTTGCCAGGAGTCGGAGATAGAGTCGGGGGAGGGGCTGGAGCTGCCATGACTGTAAAGGGGCAACATGAGAGATCTCTGTGATGATGGAGCAATTTTATATCTGTTTTTATTTGTTTATTAATCTTTTTTCAGAGACAGAGTATCATTCTGTGGCCTAGGCTCGAGAGCAGTGGCACAATCAGAGCTCACTGTAGCCTCAAATTTCTGGGCTCAAGTGATCCTCCTGCCTCAGCCTTCCAAGTAGCTGGGACTACAGGAATCGCCACCATGCCTGGCTAATTTTTTTTAAAAAGTTTGTAGGGACGGGGTCTCCCTATGTTGACCAGGCTGGTCTCCAACTCCTGGGCTCAAGCAATCCTCCTGCTTCAGACTCCCAAAGTGCCAGAATTACAGTTGTGAGCTACCATGCCTGGCTTATTTTTATATCTTGATTGCAGTGGTATTTACACAAATCTACATGTGGTAAAATTGCATAGAATGACACACATATAAATGAATGCATATAAAACCCATGAAATCTGAATAATGTCTGTGGATTATACCAATATTAATTTCCTGGTTTTGATAGTGTGCTATAGTTACATGCTACTACTGAGGGAAATTAAGGGTACACAAGCTCTCTCTGCACTAATTTTCCATTTCCTGTTAATTTATTTCAAATTTTTAAAAATCAGATTTTGAGTCATGATAATAAAGGCTTCTTCTCTCCATTATTATAAAAGAATTTACCCATAGTTTTCTTCTGGTTCTTTTCATTTTCTAGGCATTTTGAAATTTTTATTGGGTTAAAACAGAAAGACTCTGGGCCAGGTGCGATGGCTCACACCTGTAATCCCAGCACTTTGGGAGGCCGAGGCAGGTGGATTACGAGGTCAAGTGATCGAGATCATCCTGGCCAACATGGTGAAACCCCATCTCTACTAAAAATACAAAAATTAGCTGGGCGTGGTGGCGCATGCCTGTAATCCCAGCTACTCAGGAGGCTGAGGCAGGAGAATCACTTGAACCTGGGAGGCAGAGGTTGCAGCAAGCCGAGATTGTGCCACTGCACTCCAGCCTGGCGGAAGAGCAAGACTCCATCTCAAAGCAAAACCAAAACCAAAAAACAACAACAAACCCAGAAAGCCTCTGTACATAGAACTACCTACACAACCAATTCTCTTGGAAGTGCTGTGTACTTCTTAAAAGCTCAACTGAGATAAACTCAGGCAAACCTGGTCATTGCCCAGCGATCCCTATATCATCCTCTCCTACACAAGTCAGAAGTGGGAGTAACCCTCAACAACTCCACTCCTTTATGTCCCAACACTCCATAGTCAGTCTTTCATTGGGTTGTGTCAATTTAACTTACTAAGTATCGCTTGAATATATTCACTCACCACCCTCTCTTCTTCCACTATAGTGGTCGAACTTACCATCAGGTTCTGCAGGACTACTGCAAAAATGAGCTGCTTCTGTATCCTATATCCATGCTTTGGGTATATCCTGCAAGCTTTTCAAAATGCGAATCTGATAACATCTCCCACCTGCCCATCCCCTTCTCCCCCACAGAGGGCATTTAAAAGTACCCTTGATAGCTTCCCATTGGGTTTCATTGGATAAAGACCAGATTTTGGCCGGGCACGATGGCTCACACCTGTAATCCCTGCACTTTGGGAGGCCAAGGGGGGGCGTATCGCTTGAGCCCAGGAGTTCAAGACCTGGGCAACATGGTGAAACCCTGTCTCTACAAAAAAAACAAAATACAAAAATCAGCAGGGTGTGGTGGCATGCACCTATAGTCTCAGCTACTTGGGAGGCTGAGGTGAGACAATCGCTTGAACCCAGGAGGCAGAGCCAAAATCGCGAGACTGCACTCCAGCCTGGGCAACAGAGTGAGACCCTGACTTTAAAAAAAAAAAGACCAAAATCTTAAAACAGCCTTAAAATGGACAGCACTGTATGATTTGGACCTTGTCTGTAACTATTGCTTTTGCCATCACTCCCTGCCTCAGCCCAGGTAAAAAACTCTTCTACTTGGTTCTCCTCCATCCCATGATCTGTCTTTTGCTACATGGCCTTTGCATATTTCTTCTCAGGAATGTCCTCTACCTCCAACTTGGTTAATTTCAGTTCATTCTTTGGCTTACGACTTCTTTAGAGCAGCTTTGAGTCCCAGATAAAAACTTAGGCTTCTTACATATATGACAGTACATGGTCTCATAGGACTGTATTCCTTCTTTCAAAGCATTTCTAAATTTATACATAATTAGCATCAGGATTTGGTTAATATCTGTGCCCTTCATTAAACTGTCAGTTTCATGAAAACTATGGCTATATCTCTTTTGACTTAGTATTGTATCTTTATTGCTTATTACAATGCCTGGCATGCAGCAAACATGTAGAAATACACTTGTTTGATGACTGAATTAAGGACCAGGGTTCTAATCCAGGTCTGCGATTTTCCAGATGTGTTAAGTTGGACAGATTACTTAACTGCTCTGAACTGGTTCTTCATAGATAAAATGGGCATCTCTGTTCCCTAGGAAGCAGGGCCTAAGACAAAAGGCTTTTGTGCTTTATTAGGGTGTGCAACAGCTGGGAGCAGGAGCAAGTGGAGGGGAGTGAGGAGTGAAGGGGTTGTTGAGCTTGCCAGAGCTAAATGCTACTGAGAATTTGTATAAATGATCTCAGAACAGTCTATGTGAGGAAAGAAAGGGGTCCTGTTATCCACCTGCTTGAAGTGCTTACTCCCCAACACTTGTAGGTGGCAATGGAGGTGCTGCCAGACTGCACTGCATGAGATGGTTGCAGTCCATGTGGAGTTGGTCAGCACAGCAGCAGCACCTAACGTGCAGGGTTCTGGTGGGGGTTACTGGAGACCGTGCCTGGCACATCTCAGCAGGCAATAAACAAACACTCATGGCTGGGCGCGGTGGCTCATGCCTGTAATCCCAGCACTTTGGGAGGCTGAGGCTGGTGGATTGCCTGAGGTCAGGAGTTCATGACCAGTCTGTCCAACATTGTGAAACTCCATCTCTACTAAAAGTACAAAAAAAAGTTAGCTGGGTGTGGTGGCGCGTGCCTGTAATTCCAGCTACTCGGGAGGCTGAGGCAGGGGAATTGCTTGAACCAAGAGGTGGAGGTTGCAGTGAGCCCAGATCACGCCACTGCACTCCAGCCTGGGCGACAGAGTGAGACTCTGTCTCAAAAATAAATAAATAAAAATAAAAAAAGAAACACTCACTGTTATAATTAGGAATATTCTCATTCCTAAAATTCCTTCTTTTTTCTTTCCTGTTCCTGAAATATCCGTTCTTCCTCTTCCTTCCTGTTTTTAAAATATCTTCTTCTTTCCTTCCTTCCTTCTTCTTCCCTCCTTCCCTCCCCAGCTGCCCTCCACCCCCACCCATCATTCACTCTAATTGAAAAAGAAGCTGCATAGACTTTTATGACCTAATCTGAGAAGTGACACACA
Organism: Trachypithecus francoisi; assembly: GCF_009764315.1. Classification (NCBI taxonomy): domain Eukaryota; kingdom Metazoa; phylum Chordata; class Mammalia; order Primates; family Cercopithecidae; genus Trachypithecus; species Trachypithecus francoisi. Next base: position 66,379,551 of record NW_022681465.1, on the reverse strand, counting down.
GTCAGCCATGTTGGCCACGTTCTGTTCATTTCAAGACAGTCGCTAAGTCTGGCCCACACTCAAGGGGAGGAAAATTAGGCTTCATATTTTGAGGGGAGGAGTATCAGAGGATTTGCCAGCATTAAAACCTTGAGGAGAGAAAGGAGAACAACTGGGTGAACAGGGGCAGAGCTGGGAGGGAGATTTTCACTACACACGTCTTTGTACTCTTTGAACTACATACTTGACTATATTAGTCAAGTAGTTTTTTTTTTTTTTTTTTTGAGACAGGGTCTTGTTCTGTCTCCCAGGCTGGTATGCAGTGGCGCAATCACCCTCATGGCAGCCTCATATTCTGGGCTCAAGCGGTTCTCCTGCCTCAGCCTCCTGAGGACCTGGGATTGCAGATGTGGGCCACTATTCCTGGTTAACTTTTTTCAAATAATAAATTAATCACATTTATTTTACAAAGAAACATTTCAAGCTACAATATTTGGTAAAATCAGAAAAGAGATGTAGAAAAAAGTCAAAAGAGGGTGTGAATGGGAGAAACTGGTTGAGGTGAAATCGACCTTCGCCCAGACAGGTGGGAAAAAGGGAAGGTCTACTTGGTGCTCCCCTTGGACCCTCTCTTCCCCTCATTTAGCACTGTCACTTTACAGGGCATGGGATGGTAGGCAGCGGGAGTTCTGGATAATGGATTTGTGGAAACAGAAGAACCCATCTAAATCACTCTTTAGCCACAGCCCATGATCACTTTTTTTAAAAATTTTTATTTTTTGCTTTGCTGTTGTTCCACTCTGTCCATACATTGTTTAATACAGGATGGCACACAATGCCATTCCTGATTAATGTTTCACTTACAAGCGCCACCCTCTACTCCTCCAACTCCTGACTCAGGTTTGACAGCTATTTTTTAACGTAATTTGCGTACGCCAAGAGGATTTCACTTAGTAACCACACGGAGAGAGATCTGATGCGTACAAAGACGTGGCATGAAACCCTGCAGGTTTATTGTCTCTATAAAAAGATCGTTGAGGTCGAGCGTGCTAACGTGTGCGGCACTAACTGTACTCACTACGCCCTGGTCACTTTATAGCAGAAGTCCGAGGCAAGAAAATAAGTTTTACAAACCATACTGGTCAATTGTTCTATCATCTTACTCCTGGAAAACGCTACAGGTCCACTTTGAAAACCATTTGGACGCACTTGCTTCTTCTAAAAGGTTAGGGAGTCCCGGCAGAAAGCGCGCCCCTCCTCTCCCAGTAGCCGCGAGCAAAGTGCTTCCTGCCACTCCTGCGGACCTCTGAGTCCAAATGGGACCCCTTTCACATGGCCGCGGAGCCGCCTCCGAAGACGGCGGTGTCTGAGGCGCGGAGGGCAAGGCTGGAGGCTGAGTGGGGTCCACCTTCGAGTGGCCCAGACTCTTCCGATTCGTGGGGGGCCCCACCAGGTTCAGGCTCCAGCCCTGGGTAGTGAATGCAAAACAGGGAGCGGAAGGACGGAGGGCACGTCATGGGAGTGGGACTACAGGACCGCGGGTCAGGGGGCGCAGGAACTACAAGGAAAAGACAAGCACCAAGGGCCAGGAAGGGTGTAGGCGGCAGTGCCAGAGTATCCCCGCCCGCCGGGTCCGGCCGCCGGGTCCCCGCCCGCCGCTTCCGGCGTCTCCCGGCCCAGTTCTCTCGCGCCGACTCTGCCACATCCTCCGGTGACGTCAGCCGGGGCCGCCATATTGGAAAGGCGCCGCCGCCGCCTCCGTTTCGGAGCTCGGGCTGTCTCGGGGGCCGCGGCCACAGGCAGGAAGGCGCCCCTCTCCCGCTCCGCCGACGCCCGGCCAGCCCGCTTCGCCCTGACCTGTCTCCTCATGACTGCCCCCGACCCCGCTGCCGAGGGACGTCGCCCCGGCGTCCGGATTTAATACGGAAACCCGGGTCGGAGGCCGCGCGGGGAGGAGGAGGGCGAGCAGGTCGGTCCCGCGTCCCTCTCGGCCCGGCTCGGCGCCTCGGCGGGAGCCATGACTTCGCTGACCCAGCGCAGCTCGGGCCTGGTGCAGCGGCGCACCGAGGCCTCCCGCAACGCCGCCGACAAGGAGCGGGCGGCAGGCGGCGGCGCCGGCAGCAGCGAGGACGACGCGCAGAGCCGCCGCGACGAGCAGGACGACGACGACAAGGGCGACTCCAAGGAAACGCGGCTGACCCTGATGGAGGAGGTGCTCCTGCTGGGCCTCAAGGACCGCGAGGTGCGGACGCGGCGGGCAGGGCGGGGGGAGGCGGCGCGGGGCCCGGGCGCCAGGTGAGCCCCAGGTAGGTGCCAGGTGAGCGCCCGAGGCTTCCGGCCCGCGCACCTGCCCTCGCTCCGGAGCCCGCGCCCGGTGGCGCCCAGCTGACCCCGAGCAGTGTCGGAGTTTGTTGACCGCCTGCGCGGCCGGTGCTTTCCGGATCCTCCCAGTAGAGATGGCTTGGATTTTTCCTTACCCCTTTCACAGTCGCTCCTTTCATTTCGACACCCTGGCAGTTTGTGTTTCTTCGTCGCCTTTTTCCGCGTTTTTAACCTGTGTAGACCCCAGGGTGCAAATCCAACCCGGAGACTGCCCGGGAAACAAACAGCTGGAGCCACCAGCGCAACGAACTCTTGGGTTTTTGCAGGTTTTAGGACCTGGGAGGGGTGCCCGGATCTGCTTGCTGGGGATTTTCTTCTTCAGTTAAACCTTACTGTTGGGAATTAGGAAAAACGTAGGCGAAGTGGTAATAGAGGGAAAAGCTCTTTTACTTAGTAAAGTTAAGTCAAAATTCTCATGAAACCTCCTAGCAAATGACTTTCTAGGTGAATTTGACTTGGGTAAGAGATTATTTTTAGTATAGCTTTTATATTTTATCAGTTGATTAATCTCAAAGTCTTGCCGTCTTAAGAAAGGATTTTTTCATCGAATGCTTGAAATGTAGGTTTGTGAGTTGATGAAAGGCCTCGGATTTTCAGGTGGGTTGAAGTTGCAATAGATATTTCTTTGTATTCTGACTTTGAAAGCGTTTATTTTCACTTCAGTGTCCAAAATTTTCATACACAGAAAAGTTGAAGAAGTGATAGATACGTATGCGTATATACTCTTTCCTAGATTCTATAACGTTCTGCTGTATTTATTATATTTGCCTACAAAAATGATTATTTATTTATTTGGAGACGGAGTTTCGCTTTTATTGCCCAAGCTCCTGGAGTGCAATGCAGCGGTCCGAAACCTCCGCCTCCCCGGTTCAAGCGATTCTCCTGCCTCAGCCTCCTGAGTAACTGGGATTACAGGCATGCGCCACCATGCCAGGCTAATTTTGTATTTTTGTTTTGTTTTGTTTTAGAGACGGAGTCTCACTCTGTCGCCCAGGCTGGAGTGCAGTGGTGCAGTCTCCACTCACTGCAACCTCTGCCTACCGGATTCAAGCGATTCTCCTGCCTCAGCCTCCCAGCTGGGACTACAGGCATGCGACGCCACGCCCAGCTAATTTTCATACCTTTAGTAGAGATGGGGTTTCACCATGTCGGCCAGGATGGTCTTGATCTCTTGACCTAGTCATCCACCCGCCTCGGCCTCCCCCCGAAGTGCTGGGATTACAGGCTTGGGCCTCCACGCTCAGGCCTGATTTTAAGAAAGTTTTCCAAGTTTAGGAAGGCGGGCAAAAAAAAAAAAAAAAGTCTTACAAAACAACGTAATCTTTCTTGGTCACTGAAACTTATTAGATATAGGCAAGTTTTATATGGACTGTTTATGGACCCTTGTTATTTAGAAATCTAATGAACTAAAGGTTAGCTTGATAGGTACGTGTAGGGCATCTGTCGTATCTTGGTTTCCCATTTCTCAGGTTTTAATAACAGTAACCTTGAAAAAAGTTGATGTTCCTCTGGCTGTGAAAGGGTTGCTGTACCTGTTTATTGAGTTGCAATGATAAAGCAGGCTGTATGTGCAATTCCTTGTTCTTTGGATGAAAAAGTGAACTAGGTGTATAGTGTCCTGCTAATGTACTTTTTAGAAAATGAATTCAACTTTAGATTTCAAAATTTGGAATCTTGATTATAAACATTTCTCTTTTTTTTTTTCTTTCTTTTTTTAGACGGAATCTTGCTCTGTGGCCCAGACTGGAGTGCAGTGGCGCCGTCTGGGCTCACTGCAACCTCCCCCTCCCGGGTTCAAGCAATTCTCCTGCGCTCAGCCTCCCGAGTAGCTGGGATTACAGGCATGCACCACCATGCCCTGCTAATGTTTGTATTTTTAGTAGAGACGGGGTTTCACCATGTTTGTCAGGCTGCTGTTGAACTTCTGACCTCAAGTGATCCACTCGCCTCGGCCTCCCAAAGTGCTGAGATTACAGGTGTGAGCCACCACGCCCGGCCATAAAGATTTTTCTTTTTGGACAAAAATAACATAGACATTTTAGAAAATGCAAAAAAACAAAAACAAAAAACAAAATTAAAACATATTCCTGAGTGAACGCTTTGGTTTATAGTTTTTGAGACTTTTCTGTGTGGATAAAACTTGGTGGAAAACAAAAACCTAAAAAAAAAAAAAACTAAAAAATAAGCTTTTGGTGTTCTGAGTCACACTGAGAAATTATAGTGAGGAAGTACCTATTTGTTTTTTCAAGTACATGTTTCTCTAAATCAGGCTTGTCCAATCCGCGGGCCAAATGTGGCCCAGGATGGCTTTAAATATGGCCCAACATAAATTGGTAAACTTTCTTAAAACATGAGATTTTTTTGCAATTTTTTTTTTTTTTTTTAAAGCTCATCAGCTATTGCTAGTGTTAGTGTATTTTATGTGTGGCCCAGGGAAGCCAAAAGTTTGGACACCCTTGCTCTAAATGTTTAAGGTAAAGCATATTAACATGCTGTTTTTCGGTGATTGGTTCTGAAGAAGATAATCTAAATAATTTTTTGAAGTTTAACCGTACTCACATAATTTAAACAATTTAAAGTTCTTTGGCAGGTAATTGAAACCATGTGTTACGTTTATTTTGGTCAAGAGTCGCTCATTATACTTTGCTAGTCATGGCTAAGGTCCAGACGCTTGCTAGCTAATTGTGAGCATTTTTTCCTGATTTCAACAACTACATAGGGAAATTTTTTCTCTTTTTTTGTTGGCAAGTCCAGAGAGTTGAGGGGTGGGGTTGAGACAACTGGATTTTGTATTGCTTTAGGTTTTGGTTTTAGGGATTAGCCTATGTATTTTTTCCTTTCATCACATCTTAAAATTTTTTTTTTTTTAAGAGATGGAGGTCTCGAGATGTCGCCCAGGCTGCACTCAAACTCCTAGGCTCAAGCGATCCGCCCTGAGTAGCTGGGACTACAAGGTGCATGTCATCAAGCCAACTCCTCATGTGTTTACACTCTAATAACCAGCCCTGTCACTTTATTTATTCATATGTTTTTCCCTTAGGAGGCTCCCCACCATGTCTTTAACTTATAGTACTCTTTTTAGGGAGCAGGAATTGCTCTCTTACCCTGAGCCTAGGCGTTTATGCTAACTCATTGCCTTAACTGATTTTTACTTAGCATTCATCTTTTTAATGTCTGGATTCTCTTAAGACCTTTAAAAGCTAAACTTTACATTTAAGCAAGTCATTAATGTTGGAAATATTTTATATATGTGAGCTAATAACTTTATCCGAATATGCTTGTTAAACCAGTACCTAGAGCAAGAAACAGAAGCCCTAGCCCTCTACTTGAATTTCTTTCCAGTCACTACCCATTCCTCAGGTGTAACCACTGGCTTAATATTAGAATTCGGCATAGATTAATTTTGCCTAGTTTTTTGTACTTTGTGTCTGATTTTTGTTTTTTTGTTTTTTTGTTTTTTTTTTTTGAGACGGAGTCTTGCTCTGTCGCTGGGGCTGGAGTGCAGTGGCCGGATCTCAGCTCACTGCAAGCTCCGCCTCCCGGGTTCACGCCATTCTCCTACCTCAGCCTCCCGAGTAGCTGGGACTACAGACGCCCACCACCTCGCCCGGCTAGTTTTTTGTATTTTTTAGTAGAGACGGGGTTTCACAGTGTTCGCCAGGATGGTCTCGATCTCCTGACCTCGTGATCCGCCCGTCTCGGCCTCCCAAAGTGCTGGGATTACAGGCTTGAGCCACCGCGCCCGGCCTGTGTCTGATTTTTGTTCAACATGAGATTCATCCGTATCGTGTGAGGTTGTCCTTTGTTCTTATTGTCTTACCAATTTATTTTTTAACATATTTATAATCTATAATATTTAAAAAATTACTTTGACATATTCTGAGTCAAGTCTCCCTCTCCTTTTTACTGAACAGAAGGTTCAATTTTCGAATAAGCAGATGGTCTGGCTTCAGATTACCTATTGGGGTGAGTCTAGAGTCATTGTGGTTTATTTTTTTTTTCTTTAAGTACACATTTCAGATTTTTTTAACCAGTGATACTTCTTTTTTGCTTTTATAAAACAAGGATGCCTAGGCCCCTCAGAGGATTCTCATGCTCACTTGGGCAGAGACTCAGTGCATAGGTATTTAAGTGGCTCTTTAAAGGCCACAGTAAGGATGACAGATAGTTTACACCTAAATTCAACTGCCAAGTAATTAGCAGTATTTCTCTAATTGCCCCAGTGTTTGAGGGGAAGGGGCAGCAAAAGTGCCAGGTATTTTCCTTTCCCTGTGTGTGTTTATCCCATAGATGCTTTCCATAGAATATTTTCAGGATGCTTTGTTGAGAATTACCACAAATAACTGGTGTCATATACGTTTGAATGTCTTCATTGGTGGCAACTCTTAGTCTTTTAAGGTTAGATTTAATTATTTTTAGTGGCCAAGTATAATTTGGAGTATGCCTGTGAATAGCAGAAGCAGAGAGAGGCTCTATAGTCCTGTCCAAGGTGTATTATTTGGCTTTTACATATCATTTAAGCTTTCTGAGCTTCAGTGTTTTCGTGTATAATGGAAAAATAGTCATCCCACATGGTGGTTCTGATTGTACTGCTGTGGACATTTATTAACTCCTCCCCAGGTCTTTGCCCTGTTTTGTGTTACTTTAGGGTTTCCCCATAGTGTGTTGCTTTTTTTTCGAGACAAGGTCTTGCTCTGTTACCCAGGCTGGAGTGCAGTGGTGCGATCTCAGCTCACTGCAACCTCAACCTCGTGGGATAAAGTGCCTGCCTCAGCCTCCCGAGGAGCTAGGACCACAGGCACACACCACCATGCCCAGCTAATTAAAAAAAAAATCGTTTTTTATAAACAGGGATTTTGCCACATAGCTCAGGCTGGTCTTGAACTCCTGGGCTCAAGTGATCCTCCCCCTTCAGCCTCCCAAAGTGCTGGTATTAAAAGCGTGAGCCACCGAGCCTGTTTTTTAAGATGGATCGTGCTCTGCCCCTAGGCTGGAGTAAGATGGCGAAATCATAGCTCACAGCTCACTGCAGCCTCGAACTCCTGGCGTCAAGTGATCCTCCCCCGTCAGCCTCCCAAAGTGTTAGGATTACTGCGACCGGCTCTAGGATGCGCTCTTGAAGCATGTTATTCATCCCTGCTGTTTTGTCACGCGGCCAGACTTGTCCAATCAAATGTTTTCTTTCAGGGCTTTGGATTTTGAGAGAATAACGAGCTGTAGGGTTTTTTAGAGACCTTTCCAGAGTCATGTCAGCATGTGGATCAGACTGTTCTTTGGCATGATTCTTTGAGCTGCTTTCTCTGGTTTATTGGCACTGTTTTTTTCCAGCCTGATTTTCCAGTCATCTTTCAATGTTGTGAGTTTCAACAGCCTTCCAGTAAAGTTGCTTTTTAAAGATAGCCAGAGTCAGTTACTAATGTTTCTATGCTTGTAGACAAGAACTGTAATACAGTAACTTCTGTATCTTGAAAAATAAGTAGATACTTGAGGTAAATAATATATAATGGGGTAAAATACTTAAGATGAGCCAAAATGATGGAACTGACTTTTGTGTGACTTTTACACAGGCTCCAAAGATGTGTTCCATTTTTGGAATAAGGTTCCCAAGGTCACTACTTTGAAGTCTAATAGTGATGAAGATGTATAACTTAAGAAAAATTGTTTTCCTTTCTATACGTGTGGTGCTGCCCACTGTCTCTACATATCAAATCTGTAAATCAGAAATTCATTCAACAAGTATTCAGAATTTCCAGATGTGCTGAGTTTTAGTAATTTAAAATATAAAGGCTTCTGAGTTTTTAGTGAATTTTTGTTGTTTCTAATACAAATGATATTTCCTTCATATTTTTTAAAGGTTTGAAGTTTTATCTATTTTTTTCAGGCATTTAAACACAAGTATGAGATATACAGGATCTCAAAAATTACTTTTGAAGTTCATTAAACCATTTGATTGTACTTTTTTTCTTTTGAGACAGGGCCTAGCTTTGTTGTCCAGGCTGGAGTGTGGTGGTGTGATCATGGCTCATTGCAGCCTCAACCTCCTGATCTCAAGCAATCTTCCCTCCTCAGTCTCCTGAATAACTGGGACTGTAGGCGCATAGTATCATGCCCAGCTAATTACATTTTTTTTTTTTTTTTTTTTTTATAGAGACGTGGTCTCACTATGTCGCCCAGTCTCAAACTCCTGGCCTCAAGCAATCTTCCTGCCTTGGCCTCCCAAAGTGCTGGGATTATAGGTGTGAGCCACCACGCCTGGGCTGCTTATACCTTTTCAACAAGATTTTATACTGTTGAAATTACTTTTTATGCTTTGGGATTCTTTTACAATATGATCAAAATACTCACTAACTCATCTCATAAATTATACTAATATATGATATTTATTAATGTTGGACTCCCTGAGAGTTCTTCTATGGAGCATTTGAATTTACCTTTTATTTTGTTTTTTGAAGGCTGGGGCAGTGGCTCTTGCCTGTAATCCCAGTACTTTGGGAAGCCAAGCTTAATGGATCACCTGAGGTCAGGAGTTTGAGATAAACCTGGCCAACATGGTGAACCCCTAATCTCTACTAAAAATATAAAAATTAGCCAGTCATGGTGGTGAGCACCTGTAATCCCAGCTACTCGGGAGGCTGAGGCAGGAGAATCACTTGAACCTGAGAGGCAGAGGTTGCAGTGAGCCAAGGTTGCGCAACTGCACTCCAGCCTGGGTGACGAGAGTGAAACTCCGTCTCAAAAGACAAAACAAAACAAAAAAATTGTATTTTGAAGTTATTTTGATAGATTTTGAAATATTTGGGGGATTTTTCTGATATTTAAATAAATATACTTTTATAATATCATCTTACATGTAAATCTTAAAGCCCCTGGAAGCATCAGGCATTATGCTTGCTCTGTTATGTATGTCATGTTAAACTTGGCTGTACACTTTTTTATGTCTTTGCAAACTTCCCCCCCTTCTAACAGCATAACTTTTCTACTGCCATTAATCAGATTAAATAGTATAAAAATATGCTGTAGTTTTTGTTTAGAGGATTTATCTTCATGTTGTGAGTCTCCCTTTGAAGCAGCACAAAAAGACAGTGCTTGTCCTCCTCCTGCTTTTTTTATTTTTAGATGGAGTTTTGCTCGTCGCCCAGGCTGAAGTGCAGTGGCGCCATCTTGGCCCACTCCAACACCGTCTCCCTGGTTCAAGTGATTCTTCTGCCTCAGCCTCCCAAGTAACTGGCGTTACAGGCGCCTGCCACCACGCCCAGCTAATTTTTATATTTTTAGTAGAGATGGGGTTTCACCATGTTGGCCAGGCTGGTCTCGAACTTTTGACCTCAAGTGATCTGCCTGCCTTGCCTTCCCAAAGGGCTGGGTGTGAGCCGCCGTGCCGAGCCGTGCTGCTGCTTTTTAATAAGTGTCCTGACAAATGCCAAAAGTGGAAACCTGGCTTCATTTTGAAATTGATGTTTTTGACTTTAGGTTTCTCTTATCAAAGCCGGGAAGACTGCAACCTGTTTCAATAGCATTGTGCAGTATTACAATGTAATCTAGTACATTTTGAGGTTTTTGACTTAGGTATTACAAATATATTTAGAACATAGGCTATTTCTCTTCCTGTTTGGTAAACCGCTCATCTGCAAAAACACAACTAATATTAAAGTACAGTGTAATTGCCAAAAAGGATATTTCTGGTAACTTTTCAGAATAACATTTTAAAGAACAACAAAAAAATTAACTTATTTTTAAACTTAATGCATTGTATTTGGTTTACATATTCCTTTAATGGAGAAGTTCTTAAATTGGAGTCAACAGAGCTGAGAAACTCTGTGAATACTCTGCAGTTGTGTGTTTTCTTGGGGAAAGAGGACAGAGCTTTTATTAGATACTCAAAAGCATTTAGTGAATCAGGAAGGTTAAAAATTACCGAACAGTAACTGTCTGTTTTAGCTTAAGGTTTTCATCTTTTTTTTTTTTCCTTCCTGAAAATTAACTACAGAAAACTCCAGGTTTCCAGGGTTGTAGTGAATTGAATTTTAAGTGATTTGAGATATGAAGTCCACATTTCTGTGGCCTGTCTAGAGGTTCTCATCTTGCTAAATGACATTTAGAAGCAATTAGCTTCTAATCTAGGATTACCACACATCTAGGATTCTAACAGTTTCCATCCATTCATCAAATGTTTACTGAGCAAATGCTCTATGAGAGGCCCTTTACTAAGTACAGATTCACTGAAGGACGTGTCTGTCTTCAAGTTCATTCATTTTAGTTTTGTGTGTCAAAGCTCATATAAATTTAGTTCTGTGTATCAAAACTAAATTATGTTGCTGTTCTAGAATTTTTTTTTTTTCTCTTCTGAGACAGAGTCTCGCTCTGTTACCCAGGCTGGAGTGTAGTGGTGCGATCTATGCTCACTGCAACCTCCACCTCCTGGATTCACGCGATTCTTATGCCTCAACCTTCTGAGTAGCTGGGATTACAGGTGTTTGCCACCACACATGGGTACTTTTTGTATTTTTAGTAGAGACAGGGCTTCGCCATGTTGGCCAGGCTGGTCTCAAACTCGTGACCTCATTGATCCACCCACTTCGGCCTCCCAAAGTGCTGGGATTACAGGCATGAGCCACTCCGCCTGACCTGTTCTATAATGTTTTGATGTCATATATTTCAGCCTGGCATTTGGTAGTCAGTCAGTACAATGACATTACTCACATTAAGAATACATACGGCCGGGTGCAGTGGCTCAAGCCTGTAATCCCAGCACTTTGAGAGGCCGAGACAGGCGGATCACGAGGTCAGGAGATCGAGACCATCCTGGCTAACACGGTGAAACCCCGTCTCTACTAAAAAATACAAAAAACTAGCCAGGCAAGGTGGTGGGCGTCTGTAGTCCCAGCTACTCCGGAGGCTGAGGCAGGAGAATGGCGTGAACCCAGGAGGCGGAGCTTGCAGTGAGTTGAGATCCGGCCCACTGCACTCCAGTCTGGGTGACAGAGCGAGACTTTGTCTCAAAAAAAAAAAAAAAAAAAAGAATACATAATTTACCTAACCCTGGTGGGTGTGGTGGCTCACGTCTGTAATCCAAGCACTTTGGGAGGCTGAGATGAGGGGATTACCTGAAGCAAGGAGTTCGCCACCAACCTGGCCAACATGGTGAAACACCATCTCTACTAAAAATACCAAAATTAGTCAGGTGGGTGTGTATGCACCTGAAATCCCAGCTACTTAGGAGGCTGAGGCAGGAGAATCGCATGAACCCAGGAGGTGGTGGTTGCAGTAAGCCAGGATTGCGCCACTGCACTCCAGCCTGGGCAGCAGAGCAAGACTGACTCAAAAAAAAAAGAAAAAGTACATAATTTACTTTATTATAAAGTAAGTTAATATTATTGGTTAAAGTAAATTTACTTATTAAATAAATTTACTTAATATGTTTCCTTTATTATTAAGTAGATTACTATTAAGTAAATTATGTATTCCCAGTGTGGTAATGTCATTGCCAAGGGAGTGAAAACTGGTTCTGGGTGTGGTAGTGAAAGAATCTTACTCTTGGCCGGGCGCGGTGGCTCACGCCTGTAATCCCAGCACTTTGGGAGGCCAAAGCAGGCGGATCACGAGGTCAGGAGATCGAGACCATCCTGGCTAACATGGTGAAATCCAGTCTCTACTGAAAAAAATACAAAGAAATTAGCCCGGCGTGGTAGCGGGCTCCTGTAGTCCCAGCTACTCGGGAGGCTGAGGCAGGAGAATGACGTGAACCCGGGAGGTGGAGCTTGCAGTGAGCCGAGATTGCACCACTGCACTCCAGCCTAGGTGACAGAGCAAGACTCCTTCTCAAAAAAAAAAAAAAAAAATTTTTTTTTTTACTTCTTTTGTGTATAAAAAGGTACACTTAACAGTGTACAAACAAATATATAGTATATTCCATCATATTAAAATTTCATGGGGGAGAAGGTAATGAGGAAAAAATCTGAAAATACTTCTTAAGGGAACTGATGAAATATAAAGGGTGAGAAACATTGAAATAAGTCAGTATTGCAAATTCTAAGCTTGTGCTTAGTTGAGGTTTAGAAATCTTTTTCTCTGATAGGAATATTTATTGCATTAGAATTTGGCTTGTAGTTCAGTAGGAAGAGGAACAATTTTAGCATACTGAACTGCAGGTAGGAACTTATGAGTTAAAATTTTAAGGTAAAAGTTATTTTTATTGATAATACATAGGCAAACTTTGTATTCTTCCACCACTACCTTCTGGGACAGATTAGAAATTAAGAAAATGTATCTAAAAGTTGCTAATGGTTATTTTTACTTTGGTTTCATTTTCTAGTTCCAGTTTCTTAAATGGAAATGCTAAACAGTTTATACCATATTAACAAAATAACCTCAGAAATAACATTTAAGAACTTAAGTGCTCGCTTCGGCAGCACATATACTAAAATTGGAACGATACAGAGAAGATTAGCATGGCCCCTGCGCAATGGATGACACGCAAATTCGTGAAGCGTTCCATATTTTCGCCCCAGCTTTTTGGCCGGGCGCGGTGGCTCAAGCCTGTAATCCCAGCACTTTGGGAGGCCGAGACAGGCGGATCACGAGGTCAGGAGATCGAGACCATCCCGGCTAACACGGTGAAACCCCGTCTCTACTAAAAATACAAAAAAAACTACCCGGGCGAGGTGGCCGGCGCCTGTAGTCCCAGCTACTCGGGAGGCTGAGGCAGGAGAATGGCGTAAACCCGGGAGGCGGAGCTTGCAGTGAGCTGAGATCTGGCCACTGCACTCCAGTCCGGGCGACAGAGCGAGACTCTGCCTCAAAAAAAAAAAAAAGAACTTAAATTTCAGTTCAGTCACTGAATGGAGTTTATCACTTAATTTTTGTCTATACCATGTTAGCTAAAATGAAATCAGAGGTTATTTAGTATTTTTATGTTCCGTTTAATCCAAGTATTGAACACCTTCTCTGTGCCATTCCCTTTGCTAGATGCAGGGGTTACAAAGAAAAAAAAATTTTTTTTTTTTTTTTTTGAGACCATGTCTTGCTCTGTCACCCAGACTGGAGTGCAGTGGCATAATCTTGGCTCATGCAACCTCCTCCTTCTGGGTTCAAGCAATCCTTGTGTCTCAGCTTCCCAAGTAGCTGGGATTACAGGCACATGCCACCATGCCCAGCTAATTTTTGTATTTTTAGTAAAGACGGGGTTTCACCATGTTAGCCAAGCTGGTCTTGAACTCCTGGCCTCAAGTGATTTGCCCGCGTTGGCCTCCCAAAGTGCTGGGATCACAGGTGTAAGCCACTGTGCCCTGGGCCACAAAGAAAAATTTTTTGCTTTTAAGGAGCATTCATTCTGCATAGAAGACAGATTTGCAAATGATTTCAATAAAATGAATTACTAACTTTATCCTGTCCGCCTCTCCTGAATTACTAACTTTAGTGGGTGTATGTGTTAGGTGCAGTAAGGATGTACATAGGGAGGATGCTTTGGATCAGGACCTGCAGGACTGCTATGTTCTTGACTCCTAGCCTTGCCCTTGACTTGTTGAAAGAATTATAATAAATATTTCGAATTTTAGAACCTTAGTTTTCCCCTGGGCAAAATGGGCCTACTTTTGTGTTCTGTTCGAAAGCCTCTAAGTTGTAGGGATCCAATGTGTTGGTGTATGTGAGTGCTTTGAAAACAGCATGTTGCTGGACAAATGCAAATTGTTGATTACCTAGCTTAGAGAAGTAAATTCAGGTTTATAGTGGTCTTGACAAGTGTTTAATATTTCCATTATTTTTACTATTTCTTGATTCTCTTGCACTTTATATGTGGATTTACTGAATGTTTTACTCAAATTCAGATGCTCATCTATGCCTTTATTTAAAAAAAAATTTTAGCTTTTATGGGAACATAGTAGGTGTATTTATCTCTACCTTTGTTCTGAACCTCTGGTCAGTTATCTTTTTGTAATTCCTCCCGAACTGGTTTGGGAAATCTGGAAACCTGAAGTACCACTTGAATTCTGATTTTTAGGTCAAGCCCAGAGTCTTCCTTATAGAATCCTTGGGATTGATTCCATGATTCCTCTTTTCCAGATACTGCTTAGCCTCCAGAGATACCAGTAGCCTCCAAGCCAGTGACAATTAAATAAAATAGCACATGTAAAGTGCCTGATAGTTGGTCCACAATAAGTATTAAGTTTCATTAGGCCTTGACGCTCCAAATCAGAAAACTCAAAAGGCCTTGACCTCTTCCAGCCCTTGTGATCACCAGTTCTCTCCACCTTTCCATATTCTCACCTTTCTTTGTTTTGTTTTGTTTTTTCTGAGACAAGGTCTGTTCTGTCGCTCAGGCTGGAGTCCAGTGGTGTGATCTCTGCTCACTGCAGCCTCAAACTTGTGGAGCTCAGGTGATCCTCCCACCTCAGCCTTCCAAGTAGCAGGAACTACAGGCATGCGCCACCACACATGGCTAATTTTTGTATTTTTTGTAGAGATGGGGTTTTGCTTTGTTGCCCAAGTTGGTCTCAACCTCCTGGGCTCAAGTGATCCTCTTGCCTTGGCCTCCCAAAGTGCTGGGATTACAGATGTGAGCCACCGCGTCCAGCCTCACCTTTTGTCTTTTTGATGGCACCCTATTTTTAGCTGGAAGTGCCAGGACCTTCACTGAAGGTGGTAGGACTGGCTGGGTCTCTTGGAGAAGGCAGTAGCTCCTAACCCTTTCCTTTTTTATTTAATTGAAGTTTTTTTTCCTCTTGTCTGCCTTTTAATTTGATCATTTTTCATTTCCGTAGGGTTCTTTGATTGCTAAGGCCTCATCCCCAAGGGGCTTGAGAGTAGGGAAAGATGTGGGAACAATAATTAGCAAAATTGCACTGAACTGTAAGATTATACCTTGTGCAGAACTTTTTGTTAAATGGGTTTAGAAATAAAAAAGTAACATGAGAAGTCCTAGCCTCTTCAAGTTTACACAAAAATTGCGCTGAACTGTAGATTATACCTTGTGCAGAACTTTTTGTTAAATGGGTTTAGAAATAAAAAAGTAACATGAGAAGTCCTAGCCTCTTCAAGTTTACACAAAAATTGCGCTGAACTGTAAGATTATGCTTTATGCAGAACTTTTTGTTAAATGGGTTTAGAAATAAAAAAGTAACATGAGAAGTTACTTCAAGTTTACAGTCCAATAGTGGGGGGATGAGACGTGAGAATTAGAATTACAGTGTCCAGTAGTACTGTCTTAAGAGCTAGGTGGGGAGTAGAACTAAATGTTCAGTTCAGAGGAGATCGCAGTTTAGGCTGAGGCTGTTTCAGGGAGGGAAAGGAGCAGAGGGGAGTGGAGCTGGGCATTGCAAAATTTATTTAAGTGTGGGCATTCCATTCTAGGGGAGTAGGGGAGCCAGGGCTTGAAATAGAACCTGCCAGGGAATTCTAATCACAAAGCAGTTTTGAAGCTGACTGGAAATTAGTCTCAGGATTAACTTCTATTTGGTTATCACAAATACTCTTTTAAGGTGGCTTCTATGAAATTTTGAATTAGGAAAATTTTCACGTACATTTTAATGATTTTTCACAAGATACACTTAATATTTAGAAATTATTATTTGTAAAATGTGGACTTACAATGTTCTATTTATCCATTCACTCATCTATCCATTAATCTCTTCTTCATCTGCTTGTCCTCAGATAGTTGAGGGTCCTTTATGATCTGGGCATTTTCAGAGTGCTGGGCTAGAAACATTATACAAGTATGGTTCCCTTTTGCAGTTTCTGTAGTCTTAATCATGACTGGTACACATAAGAGAGTAGAAGGAAAGCTGTAAGTTTTTTAAAATTTTTTTTTTGAGACGGTCTCACTCGGTCACCCCAGGCTGGAGTGCAGCAGCGCGATCTCGACTCACTGCTTTCCGGGCTCAACTGGTCCTCCCACCTCAGCTTCTGAGTAGTGAGACTACAGGTGTGCACCACTATGCTTGGCCAATTTTTGTAGTTTTTCTGGAGATGGGGCCTTGTCATGTTGCCCAAGCTAGTCTGAAACTCCTGGGCTCAAACAGTCTGCCTGCCTTGGTCTCCCAAAGTGCTGGGATTACAGGCGTGAACCACTGCACCCTGGCTAGAAGACTATTTTGTGTATAGAAAGGATTGGTAGATGGAAAAACTGGAGACAGAAAGATTGTTAGTAGGCTTGAGGTTATTAGAACTTATGAAATTTGGTGCTCGGGTCTTAGAGCAAACAGGATTGATCAGAAGGATTTTTATAGAAGAATTCTTAGGATTTCACAATCATTAAAGCTTAGGAGAGAAGAATATCAGTTTGAGTTTGAGGAACCAGTAGGGTAGAAATACTGTCTTAATTATTAGCAAGCTATCAATGCTAATTGTAGAAAAAGATTGAGAAAATATAGATTGCAAAAAATTAAAATAAAACCCGTAGTTCTCCTTGTATTCGTTCAAAATTCTATTTTCATTCATTGTCTGCTATATGCTAGGGACTGTGCTGTGGAAGACAGATGCATATATAAACATAGATGTATGTATGTATTTGCATAATTACAAACTAATAGTTGTGAAGGAAAATTGGAAGATACTGTGTTAGAATGGGTGTGTGGGGAAGGGGACAGGGACAGTCTTTCTAAGGAAATGGTATTTAAGCAGAGACCCACAGGATGAGTAGGAACCAAGTCCAGTGAAGACAGACCTACTAGTACAGTAGGTCTCAAGTACAGTAGGTCTTGAATACTCAAGGTCCTGAAGTGAGAAAGAGCTTGTTTTTGTTTGAGGAACGGAAAGGTGGTCCATGTGGCAGGAGTGGGATGACCAGGCGAAAGGCATGAGATAGTAGGACTTACAAGTCAGGTGAAGGGTTTTATATTTTCTTTTTTTTTTTTTTTTTTCTGAGACGGAGTCTCGCTCTGTCGCCCAGGCTGGAGTGCAGTGGCCGGATCTCAGCTCACTGCAAGCTCCGCCTCCCGGGTTTACGCCATTCTCTCGCCTCAGCCTCCCGAGTAGCTGGGACTACAGGCGCCCGCCATCTTGCCCGGCTAGTTTTTTGTATTTTTTTAGTAGAGACGGGGTTTCACCGTGTTAGCCAGGATGGTCTCGATCTCCTGACCTCGTGATCCGCCTGTCTCGGCCTCCCAAAGTGCTGGGATTACAGGCTTGAGCCACCGCGCCCGGCCGGGTTTTATATTTTCATACTGAGTGCCATTGGGAAGCCATTGATGGATTTTTGGGGAGTGATATGCCCAGTCCTCATTTAAAAAAAAAAAAAAAGTAGCTAGATGTGGAGATGTGGTAGCTCATGCCTGTAATTCCAACACTTTGGGAGGCTGAGGTGGGAAGATGACTTCAAGACCAGCCTGGGTAACACACTGTCTTTACAAAAAAGTATGTAAAAGAAAAATGAGCTAAGTGTTGTGGTGCATCCCTTTAGTCCCAGGTACTTGGCAGGCTAAGGTGAGATGATCACTTGAGCGCAGGAGGTTGAGGCTGCAGTGAGCCATGATCACGCCACTCCACTCCAGCCTGGGTAACAGAGCGAGAATCTGTCTCAAACAACAACTCCTGGATGGATTGAAGAAAGGCAAGTGAAGGAAATTGAGAAGTAACGTCTTGGTGTATATTATTATTCCAGTCTTGGTTTTTTTCTTTTCTTTTTTTTTTTTTTTGAGACGGAGTCTCACTCTGTCGCCCAGGCTGGAGTGCAGTGGCACGATCTCAGCTCCCTGCAAACTCCGCCTCCTGGACTCATGCCGTTCTCCTGCCTCAGCCTCCTGAGTAGCTGGGACTACAGGCGCCTGCCACCACGCCCGGCTAATTTTTTTGTATTTTTAGTAGAAACAGGGTTTTACCATGTTAGCCAGGATGGTCTCGATCTCCTGACCTCATGATCCGCCTGCCTCAGCCTCCCAAAGTGCTGGGATTAAAGGCGTGAGCCACCGCACCTGGCCTCCAGTCTTGTTTTAAATGAGTTTGCCTTTCTTTTTACTTAAAAAAGAGGGAGGGGAAAGTATCTTAAGACTGCTTTGTAGGCCGGGAGCGGTGGCTCAAGCCTGTAATCCCAGCACTTTGGGAGGCCGAGACGGGCGGATCACGAGGTCAGGAGATCGAGACCATCCTGGCTAACACGGTGAAACCCCGTCTCTACTAAAAATACAAAAAACTAGCCGGGCGACGTGGCGGGCGCCTGTAGTCCCAGCTACTCCGGAGGCTGAGGCAGGAGAATGGCGTAAACCCGGGAGGCGGAGCTTGCAGTGAGCTGAGATCCGGCCACTGCACTCCAGCCCGGGTGACAGAGCAAGACTCCGTCTCAAAAAAAAAACAAAAACAAAAACAAAAACAAAACAAGACTGCTTTGTAACCCTTTTTCTCTTAATGACATATAGTGACCATAAATGTTGGGGAAACCTGCCCCACACCACCCAGCGGGTACCCCAACTCCGGCGGAGACAAAGGAGTTAGAGACAGAATAAGTGTTTAAAAAGGGTCCAGGGGACCGGAGGAGCATCAGAGGCTTGTTCACTGCCCAGAGCTCCACCTAATTTATTGGTTTACAAGCTCTTTGTTCTTAGGGCAGATGAGAGGGGGAGGAAGGGATGAGGAAAAGGATTAATCAGTGAAGGAGAACTCGAGAGTCATTCATTAAGATGTATAGCAGTGGCGGTTTCTGTGAATTTCCTTGAGCAAAGGCATGTGTCTAAACTACTTAAGGTCTTTAGCTTATTGGAACTGAAATGGGTGGGAGTGGGTTTCAGGAGGAGCCAAGATATTTGATTATACTCCATTGCTTCGAGGGAGTATCATCTCCCTGAGCAACCTGGGGAATACCACTGAGCGGTTACGGTTACGCTCTCAGGGCATAAAGACATGAAGGCGGGCCGGGCGCGGTGGCTCAAGCCTGTAATCCCAGCACTTTGGGAGGCCGAGACGGGCGGATCACGAGGTCAGGAGATCGAGACCATCCTGGCTAACACGGTGAAACCCCATCTCTACTAAAAATACAAAAACTAGCCGGGCGAAGTGGCGGGCGCCTGTAGTCCCAGCTACTCGGGAGGCTGAGGCAGGAGAATGGCGTGAACCCGGGAGGCGGAGCTTGCAGTGAGCTGAGATCCGGCCACTGCACTCCAGTCCGGGCGACAGAGCGAGACTCCGCCTCAAAAAAAAAAAAAAAAGACATGAAGGCAATAAGGAGACTTTTCTCCTCAGAGGCCGCCTATGGCTCCTCATGGGTGTCTCACACAGGGGAGACCAACTCAACTGGCACCCCAGAAACTCTTTCCCACATGTCCACCTTTTTTGTCTTTATTGATTTTTTTTTTTTTATTAACCACCATTGCTGTCATGGCTTGATCATGGTGTCTGGCTTCTCTCCCAAGGCGCCATCTGCATCTGTAGACTAAAAACAAACAGCGTAAACAGACACAAACTAAAATAAAATTTGCAATTGTTGATCCACCTATGGTTTTAATCCACTTTAAAGGATTGATATTAGAAAGGCCCTCATTGGCTCCAGCAAGAATATCAGCTCCAGGCAACAGAGTGAGATGAGCCTGAGATGCCTCAAAGACTTGTTTTTTCAGTTTAGCAATATCTAGTTTTAAATTATCTGCTTTTCCATGTAGGGGATGTCTAATCGTCTCCCAGTGGTGTTCAGTGGCATTATAAGAGCTAGGAGTAATACAAAAATCAGAAGTATTCCAGTCATGTTGCATTTGAATTCTATGCTCCAAACTCATAATCCAATTTTCCATCCACATTACTGTTTGATGGAGATCATTAATTTGATTTGCCAATTTTTGATCCATTTGGCTTTCTGAATTCCAAAGCTTAGAAGATTTTTTTCTGCCAACTTTCCACAAAGCCTGCAGTTTGAATAGAAGAGTGAAAGCAACACCAGCAGCAGCAGCAGTGGCTATGACAGCTATAAGGCCTATGATCACAGCTGTTAAAGTAAATATGAATCTCTTTGATCTATTAGTATGCCTTTTAGTACTTCAGTGATAATATGTATGGAGGGAGAGGCCTCCCAAGGTCTATTGAAGAAAATATAGGTATCCATACTCCTTCTCAGGCCCTAGCCAGTAAAATGGTATTATCTTTATTAAAGGTAGAATTAATGGAGGTAAAAAGACGACAGTTGAGGCATGATATGGTTTGAGAGTCAGGTAAGATATTAATTTTTCCCACTGCCAACATAAAAGGTTTAACGCAACTCTGCAATGGGACTGTCCAGTTAGAGGTCATGTATACAGCAAATCAAAGTTTTTTACTGTGGGTCTCTGTTTTATATTGTCCTTTCCAAATCTGAATTGGGGTTTGAGCCATCATTATTTTCCACCATTCTGGATGTTCTGGACTTACAATTGGATCAGTCATTTTTGGGCTTAGAGGAGCCATACCATTCTCCTCCTGCTTAATAGGGTATTTTGTTTCAATTCTTCTATATAATTTTGGTGCATTATCTGGGTAGTCGTTGGCAAAAGGAGTCTCTCTACAATCTTTGCGCTGTCCAGTACAATTTACTGCAAAGCGTCCCCTAGGGTCCCAGTCAATGACGATTCCATGGGAATTATTTTGCAGTACAGCAGCGCCGTTTGCAATACAATCTTACCAGGTTAGCACCTCTAGCTTTTCAGACCATTTAGTGGCCTGCCTAGGGCAGGGCTTCTTATTAGGTTTAAATTTATTAATCTGGCTATGTGTCATAACATAGCTGTGCTTCAAAGTATTTAATAGTGTCCAAAGATTGAAATGTTCTTCCACTGATTTTCTGAATAAAGGCTTTTGATCCATTATGTGCAGGGACATAAACCATCCAACTTTGTTTATCATAATTTAAACATCCTGTTGCTGGCCCCAGGCAGATGGGAGGAAAGCGATAACCATTGGAAACATTTATTAACATTCTTTCCTCCTCTGGATGGGTAAGATCTCGGTTATCTGTTGGTCCAGGCATCCAGACACTATCATTAACATAAACCTCCACCATGGTGGGGGTCTAACCATGTAACAGGCCTAATCAGTGGTGGGAATCGAATGTAGGCCCAATAAGTGTAATTTTGATCTGCCTCAGCTACAGGGAGACTCACCACCAGGGAGATTACCGCCATCATAGCTACCGTTAGATTACTGGTGGTCAGTGGCTTGTTCTGAGACCTCACTGTTCTCTTCTGCAATGTGAGCTAGACTCTTCATCTGCCCCCAGGTTGGTGGAGTTGCTTGGCGAGTTTTACTGGTTTCTATCTGCTCAACAGAGATGTTCATCTGAGCCATCTAACGAACGGGTTGCAGGGATATTCTGAGGTCTTTTCCTCTTCTTTGGATTCTGGCTAATGGCACAGCTTAAGATGTCTTGTGGGTACCCAGACAGGAAGCTGATTCTCTCCTGGTGAGATAACAAGCAAACCCTCGACCCCATGTAATAATTTTGCCCTTTTCCCAGGTTTTGATTCTAACGTCCTTCTACCACATGTTTTCCTTCATGAGGATTTATTTTTGTCCTGTCAAATGCTGCTCTGCTGCTGTTGTAACCTGATCTCTCTCTAGACAAATTTAAAAAATTTGAAGTGATAAGAGCCAAGTGTAGCTGCATTTGGGGAGTGGAGTATTCTGTTTCCCCCGTCTGTCTTTTGTTTTTGTAATTGAGATTTTAAGGTTCCATTAGCCCGTTCAACAATGGCTTGACCTTAATAATTATAGGGTATTCCAGTACTGTGCTCAGTGTGCCATTGTTGAAGGAACATTATAAAGAATTACTACGGTAGCCTGGGCCATTGCTGTTTTAATCTTTTGTGGGATGCCCATGGCAGCGAAACAGGAAAGTAAATGTCTTTTAATATGAGTAGCTGCTTCACCTATTTGGCAAGTTGCCCATACTAAAGTTATCTATAGTGACATGGACGTATGCAAATTTCCTGAATGAAGGTACATGGGTTACGTTCATTTGCCACAGCATATTGGGGGTTAACCCTTGGGTTAACACCATTCCCTTCATGTAGCAGTTGTAGTACCTGGCATTGGGGGCAATGTTGCACAATGTCCTTTGCCTGTCTCCAAGTAATTTGATATTTTTGTTTAAGTCGTGCTGCATTAACATGTGTTAGAGAGTGAAAATCTTGGGCATTAGTAAGCACAGTGGAAACTAGTAAATCAGCTTGATAGCCCTTACAAGGGACCCGGGGAGATTAGTGTGTGCTTGAATGTGTGTAATACAGAAAGGAAAACAGCGATCATGCGCTACCTTTTGTAAAGAAGAAAACAGCTGATGAGTTGTTCATTCACAAGATATTTAATGAGTGCAGTTTCTATGTATTGAGTAGCTTGAACAATATAAGCTGAATCAGAGACAATATTTGCAGGCTGCTTAAAGTCTTCTAACACAGCTTAGAAGATTGTGCCGATTGAAAGTCAGTTTGAATAATTCTGTTTTTAGGTCCCACATAAGCTGCTTTTCCATTGCTAGAGCCGTCTGTAAACACAGTCACTGCTTCTTCCAGTGGAGCACTGCGGGTAATTTTTGGAAGGACCCATGTTGTTAGCTTTATACACTGAAAAATTTTGTTTTTTGGATAATGACTGTCAAGAACTCCAGTGAAGCCAGCTAAATTTATTTGCCAATTGACTGAATTAACAAAGGCTTGCTGAATCTGATTTTTGTTCATTGGAACTATAATCTCATCTGGATCTGAGCCACAAGGTTTAACGACTCTAAGGCAAGCTTGCCCAATCAAGATTGCCATCTGATCCAAGTATACTGTGAGTGTTCTGACAGTATTGTGAGACAGAAAAGAACATTCAACTAAGTCCTCTCTCAGCTATAACCCCTGTAGGAGAATGGAGAGTAGGGAACACAATGAACTGTAGTGGTAAACTTGAGTTTATTCTTTTAACCTGGGCCTGTCACATTTTTTCTTCAATCATTTGTAATTCTTTGGCAGCCTCAGGAGTCAGTTCTCGTTTACTATTGAGAGCAGGGTCTCCTCTTAAAATAGAGAACAGATTAGATATAGCATAGGTAGGGATTCCCAAAGTAGGTCTAATCCAATTGATATTTCCTAATAATTTTTAAAAGTCTTTTGAAGTTTTCAGAGAGTCTTTTCAAATTTGAACCTTTTGGGGTTTAATTGTGCTTTCCTGAACCTGCATTCCCAAATATTGGGAAAGTGTGGCCGTTTGAATTTTATCTGGTCGTATGAGCAATCCAGCATTGGCTACCACCTCCTGTAAATATGAATAACACTGGATAAGTCGGTCTCAATTTTTGGCTACACACAATATGTCATCCATATAATGAATGATATATGAATCTGGAACTGATCTCTCACAGGTTGAATAGCCTTCCCCTCAAAAGTTTGGCAAATAGTAGGACTATGCAGCATACCCTGTGGCAGGACTTTCCAATGATATCTGGCTGCTGGTTCCTTGTTGTTCGTAGCAGGAATAGTAAAAGCAAATTTCTCAAAATCAGACTCTGCTAGACGAATATTAAAAAAGC
Organism: Trachypithecus francoisi; assembly: GCF_009764315.1. Classification (NCBI taxonomy): domain Eukaryota; kingdom Metazoa; phylum Chordata; class Mammalia; order Primates; family Cercopithecidae; genus Trachypithecus; species Trachypithecus francoisi. Next base: position 66,355,736 of record NW_022681465.1, on the reverse strand, counting down.
AGTCCTTCAGATCTATAATTATTAATGGCCAGTCTCTAGGAATCATGGTGGGGGATGGAAGCCCCGGCTTCAGGGCGCCCGTTGGCTGGATGACTGCACTGTCCACTGGTAAGTCGGTTAGCATGCGCCATCTGCCAGATTTTTTCTTTATAACAAACACTGGCAAATTTCCATGGAGAAAATGTGGGCTCAATGTTTCCTTTGTTTAATTGTTCTTTGACTGATTCCTGTAAGGCCCCCAATTTTTCCTGAGAAAGCGGCCACTGCAAACAGGATTTTGGGTCTTCCATTTTAAAGGAATAGGACTTGGAGGCTCAACAGTGACCGCCCCTAAAAATGGTAACCTAATCCTTTTCGGTCATTTTTTACAGTAATCTGTATTGGTTCAATAGTGCCCATCTCCTGTTTTCCTAGGCCTTTCTTGGGAACATAGCCCATGTTTGACATTATTTTTTGACTAGCTTGACCGTACTGGGGAGAAGGGATTGAAATTTCTGTGCCCCGTTGCTGAAGCAGATCTCTCCCCCATAAGTTAACAGGAATGAGCGTAATTAGAGGTTGTATTGTGCCTTCCTGTTCTTCTGGACCAAGATATGGTAAGATAAAAGTACTTTGGAAAACTTCTGAAGCAGTTCTGACCCCAACAAGACCCACTGGGGCCTTTTGTTTGGGCCAGTTTTTTGGCCATTGATAAAGAGCTATGATCAACACTTCAGCTCCTGTGTCAACCAGACCCTCAAATTGTTTTCTTTAAATAGTGACCATACAAATAGGTCTATTGTCAGAGACTTGATTTACCCAATAGGCAGCCTTTCCTGCTGAATTTATGCTTCCAAATCCTCCTATTCTTTTTTCTGAGCTTTCTCCTAACTTAACATACGGTAAAAGCAACTGTTGAGCTGTTCTGTCACCTGGATTAGCACTCCAGGGAACAGTGGAGGAGATAACAATTTGAATTTCGCCCTGGCAATCAGAGTCCACTTGAATTCCCTTTAAGTCTAAGCTGGACCTTCCCAAGTCCCACCATGCCGTTTGGCAATGGACCGTAAACTCCTGTTCGGACCTTCCTAGGAGGCTTCCCAGGAAGGAGGGATATGACTTCGGTACAGCATAAATCTACTGCCCTGTTTTTAGCTGTGGAGGGGGACAATTGCTGTACATTTGTACAGGGATAGACTGGGCCGGGAATGTTGTGTTTGGAGTCAGGGATGTCCCGTCCTGAATTGGGAATGCCCTGTTTTGAATTGGGGCCCGGGGCAGGCCCCTCTGTCCATTTCCTGGCAAGGGCTGTCCACTGTTATCAAACTTTGAATAACATTAATTAGCCCAGTGTTTTCCTTTTTTACATGCAGGACAGGTACCTGGTTCTCTGCTTTTTCCTCCTGAGTTTTGCCTTTTTTGGCTCTTTGTACACTCTCTTTTTGTATGTCCTGCCTGTCCACAATTATAGCAAAATCCAGGGAACACTCGTGTTTTTTGTTACCCTTAGTCCAGCCGTTGCCTGAGCAAGGAGGCTGGCCTTATGTAAGTGCCCCCTAATGCCATTGCAGGCTTTAATGTATTTACTTAAAGTTTTTTCATCATTTAGATCTGCCTTTCCCTTAATAGGTCTAATTGCTGCCTGACATGCTGTATTAGCATTTTCATAAGCAAGCAGCTGAATGATCATTTTTTTGGCATGAGAATCTGAAATAGCATTTTGAGCTGCATCTTGCAAACGGGTGATAAAATCTGGATAAGGCTCTCTTGGACCCTGTCGAACTGAGTTTAAAAAAAGGATAAGTAGTACCAGGGTTGTGAATTTTTTCTCAGGCTCTTAGGCATATAGTTCTGAGCTGATCAACAGCCTCATCACCCATTACCATCTGTTGATTTAGAGTACCCCATGCCTGTCCGATTCCAAGCAGTTGATCAGATGTGATGTTAACGGGAGGTTGGGCTTGAGCATTTCTGCATGCCTGATTTGTTGCTTCATCATCCACCAGGTTTTAAATTGGAGAAATTCAGTGGGGGACAGGGTGGATCAGGCTAATGACTCCCAATCCATAGGTAGTAAGTGCCGGTTATAAGCCACAGATTGTAACAAGGAATGAACATAAGGAGAATTTGACCTATATTGTCCAATTGTTTGCTTTAAGTATTGTAATATTTTAAAAGGAAATGGCTCCCAGCATGCTTGAGCATGTTCTCTAGGCTCCTCAGCTGGTGAAATAATTTCCGGAAACTGCCAAGCATCCAAATTCCCCATTTCTCATGTCTGGTGAATGGATGCCTGGATTGTTCCTGCACCATAATTTGTATTTGGGCAGGCTCACAGCATTCCTCTACCATAATTAACAGGTGGACAAGCCTGGATCATTCCCTCACCATAACTGGCTGTTGGGCGAGCCTGAAGCTTCCCTTCACCATAGTTAATGGCGGGGCGTGCAACAGTGGGAGCGGCGAGCTGTGTCTCAGGCTCCCGTTCCAAAAATTCTTAAGGCTGAGGCGGGGTGGCTGTTCTGGACCTTCCCATAAAAGCACAGTAGGTGGCACTGTTTCTGCAGTAGGTAGAACTGTTTCATAAGTTTTTGGCAGTTAGAATATATAGTTTCCCGTTTCTCCCCCCTTTTTAAACTAGACTGTGATGGTTCACTTTGTGGACCATCAGACTCCTAATTACTAAACTTTTCTGTATCATCCTGAAACTCCTCCTCCTCCTCCTCAGTGGAAGGGCTCCAGTGCTGTTTTAATTGCCGACCACACAGACCAAGTGGAGAAGAGAATATCGTGGCCCTCTTGTTGAGCTCGTTTTAAGTCTGATCCCAACCTTGTGCCAGTCTTTTACATCCATGGTTCCATATTCTGGAAACCAAAGAGAATACTTTTCTATGAGATGGAACAAAGATGTGAGATTTTGGGTACTCACAATTACCCCCGCATGGCACAAGAACTGCTGCACCAGGCTTAAGTAATTAGTAAACTTACTTTCAGCCTGACCCATATTTTCCTGAGGTTACCCTGGAATTCTCCAAGCGCCCTACTTACCCGTAGAGCCTGAAGTGAAAATGTACTTGGGCATTCTTCATCAGTCATCCTCCATTTCCCATGCTCTGGCGTTTCTTTGCCGGATTATTTGTAGAGATTACCGGGGAGCCCCATGTTGGGCGCCATATGGGGAAACCAGCTCCACACCACCCAGCGGGTACCCCAAGTCCGGTGGAGACAAAGGGGTTAGAAAGAGACAGAATAAGTGTTTCAAAGGTGAGTCCAGGGAACCAGAGCATCAGAGGCTTGCTCACGGCCCAGAGCTCTTGGGCTCTGCCTAACTTATTGGTTTACAAGCTCTTTGTTCTTAGGGCAGTTGGGAGGGGGAGGAAGGGATGAGGAAAAGGATTAACCAGTGAAGGAGAACTCGTGAGTCATTCAATAAGATGTATAGCAGTGGCGGTTTCTGTGAATTTCCTTGAGCAAAGGCATGTGTCTAAACTACTTAAGGTCTTTAGCTTATTGGAACTGAAATGGGTGGGAGTGGGTTTCAGGAGGAGCCAAGATATTTGATTATACTCCATTGCTTCGAGGGAGTATCATCTCCCTGAGCAACCTGTGGAATACCACTGAGCGGTTACGCTCTCAGGGCATAAAGACATGAAGGCAATAAGGAGACTTTTCTCCTCAGAGGCCGCCCATGGCTCCCCATGGGTGTCTCACACAGGGGAGACCAACTCAACTGGCACCCCAGAATCTCTCTTTCCCACAGATAAATACAGATTTACATGGTATGTTCTCATGGAAAAAAATTCAAATGACACAGTCAGAAGAATGATGTCTCATTGTTTGTAGTGACTGCATTATAGAACATGTTATGTAATCTTATTAGACCTTTATTACAAAATATAGTCATATTGTGGGTCTTCATTACTTTCTTCTTTAATGGTCTGGAAATCACATGATTACTTTTTTTTTTTTTTTTTTTTTTGAGATGGAGTCTTGTTCTGTCACCCAGGCTGAAGTGCAGTAGTACGACCTTGGCTCACTGCAGCCTCCGCCTCCCGGGTTCACGCCATTCTCCTGCCTCAGCCTCCCGAGTAACTGGGACTACAGGCGTCTGCCACCACGCCTGGCTAATTTTTTGTATTTTTAGTGGAGACCAGGTTTCACTGTGTTAGCCAGGATGGTCTCAATCTCCTGACCTTGTGATCCGCCTGCCTTGGCCTCCCAAAGTGCTGGGATTACAGGCATGAGCCACCACGCCTGGCTCATGATTACTTTTTTGGTCTTTATGTTTGTGTTAGTGGATTCTTATATGTAAGGCTCTGCCTTTTTCTAGCTGGCAGCCAATACTCTTAGTTATTTCTTAATGCCTAGTCAGACTCTTCACCTTAATCTGACTTCTTAGTTGCTTTCACATCCTTTTTGCCTACCATTGTGTATCTAGTATCTAGCACAATGCCTAGTATTGCACAGGTGTTTGTCTTTAGAATGAATGAGGGAATGCCATTTTATTTATATCAGTATTATGATAATAACATTGGAATTGGAATTATTATTTCTTTTCATTCTGTGCCTTTATATCTTAGTCATCTTTATCACCTCTGTTTAGTAATGTCTTGGCACTCAATAGAGTTTATTGAGTTAAAATTATTCTTGAAATATATTACTTCCAGCCAGGTGTGGTGGCTCATGCCTGTAATCCCAGCACTTTGGGAGACCAAGGCAGGAGGATTGCCTGAGCCCAGGAGTTCGAGACCAGCCCTGGGCAACACAGCAATAACCTGTCTCTATTTTAATAATAAAAATGTATATTAAACAAATAGAAATTTATTACTTCCAATAATTTTTTTTCCCCCAGTCTCACTCTGTCACCCAGGCTAGAGTGCAGTTGTATAATCATAGCTTACTGCAGCCTTGAACTCCTAGGCTCAAGTGATCCTCCTACCTCAGTTTATTTTGAGAATTTAAAAAATTACGGTTTTTACTTTATGCAGCATTATGCCTCAGCCTCCCAAGTGGGAATGATTTTCTGCTTTTAGAAAATAATACAGAAGCCAGTATCTAATAAATGTTATAGTGACTTGATATAAAACTTACATAGGACTTGTCAAAATGTCCTCAACTTAAAATACTTAAAATACAGTGTGATGCAGTAGTAAAAGTGCTGTATCTAGAGGCACAGCTCTGGGGCTTGAGGTACCGCTGCTCTAGAGTGTGAATGTAGTCATATTTCTTAGTTTCTCTAAACCTCAGATTTTTCAAATGTAAAAAGGTGATAATACTGTACTAGGTAATTGTAGAACCTAGATGATAATTTATAAATGGCTTTGCAAACTAAAATGTTATTCTCTTGTATTAAATAAAACCTTCGTGTTTCTTATAGAAGAATAAAGGCTGTGGCTTATAGTTAGGTCTTACTAACAAGATGCTGTTAAATATACTTTAAAAAGCCACTAATGAAAGCCCTTAAAAATTCATTTGCTTGAGAGGGAGTGTCTGCTCACACTTTGTTTTGTGCTCTCTGCTATGAAGTGATCAGTGGCAAGTGTGGAAAGAAACAAGTGATAACCAGTCAAGCACCCCAGTCTGAAAATCTGAAATTTGAAATGGTTCTAAAATTTGAAACCTTTTCAGTGCTGACATGATACTACAAATGGAAGATTCCATACCTGGCACACTTTGTATCATGCTCAAAACTATTTAAAATATTGTATAAAATTACATTTGGCTATGTGTATAAGGTGTATGTGAAACACAAATGAATTTTGTATTTAGACTTAGGTCCCATCCCTAAGGTATCTCAATATCTATATGCAAATATTCCAAAATCTAGAATCTGAAACACTTCTCGTCCCAAGTACAGGGATACTCAACCTGTACCCTCTTCTGTTTTCAGAGGGCTGAAAGGAAGCACACTTAGATCATGCATTAAATAAACAGGTCTTGGAAGGCAGGACAGAAAAAGAGAGCCAGGGCTTTGGAGCTAGGTAGACCAATTTCATTTCCTGCTTTGCCTCAGTGCGTGGCAGGTCCTCTGAGCCGCAGTTCCATTATCTTGTGAAATTGGAAGAATAGTGCCTACTTTACAAGGTTTTCTAAGAATTAGAAAAAATGTACACTGAACGCTTAGCACGATTTTAACAGAGTAGATACTCAGTGTATGGTAGAGTGTGACTGTGTGCACTTTAAAAAAGGATTTGGAAGCATACATGCCAAATGTTAATGGAGATTATCTTGAAGAGGGAATGTGTGAGGGATGGAAGGGGAAGAGAAGGTAGAGACTTAATTTTCTGTCATGTATTTCTATTTGAATTTTTTTTTAAAACAAGTGAGAGTACCTGAGAAGTCCGTATAAGTGGCCAAGAGCACTCAGTTGAAGGAATAGGCGGCAGAAGAGTAACCTGACAGAGCCAGAGCAGAAGCTGCCAGAGCAAAGCCAGGAGAGGGGGGTTGTGGAGCCAACAGGAGGAGGAGGGAAGAGTAGTGGAGATGGACTTGCTGACGATGCCTTCAAAGAGTCTGCTGTGAATGGAAAGGAGATAGGGCAGGGTTGGTCCAGGTCTGTCTCTTGTGTGTGATGGTAAATGTGAGAATATTTGAAGGCCAATAGGCAGGTGCTAGTATACATGTTAGATTTTAAAGTATTTTAGGAGGGCAGGAGTTGTGAGCAAAGGTAAATGTGGAAGTAGGAGAGAATGGGTAGGATTAGCTTTAGGCAGACTGTGTACTGTAACCAGACAAAAGAGCGGGTATGTATGAAATTGAGTTTATTGAGTTGGTTTGATTTTGTGAAGTTATCTGCTGAAAATGAGCTGAGTTTAGAGGTTTGGGGAGAATCGGGTTTTGAAATACCTGATATGGAGAGTGGTAAGAGCTCTGAGTAGGGAAACTGATTTGCCTTGTGTGTGTGTGTGGGTGTGTGTTTTGAGTCGGTTTTTCTCTTGTTACCCAGGCTGGAGTGCAATGGCATGATCTCGGCTTACTACAACCTCCTCCTCCTGGGTTCAAGCGATTCTCCTGCTTCAGCTTCCCAAGTAGCTGGGATTACAGGCATGCACCACCATGCCTGGCTAATTTTGTATTTTTAGTAGCAATGGGGTTTCACCATATTGGTCAGGCTGGTCTTGATCTCCTGACCTCAAGTTATTCACCTGCCTTGGCCTCCCAAAGTGCTGGGATAACAGGCGTGAGCCACTGTGCCCAACCCCAGTATCATTAAAGGTTTAGTTTAAGTTGGAGATAGTACATGTACTGAGATTACAATTTTTTTTACATCAGTTCAGAAACACAGGTACAGATATGGAGAAAGTGACAGCTGAATTGATCCGAGGCTGGAATTTTGCTAGTTGAATGCAGTGGAAAACAATGGATGTGTTTAGAAAACTAGTAAGGGTGTAGTTGAAGGTAGTGTACTCTGGCCTTATTTGCCCATCTTTGAATTGAGATCAATACTAATAGCACTTAGTTCAGAAGGTTGTTGTGAAGGTTGAAATGAACTCCCACAGTACTTAGTACTCAGAAGAGTGCTTTGCACATGATATGTGTACAGTAACTTATTGTGCTGGGTGGGGATGAGGGAAAGAATGGAGGAGACTGGTGGGTAAAAAAGGAGGGAGGCTGAGGATTGGAATCCTCATAAGGATGATGAAAAGTTACTTGTGGATTGAATTTCCTAGTTGGATTTGGTTCTCATCGATAGGTAGTGGGTTCAGGGTTGCTGATGTCCAAGTTCCTAGGGAGTGACAGCTAAGATCCCTGGTTTTGAGTGAAGACCATGAGAATAGAGGCACTGGTGATCAGGGGCCTGGCTACTACTTCTGTGAAAAAACACATTGTGGGGGGCGGAGCAAGATGGCCGAATAGGAACAGCTCCAGTCTCCAACTCCCAGCGCGAGTAACACAGAAGACCGGTGATTTTTGCATTTTCAACTGAGGTACTGGGGTCATCTCTCTAGGGAGTGCCGGACAATCGGTGCTGGTCAGCTGCTGCAGCCTGACCAGCGTGAGCTGAAGCAGGGCGAGGCATCGCCTCCCCTGGAAGCGCAAGGGGGAAGGAAATCCGTTTTCCTAGCCAGGGGAACTGAGACACATAACACCTGGAAAATCGCGTAACTCCCACCCCAATACTGCGCTTTAAGGAAACAGGCACACCAGGAGAATATATCCCACACCTGGCCGGGAGGGTCCCACGCCCACGGAGCCTCCCTCACTGCTAACACAGCCGTCTGCGGCGATCTATCCGCAAGGTAGCAGCGAGGCTGGGGGAGGGGCGCCCGCCATTGCTGAGGCTTAAGTAGGTAAACAAAGCCGCTGGGAAGCTCGAACTGGGTGGAGCTCACAGCAGCTCAAGGAAACCTGCCTGTCTCTGTAGACTCCACCTCTGGGGACAGCCCACAGCTGAGGTCCAATAGGGAAAGCAGCGGGGGCGGTGCAGAGGCGAACGACTCTGTCTGACAGCTTTGGGGAGAGCCGTGGATCTCCCAACGCGGAGGTTGAGATCCGAGAACGGACAGACTGCCTGCTCAGGTGGGTCCCTGACCCCTGAGTAGCCTAGCTGGGAGACATCCCCCACTAGGGGCAGTCTGACACCCCACACCTCACAGGGTGGAGTCATCCCTGAGAGGAAACTTCCAAAGGAAGAATCAGACAGGTACACTCGCTGCTCAGCAATATTCTATCTTTGGCAACCTCTGCTGCTGATACCCAGGCAAACAGGGTCTGGAGTGGACCTCAAGCAATCTCCAACAGACCAACAGACAGTCCTTCTGACTGTCAGACGGAAAACTATCAAACAGGAAGGACACCTATACCAAAACCCCATCAGTACGTCACCATCATCAAAGACCAGAGACAGATAAAACCACAAAGATGGGGAAAAAGCAGGGCAGAAAAGCTGGAAATTCAAAAAATAAGAGCGCATCTCCCCCTGCAAAGGAGCGCAGCCCATCGCCAGCAACGGATCAAAGCTGGTCAGAGAATGACTTTGACGAGATGAGAGAAGAAGGCTTCAGTCCATCAAACTTCTCAGAGCTAAAGGAGGAATTACGTACCCAGCGCAAAGAAACTAAAAATCTTGAAAAAAAAGTGGAAGAATTGGCAGCTAGACTAATTAATGCAGAGAAGATCATAAACGAAATGACAGAGATGAAAACCATGACACGAGAAATACGTGACAAATGCACAAGCTTCAGTAACCGACTCGATCAACTGGAAGAAAGAGTATCAGCGATTGAGGATCAAATGAATGAAATGAAGCGAGAAGAGAAACCAAAAGAAAAAAGAAGAAAAAGAAATGAACAAAGCCTGCAAGAAGTATGGGATTATGTAAAAAGACCAAATCTACGTCTGATTGGGGTGCCTGAAAGTGAGGGGGAAAATGGAACCAAGTTGGAAAACACTCTTCAGGATATCATCCAGGAGAACTTCCCCAACCTAGTAGGGCAGGCCAACATTCAAATTCAGGAAATACAGAGAACGCCACAAAGATACTCCTCCAGAAGAGCAACTCCAAGACACATAATTGCCAGATTCACCAAAGTTGAAATGAAGGAAAAAATCTTAAGGGCAGCCAGAGAGAAAGGTCGGGTTACCCACAAAGGGAAGCCCATCAGACTAACAGCAGATCTCTCGGCAGAAACTCTACAAGCCAGAAGAGAGTGGGGGCCAATATTCAATGTTCTTAAAGAAAAGAATTTTCAACCAGAATTTCATATCCAGCCAAACTAAGTTTCATCAGTGAAGGAGAAATAAAATCCTTTACAGATAAGCAAATGCTTAGAGATTTTGTCACCACCAGGCCTGCCTTACAAGAGACCCTGAAGGAAGCCCTAAACATGGAAAGGAACAACCGGTACCAGCCATTGCAAAAACATGCCAAAATGTAAAGACCATCGAGGCTAGGAAGAAACTGCATCAACTAATGAGCAAAATAACCAGTTAATATCATAATGACAGGATCAAGTTCACACATAACAATATTAACCTTAAATGTAAATGGACTAAATGCTCCAATTAAAAGACACAGACTGGCAAACTGGATAAAGAGTCAAGACCCATCAGTCTGCTGTATTCAGGAGACCCATCTCACATGCAGAGACATACATAGGCTCAAAATAAAGGGATGGAGAAAGATCTACCAAGCAAATGGAGAACAAAAAAAAGCAGGGGTTGCAATCCTAGTCTCTGATAAAACAGACTTTAAACCATCAAAGATCAAAAGAGACAAAGAAGGCCATTACATAATGGTAAAGGGATCAATTCAACAGGAAGAGCTAACTCTCCTAAATATATATGCACCCAATACAGGAGCACCCAGATTCATAAAGCAAGTCCTTAGAGACCTACAAAGAGACTTAGACTCCCATACAATAATAATGGGAGACTTCAACACTCCACTGTCAACATTAGACAGATCAACGAGACAGAAAGTTAACAAGGATATCCAGGAATTGAACTCATCTCTGCACCAAGCGGACCTAATAGACATCTATAGAACTCTCCACCCCAAATCAACAGAATATACATTCTTCTCAGCACCACATCGCACTTATTCCAAAATTGACCACATAATTGGAAGTAAAGCACTCCTCAGCAAATGTACAAGAACAGAAATTATAACAAACTGTCTCTCAGACCACAGTGCAATCAAACTAGAACTCAGGACTAAGAAACTCAATCAAAACCGCTCAACTACATGGAAACTGAATAACCTGCTCCTGAATGACTACTGGGTACATAACGAAATGAAAGCAGAAATAAAGATGTTCTTTGAAACCAATGAGAACAAAGATACAACATACCAGAATCTCTGGGACACATTTAAAGCAGTGTGTAGAGGGAAATTTATAGCACTAAATGCCCACAAGAGAAAGCAGGAAAGATCTAAAATTGACACTTTAACATCACAATTAAAAGAACTAGAGAGGCAAGAGCAAACACATTCAAAAGCTAGCAGAAGGCAAGAAATAACTAAGATCAGAGCAGAACTGAAGGAGATAGAGTCACAAAAAACCCTCCAAAAAATCAATGAATCCAGGAGTTGGTTTTTTGAAAAGATCAACAAAATTGACAGACCGCTAGCAAGACTAATAAAGAAGAAAAGAGAGAGGAATCAAATAGACGCAATAAAAAATGATAAAGGGGATATCACCACCGACCCCACAGAAATACAAACAACCATTAGAGAATACTATAAATGCCTCTATGCAAATCGACTAGAAAATCTAGAAGAAATGGATAATTTCCTGGACACTTACACTCTCCCAAGACTGAACCAGGAAGAAGTTGAATCCCTGAATAGACCAATAACAGGCTCTGAAATTGAGGCAACAATTAATAGCCTACCCATGAAAAAAAGTCCAGGACCAGATGGATTCACAGCTGAATTCTACCAGAGGTACAAGGAGGAGCTGGTACCATTCCTTCTGAAACTATTCCAATCAATAGAAAAAGAGGGAATCCTCCCTAACTCATTTTATGAGGCCAACATCATCCTGATACCAAAGCCTGGCAGAGACACAACAAAAAAAGAGAATTTTAGACCAATATCCCTGATGAACATCGATGCAAAAATTCTCAATAAAATACTGGCAAACCGGATTCAGCAGCACATCAAAAAGCTTATCCACCATGATCAAGTGGGCTTCATCCCTGGAATGCAAGGCTGGTTCAACATTCGCAAATCAATAAACGTAATCCAGCATATAAACAGAACCAAAGACAAGAACCACATGATTATCTCAATAGATGCAGAAAAGGCTTTTGACAAAATTCAACAGCCCTTTATGCTAAAAACGCTCAATAAATTCGGTATTGATGGAACGTACCTCAAAATAATAAGAGCTATTTACGACAAACCCACAGCTAATATCATACTGAATGGGCAAAAACTGGAAAAATTCCCTTTGAAAACTGGCACAAGACAGGGATGCCCTCTCTCACCACTCCTATTCAACATAGTGTTGGAAGTTCTGGCTAGGGCAATCAGGCAAGAGAAAGAAATCAAGGGTATCCAGTTAGGAAAAGAAGAAGTCATATTGTCCCTGTTTGCAGATGACATGATTGTATATTTAGAAAACCCCATCGTCTCAGCCCAAAATCTCCTTAAGCTGATAAGCAACTTCAGCAAAGTCTCAGGATACAAAATTAATGTGCAAAAATCACAAGCATTCTTATACACCAGTAACAGACAAGCAGAGAGCCAAGTCAGGAATGAACTTCCATTCACAATTGCTTCAAAGAGAATAAAATACCTAGGAATCCAGCTTACAAGGGATGTAAAGGACCTCTTCAAGGAGAACTACAAACCACTGCTCAGTGAAATCAAAGAGGACACAAACAAATGGAAGAACATACCATGGTCATGGATAGGAAGAATCAATATCGTGAAAATGGCCATACTGCCCAAGGTTATTTATAGATTCAATGCCATCCCCATCAAGCTACCAATGAGTTTCTTCACAGAATTGGAAAAAACTGCTTTAAAGTTCATATGGAACCAAAAAAGAGCCCGCATTGCCAAGACAATCCTAGGTCAAAAGGACAAAGCTGGAGGCGTCACGCTACCTGACTTCAAACTATACTACAAGGCTACAGTAACCAAAACAGCATGGTACTGGTACCACAACAGAGAATAGACCAGTGGAACAGAACAGAGTCCTCAGAAATAATACCACACATCTACAGCCATCTGATCTTTGACAAACCTGACAAAAACAAGAAATGGGGAAAGGATTCCCTATTTAATAAATGGTGCTGGGAAAATTGGCTAGCCACAAGTAGAAAGCTGAAACTGGATCCTTTCCTTACCCCTTATACGAAAATTAATTCAAGATGGATTAGAGACTTAAATGTTAGACCTAATACCATAAAAACCCTAGAAGAAAATCTAGGTAGTACCATTCAGGACATAGGCATGGGCAAGGACTTCATGTCTAAAACACCAAAAGCAACGGCAGCAAAAGCCAAAATTGACAAATGGGATCTCATTAAACTAAAGAGCTTTTGCACAGCAAAAGAAACTACCATCAGAGTGAACAGGCAACCTACAGAATGGGAGAAAATTTTTGCAACCTACTCATCTGACAAAGGGCTAATATCCAGAATCTACCAAGAACTCAAACAAATATACAAGAAAAAAACAACCCCATCAAAAAGTGGGGAAAGGATATGAACAGACATTTCTCAAAAGAAGACATCCATACAGCCAACAGACACATGAAAAAATGCTCGTCATCACTCGCCATCAGAGAAATGCAAATCAAAACCACAATGAGATACCATCTCACACCAGTTAGAATGGCAATCATTAAGAAGTCAGGAAACAATAGATGTTGGAGAGGATGTGGAGAAATAGGAACACTTTTACACTGTTGGTGGGATTGTAAACTAGTTCAACCATTATGGAAAACAGTATGGCGATTCCTCAAGGATCTAGAACTAGATGTACCATATGACCCAGCCATCCCACTACTGGGTATATACCCAAAGGATTATAAATTACTCTACTACAAAGACACATGCACACGTATGTTTATTGCGGCACTATTCACAATAGCAAAGACTTGGAATCAACCCAAATGTCCATCTGTGACAGACTGGATTAAGAAAATGTGGCACATATACACCATGGAATACTATGCAGCCATAAAAAAGGATGAGTTTGCGTCCTTTGTAGGGACATGGATGCAGCTGGAAACCATCATTCTTAGCAAACTATCACAAGAAGAGAAACCAAACACCGCATGTTCTCACTCATAGGTGGGAACTGAACAATGAGATCACTTGGACTCGGGAAGGGGAACATCACACACTGGGGCCTATCATGGGGAGGGGGGAGGAGGGAGGGATTGCATTGGGGAGTTATACATAATATAAACGTTATGCACATGTACCCTAGAACTTAAAGTATAATAAAAAATAAAAAATAAAAAATAAAAAAAAAAAAAAAGCAAAGAAGCATCAGGCATAGCTGTTCCACTATTGACCTTCTTAAACTAAGATTCAGCCATGCTGAACAAGATTTAAGTTCCTAGACCATGATTCTTACATGAATAAGAAAGTTAATAAATATTTGTGAATTAAAAAAAAAAAAAAGAGAAAAAACACATTGTGTTACAAATTGCTGAAAAGGGAACTTTTCAAACATAATCATAACTTGGTTAACACCAGTAATTTACATATGTGGATGGGGCCCAAATCCAAGCATTATTTAGTTATTTACTGGTTTTGTTATCTGTCTCAGTTTATTTGGGCTGCATAACAGAATACCAGAGACCAGGGATCCCTAACATCTGGGCTGTGGGCGGGTACTGGTCTGTGTCCTGTTAGGAACTAGGTTGCACAGCAGAAGGTGAGGTGCTGGCGAGCTTTACTGCCTGAGCTCCGCCTCCTATCAAATCAGCAGTAGCATTAGATTCTCTTAGTGGGAACCCTGTTATGAACTGCGCATGTAAGGGATCTAAGGTAGGCGTTCCTTATGAGAATCTAACTAATGCCTGATGATCTGAGGTGGAACAATCTCATCCTGAAACCGTCCCCCTCCCTCCTCCAGTCCGTGGAAAAAATTGTCTTGCCTGAAACCAGTCCCGGGCACCAAAAAGGTTGGGGACTGCCACAGTAGACAGTATGGCTTATAAACAACAGAATTTTTTTTTTTTTTTTTTGAGACAGAATCTCACTTTGTCACCCCAGGCTGGAGTGCAGTGGTGCAATCTCCATTCACTTCTGCCTCCCTTCTCTTGATTCTCTTGCCTCAGCCTCCCAAGTAGCTGGGATTACAGGTACACACCACCACACCTGGCTTATTTTGTATTTTCACTAGAGACAGACTGAGACCACCAGGCTACTCTCAAACTCCTGACCTCAGGCGATCCGCCCACCTCAGCCTCCCAAAGTGCTGAGATTACAGGCATGAGCCACCGTGCCCAGCTAACAAAAGGAATTTGTTTCTTACAGTTCTGGAGTCTGGCAAGTTCAAGAACAAGAAATTGGTAAATGTGGTGTGTGGTGAGGGCCTACTTCCTGGTTGTCTTCTCATTGCATCCTCACATGGCAGAAGGGCATAGGGACTCTCTGGGGCCTCTTTTATAAGGGCACTAATTCCATTCATGAGGCTTCTGCCCTCATGACCTAATCACCTTCCAGAGACCCTGCCGGGGGGTTAGAATCTTTTGTTTTTTTTTTTTTTTTTTTTTGAGACGGTGTTTTGCTCTTGTTGCCCAGCTGGAGTGCAATGGTGCAATGTGATCTTGGTTCACTGCAACCTCTGCCACTCGGGTTCAAGCAATTCTCCTGCCTTAGCCTCCCAAGTAGCTGGGATTACAGGCACGTGCCACCACGTCCTGCTGATTTTGTATTTTTAGTAGAGACAGGGTTTCTCCATGTTGGTCAGGCTGGTCTCAAACTCCCAACCTCAGGTGATCTGCCTGCCTTGGCTCCCAAAGTTCTGAGGTTACAGGCGTGAGCCACTGTGCCTGGCTAGAATCTTTTTTTTTTTTTTTTTGGGACGGAGTCTCACTCTGTCGCCCAGGCTGGAGTGCAGTGGCTCAATCTTGTCTCACTGCAAGCTCTGCCTCCCGGGTTCATACCATTCTCCTGCCTCAGCCTCCTGAGTAGCTGGGACTACAGGCGCCCGCCACCAGGTCCGGCTAAATTTTTTGTTTGTATTTTTAGTAGAGACAGGGTTTCACCATATTAGCCAGGATGGTCTTGATCTCTTGACCTCGTGATCTGCCCGCCTCTGCCTCCCAAAGTGCTGGGATTACAGGTGTGAGCCACCGCACCTGGCCTAGAATCTTAACATAAGAGTTTAGGGGGGACACAAACATTCAGTCTGTAGCCTTATTCTTTTGCTAATTAAAAAAATCAGAAAGCTGAGGGCTTTCTTTAGTCATTTGAGATGCTTAAAGGGAGTTGTTGGCTTAGTTTTTTTGGTAACAGCTTTGTTGAGATTTAATTGACAATTCACTTATTTAAGTTGTACAACTCAGGAATACATGCCTGTAATCCTAGCACTTTGGAGGAAACCAAGGCAGGAGAATTACTTGAGGCCAGGAATTTGAGACTGGCCTGGGCAACTTAGTAAGATCCCATCGCTAAAAATAAAAATAAAAAGCCAGGTGTGCTGATGCTTCCTTGTCCCAGCTACTCAGGAGGCTGAGTTGGGTAGATCATTTCAGCCCAGGACTCAAGGTTGCAGTGAGCTATGATCAAGCCACTGCACTCTAGCCTGGGTGAAAGAATGAGACCTTGTCTTTAAAAAAAAAAAAAAAAAAAAAAAAAAAAGTCAAAGGTAACAATGAAGTGACTTCTAGTGTATTTAGAGTTGTGTATCCATCACCATAATACATTTTAGAGCTTTTTTTTTTTTTTTTTTGAGACAGAGTCTTGCTCTGTTGCCCAGGCTGGATTGCAGTGGCACAATCTTGGGTCACTGCAACCTCTGCCCACTGCAACCTTCGCCTCCTGGGTTCAAGTGATTCTCCTATCTCGGCCTCCCGAGTAGCTGGGATTACAGGTGCACGCCACCACGTCTGGCTAATTTTTGTATTTTTAGTAGTGACGGGGGGGTTTCACCCTGTTGGCCAGGCTGGTTTCCAACTCCTGACCTCGTGATCCGCCTGCCTTGGCCTCCCAAAGTGCTGGAATTACAGGCATGAGCCACTGCACCCAGCCAAGATGACTTCTTAGGTAATCCTGTGTGTTTTCATGCTAAGTTGCATCAGGAGTAATCCAATGTCTGGTTTTAGAATTTGAAGACCAGTGAGTTCGTTTGGTGACAGACCTATCTGCCCGTTGGAAATTTCCCCTACTTTTCATCTAATTTAGGGATTCTTAGCCTGGGGTCACTGGTAGAATTCAGGAAACACTTGAGAGGGGAAAAAATTAATTTATTTTTAGTGACCTATACCTGAAAGTTAACATCTGCATCAACTATAAGAAGTATTAACAGTATCTGTGAGTTTGTCACCACTAGAGAGACCAGAGATACTTTCATATTACATTACAGTTATTGCAGATTTCTCAAAATACTGCCTTTGCTCATTACTACATTGGAATTATAATAGTTATTAGATCTGCCACTAGAACTTGTTTAATAAAGCACATATATCACAAATTCATTTTTAACATTGTGATGACTGATTTGGTTTCCTTTATAATTGTGTGCATTTTGTGCACTTAAAAGACAGGATAAAATTAAAAGAATTAATTTTCTTTTAATTACTAAGTTTTGGGTTAGGAGTTTGTGCCTTAGCTACTTCCAGTGGTATCTAGTGAGGTATGGGCTCTTTTCTTTTTTAAAATTATGACTTGCGGTTTTATATATGTTCATTGTGTTTCATTCACTTATATTAATTACTCTTCTTGATGTTTAATTTGTCCCACTTTTAGCCTATGGGAGTTCTTTTCTCAGTTGGTTTCAGTGTTCTTTGTGATACAGCTTATTAACCTTTGATAACTTCTTTGCTTTTTGGCAAGGCCAACACAATGTCCTGGACTCATCTTCTTGTACATTTCCTGTTTCAGACTTAGAATCAGTCATTGCATCAAGGAATCCTGGTTTCCATCTGGTGGGGAATTGACCGTCACCACACTGGTATGAGTACACTGGGTGTACTCAGTGTTACTGAGTTGTTACTGCTTCTAGGACTCTTTCATATACAGAGATACGATATATTTTCCTCAAGGGACAGAGCTGGCAAACATATTTTAGAGGAAAAAAAATCTGTTTACATGGTTTTTTGGTTCAAGTTTAACATTACAGATTTTTATTTAAATTACAGGGTTTTATATTTATCTTTTTTCTTACTGAAAATTTTGGTTCCTCAAATACTTGCATTGGCTTACTGCTTGTATTAAAACAGTTTTCAAAATAAAAATGTCAGCATTACTACTAGTTGACTTGAGTTCGACTTAAAATTTCTTTGTAGTAGTTTTATTAAGAATGTGCAGTCAAAATACTGTATTCTGAAGTTAAAATAGCTTTTCTTTGTGGTTCTGTCACTAAGTGGTATACGGTTGTTTTCATTCTTCAGGAGTTTTTTTTTTTTTTTTTTCTCTTTTTAGTGCATATAATTATATTGCAAGTTGTATTCAGAAGTCTCATTTCCATCTTTTTCCTTCTACCTTATTCTTTTCTTCCCCCATTAGTAGTTCTTGAAAAGTTAGTTTGAAGTTTATCTTTCTGGTATTTTCTTAGCAAAACTATATATTCATATTCTTGCTCTTCTCCTTCATACACAAGGTAACGATCGACATACATTGTGCGTTTTTTACACACATCTTAAATTTTTTTGCTTGCTTTTTACATCTTATATTCTAAAGATTGTTCTCTATCACTCTTACGTAGAAATCTTTTGTGGTTCTATAGTATTCCATTATGTGGTAGGTATATCTTAGTATATTCATCCAGTCCCTTATTGATGGATTTATGAGTTGTTTCCAAACTTTTGCTCCTACAGATAATATCACAATAACCATATGCATATACTGTTTGATGTGTATGGGGCTGTTTCTTCAGAGTAGATTCCTTAGAAGTAGAATTGTCATGTTAAAGGGTAAATCTATGTGTGATTTTTCTAGGTCCCCAAATTTCCCTCAGTAAAAGTGGTGTCATTTTGACATTCCCATCATAGTGTATGAGAGTACCTATTTCCCTCATTTTTGCCAACTATGCTGTCAAGCTTTTGGATTTTTTTTTTTTTTTTTTTTTTGAGATTGAGTCTCACTCTTGCCCAGGCTGGAGTGCAGTGGTGTGATCTTGGTTCACTACAACCTTGGCATCCTGGGTTCAGGTGATTCTCCTACCTCAGCCTCCTTAATAGCTGGGATTACAGGCACGCGCAACCACGCCCAGCTAATTTTTATATTTTTAGTAGAGACAGGGTTTCACCATGTTGGCCAGGCTGGTCTTGAACTCCTGACTTCAAGTGATCTGCCCACCTTGCCTCCCAAAGTGCTGGGATTACAGGCATGAGCCACTGCACCTGGCCAAGCTTTTGGATTTTTGCCAGTCTGATATGTAAGCATGATATCATGTAGTTTAAAAAAAAAAAAAAGGGATGAGGGGCCAGACGTGGTGGCTCATGCCTGGGAGGCCAAGGCGGGCAGATCACGAGGTCAGGAGGTCGAGACCAGCTTGGCCAACATAGTGAAACCCCATCTGTACTAAAAATAGAAAAATCAGCCAGGCGTGGTGGCGCATGTCCATAGTCCCAGCTACTTGGGAGGCTGAGGCAGGAGAATCACTTGAACCCGGAAGGTTGAGGTTGCAATGAGCTGAGATAGTGCCACTGCACTCCAGCCTGGTAACAGAGCGAGACTCTGTCTCAATTGAAAAAAAAAAAAAAGTAAAATATGCGTAACATAAAATTTACCACTTAAAACATTTTTAAGTGTACAGTTTAGTGGCATTAAGTAGATTCACGCTGTGCCGTCATCACCACTGTCCCTCTCCAAAATTTCTGTATCATTTCTTTTTCTTTCCTTTTTTTTTTTGAGATGGAGTCTTGCTCTGTCACCAAGGCTGGAGTGCAGTGGCGCGAACTCAATTCACTGCAAGCTCTGCCTCTCAGGTTCATGCCACTCTCCTGTTTCAGCCTCCCGAGTAGCTGGAACTACAGGCGCCTGCCACCACACCCGGCTAGTTTTTGTACTTTTAGTAGAGACGGGGTTTCACCATGTTAGCCAGGATGGTCTCGATCTCCTGACCTTGTGATCTGCCCGCCTCGGCCTCCCAAAGTGCTAGGATTACAGGCAGGAGCCACTGCACCCGGCCACTTCTCTGTCATTTCATACCAAAACTCTACCCTTCTATCCACAGCCCCTGGGAACCACTGTCTCTGTGAATTTCACTATTCTAGGTACCTCATGTATGTGGAACCATAGAGTATTTTGTCTTTTCGTGACTGGCTAATTTCGCTTAGCATAATGTCTTCAGAGTTCATCCATGTTTTGTAGCTGTGTATCAGAATTTTACTTAGATCTGTGTATCAGAATTTAAATTTTTAAGGCTGAATAATGTTTTCTTGTATGCATATACTCTATTTTATTTATCCAAATTCATGGTTGATATATACATGTTTTGCCTTTTTTTTGAGTTAGATGAGAGTCTTCTTGCTATTAAGGTCTCATGTATTTTAAATGTGTATTTTTATTGTGAATGATAAAGCATCTTTTGGTATATTTTAGTAATTTCCATTCTTTTGTGAACTTCATCATCTGTTACCTTTTAAAAAATTGAATATTTCAAAATATATGTATTTTTTGAGACAGGATCTTGCTTTGTTACCCAGGTTAGAGTGCATTAGTGCAATTATAGCTCATTGCAGCCTCAACCTCCCAGGCTCAAGGCCTCCCGAGTAGCTGTCTACAGGCATGTCTACAGGCGTGTGCT
Organism: Trachypithecus francoisi; assembly: GCF_009764315.1. Taxonomy (NCBI): domain Eukaryota; kingdom Metazoa; phylum Chordata; class Mammalia; order Primates; family Cercopithecidae; genus Trachypithecus; species Trachypithecus francoisi. Next base: position 66,335,368 of record NW_022681465.1, on the reverse strand, counting down.
ATCACACCCAGCTAATTTTAAAACATTTTTTGTAGAGACGGCTCTCGCTATGTTACCAGGCTGGTCTGAAACTCCTGGCCCAGGTGATCCTCCTGCCTTAGCCTCCCAAAGTGCTAGGATTACAGGTGTAAGCCATTGTACCTGGCCTCAAAATATTTTTTTAAAAAAAGCTTTTCTTAGTTTTTAGTAACTAATAGTATACTAGACATTTATTTGTGATATAAGTGACTTTGCTATGATTTTTGCCCTGCAAACTTTACCAAAAAAATGTGTAGTCTCTTTTATTGCTCCTAGATTTTGAGAATAGCTGGGAAGTTTTTTCTTCCACTCCCAGATTATAAAGGTTTTCACTCCTATTTTGTCTTCTAGTGCTTACATTATTTCACTTTACATTTCAGCCTCTGATCCATGTGGAATTTATATTGATGTATAATGAGAAATTTGATCCAATTATGTTTTTCCTAATGGCTGTCCGGTTGTCCCAACAAATTTGATTAAAATGTTCATCTTTCCATGATACCTTGATTTGTGTGATTACATTTTTGTCATGTACAGATTGAGAATACTAAATTCAAAAATCTGAAATTGGAAATGCTCTGGTATCTAAAACTTTTTCAGCACCAGCGTGACAAAGAAAATCCTCACTGGAACCTTTCGGATTTCAGATTTTCGGATTTGGGTATAATGCAAATATTCCAAAATGTGAAAAAAAATCTTAACCCCATAACACTTCCAGTCACAAGCGTTTTGGATAAGGGATACTCAACCTGTATTTGATTTCAGTATGTTCTTGGGTCTATTTCTGGAATTTATTCTGTTGGTCTGTCTATTCATGTGCCAGTGTGATATCATTTTAATTTTAGAGACTTTTAAATCTGTTTTAGTATCAAGACAGCTTTCATTTCTGTTCCCTACATATTGATATCTCCCCAAGTTTTCCTGGCTATTTTTTTTTTTTCTTTAGAAACTTTCATTTTTAACTTGTGTAGCTCCAAGGAAAATCTGTTGCTATTTTTATTGGGATATTAAATTTATTAGTTAACTTAGGAAGAACTGATAATAATGCTGAGACTTTGTATATAAGAATGAAATATCTTTCTATTAATTCAAGTCTGTTTTTAAGTCTTTCAGGAGACTTTTAAACTTTTCTTCATATAGGTTTTGCTTTGATGTTTTTTGTTCTTTTTGTTTCTGTTGTAAAGGTCTTTTCAATTGTATTTTAACTTTTTAGTATTTTAACATGTGTATTTTGTTTGTATATGACCGCTGATGTTTAATTTTGTATAAGCTGGCTACTTTACAAAACTCGTATTTATAGTGGTTTTTCCATTTACTCTCATGAGTTTTCTAAATATCCAACAATATCACCAGCAAATGCAGTTTTACTACTACCTTTTTTTTTTTTTCTTGAGACAGAGTCTCACTTTGTTGCCTAGGCTTAAGGGCAGTGGCTCACTGCAGCCTCTGCCTCCTGGTTTCTAGCAATTCTCCTGCCTCAGCCTCTTGAGTAGCTGCTATTACAGGCATGTGCCACCACACCCAGCTAGTTTTTCTAGTTTTAGTAGAGATGGGGTTTTGCCGCCTTGGCCAGGCTGGTCTTGAACTCCAGACCTCAGGTGATCTGCTCGCCTCAGCCTCCCAAAGTGCTGAGATTACAGGCATGAGCCACAGTGCCCAGTCTTACTACTTCTTTAACAGTTCTTATATCTCTAGATACTTTTCCTTGTCTTTTTTTTTTTTTTGGAGATGTGGAGTCTTGCTCTGTTGCCCAGGCTGGAGCGCAGTGGCTGTCTCAGCCTCCAGAGTAGCTGGGACTACAGGCGCACGCCACTACATCTGGCTAATTTTTTTGTATTTTTAGTAGAGATGGTTTCACCGTGTTAGCCAGGATGGTCTTGATCTCCTGACCTTGTGATGTGCCCGCCTCGGGCGGCCTCCCAAAGTGCTGGGATTACAGGCGTGAGCCACCGTGCCCAGCCAATTGTCTGGTCTTTTTAATCTGCTTTTACCTGAAGTCACCTTCATTCTCTTGATTAGTTATTTTTATCAAGAACTTTTTGATTCTTATTGACATAATCCAAATTTCATGTAAGATTTCAGAAGTGACTTTATAAAATTTTTTTTGTTTTGTTTTGTTTTGTTTTGTTTTTTGAGGCGGAGTCTCGCTCTGTCGCCCGGACTGGAGTGCAGTGGCCAGATCTCAGCTCACTGCAAGCTCCGCCTCCCGGATTTACGCCATTCTCCTGCCTCAGCCTCCTGAGTAGCTGGGACTACAGGCGCCCGCCACCTCGCCCGGCTCGTTTTTGTATTTTTAGTAGAGATGGAGTTTCACCGTGTTAGCCAGGATGGTCTCGATCTCCTGACCTCGTGATCCGCCCATCTCGGCCTCCCAAAGTGCTGGGATTACAGGCTTGAGCCACCGCGCCCAGCCTATAAAATTTTTTTTGTGACAGCTCTGAGATATAATTCATATGCCATACAATTCAGTCATTTGAAGTGTACAATTCAAGGTTTTTAATATATTTACAGATTTGTACAACCGTCACCATAATCAGTTTTAGAATATTTTTATCACTTCCAAAAGAAAGCTCATACTCTTTAGCCATTACCTCCCCCTTTTCCCATTTTGCCAGCCCTGGGCACCCACTATGTTAATTATCTTACTGCATAACAAAACATAGCAGCTTAAAACAACAAACGTGCTATTCTGTGTGTGTGCCTGTCTGTCTGCCTCTTTGTATGTCTTGGTTTGCCTCACATTGCATCCTCTCTCATTTCTACTCTGCGTATGTCTTGTTTTCCTTTCTGTTACCTTCATTCTTTGCATTTGTACCCAATGGCCAGTAGCTTCTGAATCCACACAACCAGTACAGCTCCAGTGCATGCCCAAGTAACTGATTCAGTATGGCAAGTTCAGATACTCAGGAGGGAGACTTAATTTGTTCATCCTGGCCCAGTTAGATTTGGCAAGTACAATCACCTTTCTTTTTTTCATATTTTCATTTTTTTGAGATGCAGTTTCTCTCTTGTTGCCCAGGCTGGGGTGCAATGATGCGATCTCAGCTTACTGCAACCTCTGCCTCCTGGGTTCAGGCACTTCTCCTGCCTTAGCCTCCCTTGTAGCTGGGATTACAGGCATGCGCCACCACGCCGGGGTAATTTTGTATTTTGTTTTTTTGTTTTTGTTTTTTGAGACGGAGTCTTGCTCTGTCGCCCAGGCTGGAGTGCATTGGCACCATCTTGGCTCACTGCAAGCTCTGCCTCCGGCACCAGGATTTTTAAAACTGATTTTCATAGAATTGAAATATTCTGTAGGCTGTTAAAAGTATACTGTAAATTAAAATGCTTCAACGTCAGGAAAGTTTGGGAAACACTGAGTTTATTTCCTTTTTTTTTTTTTTTTTGCTTTTAGATTGTTTTTGTGTTTTTAGATTTTGTGTTTTGTTTTTAGATTGTGTTTGTGTTTTGTGATAATGATGTGATCAGTATATTTGTACATATATTTTTGTGCACAGTGTTTTCTAACTAAAGACCCATAAGAATTGTGTCAAAGGATATGAACATTTATAAGTTTTTGTAAATACAAACCTGTGATATACATATGTATTAGTTTTTATATAATTTCAAAATAAGATTACACTTTAGATCAAGCTTGTCGGCCACAGGTGGCCCACGACTTTGAATCTGGTCCAACACAAATTTGTAAACTTTCTTAAAACGTGAGTTTTTTTTTGTTGTTTTCTTTAGCTCATCAGCTGTCATTAGTGTTAGTATATTTTATGTGTGGGCCAAGATAATTCTTCTTCCAATATGGCCCAGGGAAGCCAAAAGTTTGGACATTTCTGCGTTAGATAATATAATTTTTTATCTGTTTCTTATGTAGAATATATATTGTGAGCATTTTCCCATGTTGTAAATGTTTTTAATAACATATAAGGAAGGTCTTATACTTCTGGTTATATCCCTCTTATGATCTTTTTACAAAATATTTTTATTACATTTCATTTTGGGTCGCCAAAATGAGTTCCTTCTTAACAAAAAGCTTCTGGATAAGTAGGTACTTAAGAGCAGAACAGTATCTTTTAACTTGAATGGTGAGAACTCTTCTCAGTATTTGCAGTTTTAGGGGACTTAATAAACAATACCCTTTTCTACCATTCAAATTGAGCCACTTAAAAGAATAAAGGGAGTCAGGAAGATGGAGATCTGGTAGTATATGGCCCAGTCCTACTTGGGATGTCTCTGTCCTCTCCCAACCTTATATTTTAGAACATAGGTACTAATTATGACTATAATCATAAGCTGTTTGATACTGCCAGTTACTAACCTTCCCCACATATTTTATCCTTTTTTTTTTTTGAGATAAGGTCTCACTCCTGTCACCCAGACTGGAGTGCAGTGTCATGATCGTGGCTCACTGCAGCCTCAACTTCCTGAGCTCTGAGCTCAGGTGATTCTCCCACCTCAGCCTTCCAAGTAGCTGGGACCACAGGCGGGTGCCACCATGCCCGACTAATTTTTGTATTTTTTGTAGAGACAGGGTTTCACCGTGTTGTCCAGGTTGGTCTGGAACTCCTGGGCTCAAGCAATCCACCTGCCTCTGCTTCCCAAAGTGCTGGGATTACAGGTGTATGTCACTGTGCCTGGCCACACTCTGGTTAATTTTTGATCCTGCTTTTACAGCGTGGATTTTAGCAGGAGGGTATCAACATACTGGACTTTTCTGTTGCTTGGTGTGTCTTTGTTGGCTTCATTTATCTTTGGAATATTGCTGACGAGTCCCAGAAGCTGTGGTACAGAACTGTCCATTCCCATTCTTCTACTTTCCCATGTGAATCCAATTCTGTTTAAGCCTGTGTCCTTCAGTGATGATGCCTAAAGCCATTCACTAAATTTAGATCTCTGAAGTCTGTTATTAAAGACCCCATTTTGCTAGTATCTCTGGGTATGCCATTAAAGGAGCATTTGAGATTGAGACATATTTTAGTTCTCTGCTATGAAATGTAAGTTTCCAGGTACTGTTCAGCTGGAGTTTGCAGGCTATAGGGCTGTTCACGTCCATTACTGCTTTATGAGGTGTTCTTTGTTGTTTACAGTTTGTAGAGGCTCACTTAGGAACTCTGTCTATATGTCCCGGCCAGTCAAAGCCAGATGTCTGTAACTTTAATTTCATGTGGAATTCATTCTCAGGCTTCGTAGGGCTTTAATTTCATGGACACAGAAGCCACGCATTTTACCTAACCTCTGTAAACTACTGGTATTATTAGCCACTTTGCTAAATCTCTGCTGATCTTCATTTGATCAGGCCCCAACACTAATTTTAAAATGATTCCCTAAAATCCAGCCAGTGTCTGCTTCTTCTACCTCACATTTAAATTGATCTCTTAACACTGATGTTTTTGTTTATCCCCTTGTGCCTCCTTTAATCTAAATTGTTATTTTCCCAAAGATCACATTCTCAGAAGTGGTGGCTTGGTGAGGCAAATTTAACTCCTTGTATCAAAAATGAAGTTTGATGGACCTCAGTGGTCAGTCATCTTCTGAAATACAAGCTCACTACTCTGGCCTGGCAAACTGCCAGGATTGACCTTGGGAAAGTGCCAGCGGTGAAGGGCCAGGCCTTCCTCATCCTGGGCCCTCCATTCTTCAGAGATTCAGTTGGCCTGTTCTACCAAAATTATGTTACCTGTTCTGAGCCTTAATGAGAATTATTTATAGCTTCTTCTGTCTCATGAGAACTGGGTATGTTAAATTGATAGCTGGCAACCCTGCTGCCAAGATTTGTGGCTTTATAATTTGAACAACTCCAGTTATTTGCTGTTACAGTGCCCTGACCTCATCTGGTGATGTCTGCTTGACCAGTATCCCAGATCTCTAGATGTCTATCAACCTCCTTATGTCTGGCTGTTCTTCCGCCATGGATGCTGCATACATTGTCTCTTGGGGCCAATCTGATTGTTATACTGTTTATTATTCAGAATTTTAGGCATATAGCCATCTGTTTGTTTGTGGGCGCATATGTGTTTTTCTAATATATTCTTACAAAATTAACAGTGGGTGTATTTAAGATACAATGTCTCACAGTTTTGCCCAGGCTGCAGTGTGTCGGTGTAATCATTGCTCACTGTAGCCTTGAACTCTTGGACACAGTGGTCCTCCTGCCTTAGCCTCCTTAGTAGCTGGGACTACAGGTGTGCACCACCATACCTAGCTAATTAATTTTTTTTTGATAGAAACAGGATCTCACTATGTTGTCCAGGCTGGTCTGAAACTCCTGGGCTCAAACCATTGTCTTGGCTCCGCCTCCTAAAGTGCTCCGATTAACCTTGTGGTTTTATCCTAAACAGCAATAAATGGATGGTATTCTAATTCTCTGTGAAGCTAAATTGCCTAGATTGCCTTTCCCTGAGCTTCTTAACTTGTCCACATATAATAAATCATTATAATCTGAGATTAACTGAGTATTCCTTGGAGTTTGCAGGGTTCTGAAAGAACCTAATAAACACACAGCTTAGTGAAATGTGAGTTATATTTCTAAACTTCTGACCTCTAAAGTTATTTGTTGTTTGTATATAAGAATAAGTGGTGGAAAGATAAGCCCCCCAAAATTATTGATTAATAATTTATGTTAATTGTATTTTTTCAGTATATTATTATAGAAATACAAGAAAGGTAAAAGGCACCAAATAGGACTTTGGCTGAGAATATTTGTTTTTGACTGTGAATTCAAGGTAAATTAGCTATTTTGTTTTATTTCTTCTTTTTTTTAATAGGGTTACACATCATTTTGGAATGACTGTATATCATCTGGATTACGTGGCTGTATGTTAATTGAATTAGCATTGAGAGGAAGGTTACAACTAGAGGCTTGTGGAATGAGACGTAAAAGTCTATTAACAAGAAAGGTAAGAGGAGTGCTGAGTAACTTCTTTTTAAAGAGGTTGTACTACTTAAAATGTATGCTTTTACTAATAGCTTTCAAAAATGAAAGTGGAAGTTGATATTAAAGTTGTCTTTATTCAATTGTATTTCCATATCTTTTTTGCATTCTTGGTTTTCTGGTTCTTTGTACCTACAATGAATAATGTAATTCATTGTTAAGGTAACTGGCCACTGGATCTTACATCTTCAGAAAGATTCTAGACTTCATTTGCTGCTTTTAAAAGCCATAATTTTGAAAGACTTGACATTAAAAACTCAAAAGTGTTACTTTGCAATTTATGCATAGGCTATTGATCTTTTCATCAGATTATGAGTACTTTTCAGATACCTGTCTGTGAAGGTCTGTGTAGGTGCTTCTCTGGTATAATAGAGGTAATTTAACTTAAACCTCAATCTCAAATATTCAAGACTGATTTTCTTCCGGTTTGTCATTGTGTTTCTTGAGCATGGTGTTTCAAAACTAGTTTTTTCTCAATCAGTGTCCTAATGAATCTAAAAGTTTTAGGTCAGAGCTGAACACTTCTTGATTGATAAGCTATAGAGAATAATAGTTCTGTAGGAAAGAACACCATTCATGCTTTTTTTTTTTTTTTTTTTTTTTTGAGACAGAGTCTCGCTCTGTCACCCAGGCTGGAGTGCAGTGGTGTAATCTCAGCTTACTGCAACCCCTGCTTCCCTGGTTCAAGTGATTTTCATGCCTCAGCCTCCCAAGTAGCTGGGACTACAGGCATCTGCTGCCACACCCAGCTAATTTTTGTAGGTTTTGGAGAGGGTTTCACCATGTTGCCTGGGCTGCTTTCAAATTCCTGGGCTCAAGTGATCCACTCGCCATGGGCCTCCCAAAGTACTAGGATTACAAGTGTGAGCTACCATACACAACCCATTGTTTTCTAGTATATAGAGTTGCTATTCGAATCTGGTGCCCTTCTGATTTTCTTTTCCCTTTTTTTTTTTGATACAGAGTCTCACACCATTTCCCGGGCTGGAGGGTGGTTGGTATGATCTTGGTTCACTGCAACCTCTACCTTCTAAGTAGCTGGGACTACATAGGTATGTGCCATCATGCCTGGCTAATTTTTTTTTTTTTTTGACACCAAGTGTCGCTCTGTCACCCAGGCCAGAGTGCAGTTGGTGCCATCTCAGCTCACTGCAATCTCCGCCTCCCAGATTCAAGCCATTCTCCTGCCCCAGCCTCCCTAGTAGCTGGGACTACAGGCATGCACCACCACACCCGGCTATTTTTTTTTTTTTTTTTTTGTATTTTTAGTAGAGATGGGGTTTCACCATATTGGTCAGGCTGGTCTCGAACTCTTGACCTCAAATGATCCACCTGCCTCCCAAAGTGCTTAGATTACAGGCATGAGCCACCGTGGCCAGCCTCCGGGCTAATTTTTTTAAAAACATTTTTGTTAGAGATAAGGTCTTACTTTATTGCCCAGGCTGGTCTTGAACGCTTGGGTTCAAGTGATCCTCATGCCTTGGCCTCCCAAAGAGCTGGAATTACGGGTGTGAGCCAGTGTGCCCGGTCTCCTTCTGATTTTTCAATCTTATTGTTATTTTTTTTCCTCTAGAAGCATTTGGGATCTTCTGTTATCCTTGTAGATGTTCTGAAATTGTACGGTATGCTTTAATGTGGGTGATTTTAAATTCATTATGCATTAATTTTTTCAGTCTGGAAATGTGTATATTTTGGTTTTGAAAACTTGTATTTCTCATGTCTTTTGCCCTCTATTTTTCTAGAACTCTAAATTGGATATGTACTTCTTGACTACTATTTTTTTTCTTTTTTGAGACGGAGTCTCACTCTGTAGCCCAGGCTGGAGTGCAATGGCACGATCTTGGCTCACTGCAAGCTCCTCCCAGGTTCACACCATTCTCCTGCCTCAGCCTCCCGAGTAGCTGGGACTACCTTGGCTACTCTTAAAGAGTTGTCTTCTAACCTTTCTGTTGAGATTTTATTGTGGCTCTTGTGTTTTTGATTTCCGTGAGCTTTCTTTTTAAAAATCGTAGTTTGTTTTATGGGTGTAATACCTTCTTTTAGACTTTATGGGGATATCACACCTTTTTTGAAAATTTCCTTCATCTGTATTATATCTGTTTCTTTAGAGTTCTTATTTTCTCTTTTTGGTCTCTTCTGTGTTGGAAGCTTTCTTTCACATGTTATCCTTGATTATCTATTTGTATTTAGGAATGTCTCCCGTCCCCCCAAAAAAAGAAGCTAAATAAAAATTACATGTTTGAATAGAACATGGTTGTTTGTGAACCACACATACTACTGAATTTTTAAAAGAAATTTAGAACTAACTCGAGTCGCTGACAAGTTGTAAGCAGAAGCAGTGGAATGCCATGGTAAGATTTCCCTGTTAGAAAGATCAGTGAGGAGAATGGATTGAAAAGGCTAAAACTAGTTTAGGGAAATTAGTTAAGAGGCTTATATTAATCTAAGTGAAAAACAACCTGATTAGGCAGACTAGAATATAGTTGTCCCTCAGTATCTGTGGGCGATTGGTTCTAGGACTCCCCTCAAATATCAAAATTGTGGATGCTCAAGTTTCTTATATAAAATGTTGTAGTGTGTGCATATAACCTATGCACATCCTCTCCTATACTTTATATCATCCCCAGATGACTTACAATACCTAATACAATGTAAATGCTGTGTAAACAATTGTTACACTGTGTTTTTAAATTTGTATTATTTTTCCTGAATATTTTGGATCCTCAGTTGGTAGTATCTATAGATACGGAAGGCTGACTATAATGGCAAGGTGATGGAGAAAAAGTGATACATTTGAGGAAGATTTAGGGGACAGAACTTCATAAGAAAAAGTGATTCACCTGTACCCAGGCTATGGTGTCCCTGACATAAGATCCGTTGCAAACGGATGTGCGTGGGCGAGCTCTGAGGCCAAATTGCAATAAATAAAAGGAATGAGTGGGATGTAAGAAGTGGTGGCGTGGCCACAATATTTAGATGTAACTTTTTCTCTTGAGGCTCTGCTTTATTTTCTTGTGCTTTCTCACCCTTTACTGAAAGCATGGTCTAGAATAGTACTCTTTGATGGAACTTTGATGATGAAAGTGGTCTGTATGTTCAATATGGTAGCTGCTAGCTACATACATCTATGAGCCAGACACTTAAGCACTTGAAATTTGACTACTGCACATTGACACATGGTGTTAATAAAAATATACACTGAATACACTGGATTTTTGGTCTTAGTATGGAAAAATATATTAAATACCTCAATTTAAAAATACTTATTATATGTTAATATTTTGGTTGTATTTGGTTAAATCAAAATATTGAAATTAATTTGCCTTTTTTTCTTCTAAAATATAACTACTAGAAAATTTAAGAATAGATTTGTGGCTTGTATTGTGTTTTTATATTTCGACTGGTCATGATGTCACAGAGGTAGATACTATATGTATATTTTTAATTTTTTATAAATTGACAAAGTAAAGGACACTTTGAGGACAAGTTTAAGAGAGGACTATCACATTTTAAAAGTAACGTTAAATTGGCTGCGCACGGTGCACTTTGGGAGGCCGAGGTGGGCAGATCACAAGGTCAGGAGTTCAAGACCAGCCTGGCCAACTTGATGAAACTCTCTACTAAATACAAAATATTACTAAAAATACAAAAATTGGCTGGGTGTGGTGGTGTGCACCTGTAATCCCAGCTATTTGGTAGTCTGAGGCAGGATAATTGCTTGAACCCAGGAGGTAGAGGTTGCAGTGAGCTGAGATCGCACCATTGCAGTCTAGACTGGGCAACTCCATCTCAAAAAAAAAAAAGTAATGTTAAATTTTATAACATTTAAAGATTTAACGTTATAAAATAATACAATGGATTTAATTTTAATATTGTAGAATTTCATCTAGAAATTTATAGCTTAGCCAACAACGTGAATGAAGGCTATAGGGATCTAATACTTGTCTAAAGCAGTGTAACATTTTTCCCTTCCATCCCTCCCTCTGGATTTTTCCACTTTTAAAATGGATTCTATATCTCAATGTAGCTTTTTTTTAGAAACAGAGTTTTGTTCTTGTCACCCAGGCTGGAGTGCAATGGTGCAATCTTGGCTCACTGCAACCTCCACCTCCCGGGTTCAAGCGATTCTCCTGCCTCAGCCTTGAGAGTAGCTGGGTTTATAGGTGTGCACCACCAAGCCTGGCTAATTTTTGTATTATTAGTAGAGACCAGGTTTCCCCATGTTGGCCAGGCTGGTCTCGAACTCCTGACCTCAGGTGATCCACCCACCTTGGCCTCCCAAAGTGCTGGGATTATAGAAGTGAACCCCGGCCTCAGTGTAGCCTTTTAAAAAAAAGTTGCAGTATTTAAAAAATTTATGTAATCAAAGCTATTGATAATTTCTTTAAGCTTTCTGCTAGTGGGGACAATTTTTAAAGAAACCTTTCAGGGCCAGGTGCAGTGGCTCACACCTGTAATCCCAACACTTTGGGCGGCTGAGGTAGGTGGATTACCTGAGGTTGGGAGTTCGAGACCAGCCTGACCAACTTGGAGAAATCCCGTCCCTACTAAAAATACAAAATTAGCCAGGTGTGGTGGTGCATGCCTATTATTCCAGCTACTCGGGAGGCTGAGGGAGGAGAATCGCCTGTATTGGGGAGGTGGAGGTTTGCAGTGAGCTGAGATTGCGCCACTGTACTCCAGCCTGTCACCCAGGCTGGAGTGCAGTTGCCAGATCTCAGCTCACTGCAAAGCTCCGCCTCCTGGGTTCACGCCATTCTCCTGCCTCAGCCTCCCGAGTAGCTGGGACTACAGGCGCCGCCACCTCGCCCGGCTAGTTTTTTGTATTTTTAGTAGAGACGGAGTTTCACCGTGTTAGCCAGGATGGTCTCGATCTCCTGACCTCGTGATCCGCCCGTCTCGGCCTCCCAAAGTGCTGGGATTACAGGCTTGAGCCACCGCGCCCGGCCACCTTTCTTACCTCTAAAATTATATTTCCTATTTAAATCTTTATCTTTTATTGCAATATAAGCTCAGAAGAGCCAAGTCTTAATTTTTGTTCCTAATTTGTGAGCCAGTTTTAATGACATTTATTTAAAAATTCGTTTCTTCTTACTGCCTTTATAATATAAGGTTGAATACCCTATATCTGAAATGCTTGAAAACAGAAATGTTTAAGATTTTGGAATTTTTTGGATTTTGGAATATTTATATTATACTTACGCATTCCTGACCTGAAAATTTAAAATCCAGAATGTTCCAATGGATGCATGTTGGTGCTCAAAAAGTTTCAGATTTTGAAGGAGTTTGGATTTTCAAATTAGGGATGTTCAGCCTGTACTGAATTCTTAATTATAATTTAGTCTTATTTTTGGAACTAATAATAATGCTTAAATGAATTTCTGGATCACATAGTCCAAGGTTCACTGATGAAAAGAGTCAGTGAGTATAAACTGTCCTAGCATGTTACTTTACTAATTATTGCACAGTAGTTTTTTTTTTTTTTTTTGGGGGGACGGAGTTTTGCTCTTGTTGCCCAGGCTAGAGTGCAGTGGCACGATCTCGGCCCACTGCAACCTCCACCTCATGGGTTCAAGCAATTCTCCTACCTCAACCTCCATAGTAGCTGGGATTAAGGCACCCGCCACCATGCCCAGCTAATTTTTTGTGTTTTTAGTAGAGATGGGGTTTCATCATTTTGGCCAGGCTGGTCTTGAACTCCTGACCTCAGGAGATCCACCCGCCTTGGCCTCCCAAAGTGCTTGGATTACAGGAGTGAGCCACCATGCCCAGCTAGTAGCTTTCTTTTCTTTTCCCTTTGAGACAGAGTCTCACTCTGTCATCCAGGCTGGAGTACAGTGGCGTGATCTTGGCTTACTGCAACCTCTGCCTCCTGGGTTCGAATGACTCTCCCACCTCAGCTACCCGAGTAGCTGGGATTACAGATGTGCACCACCACACCCGGCTAATTTTTGTGTTTTTAGTAGAGACAGGGTTTCACCATGTGGGGCCAGGCTGGTATTGAACTCCTGGCTTCAAGTGATCCACTTGCCTCAGCCTCCCCCTGGGATTCAGGCATGAGCTACTGAGTCCAGCCAATTTTCATTCATTATTATATCTAATCTGGTTAGGTTAAATATAGGATTTCCTTAACATAAAAGTACTTTAAAATCTGAACTTTGATATTACATGAACGCTTGAGGCTTTAAGCATAATGAATTATTTATATAATTGTTTGTTTTTCATTTAATGAGATCAAGTCAGAAAAGGCATCAGTGCATCTTTTCATTCTTTTTGCTTTCTTTTTAGGTAATCTGTAAGTCGGATGCTCCAACAGGGGATGTTCTTCTTGATGAAGCTCTGAAGCATGTTAAGGAAACTCAGCCTCCAGAAACGGTCCAGAACTGGATTGAATTACTTAGTGGTAAGCTTCTGTGAATAAACCAAAAACCAATTTCTGTTTAAAAGATTATGTAAAAGTTTAAATCCTTTAGAAAGGAACCTAAACAACATAGCCAGAAGCGTGTTTAGTTATTTAGGCACACTTGAAAGTTATCAGTCATAGAGTGAAGAAGTAATGGTTTTTATAAAATTTCATTCTCTTTAACAATACTGAATAGATACAGAATGTGAGAAGGTAATATTCTTAGAGCTCCTGTGTTCTGTATCAAAATTACCACATGCTACCTTAATCTGGATAGGCTAGGTTAAGCTGTGGTGGTAACAAACCCCAAAACCTCAGTTGCTTAAAACAACCGTTCGTTTCTCCTTCAGGCTGTAAGTCAGTCACAGGCTACCTCATCCTCACTCTGGCAGCCAGGCAGATGGAGCCACCACCACCTGGAGCAGCATCAGTCACTGTCATGAAAGGAGGAATAATATAGCACATCACTCTGGCTCTTAAGTTTCTGCTTAGAAATGACATGTGGTTCACATTTCATTGATCAGAGCAAATCACAGTCTCCCCTAACTTCAAGGAGACAGGGAAGTGCAAACTTAGGGAGGAGTATGTGAAAAGTTTAGTTGATAGCATGGAGGACTATGACATTTATATTAAAGTTATCTGTATATTAACATGATGTGAGTTTTCTTATAGATAAGCAGGATTTCTGAAAGTCCTATTATGGAGATACTCTTCTGTCAGTAAAAGAGTCTTTTTTAGGGATTGGGGGACTAGTCAAGTGAAGCAGTGTGATTGGGAAGGAACAAAGAAATCTAACTGTGATCAGTTAGCTGTAAATAACTGCTATACTTGGACCAGCTGATCTTGTTTATACATAAATATTTTTCTTTTTAAGAGACAGGGTCTCACTCTGTTGCCTAGGCTGGAGTGCAGTGGCATGATCCTAACAACTCACTGTAACCTTGAACTAACTCCTGGGCTCAAGTGATCTACAGCCTCTGCCTCAGCCTCTGGAGTAGCTAAGACTACAGGTGTGTGCCACCGTGCCTTGCTAGGTTTTTTCAAATTTTATTTTTTGGCTAGGCATGGTGGCTCGTGCCTGTAATCCCAGTACCTTGGGAGGCTGAGGTGGGTGAATCTCCTGAGCTCAGGAGTTCCAAGACCAGCCTGGGCAACGTGGTGAAACCCTGTTTTTAAAAAAATACAAAAAATTAGCCAGATGTAGTGGCACATGCCTGTGGTCCCAGCTACTTGGGAAGCTGAGGTGGGAGAATTGCTTGAGCCTAGGAGACAGAGGTTGCAGTGAGCCAAGGTAATGGCACTGCACTCCAGCCTGGGTGACAGAGTAAGACCCCATCTCAAGAAAAAAATTATTTTTTGTAGAGATAGGACCTTGCTGTGTTGCTCAGGGTTGTCTTGAGCTCCTGGCCTCAAGTGGTGCTCCGTCGAGGCTTCCCTGAGCACTGGGACTGTAAGCATGAGTCTCCATGCTCAGCCTATATTTGTTTATTTAAAAATTAAGTACATACACTCCATTTTTAGCTAACAGGGCAATAATGGGCACTTTACACTTAGGGTAAGTTTTTCTTATTGGTAGAGAACATAAACATATTCTTGATAAATTTGCATTTTTGTTGGATAACCCTCTTGTAGCTCTTATAATCTTCCTTTTTATCTCATTGAGTGAGAGTAACTCTGACTTACACTTCCCCCCCCATGCTTATTAGAGTTGTCTTCAGTTGTAATTTCTTTTGCAAGAATCTTTTAAAATTACTTTGCCCATTTGATGAGGGCTTGTTTGGTTAAAACTAGATTATATTACCAGCAGATTCACTTAATTATCACAAATACCCATCACATTGTCGGTGCTCTCTGAGTTAGCCTCTCATGTATGCCTGTTAGTGACATGCAGCCATCTAACAGTCTCAGGGCATTAATGTCAACTGTATATGTTAAATATTAGCAAACATAATGTTTTAAGATAGAAATAGAACTGTTATAATAATGTTTATACTGTGATGGATCATTTTGTACATTGTCTAGAGAGCATTGGCTTAACCAGTCTTTGGATCTTTCTCATGTTGTGCTGCCAGTATTGGCCCATGACTGCTTCTGGTGTTGCAAATTAGAATTTGTAATTTGGTCCCAACCGACCAAAAGAAGAGTTTCTCAAAGTTGTGGTGAATTTTTTTTGGCAGATGTGTTACAGTGCTAAAGATTCTTTTTGTGGAATGTAGAGTGGGTTTTGCCTTCACTTTCCTGTTCTGAAATCCGTCTTACTCTTACCTGTTTAGTAACATTTTGTAAATGAAGCTTATCAATATAAATCCTAATTGAACTTCGTTCTCACCTTTGGCTGCTATTGCACTGTCCCCACTTGATTAAGCAGTGAAAAGATGAGAAGTCTAAAAGCTTTTCTCACAAGTGTGTAAATACAGTTAGGATTTTACAAAACAGTGTCTATTTGGATTAGAAATTTGGGCAAAATGTGAGACTAATAGTTACCAAGCTTCTTTAAAAAACAATATCCTGTGAGTTTTAGCTTGGCTATTGATGCCAGAACATTGCCTGTAGCACTTGAGTTGCTTGCTCTTGGCATATATTGGGAATGCTGCCACTTCAGAATAAAGGAACAGAATCCAGAGTGGGAGAAGAAAAAAAAGGACTTTTTTTAAAGTCAAGAAAATAAGAAAATATCTCCTGGCAAATAACATGTAAAAAGAAGAAAAGAAAAAATATCTGCTACTCACCTAATTGAAAGTATCAAGATGCCAGCTTGCTGATTTTTTAATTGTAGTAAAATATATATAAGATAACTTTTACCGTTTTTACTATATTTAGGCATACAGTTCTTTGGCTAGCTTGCTGATTTTAGATTTTTAAAAATTTTCTGTTGCTTCAATATGCGGTGTGGTATCAAACACTAGTTACTGCACTAGTTATTGACATATGTGCTATGAAATTTAAAAGGTGCTCCCAGACTGAAAGAATCTTAAAATCCATTTGAGAAACAGTTTTATACATCTAATAATTTAACAGATGAGAGTTTGACAGTGTGGTTCTCTGAAAGTTCAGTAGTTCAGAGAAAAGAAAAATCCTTGGGAACTTTAGTAATTACAAGAGGAAGTGAAACTTAGATTAGGCCTTTGAAGGGTAAGAATGAAATGCAAAGAAAGAAAGTACTTGTTCAGAGGGATTCCTTGCCGAGAAGCCACGGAATGTTTTAATAAAGAACAGCTTATTTACCTGGCGTGGAGGATACCCAGGGGCTCATTTTATTATTATTTATACTGTACATGTATACATGTTAAAACTGTTGGCCAGGAGCGGTGGCTCACACCTGTGATCCCAGCACTTTGGGAGGCCGAGGTGGGTGGATCACGATGTCAGGAGATAGAGACCATCCTGGCTAACATGGTGAAGCCCCGTCTCTACTAAAAATACAAAAAATTAACCGAGCTTGGTGGTGGGCGCCTGTGGTCCCAGCTACTCGGGAAGCTGAGGCAGGAGAATGGCGTGAACCCAGGAGGTGGAGCTTGCAGTGAGCCGAGATCGCGCCACTGCACCCCAGCCTGGGTGACAGCGAGAGTCTGTCTCAAAACAAACAAAAAAAACTGTTGATAAATTTTAAACATTTTCTTTTTTTTGAGACAGAGTCTCCCTCAGTCGCCTAGGCTGGAGTGCAGTGGTGCGATCTCGGCTCACTGTAAGCTCTGCCTCCTGGGTTCACACTGTTCTCCTGCCTCAGCCTCCGGAGTAGCTGGGACTACAGGCGCCGCTACCTCGCCCTGCTAGTTTTTTGTATTTTTAGTAGAGACGGGGTTTCACCGTGTTAGCCAGGGTGGTCTCGATCTCCTGACCTCGTGATCCGCCTGCCTCGGCCTCCCAAAGTGCTGGGATTACAGGTGTGAATGAACCACCGTGCCCGGCCAACATTTAAAGTATACATATGTTTGACTTGACGCAAGTTGAGAGACTACTGTATTTTGTTTTGTTTTGTCTCTGAGATAAAGTCTCACCATCACCCAGGCTTTAGGGCAGTGGTGCAGTTACTGCAGTCTTGACCTCCCAGGCTCAGTTGATCCTCCTGCCTCAGCCTCCCAAGTAGCTGGGACTACAGGCATGTACCACCATGCCCAGCTAATTTTTGTATTTTTTTGGTAGAGATGGGGGTTTCATCATGTTGCCCAGGCTAAGCCTACTGCTTAAGAATATTTTTTAGCTTCTGAAATCTTAAGGCATGGTTGACCAGTTTGGTCACAAGGAATCACTACACTGCCAAATTTATGGCCAAAGCTGCTTTTAGTTTTGTGACACGATGTCAAGGAAGATAAGTGTTCTTTGCAGTGAAATGATTGAGGTACCTGTCAGCATGTCATTCTCCACTGAAGCGATTGTTGGGCAGTGGACATGAATAATCTTTGAATAACTTTTCCTCTCCATATTTACGTCTCACAATTTCCTTTACAAAAAAAGTAAATATGAATAGATTAATTACATTTTAAATTTGCTTGTATGACTTGTAAAGTCTTTTCACATATATGGTGAATAATTTAGGGGCTGAGGACTAACAGCTTGGATCACAGTAACATAAGTATTCACTATTTTAAAAATTGAAGCAGCGAAATCTGTAGAAGCTAGTCAGATTAAACTTTTATTGCATCTTCTCCTCAGAGATCCATCTATTTTCTTCCCATCCCACTTATACTGATGTCTTAATTATGCTCAACTCAGGTGTGACTTTGTTCTTTTGATTTAGCTTAATTTAATTCTTCGAAAAGGCAGAAATTCTGGAATACCGGGATACTTTGACCACTTGGTTATTACTTTGTGCCTTTTTTCTGTACCACAAATACTGTTAAACAACATTTGGGATCTTTCCTACACAGCTTTAGCCCTCTGGTCTTGAGATTTCTTCATTTTTTTCTAATACTTGAGGAGATCTAAATAATCCTCTTTGTTGGAGTGAGCACATGGGTTTACCCTCTTCCCAGGGAATTACTGCAAGATAAGATGGTGATTGGCTCCCTTTTTATTGCTTCCTTTGAGGCAGAAATGATTGCCAATAGGAAGGTCCAGTCATAAGTGGAATACTTTATTTGAAGGTAGGTCTGTGTTTAGGCTCTTCTCATTTTTACTGGAAACATTAAACTATAAGTTAGCATACTTTGGAATTGGGAAATTTCCACAGGAACTTCTGTAAAATTTACTAAGTGTAAATTTTCACTGGTTGCAATATGTAAGTTTTAACTAACGATAAGGTGAGGATAAACCTTAGCATAAGTTCAGTATAAGAGACAGTAGTCATAAACCATTAATCCCACTTACTTCCCATGAGAAAAAATATAGTATAGAGCAGCATTAGAGGGATGTGTGTGGGGGGGTAGGGGGTATTTTTTTTTAGGGGAGTGGAGAGCTGCAAAGAGAATTTTAACTGTAGATCTCTCAGAATAATTCATTTCTTGATTTCTTCCCCCCGTTGTTTGGCAGTAGATGTTGTTTGGCTAAGATGTCTCTGGAGCATAGAATTCCTTCCTATTTGACTTTGGAAGGTAAAATAAAAATGGATGGCTTGGGAGTCATTTATTATGCTATACTTTGGTTTTGTGACAACATAAACATATTAAGTCTGTGATACCAAATTAAAGTTGATAGGGGATAATACTTTGATAACTTAACAAATTATTCTTTACATAGTTAATCTTAGGATTGAACTGTAGTTTTTAAAGTAGGCTTTTATGTAAGTTTGGTTGTTTATTATTTTATGTTGCATTAGTTTAAATTTCCCTAAGTCATTTAACACAATAGTTACCCAATTCTAGCCTAGTGTCTTGGGCTGTCTAACACCTGCCATTGACGTTAGAAAACTAAAAGCAAAGCTCGTACTAGTGAAAGTACAGCAGTTATTTATTGTTGAGACATTGGGTTTACACAATTATAAAAAGATGGAAGTGGCCGGACGCAGTGGCTCACGCCTGTAACTCCAGCACTTTGGGAGGCTGAGGCGGGTGGATCACGATGTGTCAGGAGATCGAGACCATCCCGGCTAACACGACGAAACCCCATCTCTACTAAAAATACAAAAAACTAGCCGGGCGTGGTGGCGGGCACCTGTAGTCCCAGCTACTTGGGAGGCTGAGACAGGAGAATGACGTGAACCCAGGAGGCGGAGCTTGCAGTGAGCCGAGATCGCGCCACTGCACTCCAGCCTGGGCGACAGAGCGAGACTCTGTCTCAAAAAAAAAGAAGATGGAAGTTACACGCTGTTGAAGGATGTGTGCCTCTACTCCAGGGCTTATTCTATTCTGCTGCCTATGTACTTGGTTGTTTCTTTTGCCTGGAATTCAGGCTTCTCTCCCTTTCGTTAGGATATGGTGAATCCTGCTGGATTTCAAGATTTAGCTTGAAGATCCTTTATTTCTGTAACTTTCCTATGAAATACCCCATCACATTAAACCGTAGTCATTTCTTACCCTCTAGGCACTTTGTTCATATTGTTCTTATGGCCCTATTCCCATTTTCTTCTGGCCAGTATAGTTAGTTCTAATATGTAATATATTATGAATGTGACTTTCGCTTGATTTTAAATTCCTTCGAGGTTGGAGATACATCCTAATGTTTGTATTCTCAGTACCTAACAGGATTCTTAGAACATTATAAATACTTTAAATTCTGCCAGAATGTTGATTCTGCACAAATAGCTAACATTTACTGAGAGCTCACCATGTGTTAGACTTTGTTCTAAGAACTTGATATATCATTTTTTTTTTTTTTTTTTTTTGAGATGGAGTCTCGCTCTGTCACCCAGGCTGGAGTGCAGTGGCCAGATCTCAGCTCACTGCAAGCTCCGCCTCCCGGGTTCACGCCATTCTCCTGCCTCAGCCTCCCGAGTAGCTGGGACTACAGGTGCCGCCACCTCGCCCGGCTAGTTTTTTGTATTTTTAGTAGAGACGGGGTTTCACCGTGTTAGCCAGGATGGTTTCGATCTCCTGACCTCGTGATCTGCCCGTCTCGGCCTCCCAAAGTGCTGGGATTACAGGCTTGAGCCACCGCGCCCGACCAAGAACTTGATATATCATTTAATCCTCGTGATAGCCCTATGAGCTTGATAAATTTGTTACTTTCACCTTATAGATGAGTAAATGGAGAAGTAGATTAAGATAACTTGGACTAGTACACTAGCAGTTTTTGTTTTGTTTTGTTTTGTTGTGGGTTTTTGTTTTTGAGACAGAGTCATGTTCTTGTCACCCAGGCTTGAGTGCAGTAGCGCAATCTCGGCTCACTGCAACCTTTGCCTCACGAATTCAAGCGATTCTCCTGCCTTAGCCTCCCGAGTAGCTGGGATTACAGGCACCTGCTACCATGCCCAGCTAATTTTTGTATTTTTAGTAGAGATGGGGTTGCACCTTGTTGGCCAGGTTGGCCTTGAACTCCTAACCTCAAGTGATCTGCTCACCTTGGCCTCCCAAAGTGCTGGGATTACAAGCATACCCCCCTCAACGCCTGGCCCTGGCTAACTTTTGTATATTTTTGTAGAGACAGAGTTTCACCATGTTGCCTAGACTGGGACTGTTTCTGTTGACTTCCCCCTTACTCCTAGTTTTAGGTCACTGTTTTGCTGCTTTGCAAGTTTAGTGATTTTTTTTTTTTTGACTTGGATGCTGGACACTGTGAATGTTAAGTGATGAATTTTATGGTCTTTCTTTAAAGAGTGTTGAATTTTGTCTTGGTAAGCAGCTAAGTTACTTGTGGATCAGCTTGCTTTTATTCTTTTTGCTTTTGTTTTTAGATTTTGAGATGGAGTTTCACTCTTGTTGCCTAGGCTGGAGTGCAGTGGCACAATCTTGGCTCACTGCCACCTCTGCCTTCCAGGTTTAAGCGATTCTCGTGCCTCACCCATCCAAGTAGCTGAGATACAGGCACCTGCCACGATGCCTGGCTAATTTTTTGTAGTTTTAGAAGAGAGGGGGGTTTCACCATGTTGGCCAGGCTGGTCTCAAACTCCTGACCTCAGGTGGTCCACCTGTCTGGGCCACCCACAGTGCTGGGATTACAGGCTTGAGCTACCACGCCTGTTTACTTTTAATCTTTATTAGGGCAGGTCTAGGGTGGTCTATACTCTAGGACCGGTTTAGCCCTACAACTAAGGTGCGGATTTTCTAGTATTCCTTCTGAATGTCCTTGGTTTTTAGTGAGGCCTTTGTTCTCTGGCTAGTTGGCAATCACATTTTTCCCAGCTCTACTGAACTCTTGGAATCGTTCACTTTCTGATAGTTGTTCTTTGCCTAGCTTTGTGGAATTTCTCTCCCTAACACATGTAGCTTAGCTTTCAGCCAAAGACTCAAGGAACACCTTGCTGATTTCTAGACCTCTTTGTCTGCGTAGGTCCCCCTTCTCCAGTAGTCTGCTTTGCACATTGCAGCTGCCTTAGCTACCCTGAACTCTGATCTCTGCTACCTTAACGTGATATGACTGCTGTGCTCTGCTTGGGGTCTTCCTGCCTGCTCTGCTGCCTGGGACGTGCCTCTAGGTGGTAAGCTTAGGCGGTTTTCTGGCTCACATAGGCTGCACTCATGTGTCACAGTTCTGGGCTGCTTTTGACTAGTGTCTGAAAACAGTTTTTTCTTATGTTTTATCCAGATTTCTAATTACAGTGAGAGGGCAGTTTTAGGAATGATTACTTCGTCATAGGCCTGTGTTCTTTAGTGTTAAGTATAGGAAAATAATTGTGTCTGTGTCCAGTTGAATGGTAATATATTTTAAGATAGCAGCTTAAAATTTTAAGATAGTCTGCTAGAACTTTCTTTGATGATGAAAATGTTCTATTCCTGTGGTGTCTAGCCACTGGCCATGTGTCACTATTATATATGTGAAATGTGTCTAGTGCTGCTGAAGAGCTGAATTTTTAAATTAATTTAAATAGCTCTATGTGGGTAATGGCTCCTGTAATGGACAGTGTGGTTGAAGGTTTTCTCTCAGTATTACAAAATCTCGACCTTACAACATTTGCATTTAAAAAAGATGCCTGTGGTTGATCTTTAACATGTTCTAATTTAGAAAAATATTATAGTTTTTTAAAGTATAAAAATAGTTGCATGTTCATTGGAGATCATTTGGAAAATGCAGAAAGCACAAAAAAAGTTTAGCACACATAATCCCAAAGATAAGTAAGATTAATATTTTGATGTATTTCCTTCCAGTTTTCCATAAAGAAGAACCCACTTTAGTGAAAAATCGTTTGGTTTTATTTTAAATATTTCTCTCTCAAAAGGAAATGTGTATAGATGGCAAGGTTAAAATTGTGAAAATTTGTGTCCTTCCAGAATTAGCTTTATATTGTCATCAAATAATAGCATGGCCTAAACAGGCTTACCTCTATAGGCTGTATATATGTAGCATTTTCAGGAATAACAATCAGGAAGCTTTTTTGGGGGGGTCTGTTAGTTGCAGACTGGTGTTTAATAGAAAACTTCTTATTTGGCTGTTGGCTGCTTTTTGACAGCAGCTAGAAGGAAGCTCAGACATAATACTTGGCTGATTTCCACATAAGACTAAGGGTGACTGACTCTGGTCTGAAGACTGCTTGCAGTTTAGTCGTCTGAGTGACTCCTGTGGCTGAGGATGTGCTGGGTGCTTAGAATCCAAAGGTCTGGCTGGGCTTAAGGGATTCATGGTCTAGTTAGGGAGAAAAACATGGCAGATTTTCTTCTGTTTCTCTTGGGGCAAAATCAGATTTTACTGTTTATTTTAATAGTACAAAATTTTTGCAAAATTGGCAGATAATACTCATCATTTCTAACTTCTGAAATCTTTTGTTTAGGTGAGACATGGAATCCATTAAAATTGCATTATCAGTTAAGAAATGTACGGGAACGATTAGCTAAAAACCTGGTGGAAAAGGGTGTATTGACAACAGAGAAACAGAACTTCCTACTTTTTGACATGACAACACATCCCCTCACCAACAACAACATTAAGCAGCGCCTCATCAAGAAAGTACAGGAAGCTGTTCTCGACAAATGGGTGAATGACCCTCACCGCATGGACAGGCGCTTGCTGGCCCTCATTTACCTGGCTCATGCCTCGGACGTCCTGGAGAATGCTTTTGCTCCTCTTCTGGACGAGCAGTATGATTTGGCTACCAAGAGAGTGCGGCAGCTTCTTGACTTAGACCCCGAAGTGGAATGTCTGAAGGCCAACACCAATGAGGTTCTGTGGGCAGTGGTGGCAGCATTCACCAAGTAACTCTGCTCGGGTTGAACCATTCTCCTTTCTCTCAAGTAAACCAGTAGTTTTTCTTCTGTTGACTTCTGGTTTTCTGTAATTTGTACTTTCCCACACTATAATTGGCTTCTGTTTTACAAAATGGTGGGTGGCTTTTTCTTTTTTGTGTGTATACAGGATTCTGCTGGTACGAGAGGCCTTCCTCTTTCTGTTTTTAAAAAAAGTTTTACTGCCATATTGGCATTCCATTCCCTGTTGCCATCCTCACTGTTACCTGTTTTGGGTTTCTGGTCTACTTTGACTTTCAAAGTACCTCCAGCCTCCTCATATGCACAGCTTTTGGATGACCTCAGCTTGAGTTTCTCCATATGTGCATGTACATCTAGCATTCTGCCTACAGTTCAGACAGAAGTCACAAAAAGGCCTTCAACTCACCAAAGGTAAATATCTGTATCTATTAGGACGTTTTATACATAGACTTCAGTTGAGATGTATACTTAGCAAAATTATTTTTAAATTGAAACAGCACAGTAAATACTTAATATAAAATGCCCCTTGGATTTTGCTTCCCGTGTAAATCTATTGTATTATTACACTTGTTATAATTTTAACTATAAAGGTCCAGTTGTTTCACAGAGCCAGTTTGGGATGGGCTGCATTCCATTTATGCTGTACATAGTTTGAATTATATATAAATTGCCCCTTCTTCTGGCCACCCCTGCTCCCATCTTAGTATTTTGCAAGATTTAATCGGTTGTACACCTGGTGCCCCTCACTTGCTTCAGTCATGGTTATTTGATGGCGAAATTGACCTGTCATCACTGAAGGAGAGAGAAAAGATGTGTGTCTGATTGGTCCTGGGAATTTTTGAGCTGTGCCATTTATGGTACTCTTTGCCTATGCATCCCCTTTTTAGATTTTTTAAAAATTTTATCTTACTGTTTTTATAATTTCTACTGGGAAGAGGCTTGTGACCAGTACCAATCTTGAGTTTCTTTTTCTGTCTACAAGTAAATTAATGTCTGCTCTGAAATGTCATTTATCTACTCACACGTTCTTGGGGAAAAAAATGTCAGTCCTAGCAGATGTTGCATGTAAATTGGTAGCAAGTAATGATTACAGCCCAGAGGATTAAGAATTTTGTAACAGAAAGCTCTGCTATGTTTTAATTTTTTATATACAATTATGATAATTAGCATTGTCAGACTATAAACATTTGCTTTTTAAAATTTATTTTTACTATTTCTTTATCACTGTTTATTGTATCATCACCATTGATTTCATAATGTAAATACTATATATTGAACAAATTAAATGTCAGATTTTTTTATTACCATAGTCCATGTTAATAGTGGGGCTTTCAGGTGTTTAGAGATTTTTTTGTTGTTGTTGTTAACATTCATTGCAAAAGTACTAGATGGTGTATAACTCTAGAGTTGAATTTTAAGGGATTCCCTAATATGTATACTATCTTTTTATCTGAAGTAATAAATAAACTATGATCTTGAAAGTGCCTGAATCAGAGCAAGCATGTCATTTGTATTTTTGTGTTCTCATTTAGTTTTCTTAAAATTTTACTTACTATAGCATTGTAATATTTTAATGCAGGGGTTGGGTTTCTTAAAGGGCCAGATAGTAGATATTTTAGGCTTTGTGAGCCACCTGCTGTGTCAGTTGCAACTAGTGAACTTTACTGAATCAAAGCTGTTATAGATAATACAAATCAATTAGTTAGGCTGTGTTCCAATAAAACTGTATTTGCAAAAACAGGGGGCTGGTCAAGGCCCCAGTTTTAATGCATGGAAAAAAGACATTTTTCTATCCATTGAAATAACCTTCTTTACCTTCAGAAATGACACTGCTAGTGGTAACTACATGTAGGGATTATTAACTTAAAGTTTCTTCCCATAAAGTAGATATTGGGAAACTGATACCAGTTTACTGGAATTTCTTATCGAGTGAAAAGTTCCTGTTTTTCACTTGAGACGATGTTAGAGCTGAGGTAATAGATTTCTGAGGTATTCACTTCATCAGCAGCATCAGTATTCCCAAGCAAGGGGGAAAAGGGCCTCGCCTGAACTTCTGTCTGTGTTCTAGACCGGAGTGCACACTTAGCTCTACCTGTGTGTGGCCCCAACTTCAGTATGTTTCTGTATCCAGAGGGGAAGAAGTGTAGTAAAATCTGGGGGTGGTGGTAGTGGTGGTATCAAGAACTCTTTGTCCTGTGGAATATTGTTGCTTTCAGTCCTCTTGAAAGCAGGAATGATGTGACTCCCTGGAAGTAAATATTTTCTGTGTTAAGAGCAGTACTTCCATGGGTTTATGCCACTTTGATTAAAAGCCTTTACGTAGATACCTACTGTGCAGAGAATTAGTAGTTGCTCTTTCTTTTTTGGTGGCTTCATATGTTTTGTAATTGATTGAGTGTTCCTTAAAATAACCTGATTGGCACAGTGTGCTAACAGAAGCTTAATAAGTGCATGCTATTTTATATCTCATTTTGACCTCCCCAAATTCCAGTTACTATCTTCACTTTGTGAAGAACAAGCTCAGAGAGGAGAATTTGCTCATTGTCACATTATCTACTAACTGTTCGAGCTTTTAATCCTAAAGCGATTGAGGAACAGTGATGGCATTCAGCTACAATTGTTCCTTTCTTAACATGGGCACTGGGAGGGGGCTTCTTTTCCCTAACAGAGACAGAATAGGCATGCAAAATACTCTCATGGTGTTGCAAAATAAAAAGATTAAAGAACATCTCTATTCTAATATCGTGGTATAACTTACATAAATTATCTTTTGGGGATGAAAAAGTTGACTAATTGTGTATATTCTCAAAAGAAAGCAGAATTGTCTAATCACCAGGAAAGTCCCTGGCCTCCTGAAGCAAGGTCGATCGATGATCTCTGATTTGTTCCATCACTCAACCCTTCTTACTGTTCGTGAACAGATAAGTACAATACTCTTATCTGAATATAGTAAACCCTTGAATTTGGTCATCTCCCAAAAGAAAGAGAAAGGGGCTAGGGCCTGATTGGTTCAGTGGCACATGGGACCAGTAAGTAGTGACACCCGGTCTGATACTCTCAAGGGTCCATGGCTGCGAGGCCTGGCTACTCCCACCCAGCAGTCGCAAGTTTATGTGAGGTATTTATGAAGTTTAATTTCCAACTCTGTGGCTTCTCTATCTTTTATTAACTTATATATTGTGAGATAATACTGCTCCATTTCACTTTTGTCCAGATTAAGATGACCAACAAACTGACATAGTTCCAATTCATCTCATCCCGTTGGGTCCCAGGATGACATGCTTGACTGTTGTAAGTTCTGCACAAATGTCATACATTCTGTAACAGCATCAGTAAAGTGGTGGTATTAATGTTCATGACCTTGCAGGCTCTCCTTCAAAGGGGTATGGATGGTAACATGGTTTGGTTAAACTGGTGTTCATACTTTCTTAGCCCAATGTTAGAATTATACAGATATTTACTCCTGATAGAACAGTTGGTATAGTATGGTTCCCATTAGTATCATTATACACTGATGTGCATTTTACTTTTTGCGCTTACGTTGTGGAGAGATTTCAGGGTAAGTACACATCATTCTTTTGAATGGCTTTTTGTATAGCTTAGTTAAATCTTCCATTAATGGACATTTAGATGATTCTCATAAAGTATTGTAGCATACTTAGTTAAATCTCCCATTAATGGACATTTAGATGATTCTCCAAAAAAAAAGTATTGTAGCATACTTTTTTATGTCTTTATTTCTCATTTCTGTAGAAGGATTTAATAGAAATGGATTTGCTCAAATAATATACCTTGAAAATGTAAAAGATAAATAGCCAAATTGATTTCTAAGATTTATGGTAACTTAAGCTCTTGACAATAAGGTAAATGCTGGTTTTCCTATACCTTAGCCAGTACTGTAGAGCAGTGGTCCCCAACCTTTTTGGCACAAGGGACCAGTTTTGTGGCAATTTTTCCACAGACCGGGGGGTCGAGGTGATTTCAGGATGAAACTGCTCCACCTCAATCATCAAACATTAGTTAGATTTGGTGCACAATAGGGTTTGAGTTCCTATGAGAATCTAATGTGGCCGCTGATCTGACAGAAGGTGGAGCTCAGGTGGTAATGCTCGCTTGCCTGCTGCTCAGCTTCTGCTGTGTGACTTGGTTCTTACCAAGCCACCATTACTGGTCCATAGCCTGGGGATTGGGGACCTCTCTGTGGAGGGTATCATCACTCGTAGTCTGTTTTAATTATTGAGGGGTTATCATTTACTTCCTTTTGGTAATTTGTATTTTTTCTGTGAATTACCCGTTCGTGTTCTTTATTCATTTTTCTAAAGGACATTAATCATTTTATGTATTAATTCACGAGGACTTAAGCCTGTATCTATGATGCAGTTGGTTTTCCCAGTCTTTGGAGCTGGCAAATGGTAAGTTTTGCTTTTGCTTTCTTTAACATTCAGAAAAGTGTAAGGTGCAGTGCTTGAGCATGCAATTTGTGGAGATCCTTCTTCTAAAAAGAGATGTCTGGTGGTCAGATTTGATACATATTAACTTTGGGAGGGTATGATCAAATTTAAAAATGGAAAGTCAAATGTGTAGGTTAAGAATATATATGTATATAAGCATTTCATTAAAAGTTTTTATGATTAAAATATAAATGGAAAATCTCATAAACAAATGTTTACATTAATTAATTAAGGCACACATGTTTACAGCCATTACCCAGGTCAGGAGATAGAACCTTGCCAGCCATACCCAGAAGCTGTTCAGGTCTTTCTCCCAATTACAGTCTTTGTAAGAGTAAGTACTGTCCTGATCCAGTGTGCATCTTTAATTGTATTGTTTTGTTTCATTTGATATGTCTTTTAAGTTTTTTTTGAATCTGTAGGTTCTTCCCCCATCTTGCTCTTGTTTTCCCTTTGCAAAATATTTGTTGATGAAATTGCATCATTTGTCTACTGTAGATTTTTCAAAAGTTTGGATTTTGTTGATGGTTTCCACATGGTGTGATTTAAGGTGTTTCTTTGACTTATACACTGCATTTCCCAAGAATTGGTGGCTCCAGGGGCTTAGATTCAGCGTTGTTTGTGTAGGCAACACTATTTAATCAGTGGTGGTGTATGCTTCCACCAGGAGGCACGGCGTCTCATGTTCTCCTTTTGTGAGGTTAGCAGCCTTGCTGTTCAATTCTTAGATCCTGTGATTTATTGGGGTTGCAAAGCGATATTTTAATTATTATTATTTATTAGCTAGAATATTTCTATAAAGAGATGTCTGCATTACATTTTACTGTAATTCATAGAGGGAAGGTAGAATAATTCTTACAGTTTATTTACCTATTTTCAAAATACAGCCGGTTCCCTGGCATCCGCCAAAAATAACTTTAATTTTTAAAGTATTATTAACTTGTGGAAACACATTCTGTTTAAATTGACAAATAATAATTGTGTATATTTATATTATGACATAATTGTGTATATTGTATTGTGCATAATACAAATAATTATGACAAATAATTGTGTATAATGTAATGTTTTAGTCTTTGTACACATTTGAGATTCAGTCAAGCTTACTAAAATAACCATCACCTTATCAACTTACTTTTTTGTGGTAAGAATACTAAAAATAGTCCTTTTTAGCAATTTTGAAGCACACAATACATTATTATTAACTGTTGTCACCATGCAATGCAATAGATCACAAAACTTGATTCCTCCAGTCTGAGACTTTGTATCCTTTGAACAACATTTGTTTCCCTATCTCTCCCCTTTCCCTCAGTTTCTGGTAACCATTTTTCTACTCTTTTTCTATGAGATTGGCTTTTTTAGATTACATGTATAAGCGAGATCATACAATATTTGTCTTTTTTGTGCCTTATTTCACTTAGTGTAATAGAATAATCTTTTATGTGTTTTGATCTACTACAGTTATTAGCCCTAATAATACTCAAAATGTCCTATCTTTGACCAGCGGAACTCTCTTCAAGGATCTGGAGTCCTTTTGATAGTTTTAGTAGTCTTTGATAACCTCCTGGTATGGCAAGATGTTTCAGGTTCATTTTGTATATTTCCTACCCCGTATCTGGAATAATCTATTTTCCCAACAAGCCATGGTTTAAAAGAACGTGCTAAAAGAGCATGAAATGGTATTTCAAGACCATAATTTGGGCTTTCAGAATACCTGTTACTACTGCCTTGGTCATTGCTTCTGGGGGAAAGTTGTATGTGTGTTTGTGTGGTGTATGTATGTGTTTATAAAAAGTACCTCACAGAGTTTCAGTGCGGGAAGATAAAGTTGCAGGGATGGGGCTGGGTGCAGTGGCTCACGCCTACAATCCCAACACTTTGGGAGGTCGAGGTGGGTGGATCACCTGAGATCAGGAGTTTGAGATCAGTCTGACCAATGTGGTGAAACCCCATCTCTACTGAAAATACAAAAATTAGCTGGGTGTGGCGGCAGGTGCCTGTAATTCTAGCTACTCGGGAGGCTGAGGCAGGAGAATTGCTAGAACTCGGGAGGCAGAGGTTGCAGTGAACTGAGATCGCGCCATTGCACTCCAGCCTGGGCGATAGGGCGAGACTCCGTCTCAAACAAAAAGAAAAAAAAAAGTTGCAGGGATGGATGGTGATGATTACACAATGTCAGTAGACTTAATGTCACTCTACTGTGTGCTTAAAAAATGGTTAAGATGGGCCAGGCGCACTGGCTCACACCTGTAATCCCAGCACTTTGAGAGGCTGAGACAGGTAGATCACGAGATCAGGAGTTCAAGACCAGCCTGGCCAAGATGGTGAAACCCTGTGTCTACTAAAAATACAAAAATTGGTTGGGAATGGTGGTGGGTGCCTGTAATCTGTAATCCCAGCTACTCGGGAGACTGAGGCAGGAGAATCGCTTGAACCCAGGAGGTAGAGGTTGCAGTGAGCCGAGATTGCGCCACTGTACTCCAGCCTGGGTGACAGAGTGAGAGCCTGTCTTAAAAAAGTTACGATGGTAAACTTCATGTATATTTTGCCACAATAAAAAAATGAAAAAATAAGGTGCCTCATGATTCTACATTGATGATTCAGATGGAAATTTATTTATTTATTTTTTGAGAACAAGATCTCACTCTGTTGCCCAGGCTAGAGTGCAATGGCCTGATTTTTTGTAGAGATTGAGTTTCACTATATTGCCCAGGCTGGTCTTGAACTCTTGGCCTCAAGTGATCCTCCTGTCTTAGCTTCCCAAAGTGCTGGGATTTTAGGTGTGAGCCACCCTACTCAACCTTCAGATTCAAATTTAGAATTTGTAGGGTTTTTCTGTCTTCTGCTTTTCCATACCGAGAATGATGGAAATTACGATAAAATATCACATAGTTATTCATTTGCTTCCGCAGATGACATTCTCAAAGTAATAGTATCAGCACTATATCAGCAATATGATTACTTAAAAATGAGTTTTTAATAAGCCTTTTTTATATGCTTGCGTGGTTTGTCTCCGCCACCCCCCTTTTTGTAGTTGGGCTCCATCTACATTGTAAGAACATGTAGTCATTGAATACTTTAATCTTTTCCTTTTAACCCTTCCTTCAGTCTCAGCTCTTCATGTAAATACGTATTTAGTGCTCATCACCATTCCCAGTGTCATTACCTGTCCAGTCATTTTGATTGCCTTGCTCATTTGTTGTTAGATTCTTCAGAAAGGGCTTTTGAGCATAATAGTCCTGAATTTTTGTATGCTGATGGCAGTTTATCTGTAGCCTTTTACTTGAAAGTCAGTATGTCTGGATAAAATTCTTTTTTTTTTTTTTTTGAGATGGGAGACTCGCTCTGTCACCCAGGCTGGAGTGCAGTGGCGCGATCTCGGCTCACTGCGACCTCTGCCTCTCAGGTTCAAGCGATTCTCCTGCCTCAGCCTCTCAAGTAACTGGGATTACAGGTGCACGCTACCATGCCTGGCTAATTTTTGTATTTTTAGTAGAGACGGGGTTTCACCATGTTGACTAGGCTGGTCTTGAATGCCTAACTTTGTGATCTGCCAGCCTCGGCCTCCCAACATGCTGGGATTACAGGCGTGAGCCACTGTGCTCAGCCAATAAAATTCTTAAGTCACATTTTCTTTGGGTAAGTGTGTTCTTAGCATAAAGCATTGCTGTCAAACAATACTAGGATTATAATATGATAATGATTTTCTTTCTCTCATAATTGCCTTGTTGTTTTTGCCTGGATGCCCATGGGATATTTTCTCTCCGGTATTTTTCTAATGTTACTAGAGTGTGTTTTTGTCTTGGTTGTTCTCGGTCAGTATTCCCAAGTACGTGGTATGATCTTTCAACATGTAGTGTTGACCGTTTTTAAATTCTCAATTTCAGGAAAATTAAAATTTTTAGTCTTCTGGTCACTTGTTCAGGTTTTCCTTTTCGGGGACTCATCTTCCATCGTGCGTTTTGCTGGGGTTTTTTCCTCTGTGTCTTACTGATCTTTAGACAGTTGTCCCCTTTTTCCCTTTCTCTTAAGTCATTACTGTGGTTTATTCACTGGAAATGATGTTTCCACATGGCTCATCTTTTCTGAAATTATCTTAGATTTTCTTTCCTGAGTTTTAATACCTGATTTCTGAGTCTTTCTGGTTTCAGTTTATATTATTCATATTCCAGGTCATTTTCTTGATATATTTTATTTTAGCTCATTCTGAGGTATTGAGTTATAGTTCTCATTGGTTTTGTGGGCATAGCTTTCTGTTGTGCTTTTGTTGTCTGTAGGAATTATATTTGTTTCTTTTATATATATATATATATATATATTTTTTTTTTTTTTGAGATGGGGTCTCACTCTGTTGCCCAGGCTGGAGTGTAGTAGTGGCACGATCATGGCCCATTGCAGGCTTGACTTCCTGGGTTCCAGCGATCCTCCCACCTCAGCCTCTTGAGTAGTTGGGACCATAGGCATGCACCACCACGCCTGGCTAATTTTTTGGTATTTCTTGTAGAGAAAGGGTCTCGCCATGTTTCCCAGGCTGGTCTTGAACTCCTGGGCTTAAGCGATCCACCTGCCTCAGTCTCGCAAAGTGCTAGGATTACAGGTGTGAGCCATTGGACTCGGCCTCTTTTTTGTTATAACTACTTTGTATGGGATCTAACCCTCTGTTACTCCTTTTTACATGAAATTGCCTTTCGTGTTCTTTTAGAAGAGAGAGACTTGAGTTGGAGTAACTTTAGCTTCTCCCTCTTCTGTTTTGTGGAGTGAAAAGACCTGGATCTGCTCCCCTCATATTCTTTTAATTGAATCTTATTTTTCATCCCTGTTCTTATCCTGCTCAATTTGGATTCTATTTCCCATAGTTTCTCCTTAGCATGGAGTTTTCAGTTCATAGCCCGCCCTTTCCGCCTTCATCATGGAGTTCACACACTTGCCCACTAGGAGAAGATGAAAACTCTTCCATGCCCGGCTGCTGCTGTCCCGCTGGTCCTCTGAGTTTTCCTGGTGATTTTGCGAGGTCATGGGGCCATCACATGCTGTGTTGCTTCCTTCTACTTCTCTTGTACAGATGGTGATTTCAAATTGGTCTTGGTGGTGGTGGTGGTGGCATATCCCCACACACTTGTATATTTTGGAGTTTGTGGGGATACCTTTGTATCTAGTTTTGTTGTGGATGTCTACTGTGTTTTTCTGTATTAACTGTGTATGTGTGTGTGTGTGTGTGTGTGTGTGTG
The DNA here is from genome assembly GCF_009764315.1 of Trachypithecus francoisi. NCBI lineage: Eukaryota > Metazoa > Chordata > Mammalia > Primates > Cercopithecidae > Trachypithecus > Trachypithecus francoisi. Next base: position 66,302,114 of record NW_022681465.1, on the reverse strand, counting down.
TGTGTGTGTGTGTTTCCTGGGTGTGTTAGCGGGGATATATGGAGAATAGAAAACTATGCCAGTGTTCCTTGCATCTTGCTCGAATCCACTGGGATAGCCCCCTGTAGTTTTTAGTTTGTATATAGTCTGGTTAAATCACAGTTTTGTGAGTCTGTGGCTTTATAGATTCTGAATTTAGCTTCATACTTAGAAGAGCTTATTCACTTCATGATTAAAGCAATATATTTAGGTTTTTTGGGATTATTTTTGTTTTTGTTTCCTTTCTTGCTTTTAAATCTTTGACCCCTCTGGAATTTTATTTTGATGTCAGGGATTTTGTTGCAAATGGACTAGCTTTTTCCTCTCTCCAAAATACCTAGCCAATTTTCTCAACACTTGAATAACTGGTGTGTGTATGCGTGGTGTTTTGTTTTTGTTTTGTTGCTGCTGATTTAAAATGCCCCTTTTTTTGTTGAATTTGGAATTACTGTGTATTTGGGTCTGTGTTCTAGTGGTTTGCCTGTTTAGTTCTATAGTAGAGGAGCCACCATTGTAATTATTACAGATTTCTGATAATATTTTAATACCAGTTCCCCTCTTACTCTGCCTTTTCAAATTTCTTCTGGCTCTTTTTACATGTTTATCCCACCAGATGGACTTCAGGATAAATTTGTCAGGTTAAAAAATTTGAGATGATGATTGGACTTATATTTATAAATTAGTTTGGGGAGAATTGAGATCTTTATAGTATTGAGTCATCCTGTCCAAGAAGCTATACATATATTTACCTCCCCTTTTTTAGTTATCTCTTATGTCCCTTAATAGAGTTTTATAATATTTTTAGGTCTTGCCAGTTCTTGCTAAGAATAAATTTATATTTTCAGTTGCTGGCATTCATAATGGAGTATTTCTACCATGGTATATTCTAACTGGTTATTATTTATAGAAAAGCTGTTATTGGCCAGGCGCGGTGGCTCATGCCTGTAATCCCAGCACTTTGGGAGGCCGAGGTGGGCAGATCACAAGGTCAGGAGATCGAGACCATCCTGGCCAACATGGTGAAACCCCATCTCTACTAAAAATACAAAAATTAGCTGGATGTGGTGGCATGTGCCTGTAGTCCCAGCTATTTGGGAGGCCGAGGCAGGAGAATGGTGTGAAACCGTAAGGTGGAGGTTGCAGTGAACTGAGATTGCGCCACTGCAATCCAGCCTGGCGACAGAGAGAGACTCCATCTTAAAAAAGAAAAGCTAGCCAGGTGCGTTGACTTACGCCTGTAATCCCAGCACTTTGGAAGGCCAAGGCGGGTGGATCATGAGGTCAGGAGATCAACACCATCCTGGCTAACACGGTGAAACCCCGTCTCTACTAAAAATACAAAAAATTAGCTGGGCATGGTGGCAGGCGCCTGTAGTCCCAGCTACTCGGGGGGCTGAGGCAGGAGAATGGTGTGAACCTGGGAGGTGGAGCTTGCAGTGAGCCAAGACCGGGCCACTGCACTCCAGCCTGGGCAACAGAGTGAGACTCCATCTCAAAAAAAAAAAAAAAAAAGCTGTTGTTTTGGTGAATGTTAATTTTTGTAGCCACCATACTGAATTCTACTATTTTAATAGATTTTCAATTAGAACTTTTGTGTTTACGTGTACCCAAGTTTTGTCATGTGCAAATCATAATACTTTTTGCTTTTGTTATTTATAGCTGTTTTTTAGAATTTTACATAATTGGGCCTGGTACAGTGGCTCACACCTGTAATCCCAGCACTTTGGGAGGCTGAGGTGGGAAGATCACTTGAGAGAAGTTCAAGACCAGCAACATAGAGAGGCCCTGTCTCTACAAAAAATAAATAAAATTTTACCTAATTGTATTGGCTTATACTTCCAGAACACTGCTTTTCTTTTTTTTTTCTTCTTCTTTTTTTTTTTTTGAGATGGAGTCTTGCTCTGTTGCCCAGACTGGAGTGCAGTGGTGTGATCTCGGCTCACTGCAAGCTCCACCTCCTGGGTTCACCTCCAGGCCATTCTCCTGCCTCAGCCGTCCGAGTTGCTGGGCCTACAGGTGCCTGTCACCATGCCTGGCTAATTTTTTGTATTTTTAGTAGAGACGGGGTTTCACCGTGTTAGCCAGGATAGTCTCGATCTCCTGACCTCGTGATCCACCCGCCTTGGCCTCCCCAAGTGCTGGGATTACAGGCGTGAGCCACTGCGACCAGCCCTTAGAATACTGCTTTTCAACGATCATACTTCTGAGCATCCTGCGCATGCGTATTCCTGATGAATGGGAATGTTTCTGAAGTTCCTCCATTAGAGCATGATGCAGGCTTTAATGTGCCTGTTGACATCATTCATTCATTCAGACGGAGTTTCGCTAGTCACCCAGGCTGCAATGCAGTTGGCACAATTTTGGCTCACTGCAACCTCCACCTCCCGGGTTCAAGCGATTCTCCTGCCTCAGCCTCCTGAGTAGCTGGGATTATAGGCGCCTGCCACCACGCCCTGCTGATTTTTGTATTTTTAGCAGAGACGGGGTTTCACCCTGTTGGCCAGGATGGTCTCAAACTCCTGATCTCAGGTGATCCACCCTCCTCAGCCTCTCAAAGTGCTGGGATTACAGGTGTGAGCCACTGCACCCAGCCTGTGGCCATCTTTCATGATGATTCTTTTTCTCTTTTGTCCTGTTAATGTAATGTACTACATCTATAGATTCTTAATTTCAAATTGTTCACATATGCCTGGAATTAACATCAGTTGTGCATGTTTTCTGTAATGTACTGTAGAATTCTATTAGCTAACCTTTAATCAGGATTTTTCAAGTTCATCTTCAGTGTCACTTAGATGTCTACAATTTAATTTGACTTGTTGCTTCTAATGTGGCTTTGGTTTGGTAAGGTGATTGCTTTAGTTTTAGTTCTACCAGATCTATATTAATCTCAAATTTTTTTTATTGTTCTTTTGATCTTGTGCTTCTTAGAAGCCACATTTACTTAAGTATATTGAGAATACAAGACAGTTTGTATTTAGAATTTTATTTTCCCGAGTCATATTCCAAATTATTCATTTACTTTTTTTTTTTTTTTTTGAGACGGAGGCTCGCTCTGTGACCAGGCTGGAGTGCAGTGGCTTGATCTCAGCTCACTGCAAGCTGTGCCTTCCGGGTTCAAGTGATTCTCCTGCCTCAGCCTCCTGAGTAGCTGGGACTACAGGTGCGTGCCACCATGCCCAGCTAATTTTTGTATTTTTAGTAGAGATGGGGTTTCACTATGTTGGCTAGGATGGTCTTGATCTCTTGACCTCATGATTTGCCCGCCTTGACCTCCCAAAGTGCTGGGATTACAGGCATCAGCCACTGCACCCGGCCTCCAAATTATGGTTTTTATCTGCCTTTTGCATAATTGTGTTTCACTCCCTGTCTTCTCCTCCCTTCTCTTCACCAGTTCTGAATTCATAAGTAGGACCCTTGCTGAATTTGATTGTTTAGTTGGGGGTAAGTGAATTTTACTAAGCTTGCCATTTGCCCAAGATTGGTCAGTAGTGGATCCCTTATAGCTCTCTGTATTTAAGCGTTGTTCAAATCGTCTCTTAGGACAAGAGAAGAAAGTTGGGGACTAGCTGATTTTAAGTCTTTGAGATACTTAGCTGTTTTGAAGGGGTCAGGAGGATGTGTGGAGTGATGGTGGCCATGGCATTTACAGGGCGAGGGTGAGCTGGGGCAGCTAATCTCTTTCTGAATCAGTTATTAATTGCAGGGTCCTATTTGGTGGGGTGGGGGCTCCCCTTAAATCTGGCCTGCCACTCCTGACCTCAAGTGATCCGCCTGCCTTGGCCTCCCAAAGTGTTGGGATTACAGGAGTGAACCACTGCACCCAGCCTGGTTTTAGATCTTCTACATGGTATGTAGTTTTCCATTTCATATAATGGGTTTGTGGCTACTTCCATTTTAAAACTACCAGAGTTTCTCTATTTGTTCATTTCATTGGGTTTTAAGGAAGGGAATTATGCAAATAAGCACTCTGTCTCCTGGGAATTAGGGAGGCTACTTCCTCGCCTGTTACTCCTCTGGCAGGTGTCTGGGAAAATGAAAATGATTCCTCTTCTTCAATCTCATCTTCCCAACATTCTGAGGCCTGAAGATGACTCCAGTTTCAGCCAGCTTTTTTTTTTTTTTTTTTTTTTGAGACAGAGTCTCACTCTGCCACCCAGGCTGGAGTGCAGTGGTGCAATCTCAGCTCACTGCAACCTCCACCTGCCGGGTTCAAGCAGTTCTCCTACTTCAGCCTCCCGAGTAGCTGGGATTACAGGTGTGTGCCACCCACGCCCAGCTAATTTTTGTATTTTTGGTAGAGATGGGGTTTTGCCATGTTGGCCAGGCTGGTCTTGAACTCCTGACCACAGGTGATCCACCCTCCTCGGCTTCCCGAAGTGCTGGTATTACAGGCGTGAGCCACCGCACCCGGCCTTTAGCCTGCTTCTTAAAGGGCTCAACTTCAGTAGTCCCCTTTCTCCAAGTTAAGGATTTTGGTGGTGGTCTTCAGAACTCTCTTTCATGCCACGTATGCTCTCTCAGTCGGGGAGAATTGTATTCCATTTCATTGTTCCCCTTCTGTTTGGTGTTAAGATTTTTCTTTTTTTTTTTTTTTTGGAAATGGAGTCTCGCTCTGTCACCCAGGCTGGAGTGCAGTGGCCCATTCTCCTGCCTCAGCCTCCTGAGTAGCTGGGATTGCAGGCACATGCCACCATGTCCGGCTAATTTTTTTTGTATTTTTAGTATAGATGAGGTTTCACCATGTTGGCCCGTCTGGTCTCAAAACTCCTGACCTCAAGTGATCTGCCTGCCTTGGCCTCCCAAAGTGCTGGGATTACAGGAGTGAGCCACCATGCCCGACCTGGTTTTAGATCTTATACATGGTATGTACTCTTCCATTTCATATAATGGGTTTGTGGCTATTTCCATTTTAAAACTACTAGAGTTTCCCTCTGTATTTGTTTATTTCATTGGGTTTTGAGGAGGGGAGTTATGCAAACAAGCCCTCTGTCTCCTAGGAAAAAGCTCTACCCAAGTAGGGGCAGGGAACCAATCAGAATTTCAGTTTTGGGATGTATATAGAAAATCAGGCAGGCAACAGCTTGTATGTCCAGAGAAACTCTGGTATTGAATGGGGCCAAAATGATGGCAAATGGCTTCCATAGATGTCTAGGTAAAGAACTGGTAAGGACTGGGGATTAGGATGCCGTGACCAGCAGAAACAGACCTGAAGTGGGGAGGGTGCTGGGTGAAGCAGAGTTCCTCCCGTCTGAGGCCAGGTCACATGCTGGGTCCTGTTCTGAAGATTTCTGCAAGATACCATCTTGCCTTTTTCCTTGGGCTACTGTAAGTTGGTATCTCCATCTAGGGCACCGAAATAGATGCTTTTTATTTAGCTCTGTGAGGTAGGATCCCAGTAGGAGGCAGAAGGTGATTGGGTAGGGTTTTTGAGAAAAAGAACATTATTGTGAAAAATGAGAGAAACAACTGACAAGGAAACAACTGCTGAGTGGCAGCAAGGGTCCAGTTAAGGCTGGAAACCGTGAATTTACAGCAGCAGCATTCTGTCTAGCTGTGGGATTTTTCTCTAGGAATAGGGTTACAGGAACCAAGATGCTGGCTATTTGGAAGGGTCCAGGATCACCTGGTAAGACAGAACAGTGGGGCAAGGGATCTAAGCCTGTGTGGGCTGGGCAGAGTTTGCTGTGCTATGTACGCTAGGGTTCTAGTGTGAGAAGAGAATGGAAGGGTGGAGTTCTGATAGGGAGAAAACTGTCAAGGGCTTGTTGGAAGTGAAGACACGGGAGGAAGTGACCAGGCCAGGAGCGTGTGGTAAAAGAATAGGATGTTCAATTTAAGATTTAGAGGTGGAAAAGTTTTGGATTGTGTCAAGATTGTGAGTGTGGCCTGGAAAAGGGTGGCTAATTTGAGTTCTGTTGCCTTTGTACTGCTGACTCATTGAGGTGACAATAAACATTTCTTATCTCAGTATTACTCTAAAACAGCCAAAATAGAAAAAAAAAAAAAAATCTAGTAGTAAGCAGAGTGTTTATTTTTTTAAAGTTACTTAAAAAAGGTTGTTTACAGAGATGTGGATTTATATAACTTGGTGACAACATTTTTAAAATGTACAGGCTATTTCATATTATTGCACTTACTCTTTAATATATAAGGCATTTTACTTTACATAAATAAAGGATAATGTATAATATCATACAAAGTTATGGTGCCAATTAAGTCAACCATCAAATTCAATGAGATATGTGTGGGAAGATGGAAGTGAAACCCAGCCTACTTTAATCTTCATGGTATATTCTTGCAACTACGATTTACTTGTTATAACACATATTTACCCTCATAGCTTATTGTGAATGACTGACCAGTTAAAAAAAAAAAGAAACAATGACAGTTTTAGTAGGACAATACCATTAGTGTTCACGTCAGGAAGTGTGGGAATTTATTAGGCTAATTAGAAATACTAGTCATGCCTTGAACACTGAAGACAAACAGTTTTCTATCTTAGGGTCAAAGACAGTTTAGCTTTTGCTTCTTCCCTTAAATTTCAACTGTCAGCGAGGGAAACCTTCTGGCAAGATGTAGTAGCAGTGGCTGATGGCTTTAGCATAGTGTATGTGGTAAGCCAGAGGTCTACCCTTGTACTCCAGATATGAGGCTTAAGGACTTGCGGAAGGAGACCATTGCATTTGCTCCACATTGCACAAGAAATTCCTGTCTGTTCACGTAGGGCTGTGCGTTTCTTATTATTAGGCACAGCTGTAACAGTGGAGGCAAAAAGCAGTTTTCAGTGTTGACTTTAAACAGTCTTTCATTTAGGCAAGAAAGCAGAAACCACAAAACTGACCCCAGAGACTGAAAAAACAATCAAGCATGCACCTCGCACTGACTTCCTACAGTATCCTACCTGTAACTGTAGTGAAAAGTAGAAGTAAAATCAATAAGACCTTTCAAACTAACTCGTGTACTATATTTTCCTTTGTATTGCCGGTTGATGAGAAATCTGGACTCAAACAAGCCAGCTATTTTTCTCTCACGTGTCCTCTAGGCCGACTTCGAAGATGTTTAAGTGGGATTGGTCATTCAGAAAAATGATGTACAAAGCTGATGGCTAAAGCCCCTGCATGAATCTGGGGGTCATAGCCATAGACCCAAGCTGTAGGTTATTTAAAGAAGTATCTCCAACATAAAATCTTAGTGTCATGCACACAGGTATGGCAAATGCACTCTCCACTCATATTCTCAGGACTCAACGGGTTGGTTTGTGCCACTGAAGACCTGGCTTGTAACTACATTTCTGCCCCTTTACCTTAACTCACCCTGTTTCTCCTCCTCTTTATGACCCGATGAGGATTTGGAATTTACCTAAGAAAATCAGGTACAGTATGAGGAGAGAACAGCCAACTATGTGACGACGAACGGAATATCCAGTGGGAACAGCTACTGGGAAGCAGCTCATGCCGCCAGAGGAGTGGCCAGAGTGAGTTTCCCGAGCAGCGTGAGTCACGACAGTCTTCTGTAGGAAAACATTTTTGGCAAAAGGAGGAAGTTGCAAAGCAGGAAAAGGAAAACAGCAAAAACTTAAGTCACTGCAGTTGTCATTATACTAGGTCAAGAAAAGAGATCCAATACTTAGAATGTTACATTTCTTAAACATGTTGGGAAAGAGGAAAGAAACCAACCAATCTCCTAAAAGGATTCCATTAAGCTCCTCTATTTGGATTGTAAATATATTGTCTATAAATCCAAGGACACTTAGAAAGATACTTGATTTCTAAAGATTAAATTCATGGTTGGAGTGCATAAAATACAGAAATGGAAACCCAGTGACTGTGATATTTTTGCCTGCTCTTGGTACTGACCAGTGTTGAATTCAAGCACTTATCAAGACAGGTTCAAAAACTAGTTGTAAGGTGCTTTTAGATGTTGACCTTTCTGCTCCCTCTAAGCAGTGAAGCTCATGGCTATTTAATACAGTTTATCAGAAGTGCTATTCTGTAAAACAGCCTTATGGCTTACACTTTTGAGATAGAAAATGATCAATACTTCATGGTGATCAACAACCTATTGAGTTGAACTCTGCATACGTACATTATACATTACACTCACTAAAAAATACTCTATTTTGCTTTTTCATTTTTGGACAATTCCTGAGCTCGGCCTAACAGGTCATAATTCATTTTTTAAGTCTCATTCTCTTTTCAGGGTAACATATACAGACCTACAGCTCCTCCTTCCACTGAATGTACCTAAAAGCATTCTGTCATTTACTTACAAAATCATATAAAATGATAGTCCTCTTAGGTGTGACATTTGTGTCCCCCTCAGACTTTTAGTTCCCTAATCACCAGGATTGGGTATGTTGGGAGAGCTGGCAAGAAGGAAGCAAAGGTCTAGCTAAGTGTTTCAAATAAAGAAGGGTGTGTCACATCTTGTATCCCCAGCAGTAAACATAAAGGTAGGGGACAGGCACTGGAACGAAGGAACCCTCCCAGCCTGGGTGATCCAGGTAGAAGGCTTCTGGAGTTAATTTCATTGCTGTTGCACATACAGTTAAGTCAGGCTTCATGTGTAAGCACAAGCTTGGAGATTTTTATAGTCCGTGTCTAAACCACAGTCTTGAAGACTGTGGTTTAAAGAAGTCACTCTGGTTTCTTAAAATTCATGATGAATTTCTATGCTTTCTAATTAATAACTGCACAGGTCCTTCTGGGACAGACTTCATAATATTCCAGGCATCAAAGTGCATGAGCCCAACCAGAGGTTTCCCATTAATAGCAAGAATTTCATCTCCAGCTTCTATTATTCCAGCTTGTTCAGCCGCACCACCTGCGAGAATAAACACAGAATAACAGAATAATAGCTTGGCAGTTTCACAGTATTCAAAAATCCCAAGTAAACTAAAAACTTTTAAATGATAAAAAATATCTAAATAATATATTATTGAATAGAGAAATATTTCTTAGAACACAAAAAACATTTATCCATAAAAATAAACAAGTCTACATAAAACAATTCAATTCTAGCCCTTCCCCCCGCCGCCCCCCAAACATAAGCAAGATAAAAATAATAAACTGACAAGGGGAAGATATTTTCTATGTATTTAATCAACAAATGGTTAATATCCAGACTAAAGAACTACAAGCCAACAAGAACAACACAAAATAAAGTTGGGCAAAGGAAATCAACAGCTGAAATCCATACAGCCAGTAAACACAGAAAAGCAGGCTCAACTTCTTTTTTTTTTTTTCTTTGAGACAGGGCCTTACTCTGTCACCCAGGCTGGAGTGCAGTGGTACAGTTTTGGCTCACTGCAGCCTCTGCCTCACTGGGCTCAAGCGATCCTCTCACCTCAGCCTTCAGAGCAACTGTGACCACAGGCATACACCACCATGCCCAGCTTTTTTTTTATATTTTTGGTAGAGATGGGGACTTGCCATGTTGCCCAGGCTATCAGCTTCTAATTGTTAACAGATACTGGCTGATACATGCAAGTTCTGAGAATCAGTGATTATGTGCTCATTAGTGACCATGGGGACTTACAGAGTTTAGCATGTTCACATTATAGCTCTGTCTAGCTTTGTATGAGCTCTGGAAAAAATGCAAGTGTAAACCCTCCATTTATGTTCTCACACAGACTTCTAAAGGTACACCAGCTATGGAGGCATCTTATGGGAAAAAATGGCATTGGAAGAAAAATTCCCAAGTGTGAAAATAAAAATTTTCTCAGAGATTTTGATTAGACTTCAAAAGGCTGAGCAGATGATATCGATTTCATCCTATATTACTGAAGGTCATTATTGAAATAAATGTCATAAAAATACAGCTTGGAAGAAATCCACCCAAGGACAAAAACATTTTCTGTGGTTAATGATAGAGGCAGTTACATTAGAAGAGAGACCTCACCAGGATCAGCCCTGTAGTGGGCCCCAGGAGAATGATTTGGTCCCCAGTCCTTGCTTTTCTTGAGATACATTTTTGGAAGGACCAAAGAACCAATTATGTTTGTGTTAACATAGTACCCAATGTTCTAGTCTAGCATATTAAATAAGGCCCTCTGGTTATGTGAAACAAAAGAATTTTGTGAGTGCTTGGGCCTCAGGACATGGGAGGTTCCAGGCAACCAGAACAGCACACTGATGGAGCAATCAGTCTGGGTTTGGTCTCAAATCTGTGACTTCAGCCAAGTTACAGATTTCTCTAAACTTCAGTTTTCTCATCTGCAAAATGGTGATGATATCTGTCTTGTTATCTTACTAGGTTGTCAGAAGGACTGAACGAGATGAAGTAGTCTTCTAGGACAGGGGTTCTCAACCCTCGGGCCGCAGAGTGGTGGCAGGAGGGCTGCACAGCAGGTGAGCAGTGGGTGAGTGAGTGAAGCTTCCCCTGTATTTACAGCCTCTCACCACCACTCACATTACCACCTGAGCTCTGCCTCCTGAGAGATCAGCAGCAGCATTAGATTATCACGTCAGCGTGAACCCTATTGTGAACTGCGTATGCAAGGGATCTAGGTTGCGTGTTCCTAGGTTGTGTGTTCCTTATGATAATCTAATGCCTGATGATCTGTCAGTGTCTCCCATCACCCCCAGATGGGATGCCTAGTTGCAAGAAAACAAGCTCAGGGCTCCCACAGATTCTACATGACGGTGAGTTGTATAATTATCTCATTATATATTAAAATGTGATAATAGAAATAAAGTACACAATAAATGTAATGCACCTGAATCATCCCGAAACCATCCCCCACCCAAACCTTCACCGTGGAAAAATTGTCTTCCACAAAACCAGTCCCTGGTGCCAAAAAGCTTGGAGACTGCTCCTTTAGGAAGCTTTCAGTGTTGTACAAAGAAGAGGTTTGCCAGCTTTTGGACTTTTTACACAAGAGAGAAATAAATTCTGTCGTTTAAAACACTGCTATTTTGGATTTCCTATTACATGAGGCCAAACTGAATCTTAACAGATTTGAGCAGGATATGTCTCTCTCTCCAGTTACACATAAATTTTTTTAAAATGTCTTTTTTCCCAAAAAGGTCTTGCATGGCTTTTAACACATTTTTAGGTTCCTTACGCTTATGATGAATTGGTGTCACACAGTGCACAATCTGCATTTGGCTTTTTTTTCATTCGACACTGTTTTTGAGCTGGTCCCAGTTAATATATAGAGATGTAATTTATTTTTTCAACTGCTATTTAGCTTTCCTTTATATGAATATATTTTATCATTCTGCCACAGACATTTAAATTGTTTCATAGCTTCCATTTTCGTAAGCACTGCTAAAATTTTCCTTAGAGATTAACCAGTAGATACTTGCGTGAGAAAAAAAATGAGTGTTTTCCTTTCTCCACATCCTTGCCAACACATTATCGTATGAGATTTTTTATTTTTGGCCAACTTGATAGATTAAAAGAATGATTTATAATATTTCTAATTTTCATCCAATACATTTAAGTTTGAGCATTTTCCTGTGTTTCTTGGCCACCTAGGTTTTAACTTCTGTCAATTTTCTATTGCTTTCTTTACCCAAATTTTCTCTCTTGTATTTTTCTTACTGAATTATATAGTTCTTCATATAGTCTGGAATTTCCTTTTTTTTTTTTTTTTTTTTTTTTTGGAGACAAGGTCTTCCTCTGTCCCCCAGGCTGGAATGCTGTGGCACAATCATGGCTCACTGCAGCCTTGACCTCCTGGGCTCAAATGATTCTCCCACCTGAGCCTCCTGAGTAGCTGGGACTATAGGTGCGTGCCACCACACCTGGGTAATTTCTGTATTTTTTGTACAGATGGAGTCTCGTCATGTGGCCCAGACTGGTCTTGAACTCCTGGGCTCAAGTGATCCACCCACCTTGGTCTCCAAAGTGCTGGGATTACAGGTGTGAGCCATGGTACCCTGCCTATTCTGGGTATCAACCCTTTGTTTATTAAATATATTGCAAATATCTTATAATAACTTATTTTTGAATATGCTTATAAATTTTGCCATATAACGAACATTTTATATGTTTCTTTTTATTTTAGATGGAGTCTTCTCTGACCCCAGGCTGGAGTGCAGTGGTGCGGTCCTAGGAGGCAGAGGTAGCTCACTGCAACCTCTGCCTCCTGGGTTCAAGTGATTCCCCTGCCTCAGCCTCCTGAGTAGCTGGGATTAAAGGCATGCCCCACAATGCCCAGCTAACTTTTATGTTTTTAGTAGAGACGGGGTTTCACCATGTTGGCCAGGCTGGTCTCTAACTCCTGACTTCAGGTGATGCACCCACTTCGGGCTCCCAGAGTGCTGGCATGAAATCCATGATCCATGAGCCACCGTCCTCGGCCCTGTATGTTTTTAAAATGTGTTTTTCTCTTATGTTTAAGAAATTCTTGTATGATATTTAAAAATAATGGTTATTACTGATACAAAGAAAATTCTATTGATCTCTGCATGTTTTATTTTTTATTTTTATTTTTTGAGTCAGAGTCTCACTCTGTCGCCCAGGCTGGAGTGCAGTGGCCGGATCTCAGCTCACTGCAAGCTCCGCCTCCCGGGTTCACGCCATTCTCCTGCCTCAGGCTCCCGAGTGGCTGGGACTACAGGCGCCCGCCACCTCGCCCGGCTAGTTTTTTGTATTTTTTAGTAGAGACGGGGTTTCACCAGGATGGTCTCGCCAGGATGGTCTCGATCTCCTGACCTCGTGATCTGCCCGTCTCAGCCTCCCAAAGTGCTGGGATTACAGGCTTGAGTCACCGCGCCCGGCCCGATCTCTGCATGTTAATTGTGAATTCATTCTTCTTTGCAAACTATTTATATTGGCTTGACATTTTCTTAGATTTTTTTCAATCAGAAAGAACATATAGGAAGACAATTTGTCATTATTGGCAAATAATATTTCTAATTTTTGTACTTCTTGGCTGATTTATTGCTGAGTTACTTGGTAAAATGATGAAAGAGGAACATTTTGGAGCAGCTTAAAATTGTACTAGTGACAGTGTACACTGCAGCTTCATATAGGAGCTTAAAAATAACTATTTTCTGATTTTTTTCATCCTGACCTTAAAGAAAGCTTTAGGGATATTGACATTTAGTTCCTTTATTATTCAGGCGGGGTAGCGGTGGCTCATGCCTGTAAATCACAGCACTTTGGGAGGCTGAGGTGGGTGGATTACTTGAGGCCGAGACTTTGAGACCAGCCTGGCCAACATGGTGAAACCCTGTCTCCATTAAAAATACAAAAAGTTAGCTGGGTGTGGTGGTGCAGGCCTGTAATCCCAGCTGCTTAGGAGGCTGAGGCACGAGACTCACTTGAATCTGGGAGGCAGAGATTGCAGTGAGCAGAGATTGTGGCACTGCATTCCAACCTGGGTGACAGAGCGAGACTCTGTTTAAAAAAAAACAAAAAAAACTTCTTTATGATTCAAATGCTTGTTCTGTAATAGCCTTACTCAAGAAATCAGTATTGCTATATTGTTTTCTAATGCTTGAGCTAAAAGACACAGGAAAACAAAATGAACAGAAAAACTGTACTCACGAAATTACTCTGTAAGTATGAAATACGAGGTAAGAAGATGAATCCTGGCCTGAAGTGATTCGCCTGCCGCAGCCTCACAAAGTGCTGGGATTACAGGCATGAGCCACCGTGCCCGGCCAGATAATGAAATCTTTAGACTCACTAGTGTCCAAAGGTGCAATCTGCTGTATAATATTCAGAAATACTTGAATGGCTTTCCCCAGGAACAAAACCATGGGCTTGCACATGAGAGCATCTAAAGCGCTAGTCTGTGGGACTGACACTTCTCTATCCATTTCCACAGCAGTTTTCACAGATTTGGGGCCAGATGCTAGAGACAAAGGCTGAGTTTGCCCAGGGCAAACTCAGGGGATGCCCAGGACATCATATTCTTGCTTTGCTGGAGACAGAGCAAAGCAAGAGACAAGAGATGTAGACAGACAGATACAGGATGTCATCTCTCCTGTGGCTTCTTCTAGTGTGGGGTCCACAAGCCTGGCCTCCCCAGCCGATGTGCTGCTTTAGTTGGCGTCTGCCCTGGTCCTTTGGTTCGCAGGCACACATGCTTTTTTGGGTTGTGTCCCCTTGGATTACAGAGGCTACATGTCCTGTGACCAAGCATGGAGGTGGCCACTCCTGCTCCCCTCAGGAGTGTCTTAAAATATCTCCACTTTAGCTACCCTATTGAATGACAGGTTAGCTGGGTGCTGTGTTTTCAGGTGATGGACATTTTCCCTCAGTCCTCTGAAGGTGTTGTTGGCTCCAGGCATTCATGCGGCCATTCTGATTGTTGTACACAGAAAGCAAACTAGAATTTTCTCTTGGCTTTTTAGATTTTCTTCTTTATATTCTGAAACTTTATTATATCAAGGTTTCCATTTTATTTTTTTTTGGAGACAGATTCCTACTCTGTCACTCAGGCTGGAATGCAATGGTGCAATCCTGTTCACTCAGCCTCCAAGTCGAGGGCTCAAGCGAGCCTTCTGCCTCAGCCTCCCAAGTAGCTGGGATCACAGGTGTGCACCACTCTGCCTGGCTAACAAGGCTTTTTTTTTTTTTTTTTTTTTTTAAATAAATTCAGACTGTTTTACCCTTGATGAGTTTTTCAGTCTGCATAGTCCTGTCATTTTTTCACTTCTGGAAAATTCTTAGTCATGATTTCTGCAAGTATTTCCTCTCATTCAATTTTTTCCTTTTGGAACTCTTTCTCTCATTGCCTTTTTGTAATCATCTCTTTATTTCCCTATACTGCATTTTTAATGGTTTCTTCTGTTCTATTTTTAACAAATTCTATCTTCACATGGATGATTTAGTCTACTTTTTACTTTTATTCATTAATTTAAAGATATATTTAACTCCATTTTCACTAATGAGGGTATATGTGCATGTAGTTTTTACTTTTAAAGAGGCAGGGTCTTGCTCTGCTGTTCAGGCTGGTATTGAACTCCTGGGGCTCAAGCAGTCCAAGGAGCTGAGGACTATAGGCATGCGCTAGCACGCCCAGCCTGAATTTTGTCTTTTTTTTTACATATTTGCTTGCTCCTTCTGAATACCCTCTTGGTCTTGTTTCATGGGTGACATTCCTGCCTCTGTCATGAATGGGGTGTCCTGTTTTTCGGGTCTGCTGGCAATGGGATGTTGCCCTGTACCCTTCGTCTGAGAGCTTTCTGTTGTGAGGGCTCTTACAGCCAAGTTGCCACATGCTTGCCTGAGCCTGGTTCTCCCTCCTTCTGCTGCTCTTTCAACTTGAACAATTAATGAGTCTAAGGTTTTCTCTTTACTCTGGTACCACAGGTTCACACGTAACAGAGACCCGACTCCTGATTTATGCGTGTCTTCTTTGCTTGCTCCAGGGGCTGCGAGCAGGCAGCCTGTCCTGGCTGCCACTCGAGTAAAGCAGACCTGTTGTGACCACAGTTCACTGGCAAAAGAGCAGGTCCCAGACCTCTGCATCACAAGATGCCTCGCTCCGGCTGCCCACAGGGGTGCTGAGCCCCTGCTCCTGGGTGGGCGCTGAGACCCCAGCCTCCAGTGCACATTTCTTTCTCATCCTCTGCTTCCTCTGGGCCCCAAGGATGCAGCCCTGCTTACCACAGAGGCTTCATTTCCACTTTTGATCCACAGAGGTTTTTCTAAGCGTAACTATAAATTTTTTTAAAGTTTTTTTTTCTATTAACACTACAGGTCAAGAGTTGGGAGAGGCTTTGGGATGACTATGCAATTGTAGAAATAGCTCAAGGTCATTAATTAGATGGTCATTTAAAGAAACAACAATCCTTAGCTAAGAAGAATTGATCTTGTTACTTGCTAACCTACTTACTGTGTTACATACTGTAACTTTAAATGGGTTTCTGATCTATTTGTAAGTATAATTACATATCGATATTGTTCATACAATCGTACTTAGTATTATTAGTACAATTATGAGTTGTTAATATAAGAGTTTGAAAAACTGCCCAAGACCAAAAAATGAATTATTCAAGTTGATGAAGAGATGTATATTTACCAAGCATTTCAATAATATCTACCCCCCATTTTTTTTTTCCCACAAAAGCTGTGCTTGGACTGTATTACTTTCTTGCAGTCTAGCATTTACAAGTCTAGTATTTTAAGTCAATGAGATCTTGGCCAGTATTAAGTACTCCTGACTGGCAAGTCTACTGGTGTTACTTAGTGTGGTGTGTTCACATCAGAGACAGGGGCCCAGAGTGAGGAATGGCTGCAGTATAAGGGTCAGGGACAGAGGCTCTGGGGCCAGACCGCCTGGGCTGGAGCCTGGTTCTGCCACTTACAGCTGTGTGAACCTAAGTGCCTCAGTTTCTCCTTTTGTAAAATGGGAATAATGATGACACCCACCCAGTAGGGTTGCCTTGTGGATGGCTTGAGATAATACGTGTCCATACAGAATAATAAACCTTTTATGTCACAAAGCATTAAAAACAAAAATTTTAGATTTTTAAACAAAAAAAAGTGTAGATTTTTAAAAACAAATCTCATTTCTAAATGGAAGGCATTTTTTTCATTGAGACATCCATGGAAAGATGACAGGTGAGAGAAGGCTGACTGAGTGCTCTAGGACATTACCTTTGTACACTCTTTTAATGACCAAGGGCCCATCTCCCATCACAGATGATTTTCCCCCATCCAGACTCAGTCCCAGCCCAGCCGAGGTCTTCAGCACTTCAACACACAGAGCATCGTGTACAGCCACACTTCTCCCTGCAGCAGCAGCGTGCATCAAGATAAAAATGACAGAGTTGTTCATCATGCCATCTGTCCAAGTCCCCGCGGATGCATTGCCTCCAGCCCCAGGTACTTCTGGCACCACTTCTGGCACCCTCAAGTCCCATCTACCCTGGGGTACTTATAACAGCACTTGAGCCCAGTAGCACTGTTGGCCTCCCGACTGTGGGGCTGCCCTCCTGGGCTGTGTTGCTGCTCTACTTGCATCCTTTGTTCTGTGTTTTCTGCAAGCATTGGCAAATGCTTTCATGCCCAAGCAGAAATCCCCAGAAGGCAAAGTGCTCTTGTTAAGCCCCCCACACCGGCTGTGCACTTCTCAGTGAGGACTGAAGTCACACTTTGGGACTCCAAATTTGATTTTCTGCCAACCCTGGCTGCTAATGGCAGCAGAACATCACCCTCTGGTACCAAGACTTGGCAGCACCAAAATGCCCAGCCTCATGTGAGACTGTTAGAATGGACTCCAAAGCCCCCAGGAACCCAGAGAGCTTCCTGCCTCCCCGCTCCTGCCACTCCTGCTCCTGCAAAGGGAAACCCTGTCCCTGGCTATGGCTGTCTTCACAGACACATTTGGGGTTGCCTCCACTGGCATCTGGCTCCACTGTGAGGAGATGCGTTTCCATGGTGATGCCGGCTCTGTGTGCTGGTTTTGGGAAGGTGGGCTGGGTTTGAATCAGGATTGTAAACTTGCCTCCTTGTACTTCCCTCCCTTGCCTATCAGCCAAGGACGTCAGAGTTGACTGCAAAGGCACACTTAGTTGATGGGGAGGCAGAGGAAGGACCACAACAGATGGACTAAACTGCCTGCTTCCTGTGGTCACTAGGTGTGAAGCCAAGCTAGCACTGTCTCCTTCGGACATAAAGGCCAGTCCACAGTCGTGGTTTAAAGAAGGCCACTCCACAGGGCCTGAAGGACGCTGTCAGTGTTATGGTAAGTAATAACCGCTTAGGACAAGGTAGACCTGGGTTAGGGAGACTAAAGAACAGGCAACTGAGCGAGGTTAAGCCCTCCAGGCGCTCAGCATTTGAGAGCTCTGCAGGCTCTGCTTCAAGGCCAGAGGCCCTGAAGTTGCTGCAGGAATACTGAGTGATTATAAATGACAGACGGACCATCCAGATCTGAGTTCACGAGGCTTAAAAACTGGCAGCTGTGAGGATGAAGTGGTTTCCTTTGACAGTTTACAAAGATCCCACTGAAAATCCGCCAAGCGGTCAAGACAGTTCTGGGGCAAAGGCAAGCATGACAAGATCTGATGACCAACGTGCTTCTCTGCATTGGGGAGGGCCTCAGCCCTCTGGAAGAGGGAAAGTGAAATGACACAGAAGGAAGACTGGGGACATGACCACGGAGGCGTCTGGACAAGAAGTGTTTCTCATTTGTTAAATGGAATCGGAGCCATTTTCAGCAAGGACTACAAACAGCTCTGGCCCACAAGAACGCCAAGTTGTAGAAAGGAATCCAGCTACCCTCATCAGGGAGAGATATGGACAAGGAACAAAAGGCCCCTCCCAGAAGGCAATGCCCAACCCATACCCTCTGCTTTGCCCTCTTGACTAAAAAAAGACGTTACCCCTGAATGCCAAGATGAACGGCACTCCAGACATCTGCAGTGCTTAACAGGGCATTAAACAGCCCGCACTGCAGAAACAGACGCTGTACGTGGTTCTGAGGCTCTGAATATGGATGGCACATAGAAAATCTGTTTCTAAACCTCTTCCAGTGAGTTATTCTTGGTTGACTAAGGCTGCAGTTTCTGTTTTCAGACACAAAACACTCTTGCCCCCTCATTTCCTTCTGTTCTTCTAAACCAGGAAAGAATACAACCTTGCTGTTTCCCAAGGATAAATCTTAGTTCTGGAATTTCTCCTTCAATGCTGATTGCCCCATCACAGTAGTTTCCTGTTTTCCTTACCAGTCCTAACAAGAGGGTGTGAATATAAAAGATTCCTTCTTAGGACACTTAGGGAAACTGTTACGCAGTTGTTTTAAATCTTCCACAGTATAGCCTGAACTACTGGGGGAATTTTTCTAATTTTTTCTAATTTATTTGTTACATTGCTTTTGTAAGAAGCATCCAAACACACTAGACTTCGCTACATTTAATTTTTCAGATCTAGAAGTTAGCTGTTACTTCCCTTCATGTTCAACCAGAATCTCATCCTTCTGCAGTAGCTCACACCCTGCTGGTTGTTGAAATGATCATCTTACCAATGGCAGCCTCCAGGGGGATGGTCTTTCTGGACAGCAAACCCTTCCCATTGGTGGGAGGCTCCTGCCGGGCAGAGGGCCTGGGCTGATCCATCCCTTTCTTGATGACCACGAGGGCATCTTTGTGCAGCTGTGCCTGGTGCAGAACCTTCAAGACATTCCCGTGGGCTAAGCCAGCCAATGAGGCGCCGTTGACTGACAGAAGGAAATCCCCTCGGTTCATAGTCCCTTCCTGAGAAGCCGCCCCCTGAGAAAACACCCTGTGGACCTGGGACGAGGAAAGGAAAAGGGAACAAAAACCAGATCCACTTACGATTTCTAGTAAAAGGGAGAAAGTAACTAACTGCATATCTGTAGTAAAGTAACCTTCTTTTTTTTATTTTTTGAGAGGGAGTCTCGCTCTGTCGCCCAGGCTGGAGTACAGTGGTGCAATCCCGGCCGCCCAGGTTCAAGTGATTCTCCTGCCTCAGCCTCCTGAGTAGCTGGGATTACAGGCATACACCACTATGCCTGGTTAATTTTTGTACTGTTAGTAGAGACGGGGTTTCACCATGTTGGCCGGGCTGGTCTCGAACTCCTGACCTCAGGTGATCCACCCGCCTCGACCTCCCCAAGTGCTGGGATTACAGGCATGAGCCACTGTGCTGGGTCTTGTAAGTAAAGGAACTTTCTAAGGACAATTTTTCTAAATCATATAGACACTTGCTTTATAAAAAAACATTCAGTGCGGGGGATGGATCACAAATGTCAATGCCAGTGTCTCCACACATTTTTTGTTTTTAACTCAACTTCTTGTTAGCGTCTGACATGGGCCTCGCATCCAGGAGGCAATGGGAATACGAAGATGAACGAGGCCTGGGCTCGTGCGGTGAAGGTGACCCTCTGGATGGTCCCGAAGGCTTTTGAATGATGTAAAATTTTCAGTGACTGTTTTTGAGAAAGAAGTAATTGTATAAACAAACACAAGTTTGGCCAGTTGATTCTAATGTTTTCTACTGCTTAAAATATTTAGGTAAATTATAAGGCAATAGCAAATTGTGTTTATAGGGACTGGAAATGGCCTACACATGTCAGCTCTTTGTTAAAAATGCTTGTCTTTGTCAACGAAAACCTTACATACTACTTCTCCCACTTCTCCCTTTTTATGTTGGTAGCTGGGAATGAAACCCAGCAATCTCTGAACCCGCTGATTGGAATTTGTGCCCTGATCACATTCTGAGGCTGCTTAAGGAGGGATTTTCCTGAGAGCCTAATGACTTTGTCACTTACCGTGATTGATTTTGGCTCCACATCTGTCCCTCCTGCCACGCTGAATCCCAGACCTGAGCCTTCTTTTCTATTCAAGACTACGAAGCAAACATCTTCTTTATTCTAGTGAAAACAAACAAAAATTATCCTTTGAGCTGGAGCTGCAAAAAATTAAGAAAGAAAGAAAAACATATCCCCTTGTACCAAGAGTAAGGAAGCTCTGATGTCAATCCTCTTGGAAGGGCTTTTCACTGCGGACCCGAAAGGTTCTTTGGCTCTCAGCCAGGCGTGGTAGCTCATGCCTGTAATCCCAACACTCTGGGAAGCCAAGGTGGGCAGATCTCAAGCCCAGGAGTTCGAGACCAGCCTGGGCAGTGTGGCAAAACCCTGTCTCTACAAAATTAGCCAGGTGTGATGATGCATGCTTGTAGTCCCAGCTACTCAGGAGGCTGAGGTGGGAGGATTACCTGAGCCTGGGAGGTCATGGCTGCAGTGAGCCATGATCACGCCACTGCACTTCAGCCTGGGCGACAGAATGAGACCTTGTCTCAAAAAAAAAAAAAAAATCATAGCACATAATTTGATCACGATCAGAATCCTTTATTCTATAATTCTTGAAGTCTACAATTTAGCAAAGCCAGTCCTGGCAACAGCAAAAAGATAAGGGTCAGTGGCAAGAGGCAGGATAACAGCATATCGAGGCCGTATGTTTTCTACATCTCCCTCCCCACGTTTAGGTCATTGGATTTCAGGTGCAATTAATTAATTGATGTCATAAAATAGAAAGGACAGCCAGGCGCAGTGGCTCAGGTCTGTAATTCCAGCACTCTGGGAGGCCAAAGCAGGCAGATCACCTGAGGTCAAGAGTTCGAGACCAGCCTAGTCAACATGACGAAATCCCATCTCTACTAAAAAATATAAAAATTAGCCGGGCATGGTGGCAGATACCTATAATCCCAGCTACTTGGGAGGCTGAGGCAGGAGAATTGCTTGAACCTGGCAGGCAGAGGTTGCAGTGAGTGGAGATCATGCCAGTGCACTCCAGCCTGGGTGATGGAGTGGGACTGTCTCAAAAATCCCCAAAGTTCACTCCAACCAAAACCTAGACTGTCCTGCAGAACTTTTGGGGCAGTTAGGAGGTTGACTGCTTGGGCACCTTCAACCCTATGTGTGCTCACACATGGATCGATGGGGAGAAAGGTTGACTAGGCTTTCCAAACCAAAATGGGAATATGGAGCCCAGTAAATGGTCTTTATCCAGCTTCTGGGAGGTAACATGATGCTGAAAATAGGAAAACTTCTCAGATATTTAAATGTTTTATTGGAGCTAAGAGACAATATTTGAAAATGAGGCCCTCCTGCATTCCAAGACAAGTCAAATCACCAACATTTCAATGTATTCACATTTTTTCCAGTGGTGTTTAAGGACACAGATATGCTAGAAGCTGATTGCTGAGCCAAATTTTGCCTCTGACAGCCTCAGCACAGTCTCAGGGCGGCAAGATCAGCCATCAAGAGCTCTCCAAGGTTTGGGTGTGTTGAAGTCAGGAGGCCAGAGTTTTCGGCCTCGAATCTCTCACAGCACTGCCAAGGACACAGAAAATAGTTTTGTGCAGTTCTATTTTTAGTACCTGCAAACCATACTCATTGGAAAAAGCAAGGCAGGAAGCTTCTAGACTGAGGATGGCAGAGTAAGGATAGCCCTGCTCACCGCTCCTCTCTGAAGACACTGAGAAAATAAGAAAGGGAAAAGAACGCTGTGTTCTGATGAATAGGAATGGTCTTCAAACCAAACCACAACCCTGCCTCGTGGTGAGCGTGAGTAGTAGCGGGTGAGGAAGGCCCTAGAAAAAGCCCCCCTTTGGCAGCACTCTGGCATGCTGGCCATACTGCTGTTTGAGGTCCCTGAAGATGTACACCTTGCTTGTGGTTGGCTGGATAGTCTGGTCTTCTCCTTTGACATTTCATCTAACACTAAAATGTATGGGGCAAAGGGGGCCTGGCAACGTGTGACCCCACCTATGCCCCCTTGACTGGTCTCAGAGTGCAACTTTCATACATGAAGTATTTCCTTATTGTAATAACAAGTGGGAGGAGGAAGAGAGATGAGGGGCTATTCCCTCCTCTTACTGAAAGTGAGAGTGCTTAGCATCTCAAGACATTTTGCTTTTCTTTTAGAGACTGGGTCTTGCTCTGTCACCCAGGCCAGAACACGGTGGCACGATCATAGCTCACTGAGCCTCAAACTCCTAGGTCCAACTGATTCTTCTGCTTGAGATTCCCACGTAGCTAGGGCTACAGGCATATGCCACCATGCCTGGCTAATTTTTTAAATTTAATCTTTTTTTTTTTTTTGAGAGATGGGGTGGTCTCACTATGTTGATGAGGCTGGTCTCGAACTGCTGGCCTCAAATGATCCTCCTGTCAAGGCATTTCTTAACTGCACAGACCCAAACCAGCAGCTGAGAATCAGAAGGGAGTGGAACCTGAAGGGACTGGTTCCTCTATCCCAACCTCTCGCCTCACATCCTGGCCAACTCCTCACTAGGCGCCAAGGCTGGTCCTTGGCTGAGAAACTGCACAGCTCCTCTCTGGGTAATATTTGAATTTCTGGAACCACACTCTTAGATGACTTCAGTGACCCAGGTATACTACCACTAAAGAAACATTCATATTTATTTCTCTAAATAGAAAATACTCATTCATTAGGGTTCAAATCTCTATGTCTAGCCCCAAGAAGTTGATCTTCAGATTAGTATCCTAGATGTGAACCTATGGTTTCTTCTGTCCATGTTTATTGTCCTAGCTGATTTACTGAAAGATTTTATCTGTAATTCCTTGTACTCCAGGGTTCAGATGCTCTTCTACAGGTGACCTTTGAACAACACGGGCTCAAACTGCACAGATCCACTCACACTCGGGGTTTCTTCTGCCTCCTTGAGACAGCAAGACCAGCCCCTCCCTCCTTCTCAGCCTGCTCAGTGTGAAGATGACAAGGATGAAGCCCTTTATGATGAGCCACTTCCACTTAATGAATAGTAAATACACTTCCTCTTATTATTATTAATTGAGATGAAGTCTTGCTCTGTCGCCCAGGCTGGAATGCAGTGGTGCAATCTTAGCTCATGGCAACCTCCGCCTCCCATGTTCATGTTCAAGCAATCCTCTCGCCTCAGCCTCCCGAGTAGCTGAGACTACAGGCACCCACCACCATGCCCAGCTAATTTTTGTATTTTTAGTAGAGACAGGGTTTCACCATAGTGGCCAGGCTGGTCTTGAACTCCTGACATCAAGTGATCTGCCCGCCTCGGCCTCCCAAAGTTCTGAGATTACAGGCATAAGCCACTGCACCTGGCCTCTTGGGATTTTCTTAATAACATTCTATTATCTCTAACTTACGTTGTTGTAAGAAGACAATATATAATACATATAACTGATGAAACTTGTATTAATTGACTGTTTATGTTATCAGTAAGGCTTCCAGTCAACAGTAGATTGTTAGTAGTTAAGTTTCTGGGGGAGTTAAGAGTTAAATGCGGATTTTCCACGGCATGAAGGTCAGCGCCCCAACCCTCGTGTTGTTCAAGGGTCCACCGTATTTCAGGGCAAGGGCGGGACTACACCGATGTAACTCTTCTCTCACCAGCAGGTGGCTCCCTTGACTAGTTTATGTCTACGGTTAGGTGGCCAAAGGTACTTGAGGTCATTCTGCATTATTTCCAAGATGCCTAGCTCTGCTTTGAGGACTCTCTGCAAACAAACTCCACACATAGAAGTCAGGAGGATGGTAACTAGTTGCTACTTGGGAGATGAAAACAGCAGTGACACCCATCTGGCACCTGAACATTCAAGACAAGGTCTAGCTTCTGAAGCTGGCTAGCAGCACATGAGGCCAAAGTCAGACTGAGCTGTGAAACTCTCAACCCAAGGCAGTCCTCCGTCTCCAGGACTCGGGACGGGCTCTCCTCGGCTGTCTGGGTGGGTGGCACATACCCGGGCACTCACACAGCCGCAGTTCATGTACCTGAACTGTTTCACTCACCTCTGATTGTGCTTTCGCTTCCTGAATGAGAGTTAAGATGGTAGATTTCGACCCCACTGACGATAAAACAGACTGTAATCTTTGCTGGTCCCCCGCTGAGACCAGAAGTTGATCCAAACTAAATAATATAAATATATTTGAAGAACATTAAAGAAAAAAGCAATTTCTTCATTTTATAAGAATGCATTTAAAATGATCTCCTTTCTACTATATTGTAAGTATTTTCTGTTCATCATGCTTTTTTGGTCACAACTTCCATCCCAAACTAATGGAAGAATAAATCCTGAGTGCTGAACAGAAATGTCATTCACTGCCAATGGCAAGGGGAATTGCTATGAATTCAGAGATCCCCTCAAGAAGTTATGGGACCAATGCTGGAGCTTAACAGGACATTTCTGACATATTTTAAAATATTCAATACATAGGTCCAAGTGAAATATTTTTATTTTTATTGTTTTTGAGATAGAGTCAGCTCTGTCACACAGGCTGGAGTGCAGTGGCACAATCTCAGTTCACTGCAACCTCTACCTCCTGGCTTCAAGCTGTTCTCGTGCCTCAGCTTCCCAAGTAGCTGGGACTACAGGCACCTGCCACCATGCCTGGCTAACTTTTTTAGTAGAGACAGAGTTTCACCATATTGGCCAGGCTGGTCTTGAACTCCTGACCTCAAATGATCTGCCTGCCTCAATCTCCCAAAGTGCTGGGATTATAGGCCTGAGCCACCGGGGTTTTTTTTTTTTTTTTTTTTTTTGACAGAGTTTCACCCTTGTTGCCCAGGCTGGAGTACAGTGACGTGATCTCAGCTCACTGCAACCTCCGCCTCCTGGGTTCAAGCGATTCTCCTGCCTCAGCCTCCTGAGTAGCTGGGATTACAGCCATACGCCACCACTCCCAGCTAATTTTTGTATTTTTAGTAGAGATGGGGTTTCACCATGTTGGCCAGGCTGGTCTCGAACTCCTCACCTCAAGTGATCCACCCGACTCGGCCTCCCAAAGTACTGGGATTACAGGCATGAGTCACCACACCTGGCCTCAAGTGAAATATTTTAAAATCTGTTAGAAATTCTCCGTTCAACTCCAGCCACCTCCAAAGGTCCAAACTCCCCACTGCGCTGCACTCTTTTCCCCTGCACACCCCTCTCAGGTTGCTTTTGTTTAAGTGCCATGTCCTCTAGAAGCCCCCCCTCAGAGCAACACGTTGGTAAACACGTTTCCCCGCAGGCACTTTTATTTTTCCAGCAGTGATATTAAAAACCACGGAGGCTAAAATGCAATGTGGATCCTGGATCCTGGAACAGAAAAACGGTATTAGCAGAATTTATTCAGCAAAATCTGAATGAAGTCTGTAGTTAATGGTATTGTTCCAACGTTCATTTCTTACTTTTGACAAATGGACTGTGGTTTTGAGAGATGTGAACATTAGGAAGAGTGGGTAAGAAGTAAGTGGGGGCTGGGCGCGGTGGCTCACGCCTGTAATCTCAGCACTTTGGGAGGCCAAGGCAGGCAGATCACAAGGTTAGGAGTTTGAGACCAGCCTGACCAACATGGTGAAACCTCGTCTCTATTAAAAACACAAAAATTAGCCAGGCGTGGTGGTGCACGCCTGTAATCTCAGCTACTCAGGAGGCTGACGCAGGAGAATCGCTTGAACCCGGGAGGCAGAGGTTGCAATGAGCGGAGATCGTGCCACTGCACTCCAGCCTGGGCGATGGAGCGAGACTCCATCTCAAAAAGAAAAAATAGAAAAAAAGTGGAAACTCTGCATTATCTTTTCAACTTTTCTATAAATCTAAAACTATTTCAAAATGAAATAAGTTTATCTGAAATAAAAGTGGGGACAGATACTTACGTAACTGACCAGCTTCTTCTAAAAGGCAGATCCTGGGCAGCTTCACCTACATCACTGGCTGAACTTGGTGTCTCAGCAGCACTGGTTTTAGGGCCACTTCCTCCTGGACAGGCCCTGTTCCCGGCCTTCTCAGGACACGAAACGCCTCCAGCAGGCCCGGGTGACCTCCTGGGGGTGATCTCCAGCTCAGTTTTGAAGAGCACGGCGCTCGGCCCTGCCGAGTAATCCTCGCTGCAGAGCTTGTCAAGGTCAGGCATGCTCAAGGCTCTCAGCTCCTGGAGCTTGGAGCGGGACACCAGCGAGGGCTGCGTGTGGCGCACTGAGGACTTGTTCCTCTTAACGGGAGAGGCCGGAGTCGTCGTTGGGGTGGGAATTCCCAAAGGACCAAGTGATTTCTTTAGTTCCGAATCAGAGCCCTTGCTACTGGTCTCCGGTGGGTTTTGCCGGGAGATGGTCAGTGTCATGCTTGAGGGAGACTTGGCCATCTGCGGGAGGAGGGCACCGGCTTCACTTTGGTTTTCGCTGCAGGAACTCAAGCTGCGTCTCAACGACCTTGCTGCTGCATCACCTGGATGGTCCAGGCTCCCTGAAACAATGCTGCCGGAAGACCGCCTCCCAATGGGAGGCTTGGAGCTCACCGACAAAAATGGGGAAACCCCGGACTTGGCTACAGGCCGGTCAGCATTGGCCAGGTTCTCAAAAGACTTGATCCGCTGCTTCACAGAGAAAAATGAGGTAGATTCATGGGGCCAGTTCTGTTCATAGCAGTAGTGTCGTCTGGTGACTTTGATTTTGTCTGTGACTAGGCCGCTCGTCTCCTGGACTGAAATGATATCCCCTTCATCTGTGGCTGGAAGATTCCTCGATGTTTCCAGCAGCGGCTTTACACTATATATGCCCTGTCCATTAGCCAGGCTGGGAAGACCACCTCTGGATGCCTTTGCCTCGGGGACAACACTGCTTGTCACAGGGACCTGGCTGTCACGAGGAGAGCGACCCAGACTGTGTGGGGGGTAACTCTCCCGTCCAAAATGGCTTGAGAACTGGGCTGGCATGGAGTAGGTCCTGGTTGCCGGCCTTGGGGTGAAGTAGAGATGGTCTTCCCCCAAGGGGCCCCCTGGAATGCCACTTCTGGGCACCCCTAGGGAGTTGGACATCAGGCTTGATTTTCTCTGGGAGGAATCTGCCTTTCTAATGGGCATTTGAGGGGAGGAGGAGGAGGACACCAGTTTCACTACGCCGAATGATCGTGACATTTCCTGCTCCGCCTGTGGGGCATGAGACGGGAGTGAGGACGGGTGACTTGTGGATGATTCTGTGACCTGGCGACAGAGCCTGATTTCACTCTTCTCCTGACAGTTGCCCTGGGCCAAGCACCCTCCCTGTCTGTCACTTTCAGCTGGTTTGTTACCACATACAGTCTTTGGCACTGTTTCAGCAGAAATCTCCACAATTTTCAGCTGGTTTGTTCTTTCAAGGCGATCGCTGGCCACTGTGCTGCCTCCTTTTTCGCCAGTTGGCCTGGGTTGGGCTGTGTCTGCTGCGGCGTCCACGTGGCTGGCCAGGTGCTTCTCATTCTGTCTGTTCCCTGCCATGGACACACCGTTCCTAGATGCTGTGGAACTCACCGGCCCAGAGTCAGCACGGGGCGCCCTGCCCTCTGCTCCACACTTAGGAGATTTAGGGGTGGCTGGGCAACCTCTGTCGGGTTCAGAGAGGACAGCCATGTGGAACCTGCTCCACACGCCTTGCTCAGGAGGAGGCTTGGGAGAGGTCAGGGGCGACACGAACATCCTGATGCTCGTGTCAGACACCGAGGGTTTCAGGGACGCAGAGGTGGCAAGAGGTGGCTTGCTCTCCAGCACACACTGCGGGGACCTGGGAGCGGCTGTGGTGTTTCTGTCAGGGTCCTCGCGGTCGGCTACATGGAGCCGCTGTGACACCACCTTAGAAAGTGTTTGGTGGGAGGTCTGGGGTGAGATCAAGGGTTTCCTGTGGTCCGTCCCCCCAGCCTTCCCGGCATCCGCAGCAGGGGCCTCGGAGCTGACTTTGGCCTTGCCCTTGAGGCTGAGCCTCTTCAGCTTCGGACCACACTTTGGCTTCTGACCGTTAGTCGGAAGCATTTCTGCCGGACTCTTCTTAGACAGGTCCTTATTTTCCAGATTTGTTTTCGGCTGAGGAGGGCTATGAGACACAGCAACGCCCTTTTTTTGGCTTGAACTCACCATCTGAATCTTGGAGTCAGGACTTCTGGCAGCCATCAGAGGTTGTTCCTTCTCGGTTTTGCTCTTCAAATGTGTGCCTTGGTTATGTTTATTTATTTCTTTAAACCAGGCCATGATGGGCCTCCTACCCATCATCTTGGGTTTCTGTAGCAAGTCATCCAGGTCTTGACTTTCAGAGATGTGGAGGTTTTCCAAAACAGATTCTCCATTCTTAGGGACATCCACACTGAAGGACAGACTGGCAGCTGCATTAATGCTTGTTTGGTACTGATTCAGGGTTTCATCATCTAGCATGTCACGTGCCAAGCCATTTACTATGTTGGGGGAGCTGAGAATGATGGGCGGACTGTGAAAATGCCTGGCTACTTTAGACAGCTGACTGTTTTCCACGGCTGAGCTAGCGCTGGTGACTTCCGTGGTTTCTTCTGCACACGAGGGCCTGTCGTTCTGTGAAGTGCTTATGTTCGCATGGGTTTCATGCTCCTGAGAGCTCACCTCCAAGAGTGAAGATGGCTGGGAAGAGTTTGGGCCTGAAGTGTATGAGCCTGGCAAGCAGGCAGCCTTCTCACGGGGACTGGCCACTGACTCTCTCGGAGTGCTGTATTTTAATGACAGAACTTTGGCTGAGGCAGGACAGATGGCAGCCTGGGTGGGAAGATGAGCAGGACTCGAGGGTGGATTGGGGCAGCCATTTGTGGAACAAATTTCAATCTGTTCCTCTTCTGACTCCGAAGGATCTTCCTTGTGCAAAGACACACGGGAACGAGGAGGGGACCAGCCATCCCTGGCGGAAGCTCGCGGGGCTTCGGTGAGTGACTCAGGGTCAGAAGAAGAATCCTCAGCATCGCCATACATGGATGACAGAGACGGCTCCGTGCTATCGCCCAGGCCTGATAGGGAGGTGCTGTCTTCATGAAAGCTGCTAAAATTTCTAGAGTAGTTGCTCAGAAAGTTTTTGTTCACAGTAAAATGTTTGTCGGGATTAACTGAATCTAAAACCGAAGGCTGGGAGGCCCACTGTGGGTGGGGGGGTGCACCAGCAGCCCAGGCCCTCCTTGGGGAGGAGGTCTGGCCCCCCGTGACTGGTTCGGCACGGCAGGAGCTCCCACCTCCAGCCCCGGGTGGTGGGCGGCCCTGAGCACTGCCCTCCTGACAGCCACTGTCCCCCATCTGGGAAGACGGAGACCTCGCTGCAGAAACATCCAACTCCTTGATGAAGCTGTCAATGTCCGTCACAGGGCTCTCTCTACTCCCCGCCGGGCAACAGTGCCCCGAGACACGGCCACATGCTTCTTTGGTGTTGTCAGTGGATGGCAGAAGGGAGAGGCTGGCCTGCGGTGCCTTTGAGGACACAGAATCTGCTCCCTCCAACAGGGAAGGCTCCTGGGAACTTTCAGGTGCATGGGTTCCTGTCATTTCCAGAGCCTTACTGTGGTTACCTGGAGCTCCCTGTCTCTGCTCCTGGGATGTGAGGGGGTCTCCTGGCAGGACAGCCCCAGCTGGTGTCACTCCCTCTGCCCCAGGTCCCGCTCCCCTGAGGGAAGCCGCCCTTCTGGTTTTGTGGGGTGTGCTGGTTTCCGAAGCTGATCGAGTCTTGCTGCAGTCGGGGGGAGCCACTGCTTTCTCCCCCAGGGAGGGGCTGCCCTCATGGGGGAGCCTGACTGGAGACCTGGCCTTGCACTCGGCGACCCTGGGCGATGCAGACTGACTGGGATTCTCCAGCCGACTGACTCGCCCTGTGTCTACAGAAGTCTTGCTGGGGTCAGGATAAGCGGCCCCCTTCTTTCCTGGGGAAGAGATGAGGTCTGAGGAGCTGTCCAGTCCTATGTGGAGAATGTAAACAGAAGGTATATACTCAAGAGAGGTTGTAGGGGAGATAAAAGGGAAAATATGAGAAAGCAGCCTCTCAATTATTAAAAACTGGAAAATTTTAAACAATCTCAAATATTTTTTTCTTTTTCAGAAAGTCGGGCATGGTGGCTCACGCCTGTAATCCCAGCACTTTGGGAGGCCGAGGCGGGTGGATCACCTGAAGTCAGGAGTTTGAGACCAGCCTGGCCAACATGGTGAAACCCCATCTCTACTTAAAACACACACACACACACACACACACACACACACACACACACACACACAAATTAGCCGGGCATGGTGGTGGGCACCTGTAATCCCAGCTACTTGGGAGGCTGAAGCAGGAGAATCGCCTGAACCCAGGAGGCGGAGGTTGCAGTGAGACAAGAACGTGCCATTGCCCTGCAGCCTGGGCAAAAAGAGCGAAACTCTGTCTCAAAAAAAAAAAAAAAAAAAAAAAAAAAAGGCATTCTGTGGCCTAAATGGAGGCCCTTTCTGTCTTTCTGCTTTTCTCTCTAAAATTATAGAGTACCCACATCTAACAAATACCACCCTGCTTTAGACACTCTAAGAGAATTCAGACTAGCCGGCAGAAGAAACATTTGCATCTGCCCGTTTTTCTCTCTTTTGGTATTTCTATGATGAAGGATGTTCCTACCACAAAGAAATGATACATTTGATGTGATGGATATGCTAATTACCCTGATTTAATCACTGCACACTTGGGTCTTTTTATGCCATTCACCCTCCGAGGGCAAAGCCGCAGGGGTCAGGCTGTTGTTCTATTTGGTTCCCTACTTCTGCGTGGATGCAGCAGGGCCCTCATGGCCCTCTCAGTCCCAGCATCTGGCCAGTCGTGTATGGGGTTGGCTCACACTGGGGGATGTGAATGATGTACTTCCGTGTAAAACAGTCTAAGTGCCAAACTCAGGAGGCTTCCTTTTTAGTGCAGGGGCTGGGCTAACTGGGAAAACATACAGAATACGAAAGCCGGGATACAGGTTTACACCGAGCTCTGGCTGTCTTGACGAATTCAGAGG
Source organism: Trachypithecus francoisi (assembly GCF_009764315.1). Classification (NCBI taxonomy): domain Eukaryota; kingdom Metazoa; phylum Chordata; class Mammalia; order Primates; family Cercopithecidae; genus Trachypithecus; species Trachypithecus francoisi. The sequence goes on along the minus strand of NW_022681465.1, from coordinate 66,270,910 downwards.
AGTGGGAGAGTGAGAAGCCAGATTATCCCGGGAAGTCTGGACAGAGGAGGTGGGGACTTGAGTGGGGCTGACAAGGGGAGTTTGGCCAGAGAGTGAGGAGGAAGAAGGTGAGGAAGACAATGGAAGAGTACCGTTAAAATGTCCATGCTACCCAAAGTCATCTATAGATTCAGTAACATTCCTACCAAAATTCCAATGATATTCTTTACAGAAATAGGGAAAAAAAACCAGTTGTAAAATGTGCATGGAACCACAAAGAACTCTGAATAGCCAAGGCAGTTTGAGTTAAAAACAAAACACAACAAAAAACAAACAGACAAAACAGGGCTGCGCATGGTGGCTCACACCTATAATCCCAGCACTTTGGGAGGCCAAGGAGGGTGGATCACCTGAGGTCAAGCGTTCAAGACCAGTCTGGCCAACATGGTGAAATTCCCGACTCTACTAAAAATACAAAAATTAGCCAAGCATGGTGGCATATGCCTGTAATCCTAGCTACTTGGAAGGCTGAGGCAGGAGAATCGCTTGAACCTGTGAGACAGAGATTGCAGTGAGCCAAGATTGTGCCATTGTACTCCAGCCTGAGCAACAGAGCAAGACTCCATCTCAGAAAAAATAAAAATAAAAAAATAAGGTATTGCATTTATTGAAATAGCTAGAAGAGAGAATTTGGGATGTTCCTACCCCAAAGACATGATACATTTGATGTGATGGATATGCTAATTACCCTGATTTAATCATTGCACAATGTATACATGTATTGAAGTATCACTTTGTGCTCCATAAGCATGTACAATTATGTGCCAATTAAAAAAAAAAAAAAAAAAGGTGGTCAGGCATGGTGGGTCACGCCTGTAATCCCAGCACTTTGGGAGGCCAAGGCAGGCAGATCACTTGAGGTCAGGAGTTCGAGACCAGCTTGGCCAACATGGTGAAACCCTATCTCTACTAAAAATACAAAAATTAGCCAGGCATGGTGGCGCGTACTTGTAATCTCAGCTACTTGGGAGACTGAGGCACAAGAATCACTTGAACCTGGGAGGTAGAGGGCAGTGAGCTGAGACTGCACTACTGCATTCAAGCCTGGGCGACAGAGCGAGACTCCAAAAAAAAAAAAAAAGCAACAGAATGAAAACAGAGAAGCAAGAAAAAGCCTGAAATCTCGGAGGTGGCAGGGCAAGGGGATGTGTGCCAGTGGACAGTGGGAAGCCATCTAGGAGGGGGGTTCCAACAGCCACTCACTCCTGAAAGTGCCTCTTTGTAAGGCCCTGCATAGTAGTCTTGGGCTAATCTTCCAGCTCAGAAACACAGCATCTTGCAACAGGGAAAAAAAACCTAGCATCAAAAAGAACAAAGCTATTTTCTTAGGAACTATGGGTCTGAGGTTGGAGTGAAAAATGAAGTTCCATGAAAGCTCTTGGTTTGAGAAGTCAGTCAAACCAACTTTACCCCAAATATTATGTTCGTTCCACAGCTCTCACATAAAATCATCTTAATTGCATTTTTGTAACCTCCTGACACTGCTATGTGAATAATTAAGAACTAATTGGCCGGGGGCGGTGGCTCAAGCCTGTAATCCCAGCACTTTGGGAGGCCGAGACGGGCGGATCACGAGGTCAGGAGATCGAGACCATCCTGGCTAACACGGTGAAACCCTGTCTCTACTAAAAAAAATACAAAAAACTAGCCAGGCGAGGTGGCGGGCGCCTGTAGTCCCAGCTACTCGGGAGGCTGAGGCAGGAGAATGGCGTAAACCCGGGAGGCGGAGCTTGCAGTGAGCTGAGATCCAGCCACTGCACTCCAGTCCGGGCGACAGAGCGAGACTCCGTCTCAAAAAAAAAAGAACTAATTATCAGGACTCAGCACTGTGCTAAGAGGTTTTCCAATAATTAAGGAGTTAACACTGTCCTAAAAGTTTTGCATATGTTTAATTTTTCCTTCTAACACTGAGGTATGTCCTGTGACCATCTGCATTGGAAGGATGAGGACAGAGTGGTTAAGTGATGTTTCTGAGGTCACAGAGTTCACAGGTGGCAGAGCCAGCGGCTGCCCCAGGAAGCTGGCTCCATAGCCCATGCTACTGCCTAAACCCTGACCATGTGGCCTCTGCGTGGAGAGCCCTTGGCAATAATAAGGTTGGATCGTCGAGACCCCCATGGAGACTAGCTTTCCAGGCCCACTGTGGAAGGCCAGGAGCCTGCCAAGACTCAGAGCCACATGCTCTTTTCCTTCTCTGCTAAACCTTTTTTGAACTCCCCCTTAAATGTAACATTCCTGCTTCTGGTAACGGCAAATATGGGTGGTAGTGAGGGTGGTGGGGGGGAGTAGCAATGACACAAACGGAGGGGATTTAAAGTCTGTTTTTAAATTTCATATTCAGGCCATGGGTGGTGGCTCATGCCTGTAATCCCAGCACTTTGGGATGCTGAGGCAGGCAGATCACTTGAGGTCAGGAGTTCGAAACCAGCCTGGCCAACATAGTGAAATAGGTTGGAGTGCAGTGGCCGGATCTCAGCTCACTGCAAGCTCCGCCTCCCGGGTTTACGCCATTCTCCTGCCTCAGCCTCCCGAGTAGCTGGGACTACAGGTGCCTGCCACCTCGCCCGGCTAGTTTTTTGTATTTTTTAGTAGAGACGGGTTTCACCGGGTTAGCCAGGATGGTCTCGATCTCTTGACCTTGTGATCCGCCCGCCTCGGCCTCCAAAAGTGCTGAGATTACAGGCGTGAGCCACCGTGCCGGGCCTTAATTTTTCTATTTTTAGTAGAGACGGGGTTTCACCATATTGGCCAGGCTGGTCTCGAACTCCTGATCTCGTGATCTGCCCGCCTCAGCCTCAAAATACAAAAATTAGCTGGGTGTGGTGGCACACGTCTGTAATCCCAGCCACTCAGGAGGCTGAGGCAGGAGAACTGCCTGAACCTGGGAGGCGGAGGTTACAGTGAGCCGAGATTGAGCCACTGCACTCCATCCAGCCTGAGTGACAGAGCCAGACTCCGTCTCAAAAATAAATACATTTCATATTTGCTCACTGAATAAACCTGAACAGGTCATTCATGTTAGCAATTTGACTTTATTGCAAATTCTGTAACTTAAAAGGTCTTCATTTGAGGGAGATGAGATTACACTAAGGCAGCCTTTGGTTGTCACCTTTCAAGACAACCTTTCCTCTGGAAACCAATCATGGGAGGAAGGTTGACTCCATTACAGCACATCTGTGGGGTGGAAGGTCCAGCAGCCTCTCCAGATGACATCAGGTATGGAAGGGCCTGCAGGCTAGCAGTGCGGTTTCCTAGAGTAGGCTATGGGTGTGAGGACACCAGGGTTGTTAGTGCAAGGGACAGCCTGCTGGTCAGGCCCATGGGCTCAGGAGCAGTCTTACTGACGCCAGGAGGCTGCTCAAGTATTATTTTCTGTGGATATATGAGGTTTAAAAAGGTTGTTAGGTACTGGTGACTACCACAGTGTTTTTTTTTTTTTTTGCAAAAAGACAAAAAAAGCACAGGACTATACATTTATTCACACCCATATACACACAAGACTCAAACGATACACACCAAAATATTAACAGAGGTTTTTCTCTTGGGCTTAGGTGATTTCTATGCTATCTTTCAAAACTTCCCTCTCAATTGTAATTTCTTAAGTTTCTAGAATAAACATGTATCCCGTTCATAACAGAGTTAAACAGTTAGTGACAAACAAGGGGCCTGGATCCCCCACACTGCTTCAGCTTCTCACAACAGCTCTGACAGCTTTTCCAACAGCTACCTCCTCCTCTTGTTCTGGTTTCCAAGAGCCGCCCTTTAACAGACAGAGTCAATTGCTGCCAGAAAGCTAAATGGCTCTCAAAATCAGACCTCACCATCAACGCATCTTGGCCGGCCGTTTGCTCCTGTGTTTCTAAAGTTTCTAAAACTTTCTTAAGAAAATCATGTGTGTAGGTATACACACACGTATATACACACACACGTATCTTATTGAATGTGTATTATATACTAGGCAGATCAATACATGCATATGTTTCTCTTAGGAAAATCACACACACACACATAATATAACTTATTCAACATATTAGGTACTAGATTGTGTTTCAAATGCTATACATGAAAATGTCATTGATTCTTCCTCAACAACCCCATAAGGTGTGTAACTTAGGACAACAGTGACTAATCCAGGTCCCTTCCCTGGTCAAATGTTGCGGCTCAGACCTAAGCCCTGGCAGCCTGCGTATGCACCCATGTGCTTAACCACCGTGCAGTGTACGGGTCATTTTGGAATATTAAGGAGGATTTTTTTTTTTTTTTTTTTTTGAGACGGAGTCTTGCTCTGCCACCCAGGCTGGAGTGCAGTGGCCTGATCTCAGCTCACTGCAAGCTCCGCCTCCGGGTTTACGCCATTCTCCTGCCTCAGCCTCCCGAGTAGCTGGGACTACAGGCGCCCGCCTCGTCGCCCGGCTAGTTTTTTGTATTTTTAAGTAGAGACAGGGTTTCACCGTATTAGCCAGGATGGTCTCGATCTCCTGACCTGTGATCCGCCCGTCTCGGCCTCCAAAGTGCTGGGATTACAGGCTTGAGCCACCGCGCCCGGCAAGGAGGATTTTTTTTTTAATGATAAGGTATTTTTCTTTGATCACTTATGCATTTTTGGATATTTCAGTTTAAAAAAAGGTATGTTTTGGCTAGGCGCAGCGGCTTATGCCTGCAATCCCAGCACTTTGGGAGGCTGAGGCAGGCAGATCACTTGAGATCAGGAGTTCGAGACCAGCCTGGCCAACACAGTGAAACCCTGTCTCTACTGAAAACACAAAAATTGGCTGAGCGTGGTGGTGGGCGCCTGTAATCCAAGCTACTCAGGTGGCTGAGGCAGGAGAATCGCTTGAACCCTGGAGGCAGAGGTTGCAGTGAGCCGAGATTGCGCCATTGCACTCCAGCCTGGGTGACAGAGGGAGACTCTGTCTCAAAAAAACAAAAACAAAAAAAAAAACAAAGAGATGTTTTGAAGAACATCGTTCTTACATATTGGAAAGCAGCTAAGCTATTTGTAGTAACACTGGAAGAAGAACTGCTACCAGCACTCAAGTACTCAGCAGGACCAACTGGTCACAGATATCCTTTTCATTGGGAAAGAGAGAGAAATATCTAACAAAAGGAGACAGAACCTCTAAAATCTTTTAGAGATCAGGTAATCGAATATTTCAGATACACCCCAAAAGCCCTCGAGGGTGCCAGTGTGTCACTGCAACTCGATCAATCCTGACAAGCATCCTAAAATAATTAAATGGTAACTAATATATTATGTTTCGACATGTTAATTAAAAACAGCACATATATTATTGCCTATTAAATATAATCAATTCCTGGTCTAGCATTCCTAGCTGCTCAGTGGGTGTAAGGGACACACAGCTGCACCTTTCTCAAGGTTCATTATCTGTGGGAAATTCAGAGAGGGCGAGGCAGAAAAGCATCCAAACACCTGCACCTGCCAGGGTCAGTACGGTCACAGAGGTGCACAGAGCTCCAGGGAGCATGGGGCTGGGAGATGAAATTCTTCCTACACTAACTATAACAGAAGAGCACTTGACATGCAGACACCCACTTACTTAAGGTACAAACCTGCAGTTTGTTTTTTAAGTTTTCAGATACATGTGCAGGATGTGCAGGTTTGTTACATAGGTAAATGTGTGCCATGGTGGTTTGCTGCACCTGTCAGCCCGTGGCCTAGGTATCAAGCCCCGCCTGTGTTAGGTATTGATCCTGATGCTTTCCCGCCCCCCCCCACCCCATCCCCAAAGGGCTCCAGTGTGTGTTGTTCCCCGCCCTGTGTCCATGTGCTCTCATTGTTCAGCGCCCACTTATAAGTAAGAATATGCGGTGTTTGGTTTTCTGTTCCTGTGTTAGTTTGCTGAGGATAATGGCTTCCAGCTCTATCCATGTCCCTGCCAAGGACATGATCTCATTCCTTTTTATGGCCGCCTAGTATTCCGTGGTATATATGTACCACATTTTCTATCACTGATGAAACCCTCAGTATTGACAAAAACTGGCCTACCTAGAGTAAGAAATTCCTCAGTGGCAGGAAAGCAAATGTTCTGCATGAAGTTGCAAGTAGGAAATGTTGGTTTAGTGAAAAAAAACCAGCCCTTTGCTAACCCTCTTCTATTCCAAAGCAACTCTGGATTCCAAGAAAACTTCCAGAGGACCATTATGTAGAACATGCACTCTTAAAATGTATGAAGATGGTGGCCTCAAATGAAGCCTTACTTTCAAAGGTGACATTGAAGGCTGCCTCAGTGTAACTTCATCTCCCTCAAATAGAAACCCCCCGTTTTTTTTTTTTTTATGAGACAGAGTCTTGCCCTGTGGCCCAGGCTGGAGTGCAGTGGCACGATCTCGACTCACTGCAGCCACCTCCTGGGTTCACACCATTCTCCTGCCTCAGCCTCCCGAGTAGCTGGGACTACAGGCACCCACCACTATGCCCGGCTAATTTTTTTGTATCTTTAGTAGAGATGGGGTTTCACCGTGTTAGCCAGGATGGTCTCGATCTCCTGACCTCATGATCCGCCCACCTCGGCCTCTCAAAGTGGTGGGATTACAGGTGTGAGCCAACGCGCCCAGCCAAATAGACCCTTTTTAACACACTTTGCAGTAAAGTCAAATTGCTAACAAAAAAATGCCTGTGTTTGTTCAGCAAGTAAATGTGAACCCAAAAGACAAACCAGAAACCACAGTAACAGCCTCATCACTAACAAAGGAACAAAGCCTCGGATCGCAGAACAAAGACCTCAGGGGTCTGTATTTTTTTCTGTGTTAGCCATCAGGGTATGGGGTAGATATTCTGAGGTTTCACTTTTTTTTTCTTTTTTGAGATGGAGTCTCATTCTTTTTGCCCAGGCTGGAGTACAGTGGCGCAATCTCGGCTCACTGCAACCTCTGCCTCCCGGGTTCAAACGATTCTCCTGCCTCAGCCTCCTGAGTAGCTGGGATTACAGGCACCCGCCACCATGCCCAGCTAATTTTGTTTTGTATTTTTAGTAGAGACTGGGTTTCACCATGTTGGCCAGGCTGGTCTCGAACTCCTGACCTCAGGGGAGCCACCTGCCTCAGCCTCCCAAAGGGCTGGGATTACAGGTGTGAGCCACCGTGCCCGGCCCATATTTTTATTTTATAGGATAGCCCTAACAAGTAAGGCTATCTTTTTTCTGTCTACCACCGTAGTTTGCTAACCAATCAGAAGGCAGGTGCTGAGACAGTAACAACCAGCTGAAAGCTGCGGAGGACTGCCGGGACTTCCACAGAGCTCGACAAGTGGGATCAGAGTCATCACCAGCCCCTGAGAAGAGTGTCCCCTACCCACAGAGTGCAAGTTTAGAATCCAAATTTCCTTTCTCTCTTTTTTTTTTTTGAGACAGAGTCTCACTCTGTCCCCCAGGCTGGAGTGCAGTGGCACAATCTCAGCTCACTGCAGCCTCTGCCTTCCGGGTTCAAGCAATTCTCGTGTCTCAGCCTCCTGATTAGCTGGGATTACAGGCGTGTGCCACCACACCCACTAATTTTTTTATGTTTAGTAGAGGCGAGGTTTCACTATGTTGGCCAGGCTGGTCTTGAACTCCTGACCTCAAGTGATCCGCCCACCTTGGCATCCTAAAGTGCTGGGATTACAGGCATGAGCCACTGCGCCCGGCCAGAATCCCAATTTTCAATAAAGGTCTCCACTAACAAGGAAGCAAAGTCACTTAATTCAGCTTGATTTTTAAAAATCGTGTTTTACAATATTATTTTGTGCAATTACTAGATAATGGATAGCCAAATTTTACACACACACACACCCCACACATACTTTTTTTTCCCCCCAGAGACTGGGTCTAGATCTGTCACCCAGGCTGGAATGTAGTGGCATGATCATAGCTCACTGTAGTCTCAAACTCCTAGGTTCATGTAACCCTCCTGTCTTAGCCTCCAAGTACAGCCACAGGCCACCACATCTAACTAATTTCCTTCTTTTTTTTTTTTTTGAGACAAGAGTTTTGCTGTGTAGCCCAGGCTGGAGTGCAATGGCATGATCTTGGCTCACTGCAACCTCCACCTCCCAGGTTCAAGCAATTCTACTGCCTCAGTCTCCTGAGTAGCTGGGATTACAAGTGCCTGCCACCAAGCATGGCTAATTTTTTTGTCTTTTTAGTAGAGACAGGGTTTCCATGTTGGCCAGGCTGGTCTTGAACTCCTGACCTTGTGATCCACTTGCCTCAGCTTCCCGAAGTGCTGGGATTACAGGCGTGAGCCACTGCGCCTGGCCCCTACATAAATACTGAGATGATTTCTGCCTCCATGATGTTACTTAATCTCTCATCAACACTTATATGTGGTTTTTCAGTATCATTTCACTTGTCCTTCGTGGAGGTTTTTGTTGCCATTTCTCAGTGCATTTGATTTCACATAGGCAGAGTGCTGAGATTTTGACAGGTGGGAAGTCTTTTTGGTTCATCTTATGTCTTCTTGGTGTCAGAAAAGGGTAAAAAGGGTCAATTGACTGAAATTGGATATATTCGACATGGCATGAAAACGATGAGTTCAGGCACAATGATCTAGTAAAGGTGCTAAATGCAGGCAGTATTTAAATGTTAATTTGTGTAAAAGATTTTTCTCCTTAATATTATCTACGTATAATGCTGCTTTTTTTTTTTTTTTTTTTTTGACGGAGTCTTGCTCTTGTCGCCTAGGATGGAGTGCAATGGTGCCATCTTAGCTCACTGTAACCTCCACCTACCCAGTTCAAGTGATTCTCTTGCCTCAGCCTCCCAAGTAGCTGGGATTACAGGTACACGCCACCATGCCCAGCTAATTTTTGTATTTTTAGTAGAGATGGGGTTTCACCATGTTGGCCAGGCTGGTCTCAAACTCCTGACCTCAAGTGACCCACCGCCTCGGCCTCCCAGAGTGCTGGGATTACAGCTGTGAGCCACTGCACCCGGTCTGTATAATGTTTTCATTACGGTATCTCCCCACCTATCTTTAAGTTTAACAAATGGGAAAATAATCTTACCAGTCATAGGTTGTTGCCCCAGCTCTGGTGTGGCTTTGGGCAGGTTCTCTGTGAGGTGGCTGGTATCCGGATGGGACAGAGCACTGGCTAGTTCACAGTTGGTAGGGACACAAGCATCTCCAGTGGTCAGCTCTCCCAGAGATTCCTGGCAAACAATGACAACCACAAGCCACTTGAAACAGCTTTCAGGCTTTCTGCACTGTGAGACCAAATATAGAGAGCAGAGCTAGTTTAGGAAAAGGCCAAGGGGCCCTGGACTAGGAGCCAGCAGATCCAGACTGTGGGAGCTTAAGGTCTGCTAGGAATTAAATAGTCTTATCATTCTTCCCAAAGCCTCCATTTTTTCAACTCTAAAATGGGGATAAAACATTCCCAGTCTTACTCATAGAGGTTAAAAGATGGTTAATAATTATAAAAACAGCACATATAAGGCTAGAGAGATGTAAGGTATTGTTTGTTATTATATTGCATAGAGATATCCAAGACTATAAAACGAACTCCTTAGTTTGGTAGTGAGGGAATGAATGAATCTGGATAAACAAAATTGACATTTCATATTTCAAGACTTCACTTTGGCTAAGTGTCCATTACTTTCTCTTCCTTTCTTCTACCTAACATCTAATGCAATAAAATTCTAAACTAACAGTTAAATCAGATTCATGTGAAACTTATCCATTGTGAGTCATAAAGTGGCCCAAAGGTGGCAGCAGAGCACAGACGAGAAAGGCATAATGTGTCTTTCAGCAGCTTTGGTAAGAAATAATTTCATAAAATGTCAGTTACCAGTGGAGGGAAACCTACATAGGGTTTAACTCAGTTAATTTTCTATGTATTAGTAACACAAATGTAACGTAAAAACAGTAGAGGAGTTTCAGAACTACACAGAGGTGGTGGGTCATATTGCATTGTGAATGTACTAAGTGCCACTGAATTGTGCATTTCAAAATGGTTAATTTCATGTTATATGAATTTCACTTCAATTTAAATCAAGTAGTAAATAAAAACAGAATATAACTCATTTACCAAAAGAAGAAGGTTTTTTCTTCCAATATTTGAGGGTATATACTTGATCGCAATTCATTCTATTTTCTTTCTCAGATATAAATAAAATCAAATTTTCTAACTAAAATTTTTACGAAAGAAATTAGTCTTGTGTACAAGTTTCAAATGCTGCTCCAAAGTTCTGAGAGTATGAATTTAGAATTACAAAAGCTCTTATTTTAATATAAATTATTATGAATAAACATCCTAATTTGCCTTTATACAGTTATCCAAAACTTGTGATTATTATTTATTTATTTATTTTTGATATGGAGTCTTGCTCTGTCGCCCAGGCTGGAGTGCAGTGGCACGATCTCAGCTCACTGCCACCTCCACCTCCCAGCTTCAAGTGATTCTCCTGCCTCAGACTCCCGTGTAGCTGGGATTACAGGTGCACACCACCACAGCTGACTGATTCTTGTATTTTTAGTAGAGACGGTTTTGCCATGTTGGCCAGGCTGGTCTCAAATTCCTGACCTCGGGTGATCCACCCGCCTCAGCATCCCAAAGTGCTGGGATTACAGGCGTGAGCCACTGTGCCCGGCCGATACTTTTTAAAAGAAGAAATTTACCCAATGGCCAAACATTATATTTTAAAACACAGGTAGTGGTTGCAGGTAAAATATGATATTTGAGGAGAAGGAAAAAAGATGTGCATTTCTATTAAAACAAAAATAAGGTTAAAAAAAGACTTTTGCCTGATATAGTTTTTATGACTTATCATTTTCCAGGTCTATTTACATATATGTTTATATAAACCACTTGAACACACATCTTTAATACTATGGCTTTATAAGTCATCTCAGGTTCTTTGTTCAGAGAGAGACCGAGAGAGGTTATTTATGTTAAGGAGATTCTAAACAACATTGATTTCTTGTACACTCTCCTTGATAAAGTAGAGGTATATTGAAAATTTCAAAAAATGAACAATTTGATAATTCTAACATACTTGTAACCAAGTAGTAACGTAATCAATACTAACTTGCATTTAATGTGGTGCATTATAAATTCCACTCAGCAAGGTTATGAGTGGCTATAATTACATATAACCAATGCAGAAATTTGGAAAAACGTAAGGATCACTCATAACCTTATCAGCTGGAGGGAATCACTGTTAACATATATTTGATGGTTCCTCCAGCTCTGTGAGATGACCAAGGCAGAGAGCACCAGCCCAGAGAACTAAGCTCAGAAATGTTCAATAATTTGTCCAAGTTGTCACTCGACCAGTGCCAACTCGTCAGCGGTGGAGCCCATGACAGGCCCAGGGTTTTACTTTCCCTGCACCACACTGCCTTTCCATCGTTGGCCACAGGCGCTGTGTACAGGTAAGACAGGGATGCTATAGTATCTTCGGGCCAAATGATCTCATGACTAACAACTGCTGATACATTAATAAACTCCCTTGGCCGGGCACGGTGGCTCAGGCTTGTAACCCCAGCACTTCAGGAGGCCAAGGAAGGTGGATCACCTGAGGCCAGGAGTTCAAGACCAGCCTGACCAATATGGTGAAACTCTGTCTCTACTAAAAAATACAAAAATTAGCCGGGTGTGGTGGTGTGCACCTATAGGCCCAGCTCCTCGGGAGGCTGAGACAGGAGAATCGCTTGAACCTGGGAGGCGGAGGTTGCAGTGAGCTGAGATTGTGCCACCGCACTCCAGGCTGGGTGACAGAGCGAAACTCCATCTCCAAAAAAAAAAAAAAGCTCCCAAGCAGTCCAGGTATTTAAGTGATTGACTCTGTTGAAAGATAATTCTCCAGCCATCATCCGTTCCCACTGGCAGCTTCCCCATGCTTTACAACAGACTCCATCTTCACTCACACATATTCATGCACTTCCGTTCCAAGTAACTAAGAGAAAGTCAGTTACCTTCTCCACAGCTCCACCTGGCCGAAAGCCAGCGACAGTCACTTTGACAGAAGTGGCCTGGACTCTCGAGTCCAGATGGCATGGATCATTGGCTCTGCCAGTCAGGTTCACTGTCTCTGAGCCACTGGGCCTGGCCTCAGCCTCAGATCTCTTGCAGTGGGGGCTGACCCTGGCCACTGGTCTGTGCCTGGAGCCCAGGCCTTCATTCTTCTGCTGGGGGGAACCGGGACTCCCAGTGTTCATTGGACTCTGGGTGTCTGTATGGACTGTGTATTCCAATTTGGGTGCAGAACTTGATCCTGTCAGTTCCTTCTTCCACCAGCTTCCAGGGCTCCCCTTGGGGGCCCCTGCAGAGGCCATGAGGTTGGCTGCATGGGAAGGAGTGTCCACCATGCCCTCTGGGATACTCTCCTCTAAGTCCACTGAGCTGCCAAGAAGAGGTGCCGAAATGGCCTTGCTGACCAGTGTTTTCTGGGGTCGTCCCTCTTGGTTGTGGACATCCATGCCCTTGGAAGAGGGAATTAAGACACACCTCGAGTCATCCTCTGCCAGAGGCCTGCTGGGAGCCGGGAGGGCCCCTGGGAGTGAAATGCAGTCCCCTTCTCCATCAAACTCTTCCTCATCACTGGCATCGGCATCATAGCAGCCTACCTTCCTCTGGCGGAGGAGAGGGTTTCGGAGGGCCTGTGGGCTTCCGGGAAGACTGGTCTGTCTGGCAACTGTCACCTGTTTGTGGAAGAGCCCAGAGGCCCGCTGGCTCCCGAGAGTCACGAGGCTGTTGGCTCTGGCTTTTCCAGGCTCCTTGTGAGCTGGCGGAGATGGGGAAAGAAAAGTCAAGTGAACTTCCCACTTGGCCCTGTCTTATCATCTGACCCCATCATTACACATAAGCATGTCCACATTCACTAACACCAGACACACAACCTCAGCCACTGGACACAAGGCCTGGGCAACATGGCTTCCTGGAAGCTACACGGAGTGGATAGCCTGGCTGGCTTCCTCTTTTCACTAGTGACCTACCCCCAACCCCTTTTCTTAAATCCCAACCTCTGGATTAACTCAAACATGTGTGCTGTCGAAAGACAGAAACTTAATTCTTTCACCCCCATGATATCTAACACATTGTTAGGGTTTAACCTAAATGCTGCTGAGAATTCCTCCACAGAAGGATACCCGGGGAATGATGATATGTCCCACACACCTGGGCTGCCTTCTTGGCCCCTTGAGGTCCTTCCTTCATCTGCAGAAAGGGAGGCTTGATTGACAGGCACGTGAGCACTTGCAGTGCGGTACAGCGAAGCCTGACCTATCCTATGTCTCAAAGATACTCTAGAATAATGCCAATCTGAATCTGCAATGATTTTTATATCTTGTCAAATGTAGTGAAAAATTACACGTTTGCACCTTGAAAGGTTTCTGTAAAAACAGAGCAAGCTCATCGACAGCTCTGAATGAGCCAGAGTGGTTGTCGCCTGCCTCTCCTAAAACAAGGGGATTTTCTTCTTCAGATGTTAGAAATTCAGAGGAAACCTCACCAGCAGAAAGAAGTCTGAAAAATCGGTATGGATCGTATCAGATTATCATCTCATATTATCTTGAATAGATATACCAATGAGATTAAAAAAAAAAAAACCTTTTGCTAATATGTCTCTTTTGAGTTCTTAATCTTTAATTTACAGCCTTCTACCAAAAATGGAAGCTAGGGCCTGGTGAGGGAAGGGACCTGGAATTTGGCTGAATTCCCTAAAATGTAAGGGCATCAGGTTGCCCACTCTGATTTGATGCCATAAAATTCAAGACTACATTATGTAAATGGCATTGGATGGACGTTTGGTTTAGCCACCACCCATCTGGCTATAGAATGTGCATCCAGCCTGTTTAGTGAGTAACTGAGTGGCCAGTCACTAACAGGGGCTGCATTTCCCAAGAGTAAACTCTCAGGGTACAGCATTGTCTAATGGCACGATCTCAGCTAACTGCAACCTTGGCCTCCCAGGTTCAAGCAATTCTCCCTCCTCAGCCTCCCGAGTAGCTAGGATTACTGGCACGTGCCACCACGCCCAGGTAATTTTTGTGTTTTTACTAGAGATGCGGTTTCACTATGTTGGCCAGACTGGTTTCAAACTCCTGACTTCAGGTGATCCCCTTGTCTCGGCCTCCCCAAATGCTAGGATTACAGGTGTGAGCCACTGTGCCTGGCCTGGTCTCCAGCTCTTTTCTCATTTTACAGCACCAGGGTAGTTAAACCATTGTAGCCGCCAGCATAGAGGTGGAAACCAGTCACTGCAGACTGGAATGCAGAGCCCAGGCCCTCTGGGGCGTCCCTGCTTACTGGAGGTGCTAGGAGGCAGGCTGCCCTCCTCCGATGTGCTGCAGCCACTTCCTGGGTGATCCTCGTCCTCAGAACCGGCCACCATGAAGTCGGACAAGGGGCCAGGGACATCGTGGGCAAAGTACTGGGAGAGTTCAGATTCAGAAATAAGGGAGTCCTGTTGAAGAAGAAAACGTCCGATGACTAAGAAAATGCAGCAGAAGCAGATTTTCAAGGGTTATTACGTCCTATCTTTCCAAGAACACTTTGTTCTAATCCATGGTCACTTGAAATAGCTGTGATAGTAAACACTAACCTCCATTTACTTCAGGATGGCCAAATTGACAACTAATGAACAAAAAGGTGACTGGTGCCAGACAATGGTTCTACAGACTTTTTGTTTTTAGCTGAATTTTTGGCAATAATCGGAAAAGCTGCAGCAGCAGCACATCAGCCATCCCAGGAAAAACACTGTGGGGGGATGTGATGGGAAAGCCAAATGGGATTCAAGCCAACCAGTCTAGTCAAGTGGTGAACAAAAACCAGGGGAGTCTGAATCCTGCATCCCGATGCACTGAGACTCAGCAAAAGCCTAGCTGAGGAAGATCCCACCGCCTCCTTAAAGCCCCGAGTCCCGACTCACGCTGCTTTATTATGGAGCAGTTGGAAAAGTTATTTTGCAAACTGTAGTTCAGTTCCTCTATTTTGTTGCTCTATTCTTTTCCTGGATAAGTGTTTAACAAAAGAAACACACATTTCTGCATCTGTTCTCAAATGAGCATTGTTGTGTTTTCCTGTATAAAGTGGCAAAAATGACTCATGGGCAGAAACAGGGACTGGGCCCTGCAGCTTGACTTGTGGGCTCCAGGAATTGGTTCGTAGTCCAGCTGAGGGAGGCAGGCAGCAGTTCACCTGGACTCACCTTTTTTGCAAGAGAGGGACTCTTCAAGGGGGTACCTGTTGGAGGGAAAAGTCACCATATTGTCAAAACAATAAAGCTCAAGTCACAAATAGGCTTACATCCTTAACTAGAAAAGGAGGTGGCAAACACAGCAAACAAAAGTCCCTTTGCTTGATGATGGGCTGCATGCACAGGGGTAGACGTGCATGCAGTCTACCTGGGTACCTGATCCTCATCCCCATCCCATCTGCCATGATGCTTCAAGCCCTAACTCAGATGCTACTACCTGTATGATGATCCCAGTTAGAAACAATTTCTTCTGAATTTCCTGTTTTATCCTACCCACACATCAACTTTCATATACATCATATAATGTATGAGTGGATGTGTCTTGTATCCCTCCTTAAATCTACAGAGCAGAAATGTTGACTGATCTGACCCCACGGAGATGGACATTTATTTATTGTGAGATGGAGTTGCACTCTTGCTGCCCAGGCTGGACTGCAATGGCATGATCTCGGTTCACTGCAACCTCTGCCTCCCGGGTTCAAGCAATTCTCCTGTCTCAGCCTCCTGAGTAGCCGGGATTACAGGCATGCGCCACCACACCTGGCTACTTTTGCATTTTTAGCAGAGATGGGGTTTCTCCATGTTGGTCAGGCTGGTCTCAAACTCCAGACCTCAGGTGATCCGCCCACCTTGGCCTCCCAAAGTGCCGCGATTATAGGCATGAGCCATGGCACCCGGCCGGAGCTGGACATTGTACTTCATATCTACTAAGTGCTGGGTGATAATTGCTGAATGGATTGAAGGATGAATTAACAAATGAACACCCAAGAAACTCATGAAAGAATTGAGGAGATGACTGAGTATCTATTTTGGTTTTTTTTTTTTTTTTTTGAGACGGAGTCTTGCTCTGTCCCCCAGGCTGGAGTGCAGTGGCGTGATCTTGGTTCACTGCAAGCTCTGCCTCCTGGGTTCATGCCATTCTCCTGCCTCAGTCTCTCAAGCAGCTGGGACTACAGGCACCCACCACCATGCTGGCTAATTTTTTTGTATTTTTAGTAGAGACGGGGTTTCACCATGTTAGCCAGGATGGTCTCGATCTCCTGACCTCATGATCCGCCCGCCTCGGCCTCCCAAAGTGCTGGGATTACAGGCTTGAGCCACCATGCCCGGTTCTATTTTAGTTTTTAACTGCAGTGTGAACAGGCTCAGGATTTAAACTATATGCCATGAAGCAAAAAGGACTTCGGGCACAAGGATTACGGCTTAATAAACTTTTATAAATGATCAAGTGGAAATGCTGGGATTATGAGAGCACAGCTCTCAGGCAGGTCGGGATGTTAAACTGGTGGAATAAAGAGCCTAAGATGGCTGTGTCTACTTCAAATATATTAATTACGAATGTAAACAATCAGGGTATTTCATGATTGCCAAAAAACCTTATGCTTTCCTTTTCCTCCGACAACTAATAACTTATGGCTCAATTCCTTTTCCTCCCAGGTAGCAATCTGAACATCAGTATAATCTCAAGCTCAGAAATGTGTGAAGAGTCCCTTTAGGCTTCTATGCTAAAGGAAACTTTATTTTTAAGACTTGATACAATGTTTCATTTTTAAATTCATACGATATTCCTACTATCTCAAGCCTTCTCTGCCTGAATTTTTCCACTTAAGAGAGAAATCATGATTTTTGCTACTTCTATTACCCTCTTTGAATGGAAACTTTTTAATTCTTGTAAAGAAATCGCAGGCTTTTTGGTAGATAATACTCTGCATCCACCAAACTACTGACATTCTGGTTATCACTTCCCTTTCATCTTTAGCATTTCAAATGAATCAAGCATAAATACATGAAATGCTTCTAACTTACCTTTGCAAATTACGTGAAAGTACTATAAGAAGCATGCATGATTAGATCTTTAATGAAGCACATTAAACAACTGCAGAAATCAAAAGTAGCAGCCAAGAGAAAGCATAGACTGTCTTTGATAGCTACTTTTGCCAAACCTGATAATTACAAAAATCCAATAATCCTGCACTGGGAGTGCCCCATGGGTGAACTTAATGAGAAACTCTTCTGAATGTTGAATGAAAATGTGTGATTACAGTACCTAAGCCAGGAGAGGAATTGGCCTCTTTGCTCTCCTGATAAGTGCTGCGTGCTATCACTTCATCCATTTCCTGCTCGGAAACCTGATTTTCAGCAGAAAGCAAAGATTAGATGGTTTTATTTATTTCTCCCAATAAAAGTACCTAGGACCAGAGTCAGAGTCAAGTGCAGACAAAGAGGCAAACCACAGGACCAAGGGTTATGACCATCTTCTGAAGCAGTAACTCAGAGCTTGTAAGAAGTCCAGCAACACACACATAACAAGACTTTCAACTGGTGCCCAAGTTCATTAAGCAAAGCATTCAGTGCTATGATTACCAATAACACGGCTGATATCTGCTTCTCTAGAAAACTCACTTCTAATTCTTTTTTTTTTTTTTTTTTGAGACAGAGTCTCTTGGTCACCCAGGCTGAAATGCAGTGGCTTGATCTTGGCTTTGCTGCAACCTTCAACTCTCAGGTTCAAGTGATTCTCCTGCCTCAGCCTCCCGAGTAGCTGGGACCACAGGCGCGCACCACCACGCCCAGCTAATTTTTGTATTTTTAGTAGAGACGGGGTTTCACTATATTGGTCAGGCTGGTCTTGAACTCCTGACCTTGTGGTTCACCCACCTCGGCCCCTCAAAGTGCTGGGATTACAGGTGTGAGCCACTGTGCTTGGCCTAATTCTTTTTAATTTTTAAACAATTTTAAACCTACATAAAACACGTATGAGTAGTGCAAGAGTAGTATACTTTTCACCTAGAATCACTAATTTTTAACATTTTGCCACATTTACATGCACGTCCTCCCTACATAAACACACACACATACACGCACAGAATTACAGCTTTTTGCTAAACCATTTGCGAGTAAGTTGCAGACACCATGACCCTTTACCCGTAAATATTTCAGCATGGGTCAAAGACATTATTTTAAATAACCATAATATTATTATCAAATTCAGGAAATGCAATGATGACTGTGTAACATACATTTCATATTCCAGTTTGACTAAACAATGAATACTGACAGTACTTTTCTAATACTGTCCTTTACAAGTATTACTCAAAGTGTGTCTGTAGTCTGGGACTAGCTCACAGAAAGTTTAATGCCAGCCTGTGATGAGATAAGAACTTAACTCTAGAATGCAAATTAGCCTACAGCTTCATCAACATCATCATGCTAAGAAAAAAATGTCAGCTGAACTATGTAATAGTGTGCACAGTGACATAATGTTTACATTTTGGTGCAAAGTACATCTTGCTATGGACCTGTAGCAGGCTGTCATGGATCAATTTCTTTGCATAGTGATGTTTTATAAAAAAAATTGTTTTTGGCAATCCAGGATCTAGTTGTTGTATGCCTTTAGTCTCCTTTAATCTGAAACAGCCCCTGGATCTTCCTTGGTCTTTCATGGCACTGATATCTTGGAAGAAACCAGACCAATCCAAACCTTCAATTAGGATCTGTCTGATAGTTTCCTCATGCTTAGATTCAGATTATGCATTTTTTTTTTTTTTTTGGCAGAAAAAATACAAAAATGATTTCCTTCTCAGTGCATTCAGAGGCACTAAGGGTCAATGTGTCTTATAATCCGTGATAACTTTGATCTCTTGATTAGGGATGGAATTTGCCAGATTTCTCCACTGGAATTTTTTTTAGTCATTAACGAGTAATCTGTGAAGAAATAGTTTGAGACTATGTAAATATCCCACTCTCCAATATATTTTTACCCCATGGTTTTAGCATCGACTATTATTGCTTAAATCAATTATGACTCTGAAGCTTTCAAAACAGTGCTTCTAAAAGCTTTCCATTCCTTCTGTATTTATTAGTATCATGGCAGATTCACGGATGTTTTTCTCAGTTGTTATCCATAACTGTCATTATTCATGGGAGGATTTTTTTAAAAAGTCTGACATATAATGAAATACATTGATTAAAATAATAAGAAAATGTGGAGATTCTTTTTTAAAGGTAGGAGTATTTAAAACTTAGAATGGTAATGTTATGTACTACAATAATATTTGACATAAGCAATGTTTGGATAAGCATAACAGGCCGGGCGCGGTGGCTCAAGCCTGTAATCCCAGCACTTTGGGAGGCCGAGACGGGCGGATCACGAAGTCAGGAGATCGAGACCATCCTGGCGAACACGGTGAAACCCCGTCTCTACTAAAAAATACAAAAAAACTAGCCGGGCGAGGTGGCAGGCGCCTGTAGTCCCAGCTACTCGGGAGGCTGAGGCAGGAGAATGGCGTGAACCCGGGAGGCGGAGCTTGCAGTGAGCTGAGATCCGGCCACTGCACTCCAGCCTGGGCGACAGAGCGAGATTCTGTCTCAAAAAAAAAAAAAAAAAAAAAGCATAACAATTTGTCTTAATAAATACTTCTATATAGAATTCAGCATTATATTTTATCATAACAGTTAAATTATAATGACACTGTGGCCTTTATGTAATGTTTTATGGTAGGCTTCACAGGAAATAAAATATGTACACATACATGCACTCAGGCATATATACTTAAACACACATCCCCCTCCACATAGTAAAGAATAATTTTATATAAATGAGTCAGGGAAAATATCAGCTTAAAGAGTGGTTGCTGTTTTTCTTAATGCTAGACTTTCAATATCTGCAATGGATTTTTTTTGAATAGGAGAAAAATGGACTTCTATTACTTTCTTCCACTTAATGTAAGCTAGAAGCTGCTATCCCAGCTAGTCTAAATCTCAGCCTGACTAGACCTGGAAGGCTTAAATAACCCAACTGGGCAGCCACTGCTCCAGACATTATGAGAAACAGAAGAAAATAAATCCTTGTGGTATTTATCTTGGAATAACAAGAAAACTAAGCAAGCACATACATTCAGTATCAAAATGTCCTACTGGTACGAAATGCTGGGCTAAGTGGTACAAAAATACATTCAACATAAAATGGAATCTTAACCAAAAGATAAATACAGCATGAGGTTACAACTAAGAACACCACGTTTACCTAGGAAGAAACGTGAAATCCAGTCAAACACACACTGGCATTTGGTTTTGCTGGACATATCTCCAACACTATCACAGACGACCATATTACTGTGGCTAGAAACATGGATGAACCTTCATGGTCAATGGCATGGCGGCCACCAGTCCACCAGGATTATGATGCTTTGCACTGAAATGCCATTTGGATGTTTGATTGTATTGGCAAAATAGGCAGGGGTTTTGGGGCCGAGATGAACTGGACCTCTGAACAAATCGTGACCCATGTTATGCTGTTATTTTGAAGTCAGACATGCCTTGAAGCCAATGACTGCAAACCACTGAAAACTCAGTTTTCTGTAACATTGCTGACGGATGTATTAGGGCAGCCACAGGTTATTGGACTGCTTCCTGAGGTGAAAGGAGGTGATGTGGGTGGTAGAATCCAATTGGAGATTCTGGGGGAAGGAGCTGAGAACTGCTTTAGATGGAACCATCAGGCAAAGAGAGTCAGCAGTGAAACAAAAGAGAACAGCAGTGAAACAAAAGAGAACAGATTTTAAGTGAAGGTGTCAGAACCACAGAATAGAAAGGAGAAAAATGGGAAGTGACAAGAAGGAAAAAACAGAAAAAGGTGGAAGCAGGACTTGGTTGGTTTGATTGGATTGACTGACTGACTGACTTCAGACAGAGTCTTGCTCTGTTGCCCAGGCTGAAGTGCAGTGGCATGATCTTAGCTTACTGCAACTTCCACCTCCCAGATTCAAGCGATTCTCCCGCCTCAGCCTCCCAAGTAGCTGGGATTACAGGCACATGCCACCCGGCAATTTTTTGTATCTTTAGTAGAGATGGGGTTTCATCATGTTGGTCTGGGTAGTCTCAAACTCCTGACCTCAAATGATCCACCTGCCTTGTCCTCCCAAAGTGCTGGGATTACACATGTGAGCTACTGCGCTCAGCTGGGACAGACGGACGGGCGGACGGACGGATGGATTTATTTATTTATTTATTATTTATTTAGACGAAGTCTCGCTCTTGTCCCCCAGGCTGGAGTGCGATGGCGCGATCTCTGCTCACTGCAACCTCCGCCTCCCGGGTTCAAGCAATTCTCTTGCCTCGGCCTCCTGAGTAGCTGGGATTACAGGTGCCTGCCACTAAGCCCAGCTACTCTTTATATTTTTAGTAGAGATGGGCTTTTACCTATGTTGGCCAGACTGGTCTATAACTCCTGACTGTAGGTGATCCACCTGCCTCGGCCTCCCAAAGTGCTGGGATTACAGGTGTGAGCCACGGCGCCTGGCCTGGTTTTACATTATTTATTCAAAAAACTTTGTCTGCAAGACCTTTCTGAGGATGCATATAGGGAACACAATCTGAAGAAAAGCAGAGTTGCCTGTGCATTCATCTAATGGCAATTTTGTCCCAGCGCTGTTGTTGACATCACATCCCCAGATCAAGACATAGAGCCACAGCATGATAGCACTAATTTGTCCTGGGGAGGACCAGGACCACAAATGAACATCACTAAGTGTCTAAATGGATGCCACCAAGAAACCTCAGATATGGCACGTAGAGGGACCCAAAAGGGCTCTTGGCATATACTTCTTACTCTTAAAGTGGTGTACCAGTCCATCAAGCACAGTAGCCTGGGAACATTCGGATGTAATTAAGCAACACTACAAGGAATACCAAGGTTTGCCCATAAGACAGGCATGGGTAAGATTTTTTTTTTTTTTTTTTTGGAGACAAAGTCTTGCTCTGTTGCCCAGGCTGGAGTGCAGTGGCACAGTCTTGGCTCACTGTAACCTCCACCTCGCAGGAACAAGTGATTCTCCTTCCTCAGCAATGGAGTAGCCGGGATTACAGGAACACACCACTACACTGGCTAATTTTTGTATTATTGGTAAAGACAGAGTTTCACCATGTTGGCCAGATTGGTCTCGAACTCCTGACCTCAAGTGATCCACCCACCTCGGCCTCCTAAAGTGCTGGGATTACAGGCATGACCCACTGCACCTGGCCAAGAGGTAATGTTCTTAATGAACACTTTGATTTTATTTTTTTACTTTTTTGAGACAAAGTCTTGCTCTGTTACCCAGGCTGGTGTATAGTGGTGCGATCCTGGCTCACTGCAACCTGCACCTCCTGGGTTCAAGTGATTCTCGTGCCACAGCCTCCTGAGTACCTGGGATTATAGGCAGCCACCAGTACACCAGGCTAATTTTTGTATTTCCAGTAGAGACATGGTTTTGCCATGTTGGTCAGGCTGGTCTCAAATCCTCAACCTCAAGTGATTTGCCCACCTTGGCCTCCCAAAGTGCTGGGACTACAGATGTGAGCCACCACACCTGCCCTTAGTGAACATTTTGAGTTGCTGAAAGGAAAAGCTAAATTTTGTTAAATACAACTTAATCACAACATTAGAGATAAGCTAATTTAAAAAGACTTTTACAACAATTACTCAAAAGAATAAAAAATAGTGTTAAAAGTGGATTGAGGCTGGGCGTGGTGGCTCATGCCTATAATCCCAGCATTTTGGGAGGCCAAGGCGGGTGGATCACTTGAGGTCAGGAGTTCAAGACCAGCCTGGCCAACATGGTGAAACCCCATCTTTACTAAAAATACCAAAGATCAGTTGAGCGTGGCAGCGCCCCCCCTATAATCCCAGGTACTCGGGAGGCTGAGGCAGGAGAATCACTTGAACCCGGGAGGTGGAGGTTGCTGTGAGTCGAGATTGCACCACTGCACTCCAGCCTGGGCAACCGAGAGAGACTCTGTCTAGAAAAGAAAAAAGAAAGTGAATTGAGTTGATTCCTTCTTTTCCTGTGCGTGTCAAAAAACAAACAATAAAAATTGGGTTGAATTGAACTTGCTGAAGTGTCCTATGGTTAGCTTCAAAAAGTTAAAGGCAACTGTACAAGTATAGAAGAGATATAACAAAATAACAGCCAAGTCCCCCAACAATGTAGGGACTATGATTATCTGCAAGTTCCATATGGGTCAAGAGTGTGACACTGATGCTGAGAAAAAAATGAGTAGGCTCCTAGGCCTTAACTATAGAAGTATTCTGCCCAGGTCAAGGTTGGCTTAGACAGAAGAGGAGCCACTCTTTAAATTGAGTCTTGTCTTTCATCAGTCTAACAACAGTAACGTCCTCACACCCAACAAAACGCTTAACATTCTTGGGGTCATGAATGACTGAGAATTTGAGAGAAGCTATTGATTCCATCCACAATTGCAAATAATATTCCCAAATTTGTGTAGTTCGTAATGTCCTGGTAAAGTTCCCGTGAACTTCAGGTTCAGAGCAGGCTGCAAATTTCTTGAGATACATTCTAATTCATTGTGCAGCCCTGACATGTTGACAGTGCCTGGCACCCGGTAGAAGCCCAATACATGTTTAGGTAATGAATTTGATTTAGGATGAGAACAGATGATCTGAATTCCCCTGGCTGGAGGGAGACAGGGAAGGATAGTCCTTCTGTTGATGCCTGGCAGCCTGCCTGCCTGCTTCACAACCTCCACATCCATCCCAATTCACCCCCAGGGCCTCCTTGGCACCTCTGCCTCCTGTTCAGTACCAGGTTCACATGGGCTGGTGCTACCCAGGCTAAGCAGCTAACATTAGACTTAAAAGATCTTCCCTCTTTCCTTCCAAGTAAAACTTGTAAGAAAAAGTCATTTAATAATTCATTCTCAGGCCGGGGATGCTGGACCTGTAATCCCATCATCCAGCGGGAGGACCACTTGAGGTCAGGAGTTTGAGACCAGCCCGGCCAACATGGTGAAACCCCGTCCCTACTAGAAATGCAAAAATTGGCTGGGCATCATGGTGCACACCTGTAATCCCAGCTACTCGGAAGGCTGAGGCAGGAGAATCACTTGAACCCAGGAGGCAGAGGTTGCAATGAGCCGAGATCACGCCACTGCACTTCAGCCTGGGCTACAGAGTGAGACTCCATCTCAAATAATAATAATAATAATTAATAATAATATTATTATTTCATTCTCAACAGAAGACAATATGGGTATCTTTACAATGATAAAATGTAAGGAGCTGCAGTGATATGCTATGTCCTGTTGGCTCAAGGCCCCATGTGGTTCCTCTTATCTCCCAAGGAGCCATCTGTATTAGATAAACCAAAGAACTCCCACTTTCAGAATGTGTCTTTAGCGGAACAAGCAAAACCAGTACTAGAAAATGTGAATGTACGTTAAATGTCATGGTCAGGAGAATTTCAATACATATTTATGCTATTTAGGTAGATTCTAGAACAACTGTGTGAGCAGTTAATGAAAAGGAACCTGGCATGAATTTAAAAATTTAGTCTTGGCCGGGCACCGTGGCTTGCACCTATAATCCCAACACTTTGTGGGGCCAAGGTGTGTGGATGCCTTAAGCTCAGGAGTTCGAGACCAGCCTGGGCAACATGGTGAAACCCCGTCTCTACCAAAAATATAAAAATTAGCTAGGTGTGTTGGCACATACCCATGGTCCCAGCTACTCTGGAGGCTGAGGTGGGAGGATTGCTGGAACCCGGGAAGTCGAGGTGCAGCGAGCCATGATTGTGCCACTGCACTCCAGCCAGGGTGACAGAGTGAGACCCTGTCTCAAAAAAAAAAAAAAAAAAAAAAAAATTCAGTCCTGAGGACTTGGTCTATCAGAAAAATAGTATCCTTCATAATTTTGAATAAACTTAACAAATAACTTTTCCATTATAGTTTATTTGAAATGCTGGGCTTTATTTTTTCCCCAACTTTGACGGAAGCAAAAATCTACAAAGTAACATTTGCAAATAAGCAATTAGTCTGCAAAGCCAGATTTCATCTTATTTTCATTTATTTAAATTTCAAGATAATCATTTGATAAGATAAACAGGTATTTTTCTGACTCAACAGTTAAAAGAACATTAAGAAGGAAATATTCCTCCACAAATCTGAAGACATTTATTTGTCCTTTAAAAGTATCTAACATGGGGCATATTGGCTCACAACTTTAATCCCAGCATTTTGGGAGTCAGAAGTGGATGGATTGCTTGAGCCTAGGAGTTTGGGAACAGCCTGCGCAGCAGAGCGAGACCCCAGTTCTATTTAAAAAAATTTTTTTAAAGGTAAACTGAAAAACTTTGTACTCTAGAAATTCTATAGAAATGCAGAAACAGTTTAAATGAATTAAGTACATTATCCAAGTTTAAGTTAAATTCTAAATAGTTATCTTTCCAACTATTATGAGCAATTTATTTTTATACTAGTGTTGACACTTTCTCATTTCTTTGTATTTTTTATTTAAAAAAAATAGAGACAAAGTCTCACTACGTTGTCCAGGCTGGTCTCGAACTTCTGAGCTCAAGTGATCCTCCTGCTTTGGCCTCCCAAAATGGTAGGAATACCGGTGTGAGCCACCACACCTGGCCCTCATTTCTTAATTGAAGAGAGTTTAAAATTCACTGAAATTGTTTTAAAAATAAATTAATTGGCCGGGAACGGTGGCTCACGCCTGTCACGCCTGTAATCCCAGCACTTTGGGAGGCCAAGGTGGGTGGATCACGAGGTCATGAGATCGAGACCATCCTGGCTAACATGGTGAAACCCCATCTCTACTAAAAATACAAAAAATTAGCTGGGCGAGGTGGTGAGTGCCTGTAGTCCCAGCTACTCGGGAGGCTGAGGGAGGAGAATGGCGTAAACCCGGGAGGCAGAGCTTGCAGTGAGCCGAGATCGCGCCACTGCACTCCAGCCTGGGCAACACAGCGAGACTCCATCTCAAAAAAATAAAAAAATAAATAAAATAAGAAATAAAATAAAAATAAATTAATTATTCAATATTAAACTTAAAGATGAGAGAATTCCCAACATATGGCCAAACAAAAGATGTGGTAAGAAAAGCCTTCTTATCTTGAAACTGACAGGGTCTCAGAGATCGTCCAGTTCAAGGCTCGCAGATTCTCTTGTTGCAAAAACACAAAGAGGTTAAGTATCTCACCAGAGCTCAAAAAGCCAGTACTCTGAACTCAGCATTCTTACCTCCCACCAGACAAGTTTCAGATTTACCAGATAACATTGTCAAAATGTTCTAGCAAAAGACTGTGAAGACAGTGCGGATTAAAGATGCATTTCCCACAGGAACCAGCCGCAGGTTGCCTGCCTATCCTCAGCTGGGAAAACCATCTCCCCAAGGAGCATACGATATCCTACGAAGGTGTACCATCTTCCCACGTTCAGAACAGGGTGAACCACCTCACCTTTGGATTAGGGTGCCGGCCGATGACAAGGCGAACGGGTCCTGGAGGGCATTTGCTCAAGATGGCGTGGACTTTGCTTAAAGCAGCGTGGCGGACATTGACAGAGTTCACTTCCAGGATTTGATCCCCGCGGCTAGGGAGGGCAACAGAATGCACACTCTGTGTTAGCAGCCAGCTTCTTAAAAGCTAAAACAGCTTTACTTCTGGGAGAGGTTTATAATATGAAATACTTTCTGCATACTTTAAAGAATCACATGATGTCTTTTCCCGTTGGCATACTTGTAAAAATACAACACATTCATAAAAACACATTCGATTTTAAGTGGGCAAAGGTCATAATGCGTATTTACTGGCATTTTCAGAAATAGCAAAGTCAAATGAAATTGGTAATAAGGACAATGGTGAAACCTACCATTTTTTGAGCATATACTATACTCCAGGCACTATACGAAGCATGCTGTATTACAAAGCTTTGAGTAAGTAAAATTATTCCCATTATGCAGATAGGAATACAGGCTCAGAGGGGTCACCCAGATGTCACACACTATTGAACTAATTCGGGTCTGTCTGACTCTCAACCATCACATGACAGAGCCCCTCGACCACCAGCAGTTCTCTCTTCCTACCATCTTGAAATGATTATTATAATATAACTTAAGGAGGAAATAGCTGAAGCTCAAAGGTTACCCAAGAATTTGTAAAAACGTTTCAAATTTGAACACATGAGAAATTGGGGACAAGTTGCCCATTTTGACTGGAAATTACAGGGAGAGAAGTCAGTAAGAGAGAACAAAGACTCTTTATATGAGATTTGAAGAATGGTCATTTGGCAGGCTCCAGACATATGGAACCATTCAAGAAAGAAACATCATCTTGGGATGTCATTAAAGGATTTTTTTCCTTGGGTTCTAAAAGTATATTTTCTTTAATGTACTTTGGATGATTTGCTAAATTTTTTTTCGTATGGAAATTTACTCTAATGATTAAGTAAAAACATAATATAAGCTATTAACAGGGCCCCAAAATGGCAACCTCAATGAATGCCATTTGGACAATCCCTTAACCACTAAAGGACTTGGAAGTTTACATGGGAGAAAGACGATACTGTTAGCAGAGGGTGCTTTGTGCAATACACGTACATTCTTGTGACGTTTAGGTGGGCACTGACTCACTGCAATTACTATATAATAGAACACCTAGATATTTCTTGTGTAAACGGAACGCCCATGTTACAACTGAACTATCTGGATTAAGAAATCAGACATTCAGTGATTTCAGAAAGTAGGCACCTAGACATGGCCATTCAACAAGGAAGGAAAATGATAGGAAAAGTTTGAGAGAACACTTAATAAGAAATGCCTCCTGTTCAAGGGCACAATTTCAGGACTTTTTGGCATCAAGTGATTCTGAACCATTTGAGCAGTTTCAGTATTTCATATGAATTTTACATATGT
The DNA here is from genome assembly GCF_009764315.1 of Trachypithecus francoisi. Lineage (NCBI taxonomy): Eukaryota > Metazoa > Chordata > Mammalia > Primates > Cercopithecidae > Trachypithecus > Trachypithecus francoisi. The sequence continues at coordinate 66,242,980 of NW_022681465.1, read as the reverse complement.
GAATATAAAATGAAAGAAAATATTGAGCTAATCATAGATATCTGTATAGAGTTGTATCTTGTCAAGTTTCTGAAACTGGACTTCTGAGACCAAATAGAACAAATCAAGTAGGGAAGTCAAGATCTAGAGTTCTCAAATTCAACCAAATTTCATTTATGTTAACATTTACATTTTTGGAGATGCTATTAATTGTAGTCTTGGCTATATTCTTGGAAAGAATTCAAAGCTTCAACATTCCTCAAAGGAAAGTAATAGAGCAAATATCACACATATATATTTCATATTTATGAACACTCCAGAACCTTACACTATCAGGCAAACAACAAACCTCAGGTTGCTCTCCATCTTGGCCACTGATCCTGGAGCAAGGCTGTGAATGTAGATGCCAGGAGGACTGTTTTCCAGAGCCAAGCAGCAGGCCCCAATGCCTAATCCAACTCTGGGCTCTGTGAGAGGCACCATTCAAAGAAAATAAAAACAAAAATTACACAATCACTAGAAAAAAAGGGTAACCGATTTGAAACAGAACTAATATCTATTCAGACCAATAACCATTTATTTCTGGTCCAGACTCAGAATGTAAATCCTGCTTTTCCTTGTCATCACCGGCACTGCTGTTAATAGAATGAGCCCATGGCTAACCTGGGAGCTAGTTACGGACTGGGACTGAATTATCCAACAGTCAACTCTGTGCTCAGTCTAACGAACCTCCTCACATCTGTTTTTAGAAAGAGGCAGGCTATAAGTAACATTTTTATTCTGGGTACACAAACTCAGGCTTTCTTTTGCTTTTCTTTTTAACAACTAATCTCTTGGTTGTTTAATCTTCCATCATGTTTCTGGAGTAGGTGGGGAGGAAAAAGAAACAGGGATGAAAAGAAGTAAGATTTGGTGATCATGGAATTCTAGTTACTAGTGTTAACTGTACACTTAACTATAATCTTTTGTTCTTTAAAATTTTATATTAGCCCTAGACTTAAGCTCATCAGTGATTTTTTTTTTTGAGATGGAGTTTTGCTCTTGTGTTCAGGTTAGAGTGCAGTGGCACAATCTCAGCTCACTGCAACCTCTGCCTCCCGGGTTCAAGAGATTCTCCTGCCTCAGCCTCCCAAGTACTGGGACTACAGGTGCCTGCCACCATGCCCAGATAATTTTTTTATTTTTAGTAGAAATGGGGGTTTGCCATGTTGGGGAGGCTGGTCTCAAACTCCTAACCTCAGGTGATCTACCTGCCTCGGCTTCCCAAAGTGCTAGGATTACAGGCGTGAGCCACTGTGCCTGGCCAGTGAAATTTTTTTTTTTTTTAAACTCAAGCCTCTGACACACAGTGATTCACGGGGAGAGCTTAGAGAGCTCCATGCTACTGGTAACTTCCCTTCACTTTGACTAAAGTGACTAACATCCCTCTACCTGACCTCACTGTGCATGTAGAGACCACCTGTTGTTGACAGAAGATTGTCCCAAAGGAATAATTCATAGAACAATGAGGAAAAATTAAGCTAACAATAGATTCCAAAATGTTATTCAAGAAATGCGACAAAGGTAAGGAATAGCTGCTATCACCTTTGTTGAGTGTTACTTCCATGACGATCCTGTCCTTGGGCCCTGGGGTCTTCCGACCCAGGGATGAAGAACTGCCTTCATCGGAGCCTCCCGCCGAGGCTCCCCCACTGGTATTGAAGCTCGGGGAGGCGGATCTGCTCATGTGTGTGGGTGTCGAGCAGGGTGTGAGGCTGGGGCTCACCAACTTTGTGCGTACCGTTAAGACAAATAATCCACTCCGGATTTGCTGAGAAAACGAGGAAAGGTGGGATGAAACATGTGGACTGTGCTCATATCAAAGGGTTTAAAAAAAACAAAAATCTCACCAAACCCAAGCCAGAAGGAAATAAAGGAAGGAAAATAGGACAAAGCAGATCAGTAAGAATGTTGTTACCTTAAAGGTATGAATCGCTTCTTGAAAAGTCAAGCCCTTTATCGGTATTCCATTTACATCTAGGATTTCATCCCCTAGTGATCAAATGTGAGAATTACATTAACATTAACCTTTAATTTCCTGGAATTTAACTGCTCAGTCAGACCTATTATGGGATACCATATGGTCCCTGATTTACTACCATCTAAAATGACTTTTATTGTTTAGCTTAGCTCCCAGGAATGTCACAAAATGGGACAATTAATGACAATATTCTTTTGCAGTAATTCTGTATTTCAATTTTCAATTAAAATAACTATGGGAAGCATGAAAATTTTTTTTAGCCATTGCCAAGTTTGACAACAGATGTCCTATGTTTAGAAATCAAACTGCAGAAATCTAGTTCAAAGGTGTTCCTCATAGTCATTATTTAAAAACTTAAACCCACTGGCAATGAGGCATGAACACACAGAACATTTGAGAAGCCACTCCTGTATTTGTAGAAAGACAAGTTTCCCGAGCCCAGAGAATCAGCATGGTGTATGGAAAATGGCTTTAATGATAACAAAAAACTTGCTAAGATATTACTGAGGAATGGCAGCCCAGAAATAGTCTGTTTTTAATTAAAAAACAAAGTTTTTGAAACAGAGTATTGCTTTGGCTCAGTCACCCAGGCTGGAGTGTGGTGGCGTAATCTCAGCTCACTACAACCTCTGCCTCCCACGTTCAAATTATTCTCATGCCTCAGCCTCCTGAATAGCTGGGAATACAGGTGCACGCCACCATACATGGCTAATTTTTTTTTTTGTATTTTTAGTAGAGACAGGGTTTCACCATGTTGGCCAGGCTGGTCTTGAACTCCTGGATCTGCCCGCCTTGGCTTCCCAAAGTGTGGGAATTACAGGTGTGAGCTACCCTCCCGGCCCAGAAATGGTGTCATGATGCAGTTCCAGGTTCTCTGTCAGTAAGCTGGCATGTTACTATAAGCTTCTATCTCAGAGATGACTGCGGGGTCATGTTAATTTGCCAGGCATGTGCAGAAACATGCTCGCTCACAGCCCCCTGCCCCAGCTCTCCTATTATTTTCAACTCTAAGAAGGCATAGTCAGGTCATTTTTCAAGCTGTTGACAGTGTCTGCTAGGAATATAAAAGAACTTGGACATCCTGTTGACTTATCAGAGCTTGTTTCTGGTTTGCACTCTTGTGACATGGCCTGTTTTTTTGGAATAACAGCTCATCAAAAACACTACAAAGATGCCCCAGAGAGTACAGATGAACTTTGCACAGCATTGCTGTAGAGAAGAGGGACACTGTACGCTTATAAGAAAGCGCAAAGCAGCATAAGAACACACATTGTCACCTCTCACAGACAGCCAATCCCAGGAGCACACTGTGTGCACGATTCAAGGAATCCTGTAGATGATTACAAAAATGTAGCTGTGCCCCATGCATTTGTTATGTGGCTTCCCCTTAATGCAATTACAGAAGCTATAAAATAAGTGAAGTAATCTCTGTTTAAAAAATCACCTGGCATAACCAATTACTCAATTAGGCGAGGAGGTGGATGTTTTTAGGTTGTTTCCATAGGGGAAAAGGAGCAAATATTAAAACGGTTACTCGCACTCTTAAAATGTATGCAAGGTTTTTTAAAGACATATCACTCAACAGGTTAAAATCCATTCCGATGACTTACATTTCTTATAAATGAACACATATGAAAAAACAGTATTTAGGAGAATCAAGTGCTATTAACCTTTCTTAACTATTGATTTTTTCCCCCCATTTTGCTCCATTTTACCAGCCTTGCAGGATGAATTTCAATTAAGTGAACACATGGCACATCCATTATAAAAACGCTCTGCTAGAATTTTATATTGTTCTAAAACTCAACACAAACACCACCTGGGAGTTAAGCCTTTCTCTAAGAGAGAGAAATAAATATTCCGCCGTGGGAGAATTAAGCCTGGTCACGTCTTATTGTTAGGCATATAGGATTCGATGGTTGCTCTCCCTAAAAAATCGGAGATTCCAATTCACTCTTATCGGTTCCAAAAAAAAAGAACCAGTATAACACAAAAGCACCTAAAGTTTAGGTCAACTGAACTGAAGAGTCACAGCATTTTTGAAGATAACTAAAAATATTCTACTTTAATTATTTCATGAAGGAAGTATAATAATAAGTGAGAGGAAAAAATCAGGATTCATGCTCTGGTGAAAGGTACTTAAAATATGTGCAGGCTAGGTGCTATAGCTTAGGCCTGTAATCCTAGCACTTTGGGAGGCAGAGGTGGGACAATCACTTGAGGCCAGGAGTTCGAGATCAGCCTGGGTAACATAGTGAGACTCCATCTCTTAAAAAAAAAATTAGCTGGGCATGGTGGTGCACATCTGTGGTCCGGGCTACTTGGGAGACTTAGGCAGGAGCATCCCTGGTGCCCAGGAGTTTGAGGCTGCAGTGAGAACTGTGATCACACCACTGCACTCCAGCCTGGATGACAGAGCAAGACCCTGCCTCTTAAAGTACAATAAAATAAATATATATATACCTGTGGGTGTGTTCAGAACTTTTGTGCAATTCTATTTTATAAAAAGTATATGATCTTAATCCAGATATATATTTCATAGAAAATATAAAGATATGTATATCTATTCTAGATATTCTATCAAAAGCAGCTACTGTGTCTGTACAGAAAGGAACTTTGGCCTATTTACGTTTTATTTTCTCAAGTAAGGTGGGAAAGTGAGTTGAACTTGGGATCACAAAGCTGGGTTTAAATTTCACTTCTGGGCCGGGCATGGTGGCTCACGCCTATAATCCCAGCACTTTGGGAGGCCGAGGCGGGCGGATCACAAGGTCAGGAGATCAAGACCACGGTGAAACCCCGTCTCTACTAAAAAATACAAAAAATTAGCTGGGCGCGGTGGCGGGCGCCTGTAGTCCCAGCTACTAGGGAGGCTGAGGCAGGAGAATGGCGTGAACCCAGGAGGCGGAGCTTGCAGTGAGCCGAGATCGCGCCACTGCACTCCAGCCTGGTGGACAGAGTGAGACTCCGTCTCAAAAATAAATAAATAAATAAATAAATAAATTTCACTTCTGCTGTTGACTAAGGATGGGACAAGTTTCTAGTCATTTAACATTTCTGAGTGTCACTTCTCTGTTTCTAAGATGGTCACTCCAAAATGCCAATTTGACAGGTTTGTAAGGCAGTTAGCGAAATAATTAAATATGTGGAATTGCTTTGTGTTTATAGCATTATAAAATGACATAAACATTTAAAAAATTATTTGCAAGGTAGAACTTGGCACCTCAGTATTACTTTAATTTGCATTCAGAAGCACTTGTCTAGTATAGTCACGTGTGGCAAAATGGTAGGTGCTATTGAGAATTTAAAGATGTTCATTTAGGGCCAGACACAGTCGCTCATGCCTGTAATCCTAGCACTTTGTGAGGCTGAGGCGGGCAGATCTCTTGAGTCCAGGTGTTTGAGACCAGCCTGGGCAACATGGCGAAACCTCATCTCTACAAAAATTAGCCGGGTATGATGGTGTGCGCCTATAGTCCCAGCTACTGGTGAAGCTGAGGTGGGAAGATCACTAGAGCCCAGGAGGTCGTGGCTGCAGTAAGCCATGATCATGTTACCGCACTCCAGCCTGGGTGACAGATTGAGACCCTGTCTCATTTAAAAAAAAAGGTTTGGTTTGTTTTGTTTAAAAAGATGTTCATTTAGGAACCAGACTATGTGGTGGTTGATTTCTGTAGCAAGATATTAAATATCCACTAATGACCAGGCACTCTGCTTCCACACCACCCCTGAGGTAAGAACTGATTCCAAACTCTCAAAATGTTCAAGGAAAGGAACATGATTAGACCAAGTGGACAAGACAGACACTAAAGACCCCAACAAAAATAGTAAGCCACTTTCCACATATTATCTCATGTAATCCTGACAACTACTCTTCAAGCAGGCATTAATATTCCAAGTTTACAGCTAGGGAAAGTGAAGCTCAGGTTCCACTGAGTGTGCCAGGCAGATTCTGCCCAGGTCTACTGGGTACTGTGGCATTCACTCACATCTTGTGAAGAAGCAGATTCTCATGGGATCAAAGTCACTGTCACTGAGGATACAAGAGGCTTTTCTCCTACCTTCTTTAAGTCTTCCATCCTCTGCAGCTGATCCATTTGGGAAGATGGTCTTGACAAAAATCCCCATCTGTCCACGAATGCAGTCTCGACCTCCAGCAATACTAAAGCCAAGGCCCTAGATCCGAAGCAGGTGAGAGTCCAGGTTGACAGTGTAGTATTTAACTGAGGGCATCTTTCCCATTGTAGTATTTAACTGAAGGCATCTGTCCCATTGTAGTATTTAACTGAAGTGCCCTCCCCAACCAGGCCTGGAGTTAAACTAAGCAACTAGCTGCAAACTCAAGTTTGTGTTCTCTTCCTTATTCCCCTCCTCAGATCTATTTACGTTGCACTAGCCATGCATTACATTAAGGGAAAAAGTTTTAGGCAGAAACATACCAAATTGCCAATATTTGACAATCTCTGACCTCCACAAATGGCAATGTCATATGGATCTACTAAACAGCTCATAAGAGTCATTTCCCACTATATGCAGGTGCCACATTTGTTTTCTTTTGTCTTTCCATTTTTTATAATATCAAAATGAATATTTTGATTTTTGTGTAATGTCAAGTTATTCGTATCATTTTCTTTATGATAATGGCAATGTCATTAAATTCATTCAAAAGGATAACCAAGGGTATTCCCTGAAGCTGCAGGCTCTGCTTTTCTTTCACTGGAGATAAAAGTTGAGGGTCATTCATTGCACCCTTGGTTCTGGCCCTAGCAGCCAAGTGCTGGTGACTCCTCACATCGTAGGCGTGAAGAGGGCATGGTCATCTCACATTGAGACCTACAGCACAGAATGCCAGGGAATCCACTTGAATCCATACAGAGGCCACTTTATCTGTCCTTCTTTATACCTGTTACTTTTCATTTCATGTAAAGACAAATAAAATAAAAAGTAACCATTTAAAGAATATGTGTGACTGGGTGCAGTGGTTCATGCCTATAATCTCAGTGCTTTGGGAAGCCAAAGTGGGAGCACTGCTTGAGCCCAGGAGTTTAAGGCTGCAGTGAGCCGTGATTGCACCACTGCACTCCAGCCTGGGCAACAGAGCAAGAACTTGTCTCTAAAAACAAAAACACACGGCCGGGCGCGGTGGCTCAAGCCTGTAATCCCAGCACTTTGGGAGGCCGAGACGGGCGGATCACAAGGTCAGGAGATCGAGACCATCCTGGCGAACACAGTGAAACCCCGTCTCTACTAAAAATACAAAAAACTAGCCGGGCGAGGTGGCGGGCGCCTGTAGTCCCAGCTACTTGGGAGGCTGAGGCAGGAGAATGGCGGGAACCCGGGAGGCGGAGCTTGCAGTGAGCTGAGATCCGGCCACTGTACTCCAGCCTGGGCGACAGAGCAAGACTCTGCCTCAAAAACAAAAACAAAAACAAAAACACAAAAACAAATAAAATAAAACAAAAAAATGTGTGCTAACATTCACCCAGAAGGCAGAACAGTCTGCAGAAAAGAGCTCACCTTGCCTTTTTCTTTGTATAACCCAATGATCGAGATGACGGATGGCCGGATGAGCCTCCAAGGAGATTCCACCTGAGTCGTGCTTAAGGAGCGGGTAGACTTCTTCACAATGTGGTATTCCTAAAAGTCAGCACACGGCAAGGTCAGATATTACTCTCATTTGTTCTATTGTGGTATCTGGCAGAAAGATACACTCAGACTTTGAAAATCTTAGATGTCTTCAGTACTAGACATTTCTCTCTGGTTCAGTGACTTAAAAAAAGGTTCCTATAAATACTATCACAGGTGCTGGGCACCATTGCTCACGCCTGTAATCCCAGCACTTTGGGAGGCCAAGGCAGGCGGGTCACCTGAGGTCAGGAGTTTGAGACCAGCCTAGCCAACACGGTGAAAGCCCGTCTCTAATAAAAATACAAAAATTAGCTGGGTGTGGTGGTGGGTGCCTGTAGTGCCAGCTACTCGGGAGGCTGAGGCAGGAGAATCACTTGAACCTGGGAGGTGGAGGTTGCAGTGAATGAAGACTGTGCCACTACACTCCAGCCTGGGTGACAGAGTGAGATTCCATCTCAAAAAAACCATCGGAGAAATAGCTCCTACTACAATAGACTGCCACGGCTTCTTCCCCCATATAAAGAACTGCTTGGGGACCTCAAGCACCTTGCGTTGCTCTTTCCTCGACCACCTTCCAGATTCTACATCTGGAATGGAGTCAGGAACCAGAAACAAGAGGCCTCAGTGATACAGGATAACCACCTGTGGTCGGGCTTTCCCTTGGTAGTCACCCCTGCCTCCATCCCAAGTTCACAATCATGGTTAGAAAGTATCTTGCCATTTTAAGCTTAATTCACTCGATCAAAAACTCAGCACGCCGTTGTTTCTTATAAAATCCAAACCACAAACCCAGACAACTGTTATTCCACATAAAACATCCCGCTGAGAGACGGCAGCAGCTTCAGTTCTCATCTCTCACATTTGGAAAATAAAGTATTTTCCCATAATGAGCCACACTTTCCCTTCCTGACACACAGCAGCTCCAATCTCACCCTTTTTTGTGTCCATCACCCATAATATACACGCGTGTAAGCAGGCTGCGCTCCTTAGAATATAAACAAGAGATCAAGTGACTCTATCACCAAAGCACTTCTCTAATCTTGCTCCTTGCTATTCTTCTTAGAATAATAAACTTCTTCACTGATGCAGATATTCTACCTAAGCCAAAAAAATCACTTCATGTTTAATATGAGAAAGGAGACATCGTGAAACAGTTTTATCCTGGGTCTCTGTGTATACTACATTCAAACATAAAAATTAGATGTCCCCAACGATATGTTTGTATTTTTGGCAGCTTAGAACAATTATATTTTTTCCAGTTTTACAAAATATCTGCCAACAATGTTGGCCTCCCAGACTTTCAATCATTAAAAAAAATGATGTGGGCTTGGCAAGGTTACTACCCTTTTAATGAAACCATTGCAGAGATGGCCAAACATAGTCTGGGTTTTTCAGTCCTTGAATACAGAAGTTTATGTGTGAACTCCTAAGGGAACGATTTCTCTGGTCACCAATCTTCAGCAGTACTTCACTCCATCTTTCTTTTGGGAACCAGAAGGAACCAAAGGCCTGTAGACTTCACCAGTCTCTCAGAGAGTTTCCAGGATCTCCTTGAACTTTCTAGACCTGTGCTGTCTAATATGGTAGCCACTTGCCACTTGTAGATACCTATATTTAAATTAAAATTAATTAAAATTAAAAGTACACTCCCCACTAGCCACTTTTCATGTGCTTAGTAGACAAATACAGCTACCATATTGGACAGTACAAATAAAAAACCTCTCCATCACTGCTGAAAGTTTTACTGGAAATCCAGGTCTAATCTAGCTAATATTTATTTTATTTTATTTATTTATTTAAGACAGAGTCTCTCACTCTATCACCCAGGCTGGAATGCAGTGGCGTGATCACAGCTCACTGCAGCTTTGACCTCCTGGGCTCAAGTGATCTTCCCGCTTCAGCCTCCCAAGTAACTGGGAACACAGGTATGCACCACCATGCCCAGCTAATTAAAAAAAAAATCTTTTTTTGTAAAGATAAGGTCTTGCCATGTTACCCAGGCTGGTCTCGAACTTGGGCTCAGGCAATTCTCCCACCTTGGCCTCCCAAAGTGCTGGGATTACGGGCATGAGCCCGGTTCTAGATAATACTTTACAGTGTACGGAGACAGACCAAGAAATAAGAAAGATGAATCCTGGGAGAAAAATAAAAGGGCAGAAAATAAAAAGAGGAGACAAGAGAAAGGAGAGTTTTCTTGAAAAGAGAGGGAAAACCTCTCCTTTCAAACTTTCTACCCTGGCCTCGGCTTCCTGATCCCTGGAAGTGTGGTTAGAGATGGATGTTTCTGGGCTACAAATGCCGTCAGGTTTCCTCAGCAGGTCAGTTAAGAAATTACCTCAATGCTCGATCTGTGGTCATGATGGCAGTAAACCTTCTCTCATCTTTCACACAGCCTGACAAGGCCGGGCGCAGTGGCTCCCGCCTGTAATCCCAGGACCTTGGGAGGCTGAGGCAAATGGATCCCTTGAGGTCAGGAGTTTGAGACCAGCCTGGCCAACATGGTGAAACCCCGTCTCTACTAAAAATACAAAAATGAGCTGGGCGTGGTGCCAAGTGTCTGTAATCCCAGCTACTTGGGAGGCTGAGGCAGGAGAATCGCTTGATCCCGGGAGGCGGAGATTGCAGTGAGCCGAGATTGCATCACTGAACTCTAGCCTGGGCAACAGAGTGAGACTCAGTTTCAAAAAATAAAAATAAAATGACTGACGGTTGGGCGATCTTCCAATGTTCTGATCTCCCCTGACTCTGTGGGTCCAACAGGACGATTCTGAGCAGGTCGCAGTCCTGGGCCTGGACAAGTTTGACTGGTCTCATGCCAGTTTCTTCTCTGCTTTTACTCAGTGCCCCAATGCCCCTCAAGTTGCCTTTGGGTGAATTCAACCCAAAATGGGCTGATCAGCCACTGTCCCTGAAACATGGGCACTTGTTATTCTCCTGGTCAGATAAAGGGCATCGGAACCAACGGACACACTTTATCCTGACACATAATTGACCCGATTCAAGCACCTTTTTTTTTTGAGACGGAGTCTGGCTCTGTCGCCCAGGCTGGAGTGCAGTGGCCGGATCTCAGCTCACTGCAAGCTCCGCCTCCCAGGTTTACGCCATTCTCCTGCCTCAGCCTCTGGGTAGCTGGGACTACAGGCGCCTGCCACCGCGCCCGGCTAGTTTTTTGTATTTTTTTTTAGTAGAGACGGGGGTTTCACCGTGTTAGCCAGGATGGTCTCGATCTCCTGACCTCATGATGCGCCCGTCTTGGCCTCCCAAAGTGCTGGGATTACAGGCTTGAACCACCGCGCCCGGCCCGATTCAAGCACCTTTAAAGGTTTACAGAGGTTCTGGCATATCACCTTGGACAAAATACGTAATCCCTTTGAGATTCAGTTGCTCCATCTGTAAAAGGGTCTTAACACACCAAAAGCACGGGCCTGCCTCAGATGCCCTGACCCAGGTCCTGTAGAACTCTACCCTCTACAGCTTTCCAAGCACGAGTGGATGTCATTGCTCCCACACCCACCCTGTTATCTCTGCTTCATCACAGGGCTTAGGACAAGCTGCTAATGGTTCCTCTTGAGCCCCTTGGTTAGTGGTGCCAGGGCTCAAAGAATACCCCACAGGTTTCTCAGGTACTGAGCCTGCCTTAGCCTTGGTTAGGAGACCACCTGCCCAGTTTCTACCAGGTTGGAGGATGCCGAGATAAAGGAGTGGCCCTCATGCAGAGCTCCGATGGGAGCAGGTTCTGGAACATTAACTTGAGCAGCTAGTGCAGCCCCCTCTACAGCCCCCCATGACCTTGGCTGCTTGAGTCATTACTGTGTAACAGGTAGGACTCCAGGTGAGCCATGGATGCATGTGCAGGCACACATGCACACTCCCTCTCTCATACATGTGCCCACACCCACCCGCACAGTTGGTACACTGACACAGGCTGCTCCTATTAATCAAGCAATGCTGGTTCACCACAGACTGTGAGACGCCATCGTCTCCTGGCAATTGGAAGCACCTCTCGGTTCCAAAACACACAATAGGAAGGAGATGAAGATTTTGAGATCCAATAAGGGATTTTCCCCCACTTTTTCAAATATTAGGCCGACTTCTTCGTAACCTCTCTGGGTAGACCTCACTTTGTCTACTGTCTCTTTCTATCCCATTTATCTAGCCCCAGACAATCCTGGCCTGCGTGGATGGGCATTTCTTCTTAACTTGGAAGCCCTTATGGTCTTTGAAAGATCTGCAGCCCTGGTCAGACCTGCGAGGCACTAGAAGAGTCCAGCAGCTGTGGGAGGGAGTGTTTCCGGCCATCTCGGGAGACCTCCAACATCCGGATCCGGGGGTCCCCATTCCGCACCATCAGCTCGTTATATTCTTCAACTGACTCGAGGCGGTGTACACCCCCTGGAGAAAAAAGAGGAGAAAACATGGTTTGATATGGGTCAAAAAGAATCATAAGCACATCCAGAGGCATAGACTCGTATTTACACCCACCTTCATGGTTTTGAGAAGGCCTACCTTCTAATACACTCAAAGCACAGAGCTTGGCCCATCCTAACAGCAACCTTTGCATAAGCTAGTTACGTGCTGAAGCCACTAGTGTCAGGCTATGAAAAAACTGCCAGTTTTTGAAATGACCAGATTGGATGAGGGGCAATGTAAATGTTTGTTCCAAATAAGATGTAGCTCTGGTGGATAAGGGAATAGTGAGAAGGCTATTAGTAGATGATTTCCTGATGATGGAGGAATATCATTTTGTGACTGGTATAGTTTCATTGTTGGTGCAGATGCTTTTTTTTCCAAGTATAGGCATGACTTTTAAAATAAACTTTTAATTAAAGTATAACAACTTATAGAAATGTGTACAAATCGTAAGTGTACAGTTCAATGAAATTTCATATACCCATAACCAAAACCTAGATCAAGCAGCAGAATATTAACCAGGACCTCAAAAGCATCCTCTGCGTTACAAACCATCCTTCACCCAAGGGTAACCATTATCCCGGCTTTTAACATTACAGATTACTTTTATCTGTTTTTTAATTTTACGTCAATGAACACACACGATACATACTTTTTGTCTGGCTCCTGTTTGTAGCATTTGTTTATGAGAGTCAGCCACGCTGTTGCATGCCAATAGCTTGTTCATCCCCATTCTGTAGGCTATTCCGTTGTCTAAACACATTGTCTAAACACACCACAATTTACTTATCCATTCTATTGTTGGTGGACATTTGGCTTGTCTCCACTTTTAGACCCAGAACAAGGGTCAGCAAAGATTTTTGGCAAAATTTTTTTATGTTCACTTTTTTTGGTAAAGAGTTGGCAAGCTTTTTGCCATATATTAGGCTTTGTGGGCCACAAATGGTCTTTGTTGCATATTATTTTTCTTCTTCTTTTTCTTAACAACCTACTAAAAATGTAGAAAGCATTTCTAGCTTGTGAGCCCTACAAATAGAGCCGTGGACCATAGCTTGATCTAGAATATCTCGTTAATAAATATTCTCTCACACGGCATTAGATGTCACCTAGGAGTGGAGTCTCTGGGCTACACTCTGAGCGTCTGTCCAGCTTCACCCATGCTGTTTCAGCAGCATGGGGAAGTTCTAGAATCTCCACATTGTTGTCACACTGGACAGTGTCAGTCTTTAATTTTGGCCATTCTGGAATATATGATGGTACTCATTTGTGTTTTTTAAATTGCATTTCACTGATGACTAACGAGATCAAGATTCCTTTCATACATTCATTGGCTGTGTTCCTTTTGTAAAGTTGTAAAGTGCCTGAACAAGTCTTTTGCCCATTTTAAAATTGGATGTCTTTTTTATTGATCTATATATATTTTTATTTATTTATTGGTGTTTTCTTTTTATTTTTTTGAGATGGAGTCTCACTCTGTTGCCCAGGCTAGAATGCAGTGGTGCAATCTGCTCACTGCAACCTCCACCTCCCAGGTTCAAGTGATTCTCCTGCCTCAGTTTCCCGAGTAGCTGGGATTACAGGTGTGCACCACCACACCTGGCTAATTTTTGTATTTTTAGTAGAGATGGGATTTCATCATGTTGGCCAGGCTGGTCTTGAACTCCTAACTTCAGGTGATCTACCTGCCGTGGCCTCCCAAAATGCTGGTATTACAGGTGTGAGCCACTGGGCCTGGCCCATTTTAAAAAATTTTTAATGTAACTTGAATAAGGGTCTTTTGTGGGATCTATGGATTATAAATATCTTCTCCGTGTCTACGCTTTGCCTTTTCACTGTCTCAACGTATATTTTGAAAAAACAGCTCATCATTTTAATGTAGTACAGTATGTCTTTTTAAAAACTTTATGGTTTGTAATTTTGTGTTCTTTTAAAGATACTTCTATAGTAACAATTTAGGCTGAGCACGGTGGCTCATGCCTGTAATCCCAGCACTTTGAGAGGCTGAGGCGGGCGGATCGCCTGAGTTCAGGAGCTCGAGACTACCCCAGGCAACAAAGTGAAACCCTATCTCTACTAAAACAGAAAAAATTAGCCAGGTGTGGTGGCGCGCATCTGTAGTCCCAGCTACTCAGGAGGCTGAGGCTAGAGAATTGCTTGAACCCAGGAGGTCGAGGTTGCAGTGAGATGAGATTGCACCACTGCACTTCAGCTTGGGTTACACAGTGAGAGACTCTCAAAAAACAAAACCAAAAACTTCTATAGTAACAATTTTAAAGAGTTTATCAATACCTAGTCTACGTTATTTTAAAATACAATAATTTAAGGGACTTTAATCTTAAATGATGTATCAATTACATATGAATATAGCTATAATCATATTATAGTGTTTATATGATATACAATACATACCTGTATGCATGTGTACATATGTTTTTGTGTGTATATACAGATTCTTCGTATATCAAATTCATCACCTAGACTAGGTAATGTTTCATCTGATTACCTAAAATTTCAATTTACCTAAATACTTCTCTGAAAGTTTTGCACTGAATAAAACAAGATTATTGTTTAAAAAATATCGATGAGTTCTTAAAGGTGATAGAAAGTTGGAAGAAAGCTGATACAGGCATATGACAATGAATGCCATTAAAGGTTTGTTGTTTTTAAAAGTTAAATATTTATTTTATGATATATGTTTCCAAACATATGAAATTGCTTTGCAATCAAGACAAATTTTGTTTTTAAAAAGATCACAAGCCAGACGTGGTGACTCACACCTGTAATCCTAGCACTTTGGGAGGCCGAGGTGGGTGGATCACGAGGTCAAGAGATGGAGACCATTCTAGCCAACATGGTGAAACCCTGTCTCTATTAAAAATACAAAAAAAATAGCTGGGCATGGTGGCGTGTGCCTGTAGTCCCAGCTACTCAGGAGGCTGAGGCATGAGAATCGCTTGAATCCGGGAGGGGGAGGTTGCAGTGAGCTGAGATCACGCCATTGCACTCCAGCCTGGGCAACAGAGCAAGACTCCATCTTTTTTGAGATGGAAAGAAAGATCACAAATCTAAGATCTTACCATAGATAAACTGAAAGCACCAAAATTAAAAGGAAACTCTGCTGACAAGAAAGGGATATGACGTAAGGAAAACCCAGGTTAGAACATCAGAAAAATGTTCCATGAAACGAGAGACGATGTTGCTTTAGTTATTTTGCAGCCAGTCTGGGCAAAACCTTAGTGGAAAGAGTTGGAACCTCTACAGAAGCTCTTCAATAATTCATGACTTAATACTAACTCAGAACCAGATTAATCTCTCTTGGCATGCTTACTCATCTGAAAAAGATTTATTAGTAGAAAATGCCTTTTGAGCTGACAGGGAGGCACTTGTCATCAACAGAAGAAAAACCACATACAGTAGCATCTATAGATAATATGCTGATATGTGGATCCCAGAGTGATTCATTTTAAGAAAACATGAAATATCCAAGTTTACAGGACAAATTAAGAGCTAATCACATTAAAAATCTGCATGTAAATACCTTTAGAATGAACGTATTTCACAGCACTGAATCAAAGCCCAATTCCTTAAGCCTCTTTAATGTGTCTCTAAATTACTTTTATAGACTTATCTTCCACTAGCCACTCTCAGAGTTTGCTGATCTATCCTGACGGTTGTTGAAGGAGAGATCTGTCCTCTTCTTTCTAAAACTATGGAGCATATAAATATTACGTGAAGTTTTACCCACTTTCCCTGCACCATCATCATCTCCCACCCAAAAATTCTGCTATGTCCACTTCCCTCTCTTGGATTGAAGCATTGTGACTGTCAGGTTCTCTTGGCTTTTTCAAGCGGCTGTGGAGGAAAAACAGCTGCCAAAAACTTATTGAATTAATTTTTTTCTCCAGTATCCCTAAACAACTCTCATTCATTTTGTCCCAAGTCTAGACCGCTGTCCCCCGCTTCCAGTCTACCAAATTCCCCCAGCATACTGCCCCTCCTCTATCTTGCATCCTTGAGACCCAGACAAACTTACCCACTCCCTGTACCTCTCGTGTGTGCCTCATGGTGCTCATCACTGTGTGTACGTGTGTGCTGTCTTGCACTGGGACTGTAAGTTCTTTAGAAGGCCTTCTGTGTTTTTTTTTTTTGAGACAGAGTTTTGTTCTTGCTGCCCAGGCTGGTGTGCAGTGGCACGATATCAGCTCACTGAAACCTCTGCTTCCTGGTTTCAAGCGATTCTCCTGCCTCAGCCTCGAGTAGCTGGGATTACAGGTGTCCGCCGCCATGCCCAGCTAATATTTGTATTTTTAGTAGAGACGGGGTTTCACCATGTTGGCCAGGGTGGTCTCGAACTCCTGACCTTAGGTGATCCTCCCACCTCAGTCTCCCAAAGTGCTGGGATTACAGGAGTGAGCCACCATGCCCAGCCTAGAAGGCCTTCCTGTCTGAACCCATTCAAACCCATTCTTCCTCTCTTGAGACGGAAGGAGAACACTAAGAATGAAAATGAAAATGACAACGAACATCATAATAATGATGAGAGTGGTTAGGTCGTGCAGGTAGCTCACATCTGATATCCCAGCACTTTGGGAGGCCGAGGCAGGTGGATTACTTGAGGTAAGGAGTTCGAGACCAGCCTGGCCAGCACGGTAAAACCCCATCTCTACTAAAAATACAACATTAGCCGGGCCAGGCATGGTGGCATGTGCCTGTAGTCTCAGCTACTCAAGAGGCTGAGGCACGAGAATCACTTGTACCTGGGAGGCAGAGGTTGTGATGAGCTGAGATCACACCATCACACTCCAGTCTGGGTGACAAGAACAAAATTCCATCTCAAAAAAAAAAAAAAAGAAAAGAAAAAGAAAATGACAGTGATAATAATAGTGGCAGCTGCCTCGTGGCAAGGGCTTTTTGCTGCCACACCATGGAGTAGCAGTGCCATATGCATTCTTCCAAAGCAACCTTTCAACAAGGCACAGCACCTAGAACGCACTCATGTTTATTGGCAAAATAAATATATAACATAACCCTCATTTTATGGATAAAGAAACTGAGATTCAAGAAAGTCACCTGACCAAGGTCATGTAACCAGAGGTGGTGGATGTGGGAACTGACCTAGTTCTGCTGGATTCATGCATGTGCTTCCTCCTCCATGCTACGTTTCCTTATTGTGGCCTTGAATGTCTCGGAAGGATACAGGAAGAGAAGGTGGCATCCATTTGTGGCAAACAGTGGCCAGCCCTGGAATAACTACTCAGCCAAATAGGCCACTTGTTCTGAATTAAGTAGTACGAGCAGACTCAGAGCATCACACATCTGGGAGGCCCTCCAGCTCCCCCTCCCCATATCTGTATCGATAAAGTCCCAGATCGGGGAACAGAATTCTTTTCAAGATTCCCCGGAACAGAATTCTTTTCAAGATTTCCCAGAAGCCAAAGGGCAGGGAAGGAGAATTCTGTCTGGGAGGCAGATCTTTTTCCCGGCATTGACTGATTAACCTTTGGGATCCTCTGAACTTCTCCGGTCTCATCCATAAAATGAGGAATGTGACCTCGCTGGTTTCAGAGGCCCCTGTATTTCCTCAGAGCTCTGGGCACCTGCCTGGGAACCCATTTATAAGGTCCTGAACAACTCTGCCAAGACGGCCAACAGGAAGGCCTCCTCTGTGCCCTGGTGACTCCCTCGCCCCAAACACAAAGGCCTTAAACGACTTTCTCTTTATTCTTCCTCAGGGCTGGAAGGGGCTGGTCACCGGCTCCCTTCAGACTCTTCTCCTTATCAGCCTCTGGCCATCAACACTCCTTTCGGTCCCCAATCCATGTTGTAATACTCGTTCAAGTGTAACACCGTCTAATTATTCTGAGTCATGAGCACAAAATAACTCATTCTGTCAATCAGATTCTTTTTTTTTTTTTTTTTAAAAAGATGGATTCTGGCTCTGTTGCCCAGGTTGGAGAGCAGTGGCGCAATCTTGGTTCACTGCAACCTCTGCCTCCTGGGTTCAAGTGATTCTCCTGCCTCAGGCTCCCGAGTAGCTGGGATTACAGGCCCATGCCACCACCATGCCCAGCTAATATTTTTTATTTTTTAGTTTTTTATTTTTTTTTGTATTTTTACTAGGGATGGGGTTTTGCCATGTTGACCAGGCTGGTCTCGGGCTCCCGATCTCAGGTGATCCACCTGCCTCGGCCTCCCAAAGTGCTGGGATTACAGGCGTGAGCCGCTGTGCCCGGCCAGATGTTTTTTTAAAAAGATGTATTTCACTGTCTTATACCTGCCATCTTCTCTGAGAATAAACTTGGAGTAGTGCGGGCATGCCCTCTCCACCAATCTGGGTGGTCGGAAGGGGACGCAAATGTTTTTTGAACATTAACATACTACACATTGTGCTAAATGCTTTAATGTACATTTCTTAAAGATCTGCTCAGCCTTTCAAAGTCAGGGTGTTCTCCTCTTTTTTCAGGTGAGGGAGTGGAAGTTCAGGGAGGTTAAATCATTAGTCTACGGTCACAAGGTAACTCAGCAGCTCAGGGCTAAACCTAGTTCTGCCAGGCTTCAAAACTCTTGCTTTTCCTGCTGTCCCAGATGACCACTGTAGGGGGAGCCAAGGCCGACTTTCCCACTAAGCCAGCACAGTGCTGAGGGGCCCCATGCCACCTTCAGGGATCCACAGAAGTATTTCCTTTTAAATATCTTTTTAAATAAGCACAAAAAAGTAAACACAATAGTAATGAATAGACACTAATGAATCCAGCTGTATCTTTTGTTTGTTTTAGTTTTTTGTTTTTTTGAGGAGTCTTGCTCTGTCACCAGGCTGGAATACACTGGTGTGATCTGGCCTCACCGAACCTCCGCCTCCTAGGTTCAAGTGATTCCCCTGCCTCAGCTTCCCAAGTAGCTGGAAATAGAGGCGCATGCCACCATGCCTGGCTAATTTTTTTTTATTATTGTTTTTTATTTTAGTAGAGACAGGGTTTCACCATGTTGGCCAGGATGGTCTTGATCTCCTGACCTCGTGATCTGCCTGTTTCAGCCTCCCAAAATGGGATTATAGGTGTGAGCCACTGCGCCCAGCCTCCAGCTGTATCTTTATACCAACACAGCCATACAATAAAATTTTTACTTTTTTTTTTTTTAACGGAGGAAAAGACCCATCATGTGCCTAAAAAAATGCCTTTCGCTGGGCGTGGTGGCTCACGCCTGTAATCCCAGCATTGGGAAGCCAAGGCGGGCAGATCACGAGCTCAGGAGTTCAAGACCAGCCTGGTCAACATGGTGAAACCTTGTCTCCACTAAAAATACAAAAAAATTAGCCGGGCACAGTGGCGGGTGCTTGTAATCCCAGCTACTCAGGAGGCTGAGGCAGGAGAATTGCTTGAACCTGGGAAGCGAAGGTTGCAGTGAGCCGAGATCGTGCCACTGCACTCCAGCCTGGGTGACAGAGCAAGACTCTATCTCAGAAAAAACAAAACAAAAAACAAAAAAAAAAACCTTTCATAATGATACACAAAAGTTCTAAGGTGCCTCCTGCACAGAGCCACTGCTTTCAATGCTGACTTTCTCTCTCTGGGCCCAGGCCAGCCGCCATAAGGAAATGCCCAGGAGATATAGAGTCGATTTGCTCTAAAAGCTGCAACTCCATCCTATCTTTTTCCTGCTTAGTTGAAATGCAGATTTGATATTAACACCACATTGAAAAGGATCATCTGAAATCTGATCGAAGTAAATGAACCAAACATAAGATAGTTATGTTTCAGGACACAGAGACACACAGAAATGTTGCCATGCACTTTGTTATGACTTAAAAAAAAAAATGTTCACATAGGCAGGAGGCTGAATGCAGTTATGCCTGGGGTATGTACCGTCTAAGAAACAAATGATTTTGAGGTTTTAAAGAAGACAAGAGCTCATACCAGCAATGGCTTCATCTTCCCGCTCCTGAGGCTGAAAGCTCATCTTAGGCAGGCTGCATCAGATAGAGCCCCCACCTACCTGAAAGGCGACTCTTGAGCTTGATTTTATTGCTGCCCTGTTTGGGACTTTCCAGGTTCCCCTTGGATTCCTCAGCACCGCACACATCTTGGGGTTCATCTGTCCCAGGCATCTGAAATGCAAAAAGCACAGAGCTGATGGGAGAGCCCAGCCCTGCGATGACTTATGCTGTCCCCCTCCACAATGTTATCTCAAGGCTCAAGGAGCAGGAATACATGTGTTATGTGAGAAGGATCACAGGATCAAAGCACCACCCTTCAGATAAGCTGCATTCACAATGCCTTGCATTGGCCAATTCCTCCTCAGCACGCGTCTCACCGCCCAGCATGGAACCACAGCCCCCAGTCCTCCCCAGCACGCGTCTCACCGCCCAGCATGGAGCCAGGGCCCCCAGTCCTCCCCAGCACGCGTCTCACCGCCCAGCATGGAGCCAGGGCCCCCAGTCCTCCCCAGCACGCGTCTCACCGCCCAGCATGGAGCCAGGGCCCCCAGTCCTCCCCAGCACGCGTCTCACCGCCCAGCATGGAGCCAGGGCCCCCAGTCCTCCCCAGCAGGCGTCTCACCGCCCAGCATGGAGCCAGGGCCCCCAGGGCCACTTTGTCTTCCATCCTACAGCTGAGGACACTTGTCGGTCAGTTACCCAGGTGGTCTCCCAGTGGTCAACTACAAAGCTACAATGCGAGCCCAGGTCTCTTGACCCGTGGGCCAGTGCTTTTTCCAACAATGCAAGTTGCAACAAATATTAAACCAGAAATTCAAATCAAATTCTAAGGTTTCTAAAATACAGTAAAAATTTGATTTTGTGGCAGCTATACATCTTAGTCAACCAAATGTTCTGTGTGCTATGCCCCTGACTATTGATCGACGGCTCCTGGAATCAAGCCCAGTCCAGGCACCCTGGAGGTGTCAACATGAGGTCAGCCCACATGTCCGGAAGCTGTGTGACCCCAGGAGGTGATGCAGAAAGTCTGATCCCAAGGCTCACTGGGTCCTCCATCCTAGACAAACCAGACATGCTAAAAACAAAATCGAGCCTCTATTTACTAGAGAAGAAAATGAGACGCATGCACTTTGAGAGTATTTATAAAAAACTGGGGGGTAAATTTACCCGTACAAGACCTTTGAGATACATCAAACAATAAACCTTCCCATTTGAAATTTTATTTTCCTTTGAGGTTCTAGAGGAAAAAAGTCTTACATTAAAATAGGTAATATTCTCACTAAGGAAGATATACATACTTAAAAAGGCATATGAGATATCAAGTAAAGAAAGGTTGATGAGGCTGGGCGTGGTGGCTCATGCCCAGAGGCAGAGGCGGGCAGATCACGAGGTCAGGAGATTGAGACCATCCTGGCTAATACAGCAAAATCCCGTCTCTACTAAAAATACAAAAAATTAGCTGGGCGTGGTGGTGGGTGCCTGTAGTCCCAGCTACCCGGGAGGCTGAGGCAGGAGAACTGACTGAACTCCTAAGGTGGAGGTTGCAGTAAGCCAAGATCCTGCCACTGCACTACAGCCTGGGTGACAGAGCGAGACTCCGTCTCTAAAGAAAAAAAAAAAAAAAAAAAAAAAAAAAGGCCGGGCGCGGTGGCTCATGCCTGTAATCTCAGCACTTTGGGAGGCCCAGGCAGGCAGATCACGAGGTCAGGAGATCGAGACCATCCTGGCTAACACGGTGAAACCCTGTCTCTACTAAAAATACAAAAAATCAGCCGGGTGTGGTGGCGGTCACCTATAGTCCCAGCTACTCAGCAGGCTGAGGCAGGGGAATGGTGTGAACCCAGGAGGTGGAGCTTGCAGTGAGCCAACCTGGCACCACTGCGCTCCAGCCTGGGCGACAGAGCGAGATTGCATCTCAAAAACAACAACAATAACAACAAAAGTTGATGATGAAGATTCCTGACTTCTCTTAAAGATGCCATTCAGCCTGACAGTTGTCTGGAGTTCATGACTACTAAGTTAAGCTCAGTTGGCAGGAACCTTCCTCCCAACTAGGGTTGGGAGAAATCAACCTGGTCCTACTTAAAAGTGCTTTTTGTATGTATTCAAAAGCTTCTTGATTTGCATTTTGTCTTACCAGTTATCAAAAGGTGATGTAATTATAGCGCCAATTAGAGTGCCACTCCTCACCATCAAGTTAACAGGTAATGAAAATTATATATTGTATATTAAATTCAGTATATAGCTGGGTACAGTGGCAGGTGCCTGTAGTCCCAGCTATTCAGGAGGCTGAGGCAGGAGGATCACTTGAGCCCAGGAGGTTAAGATCAGCAGCCTGGGCAACATAGCAAGGCCCTTCCTCTTAAAAAAAAATTCACCTGAGGTCAGGAGTTCAAGACCAGCCTAGCCAACATGGTGAAACCCTGTCTTTACTAAAAATACAAAAACTAGCCGGGTGTGGTAGCACACACCTGTAATCCCAGCTACTTGGGAGGCTGAGGCCGGAGAATCACTTGAACCTGGGAGGCGGAGGTTGCAGTGAGCCGAGATCACGCCACTGCACTCTATCCTAGGTGACAGAGCCAGACTCTGTCTCAAAAAAGAAAAAAAAAATTCAATATATAAAAAGGTATCAAGTAAGCAGTTAGAGTAATTCCACAGGTAATCTCTTTT
Source organism: Trachypithecus francoisi (assembly GCF_009764315.1). Lineage (NCBI taxonomy): Eukaryota > Metazoa > Chordata > Mammalia > Primates > Cercopithecidae > Trachypithecus > Trachypithecus francoisi. Next base: position 66,220,337 of record NW_022681465.1, on the reverse strand, counting down.
AAGAAGTAATTGCTTATATACAAATTATGTATACAGTATGTGAAGTTTGGAAGATTCCCTCTTCCTTCTCAAGTTCAACTATCTTTCTGGGTTAGAAAGAGGAATAAGAAGGTCTGAGAATGAGGCAATGTAGGCAAAACTGAGAAAGGGGCATTGAGAAAACAAATTAATTCTGACAAATAAAACAAAGGTAATACATTTGTTGCATTCATATGACCTTATCAGGACTGGCAGGTTTCCAGGTTTAAATTATGAAGAAAAAGCAGGAACAGAATCTTGAGGGTGATTTTAGAGATTCCCTGGAGGGATGTCTTTCCCAACCCCAAATCCTGACATCAATACATACACAGAGAAGAAAGAGCCATCTCTGAGACAGGCCTGAGTTCTGGGCCACATACAAATAGAAGAACCCAGAGAAAAGCCTTAGAGCCTCCCCTTTGCTTGACTTAAAAACTTTATGCAAGGAACCTGTCTCCAGGTTCTTTCCGTAAGATCTCCAGACTGTGAACCACAATTACCAGAGAGTGAGTTAAATTCCTGGTTCCAATCGGGCTCGATGGCTCACACCTGTAATCCCAGTACTTTGGGAAGCGGAGACGGGCGGATCACTTGATATCAGGAGTTCAAGACCATCCTGGCCAACATGGTGAAATCCCATTTCTACTAAGGATACAAAAATTAGCTGTGCATGGTGGCACGTGCCTGTAATCCTAGCTACTCTGAAGGTTGAGGCATAAGAATCACTTGAGCCTGGGAGGCAGAGGTTCCAGTGGGCTGAGATTGCGCCACTGCACTCCAACCTGGGTGACTGAGCGAGACTTTGTGTCCAAAAAAAAAAATTCCTGGTTCCTTCTGATAATACCACCTGACCCAGGCTATGGACCTTCAGAGAAAGGGATTCCCTGGCTTGCAAGACATTACCTCCTCTGGTGCCTACTAAATGGGTAGCTTATTACACAGTGGCCAAGGCCCCAGACGTTGGAAAGTCTGTCTGAGATGCTCATGCCAAGCGAGGAAAACCATGCCAGCCTATTGTTTCTGGACTTAGGAAGTTTTCTCCATCTGTCTTCTCCTTTATTTTCCCAACACAGCCCCAGGTTTTCATAGGATCAGATACATTTTGGAGATGATACAAGCACTTATGAGCACCCGAGAAGGAAAGGAGCCTGCCTGAAAGGTTTCTCGTCACGACAGAGAGATTCAGTTTCTATGATCTACAAAATGCCAGTAAGGTTTTTTATGCCAAAGAAATCCTGTGCTAAAGATGGTATATGTGGGCCAGATGTGGTTCACACCTGTAATCCCAGCACTCTGGAAGGCCGAGGAGGGCAGATCTCTTGAGGCTAGGAGTTCAAGACCTGCCTGGTCAACATGGCGAAACCCCGTCTCTACTAAAATACAAAAATTAGCCAGATGTGGTGGTGAGCGCCTGTAGTCCAAGCTACTTGGGAGGCTGAGGAAGGAGAATTGCTTGAACTCAGGAGGCTGAGGTTGCAGTGGGCCGAGATCCCGCCACTGCATTCCAGCCTAGGCAAAAGAGCGAGACTCTGTCTCAAAAAAAAAAAAAAAAAAAGAGATGGTGTATGTGGCTACCTAATGCCTGTAGCTTGAACCAGTAAGAATGGACCTAGAGATATCTCAAAGAGTTGCCAGCAGAGACTGTTGAGCTCAAGGAAGGAGTGACATTTTATTTCAGAGCACACTGAAAGGGTTAGCAGTGGGGAATGAATTTAAATGGAACTGTTTCTTGTAACAAAAAACTTATTTTTCATTGAGTTTGTTGTGATATTAGATGACTTGTAACTCACTGAACAGGAAGTGGGTTGCTTAGACACATTCATTCCAGATTATGTCAGGAAGTAGTAATATAAAATGCAATTTTGATTACACTTTCGTGACTATTGTCTGAAAATGTCCACACTCTTAAGAGAGTCCCTTTTCTGTGTGTGGTTTTGTTCCCGATGCACAGAGCAAACTGTTCTGGAAATGATGTCATTTTAGTTGTTCTGAAATGAAATTTGCAAAATGTTCTCCTGGAAGGCCTTCAGTTCAGCGAATCAGTTGATAAAATCTATTATTCATGCGCAGTTTCTAATTCATGTGTTACAAAACAATGCCATTATTGCTTCTCGGCCTTTTGGCTAACATCAAGTGTAGTACAAAACAATCCCATTATATTAATGGAGTCTCATAGAATTTGCCAATTTCCATGGTAGAGCCTTCCTGTTTGCATCATTTTCCACACCTGTAACATACACAGCAGCGAGAAGAAGCATCTTTAGCATCTGATTTTGCAGAGAGGTGGTGGGACACAGTGGTTGAGTATCTGGCCAGCTACCTGGGCACAAATCCTGAGTATACCATTTTACTGCAATTTAGGCACATCAGTCAACCTCTTTGAGCATCAATGTCCTCATCTGAAAAATGGGCCTGCATTTGGGAATTAAATAACATAGGTTTCTGACTAAAGGTGGAAGATTCCTCCTGATTTCCTTTTGAGACCACACTAACATGACAGGGAAAATATTTTTTTACAAAAAGACAGACATAATTCACAAGGATAAAGAAAACAGAAGAAAAAAGCAACAAATTCTGGAAACCAGCAAGCTGACGATGATGTGGCAATGGATCTGACTTGAGAAAGTTGAATCCTAAGTGTGGATTAGAGAAGGCTGAACATTCACACAGAGTGCTCCCCCAGAGCCTAGGAGGTGCCGAAAGAGGACCTCTGGAAGTGGGCATGAAGGCGGAAGCGGTAGCCCAAGAAACGACCGAGAGAGTAAAAGTGACTGACGTGGCCACTGATTTACACAGGTCTGATTCCTCGGCAGATTCTCAGGGGCTGAGAATGGCCCAGGGAAACTTTGAGGTGCATCAGAATCAACAGGAAAGCTAACGAAGAACACAAGAGACCAGGTTCATGGAAGGGGAACAGGGCCTGGGTCTCTGGAATTCACCACTGCCCTGGGCCAACGGAACCACCCTCCAGTGAAACTTGGCACACAACTAAGCTGCGACTTCCCAGTTCTTTCTGCTCTCCCCCACGTTTACTTCAGAAATGAAGAAGGGAAGAAATGAAAGCTTCTCAGCTGCACCTGAGTAGCCCACTAGCCAACAAATAAGGGAGACTGTCATGTTGCTCCCTATTCAGAGTATACATATTTTAATCAGTGATTTATGGAAACTTGTTCTGCTCAATGTATAAACTACAATAAGCACAGGAGGTGGATACAGAGTATAATGCAATTTACATGTGCCATAGGCAGCAGCATGGATTGTGCCTATAACATATTGATGATTGATATCCAAGGCAGTTTTTTCATTATGTGAAATAGGAACAATCTTATTTATGTTTAAAGGGTTAAAATTACCTTGCAGTTGTCTTATAGGGTTATCATGAGGATTCAAAAGGAATTCATTGTAGAGTACCTAATGTGTATCATAAGACTATAGGTAAGGTTTAGTTGAAATTAAAAAAATTGGCCGAGCGCGGTGGCTCAAGCCTGTAATCCCAGCACTTTGGGAGGCCGAGACGGGCGGATCACAAGGTCAGGAGATTGAGACCATCCTGGCTAATAACCTGGCTAATAACGGTGAAACCCCGTCTCTACTAAAGAATACAAAAAAAAACTAGCCAGGCGAGGAGGCGGGCGCCTGTAGTCCCACCTACTTGGGAGGCGGAGGCAGGAGAATGGCGTAAACCTGGGAGGCGGAGCTTGCAGTGAGCTGAGATCCGGCCACCGCACTCCAGCCTGGGCGACAGAGCCAGACTCCGTCTCAAAAAAAAAAAATAAATAAATAAATAAAATAAAAAGGCCCAAGCTTTCTCCCCCCAGGTCTCAGTGAGGTGCCTCCAGATTTGATGATTACATAGACTGTAGCTCTAGACTGTAGAGATATACATCTCAACTTCATACCCATGGAGAGGTGGCAGATTTCATTAAAGAATAAAGAAAACCCAATGGAAATCCAAAGACATGCCATCTTCTTTGGAGACGGGGAAAAAAAAGCCCTTTAATAAAATTACTGCAAAACTCACAGCTAAAAAGGCATTTTAAAGGCATGTGTCTGAAATGCTCAGTTTTTAGAAATCAGGTTTGCGCACAAGAACAAGGAGGATCTGAAAACATGCTCTGGTCCTCTGATCAGAATAGGAGCAGTGGAAAATAGAAAATAAAGGAATACGTGATGACTAACTAGAGAAAAAAGGGATACTTCCTTAAAAGAGATGATCTTAGACAACAGGTTCCACAGTCTGATGAGTAACCTGGGATTGTGAAGTCCCAGAGCACAGTGATGTATGGAAAAGACCCTTGATGGTTCCTATCTTAAAGAGGGAGTCACGAAAGTAGGGAGATGCTTTGTTATTCCTAAATTAGTGGGGGTGACTGGCACCTGAAGAAGTCTACCTAAGACAGTCAAAACCACAGGGAAGAGAGTAGAATCCCAGGCCCAGAAAACATGAGAGAAACGATTTTAAGACTGCAGAGGAAGAGCTTCAGAAGGATGATCTGGGACAGCTCTCCCAAGAGAGATCGGCATACGTGGACACATTAAAAGGCAAAACCTCAAGGAAGACTGAGAAGAATGAAAAAAATCCTCAGTAAACTCTGAAGGAACACAGTTATCGCTCATTGCTCTGATGAAAGTGGGCTGAGAAATGCATGAAATGAAGCACTCTAAAGGGAGTAAATATGAGAAAAACCAAGGGGACGGGGCCTGGTGGGAGGAGAATAGGCCAGAACTTGATGCTGGTCTGATAGGAGAACATTTCCTAGGTGGAGTTCGCTAACGCAGAGCCAGTGGTGGTCAGCATGCATTTGAACAATGGATACTTCACTAAATAGAAGAGTCATTGATTGATTTCATCTCTTTCACAGTGACAGGCCCTGTATGTTATTATCTACATTAGTATGTTAGGAAAAAAAGGTCTGAGTCAGAATGTAAAGAGTAGAAATATTTTTTTAAAAAGCACCCAAATCTAGCAAGCAAGCCTGTAAAGAAGAAATGGAACTAATTTAAGCAGCAGGTAAAAAGGAAACTCAAGTGAGTCTTCCCCAAAGGGGAAGGATATGAATCACTACAGACATATCCAATTACTGCCCCAAAATATGTAGGAGAAAGCAATGCCATGTGACCCATGGGGCACTCAAAACCTGAGAAAAAACTAATCTCAAGGAGCAGGCAGCAGAGGTATTAGTCCTTACTAGCTCATTAGGGGCACAAGCTCTAGAATCATCAACAGAAGGTCTGGATCATGAATCTGCAGAGGGTGTTTTTCCAGCTGAACAAATGTGGAAGGAGAGATGAAGCTTTCTTCAGTCTAAGCACTTCCATGCCAAGAGGCAGTGGAAATGGAAAACGTGGCTCAGGACTGACTGAACATTCCTGCTTTTAAGAAGGTAGAGCTCCATCAGAGGCACCATCCACACCCAATATAGCATGCCACGAAGCCCTCTACTTTTATGTCAGAGTGAAAATGCAAACCAAGAAGCTATTGAATACACACAGAAAGCACTTGAAGTAGAACTGGGTTGATTTCCCTCCATCTCCAGTTGGGAGGAAGATTCCTGCCAATTGGGTTTAAGTTCAGGGTCGTGAACTCCAGACAACTGTCAGACTGACTGGTATCTTTAAGAGAAGCCAAGAATCTTTTCCTCATCAACCTGCCTTTACTTGGTATTATTGAGTCTCTCTGGTCTGCCCTATTGGGAGATAATTCTCCCTGGGTCTCTTGCATTTCTGCTTGGCTTGCAAACACAGACAGAGGCTGTTGTTACACGGAATTATCTGTCTTTCCAGGGATGTTTGTAAAGGGAACAGTCTTGAATGTTAGATAAGTGTCTCAGGAGGAAGGGACAGGTCCTTCCTCTGGTGCAAAGGTTGGTCAGGTCTGCTTCTAGCCCATCATAAAAGACTGAGGTTGCCTATGGTCAGGGATCCTCAGCTGTGATGCAAATCCACTGCATGTGCACACCCCTAAGCTTGTGTCACTGCCACAGGACTTGCGGGTGGAAGGGGAAATAATGTGAACATGGGCCAGGCGCGGTGGCTCAAGCCTGTAATCCCAGCACTTTGGGAGGCCGAGGCGGGCGGATCATGAGGTCAGGAGATCAAGACCATCCACATGGTGAAACCCCGTCTCTACTAAAAAAAATACAAAAAACTAGCCGGGCGAGGTGGTGGGCGCCTGTAGTCCCAGCTACTCGGGAGGCTGAGGCAGGAGAATGGCGTGAACCCGGGAGGCGGAGCTTGCAGTGAGCTGAGATCCGGCCACTGCACTCCAGCCCGGGCGACAGAGCGAGACTCCGTCTCAAAAAAAAAAAAAAAAAAATGTGAACATGAAGCCCTCAACTGAGATTCAATCCTAAACTGGGATTAAAGAAGCCAAAATCTAGCTGCTGTGCCATGAGTAATAAAGTCATTTGTCTCTGACTCGGAATCTCAAGTCTCCTGCCAGCATCCACGAAACTATTGTGGAAAAGCGCAGGTATTTTTCTTTCTTTCTTTTTACAGTTCTTGATCCCACCTTTGGCAAATTTAAACAAGGTCCCAAGAACAAAATCTTGCCTAGGACAACTGTCTAGGGACTGGGGTTTGGCTCAGTTTTCTAAATGTCAAGGGCGTGGGGACAATGTTTTGATACTATTGAGAGTCCACTTACTTTTATTTATTTGCATATCACTAAAAAGTAAAGCACATGAGAGACCTGCTGTTGAATGAATTCAGTTTTCTTGGAGCTGGAAAAAACTTTATTTGTTCCTGTGGAAAACAGCCCAGACTGCAGATGCTGAAAAACATAATCTTTTTCCAGCATCAAGCACCAAGGATCTCCTTAACTAAGAATGAGCAAAATAATGGCTGGGCGTGGTGGCTCATGCCTGTAATCCCAGCACTTTGGGAGGCCAAGGCCGGTGGATCACTTGAGGTCAGGAGTTCCAGATCAGCCTGGCCAACCTGGTGAAACCCCATCTCTACTAAAAATACAAAAAATCAGCTGGGTGTGGTGGTACATGTCTATAATCCCAGCTACCCTGGAGGCTGAGGCAGTAGAATTCCTTGAATCCAGGAGGCAAAGAGTGCTGCAGTGAGCCAAGGTTGTGCCACTGCACTCCAGTCTGGGCGACAAGAGCGAGACTCTGTCTCAAAAAAAAAAAAAAAAAAAAAGAGCAAAATAAGAAATAGGAGAGATCAAAGGAGGCCATTAAGGGCTTTGGTTTTTTTAAAAACACAAAAGTCAAGGAAATTTAAGTCAAGATGTTAATTACTTTAGATTTTAACATCTTTGGATTATGACTTACAAGGGCATTTAATTTATTTGAACATTATTATGATGCTGACATTTTATATCATTGCAGAACCTCTGAAAAGTTGCACTAGACGATGTGGCTGGAAATAATTTTGGATGAGAAATACCACGGGGACTGAGTTTTAGTTTCTGGCAAATTTCGCCTTCTAGGGGTGGAGGGCAAACCATCATTGCCCATGAGACAGGCCTCTTGGGTCCAAGCTAAAAGTCTAGTCCTTAGAAATGTCCTATACCTTGTTTCAAAGCATTTGTGAGCTCTCCTGGAACACGCCGTGACTAATATCATGTCGCAATCCTGAGTGTCCTCTGTCTTTCTCAGCTAGCTCTTGCAGCCTTACAAACAAACCATGGCTTTTATCTCCAGCCGTTTCCTTTGTGCAAGCATGCCTAGTCCCAAAGAAAACTTCAGGACTGGTTGCACCCAGTTCTCACCATGTTTTTATGGTTCCCAAGACTTGAAAAACAAGAAAAAATCTGCAGATGTGACAGAAGACATCTAAGCTCCAAATCCCCAGGAAGCTCTGTTGGCTCATCCCCCTGATCAGTATCCACAGGACAGTGGAACGCGGTGATTTCCCTTTCAGGCTTCAGTCACACTAAGATTATTTTTAGGTTGCCAAAGGAAGCTCATTTTCCAAGTCTCTGGGGCAGATGTTTGAGTGACCGAAGGAGAACCAGATGGTCATCAGAGAGGCCTGGGATGGGAATGAATAACCATTCAGAAAATGGGACTCAGGACAACAATAAATCAGCACAAAGTAGCAAGAAGCCTGCAAGTTACATGTAGAAATTAAAACAGGAATCTACTGCTACACTCAACCCACTGCTTTCCAACCAAGAGAGTAATTCAGAACTAAAGAGGAAAAACAGTAACACCAAAAAGTCAAACTCGTCAACCCTGGGCGTGCTCTGGTACACGCAGGGCATGTGTGCATAGATCAGAGGTTGTCAGATGCAGCTGGGAGTGGGGGGAGCTGCAGCTGATGTCCACTGTGACGCTCAGGCTGTGGCTCTGCAAATGAATTAATACTGCCCTTGTTCTAGCTAAGCCCATTTCCAGTTTCCTCCCATTCATCATCCCCAAACAATTTGAATGGGCTTAACACACATTGAGAGTGATTATTTTTATGCGTTCAAATTTAAAGAGATCTCTTGATTCCTTAGAAAGTTGAGGCAATACCTTTAAGGGCACAGGAATGTAATCAGTCATTAGCTCACAACTGACCCTCTTGCAGTGGGTTTGTACGTGTCACGTTCCCAAGAGAGGATAGTGTCCTACAGTAACTCTCAGCTCTTTGAAAGTAACAGGGGGGCCAGGCATGGTGGCTCACACCTGTAATCCCAGCACTTTGGGAGGCCAAGGTAGGTGGAGCACCTGAGGTCAGGAGTTCAAGACCAGCCTGGCCAACATGGTGAAATCCCATCTCTACTAAAAATACAAAAAATCAGCCGGGCATGGTGGCACACACCTGTAATCCCAGCTACTCAGGAGGCTGAGGCAGGAGAATTGCTTGAGCCCAGGAGGCAGAGATTGCAGTGAGAAGAGATCTTGCCACTGTACTCCAGTCTGGCCGACAGAGCGAGACTCTGTCTCAAAAAAAAAAAACAGGGGATGTGGATGTCAAGGAAGAGAATGCATGTGTTCATCCTTAGTACAGATTTCAAATTGAGGTAAGGTAGTAACAGGCATTCTCTGGGAAGTAGAACTCTCTCACTCTTGCCGCGGTCCCATGACCTAGTGGGTGAGAAAACTATGGAGTCTGCAGCTATTCTTTGGATTTGGGGGCTGGCTACTCAAGGTAGACCCTTGGGTCATTTCTTAGCAGGGTTGGCTACCAGGTTCATTGCATTGGACGTGTTTCTGGAAGTGGGACTATGATATGCTTTACCTTGAACACCAGAATGACAAAATCAGGGGTGTGTGTGTGCGTGCACGCATACACATGCATACAGGAAAACCTCAAGACATGTAAAAAGTAGAGGTGGGAAGGCTTTTAAAAAAAGAAAGGCATATAAAAGAGCCCTAAGAAGTAAACAGGGCTGGGCACAGTTGCTCACACCTGTCATCTCCGCACTTTGGAAGGCTGAGGCGGGCGGATTGCTTTGAGCCCAGGAGTTCAAGACCAGCCTGGGCAACACGACAAGACCTTGTCTCTACAAAAAATACAAAATCTAGCTGGGTGTGGTGGCATATGCCTGCAGTCTCAGCTACTCAGGAGGCTGAGGCGGGAGAATAGCTTGAGCCTGGAAGCCGAGATCGTCCCACTGCACTCCAGGCTGGGTGACAGAGCCAGACATTGTCGCCAAAAAAAAAAAAAAGAAAAAAAAAAGTAGTAAACAGGACAATTGGCAGGAAAGAAAGCAAGAGGTGAACTGTCAGAGGGGGCCCTGATACAGCAATGGAGTCAAATCCAATTCAGCAGCAACAGTAAACACGCCAGGCTCTTTTCTAGATAAACCTTTTAGAAAATGTGTCGTACTCTTACATGGATTATTGTAACAGAAAAAGATTGTTTTAACTGGGCATGCCATTTAGGCAGGTTTTAGATGAAGAGTAAGACATCAGGGGCTGGGCATGGTCGCTTGCATCTGTAATCCCAGCACTCTAGGAGACTGAGGCGAGTGGATCACTTGAGGTCAGGGGTTCAAGACCAGCCTGGGCAACACAGTGAAATCTTGTGTCTACTAAGAACACAAAAATTAGCCGGGCGTTGTGGAGGACACCTGTAATCCTAGCTACTAGGGAGGCTGAGGCAAGAGAATCACTTGAAATGGGAGGTGGAGGTTGCAGTGAGTTGAGATCGCGCCACTGCACTCCAGCCCGGGTGACAGAGTGAGACCCTGTTTCCAAAAAAAAAAAGCATCGTGGTTTACATTTGGGGCTCACTAGTTGTTGTTGTTACTGTTGTCTGAGACGGAGTTTCGCTCTTGTTGCCCAGGTTGGAGTGCAATGGTATGGTCTTGGCTCACCACAACCCCCACCTCCCGGGTCCAAGCAATTCTCCTGCCTCAGCCTCCTGAGTAGCTGTGATTACAAGCATGCGCCAGCACGCCCAGCTAATTTTGTATTTTTAGTAGAGACAGGGTTTCTCCATGTTGGTCAGGATGGTCTTGAACTCCTGACCTCAGGTGATCCGCTCTCAGCCTCCCAAAGGGCTGGGATTACAGGTGTGAGCCACTGCACCCGTCCAGGGCTCACTGTTAAGTTCCAGGCAGCACTCTCTGGCCTGCTGCTGCCTTCCCCAGATCGACATGAGCTCCTTGCTGCTTCCTTCCTTCCTTCCTTTCTTTATAGGAATAGTGTTGAGTTCATGGGTTTTGCTGACATGTATTTCTAAGGGCAGGTGCTTCTTGAAGATAATCTGTTGGGAAAGCCGAGACGCTGGTGAGCCCACAGGAAGGAATAAAAAGGCTGTTCCAGGCTCACAAATGATCACCCGCAGCAGGCTCAGCAAACTCATGCCTGGGGGCCAAATCGGGCCCAGCACTTGTTTTTGTCAGGTTTTACTGGAACGCAGTCATGCCTATTTATTTACTTATTGTTTATGGCTGCTTTCAAAGCACAAAGGCAGAGGTGAGCAGTTGCAACAAAGACTGTTTGGCTAGCAAAGCCTGAAATACTTATTATCTGGCCCTTCAGTTGTAACTCCTCATCTACAACAGTGCCCCCATCCATGGGGGGTATGTACCAAACCCCACGTTTCTTTCTTTTCTTTTTTGAGATGAAGTCTCACTCTGTCACCTAGGCTGGAGTTCAATAACGCAATCTTAGCTCACTGCAACCTCCACCTCCTGGGTTCAAGCGATTCTCCTGCCTCAGCCTCCTGAGTAGCTGGGATAACAGGAGTGCACCACCACGCCCGGCTAATTTTTGTATTTTTAGTAGAGGCGAGGTTTTGCCATGTTGGCCATATTGGTCTCAAACTCCTGACCTCAGGTAATCTGCCCGCCTCGGCCTCCCAAAGTACTGGGCTTATAGGGATGAGCCACCGCACCTGGCCCCATTAATCGGAACATGTTTCTGTTCACGTCTTCCACCCACAAATCTAATGCCTTTTCCATCTTAGCTAAGCACTTATGCACTGTGGCTGTAACTTTTGCGGCTTGAGGGGTGATGACAAAATTAGCATGAATTTCTTCTTCCTTCTTCACAGTTTCAAGGATAGAAGATTTGTTCTTACCACAGATCTTGCAACCTCAGCATATGACTTTTCCTTCCTTCCTCAAGAATCTTTCCACCGAAAGGAAGCCCTGTATGGCTTCTCTTTGGCGTATCTGCATTGCCAGCATCACCGCTTGCACTATGGGGCAATCATGAAGTAGAATACAATTGCTTGATCACAAGAACCGTGATACCCCAACAGTTGATCTGATCACGGGGCTGGCTACGTAGTGACTAACGGGCAGGGAGTGTAGACGGCGTGGATAAACTGAATGAAGGGGTGATTCATGTCCCAGGCGGGACAGAGCAGGACAGCGTGAGATTTCACCACTCTCGTCAGAATGGCACACAATTTAAAACTTACGAATTGTTTGTTTCTGGAGTTATATTTTCTGATAGAGGTTTACTGTGGATAAATGAAATTGCAAGAAGCAAAACTCTGGAGAAGGGGGGCTACTGTCTAGGAATAGTTCATACTCTAGCCCTACCCATCTCCCCACTGCCATCTGTACCCAGAATCATTATGAAGACTTGAGAATTTTCAGAAATATGACTTAGTAAGTGGAAGGGAAGGAAGTGACAGGGAGAGACATCTTAGGGAAGGAGCTAGCACGGTATTTCCTCTAAAAGCAACCTTGTCATCCAGGGTTCTGTGTAATTTTATCTTTAAATTTCATTTTTAAATGATACAGATAAACTCTTTAAAGTAACAAGGATTCTTTTAAAAATGTACATACTTTGCTAAGTGTCCCAGGATCATCTGCCACTGTTTAAATAGGTTTTAGGTCAGATCGCTTTCCTAACAAACACACTGCTTAGAAAAATGGAAGAGGTTGGTTTGGTTTTTGGTCTTTTGGGTTGTTGTTGGTGGTGAAATGAGAGAATGTGGCTTGGAGGAGGAGGAAGGAGAGGCTGTCTGGGAGGGGAGACAGTGGCGACCTCAGTGGAGAGTTCAGACCTGGATGAGGGCTCTAGGCTCCAGGGGGCCTGTCAAGACAGCCAGCATCCAGTGAGCAGGAGGGGATGGCACAAGGGTTCAAAGGCAAATAGAACCCCATTCAAAATACTGCATAAGGCCAGCCCGGCCTTCAGGAAAAAAGGGAAGGAAACTCTTTTCATCCTCTCCCTCCACGCCAAGAGGCCCTTGCTCCCAGAAGTCAGCACCCCGACTGGCAGGTGCTGTCACTCACATAGCTTCCCACCTCTCCATCCTCATGACCATCACGCCTGCAGCACAGGCTCTGGTTACCTCGCAGTGGGGTTAGGTAGAGCAAAGGCCTCCAAATCCATCTCTCCACCTCCATCCTGCCTTTCTTCAATCCCACTCCTCCTCTGCCCCGTGGCTTGAGTCATCTCAAAAACTCTGACCCTGTCACTCAACTGAAAAGCCATCTGTGAGTCACTTTCCTTGTAAAAGAAGTCAAAATTCCACAGTCTGAAACTAGAAGCATGGGCTTAATAGACTTTGTGGCTCTCTGGATGGACTTTGAAATTTCCTATTTGAGGAAATATTTTTTCTGTACATTATTTTTCTGTTCCAGAATGTCATCAGTTTCTGCAGGCATTCCTGTGGAAGTCCTATGGAATAGTCAAACGCCACCCATCCATTGACCCGCTGCTGATCCCCGGAAAGAATCAGATCTCTTCTCAAGGTCAGTACTGCACATGACTCCCTGAGGATTCATTATGCTGAAAAGGGGAATATGAAAAGTACAGAAATGGCCAGGTGTGGGGGCTCATGCCTATAATCCCAGCACTTTGGGAGGCCGAGGCAGGAGGATTGCCTGAGCTCAGGAGTTCGAGATCAGGCTGGGCAACACAGTGAAACCCCGTCTCTACTAAAATACAAAAAAAAAAAAAAAAATTAGCTGGACGCGGTGGCGTGTGCCTGTAGTCCCAGCTACTCGGGAGACTGAGGCAGGAGAATTGCTTGCACCTGGGAGGTGGAGGTTGCAGTGAGCCCAGATCGCACCACTGCACTCCAGCCTGCTCAGGAGTGAGACTCTGTCCTCCCCCCTCAAAAAAAAGAGAAGAAAAAAGAAAAAAGTACAGAAATAATCATAATTCATTATGGAATATAAAAAATGGCATGAGAGAAGAAACAAAACTGGGTCTGCCACCTCTGTGTCCCCGAAGCATCCAGCACAGTGCTCGGAGTGTGGACGGAGATGTCAGGCTGGCCGTCATCCAGCATTGATTCGTACAATGGCTTGGTTGTGGACACCTGCAGGGTCATGTTATGAACTACTGCGGTTGTATCTGGTATCAGCAGGAACAGTGCTAGGAAGAATTCCAGATGTCTGCCCCGAGAGCTAAAGAGGAGGGGTAGGTGGGTGACACGAAGGCCACCTTTTTGCTACTCATAGCTCAAAAGATAATTCCACAGATATTTACTGAGTAGATATATTTGTTTCAAGGGGAAATAAATTTGAATATCCAAACAAAAGCTTTACCAACAAATTTTGGAAAACACCTGCCCATTTACAAACCAGGAGCTGGCGTTCTAAGTGCTAAAATGTGAGAAACAGGTAAAACTGGCAATCAGAGAAAGGGGAGATGACTGAAGGCTTGGAGGAGTTAGAAAGTCTCTGTGAGGAGACCAGATGCGGTACCTCATGCCTATAATCCCAGCACTTTGGGAGGTCGAGGCAGGTGAATCACTTGAGGTCAGGAGTTCAAGACCAGCCTGGCCAACATGGTGAAAGCCCATCTCTACCAAAAAATATAAAAATTACCCAGGCATGGTGGCAGGCGCCTGTAATCCCAGCTACTCGGGAGGCTGAGGCACGAGAAGTGCTTGAACTCAGGAGGCTGAGACATGAGAATCGCTTGAACCCAGGAGGCAGAGGTTGCAGTGAGCCGAGATCATGCCACAGCACTCCAACCTGGGTGACAGAGCGAGACTCTGTCTCAACAACAACAACAACAAACAAACAAAAAACAAAAAACATCGAGGCAAGCAAACAGTAACAGTAGGGGGTGGGGTGAGGAGTTTGTCCTAAATCGCTCCATCTCTTTGTGAAATTTCTGCCCTGGATTTCACAGGGGAACTTCTGACCTCTTCTATTTTGCTTTGTTTTTATTTCTCAGGCTTTGTGCTACCATGTTGCATAAGATGTGGCTAAAAAGAGGAAAATGTAATAATAATAATAATTCCAAATCTTCCAGTGCACATGAAGTCTTTAAGTAAGGTGGGTCCCCCCCGCTACCCCATCAAAGATCATTTTGTTGGCCAGGTGCAGTGGCTCACTCCTGTAATCCCAGTACTTTGGGAGGCCGAGGTGGGCAGATCACTTGAGGTTAGGAGTTCGAGACCAGCCTGGCCAACATGGTGAAACACCGTTTCTACTAAAAATACAGAAAACTAGCCAGGCGTGCTGGCGTGCACCTATAGTTCTAGTTACTTGGGAGGCTGAGGCAAGAGAATCACTTGAACCTGGGAGGCAGAGGTTGTAGTGAGCCAAGATCATGCCACCGTCACCGTACTCCATCCAGCCTGGATGACAGTGAAGACTCTGTCTCCAAAAAAAAAAAAAAAAAAAAAGATCATTTTGTCATTTGCCTATAATCCAGCACAATAACTGAAATTGAAACTAAGAGAGGATCTCCATTTCCTCTTAAGAGCAAGATTCTGACAATGCAGCAACATTACCTACATTACAGTCTCAGAAGATACATCTCAAGGATTTTTGTTACCTTAAAGGCTCAGCGAAGCTCATAAACAGAGTTATCCTGAGATATATGGTGCAAAAATGAGCCACATTACCCTGTTCTCACCTCCTGTAGTTATTGCTATCGTTTTGTCTATGGCAGAAGAAATGTTTATTTCAGTTTCATTTCTGAACAGCCATCTTCCTTTGAGTCTTAATATATTATATTTTGGCTGGGCACGGTGACTCACGCCTGTAATCCCAGCACTTTGGGAGGCCGACGCAGGCGGAGCATGAGGTCAGGAGTTTGAGACCAGCTTGGCCAACATGGTGAAACCTCGTCTTCACTAAAAATACAAAAATTGGCCAGGCATGGAGGCAGAGGTTGCAGTGAGCTGACATTGTGCCACTGTACTCCAGCCTGGATGACAGACAATGACTCTGTCTCAAAAAAAAAAAAAAAAATATATATATATATATATAATGTGTGTATATTCTACTTTACATTTCAACGTGTGGACCACAGACATAAGCCCCTTAAAGATATATAAACCAAAATTAACTAAATAGCAGTGTTACAAATAAGAGGAAAATTTGGAATGGGGGTGAGAAGGCATCTTGGAACACTGTAATGAAATGCGCAAAGACAGGAAGCAACTTACCTCCCGTTAGAAAGTCATTACATGACTTCTACCTATTATGTTCATGAAAATTAACTTGAGGGCAAAGAAACTTTATTATATGCTCCAATGATTCATATTTTATTTTCACTGAAATCTGAAAAGAATTTTTCAAATTCAAAGAACGATAATAAAATTGACTGCATACTAAGTAAATTTTTTTAACTGTATTTCCTAATGCTCTGTGCTATGATGTCACTCTTTCTAAGCTGGGAAGCCATCAAGCACTCCTAACATGGATTCATAAATTCTAAACCTATACTACTATACTAATGTCTGCATGTACCATAAAACAAAACAATCTAAAACATGATAAGACCTACATATGTTCTAATATTTTCCTCCCACACCCCGAGAAATCATCTGGTTTCTCCTCTGGGTGTGCCTGTTCTATTATGGAGACCACTGCTCTTTGAGGATCTATGTAAAATACAATATTTGCTTTCCTGGCTGGGCAACGTGGCTCACGCCTGTAATCCCAGTACTTTAGGAGGCCGAAACGGGAGGATTGCTTGAGCCCAGGAGGTTGAGACCAACCTAGAAAACACAGGGAGACCCCATCTCTACAAAATATACAAAGACGAAATTAGCCAGGCATGGTGGCATGCAACTATAATCCTAGCTACTCAGGAGGCTGAGGTGGGAGGATCTCTTGAGCCCAGGAGGTCAAGGCTGCAGTGAGCCATAATTGTGCCACTGCACTCCAGCCTGGGCAACAGAGTGAGACCCTGTTGCCAAAAAAAAAAAAAAAAAAAAAAAAAGACTTTTCTATGCAAATGACATGAGCTGTTACCTCCTTGAGAACTGCAAACTGCTTAGATAAAAATGCAGCAAGGCCAGGTAGCCAGTTGGAACAGGCCCCTGAAAGTTTGCCACGGGAGTAAGCCTAATTCAAACGTCAGCAGTTTTCCAGGCAATTCATCTTGGCCAAATAATTACTCTTATCTCCTTTCTTCCTCCACCCACTTAAATAATCACTTCATCTTCTTAAATATAAAACCAAACCAAACAAAACCACTCCCAAATGTAAATCTTATTTTCTTAGACCAGCAATCATTGCCGTCTTGTCTTTCCTATCTTGCTCTGGCAATCCGACATAAGGCATTGAGTTTCAAGCAACCTTTTCTATGTCCTGTGCCAGCTGAAGTGTTGCTTAAAGAACATCTAAGTGAACTGAGACCTACTTGGGGAAGTCCCAGGCTAAGGCGGGGGAGAGAGAGAAGTTCACAGTTTGGAGCAGTGGGGAGAAAATGCACAACTCGGGGAGCTGTGGATCGCCATGTGTGGCCGCCTGCTGCGGGTGCCGAGAATGAGGCAGTTTCTGCATCAGCAGCTCCGGTCTATATAATAGGAACCGGTGTCTGGGAAGGCAACGAGAACAATGATGTGCAAGCCAGTCTGTGCTCATGAGGATCCGGGGCAGGCTGGGGGATCTGTGCTGCTAAGTTTCCCACGAGCACCACAAACACCTTGGCCTCACTGCCTCTGTCCCTGAACTGTGGAAAATAGGGAGACAGTTGGGGGCCTAAAACCTCCCCTTGTCTCAACGCCCTGCACACAGAGGTCCCTGGGCATCGCCCAGCTCCTAGCCAGAAGACTCTTAGAAGCCTTGCCACTTTCACTTTTTATAATCTCGCTGAGCATCAGAATCACCAGAAACACAGGCTCCTGGGCCCTACTCCACTCAGACGTGCCAAGGAGGCCTCTCCAGAGCTCACCAGCCGGATGCCAGAGTGTGGAAGCTCCCTGCGCCATTCATGCTTTTGCATAAACAGTGATCCTTCTGCATTTCAGTGATGTCTGTGAACTCTTTGCACTGCATTCATCTCTTTTTCCTGGTTCTTTTTTTTCCCCTCACAGCTGCCTTGAGCTATAATGTGACTTTTCCAGGGGAACAAGTTTGCTATCAGTGGAGCCCTGCGGTCTTCCTTCTCATTGTAGATCTCCAGCTTGTAAAATGCGAGGTTGGGACCAGTTACTCCCCAAGGTTCCCTGCAGTTCTGACACTTTATGGTTGTTTACCACAACCCACATCTCTGACACTCACAGTTCTGGGCTCTTTGCCCTGGTGCCTTTTTGGTCTTTTCATTTATATCCCACTTATTTCTTCACCAACTCCCCCTGGGATGTTTAATCCTTTGTTTTTGCTGCTGATTCATTAAAAACCAAGTCCTAAATTCCCTCTAGCTGCTTGCAAGTTTCTAACCTTAACCAAACAAAAAGGAAGAAATCTACTTATCTGTTAATGAGATGCTACTACAAATATCCTATTTTAAGGGAGGGGACACTGTGTTCTCCCAATGTTACACTTCAAAAAATGATGTCTAAATCACTGATACTCTTATCCCAGACAGAAATTCCCAGAAGGGAGGAGCAGAGAGACTTTCTCTCACCTGGGGACAGAAACAAATGTCTACTATGTGCCAAGGCCATTTTAAACTATTTATTATTTATTTATTTATTTATTTTGAGACAAGAGTCTGGCTCTGTCACCCAGACTGGAGTGCAGTGGCACCATCTCAGCTCACTGCCAACTCCGCCTCTGGGGTTCAAGCGATTATTGTGCCTCAGTCTCCCTAGCAGATGGGATTACAGGTGTGAGTCGTCACCACATCACGCTTTTTTTTTTTTTTTTTTTTTGTATTTTTAGTAGAGATGGGATTTTGGCCATATTGGCCAGGCTGGTCTCAAACTTCTGACCTCAAGTGATCCATCTGCCTAGGCCTCCCAAAGTGCTGGGGTTACAGGTATGAGCCACTGTGCCCAGCCCAGGCCATTTTAAATTCATGGTATGCTGGGAAAGACAGTGGAAGGCGACCAAACCTTACGATGAGAGGTATGCAGGGGGCATTAAGGGATGGTGAGAGGGCACACAACCATCTGCCCATCTGCACATCTGTCCATCCATCTATCTCATACACACACAGTGACAGTGAGGACCTGGGAGACGCAAGTGAGCAAACCTGACAGGGACCCTGCCCCCACGGAGCCTCCACTCATGGAGGATGACATTAACAGGCTCAGAGAGACTGTTAGGCTCAGCCCACGCTGCCCACAGAAGCAGCCTAAGTGGTGACCCTCTAACCTTAAGGCCTCAGGGGAAGAACATGCGCTCCCTTCAGATGCAGAGAGCTCCGTGCTGGTGTCTCTCAGCATGAACAGTTCTAGTCTCAAGATCTGCCTTGCAGTCAGACTCTGTGTCTTTCTGTTTTAATGCTAATCACAGGTTTACATCCTTGGTGTTCGTTGTTCTTTGTATTAGACTCTAAGTTCAATTTGCCAGAAAAAACCAGGTCAACCCCGAAACAAGAGAGAGTTTCCCATCTAGGACACTATGAATCAACCAAAAATGATACATTCAGATGCTGTAACAAAAGTCCTTACTGCCTGGACACATTTGGAAACATTTAGAGCAGACACTTGATCAATTATTCAGTCCAAATAAAACACAAGAGGTCCTCTCCTTTCTTTCCACAGGCCTCATATCTACACTCGAGGGCACTGGCTTTCAGGTTCCCATACCCCTGGCAGTTTCACCAACAAAGAATCAAACACCCCTATCAGACTCACAGAATCGGAAGGTCCTGCTTTGCTCTTCTTTCCTTGTAAGAAACAGGTCCTTTATTCCTTCTAAAACCTGAATCACCCAAAAGTTCTCCCAAGATTTTTCCAAACTTGTGATTCCAAAATGTTAGAACTGATTCGCTTGATGGAAAAGGAAGCCGGATACGGGTCTCCTGATTGATGTGCTAAACAATGAGCTGAGCTTTACAATTGCAAATTTGGCAAAGACAACCATTACTTCCATTTTTCTTCTTTGTTAAAAATATAAAAAGGGAGACAGGCTCCAATCACTTAATAAGTATCACCCATTTCACATCCTATTATACTGAAACTCGTCCTCTTCATTAAAGAGAACTTAAAAAAAAAAAAAAACTTTAAAAAAAGTTTCTCTCTCAGAAGGCTAGAACATAAGATTTTTCTTATGAAAAATCTCTTTTCTTTTCCAAAGAAATTACACTTGAGAAAGAACACATACTTTTTTTGAATAGCCAATAATCACAATGCATGTGCCACTCATTTTATTGGAGACCTTAAACATTTAAGTGACATGCCAGATTCTCATTTAAAATATTGTCACTGCGCATGGACAGGTGAGGTGGCTCACTTCTGTAATCCCAGCTATTTGGGAGGCCGAGGTGGGAGGATCGCTTGAGGCCAGGAGTTTGAAACCAGGCTGGGCAACATAGCAACGTCCCATCCCTACAAAAAACGTACTTAAAAAATTAGCAGGACGTGGTGGCGTGCACCTGTACTCCCAGCTATTCAGGAGACTGAGGTGGGAGGATTGCTTGAGCCCGGGAGTTTGAGGTTACAGTGAGCTATGATCACACCACTGCACTTCAGCCTGTGTACCGCCAGAGCAAGATCCTTTCTCTAGAAAAAAAAAGAAATTGTCGGGTCAGGTGCAGTGGCTACCGACTGCAATCCCAGCACTTTGGGAGGCTGAGGTGGGCAGATCACCTGAGGTCAGGAGTTCGAGACCAGCCTGGCCAACATGGTGAAACCCCATCTCTATTAAAAATATAAAAATTAGCCGGGCATGGTGGTGGGTGCCTGTAGTCCAGCTACTTGGGAGGCTGAGGCAGAAGAATTGCTTGAACCCAGGAGGCGAAGGTTGCAGTGAGCCGAGATTGCACCACTGCACTCCCGCCTGGGCGACAGAGTAAGACTCCATCTTAAAAAAAAAAGAAAAAGAAAAAGAAAAGAAAGAGATCGAGACCACACTGGCCAACATGGTGAAACCCCATCTCTACTAAAAATACAAAAATTAGCTGGGCATGGTGGCGCATGCCTATAGTCCCAGCTACTCAGGAGACTGAGGCAGAAAAATCACTTAAACCCGGGAGGTGGAGGTTGCAGTAAGCCAAGATTGTGCCACTGCACTCCAGCCTGGCGACAGAGTGAGACTCCATCTCAAAAAAAAAAAGAAAGAAAAAAAAAAATAAATTGTCATTGCAGAGCAGAAAATGGAGAGACTCAGGAAGGAACGGCCAATCAGGTAGAACAGGGCCACGGGTGGCGTGGGGGAAGGGCTAGACTTTGATATTTCTGAGACCAAACTGGCAGTCTTTAATCTTGGATGTGGTGGTGGTGACAGTGGGGGTGAGTGGCAGATAGTGAGCCCTGTCACTGAAGCCAGACCCCACTGAGATGACTGACAATTACGCAAATGATTGTTGGGTTTCGCCATCCTGTTCCCATTCTCTCTTTCACTGGCTTCTACTTCTCAAACTTGATATTCACCATATGGTTTTATTCTAAGCATGGATGGAGCTTTCTGAGAGGAAAATCTCATTGCTCTTTATTGCAGCCATTAAAAATAAATCGTAAGGGGACGCATGGCAGATCCTCAGCATTTGTATTACATTTGCTCAGCTTAAGTGCTCTGAGCACATCACGACATACAGGTGCAAAAACAGTCCATGTCTGGCTAGAATTTGGCAGCAGGTTTAATCATCATCATCTGTGAAATAAAAGGCTTTCTGTAACTCAGTTGATTAACACAGAACCACATTTCTTTAAGTGGTCCTTTCATTTTTAAAAATGCTGAAACGAAGAATCATGGATTGTGAACATATAACTAAAAAAGAAAGAACATTTTTTCAGTAGTTCAGCACTTTTAAAAGGCACAGCAGGGCTAACCCTGGTAGACTGTGAAGCCTGGAAAATGTCCTCTCCCAGCTGCCCACACTTCCTGCCCCATGCAGGGCTCTGTCTCAGGCCTGGTTCCCCTGGGCTGAAGCGAGAGCTCAAGAGATGGCTGAGAAATGATGGGTGTTCGGGCTTCGGTGATGGCCAGGCATGACGGCTGTTCCACCTCCTCTGTGAGTGCTTTGTGACGGGGTGAGGGGAGCGGAAGGGGAGGGAGGTGGAGGTGGTGTCCTGTCTGGTGCACAAGGAAGAGAGAATTGTCAAAGTAAGATCAGTGCTGGCTTCTCCACCGAAGATAATGGGCTTAGGATCAGTGTATTAAGAGCTTCTGGTGACATGACAGAGAAACCCAGAAATAGAGCCAGGACAACAGGTACACTGGCAGCGAAACACTGCCGAAAGGCTTAGCTTCCCCTTAAAGGCAACACAGAGCTTCCCAAATCCAGTGTGTTATGACAAAATGCATTGAATTCCCTTGAAAAAACTACAGTAATAAACTCATAAAACAATGTGTGATTAATTGGTAAACTTTTCTAAAGATCATGTTTTTGTTGATGGTGGGAACTGGCCTATGCTACAAGTGTAAATTACTATAATCTCTCCAGAAAAAAACCTTTGACTAAACAATTTTACTGCTATAAGCCATGTAAGGAAATGTGGAAAAAAAACAAAAGAAAACAAAAACACAGAGAGATATAGAAGCAAAGATGTTCTTTTTTTTTTTTTTTTTTTTTTTTTGAGACGGAGTCTCGCTCTGTCACCCGGGCTGGAGTGCAGTGGCCGGATGTCAGCTCACTGCAAGCTCTGCCTCCCGGGTTTATGCCATTCTCCTGCCTCAGCCTCCCGAGTAGCTGGGACTACAGGTGCCCGTCACCTCGCCCGGCTAGTTTTTTGTATTTTTTAGTAGAGACGGGGGTTTCACCGTGTTAGCCAGGATGGTCTCGATCTCCTGACCTCGTGATCCGCCCGTCTCGGCCTCCCAAAGTGCTGGGATTACAGGCTTGAGCCACCGCGCCCGGCCAAAGCAAAGATGTTCTATACGAAATTACATTTTGAAAAAATTTGAATATAAAATGTGAAGTACATTGGTGAAACAGATTATGGCACTTTTATGTTAAGGAGTATTAGCCATTATAAATCATATTTCAGAAGACCCTTTAATAACATAGGGATATGTTCATGATTATGTCATTAAGACCATAGCAAGTTTCATAAGTATGTTAATATAAGGTCAATTAAAAATACAAATGTGTGGCCAGGTGCGGTGGCTCAAGCCTGTAATCCCAGCACTTTGAGAGGCCGAGACAGGCGGATCACGAGGTCAGGAGATCGAGACCATCCTGGCTAACATGGTGAAACCCCGTCTCTACTAAAAAATACAAAAAACTAGCTGGGCGATGTGGCGGGCGCCTGTAGTCCCAGCTACTCGGGAGGCTGAGGCGGGAGAATTGCTAGAACCTGGGAGGTGGAGCTTTCAGTGAGCCGAGATCGCGCCACTGCACTCCAGCCTGGGTGACAGAGTAAGACTCCGTCTCTAAAAAATAAAATAAAATAAAATAAAAAAATGTGTGTGCTTGTAAACTCTCTACAAAGAGCTGTTATGCTCCGTCAATGGCTTGGAGGCCCAGCAGAGGGGGTGCAGATGTGCTGCAGGGCTGTCCTTGCCGCAGACCCGGGACTTACTTAGCTTTCCACTGAAAGCTGGCTGAGATGTCTCCAGGCACAACTGCTGAGCAATGAGATCCTGCCCAGCAGGGACGAGCCCTCCAGACGCTGGGAACAGGAGGGGACGAGAGCAGTGAGGAACCCCCTGGGCTAGAGAACTGCTAGTGAAGGATATACAGTAAGAAAAGGTCGGAATGCTGGAGCCGTGCTGGAGCTGAAGTCTGCTGTTGCATCACCACATTATTTCCCTTCTTGTACCATGGAAAACAAGGAGCAGAGGGTAACTGCCGTGCCAGCACAGAGCACAGGGAGCCCCTACACTGCCATCCTTCAGAAAACGGTTATAATAAATCTAAAAGCTTGTTTATGATGTGAATGGTACACCCTTACAAGTGATACCTTTGTGCAGTCCACAACCTACACAACCATGCTTGGTAGCCCTAGGTTTCCAGGAACAAAAAAGAAGACAAAGAGCAACTTTTCCCCGTTTAAATGTAGCTTATTGTGGTAAATAAGATGCGTTTTTCATCTTCTAAGGCCCTACTGTAAGCAAAGCTGATTTTCTAGTGCTTACCTATGCTACCTAGGTTCAGGAGAGTGGGAAGGAGGAAGGGGCTCCAAGGGGCAGAGAGAGGCGCCTACCCCACAGCTGTTTAGATGGGGAACAAGGGCTAATAAGAGTTCACATGAAAAATGACACATCTTTCAGATTTGGGACACAAAGAAGATACCACAGAGTCTTATATTATTATTTTTTGAGACAGGGTCTTGTTCTGTAGCCCAGATTGGAGAGCAGTGGCATGATCACAGCTCACTGCAGGCTTGACCTCTCAGGCTCAAGTGATCCTCTTGCCTCAGCCTCCTGAGTAGCTGGGACTATAGGCACGCCCACCACACCTGGCTAATTTTTTTTTTTTTTTGGATTTTTTGTGAAGATGGGATCGTCATGTTGGCCAGGCTGGTCTCAGACTCCTGAGCTCAAGCAATCCACCCACCTTGGCCTCCCAAGGTTTTGGGATTACAGGCATGAGCCACAGCACCTGGCCTTTTTGGGTTATTTTAACATTCCACTTTGAACCAGATACCTCTCCATCCAAGTTTAAATTCACTAATAGTAGTTGTCAAACACACTAGCAAGGTATAACAGCAAAATCACTGTATATAGTATAAAGCATTCTGGAAATTAATATATGCACTGAACTCAATATCCAGTTGCTTTCTCTGCAACCTCTGCCTCCTGGGCTCAGATGATTCTCTTACCTCAGCCTCCTGAGTAGCTGGAATTATAGGCATGCACCACCATGCCCCTCTAATTTTTGTATTTTTAGTAAAGACTAGGTTTCATCATGTTGGCCAGGCTGATCTTGAACTCTTGACCTCAGGTGATCCACCTGCCTCAGCCTCCCAAAGTGCTGGCATTACAGGTGTGAGCCACTGTGCCCAGCCCCCTGGGTTGCTTATCTTGTTTACTATTTCATGTTTTTCCTTAAAGGAAAAATACCGCCCTTACAGATTTTTCTCAGAGATTCTGAGAAAAACACAGAAAGAATGCACTGGGGTCTTTTCCCATCATGGTCTCTATCATACTATCTCAAGCATTTATCCTCTAGTCCTGGCGCCCAGGACTTAAGAAAAACATAATTCCAACAGAAAGCCAGGAGCACAGAGCCACTTACTGCTCTCTGGACAGAAGAGCCGGTTCCTTCGTCCTCTTCCCCGTCTGCCTCCTGGTCTTCGTTATCAGTCCAGGAGGACACGTCTTCTACCGAGCTGGTCAGATCCGGCAAGCTCTTAGATGTTAACCTGAGGAGGTCCTCCGCAGAGTTTTCCTATGGGGACACAATTAAAGGCCCATCCATGAATTACTCCCCAGAACCAAGCAGTTCTTGAAGGCAACCTGGCAGAGTCAAGCTACGTGCTCCCAACACAAAGACTACATGGAGTAAATGTTCTGTGTCTGCAGGGTTACCTCAAAGGTCAGGGGTGTGGACCCAATTTAAACCCAAACCCATTTTTTCCCCCAGAGAATATGTGATTCTTAGCTGTTTTTCTTTTTCTTTTTTTTTTTTGAGACAGTCGTGCTC
Source organism: Trachypithecus francoisi (assembly GCF_009764315.1). Lineage (NCBI taxonomy): Eukaryota > Metazoa > Chordata > Mammalia > Primates > Cercopithecidae > Trachypithecus > Trachypithecus francoisi. The sequence goes on along the minus strand of NW_022681465.1, from coordinate 66,195,072 downwards.
TGTTGCCCAGGCTGGAGTGCAATGGCGCGATCTCGGCTCACTGCAACTTCCGCCTCCCAGATTCAAGTGATTCTCCCACATCGGCCTCCCAAGTAGGTGGGAATACAGGCATGAGCTACCACACTTGGCATTGTATTTTTAGTAGTGACGGGGTTTCACCATGTTGGCCAGGCTGGTCTCAAACTCCTGACCTCAAGTGATCTACACCTGCCTCAGCCTCCCAAAGTGATGGGATTACAGGTGTGAGCCACCACACCCAGCCTTTAGCTCAGTGTTTCTATGGGCAATCCAAGCTCCCTGAATTTAAGATTCCTTTATAAAACAATTATTTTTTTTTAAATTGACAAGATCTCGTTCTGTCACCCAGGCTGAGTTCAGTGGTGCAATCACTGCAACCTCAAACCTCTGGGCTCAAGTGGTCCTCCTGTCTCAGCCTCCTGAGTAGCTGAACTAGAGGTATGCACCACCATGCCTGGCTAATTTAAAAAAATTTTTTGTAGAGACAAGGTCTCACTGTGTCACACAGGCTGGTCTCGAACTCCTGGGCTCAAGCCATTCTCCTGCCTTGGCTTACCAAAGTGCTGGGATTACAGGAGTGAGTCACCACACCTGGCCCAACATCCTCTGCTGGCATCCCCTGGGCTGCTTTCAGGATGCTGTCTAAAGAAGAGGTCAGCATCTTTCTTTTATTGATTTTTTTTTTTTTTTTTTTTGAGACAGAGTCTCGCTCTGTTGCCAAGGCTGGAGTGCAGTGGCACAGTCTCGGCTTACCACAACCTCCACCTCCCGGGTTCAAGCTATTCTCCTGCTTCAGCCTCCAAAGTAGCTCAGATTACAGGCGCACGCCACCATGCCTGGCTCATTTTTGTATTTTTAGTAGAGACGGGGGTTTCACTCTGTTGGCCAGGCTGGTCTCGAACTCCTGACCTCGTGATCTGTCCGCCTTGGCTTCCCGAAGTGCTGGGATTACAGGTGTGAGCCACCGAACCCGGCTAGATCAGCATCTTATAAAGCTGCTTCTGTCCAGCTCTCCAAACTCATCCCGCCTACCCCCCCCATCAACCCACTCTGATGCCACACTGCCTTCCAAACCCTTTGTACTCCTCCTTGCCCACTGCCTTTTCCGCCAGCAGCTCCCTCTGCTGGGACCACCCTTCCTTTCACGACTGAGGCCCACGCGGGCAAGGCTTGAACACCTCTCCTTCTGAAAGCCCACCTGGGTCATCTCAGGAGCCACTCCATTTGCCCCTCCTTTCTTCTCTCAAGTCTTTGACTACTGCTTTCATCCCCTTGCAGTGTGTCTACTAGTCTATCTCCCCTGTGTGTCTGAGAATTGCTCCCACCTAACACCATTTCCATTCACTGCTGTGTCCCCAGGCCTAGCCCAGAGCTCACATATCCATGATCTTCTCCTCTCTGCTCCTGTGCTCATTTCCCCAGCATATGGTCATTAGAAAGAGATTCGACTGGCCGGGTACAGTGGCTCATGCCTATAATCCTAGCACTTTGGGAGGCCGAGGTGGGTGGATCACCTGAGGTCAGGAGTTCAAGACCAGCCTGGGCAACATGGTGAAACCCCGTCTCTACTAAAAATACAAAACTTAGCCAGGCGTGGTGGGCAGGCACCTGTAATCTCAGCTACTTGGGGGACTGAGGCACAAGAATCCCTTGAAGCCAGAAGGTGGAGGCTGCAGTGAGCTGAGACTGCACCACTGCACTCCAGCCTGGGCAACAAGAGCGAAACTCCATCTCAAAAAAAAAAAAAAAAGAAATAAAAAGAGATTAGATTGTTGAATCAAAATGTCAGATAAGGTTTTTTCAATGAAGGCAGTCCTTGAACAACTTTTAAAGGTCAACAAAAATACATGGAATCAGACTCCATTTATTTATTTATTAATAATAATTATTATTTTATACAGATGTAGTTGCACTATGTTGACCAGGCTGGTCTTGAACTCCTGGCCTCAAGCAGTCCTCCCGTCTCAGCCTCCCAAAGTGCTGAGATTACAGGCATTAGGGACCGCACAGCGCACTCCATTTGGATAAGACTCTGAAGAGGGCATCGCCAACATACAGCCCTTTGATCTTATGTACAAGTAAGGCTAGAGTAGGCTGTAAGATGCAGGTGAAATCAATGAAGGCCTCGCTGCAAATGGGGACCACAGAGGAGCCAGAGCCTTCCTGGGAAATGCTGCAGCACAGGAGGGCCAGGGACCAGGGAGGGGGCTGGGGCTGTAGAGCGAATCCATGGCTCTAGAAAGAGAGCAAAAAGAGCTACCTGTTCTCTCCTCAGTCCTTCACGTCAGCCATTTCCACAAGGAAGAAAACACACAGAAAGTCTTAATCATATTTAACCACATTGCTTGAGGGTTGACAGAAAAGAGGACAAAAAAAAAAATGAATGAAACCCATCTTAAACAATGGATATTACTAAATATTAGCAAGCTGGCACCTAGTGACAGTGATGTTTGTTGCTAGTTTCATGTTGGTTCTACCTTCAAAGTACCTGAAGATAATTCATTTTGGATCAGTAATTGTGAATACTATATTGTTAGGCCTTATCTAAAGGAAGGGGAAAAAAAAGTGAGTTCAGTCCTCTTCTGTGATGTCAATTCTGCTTCTGCTAGATTAACCGAAAAGAGTTTTTGTTTTTTTTTTTAAATCCCAACTGACAAGTAAAGGCATAGCAGCTATAGGATAGACTACTCTGTGGCCATTAAAAATGGTGCTGAGGCTGGGTGTGGTGGCTCATACCTGTAATCCCAGCTCTTTGGGAGGCTGTGGCAGGTGGATCAGTTGAGGCCAAGAGTTCAAGACCAGCCTGGCACTAAAAATACAAAAATTAGTCAGATGCAGTGGTACGTGCCTATAGTCCCAGCTACTCAGGAGGCTGAGGCAGAAGAACAGCTTGCACCTAGGAGGTGGAGGTTGCAGTGAGCCAAGGTTGTACCACCGCACTCCAGCCTGGGTGACAGAACAAGACTCTGTCTCAGAAACAAACAAAACAAAAAAACGTGCTGGGCCCAGCAGTGGCTCATTCCTGTAATCCCAGTACCTTGGGAGGCCTAGGTAGGCAGATTGCTTGAGGGCGGAGTTCGAGATCAGCCTGAGCAACACAGAGACAGACAGCCTCTACAAAAAATTGTTTAAATCCGTCTCAAACAAACAGTAGCCATGTAGGGTGGCACATGTCTGCAGTCCCAGTTACTTGGAAGGCTAAGATGGAAGGATCACTTGAACCCCAGGGTTCCAGGCTGCAGTGAGCTATGACTGCACCACTCAATTCCATCCTGGGCAAAAAATGCAAGTCCCTGTCTCAAGAAAAAAAAAAAAAAAAAAATTGTACTTCCTAATGTGGATTCTTACTGTATGCTGTGAAAAAGCAAGGTTAAAGTAATATGTAATAACTATGATATTAATAATGTATATAATAAGCTAAAGGTAATAAAATGTGATAACCATAAGGCAAACATTTCTCCAGTTCTTGCTATAACCAGCTACACTGCTCAGGGCCCTTGATATCTCTTTTTTTTTTTTTTGAAACAGAGTCTCACTCTGTCACCCAGGCTGGAGTGCAGTGACATGATCTCAGCTCACTGCAACCTCTGCCTCTTGGGTTCAAGCGATTCTCCTGCCTCAGCCTCCCTAGTAGCTGGGACTACAGGTGCACACCACCATGCCTGGCTAATTTTTGTGTTTTTAGTACAGACAGGGTTTCACCATGTTGGCCAGGCTGGTCTCGAACTCCTAACCTCAAGAGATCCGCCCACCTTGGCCTCCCAAATTGGTAGGATTACAGGCATGAGCCACTGCGCCCGCCCCCTTGATATCTCATTTAATCCTGCTAACATCATCCTCATGAGGTAGTTACTGGTTCTCACTATACAGGGAAGAAAACGGAGAATTAGGTGAGGTAACAACTTGGACAGGACATGCAGCTTTTAAAGGGCTGTGCTGGATTTAAGTCCAGGCGGGACTGCCTCCAAGGTATATGATGTTTCCTTGTATTTGACTCCATTTTACAGAAAATGTGTATGTACATGTTACACACACATTCACATATTCCCAGCTGGAAGGACACTCCAGTTAATGGATAGTAAGTACTGTTGGTAGTATTACGAGAATTTCATCATCGTCTTCTTCTCTGTAATTTTTGGGGTTGTCTACATTTGATACAATACATATATATTACTTGTTAATAAAATCCAAGAGTGAAAAAAGCAAAAAAGCGAGCAAGAGATCTGTACTGTTATATGTTGCTTCCAGGAATATCAAAACTAACTTGTATATTCTGAGTTTATTCATTCAATAAAAACGTCCTAAGCTCCTACTACTATAAGCAAACAATCTATTTGTGTGAAACATGAGCCATCCTCTCCACAAGAAAGTAACTGCTGTATTTCCAAAACAATGCCTTAAAGCTTTGCAACAAGGTGACTATTATCCATAATAACAATAGTTTACATTTTAGTTATTCTTTATATTCAGCAAATCAAAAGCTTTCCCCTCCCTCTTCAAGTGTGAAGACAGCTAGGAAGCTTGTGGATTACTTGCTCTTGTTGGATAAAGGAGAGAAACATGTCAGAGGCACCTGAAGGCTGCCATCTTTTTTTTTTCCTATGTGGATGAGGAACTTGGATGGTGTAGATGAAGTTTAGGAGCAGCAGGCAGCTGCTGTAGCAGTTTATTGCCTAATTGTAAAATGGAGTGTATCGGAAGAAGAGAAACGCCTCACTCCTCTGAGGCCGGGTCAGTTTTAGGACCACAGCTTGGTGAAGATACCCAAGGGTCAATGGATTGACAACTTGGATAGACACCCATTCTTTGGCTCTGGACTGCTACTCAGCCCCATGAGGACGCAAGCAAGTGTCCCTAAAAGTCAAAGCCTCTAGCAGGAATGCATTATCTTTTTCTTATACCATTGGATCTAGTGTCCTTTATATTTTATTTGCATAAAAGCAGCTTGGTGCATGAGAAGCGGCACGAACTCTGAAGTCTGGTGGACTCAGGCTAAAACTCAATTCTGTGCTGTGTGACCTCAGGTCAAGGTAATTAACCACCGGGATTGGTTTGTTTTTGTTTTTTGAGACAGGGTCTTGCTCTGTCACCCAGGCTTGAGAGTAGTGGTGTGGCCATGGCTCACTGCAGTCTTGACCTCCTAAGCTCAAGCAATCTTCTTGCCTCAGCCTCCCACGTAGCATGGACTACAGGTGTGTGCTAACCATGCATGGCTAATTTTTAATTTTTATTTTTTGTAGAGAAGAGGTCTCACTATTTTGCCCAGGCTGGTTTTAAACTCCTAGGCTCAAGCAATCCTTCTCGGCCTCCCAAAGTGCTGGGATTACAGGCATGAGCCACCATGCCCAGTCCAACCACTCGGAACTTAACACCATTCACTGAATAAAAAGAACTAAAAGCACCTGGCACCCTGTGTACATGGTAGCGTGCTTTCTTCCCTTAAGTCACGTACATGGCACCTGGTACATGTAGCGTGCTTTTTTCCTTTAAGTCACGTACATGGCACCTGGTACATGTAGTGTGCTTTCTTCCTTTAAGTCATGTACATGGCACCTGGCACTACACGTAGCGTGCTTTCTTCCTTTCAGTCGGTGTGTCTCACAGGGAGCAGGCATCATTGAGGAACCAGTTTTTAAAGCCCCTTCATTATTTGCTTTACCCATGAGTGGCCCGCCACCTTTTTTTTAATCTTATGTTTTGTGTTTGTGGATAATGGCTTGACAAAGAAAAGCCATCCCCTTCTCCATTTTCCAAACTAGCAGGAGAGGCTGGATGTGGTTGCTCATGCCTGCAATTCCAGCACTTTGGGAGGCCAAAGCAGGTGGATCACCTGAGGTCAGGAGTTCCAGACCAGCCTGGCCAACATGGCGAAACCCTGTCTCTACTAAAAATACGAAAATTAGCCAGGCATGGTGGTGGGCACCTGTAATCCCAGCTACTTGGGAGGCTGAGGCAGGAGAATTGCTTGAACTCGGGAGGCAGAGGTTGCAGTGAGCCGAGATCATATCATTGCACTCCAGTCTGGGCAACAGGAGTGAGACCCCATCTCAAAAACAAAAACAAAACAAAAACGAAAACAAAAAAACTAACACGAGAAGGAAGTCAGCACAAGAAATGCAGGTTTAGTAGTACATGGTAGAATGCTCGTGCAGAAACCCATGCTCTTCAGCACACGATTTTGAGGAGGTGGGCTGCGCAAATGAAACACGCTTTCTCTGCAGACATATGCCTGTGTGTGTGTCTGTGGTGTGTGTGTGTGTGGTGTGTGTGTGTGTGTGTGTCTGTGGTGTGTGTGTGTGTGTCTGTGGTGTGTGTGTGTGTGTGTGTGTCTGTGTGTCTGTGGTGTGTGTGTGTGTGTGTGTGTGTCTGTGGTGTGTGTCTGTGGTGTGTGTGTGTGGTGTGTGTGTGTGTGTGTGGTGTGTGTGTGTGTGTGTGTGTGTGTGTGTGGTGTGTGTGTGTGTGGTGTGTGTGTGTGGTGGTGTGTGTGTCTGTGGTGTGTGTGTGTGTGTCTGTGGTGTGTGGTGTGTGTGTGTGTGTGTGTGTGTGTCTGTGTGTGTGTGTGGTGTGTGTGTGTGTGTGTGGTGTGTGTGGTGTGTGTGGTGTGTCTGTGGTGTGTGTGTGGTGTGTGTGTGTGTCTGTGGTGTGTTGTGTGTGTGTGGTGTCTGTGGTGTGTGTGGTTGTGTGTGTGTGTGTCTGTGGTGTGTGTGTGTGTGTGTGTCTGTGGTGTGTGGTGTGTGTGTGTGTCTGTGGTGTGTGTGTGTGTGTGTGTGTGTCTGTGGTGTGTGTGTGTGTGTGTGTGTCTGTGGTGGTGTGTGTGGTGTGTGTGTGTGTGTCTGTGGTGTGTGTGTGTGTGTGTGTGTGTCTGTGGTGTGTGTGTGTGTGTGTGTGTCTGTGGTGTGTGTGTGTGTGTGGTGTGTGTCTGTGGTGTTGTGTGTGTGTGTGTGTGTCTGTGGTGTGTGGTGTGTGTGTGTGTGTCTGTGGTTGTGTGTGGTGTGTGTGTGTGGTCTGTGGTGTGTGTGTGTGTGTGTGTCTGTGGTGTGTGTGTGTGTGTGTGTGTCTGTGGTGTGTGTGTGTGTGTGTGTGTGTGTGTCTGTGGTGGTGTGTTGTGTGTGGTGTGTGGTCTGTGGTGTGGTGTGTGTGTGTCTGTGGTGTGTGTGTGTGGTGTGTGGTGTCTGTGGTGTGTGTGTGTGTGTGTGTGTCTGTGGTGTGTGTGGTGTGTGTGTGTGTGTCTGTGGTGTGTGTGTGTGTGTGTGTGTCTGTGGTGTGTGTGTGTGTGTGTGTGTCTGTGGTGTGTGTGTGTGTGTGTGTGTGTGTGTGTGTCTGTGTGTGGTGTGTGTGTGTGTGTGTGTCTGTGGTGTGTGTGTGGTGTGTGTGGTGTGTGTGTGTGTGTGTGTGTGTCTGTGGTGTGTGTGTGTGTGTGTGTCTGGTGTGTGTGTGTGTGTGTGTGGTGTGTGTGTGTGTGGTGTGTGTCTGTGGTGTGTGTGTGTGTGTCTGTGGTGTGTGTGTGTGTGTGTGTGTCTGTGGTGTGTGTGTGTGTGTCTGTGGTGTGTGTGGTGTGTGTGTGTGTGTCTGTGGTGTGTGTGTGTGTGTGTGTGTGGTGTGTGTGTGTGGTGTGTGTGTCTGTGGTGTGTGTGTGTGTGTGTGTGTGTTTATAAGACCCAAAGATGCTTTCAGGCTCCCACTTCATCTGGCAAAATGAGGAACTTGTTTCTCCTTCTCTTGCAGCATTTCCCTCCTTGTGGAATTCACCAGCTGACAGAGAGAATCCCAGGGTTTTTTCTGCTGCCCCATTTCCAGTGAGGAGCTACAGACAGCCCACAGGCAGACGCTCTGGGTGAAGACATGCAGGGAGCGCGATGGACTCAAGAGAAGGCCCCAAGGTGTCCCTTGGTATCTCTGGAAGGGGAGAAAAGGACCTATGAATAAACAGTGGTCTCAACGCCTACCTCCAGGGTCTCAGATGCCCCCTCTTCCTGCCAAGTCTTCACCAGAGCTCTGTAGATAGATTGTCTTTGGAAGCCTGAGAGTCTAGGTCAAGGGTTTGGGGTAAAAGGTATAAAGAAAGGAAAACAGATTTTTTGGATAGCCCAAAATGTTCTTCTAATCTATTTGTTCAATCCTCTGAAAATCAGCAATCGATCTTGCAATTTAAAGGGGAAAATATAAAGAGACCTATGATGCCAGGTTTGAAAGAACAACAGAGACAATGGAAAAAGGATTCCCCATATTAGCGAGAGCGTCATGCTGCACGGGACTAAGAGGGTGTGGCGTCATCCCGTCCTTCCTGGCTGGAATTGGAATAAAGCATCATGGCTCCACTTTACCACCTCCTCGGCCACATAGACTCTGCTCTAGTCTCATCAACAGCACATCAGCCCACAGCTCAGACACACAAGAGGTCAATGCCTCCTCTTTCTCACCAGGCCACATAGACTCTGCCCTAGTCTCATCAACAGCACAATCGGCCCACAGCTCAGACACACCAGAGGTCAACGCCTCCTCTTTCTCACCACAGTTGTGAAGTCCCGCAGACTTTAGCCAGTGCTTTAAGAAGGAGATGCTGGGGCCCAGAACTGGACACTGTATTAATGCACTCTAGGGTGGGGGTAAAAGAAACTCTGGCCCGCCTGGGGCCTCAGGACCTGTGGAGGACCCATGGAGAAGAGGTGGCAGGGAGACAGGGGGCAGACACTGGGCTGGGCATTAGGGCCTGGGTCCTGGCGCTGCTGATGGCATTGTGGCCTCTGCAAGACGGTAGCGGCCACGGAAGCTCTGCCTCACTGTCTTCATTTGTAAATTGGCTGGGCAAACAGGATTCACAATGCTTCCTCCAGCTCCAACACTCAGAGGCCACAAGTGATGGCAGAAGCCACGGGCTGCCCTTGGCGGCCCCTGAGCCTCTCTTCCCTTTCCAGCTGCCAGGCTTCCAAATCTCCTCTCCAGCTCCTCCTGGAAGAGCTGCCAGTCTCTCCACATTGTCCTTCCTTCCATCTACCATTTTTTTCTCTCCTTTCCATCTGTTCTTTCCTTTCCATCCCCTAACACTGCAGTCTCCAACCTTTTTTAGCACCAGGGACCAGTTACATGGAAGACAATTTTTCCAAGGATGGTAGGGGCGAGGGGGATGGTTTTGGGATTAAACTGTCCCACCTCACACGATCATGCATTAGATTCTCATAAGGAGTGTGCAACCTAGATCCGCTCCATGAGCAGTTCACAATAGGGCTTGCGCTCCTATGAGGATCCAGTGCCGCCGCTGATCTGACAGGAGGCGGAGCTCTCAGGAGGTAATGCTCGCTCACAGGCCGCTCATCTACTGCTGCATAGCCCAACTCCTAAAAGGCCATGGACCAGTGCCCATCCACAGCCCAGGGGTTGGGAACACCTGCCCTAACATATACATACAAAAACTCTTAAAGGGCCAGTCATGGTGGCGCACGCCTATAATCACAGCACTTTGGGAGGCTGAGGTGGGTGGATCACCCGACGTCAGGAGTTTGAGTCCAGCCTGACCAACATGGAGAAACACCGTCTCTACTAAAATTATAAAACTTGCCGGGTGTGATGGCATGCGGCTATAATCCCAGCCACTTGGGAGGCTGAGGGAGGAGAATTGCTTGAACCTGGGAGGTGGAGGTTGCGGTGAGCCGAGATCACGCCATTGCACTCCAGACTAGGCAACAAGAGTGAAACTCCGTCTCAAACAAAAACAAAAACAAAAACTTCTTAAGGAAAGCCAAGTAACTGCACTTCAGCTAAGGGAATCCACATAGCGTTGCCCTGTGGATGCAAGGCTTTTTCAATGGCCCAAGGTAAATGTACAAGTGCACACGTGTGTGTTTGTGTATGTGTGTGGCATGGGAGGTGTGGCTCAACCCCAACTCACCACTGCCACCATTACAAGGACCAAAAAACAAACAGGACCTACCTTGCTGGCCACCACCAGCTGCACCATTCCTGTGGCGGAGCGAAGAATGGCCACTGCTTCCTCGTGGGAGAGCCCGACCAGTAAATGACCATTGATTACCAGCAGCTCGTCTCCTAAGGACAGCCTGCCATCCCTGAGGAAAGGGAGACGGGAAAAAAATCCCTTGTCAAGACATTCTGGGCCTGAGAAGGGCCACTTTCTGGAGCTAGGGAGGGTGGTGAGGAGGGACAGTCAAGATTGGGCTAAAGAGGACACCGTGATGGCCAGAGGCAGTTGGAGATGCGACTGCTTTATTCGTGGTGCCCAGATTCCCATCAGAGGATTCCCTCCATGATTTCAGGCAGTGGCTCAGTAATACGCACATTAAGGTCACCAGCCTACCCGGCATCAATGTCAGTGAAACTCCCATCCAGGTGGAGATGGTGATAGAGGAACCAAGACCCCAAGGTTTGAGGATAGTCGAGTCATTCTTTTCTTAATCCTCCCCGCCATCCTGCCCTGATGACTGAGTCACTGAGCTAAGCTCAGAAAAAGCAGAGGTATCCTAAGCCCACCTGCATTCCTTTCCTAACGCACTGCCCTCCTCCCTTCCCAGGTGACATGAACCTGACCAGATGTCCTCTGGGGCACCTGAGATTCACACACTACACTACATGGGTCTGTACCTCCCAACAGAGTTACAGGTCCCTGAGGGAAAAGTCTCTCACTCTCAGCACCTTGTTCTTTTTCTTCTTTTTTGTTTTTTTATGTATGTTTTTGTTTGTGTGTGTGTTTGTTTTTGAGACAGAGTCTTGCTCTGTCATGCAGGCTGGAGTGGAGTGGCACAATCCTGGCTCACTGCAGCCTGGAATTCCTGGGTTTAAGTGACCCTCCTGCCTCAGCCTCCTGAGTAGCTGGGACTACAAGTGTGTGCCACCAGGCCTGGCTTCAGCTCCTTTTTCATCCTTGCGTCTCTCCAGCCAAGCCTCATATGCAGAAGGATGAATAAAAAGAAAAGAAAGAAAGAAAGGAAAAGAACAAATAAACTGCCTAAACTGCTGTCGCTGCAGGTATCAGACCTGGGCTACAAACAGGGTGTATAAACACGGTGTTTCTTTCCTTTAAATTAAATTATGGCTGGCTCTGAGCTTTCTTCCCACTGGGCTGGCAGGAGACTCAGCTGTCACGGGGACTGCCTCCGCTCAGGTGGGTCAGGGCTTGGCGTGGCGCAGTGCCAGAGCACTGGGCAGACCCCTTGAATCATGGTGAATCAACAGTCCTGTGGATTCTACCAGAGCCTCCAGTGGTCTGATCTCCCAGGATCCCAAAGGAGCCAGAGGTGGCTGAATGTGGGATAGGAAAGCTGGTGAGGCAGAGAGACCTCGAGCCTCGGATCCCACTGCACCCTCTAGAGCAAGCTTGGCCAACCTGTGGCCTGCATGTGGCCCAGAATGACTTTGAACATGGTCCAACACAAATTTGTAAACTTTCTTAAAACATGATGATTTTTTTTGAGTGACTTTTTTTAAGCTCATCAGCTATTGTTTGTGTTAGTGTATTTTATGTGTAGCCCAAGACAATTCTTCTTCTTCCAATGTGGCCCAGGGAAGCCAAAAGATTAGACTTCCCTGTTCTAAAGGCTCACATCGGCACCCAGGGTGCTGCCATGAAACACAGGCACGTCTCCGACACGCCCAGAAGCCCCGTTTCTCTCCAGTTCCCTGGCTTTCTTTCAATGAATCAACTGACTTCTCTTCTTCCATCCTTCCCTCCCCTTTCCTTCCTTCAACAGCTTTTCTCTCACTTTCTGTCTCCTTCCTCTAGGGCATGCGCCATTGTCTTTTCTACGAATTTGGGCTTTAACAGAAGACAGGAGGCACCAGAGACTTCTGATACTCTCTGTTTCTGTCCTTCAAAAATTCCTGACGCAGAGAAATGCTACGGGCCCCACTAGTTGTTTGGAATGATGGGAGAAGAGGAATGGGAAAACCAAGAAGAAACAAGCTGGAATCTCAGGAGTTGTGTGGGTGGGCCACTCAGGAGCTGTTTCCTATGGGAGGAGAGGAATTTAGGAATCAAGAACGCAATGGTTCAGACCAGTGTCCTGGGCTTACTTATTTAGAATACCATCAAGACCATCCCTGTTCCTTGGGAGGCTGAGGTGGGTGGATCACGAGGTCAGGAGTTCAAGACCAGCCTGGCCAACATAGTGAAACTCCGTCTCTACTAAAAATACAAAAATTAGCTGGGTATGGTGGCAAGTGCCTGTAGTCCCAGCTACTTGGGAGGTGGAGACAGGAGAATCGCTTGAACCTGGGAGGCGGAGGTTGTGGTGAGCCAAGATCACGCCACTGCACTCCAGGGTAGGCAACAGAGTGAGACTCCATCTCAAAAAAAAAAAAAAAAAAAAAAAAAAAAAAGACCATCCCCATCCCTTTTCCTTTTCTTATTTCCGTCTTTCATTTCTTTCATCTCTTGTTATTAATTAAAATGCCCCGCTTGTGAATCATATACCCCAGAGGCTCAAAGAGACACACACACAACTCCAGGCTAAGAATGAAAGGAAAATGATGAGACCCAATAGAAATGGCTCAGATGGAAAATAGACAAGAACAGTTCTAAGTGTATCTCTGGGCACAGGAATTCCCTACTTGCCAACTTGCTAAAGGAAGACTAGAACTTAAGACCTATGATTAATAGGAAACTGTCTATCTGACAGGAGCTCCTCAAAGCATATGTCACTTTGGAAGTTTAATAATGCTCTTTGGAGTAAAAACCACCTAGGGTCTTAATCCTTCAATAATTACTACCACCCAGACAACTAACAATTGCAGTTAATCTTATCTCTACTTTAGTGATTAGCATCCTATTCTGTAATAAGAGAACTGATGAGCATAAAAGACTTCGCTGGGTTTTGCCCTGGTCCTCTTCTTAGCTTTCCATTCTTCAGACTAACTATCTCCAGCTCCTTCGACTGTACCTCATGTGATCCCCTTCTGCGTCCCCTCCCAAGCTTGGGTAGGCCAGCACCGGTCTGGTTTGCCACACCCCTCTTAGAATCAGGGTACCTGAGCTGAACACCAAGTTCCAGACTAGTTTATAAAAGATGATCAGCTCGTTCATCAGTGAAACTCTCCTTTTATATGCCTACTATATACTGTGGGCATACAATATATGTACACGCCCCACCAGGCCTTGCAAATAGTAAGACACCCTATGTGCGTGGAAGCAATTGGTTAGCAGTTAAGAGTCGGCCTGACATTTTGGGATAGCTACATCCTTCTTACTCAAAATAAACTGTTTTGCACATGCTCTAGCTAAACACCATTTCTCTTCCTACTTCAAATCATTGTTCAGATTAAGAAATAAGTGTGCCAGGCGCAGTGGCTCACGCCTGTAATCCCAGCACTTTGGAAGGCCGAGGTGGGCGGATCACAAGGCCAGGAGATCGGGGACCATCTGGCTAACACTGTGAAACCCCGTCTCTACTAAAAATACAAAAAATTAGCTAGCTGGGCGTGGTGGCGGGCGCCTGTAGTCCCAGCTGCTCAGGAGGCTGAGACAGGTGAATGGCCTGAACCCAGGAGGCGGAGCTTGCAGTGAGCCGAGATCGCGCCACCGCACTCCAGCCTGGGCGACAGAGCGAGACTACGTCTCAAACAAAAAAGTGTTTTTTTTTTTTTTTGAGACAGAATCTCTTGCTCTGTCGCCCAGGCTGGAGTACACTGGCACAGTGATGGCTCAATGCAGCTTCGATCTCCCGGGCTCAAGTGATCCTCCCACCTCAGCCTCCTGAGTAGCTAGGACTACAGGAGTGTGCCAACAAGAGTAGCTAGTTTATTATTTTATTTTATTTTATTTATTTATTTTTGAGATGGTCTCGCTCTGTCGCCCAGGCTGGAGTGCAATGGCGAGATCTCAGCTCACTGCAAGCTCCGCCTCCCGGGTTCACGCCATTCTCCTGCCTCAGCCTCCCGAGTAGCTGGGACTACAGGCGCCCGCCACCGGCTAACTTTTTGTAATTTTTTTTTAGTAGAGATGGGGTTTCACCGTGTTAGCCAGGATGGTCTCAATCTCCTGACCTCGTGATCCGCCTGCCTCGGCCTCCCAAAGTGCTGGGATTACAGGCGTGAGCCACCGCGCCCGGCCCATTTTATTTTATAATTGAGACAAAGGCTCACTCTGTTGCCCAGGCTGGAGTGCAGTGGTGCGATCTCGGTTCACTGCAACCTCCGCCACCCGGGTTCGACTGATTCTTGTGCCTCAGCCTCCCAAGTACCTGGGACTACAAGGACACAACACCACACCTGGCTCATTTCTTTGTAATTTTAGTAGAGACGGGGTTTCACCTGTTGGCCAGGCTGGTCTCGAACTCCTGATCTCAGGTGATCCGCCTCGGTCTCCCAGAGTGCTGGCATTATACGCGCGCCCGGCCACTATTTTTTAATTTTTACTTTTTGTAAACACCAGGTTTCACACCATGTTGCCCAGGCTAGTCTTACACTCCTGGGTTCAAGCAATCCTCCTGCTTTGGCCTCCCAAAGTGTTGGGATTACAGGTGTGAGCTACCCGCACCTGACCTACAAAAGAAGTTTTGAGGTATGAATTGTTTTCAAATCACAAGGAGAAAAATTCACATTTACTTAATTTTCCTTCCACATCTGTATGGCAGAGATACATATATCTAAGTATGCCTGAAATCCTGATAGACCTGACAAGTGAAGCCCCAGTGCTGTGGGCTTCTGTGGTCAAACTGAAAACCAATCACTTTCCCAGGTCATTAGTCAAGTATTACAGGAGTTAAGATCTTAGGAATGCGGTGTTCTACTCAGGAGCATATTCTCAGTAAGTAGCCTCATATCGTCTCAGCAAGTTAGGATACATAACATTCACTTGAAACTAAAACTGGACTACAAAGAAATCCAATCTCTTCTTGTTCTAGAAGATCCTGCAGTATCTTCTGCAATTAGCCATTTCCTGTGCTCAGAGGTGTGTTCAATTCGAACCACTCTTGCCTGGTTTCCTTCTGTGCTCCAGCATAATCTTTATGAACTGTAATCACCAGGGCTTTGAACAAGTGGAAGAGGGCCTGCACCAGCAGGGAGGGACAGGGAAGGACAGGAAGCGGAGGGACAGGGGAGGGGAGAGGGTTATCTAGTCACCTGTGAGCGGCACCTCCTTCCTTCACTTGAGTGACAACGATAGCGTGAGGTGAGCGCTTTGATCCTCGGCCTCCACTAACCTGAATTCCCAGCCCATCCGATTCTTTGAGCAGCTCCATCTTCCATATTCGGCCAACTTCCTCCTTGGAAGAAAAAGTGAGCACACCATGAAGGAGGTTGACAGACACACGGCATTGACACGGGAGAACGGAGCTGTCACGTCTGGCCGGATATCCATCACTTGTCAACAGATATCACAGATTATCACAGGAGAAAAGAATTCTGCCGATTGGACCCAAGTCTTTGGCTGGCAGTGCTGTCCAATAGAACTTTCTGTGATCATAGAAATGTTCTATATTTGAGCCATCCGATATGGAGCCACCAGCCACAGGTGACTATTGCATGCTTGCAATGTGCTAGTGGCAACTGGGGAACTGAATTTGTAACTGAATTGAATTCTAGTTAAATTTCAAGAGCCACCTGTGGCTAATGACCATCCTATGGGCAGCACAGCACAGTGATTATTACATTTCCTGAACAGGGTCCTGGTTAAGTGAAACTGCTTCTGCCTGAAACCTGGATGCCACTGTGCATATAAACACTGGCTGTTTCTGGGTTCCTCGGACTTCTGCACAGCTACTAATGAATACAGATGAAAGGAAGGCAAAGCTCAGGGCTTGGTGCCAGGAGACTTCAACTAGTTGGAACCCAGCTCTGCCATTTATAACTTATGAAAGCCACCTAACGCTTAAAAGTCTCAGTTTCCTTGCCTCTAAATTGGGAATTTAATATTTCCAAGTTTGTTCTTAGAATTAAATGAGATATTTGTGCAAATAGGTGGCAGTACAACACGCAGTAAATAAATGTTGATAGGTAACTATATTACTTATATATACACATATAAGCGTATTTATGTTAAAAACACCATATTGAGGGCCAGGCACTATGCCTCACGTCTGTAATCCCAGCACTTTGGGAGGCCGAGGCAGGCGGATAACCTGAGGTCAGGAGTTTAAGACCAGCCTGGCCAACATGGTGAAACCCCGTCTCTATCAAAAATACAACAAATTAGCTGGGCATCATGGCAAGCTCCTGTAATCCCAGCTACTCGGGAGGCTGAGGGAGGAGAATCACTTGAACCTAGGAGGTGGAGGTTGCAGTGGGCCGAGATGGCGCTACTGCACTTCAGCCTGGGTGACAAAGCAAGACTCCGTCACCAAACAAACAAGCAAACAGAAAAACAAAACACCATATTGAATTGAATCTCAAACTTCCTTAAAACATATAAATGAGATATTTGATACAGAAACCAAAACAAAAAATTAATTGATGAATTTGATACCCACTGCCACAGATGCTGTGCTACAGGTTCCCTAAATACATTTAAGAAATGCTTCAACCCCTATACAAATCTTCTTTAAAAAAAAACTAGGCCGGGTGTGGTGGCTCATGCCTATAATCCCAGCACTTTGGGGAGGCTGAGGCGGGCAGATCACCAGAGGTCAGGAGTTCAAGACCAGACTGTCCAACATGGTGAAACCCCATCTCTAAAAAAGATACAAAAAAAATTAGCCGGGCGTGGTGCTGGGCACCTGTAATCCCAGCTACTCAGGAGGCTGAGACAGGAGAATCGCTTGAACCCGGAAGGTGGAGGTGAAACCCCCCCCCCCGCCCCCCACACACACAAAAACAAAAATAATAAATAAATAAATAAACTAATCAATGTCTCTAAGCCATCTGATTGCTGATAGCCTTTCTACCTTGGTTTATCCTCCGCTTGTCTGCTTGCTTCACTCAAGGACATACACATATGCTCACTGCAAAACCGTTGACTCCCCCAAGTCCTTAGCTATTTAGAGAAACGAAAGCAAAACCTTCCAAAGTGATTTACTTTGGAGTCTCACTTCAGACTCACCCCTGTAGTTCCTTTTAGCCCTAGCTATATGGGCCTGGCTCACAAGACATATGAAACAAAAGCCATCTTCATATGAAACAAATGACATATGACATATGAAACAACATATGAAACAAAAGCCATCTGCTTTTAACATCCATCATGAAAAGTCCAATGGAACCATTAAGGTCCAACATGGACAAAGCCATCATCCCCCTAGAAATAGGCAACCTGCCTGTTCAAGCTGCTTGCAAAGGAGAAAGAATGTGTGGCATTTAGAAAATCTGAAATACACAGTCAGAAACTGAAATGAAACTTCACGCAACAGTAAAAAAACCAGATGTCGAGCAGTCATTGATGTGCAGCAATAGGAATGTCTGAGGAAATTATTAGCAGACAGAGACCTGTTGGATCCCACACTCCTTCGGGTACCGCACTGTTCGGTGGGGTTCCGCTATCCCAGGAACGGACACTGGTGCCAACTGTCTCCTCCATCCCCTGACCACAGTCAAATGAAGCCTGTCTGGCCAAATGTAACTTCAGAAGTCACTGGCTTACCACAGTAGTTCATGAACTTGTCAACGATCTCTATTTCATCCAATCACCTTACTTTGGACTCTACGGTTTTTGGTTTGCTGCCTCTGACCTCTGGAACACCTTTCCCTTCCCCATTCAGAAACATCTTCCCTGGCCTTCTAAGTCTCTTATTGCTCTACTACTTCCAAAAAGCCACTCTTGAGGATCAGTACAGCCGCCAAGATGGCAACTTTCAACACTTCCAATGGGGCCCTATGGCCTAGCAGATACCACTGAAAAGAACAGAATCAGGATGTGCTGACTGGATGTTGTCCTGGCTTTCTGGGCCTCCCATGCCAGCATAGGGAACAGCCCTGTGGCTGCCTCACAGCACACATGAGAGTAGGATGGTGGCTTTTTTTTTTTTTTTTCCCATGGAAGATATGTTCTGACTGCTGGGGTCTAGAAGATGAGTGTTTCTTCCCAGACAGAAAAGCTGTGGACTTGTTTCCCAAGAGCAACAGGGACCATTCTTAGAGTCCAGAAATAAGAAAATCTATTTGGGTTTTAGCACAAATTAATAAAAACCTATCCATTCCCCTTACTAGTTTACACCACCATTCTTTTCCCCTTTTCCCCTCCTCCTTGTCAAACAAAACATGTAAGTATGGTTAACAAAGGATGTGACAATACTAGGTACATTCTTTTCTAATTTTTAAAAGCTTTTAGAAGTAGGACTTGGGACAAGAAACATGCAAAACGATGTTCATGGGAATAGAATATCAGCCTGAATGTATATATACACTGACCTAAGAGTTCAAGACACTTTCTATCAAGAGCACCCACATATCCACTCCACTTGCCTGCCCCCAGCCGCCCCAAATCACAAAACTCGTTAAAAACAAAGTCATGCAAAACACGTAACAAATAAAATTGGCTTCAGAGGGCAGAAATCACCAGTCTGTAGTATAGCCCCCAACTACACTAGTCAAGAAACAGACCTCCTTTTTCACTTTTATCCAATAACGTAGTTTTTTTTTTTTTCCAAAATTGAAAGTACGAAATAGGAGGGGAGTGTCCCAAGAAATTAATGCAAGTTTCCTCACCTTGGAATTTCTGATCATTTAATGAAGGGAGTTCAGAGGACTAACAAAGGAAGACACAAGCAGCAAGAAGTAAATGTTAGCAGTTTTTTTTGTTTGTTTGTTTTTGTTTTTCTTTTGAGACAGGGTCTCATTCTGGAGTGAGTGCTGGAGTACAATGGTGCAATCTTGGCTCACTGCAACCTCCGCCTCTTGGGTTCAAGCGATTCTCCTGCCTCAGCCTCCCAAGTAGCTGGGATTACAGGTGCGCACCACCACATCCATTCAGCGAATGTTTGTATTATTAGCAGAGACAGGGTTTCACCATGTTAGCCAAGCTGGTCTCGAACTCCTGACCACTGGTGATCTGCCCACCTCGGCCTCCCAAAGTGCTGAGATGACAGGCGTGAGCCACCATACCTGGCCCACAATGGTCAGTTTTACATGTATTTGCCTACAGCAATGTTCAGTAAAAAATAAAACCAGTGTCTGACACTTACTAGGCTAAAACTTGTACTGGCCAAAAACTAACAGGCCAACTTAAATATAACGATATTAAGGATATTTCCAATTACCTCCTTTAACAATTCCACTTGGGTATCTGATATACACCTTAGTACAATCAAAACTGGACTTTTTCCTCTCTTGCTCC
The DNA here is from genome assembly GCF_009764315.1 of Trachypithecus francoisi. Classification (NCBI taxonomy): domain Eukaryota; kingdom Metazoa; phylum Chordata; class Mammalia; order Primates; family Cercopithecidae; genus Trachypithecus; species Trachypithecus francoisi. The sequence continues at coordinate 66,175,841 of NW_022681465.1, read as the reverse complement.
TGGCTTTCCCATCTCAATGGGAACAGCATTATCCTCTACTCATGCTAAAGATGATCCACAAGCCGAAAGTCCATGAACTATCTTTGATTCCTTCTGTTTTGCCTCCCACATCTGAACCACAAGTACCATTTGTAGAGTCTAGTTCCAACACAGATCCCACACCCACCGACTTCGGCTCATCTCCCCCGCCACCTCCCCCTTGTCAAAGTGACCAGCTCCAGTTTGGTCTCTCTTTTAACTTTTCACCTCCTACAATCCATGATCCTCCATCAAACATCCGAGGGGAATGTTTAAAAAACACAGGCTGTGATGCACTCAGCATAAGCCCTCCAACAACTTCCCACCGGACCAAGAATCAGGTTCAAACTACAAGGTGGCATATGCGAACCTTTGTAACCAGCCCTGACCACACCTCCTGAATCGTCTCCTAGTGCCCAGTGTCTTTTCTCCTGGAACACTCTATCGTTCCTGCCTGAGGGCAGATGCTTTTGCTGGTTCTTTCCTGGGAACATTCTGCCCCAGATTGTGCAGGGCTGCCCTTTTCTGACAATCCTCAGCTCAGACATTGCCTCTTTACTGAGATCTTCCTGATTTGATACTCAACATCAACCAGCCCCCTGCCCATGACACTGCCCAGCCAGCTTTCACTTCACCCTGTTTTATTTCATTGACTCGTCAGTTTCTGACACTGTGATTCCTGGATTTGCTTATTTATTGTTTGTGGTATGCTGTAAACGCTGTGAGGTAAGAACCTTGTCTGTCTTGCTTACCAACCAGTTCTCTAGCAATTAGAACAGTGTCTACCACATAATAATGATATCCCATAAATAGCACTGAAGGAACAAATATAGAATGTTTATCCACTGATCTAACAGTTCCATGACAGTCCTTGCGACTGAGGTTAAGAAGCTCACACAGATGGGAGATCTGTCTGTTTGCCAGTGTGTTCAATGTGTGAACCCTGGTCCAGTTGGAGAGACCGAGTTCTGCAACAGACCCTGTCTAGACAGATGGTTTGGGCATTTGTTTTCTTTTATATTAGCTAAAAGGGCAACAAGACTTTGTCAGTCTATTGAGAAAAAGCCAAACCCTGAAAAACTGGATGCTATGGACTCTTCTGCACTAATGTTGTTGGAGTGTTACCCTTTCCTGTAAACTGCCAATTACCGTGTGAGTTCACACATGCATCCCTTCACTGAAGCCCACGAAGGGATTTATTTACCAAAACAGGAGCATACGTTAAAGGAAGCTGTGTCACAGCATGTAAATGACCTCATTACTGCTGGAACCAAAAAGAAAACTTGACAACAGTAACTTTGCCCCATATGTGAGAAGACACAATCCAACCAGAATCTTGCTGCAGTAAGTGCTCCGGCTCTAGTTGCAAACCTTTTCTGAAACCGTTTGCTTACACCTTCTTCTTCAGAATGATCAGTAAGACATGGGTGAGCATAATGTCAGAGCTGGAAGTCCCTTAGTCATCAGACCAAAATGCTTAAGTTTATAGGTGAGAAAACAGAAGGCTAGAGAAAGGCCGCAGCAACCCGAAGGCCACAGTGCTGGGGATGGCAGAACTGAGGCAGGAACTCAGGGTCCCATCTCCCAGGACCAGTACTCTTGGGGCCTTCATAAATATCTACAAGGCACTGAGCTAAGATGGGAAACAAAGACAAAGAAGGCCCCGCCCTGCACTATTCACAATAGCAAAGATATAGAATCAACCTAAGTATCTATCAATGGCTGACTAGATAAAGAAAACGTGGTATACACCAGGCCAGGCGTGGTGGCTCATGCCTGTAATCCCGGCACTTTGGGAGGCTGAGGTGGGCGGATCACTAGAGGTCAGGAGTTCGAGGCCAGCCTGGCCAACATGGTGAAACCGCCCCCCCCCCCCGCACTAAAAATACAAAAAATTAGCTGGGCATGGTAGCAGGTACCTATAGTCCCAGGTATCTGGGAGGCTGAGGCAGGATAATCGCTTGAACCCGGGAGGCAGAGGTTGCAGTGAGCTGAGGTTGTACCACTGAACTCCAGCCTAGGGGACAGAGTGAGACTTCATCTCAAAAAAAAAAAAAGAAAAGAAAAGAAAAGGTGATATATACCATAGAATACTCCTCAGTCATAAAACAGAATGAAATCATGTCTTTTGCAGCAACACGGATGGAACCAAAGGCCATTACCTTCAGTGAAATAACTCAGGACACAAAGTCAAATACTCCATGTTCTCACTCCCAAGTGGGAGGTGAACAATGGGTGCCCATGCAGAGTGGAATAATAGACACTGGAGACTGGAAAGGGGGGAAGCGGGGTGAGAGCTGAAAAATTATCTACTGAGTACAATGTTCACTATTCAGGTGATGGGTAAGTTAAAGCCTGAACTTCATCACTATGTAATATATGCGTTGAAGAAATCTGCACCTCCATCCCCCAAATATATAAAACATTTTTAAAAAATCAAAGGCTCTGCTCTTAGTCTATTGGGGACACAACAAGCCAAATGGTAATTGGAATACGTGGGGCTCAGGCACGAATGAAGACCAGCAGAGGGTACCGCAGGAGACAGAGGAGGAGATGGCTAACCACAGAGCAGGTGGCAGGAATGTCACGGAGGCCTTCTAGAGGAGGGTGTCTTGAGGCTTGGTCTCCCAGGAAAGGTAGAAGCTAAGCGACACAGGAGAGGGGAGAAGAAACCGGGTAGTGAGTGCAGCACTCGCAAAGGCTCAGAGGTGACAGTAAGTATGGCTTTTGAAAAAGCTTGCAGTGAATTCACTCCAAATCAGGGAGGAAGAAAGCAGTAAGAAACTGGACATCAGCGATAGCTTCCAGATGGGGGTTAGTTACCAGAAAGGACAGGCCATGAGAAGCTTGCAACTTTCAGCCCTACCCCCATCTTCTGGAGTCAAGGGAGAAATGCTGGATTTTGAGTTAACAAATCATCATGCCTTCGGGATGAAGCCTTCACACAAACCCCTAGAGTATGGGGCTCAGAGAGCTTCCAGGTTGGTGAATACATCCACCTGCCAGGAGGGTGATGCACCCCCTCACCCCACCCTCCTTTACAGGGACAGAAGCTCCTGTGCTGGGAACCCTCTGGACCTCGCCTTATGCAGTTCTTCATCTGTATTCTTTATTATATAATAAACTGGTAAAAGAAAGCAGTGAGAGATGGACGCAGACAGTTCAGCAGGAATCAGATAATAAAGGGCCTCGAATGACTGACAATGTGTTCGGTAACAACCATGAAGGCAAAGTGGACCCACCAAACAGGTTTCAGCCAGTGTGTGTGTGTGCACACACATGTATGTTGTGCACCTATGTGTATGTGTGAGTAATGAAATGTGCTGTTTAGAAAGGTCCCTCTGGTGGCAGTTGGGACAGTGGATGAATGGGATAGGAATGGGGGCGATGTCCCAGGTAGTGGAGTACTATGATAGCCCAGAGGCGAAATGAAAGCAGCCTAGCCGAAAGCAGCCTGACCCGAAGTTATGGGAGTAAAGAGAGAGGGAGGCTGAGCTGCAGGATTTCAAAAGGAGCTACAGTTGATGGAACTTGGTGATTGACCGAACATGGCAGAAGGGAGCAGGAAGTGCTTCAGGTGACTCCAAGATGACCAGCTGTCCCGGTCTACCTAGGACGGAGGGTTTCCCAGGATTTTCAGTGAGAAACCAGGGGAAGTTCTAGACAAACCAGGATGGTTGGTCACTCCCATTGAATCTCATCAAACTTCCAGCTTGGGCAAACTTTGGGGACGGGGAGATCTGGAGCACTGGAGTGGGTTCAGTGCTATGGAAAGGGATGCGCTAAGTTTTAGGCATGATGTGAAATATCCAACATGGAGACATCCTGCAGGCAGTGGGCACAAAATTCAGGGGGCTCAGGAGAGAGCTGAGGGCTCAGACACAGACTTGGGAGATGTCACCAGGTAGGACAATGTAAGTTTGCCCAGTGGCCATCAGGGCTCACGAGAGAGCTGAGGGCTCACACACAGACTTGGGAGATATTACCATGTAGGACAATGTGAGTTCACACAGTGACCAAGGGGGCTTCCTGGAAAAGGACCATCCTCAGGCTGCCTCTGATGCAGACATGAGGGCTCATCAGGGAGATGTTCTGAGTGTGACGCTCCTTCTGAGTTTTCTACCTGTTTCTGCAGATGCAGATCCGGGCAGCCTGCATGAGGTCTCTGCTGAACCACTTACAGAGGAGGCATAGGAAAAGGGTCTGGTACTGTACAGGGTAGATTACGATTCCTAGGGAAATACTACAAATGTACCCATAGACATTCCCGTGCCAGTCATGAATAAACTGTCCTGCTTGGCAAGTGGTAGGATTCTTTTTTTGTTATGTGACTACATTTGGTTGTATTCATTTTCAACATGTAGCATTACAAAAATACATTACGTTCTATATAAGCAGATTCGCAAAACCTCTCATCTTAGAGGAGTAAAGATCTTTGCTAAGAAGATAATGAGGAACTCTGAATTCATGTGTAAAATAGTTTGTCTACGTCCTAGGAGAGTCTGTTTCAGAGGATAAATCCAACTTTGTCTTTTTAAATAGTAATCTGCTTATATATGTATTATTGTGAGTTAATGTTTTATAGAAAATACCATTTTTAAAAAAGAAAAATTTGTTTAAAGGAGATATATCTCCTGTTGCTCTATTAAGAGGGAACCGGATGGAAAAGGCAAGACTGAGGGTTTATTTTAATGGAACATTTTCTTAGAACAAGTAACAGTCTATGAAAAAGAAGTGCCTGACAAACAAAAATGGTCTGAATGCTTCTGAGCTTTTCTGTCATTTATTAAGTTTTTGCAGCTATATTAAATCATTATAAAGGCAGAAATGGAAAAATACATGTTTAATGTCCCATTATTCAAATGGAACAAAATATTCCCCCCTAAAGGCTTAAGAGGTAAATAGGCATTTTCTGTTTTTCTGGAAATTCCATTTTAGCATGACCTTGGTCTCTGTCCTGGAGTAAAAATAAAAATCCCAAGAACCTAAACAGTCTTGTGTGAAGGTCTATTGGTTCCAATTCGGGTGCCACCAGAATGTGGGGGAAAGCTGTGAAAATCTACTTTTTGCCAACCCTACTAATCCTGGGCAAGTGCACCTAATAAAGATAATTTTATGGTTGAACAGGGTGCTAAAATATTTGAGCCTGAGAAAACGTGTGGTCCATTCTGATTTACCAAGGCAAAAGGTATGACCTGGTGCCAAAACTCAGAATATGAATTATAAACAGTTACAAACAATGCAAATTCCAGATGGCAAGTCTCCCCTTTCTATAGGCATATGACTTTTTTTTTTTTTTTTTTTTTTGAGGCGGAGTCTCGCTCTGTCGCCCAGGCTGGAGTGCAGTGGCCGGATCTCAGCTCACTGCAAGCTCCGCCTCCTGGGTTTACGCCATTCTCCTGCCTCAGCCTCCCGAGTAGCTGGGACTACAGGCGCCCGCCACGTCGCCCGGCTAGTTTTTGTATTTTTAGTAGAGACCGGGTTTCACCGTGTTCGCCAGGATGGTCTCCATCTCCTGACCTCGTGATCCGCCCGTCTCGGCCTCCCAAAGTGCTGGGATTACAGGCTTGAGCCACCGCGCCCGGCCAGGCATATGACTTTTTAAAAAAATACCCTAAAGGCAATGGATCACAGTTTGGTTATTTTCACTCTTTCATGTATACCTCATAGGATGTTTGACCTTGAGCATAAAAACTAGGCAAAGGAACTCTGATATGTGTAGTCTTCAAATAGCGAATCCAGAAGTTCAATCATAATTAAATTTATTAATAGAATTATTATGCTTAATTAAGGTGAGCAGAGGATGAGTAATCTCTTAAAAGTTTAGGTTTTGTTTGTTTTTGAGACAGTCTCACTCTGTTGTCCAGGATGAAGGGTAGTGGTGCGATTCTTGGCTCACAGCAACCTCCGCCTCCCAGGTTCAAGTGAGTCTCATGCCTCAGCCTCAGCCTCCCGAGTAGCTAGGATTACAGGCATGTGCAACCATGCCCAGGTAAGTTTTGTATTTTTAGTATTTTTGGTTTTGCCACGTTGGCCAGACTGGTATGAACTGGCATCAAGGGATCCACTTGCCTCGGTCTCTCAAAGTTCTGGGATTATAGGACTGAGCCACTGTACCTGGCCCTTTGTTCGTTTTAAAATCATTCCAAATTATTTCCACTGTGTCCTAGGTCAAATGAAGGCCTATTCTTTGGACTGTATGTGAGATTCAACCTTCTTTGGTACTTTAAACCTTCAAATGATTAAGGGAACCAATACCCACTACCTTATTTTGCTCACATTAGGCCTTCTGTGTATGCACAATCTAATCATTAGGGAAGAAATCCTATCAAGATAGAGTACGCACTGATAAGTAACACATTATAATACTTTCACAGCCCTTAATTTGGAAGAGGTATATATTATAATCTTTTTTTTTTGCCCTTAATCCTTTTTGGGGAACTCATAAAATTGGTAGCAAATCATTGATGGAGACATCAATTTTTTTCTTATTCACACATTCTATTTACAAATAATGCCTTCTCTGTGTCCAACTTTATGAAGATCACCCCACTCCTCAAATGAAGGAACATAACCTCTTGAGACAGGGGTTACTGTAATGCTTTTCAACCCACTGTACATTTGGCTACAATGGCAGAAATCACACTTACTCCCAGGGCACCACTTCTCAGCAGACAAAACTCAACTTGATACTTTTTGGTTTGTTTTTTTGAGACAGGGTCTTGCTCTGTCACCCAGGATGAAATGCAGTGGTGCAATCTTGGCTGTAACCTCTGCCTCCCAGACTCAAGCGATCCTCCCACTCAGGTCCCCAGCCAATTTTTTCTATTTTTGGTACAGACAGGGTTTCACCATGTTGCCCAGGTTGGTCTCACACTCTTGAGCTCAAGCTATCCACCATCCTTAGCTTCCCAAGGTGCTGGGACTACAGTCACCAGCCGCCACGCCTGGCCTCAACGTGATACTCCTACACCCATTTTGATCTTTATAACTTTCTCTTTCATCTCTAAAGCTTGTCTTCTGAGTGAGAGAAGAAACCACTCAGCATACACATCAGCAATTTATCGTTTCAACTGCAGCCTGCAGGAATATCTAGGAGGATTCTTGGAATGAACATGTCTACCCTAAAGAAATGTAATTCTCATAAGACAGAATGTTGCTGCTAATGAGGGAGACCATTTGAGGCTAGAAGCTTACCCCTTATCATTCAGAATACACCTAAAGGCAAAGCGGGTGTGGTAACCAACCTTGACCCTCAGAGCTGGATTTCAGAGTATCAGAGATTTTTGTCAAGCTTCCAAACTTCCCTAGAATTCAGCAATGTAGTAACATGATCCCATGAAAATATCACTAATTTTGAACTGCTAAAAATAAAAGCAGATGCTTCCCAGTGTACTGAATACCCTTCCTGTGTAATACTGAGGCTTAGATGTTTGTGATGTCAACTGCCATCAGGAATTCTTGGCCTTGCAGCAGCAATTCCACCGGTGACAGCAGTGATAAATAATGATGCAGCTAAGTACTTTATCTGGACCTCACATGACTCAAATTTTAACACAGAAGGCTTGAGTTTTCCACTTAGGATCGCTTGACTAGCTCTTTATTTATGTAGGATAAAATGACTGGAGCTTTTTTGTCATTCTCCACCGATCACTTTTGTTAATGCATTTGTTGGCTTCTCAATGCGAGGTCACCTTAGATCTATTTTTTAAACCTTAAAAGCAACTTCAAACAATATTTCTTTTAAAATTCTGGTTCTGAGCCCAGCTTGTATTTCCCACATGGGGTGGGCTGCAAAAACAAACACAATACATAAAATTCTGGTTCCGTAATCAAACCAAACCTTACCCGTGCCAGGCAGTCACTCGACTGGAAGTCCGTCTTCCCACCTTTTGAGAGGCGGCGTCTGTCATTGCTTGTGGTCAGAGGAGCATCTGTCTTTGGAATTCTATGCTCTGTCCCTCTGTCCACTTCCGACCTCTCTAGATGGGGTCCAGCCACCTCCTTGAGAGAATCTGGGCCATTTTCTAGCTGAAAGACACGGCCATTTCCAAGTTCAGGGTCAGGGCCGTTCTCCAGCTCAGTGCTGGGGTCACTGGACACCTCACGGCCAATGCTGCCCTTGGATTCTTCAGGGGCCTTGTTGGCAGGAGGCCTGGAGATGACCCCAAACTTTCTGGCTCGTTTTCCCTTTTTCGCAGTTCGGTCACCCAGCTCCAAGGTAGGTGTTTCTCCTGGTTCAGAGCTGTTGCTACTGTTGCCATTATAAGTGGAGTGGGCTTTGTGCTTAAAGCGACGCAGCATGATCAGGTAGATAAAGCCGCCATTCCAGCACTGCTCAGCCAGGTAACTGCAACAGACAGAGAGGTGCCAGTTAGAACCCCACGCACCCTTCCTGGACAGCACAGCAGACAGAGACATTCAAGGGTCCACCCAAGTGACAACAAGTCGGCCGATGGACCGAGGTATTGAGCTTCCTAAAGAGATTCACCACCCGATTCACTCTTTTCATCTGTCATAATTGATGCAAACCATTACTCCCAAACTCCCAAAACAAACACAAAACCCCATGAACTAGAAATGACTAATTTAAGTACCACAGGATCAGGAGTTGGAGAAGGATTTTTCTAGGACCAGAGCCAATGCTAACATATCACTAAAAAATAATACACTTCTTCACTCCCACCATTTCTTGCATTGGAATTATGCTAGGCTCCCATCCATATAGTTCCAATGGAATGAAACTCTGAGTCCCCAGGGTAAAACATGGATAGAGTGGATTAGGGGAAGTACAAAGTTCTGCTCTTAGGAGCAAATAATCAACAGCACAACAACAGGAGCCTATGCCTCACTGAGTAGGGGTAACAGGCAGTGACTGGTATTAAAAGCCAACTGATGGATGGGTACAGTGGCTCACACCTGTAATCCCAGCACTTTGGGAGGCCCACTGGGCAGACTGCTTGAGCCCAGGGGTTTGAGACTAGCTTGGGTGACATAGCGAAACCCCGTCTCTACTAACAATGCAAAAATTAGTCCAGTGTGGTGGTCCGTGCCTCTGTAATCCCAGCTGCTCGGGAGGCTGAGGTGGGAGGATCACTTGGGCCTGGGAGACAGAGGCTGCAGTGAACCGAGATCACGCCACTGCATTCCAGCCTGGGTGACAGAGTGAGACCCTGTCTCCAAAAACACAAAACAAATAGGCAACTGGCTAAGTAGGCGCTGGTGGCAACCGTACACTGTGTTGAATGAGGATCGGGCTCATGTCGTAGTAACAGTCCTAGTTTGGGATGATCATAGCACACATGGAGTGTCATTTCCAGTCTGGACATCACATTAGGAGGAGCACTGACAATGTGGAAAACACATAGACAAAGGGGGACCAGGACAAAAGGCTGTTGGAGACCATGTCAACCAGGAACGGCTGGAGGAATAAGGGACACTCAGCATGGAGAAGACAAGGGTCAGGGTCAGTCGCTTTTTCATATTTGAGGGCTGGCAGATATTTAGAAGCAGGAAATAATATAAAAGGAGATACGGTATGTGAAGCGTGACACATGATAACTGCTCCAGATCTTAAAGAACGACAAGAAAATACAACATCAAATGAAATGAGTAATTAGGGGTATTCAGGACCAGATCATCAAAGCTTTGGCAAAGAAAACCCTTGCGCAAAGTCAGGAAACCAGGCTGGGCTGGACCCTCCACTTGTGCTACCTAAGATAAAGCAGCACAAATCCCTGATGAACCCAGGAAAACACCTTCCCCACTGGAATCTTGCCACATTCTACACGTCACTCATTCCTAAGCAAAAGTGTCAACAACCAAATCCTTCAGAAATCAGATCTGCTTCTGGATCTTATACACCCACGCAGTAAAAGCCTGGGACTACATGCAATGCTGCCTCTGAAGAAATGATGACTGCAGGTAAATAGACATTAACATGCCTTCTGTGATCTTGTCATCAGGAAAATCAGACCTGAGAGCTGGGGCAGCCATTACATTACATGGGAAGGAGGCCAGGTCATAAAGGCCTCCTCTCATCTCATAGTGAGCTTTCACTTAGGTAGCAGGCAAGGGAGTGGGAAGGAGAGGTGACCACATGTGCTTGAAATGCACTAAATTCTGGCTCAAAGGCATATATTCCCCATACCTAATGGTCACGTTAATTGAATGACAGTGACTGTCTAACTAAAGGAGAGAATAATTCTGAATTTTTGCCATGGAATAAAGTGAACAACAACAACAAAAAAGGGACTCATGACTCAAACACGAACCAAACTCAATAAAATCCTTCTTTGATCCCAGGCTAGAAACCATACATGTATAAAACCAGACAGATAAAAGATGCCAGGTCATCCTGTGAAATACGGAGGGACAAAGAGGCATTGAGACCATCCATAAGGCCAGGTGCCGTAGATCATGCCTGTAATCCTTGCACTTCGGGAGGCTGCGGCAGGAGGATAACCTGAGGTCAGGAGTTCCAGACCAGCCTGGCCAACATGGTGAAACCGTCTCTACTAAAAATACAAAAGTTAACCAGTCGCTGTGGTGCGTGGCTGTAGTCTCAGCTGCTCAGAAGACTGAGGCACGAGAATCACTTGAACCCGAAAGGCAGAGGTTGCAGTCAGTTGAGACTGTGCCACTGCACTCCAGCCTGGGTGTCAGAGCAAGACTCCATCTCAAAAAAAACAAACAAACAAAACACCATCCACTAGTCTCGAAAATAAAAATTAAACCTGTCTCTCAGCACAATTTTTCTTTTTCCTTTTTTTTTTTTTTTTTTGAGATGGAGTCTCACTCTGTCACCAGGCTGGAGTACAGTGGCACGATGTTGGCTCACTGCAACCTCTGCCTCCCGAGTTCAAGTGATTCTCCTGCCTCAGCCTCCCAAATAGCTGGGACTACAGGCATGTGCCAACACACCCAGCTAATTTTTGTATTTTTAGTAGAGACGGGTTTCACCATGTTGGCCATGATGGTCTCGATCTCTTGACCTTGTGATCCTCCTGCCTCAGCCTCCCAAAGTGCTGGGATTACAGGTGTGAGCCACCGTGCCCAGCACAATTTTTCCATAATGTATAGATTTCATTTCTTTGCATTGTAAACATTTTTTCCATAGTGGAAAAATCCATGGAAAGGTATAAAATCCTAAAAGTAGATAGCTAGGCTGTATTTAAAATTTAAAATACACGTGCGCTACTATTTAAAACACACATGCTCAGATGTCATGAAAAACAGTGCAGGGCATAAACACAAGACCAGATTGAAAGTGGGACACCCAAATCCTCATTCTGGCTTTGACCTAACCATTAAAACAATGGCAACTGTTTTCCATCACACCTGATAACTGGGTCTTCCATTTCCATCACTGATGAACAGATCAACAAATGTTGATATATCCATATAATAGAATATTATGTCAGTAAAAAGGAATAAATTATATGCCACAACATGGGTGAAGCCTGGAAACATTATGTAAAGTGAAAGAAATCAGACCACAAAAAGCTCTGTGTTGTATGATTCCATTATATGACATGTCCAGAACAGGCAAATCCATAGAGACAGAAAGATTAGTGCTTGCCAGGAGCTGGGGGAGAGGGGAATCGGGACTCACTGCTAATAGATCCAGGGTTTTGGAGGGTGAAGGAAATGTTCTGGAATTAGTGATGATTGCACAACCCAGCACTAAAACTCACTGAAATGTACACTTTAAAATGGTGAATTTTCTGTTATGGGAATTGTGTCTCAATTTTTTTTTTTTTTTTTTTTTTTTTTTTTTGAGACGGAGTCTTGCGCTGTCACCCAGGCTGGAGTGCTGTGGCCGGATCTCAGCTCACTGCAAGCTCCGCCTCCCGGGTTCACGCCATTCTCCTGCCTCAGCCTCCCGAGTAGCTGGGACTACAGGCGCCGCCACCTCGCCCGGCTAGTTTTTTGTAGTTTTAGTAGAGACGGGTTTCACCGTGTTAGTCAGGATGGTCTCGATCTCCTGACCTCGTGATCCGCCCGTCTCGGCCTCCCAAAGTGCTAGGATTACAGGCTTGAGCCACCGCGCCCGGCCGTGTGTCTCAATTTTCAAAAAACAGTGACTACAGTATTATTGGGCAAATTTTGAGTTCATAGTGAATAGTATTATTATGGGTAAATTTTGACTTCATCGTTTGAGTAGGTGCCTTATAGACACGATTTACCCAAGAACTATCTTAACAGAAGATGAAAGTGCAACTTGGAAATATTAATCAGCTTGCCCAAATTCACATCACTGCTGAGCAGCAGATCCAAACCTGCCTGATCCCAAAGCCCACACTCTTCCAACTCCCACTGTGCAATTCTCTTTACGTCACTGTCAACCCTGCACTTTAGTTTCCTGCACTTTAGACACCTCACACTGAGAAGTGTCTGAGGGTGTTAAAATGGATCATCTTGTTTGTTTTCACATTCTAATAATTGTGAATGCTAGTTTCCCAGGAAGAATTCTGGGAATAAGAGGAGCGAGCCATCCCAACAGTATTGATCTGGTACACAGCACAAAACATAAACCTGGAAAAAATAGATTTTTTTTTTTTTTTGAGACAGAGTCCCACTCTATTGCCCAGGCTGGAGTGCAGTGGCGTGATCTCAGCTCACTGCAACCTCCAACTCCTGGGTTCAAGGGGTTCTCCGACCTCACCCTGCCACGTATCTAGGATTACAGGTGACCACCACCACGCTCGGCTAATTTATTTGTATCTTAGTAGAGATGGGGTTTCACCATGCTGGCCAGGCCGGTCTGGAACTCCTGACCTCAGGTGATCCACCCACCTCAGGCTCCCAAAGTGCTGGAATTACAGGCGTGAGCTACCGCTCTTGGCCAGAAATACTCATTTTAGCTCCAAGCTGTCCTAGGCCTCCAAAACATTTACGATCATCCTGAAAAAGATTTAGCTTGGAGACAAAGTTCATTTAAAATTGCTTTTTGGGAATCGATTTTTTATTAAATATGTTAAATCTCTAAACAACATGAGGAGTGGTATGCAGAGACCTTTTCAGTATCAAAAAAGCTGGCCTATTGATTCAGAGTATAGGAACTTAAACATCTTTCTCCCCTGTGCTCTCATGGAAGTTCCAAGAACCTTGGAAGGTGTCTGAGACAGTATTTTACTTCTTCTGCAGGGTCCATTCTTGGCAAAATGACAAAGCCAAGAGGAGTTTATCTTGAGTTCAGCACCATCTCCCTGTCCTCTCCAGCTTCCTGGCAATAAATAAGACCCTGTCACCTTAAAGGAACTGTATGACAGGTTATTTTATTCCTTCCTGGACACTGAATTTTCTAAGGTCTTCCTGCAGACAAAGGACAATGAATGAATTATGGATGCTGCAGCAAGCTGGTGAGAAAGAGACTTTAAGTAGGGGGTACTTTTCTCAGAATTTTTTTTTTTTTTTTTTTGAGATGGAGTCTCGCTCTGTCGCCCAGGCTGGAGTGCAGTGGCGCGATCTCGGCTCACTGCAAGCTCTGCCTCCTGGGTTCACGCCATCCTCCTACCTCAGCCTCCCGAGTAGCTGGGACTATAGGCGCCCAACCACCATGCCCAATTAATTTTTTGTATTTTCAGTAGAGACAGGGTTTCACCATGTTAGCCAGGATGGTCTTGATCTTCTGACCTTATGATCCACCTGCCTCGGCCTCCCAAAGTGCTAGGATTACAGGCGTGAGCCATTGCGCCCGGCCCAGAATTCTTTAAACCACCTTCAACATAAGGCCTCCACATTCTCTGTCCATGTGTATTTAAATGATTTACCTAACTTTTCCAGCCCCTTCTGACTAATTAATACACTCAAGTCCCTTTTTCTGTTCAGTAGGATTCTTACCCAACATTAGAATCATTACACTAAACTCTGAAGTCAGTATTTGAGAAAGAAATGGAATATAATCACGTCCTCTAGAAAAATAGAAGGCTTCCCTCTCCATAAACAGGTATGATTAGTCTTTCAGACACTTCTCCTTCACATATTTTTTTAATTTGCAATTTTCCTTTGGTGTACAAAATTATTAATTAAGATTTATTTGACTTTGACCTTTGCAGGATGACTTTAAGACAAATGGAAAGACCAGGGTATCCAGAAATGACGTTCTGAGTTCTAGCCTAGAACCTTCCCTTTGAAATCTATTGTAGTTCTAAGAGACACAGTATTGCTCCGTTGCCCAGGATGGAGTGCAATGGTGTGATCTCAGCTCACTGCAGCCTCCGCCTCCCAGTTTCAAGTGATTCTCCTGCCTCAGCCTCCCAAGTAGCTTACAGATGCACACCACCATGCCTAATTTTTTGTATTTTTAGTAGAGATGGAGTTTTGCCATGTTGGCCAGGCTGGTCTCGAACTCCTGGCCTCAAGTGATCTGCCCACCTCAGTCTCCCAAAGTCCTGGGATTACAGGAGTGAGCCACTGCGTCTGGCCAGTTGTAGCTCTACCTCACCAGACCTCTTCTGGACACACCACTTCCTCCTCCTTTTCCTACAAAAGGTGCCTTATCTGAAAGAAAGTTTTGAGCGACTCCTCTGTTCCTTGACGCTCTATCATAATTCTGGAGTCTGGGCTTTCCAAGGGAGGGAGTCCTGGGAAGAGGTTGGCAGGTGAGGGTGGGGGCTTAGAAAAGACAGAGGAATAAAGCTGCCTGGAGTTTAAAGACCAATAAAGACAAGAAAATAGATGAGAGAGGGGCAAATACAGGGAGACGTCAGAAGGCTGAAGACATACATAATTTATCTGTGCCTGGACTCTATTAAAAGAGGGCTTGAGGCAGTTGTATAGTTTTGATATTTGACTGGTTTGCCAAAACCTTTGGAAAAAAACAATTTCCAGGTACCTCTGAAAATCATCTTGGGTGTTCAGCCATCGATTATTGATGCCTGGCACACCGTGTGAACCCATGGCAGGTGCTGCCAAGCTGAACCGTGGGTGCCTATATGTGCAATTCAAAGTAACTTGGGGCCAGATGCCGTGGCTCATACCTTCATACCTGTAATCTCAGAGCTTTTGGAGGCCATGGTAGAAGGGTCGCTTGAGCCCAGGGGTTCAAAACCAGCCTGGGCAACATGGCAGGAAGCAGTCTCTACTTTAAAAATATATATATATTGGCCAAGCGCATTGGCTCATGCCTGTAATTCCAGCACTTTGGGAGGCCAAGGCAGGTGGATCATGAGGTCAGGAGTTCGAGACCAGCCTGACCAACACGCTGAAACCCCGTCTCTACTAAAAATACAAAAATTAGCCTGGCGTAGTGGTGTGTGCCTGTAATCCCAGCTACTCAGGAGGCTGAGGCAGGATAATTGCTTGAACCCGGGAGTCAGAGGTTACAGTGAGCCGAGATGGCACCAGGGCACTCCGGCCTGGGCAACCGAGTGAGACTCTGTCAAAAAAAAAAAAAAGGAAGGAAGGGAAGGAAGGAAACTTGTATCACCACCACTGGGCACTGGCTTGTACTACAATGCCATAAACACAAGAGAATTCTGAAGACTTTTCACTGAAGCAGGCACTCTTATTTCACTGGAGTATGTCAGGTCCCTACACAGACAACAGGAGAATAAACATCCACAAGGGGATGTTTACAGATGAGTTATTACTACAGGATCTGAGTTTATAGGATGGTACTAGCCGCTAATAGTCACCTTGCTGGACACACAGGACAGACAGAGAGCCATTAATTGTTCGTGCCCAGGATTTTCCCTCCGTTAAGAAGTAATGGGAGGCTACAAAGCTGTTTGCGGTCTTTTGAAAACCTGCTAAGCCTAATTAGAGAACTGTCTGATGCTGTAAATCTACAGGTTCCCAGAGAACAACTGATTGAGAGGAAGTGTTAAATCTATATAGATTAATTTCCCAGGGAAGTCTTGGCTGAGAAATGGGGGCAAGTTTGGACAGTCCCATAAGAGGGATGGGACCCAGGTTGCCAAGGGCACTCTCTCGGGTGTTGCCTCCCCACTACATTCCACAAGCCTCCCTTGACAGAATCAAATTGTCCTTAGGGGACTCAAGCTGGAATTTTTTTGGCTGAATATGGTCTAGTAAGAGTGACTGACATCCTAGCCTGAGCAGCACAGTGAGACTCCATCTCTACAAAAAATGAACAGGTGTAGTGGTGCACACCTGTAGTCCCAGCTACTTGAGAGCCTGAGGCAGGAAGATCACTTGAGCCTAGGAGATCAAGGCTGCAGTTAGCCATGATTGTGCCACCGCACTCCGCCCTAGGTGACAGAGTAAGACCTTGTCTCAAAAAAAAAATGAGTGACTGATACCTTCGGTGTGCTCATAATACCTTCCCTGAAGATAATCGACTTCTTTGCTAGTACAGAAAGGGAGAGAGAGAGAGAGCCTTGTTCAGATGGAGGCAGACAGACAGGGCTTAGATACACGAGGCTTTGAAAATAGGTCAGAGTCTAGGCCTAGGAGTAGATGTGACTAGAACAGTGCATTCCAACTGCTCACTGAAGGAACAGACTGAGGAAACCACTTTCTACTACTTCTCACCTCCTCTACTCAGCATAAATGGCTGGGGCGGAGCACCACTTCCCTCCTCTCCCTTATCTGGAATCTAGAGCAGGGAATATGATATGGTTTGGCTGGGTGCCCACCCAAATCTCATCTTGAATTGTAGCTCCCATAATTGCACATGTCATGGGAGGGACCTGGTGGGAGATAATTGGATCACAGCAGTAGGTGTTTCCCGTGCTGTTCTCATGATAGTGAACAAGTCTCAAGAGATCCGATGGTTTTATAAAGGGGAATTCCCCTGCACATGCTCTCTTGCCTGCTGCCATGTAAGATGTGACTTTGCTCCTCATTCACCTTCTACCATGATTGTGAGGCCTCCCCAGCCACACGGAACTGTGAGTCCATTAAATCTCTTTCCTCTATAAATCACCCAGTCTTGGGTGTGTCTTTATTAGCAGCGTGAAAAACTAATACAGAATACAAATAAACAAAAATGTCTTCTTCATTACAAAATGTGTACATTTAATTATTTTTATCACAAAATTTAGATTGGAAGACACATGCTGAGTGAAGAAATAATTCGGGTAAATATTTGAGATTTTTTTTTTTTTTCTGACCAATGATACATTATCAGTCATTCACACCCCATTCAGATTATCAACTACCAAAACTTGTTACCATTACATAGTTTATTTTTTGTTTCTGAGACAGGGTCTCACTGTGTCTCTGGAATGCAGTAGCACCATCATGGCTCACTGCAGCCTCGACCTCCCAGGCTCAAGCAGTCCTCCTGCCTTGGTCTCCCAAAGTGCTGGCATTACGGGTGTGAGCCACCACACCCAGGCACCGCATAGTTTAGCAGTGGAATTTAAGTCACACTCATCTATCCACCAGGACAGAGATCCATATTGCCCTGAAGGAACTGGGGCTTGGGGAGCCAGTGCAAATATGCTGATACTCTGGATACTGCTATTTCAGTCAGTAATGAATGCTTTTCATCTTTGAGCCAGGAGTCTGTCTTCTGCCAACATCCATAAAACCCTGGTGCATTAGCTTGGTGGCTTACTAGTAAAATCATAGTTCTTGACGTATAATGGGAAAATACACAAAATAAGTCAGTTTATAATTGGTCTTTTCCCCAACATTAAGCCTGTAAAAGGAGCTCAATGACATTTTATTCTTGATACCAATGATTAATATAAACCAATATGCATCTTAAAAATCAAACCAATACTGAAAATAAATTTTTTTTTTTCTTTTTTGTGAGACAAAATCTCACTCTGTAACCCAGCCTGAAATGCAGTGCTGCAAGCATAACTGACTGCAGCCAGCCGGGTGCAGTGGCTCACGCCTGTAATCCCAGCACTTTTGGAGGCCGAGGTGGGCACATCACCTGAGGTCAGGAGTTAGAGACCAGCCTGGCCAACATAGTGAAACCTCATCTCTACTAAAAATACAAAAATTAGCTGGGCGTGGTGGTAGGTACCTGTAATCCCAGCTACTCAGGAGGCTGAAGCAGGAGAATTGCTTGAACCCAGGAGTGGAGGTTGCAGTGAGCCAAGATGGCACCACTACATTCTAGCCTGGGTGACCGAGTGAGATTCCGTCTCAAAACAAAATGACACAAAACAAACCTAACTGCAGCCTTGAACTCTTGGGTTCAAGTGATCCTCTTGCCTCAGCCTCCCAAGTGGCGCAGGCCACCACTCCCAGCTATTTTAATTTTTATGTAATAGAAATGGGGTCTTGCTATGTTGCCCAGGCTGGTCTCAAACTCCTAGCCTCAAGTGATTCTCCTGTCTCAGCCTCCCGAAGTTCTGGGATTACAGGCATGAGCCACTGAGTCCAGCTGAAAATAAATTTCTCTTTAAGACAGAACAGAGGTAGGATTATATTAAGAGGAGTAAGAAAGAGATATTTTACTCTATGGTTGCATAACACTAATTAAATTCAGGATACCAGCTTCTAAGGCAGCAGTTACATTTGTGTCAATCAGCATTACGTGTCCATCCTCCACCTTTCCCTGGTTAAATTCCACCTCTTGCACTCATTGGACCATTAGCTGCAATATCCCTCTGTGCTGAAGCAGAGCTAGTTCTTTTTCTGTTTACTGCTATGAGCTCCTAGATTTAAGGAGTACAAAGAGGGAGAACAACAGAAAACACCAGATAAAAAGCAGCTAAATGATATGATCAATGAAAAAAAATATTTTGACCTCTATGCAACAAAGTATCACCGACTTTCATATTGATCTTGAAAGTTCACATCTCAAACGATCACAAATGAGTTAAATTCACAACTCTTATAACGAAGTAACTCCACCATAGGATGTACTGCACATTTCAACTCTAATAAAGCATCACAGGAAGGGAATAACAGAGTGGCCTTCCTATCACGTCAGCTTACACGAAGATTTGGTTTCCTCAAAGGTTTTCATGTACCTCCTTTCTGCATGAATCAATAAAAGCTTTTTATAGCACCCATACACCTGTTGGAAATAGGAACTCAGAAGCTAAATGAAGCAGAAAATGCTTGATCAACGATCTGAACTGATTTTATAAAATGTACTGCAGAGATACTGGCCCTAAAGAGAGAATCTCTAGGCTTGTATTTGCCAGTGATTGCATTTCTTTATTAAATTATTGTGAGTGGATCAAGGTTTCTTATAATTCTCTAAGATTTACCTGCAGTCTATACACCATCAAATTAGAACTCTAGCCACACAGCTCTACCACACAACTTATCTTGATGAGGTTGGCCACATTTTCCCGGAGGGGTGGTACGACAGGGAGTGCTGGGAAAGTCAGTCTTTGCTGTACGTGATCGAGTCAGTCTCACCTCATCAGGGAACTGAGGAGCATCAGAACACGTACGTAGGAACTCATTTTTTCCTCTTGACATAATGCTATCTTTTCTGGTCAGAAAATTACTAGTTGTTCATTACAAATTCACTCACTCATTATTCATTCAAATAGATATTGAATACCTGCTACAAGCTAGGCACTGTTCTAGGCATTCGAGGACACAGAAGTGAACCAAGATTCCTGTCTTTGTGGAGCTTACAATCTAGTGGGGGCAAACAGACAAACAATACACCTATGAAAGTAAGCATCCAACTATAAGGTGTGTTAGAAAGTGAGATGGGCTATAAGAAATAGAAAACACAGAAAAGGCCGGGTGCTGTGGCTCACATCTGTAATCCCAGCACTTTGGGAGACTGAGGCGGGTGGATCATTTGAGCTCAGGAGTTCAAGATCAGCTTGGGCAACATGGTGAGACCCCCATCTCCATAAAATTAGGCAGGCGCAGTGGTGTGCACCTCTGCTCCTAGCTACTTGGGAGGCTGAGGCTGAAGAATCGCTTGATCCTGGGAGGCAGAGGCTGCAGTGAAGCAAGATCGCGCCATTGCACTCCAGCCTGGGCAATGGGAGTGAAACCCTAAACAAAACACTCAACAGGCTACAAAGGTTCCAGCATGCGAAGGGTTGGAAGTCAGGTTGAAATTTTAAATTCTGCAGTTAGAGTAGCCCCACTGGGAAGAATACATTGAAAAAAGACTTGAAGAAGTCAAAGAGTTGGCTGTGCAGCTACCTGGGAGAAGAGTGTTCCAGACAGAGGGAACGGCTGGCGCAGAAGTGGTCAACTGGAATCATACCTGCTGTGTTGGTGAAACACCAAGGAGGCCTTTGTAGCTGCGAAGTAGTGAGTGAGGAGTAATAGGAGGTAAGTTAGGAGAAGTAACAGAGACCCATTTATGCAAGGACTTGTAGTAGGCTGTTGTTAAAGACTTTTGTGCAAACTGGGGAGCTACTGAGTTTTGAGCAGAGGAATAATGTGAAATGCATTACATTTTAACACGACCTCTTTATTTCTGTGTTGAGAACAGACTATGATTGGGCAAGATTAGAAGCAGAGAGACCAGAGAGAATAACATCTACAGGAATTCCAGCGAGAGAAAAGGTGGCTCACTGTAGAATAGCGGTGAAAGTGGTATGAAATGGCCAGAATCATCATCAATGATGAAAGTGGTGACAACAGCTTTTGCTATTTGATTGGATACGGGATGTGGAGTCAAGACGGTACTATGGTTTTAGTGTATGTGTCCCTCCAAAATCCCAGTGTTGGAACTTAAATCCCAATGTGATAGCATTAAGAGGTGAGGTATTTAGGATGTAATTATACCATGGGGTCAGATGCCTTGTGAATGGGATTAGCTACCTAATAAAAGGACTGGAGGAACTAGCAAGGCCTCTTCTGTTCTTCCATTCTTCCTACTATAAGAGGACACAGCGTTTATCCCCTCTGGAGGATGCAGCAACAAGGTGCCATCTTGGAAGCAGAGACCACACCCTTACTAGACACCAAGCTTGCTAGTGCCTTGATCTTGGGCTTCCCAGACTCCAGAACTGTGAGAAACAAGTTTCTGTTTTTATGAATCACCCAATCTGTGGTATTTTTATTATAGCAGCATGAATGGACTGAGACAGGTGGTATCTAGGTGTCGGAGCACCTGAAAGGATGGAGTGAGCAGTCATCACCTGAAGCTGTAGAGCAGCTTTCTGGGGAAGGGTCTATCTGACCTATTCTGAATGCATAAATCTGTTCAGAAGTTCTGGACACCTTGAGTTTGAGATGCTCATGTGGTAGTTGTGAGGCAGCTGGATATCTGAATCCGGATTTGGGGGCAGCAGACTGGTCTGGAGATAAAAGTGTGGGAAGTGTCAGCATGTTGATGGTGAAGTCTCCTGAAGATAAATACCTTTAGGGGGATTTCCTAGGTCAAAGGTCTTACTGGGTCATAAGCACCTTCAAATTCTTTCATATGTACTGTCTTTCATATGTACTTTAGCAAGAGGGTGACAATTCAGAATCCCATCAGTGGTGTCTTAGAGAACCCATGTGTTCCTGAATATTGTCACTCTTTTTTTTAAATTAATTTTGAGGTGGAGTCTCACTCTGTCACCCAGGCTGGAGGGCCGTGGCGCGATGTTGGCTCACTGCATCCTCCACTTCCCAGGTTCAAGCGATTCTCCTGCCTCAGCCTCCCGAGGCTGGGATTACAGGTGCCCGCCATCATGCCCGGTTAATTTTTATGTTTTTAGTAGACAAGATTTCTTCATGTTGGTCAGGCTGGTCTCAAATTCCTGACCTCAAGTGACCCGCTCACCTCAGCCTCCCAAAGTGCTGGGATTACCAGCGTGAGCCACTGTGCTCTTATGACTCTTTATTATCTTGTCACTCTTGATGATCCTTGCCAGTCTAATCATCAAAAGTTACCTCACTTTACTTCAAATCCACAAGTCAGTGATGACTACTGAGGTCAAAATTCTTAGTAGTCATTTGTCTTGAGAATTGCCTATTTTTGCCCTTTGTAAAACTTTTTAGTCTGTGTACCTTCGTGCACCAGCATAGTGCACCACATAGTGGCATAGTGGCACCACAACAAATGCTGGTCCATGAAAAGATCCATTTAAAAAGAAAAAAAAAAAAGGCTATTTAAAAGATGACTTTACTCAAGCATATCTAATATCTAACATATATACTTCATCTGTTTCGAATGTATAATTCAATGATTTTTAGGAAATTTACCCAGTTGTGTGACCATGACCATAAATCAGTTTAGGACATTTTCATTACTCTAATAAAGATCCCTCATGCTCACTTCACAGTTAATGCCCATTCCAGTCCCAGCCACCACTTTCTATCTCTAGAGGTCTACCTTTTCTTGAGCCATTTAACCCCTACAAAAATCTCCATTTGTGAGAGTATGTCCTTTTTTGTTGTTGTTGTTGAGAGGGGGCCTTGCTCTGTCATCCAGCCTGGAGTGCAGTGGTGTAATCTCAGCTCACTGCAAGCTCCGCCTCCCAGGCGCAAGCCATTCTCCCACCTCAGCCTCCTAACTGGGACTACACTACAGGTGTGCACCACTATGCCGGGCTAATTTTTTGTATTTTTGGTAGAGACAGGGTTTCACCATGTTTCCCAGGCTGGTCTCGAATTCCTGAGCTCAAGCGATCTGCCCACCTCGGCCTCCCAAAGCACTGAGATTACAGGCATGAGCCATCGTGCCTGGGTGAACATGTCCTTTTGGTGGTATCTTTCTCACTTTCCTAACATGCCCCATTACCCTGAAGAGACAGACCTCATAGTCCTGCTAGCATCTCACACATCCTTTCCCCTCACATCAGTCCAGTGAGTATCTAATATTCCATCTAGTTTAGGCCATAAATCCCCTGGTGGCCCCTTCCACCTCCGAAGCTTGCTCATGTGACCCCACTTCAGTGGAGAAAGCATCCTCTCCACATTATTCCCACCGTGCCAACGTCACAAACCAACTCTACTTTGTCATCTTGCAACCAAGTCTTTCCTCGTTAACAGAAGTTCTAAACACTGCTAAAGTAATAGCATATAATATGTTTCGTTTTTATCTATCCGGGCTGCTATAACAAATTACCATAGACTGGGTGGCTGATAAACAAAGGAAATTTATTTCTCACAGTTCCGGAGGCTGAAAGTCCAAGATCAAGGTGCAGCAGACTTGATGTCTGGCGAGGGCCACTTCCCAGTTCACTGATGGTGCCTTCATGTTTTGTCTTCATGTGGTGCATGAAGTAAAGGTGCTCTCTGGAGTCTCGTTTTTTTGTTTTGTTTTGTTTTTGTTTTTGAGACGGAGTTTCCCTCTTGTTGCCTGGGTTAGAGTGCAACGGCACAATCTCAGCTCGCCCCAACCTCCGCCTCCTGGGTTCAAGCAATTTTCCTGCCTCAGCCTCCCTAGTAGCTGGGATTACAGGCATGTGCCACCATGTCTGGCTAATTTTGTATTTTTAGTAGAGACGGGGCTTCTCCATGTTGGTCAGGCTGCTCTCGAACTCCCAACCTCAGGTGATCTGCCCACCTTGGCCTCCCAAAGTGCTGGGATTATAGGCGTGAGCCACTGCACCTGGCTTGTTTTTTATTTTTGAGGCAGAGTCTCACCCTGTCGCTTAGGCTGGAGCGCAGTGGTGCGATCTCAGCTCACTGCAACCTCTGCCTCCCAGGTTCAAACCATTCTTCCACCTCAACCACCAGAGTAGATGGGATTACAGACATGCGCCACCACGCCTGGCTAATTTTCGTATTTTTAGTAGAGATGGTGTTTCACCATGTTGGCCAGGCTGGTCACAAACTGGAGTCTCTTTTGTAAGTGTACTAATCCCATTCACGAAGGCACCACCCTCATGATCTAATCACCTCCCCGAGGCCTCACCTCCAAATACTTTCACATGGGGGATTAGATTTCAACATGTGGATTCTGGGTAGAGAGAACATTCAGCAGTTGTATATGCTAATATATTCATGTTACCATGCAATCATATCAACTGCATTTTATTTACTTTCTCTATGTATTCGTGTCCAAATCTCTTCTCTACTTTCTTTGCCTGGCTCATGTGCTAATAAACTTCCAAACCTCCCCTGTACCCTGCTCCCTGGACCAGCCAAAAACATGTCTTTCATATCACAGTGGGCTTTGCTATGACTTGTCCTTCAGAGCTGAAGATTGGCCAGGGCTGAACAACAGAAAATCCAGGGCATCCTCCTCACTAAGTCTTCAGCCCTGCCAGGTGCATTGCCCGTAGCAATTTCTGCGCTTTCCTACACATAGCAGTGCCCTTAGCCTTGCCTTGGAAGAGGCTACTATCAACGCCCAGGGATAACTGAAGGCAGACCGTGTCTCAGAGATTATGTCTGATGTATCTTCTAACCTCAAGGCCACCACACCCTGAAAAGTGTGTCAAAGATGATCTAAGGGCTGAGTTGCACACTGCCCCTGCCACATCTCCCGTGTTCCTCCACTGTGAGAGCTGCTGGCACATTTGCTGTTTCTGCCTTTCTCCAAACCAGCCAAATCCAACAGGTCACCACCAGCCAGTAAGTAATCCTCAAACCCGCATAGTACAGCATCCAAAAGGCGGCCACTCTCCTTACCTTCCTCAGAGGTGACTCTAAAAGAAGGGAGATTCCCGTGGGTCCATGTATCTCGGAAGGCATTTGATCCTCCTCACACACAAATTCAAACATTGATGGCATGTCTGTACCCTCCAGTTCCCTCCGCTTTCAAGTGGATCCAGCTCCATCTTGAAACAATTTCCCCAGCTCGCCTCAATTCTTCCCAGCGTCCGCTCCATTGCCTGGGCCAGAGACTGCCTCCACCTTGTGCCAAGCCTGGTTTCATTTATGTCAAAACAGCTTCCATCAAAATAGTGGGCTTCTTTTCTGAATTTATTTCACAGTTTTGAAACCAGCAAAGATATTCAAGAAATTACAAAAATGACTATCCCCATCAACATGTTCTGGCTAAGGTCACACACTGTTCTCCTGAATCTCTTCTCTGCAGTGTATGGAGCATTTTTGAAGATCTGATTTTCTCTTTCTTTTCAGAGGCTCTGTGGCAGGCAGGCAGGCTGACTGGGCTGGCAAGTCCCCTAATCTATGATGGCTCATGCAGACTGGCTTGCTAAGTTCTGTGACCTTCCACCCCAAGCAAAGGACACACTCCTTAGAAGCCAAGCTTGTTGGATATTTTCCCTGTTGTTCATCTGTCTTCACGATCCTTTCAAATTTTTCCTCTTGGTTTATAGGACTTTGATTACAAGAAAACTAAACCAACAGAACGCTGGCCTAGAAAAACGGATAAGCCATGTCTTTACAGATGTTGACAGAGCAACTTTTAAGTCTTGGATTCTCATCAGTGCACTCTTCATGGGTCTGTTGACAGCTGGAACTGTGATGGGTTCAATCTCTCTGCAACCCCTGGTTCTCAGTTATATTCAGAAAGGAAAATGCAGAGGCATTTGAATTTATCTACTGGGATTTAATTTAAAAATAATAGTAAGTGAAGCATTAAGGAAACCCTAAATTGTTGGATGCACAAACACAAATGATGAAAATGCAAAGCTTGCTTTTAATGATATGTTTATTTTAGAACTTCCAAAAACGAATGTGGGTTTTATAAAAGACATGGGGGGAAGGTCCAATATTAACTATAGTAACTATACTCTGTGTACTGTGTTAACTGCACACACACATCAGCTCATTTCAATCTAAAACAACCCTACCAAGGTAGAATTTATAATCTGTCTTTTAAAGGTAAGAAAACTGAGGTTTAAAGAGATTAACTTGCCCAAGGTCAGAAAGCTGAAAACGGTAGAGCTGGGATTCAATTCTGCCTCTGTCTGATTCCCCAAAAAACCCTTACCATGACCTTAGGATTCCTTGTGGCAAAGTCCCATCCTAATGCTGCTCATCATGACCAGGTTTGGATAAGGAAAAGGGCTGCAGCTTCAAACAACCCAAGGAGGACTTGTCCCACTTTAACTTTTAACTTGCTAAAGGATTGCATTTTAAGTGTTTTGGTTTTTTTTTTTTGGAGATGGAGTTTCACTGTTGCCCAGGCTGGAGTGCAATGGCGGGATCCAGGCTCACTGCAACCTCTGCCTGCTTCCTGGGTTCAAGTGATTCTCCTGCCTCAGTCTCCCATGTAGCTGGGATTATAGGTGTGTGTGCCACCATGCCTGGCTCATTTTTTGTATTTTTAAATAGAGATGGGGTTTCGACATGTTGGTCAGACTGGTCTTGAACTCCTGACCTCAGGGGATCCACCTGCCCTGGCCTCCCAAAGTGCTAGGATTATAGGGGTGAGTCACTGTGCCTGGCCGAAGTTTCCATTTTTAAAGCAGCTCCAGAAAAGCCCCAGCTCTTACAGCTGGCAACCTTTGGTATGCAAATACAGGCCATTAGAAACTGGGTCCACCCAAACATGGCCATTCTCACTGTTGTCTTCTTGCCCTTGCTCCACATGTGCCTGGCAACATGGCCACCCCCACATATCCCCACGTGTGTAGAATATCACGGTGCCCTATATTTGCATATTAAAAGGATAGGGATAGGGTGGGAGGGCCAGTGTTTTTGCAGGTTAGGTAAATGACACGTCTGGTCAAACCAATCCCCTGTGTCCTATGCAAACCAGACACTGCCTCCTCCAGCCTCTACATATACCTGGCTGGTTTCCACCCCACTTGGGGGTCTCCTCTTTTGGCTTTGGAGCCCCACTCCCTCTCTGTATGTGGGGGAGCCTCTTCCTTCTGCCTTTTATTAAACTCTCCACCACGCCTTAAAACCACTCCACGTGTGTCCGTGTCTTTTTATCTAATTTGACTGGAGAGAAAGAACCTGGTGTTCCTCCACTCATCGGAGCCCTATCAGTATTGGGTTGGTGCCATTAAAATGGCAAAAACCGGCCGGGTGCGGTGGCTCACGCCTGTAATCCCAGCACTTTGGGAGGCTGAGGTGGGCGGATCACCAGGTCAGGAGATCCAGACCATCCTGGCTAACATGGTGAAACCCCGTCTCTACTACAAATACAAAAAGCTAGCAGGGCATGGTGGTGGGCGCCTGTAGTCCCAGCTACTCTGGAGGCTGAGGCAGGAGAATGGCGTGAACCTGGGAGGCGGAGCTTGCAGTGAGCGGAGATCTTGCCACTGCACTCCAGCCTGGGCGACAGAGCCAGACTCCGTCTCAAAAAAAAAGAGCAAAAACGGCAATTAGTGTTGTACCAACCAAATATTTCCCAAAACGGAGATGGTGGGAAATAACAGTCGTCAAAACAGGCTGATCAGGAATGGACAGGACTCAGCTAATCTGGATGTAAAAGAAGATGCTGGAGGCATATTTGGGAAGCCAGGTTGGATGAAAGGCATCCACGAAGATTTCTGTTCAATCTGTGGGCTGGTAGTGGGAAAAACAATAACAACAAAAAGGGCCCCTTCCAGTTAGGATTCTCTGTCCCGAATACCTAAAGAGCTTTGTCCAAATTCATCTGAATATTAACTATCTGGTGCAATATTATCCTTTGTTCAGGTCTCAGCGCTGCCATTTGGGCCCTTGGGCAAGCCACGCAATTTCAGAGATGAGTCCCTCAGGCTCATCACCTACAGGAGGCTTCAATGGGATAATGGACTCAGATGGCGGGTTTCCCACCTGCCACACATAAATACCAATTACCGTAAGTTCCTTTCTCCATCTGAAACGTTTTGAGTAATCATAGGTCAACTAGTGAAGCTTGTCTGCTGTGACCGTCCAGGCTGGAAGCCCTGAAAGGTGAACTCACACAGGGGGGTGGGTCCAAACAGATTCTGCGTTAGGAATGGGACAAAAGGAACCATAGGCATGTCTGGAAAAAAAAGGATCTCTGGAAAAATCAAGTTCACATGAACAGGCAGAGAGTCAGAAATGGACTCTAAAACTCAAGGGCTGGAAAGCTGGGGCAAATGTACCTTAGAGGCAGAGCCCCTGGTGGCCCCTTGAGGCAAAGAGTTATTGTGAGGGTTGGGTGGGCCTAAGTCATGGCACTGAGAAGGATGGGGGTGTGTGCGGGCATGCCTGGGTGCTGGACATTGGAGGATTGAGCTAGTGTAGACCCTAAGCATAGAGTGGGGCTAATTGCAAGCCACGCTCTTCTGCCAGAGAGAGATGAGACAGATGTTTTTCAAAATACAGACCAATGTTGGACTCTTGTTTTGCTTCCCGGTCCATCAGCCAGAGTCTGACTCTCAACTCCCAGGGCAAGTGAACGCCTTCTGGCCTGACCTGAACTCTGAGGATGATCCCAGAGGTCCTGGAACTGCCCCAAGACTCAAGGTGGAGTCTGGGAGGCTGCCCATCCCAGCGAGGCTGCGGGATCAGCTGGTCCCGAATATTCTGTAAAACATGCAGGCTAGGCTGCTCCCACAGACACAAGCAACTGCCACGAATAAATCAGATACATGTGTATGCGTGCACAGCCCCTGCCTCTCCCAGCACCTACCCTGTTCTGGCCTACAGGTCAGAACAGCTGCTTTCTTATCTTCCCTCCATTTGTCACAAATATTTGGGCAAAAGCCCTTCCTTTTGGCTCATCTGCCTCCTTTAAAAGGAAAAAATCAAGGTTTTCCCTTTCCTGAGGCAGGAGTTTCAAAAGCTCGGTTGTGGTAATATTAAATGTTTAAACGTACTATAATGCCATTAGTCAATATTGTGATGGTTTTTAAATGTTGAGAAGGTCTCTGTAGACATAAAACTCTGGCTCTGGGAGAAAATGCACACAGCATGAATAGCTGGGGCCTCTGCTCTTGTCTGGCCTAACTTCAGAGGTACGAGCAGGTATAGGCTTTTGAGCCACAAACGTGTTTTAGAGTACTAGGAACTCACTTCATTACCAAGTGTTCTCAGCAGGAAATAGGAGTCAGATGGCACACAGTAGACTTGGAACCTCCTATTTAGAGAAAACGGAAAGCATCCAAAAGCAAAATCAAAGCCAGAGGCTGCGTGGAAAAACAAACACCGAGAAAAATTATTTCTTGAACTTCACACCAGGAAGAGTGTGATCTGGAAGAATCTGGAAGGGGACAGAAACAAAAGCATTTGAACAGAGGAGTTCCTCAAATCTCTGGGTGAGGTAGGGAGGAAACTTTGGTAAGAGTTTTCCCTTGTGGCACTGTTCCCTTGAGACTCTCAGATACTTTTCACAGATACAGGGGCATCCCAACTTGTTCTAGCTCCCCAGGCTGGGGTGCAAACCACACTCCTTTTCCATGCAGATTGGAGCTTTAATGCGGGTGGCAGCAGTCCCGGTTCAGGACTTGAGATACACAATTCACCAGATGCTTAACGGGCTTAAAATAAGTTCCAGGGGAGGTCCAGGGCACTGCACTGCCAAGGACAGAGCACCACTCAACCATAGGGTTCTTGCTGTTGTTAACACTTCACACCCTGACTCTGCAGACATTTCCTCCTGAGACACTCGTTGCAGCTCTCTGAGACAAGCTCTTCTGGCCTGCTGAGAGTGTCAGGTGAGATTTATTTATTTTCCCTCCCTGTCCAACTTCTCCAAGGATTTACATGTTGGCACCACCTGTTCTCAAAAGGGATGGCCTCCAGGTACTCTGGCTTTGAGCAAAAAGAGAGGAGTTAAAAAAGACTGCTGAAAGTCAGAAATGACTTAAAGAGAAGATACACACGCAGATCTGTGGAAAATGTCAACACTGTTTCTTAGAGAAGAGCTGAAAAAGGGGGTTCTTTAAATCATCAGGCACAAAGTTGACAAAGTCCAATTTCATTGGGGACATCTTCAAAAAACAAATGTGTGACTAAGTCCAAAGGCCCCTTACAAGGCCCTTTCATATGGCTGAAGTTCCAAATCAAAGACTATTGATACCATGTCTAAAGAAAATTTGTTTTTAAAATTTAGATGACCCAATTCTCTCTCTACCTGGAGCCAGGGTGGTGGATAGACGGTGGGAGGGAAAGGGGAAAAAAGCAACTGAGACTAGGCTGGTGGTTCATGCCTGTAATCCCAGAGTCTGGGAGGCCAAGGTGGGCGCAGCCTGGCCAACACAGTGAAACCTCGCCTCTACTAAAAATACAAAAATTAGCTGGGCGTGGTGGTGTGTGCCTATAATCCCAGCTAGTCAGGAGGCTGAGGCAGGAGAATCCCTTGGACCCGGAGGCAGAGACAGGAGTGAGCCGAGATGGCGCCACCACACTCCAGCCTGGGCAACAGAGCAAGACACTGTCTCAAAAACAAACAAACAAAACAACCGAGAGGAAGAACAAATAAGAAAAGTGAGCTTCCTTAGGCCATTCTTTTCTTAAATCTCAATAGGATCAATGAATGAAGCTGTACTGTATTTTATTTTTTGAGACAGGACTTCACTCTGTTGCCCAGGTTGGAGTATATGGTGTGATCACAGCTCACTGCAGCCTCGACCTCCTGAGCTCAAGGGATCCTCTCACTTCAGCCTCCCTAGTAGCTGGGACTATAAGTGCACACCATCATACCTGGCTAATTTTTTGGGTTTTTTTTTTTTGTTTTTTTTTTTTGTAGAGATGGAGTTTCGCCATGTTTCCCCAGTTGACCTCCAACTCCTGGTCTCAAAGTGAACTGCCTGCCTCGGCCTCCCAAAGTGCTGGGATTACAGTTTGCGCAAAGGAGCTGTATTTTAAATGCCCTGCCTCAGATTCCAAGGCAATGTAGATATCCCTCAGACAACACAAAATCTAACCATAGATCTTTTCCCTGCTTTGTGCGACATGAAGGCTGAATAAAGAAAACACACAACTCCCCGAGCCTGCATCCCCAAAAGGGGAATTCCTGATGAGGCAGTCAATAGCAGACCCAGAAGGGGGTCAGTCTTGTGCTGAGGAACAGATTTCCTCTGAAAAATTAAAGTGATGTTATAAAGAGAATATGGTTCAAAACTTGAGTGATGTCATTGGGCTCAGTGCTGATACAAAGCAATGAATGAATCAGTTGGTCCCTATACCCTCACAGAGTTCACAGTCAATGTGTAATTTATTAAAAGAATTATACAAATCGTTAACTAAAGTATACTTTATATAAAGTATTACATAGCATAAAATATTACAGAAAATAGAATGTACAAAATATATAATATAAATTTACATTATGTAAATTTAAAAAACAACACTATATGAAGAATGCTTCAACAAAAGCACGGGTTACTTCAGAAACTTATAAAAGGGGGACTGGCTTGCTTTGGGGGTAGATGTGTATAGCGAGATTTTCCTTAGGAAGTGGCAGTGGTTCATGGTCCAATAGGAGTTAGCTAAGCTGGGAGGAGGTGGAGGCACAGGATCTGGGTGGAGGAGAGAGGAGAGAGGATGAGTGGGCTAGGACTATGAATTGTAACTCTGCCTCCAACTGGAAATGGAGGAGTAGAAAGCATCTAGGTTGACCGGGTGCAGTGGCTCATGCCTGTAATCCCAGCATTTTGGAAGGCCGAGGCAGCGGATCACCTGAGGTCAGGAGTTCGAGACCAGCCTGACCAACATGAAGAAATCCTATGTCTACTAAAAATACAAAATTAGCCGGGCGTGGTGGCGTATGCCTGAAATTCCAGCTACTCAAGAGGCTGAGCCAGAAGAATCTCTTGAACCTGGGGGGCGGAGGTTGGGGTGAGCCAAGATTGCACCATTGCACTCCAGCCTGGGCAACAAGAGCGAAACTTCATCAAAAAGAAAGAAAGAAGGAAAGAAAGGAAGGAAAGAAAAGAAAGTAAGCAACCATCTAAGTTGAATAGTATCCCTTCCCAAATTCCTGTCCACCTGGAACCTCAGAATGTAACCTTACGTGGAAACAGAATCTTTGCAAATATAATTAGTTAAGGATCAAGATAAGATCATCCTGGATTAGGGCAGCCCCTAAATCCACTGAGTGTGTGTTGGTAAGAGATAGAAAAAGACATGCAGAGATAGAAAAAGGTGATGTGAAGATGGAGGTAGAGACTGAGGGATGTGTCTACAAGCCGAGAAACGCCAGGAATGCCTCCAACCACTAGAAACTGAGAGGTATGGCCAAGTGGGTTTCTCCCTCAAAGCCTCCAGAAGGAACCAACCTTGCTGACCACTTGACTTCAAGTCTCTAGAACTGTCAGAGAAAACGTTGTTGGTTTAAGCCATCCAATTTGTGGTGGTTTGCTATGGCCATCCTAGAAAAGTAACACAGACTTCTTCCTCGCTTTAGATTTTTCCAAGCTTTGCTGACCTTTGAACTTTCACAACAGGCCAGGCACAGTGGCTCATGCCTGTAATCCCAGCACTTTGAGAGGCTGAGGTGGGAAGATCTCCTGAGGTCAGGAGTTCGTAGCCAACATGGTGAAACCCTGTCTCTACTAAAAATACAAAAATTAGTTGAGAGTGGTGGTGCATGCCTGTAATCCCAGGTACTTGGGAGGCTGAGGCAGGAGAATCACTTGAACCCGGGAGGAGGTTGCAGTGAGCGGAGATCATGCCACTGCCCTCCAGCCTGGGCAACAGAGTGAGACTCTGTCTCAAAAACAAACAAACTTTCATAATAAGTGGTCTTGTACAACCCTAAGACCTGTTAAAAATAACATATTACATGATTATATAACAAAGTCATTTTAAGTAAATATATTATTTTAGATACTCTATTAAAGTGCTTTGCTGGGAGCATTGGCTCATGCCTGTAATCCCAGCAATTTGGGAGGCTGAGGTGGGCAGATCACAAGGTCAGGAGTTCAAGATCAGCCTGGCCAATATGGTGAAACCCCCTATTGCTACTAAAAATACAAAAATTAGCCGGGCGTGGTGCCATACACTTGTAGTCCCAGTTACTGAGGAGACTAAGGCAGAAGAATCTCTTTAACCTGGGAGGCGGAAGTTGCAGAGCCAAGATCACGCCACTGCACTCCAGCCTGGGTGACAGTGAGACTCCGTCTCAATCAATCAATCAATCAATAAAGTGCTTTAAAGGCCAAGTGGCTCACCCCTGTAATCCCAGCATTTTGGGAGGCCAAGGCAGGAGGATTGCTTGAGGTCAGGAGTTTGAGAAGAGTCTGGGCTACAAAATGAGACCACCATCTATACCAAATATATTATTTTAAAAATTAGCTGGGTGCTGTGGCATCCACCTGCAGCACCAGCCACTCGGAAGGCTGAGGTGGCGAGGATTGCTTGAGTCTAGGAGGTCGAGGCTGCAGTGAACTGTGACTGCACCACTGCTCTCCAGCCTGGGTGAGAGAGCAAAATCCTGTAAGTGGGGGCGACAGAATACTCTAAAACTTGTCTTTAAAACCAATAATAAATAAAATGCAATACCGTCCTTAAAAATATCAAGATAAGCCAGGGTGGTGGCTCACACCTGTAATCCCGGCACTTTGGGGAGGCTGAGGCAGGTGGATCACTTGAGGTCAGGAGTTCGAGACCAGCCTGGCCAACATGATGAAACCCCATCTCTACTAAACATATAACAATTAGCTGGACGTGGTGGTGGGCACCTGTAATCCCAGCTACTCAGGAGGCTGAGACAGGAGAATCGCTTGAACCCAGGAGGCAGAGGTTGCAGTGAGCTGAGATGGCACCACCACTGTACTCCAGCCTGGGCAAAAGAGTGAGACTCCGTCTCAAAAAAAAAAAAAAAAAAAGCAAACAAAAATATCAAGATAATTTCCTCTATTTCACAAATGATATCTGCCACTTCATTTACTTCAGATTAATACACAAGACGAAAGATGAGTTGAGTTACTAAGATGTAAATGTACATCACTTAAACATATTAAATGTGTAAATTTTTAAAATTCAGAGAAAACTTACCTATGTGTTATGACATGAATAATACAGAAGCCCTACTGCTTTAATTCTTGGACATTTGTAAATTTTACATTTAAATGGTATAGAATTTCCAGGTTTGTTTTTAAAATTATGATGTTTAGTGTCTAGGTGGCAAGATGAAAGAGATTTCCAGCTGTGACTTATAATCACACCACCTCAATGTATATATTGCAAGGATGAATAGCGTTTACCTCAATAAACAGCAGTTAAATTGGACAGAACAACAAGACATCACTCCTGTATAAACATTTTGATTGGATGACTCTAACTTTAAGGTCTGGTGGAGGTCATCTTGATGAGAACACAGAGAATCATCACTGTTATGCTCATTAATCTGAACCATCAGTGTCCATGAAGCCTTTTGTCCTAACCAATGGTTCTCTTATGGGAATAATAAACCAAGAAGTTATGATACCAAGTTGGAGAAACCACTTAAGGCCATATAATGGGCAACCGCCTGGTCTCCAGAGGCTAGAGCTGATCACCTGAGGGATGAACTGGGTATCCAGGTCATAACATCCACTGTTCTCCCACTTAGTACCGGCTTCGGATTCTCAAACCTTTCTGTTTCAGAGGGAAAATGTTTAAGCAATTATTTTCTGATTTTCAGTAACGTGTGAAGTTGACTCGTTCATGTATGAATGTCACCCCGGTCAGCCCAGTAACACCCCAGGCACAGGTCTGTGGTGTGCAACCTCCTGCCCAAGGTGGGATCTTGTGCTAGATTAAATTCCTAGAGCTTGAACCACGGCATGATTGGCGATGTCCTCCTGGGGCAAGGAGCCAATAGGCATTAAGTGTGCTGTCATTTCAGTCAGTCTCCTCACTAAACACATTGCAGAGACTATTTTTCAAAAAGGTAAACAGAGCCAGGCATGGTGGCTCATGCCCATAGTTCCAACTACTCAGGAGGCTGAGGTGGAAGGAACCCTTGAGCTCAGGAGTTCCAGGCTGGTGAAGATCATCCTGAGAACATGGAGAATCAGAACTGTTACGCTCCTCATTAATTTGACTCATCAGTGTCCCTTATACCTTTTGTCTTAACCAGTGATCTCCTATAGGTACTGTAAATCAAGATGTTACAGGAGTTTGAGGCTACAGTGAGATATGATTGTGTCACTGCACTTTCGCCTGCATGACAGAGAAAGACTCCATCTCTAAAAAAAGAAATAAAAATAAAAGGCAAACCAACCCCATGGAGATGTCAAAGTCATCTATCCATGCTTCACGCAGGCTGCTAAAGGAACCTAAGCTTTGGGAGGAAATCAGTTTCCTCTTTGTCCTTTTTCTTTTGTGAGACGTAGAGTTGCTCTGTCACCCAGGCTGGAGTGCAGTGGCGCAATCTTGGCTCACTGCCACCTCCACCTCCCAGGTTCAAGCGATTCTTGTGCCTCAGCCTCCCGAATAGCTGGGACTACAGGTGTGCGCCACCACACCCGGCTAATTTTTGTATTTTTATATTTATTTATTTATTTATTTTTGTTTGTTTGTTTGTTTTATTTTTGAGACAAGAATCTCACTCTGTCGCCCAGGCTGGAGTGCAGTGGCGAGATCTCAGCTCACTACAAGCTCCACCTCCCGAGTTCACGCCATTCTCCTGCCTCAGCCTCCCGAGGAGCTAAGACTACAGGCACCCGCCACCACACCTGGCTAATTATTTGTATTTTTAGTAGAGATGGGGTTTCACCATGTTAGCCAGGATGGTCTTGATCTCCCAACTTCGTGATCTGCCCGCCTTGACCTCCCAAAGTGCTGGGATTACAGGCGTGAACCACTGCGCCAGGCCCTTTTGTATTTTTAGTAGACATGGGGTTTCACCATATTGGCCATGCTGGTCTTGAACTCCTGACCTCGTGATCCACCCGCCCCGGCCTCCCAAAGTGCTGGGATTACAGGCGTGAGCCAACATGCCCGGGCATGTCTTTGTACCTTATGAAAGTCACTATTGGGAATAGTGTCACCATCATAATCTGACCACTGTAAGATCGTGCAGTATGTAAGGCAGATGTGATCATTACCAGTGTTTAAGTGATAAAACTCAGGAGTGGAGATGAAGAAGTTTCACTGAGCCTATCCAGACTTCTAGCACAGGGCTCCTTCCTCCCCTTGTGGAGAGGGACAAGAGACAGCAAAGCTGCTGTTTTAGGAACTAGCTGGCCTCTGGCCAGAGGATCTTCCAGATTTCTCCCTGTGCCACAAGAAGAGCATGGTGTTCACTGGGGAGTGGGCTGGGCTAGGCCCAGCAGCATATCAGACAGAAGGCAGGTTTCGAAGCTTGGCAAACCTGGGTCTGAATCCATGTCCTGTCCCTTACCAGGGGAGTGATCTTAAGCAAATTATGTATTTTCTTCTTTTATGGTGTATGATTCATCGCATGTTATTTATTTCCCCAGCTTTATTAAGGGATAATTAATTTATAAAATGTATTTTTAAAAATTAAACATTTTCTTTTGTTTTAGAGATGGAGTCTTGCTGTGTCACCCAGGCTGGGGTGCACTGGCATGACCTCGGCTCACTGTAACCTCCGCCCCCCAGGTTCAAGCGATTCTCCTGCCTCAGCCTCCTGAGTAGCTGGGATTACAGGCACGCACCACCACACCCAGCTAATTTTTGTATTTTTAGTAGAGACAGGGTCTCACCATGTTGGTCAGGCTGGTCTCGAACTCCTGACCTCGTAATCCACCCATCTCAGGTGTTGGGATTACAGCCATGAGCCACCGCATCCGGCCTCGTTTTTTAAGTAGAGATGAGGTCTCAATATATTGGCCAGGTTGGTCTTGAATCTTTGGCCTCAAGCAATCCTCCTGCCTCTGCCTACCGAAGTGCTAGGATTACAAGCATGAGCCCCTGAGCCTGGCACAGGGATAACTGATGAAGACTGTATACATTACAGTGTACAATGTGATGTTTTGATGCACGTAAACACTGTGAAACGATTAAATCAAGCTAATTAACACATTCATCACTTCACATACTTCTAATTTTTTGAGAGAGAACATTTCAGACCTATTTTAATTGTCACGAATACAATACATTCTTAGCTGCAGTCATCATGCTATACT
The DNA here is from genome assembly GCF_009764315.1 of Trachypithecus francoisi. Classification (NCBI taxonomy): domain Eukaryota; kingdom Metazoa; phylum Chordata; class Mammalia; order Primates; family Cercopithecidae; genus Trachypithecus; species Trachypithecus francoisi. Next base: position 66,139,128 of record NW_022681465.1, on the reverse strand, counting down.
ATCAATCTACAGAACTTAATCAACCTAACTGAAACTTTGTACTTTCTGACCAACATCTCCCCATGCCCCTCCACTCCCCATCCAGGCCCTGGCAACCTCCACTCTCCTCTCTGCTTCTATGAGTTCAGCTTTTTTAGATTCCACATATAAGTGTGCTTGTGTGGTATTTGCCCTTCTGTGTCTGGCTTATTTCACTTAGCATAATGTCATCTAGGTTCATCTATGTTACAAATGGCAGGATTTCGTTTTTTTTCTAAAGGCTGAATAGATTTTATTCCATTGTGCATATATATCACATTTTATTTATCCAGTCATCCACTGATGGACCATGTAGGTCAATATTGGCTATTGTGAATGCTGCTGCAATGAACATGGGAATGCAAGTATCTCTTCTACACATTGATTTTACTTTCAATTTGTTGGATTACAATTGTTTTAGTAGTCTATTATTCTTTGTATTTCTGTGATATCCGGTGTAATATCTACTCTTTCATTATAATTTTGAGTCTCCTCTCAATGTTTAGGTAGTCTGAACTTTATCTTTTCAAAAAAACTCAAATCTTAGTTTCACTGATCTTTTCTGTTGTTTTTCTATTGTTTTACTTCTATTGTTTTTCACCCAACATTGGTGCACCGAAACATATAAAGCAAATATTAACAGAAGAAAGAAATAAGCAGCAATATAGTAGGAGACTTCAATACCCCACTTTCAACAATGGACAGATCATTCTGACAAAATAGTAAGGAAACAGTGGACTTTAACAGTACTACAGAGCAATGGACCTAACAGACAAATATCCAGAACATTCCATCCAACAGCGGCAGAATACACAGTTTTTTCTTTTTCTTTTTCTTTCTTTTGAGACAGAGTCTCGCTCTATCGCCCGGGCTGGAGTGCAGTGGCCGGATCTCAGCTCACTGCAAGTTCCGCCTCCCGAGTTTACGCCATTCTCCTGCCTCAGCCTCCCGAGTAGCTGGGACTACAGGCACCCACCACTTCGCCCGGCTAGTTTTTTGTATTTTTTAGTAGAGACGGAGTTTCGCCATGTTAGCCAGGATGGTCGCGATCTTCTGACCTCGTGATTCGCCCGTCTCGGCCTCCCAAAGTGCTAGGATTACAGGCTTGAGCCACCGCGCCCGGCCAATACACAGTTTTTTCATGTGCACATCGGACATTTCCAGAATAGGTATGTTGGACTACAAAGGAAGTCTTAACCATTTATGAAGACTGAAGTCACATCAAGTATCTTTTCCAACCACAATGGCTTAAAACCACAAATAATAGGAAGAAAATGGGAAAACTCACAAATACGTGGAAATGAATACATTCCTGAACAATCGATGGGTCAAAGGAAGAATTAAAACGGAAATTGTTAAAATATCTTGAGAAAAATAAAAATGGAAACCCAACATACCCAAACTTAGACACAGCAAAAGCAGTTCTAAGAGGGAAGTTTATAGCAATATATGCCTACATTAAGAAAAAATAAAGATTGCAAATAAACAAAGGCCGGGCGCGGTGGCTCAAGCCTGTAATCCCAGCACTTTGGGAGGCCAAGACGGGCGGATCACGGGAGATCGAGACCATCCTGGCTAACATGGTGAAACCCCGTCTCTACTAAAAAATACAAAAGAAAAAACCAATCGGGCGAGGTGGCGGCGCCTGTAGTCCCAGCTACTCGGGAGGCTGAGGCAGGAGAATGGCATGAACCCGGGAGGCGGAGCTTGCAGTGAGCCGAGATCCGGCCACTGCACTCCAGCCTGGGCGACAGAGCGAGACTCCGTCTCAAAAAAAAAAAAAAAAAGATTGCAAATAAACCACCTAACTTTTGATCTGAAAGAACTGGGGGTGGGGAAAGAAAGAAATAAAAGAACAGAGCCCAAAATTAGCAGAAGAAAGAAAATCATAAAGATCAGGGAAAGATAAATGAGAGACTAGAAAACAACACAAAGTGCCGGGCACAGTGGCTGACACCTGTAATGGCAGCAATTTGGGAGGCCGAGGCGGGGCAGATCACCTGAGGTCGGGAGTTCAAGGCCAGCCTGGCCAGCATGGTAAAACCCCATCTCTACTAAAAATATAAAAATTAGCTGGGCATGGTGGTGCATGCCTGTAATCCCTGCTACCCAGGAGGCTGAGGCAGAAGAGTCGCTGAAATCTGGGAGGTGGAGGATGCAGTGAGCCGAGATCACGCCACTGCACTCCAGCCTGGGAGACAGCGCAAAACCAACTGCCATCCTCCTTTTCTTGCCAACCTTCTAATCTAGCATTCTAGAGGGTCACATGTGAATCATCCCAATGTCAGTGCGTAGGCTCGACTAGAAAGAAGCCTGTTTCAAAAAAGAAAGACGGGAAGTTTTCAAAAACATCTGTATCCCATTCTGGGCTCCTTGGTCCATTTCTTCCCAGCTCCTAGAGACACGTCCTCTCTAGAAGTTCCACAGGGCACGGGGCTTGGGGATCCTCCAGTGCCCAACCCCCCAGGCATATAATTACACTCAATTTGGCACTTGAGAGAAAACTTTCTCAAATTGTTCCCTAGTGGGTTTTTGTTTTTTTTGAGACGGAGCCTTTCCCTGTCGCTCAGGCTGGAGTGCAATGGCGCGATCGTGGCTCACTGCAACTTTTGCCTCCTGGATTCAAACGATTCTCCTGCCCCAGCTTCCCGAGTAGCTGGGATTACAGGTAAGGCACACACCACCATGCCCGGTTTTTTTTTTTGTTTGTTTTGTTTTGGTATTTTTAGTAGAGACAGGGTTTCACCATGTTAGCCAGGATGGTCTCGATCTCCTGACCTTGTGATCCGCCTGCCTCGGCCTCCCAAAGTGCTGGGATTACAGGTGTGAGCCACTGGGCCCGGTCCCCCTAGTGGCTTTTATGGGAACATAATGTCAAACAAGACTGGACACCTTGAAGAGGGTTCATAGTCCTTTTGTAACTTTGTGTCCCTGACTCTTCCAAAGCCAATGCATTTAATAATATAATTAAACCTTTTACTCTCTGCACTGAGCAGTAGTAATGAGGAATGGCAGAAAAATGCAGGGCATCAACCACAACAACAAATTGGCAATGCTATTCAAACCATAAGAAAATTTTACAAAAACACATTTAGACATGGAGACACGTTTTCTAAATATGAATCACTGTGAAAAAAGCAGTTTAAAAATAGTAATAGCTTCTATAATTTATCAGTGTTTACCATCGTTAATGTACTATGGCAAGAACATTGAAGAAATCATGCAATTTGTAAATACATTCTTGTAAAAAAAAAAAAATCATGGTGGAGAAGGAGACTGAGTAAAATGTCCAAGTTACTCCTTCACACCACTCGCAAAACCATTCCTGTCACTTTTTTTTTTTTTAAGAGACAGGGACAGTGTCTCACTCTGTCACCCAGGCTGGAAGGCAGTAGCACGATCAAATCGCACTATAATCTTGAACTCCTGAACTCAAGTGATCCTTCTGCCTTAGCCTCCAGAACAGCTAGGACTATAACATAGAGACACCATGCCTGGCTAATTTAAAAAAAATTTTTTTAGCCAAGGGCGGTGGCTCACACCTGTAATCCCAGCACTTTGGGAGGCCGACGTGGGTGGATCATGAGGTCAAGAGATTGAGACCACCCCCGCCAACATGGTGAAACCCGTCTCTACTAAAAATACAAAAATTAGCTGTATGTGGTGGCAGATGCCTGTAGTCCCAGTTACTCAGGAGGCTGAGGCAGGAGAATCACTTGAACCCAGGCAGCAGAGGTTGCGGTGAGCCGAGATTGTGCCACTGCACTCCAACCTGGCAACAGACTGAGACTCTCTCTCAAAAAAAAAATAAAATAAAACAAAAAAATTAATTTTTTTTTTTTTTTTAAAGAGACAGTGTGTTGCTATGTTGCCCAGGCTGATCTTGAACTCCTGGGTTCAAGCAATCCTCCCATCTTGGCCTCCTAAAGTGTTGGGATTACAAGTGAGAGCCACCATGCCAAGTCTCAACTTTTATTTTTTGTGATGTATTAGCATACATCGGTTTAGTTTATCTTTTCCTTTGTGACTTCCTGCACTGATAGTCTTACTTCAGGAGGTTTAACCACTCTAGATAATAAAAATATTGTTTTCTTCTAGTATTTTCACAGATTTTATGTTTAGCTATTTTTATCTGGAATTTTGTGTATAGGAGTTAACTTTATACTTTTTTCCTAAAGTTTTAGGCAATTATTTCAATAAAGTTTACTAAACAGATGTTTATCTTCTGCTTTTGAAATACTTCCTTTCCATATATAAAATTTCCTGTCCTATATGGGCCATTTTGGGATTCCCTATTCTGTTGCACTGGTCTATGTGTCAGTTCCTATGCCACACTATTTTAATTACTAGAACTTTAAAGTACAGTTTGCTGTCTGGTGAGAACCCCTCTTTATTCTTATTTTTATTTTTTATTTTTTTTGAGATGGAGTCTTACTCCATCTTGCTCATGCTGGAGTGCAATGGCATGATCTTGACTCACTGCAGCCTCTGCCTCCCAGGTTCAAGCGATTGTCCTGTCTCAGCCTCCCGAGGAGCTGAGACTACAGGCACCTGCCACCACGCCAGGCTAATTATTTGTATTTTCAGTAGAGATGGAGTTTCACCATGTTGGCCAGGCTGGTCTCGAACTCCTGACCTCAGGTGATCCACCTGCCTCGGCCTCCCAAAGTGCTGGGATTACAGGCATGAGCCACCGCAGCTGGGCTATTCTTCTTATTTTTCAAGTATTTCTTATTCACTCACTTTCCCCTCTTTTATATGAATTTTAGTTATCTCTTCAAGTTCCAAATAAATTCTTTTCAGATTTGATGGAAACTGTATTTATTTATAGATAGGAAAGGAAGACAGTAGAATCTGGTGTCCTTAAAAGAATGTCTGCAGCGTCCACTTATTAGTTACAGGAACTATGGTTGTAGACACATAATCTGAACTACTGTTCTTTACTGAAGGATGCCGTAAGTTCAGGTTGGCCCCATTAAAAAGCAAACAAATAATTCACTTAGCCAGCCCTAGTGGTCAGTTTTGAATCTTGAAAGTACATCTTTACGCTGTAATCAGCGTCCCACAAGTTTTCAATTGAGGTTCTGAAATCCAAGATTTTCTTTTAATGTTACTTTTACCAGATCATAAATCAAAGATATACAGAGATTACAAATTCAGACATCCCATCACATAATTATTTCAAATCACTCTCTGCTATGGTATCCCTTTCTCCACTCTAACCTGCATTTCAGAACACAGTGTTTATGATATATCTCTTGGCATGGATATCTCAAAATTATTACCACAGACAGTGGAACAAGTCCAATTTTAAACTGAAAACAGTACTTAAAAAGAGTTTAATTCTGGCATCCCTATTTATGTAATAATTACAATTTAATAAAGACATAAAATAGTGACAGATTTTCTTTAGAGATACTGACCGGCTCTTTCTTTAGACAGAACAAAACCCAAAAAGGTTTAAAACTTGCTTCAAAATGTAATGAGAGAGAGAAATAAGATCTGTCTTCAAAATAGACAAAAATCTACGACAAAAACAAAAAATAGACAAAAATCTAGTGCTGATGCTTGTGGGCAAAGAAAAAGAAAACATACATACTCCTTTTCAAATACCTGACTTTTCATACTTTTCCCAAAGCTTTAGGGGATGACAGTCTAGCATGATTGGAATGCAGTGACCACATACAAGAGCAAAAGTTTCTTTGTCCAATTCACTGTATTTTTCTGAGAGAAGGGGCACAAAACCTCTCTTTCATGAGATGCTACACCAACTTCTACCTGATGTAACAGCACCTTCTAAGAGCAAACAGATAAACCAACTGTGGCACATGTATACAAAGGAATACTATTTAGCAATGAAAAGGAATGGATTACTGAAACATCAAACAACATGGATGACTCAGTCCATTATGCTAAGTGAAAGAAGATTCAAACGGCTACAAACTGTATGATTCTGCTGTGACTCAATGTTTCTGTCTCCCCAAATTCTTATGTTGAAACGTAATCCCCAATGTGATAGTATTAAGAGGTCAAGCCTTTGAGAGTTCATTTGGCCATGAGGTTAGAAAACTTTGTGAATCAGAGTAGAACGCTTACATAGGAAGCCTGAAGGCCAGGTGCCCTGGCTCAACCCTGTAGATCCAGTATTTTGAGAGGCTGAGGCAGGAGGATCACTTGAGCCCAGGAGTTTGAGTTCATTCTGGGCAACAAAGTAAGACCTTGTTTCTTAAAAAAATTTAAAAACGGCCGGGCGCAGTGGCTCACGCCTGTAATCCCAGCACTTTGGGAGGCCAAGGTGGGCGGATCATGAGGTCAGGAGACGAAGACCAGCCTGTGAAACCCAGTCGCTACTAAAAATACAAAAAATTAGCCGGGCGTGGTGGCAGGCGCCTGTAGTGGGAGGCTGAGGCAGGAGAATGCTGTGAACCCGGGAGGCGGAGCTTGCAGTGAGCCGAGATCGCGCCACTGCACTCCAGCCTGGGCAACAGAGTCAGACTCTGTTTAAAAAAAAAAAAAAAAAAAACACCTCAGAATTAGTTGGGTGTGGTGCTGTACACGTGTAATCCCAGCTACCGGGGAGGCTGTGGGTGGGAGGATTGCTTGAGTACAGAAGGTTGAGACTGCAGTGAGCTGTGATTGCACCACTGCTCTCCAGCCTGGGAGACACCGTGAGATTGTGTCTCAAAAAAGAAAAGAGGGAGAGGGAGAGAGGGAGACAGAGAACAAGCTTGAGGGAGCTTATCTGCCCCTTCCACCATGTGCAGGTACAGCAAGAAGGTGCCATCTATGAGGAACAGGGCCCACACTAGACACTGAATCTGACCGTGCCTTGATCTTGACTTCCCAGCCTCCAGAACTGTGAGCAATAAATTTCTGTTGTTTATAAACAACCCAGTCTAAGGTATTTTTTAATAGACATCCAAGCGGACTACGATTCCATTTATATGACATCCTGAAAAAGGCAAAATAGGAAGACAGTGTGTATCAATGGTTGCCAGAGACTGGGGATTACGAAAAAGATGACTATGGGGGATATTTTCAAGGGTGAGGAAATGGTTCTCTGTCTTGAGTGTGGTGGTAATTCAGAAGACTTGTGTTTGCCAGAATTTACAGACTGGTACAACTAGAGAGGTCTTCCTTTAGCTTCTTATGTTAGTATAGTATCTCAATTTTGTACTGTGAGTGTACTCCATTTAATTTCTCCTAGAATTGGGGAAAATTTATGATGCTGAAGAGTAAACAAATTATATCTCAATAAACCTGACTTAATAATAATAAAAAGCTGGGTGAGGTGGCTCACACCTGTAATCCCAGCACTTTGGGAGGCCGAGGCGGGTGGATCACCTGAGGTCAGGAGTTCAAGACCAGCCTGACCAACATGGAGCAACCCCATCTCTACTAAAAATACAAAATTAGCCGAGGTGGTGGCACATGCTTGTAATCCCAGCTACTTGGGAGGCTGAGGCAGGAGAATCGCTTGAACCTGGGAGGTGGAGGTTGCAGTGAGCCGAGATCACGCCATTGCACTCCAGCCTGGGCAACTAGAGGGAAACTCCATCTCAAAATAATAATAATAACAACAATAAATACTCAATTCAAAATGCAAACCAATCCTCACCCTGTCTTCCCATACCATCTTCTGTCCATCAAGAGCATGTCACTTATTTGCTTAGGAATGAGGATCCGCTTAATGAAAATGAAGTATATAAAACCCAGTCTTCCTCATTGGTTAGAGCTTTTCACTTTTCTAGCAACCTACAACTCACCTTCTCAGTCCTTCCACAGGGCCATGGGGAGATTCTCTCAAGCAAACCAAGTTAACAGCATAGAATGCTAGTGGCAGGACCACGGTCCCAGGCTCGTGGATCAGAATCTGATCCCACAGGATATTTTGAACAAGTCCACATAATTTCAGGCACAACCTATGGGGTCTCATAGATGGTCAACTTAATTTCATGACAGAGCCAACTACAAAAGCACTGCAATCTTTGACTGCATTAAGGGAAGTCAACTGTCCACATCACTGGAGGAAGTAATTAGCCTCTTCTGGCTAAGACTGCATGTAGAGAATCTGATGCAGTTCTGGCATTAAAATTTAAAAATGGCAGCCAGGCGTGGTGGCTCATGCCTGTAATCCCAGCACTTTGGGAGGCCAAGGTGGGCAGATAACAAGGTCAGGAGTTTGAGACCAGCCTGGCCAACATGGTGAAAACCCATCTCTACTAAAAATACAAAAAAAAAGAAAAAGAAAAGAAAAAATTAGCCAGTGTGGTGGCACATACCTATAATCCCAGCTACTTGGGAAGCTGAGGCAGGAGAATTGCTTAAACCCAGGAGGCAGAGGTTGCAGTGAGCTGAGATCACACCACCACACTCCAGCCTGGGCGACAGAGCAAGACTCCGTCTCGGGGGGGGGGGGGAGTTAAAAATGGCAATGCTATCTTATGATGAACAGCTGAAGAGACTAAGGTGCTTACCCCGAAGAAAACAATCTGGGTATGGAATAGGATATGATGGTTTCATACAAAAAATACATGAACAAGAAGAATGGGGTAGACCACTTCAGGGTGCCACAGGTAACAGAACTAGTACCAACAAGAAAAAGATTAAAGGGCAGGAGATATTTGGCTTCATGAAACAAAATCTTTTAAACACCTAGGGCTGTCCCTTGATAGAATGGCTGCCTCCTGAGGCGGGGAGGCCACCAGGGATGGTGCAGTCAGGGTTTCTGACTTGGCTGGTGGAGGGGGCGCTGAGTGAAAGGACTAACAGGAAGAGAAATGACCAGACGGGCGCGGTGGCTCACGCCTATATTCCCAGCACTTTGGAAGGCTGAGGCAGGCGGATCACAAGGTCAAGAGATCAAGATCATCCTGGCCAACATGGTAAAACCCCATCTCCACTAAAAATACAAAAATTAGCTGGGAGTGGTGGTGCACGCCTATAGTCCCACCTACTAACTAGGGAGGCTGAGGCAGAAGAACTGCTTGAACACAGGAGGCGGAGGTTGCAGTGAGCTGAGATCGGCCACTGTACTCCAGCCTGGCAACAGAGCAAGACTGTCTCAAAAAAAAAAAAAAAAAAAAAAAAAAGAGAGAGAGAAATGACCAACAGTGAGCCAATTACACTGAGCTTGGTGGTCTATCAGCTGTGCCAGGCCTGAGAGGGTGGGCATCTGGGACAGGCACAGAAGGAAAGCGAGGCCAGGAAAGAGAAAGATGTGGACCGAAGAAAAGATGGCAGATAAAGGCGAGACAGATCTCTCCAAATCATTTTGCCCATGTAGTAGGGAAGATGAACAGTTTTGTGGCTATCCAGTACCTATCTAATCACCCTTTGGAGTTGGGTGAAACGCCCGTTATGAGACAGCTGATAGAGATGTCTATTCTCTCTTCCCACTCGCAGGCATGAGTAACAGGCATATGACATAGATTTGGCCCACTGGGAGACCTTGCCTGGCATTCTGGATCATACGGGAGGGATGTGAAGACACGGGGACAGATGAAGACTGGTACAGGAGTCTAGTAATGGTGGTAGTGTCCTAAGCAGATAGCTCCCGTGCTATGACCTTGGACCCGCCCCTGGTCACCTAGTCCCCCTTGGTTTTTGCCCATTCTCTTAAGCCCAGACCTTCACACTTCTGTTGGTATCTGTGAGTTTCCCAAAATTCTGTCACTAAATTTCTTTTCTGCTTAAATGAGCCAGAATTGTTTTCTGTTGCGTATCTCGATCTCCAGTTGTTAGAATTGCATGAATTTGGGGAACTGGGGTTTGAAGTGCTATTTTACATTGTCCTTGGGTCATACACGAGGATGAAGTTCTTAGAAAGTTGCATACTTCCTAACATTGTTTGCACCTGAAGAACTTAAAAAAAGTTTAAGAAGGAAGATTGTCTATCTTCCTTCTATTGCTTCCAAGAGTCTATAATAATAAATCTGGGAGTGGGGGTGAGAAGAAGCCAGTCAGGACTCTGTCTCAAAAAAAAAAAAGAAAAAAAAAAGAGTCTCAATCTGTCACCCAGGCTGGAGGGCAGTGGCGCCATCTCAGCTCAGTGCAACCTCCGCCTCCCAGGTTCAAGCAATTCTCCTGCCTCAGCCTCCGAGTAGCTGGGATTACAGGCACTTGCCACCACTCCCAGCTAATTTTTGTATTTTTAGTAAAGACGGGGTTTCACCATGTTGGCCAGGCTGGTCTTGAACTCCTGACCTCAGGTGATTCGCCTCCCAAAGTGCTGGGATTACAGGCATTAGCCACTGCGAACCTAAAACAATTTATATATATACATGGTTCTCTCACCTACTCCACCCAGCCATTCAAAGCTGAGGCTGTTACAGAATCACATGACCTCAGACCCAAAAGTACCCTCCAGGAAGCACACGCCATTTACATTGTATCGTTAAATCACATACTCCTTTTATTAGAATTTCTCGTATTTTATTTAAGTTTTCTCTTTTTATAACTTATGTCTGCAAGTCTGTATGTTTTCTTTGAGAAACTCTAGGGAGACTTCGTTGGTACTTAAGATCATTAAGGTTAATTATTATACCACAGACTGAGTTATGTTGTTCTCAAGCTCTATCATTTCCAGGGGAGGAAAATAAAGCTTTATCTGTTCTAGGGATATCTCTTTGCTGGAACAGTTGGAGAAACTCTTTACAGATATTAAAATCTGTCTGGTTCTTAATCTAGTCTGGAACACAAGGTCGAAAAGCCTGCCATTCTCAAAATGACAAATCTTGGAGCATTTGCACCATCTAGGGCAGCAGCAGAGGTATCAGAGACAGCCCTCGCCCCAAGCAGACAGAAAAACATCCTCTGACTTACATGTCCCAGCTTGCTCGCCCAACAACTCCAAACTCTGGAACATAGCTGGAAAGCCGCCACAAAAAAGGGCAGAAGGTGCGAAATGATTCACTAATGGGCCATTAGAGCTACTTCAGGAAATTCAGAAGTGATGTATTTCTATGGAAATCCTGATTCCTCCCAAGTAGCCTTTCATTGGGTTATAACAGAATAAAGTATTTCTTCCACCTGTACTGATTCTATTTGGAACCACACAGCAGACATATAAAGTCTCTGGAGGTGATATAATAATAGTGATGATGATAATGACACCACCTTTAAAGTTTATATAATGGCTTGGCACTTTCTTGCCCAAAGCCCTTCACATGCATTGTTCATTTGGCCTTCCTTCCCTCTCTCTCCCTCCCCCACTTCTTTCTTTCTCTCTCTCTCATTCTCCCCATCCACCCTCCCCACCCCCACCCCCCGCCAACAGATGCATAGACCAAGTCTCACTGTATCATCCAGGCTGGAATGCAGTGGTGCCATCTTGGCTCACTGCAACCTCCGCCTTCCAGGTTTAAGCAATTCTCCAGCCTCCACCTCCTGAGTAGCTGGGACCACAGGCTTGTGCCACCAGGTCCAGCTAATTTTTGTGTATTGTTTTCAATTTTTAAGCTAGTTTCAAATTCCTGGGTTCAAGCAATCTAACTGCCTTGGCCTCCCAAACTGCTGGGATTACAGGAATGAGCCACCACACCTGGCCTATGTTTCATTTGATTTTCATATCAACTTTGTAAGGGAGGTAGCACAGATAGATTTATCTTTATTTTATAGACAGGGAAGTTGAGGCACTGAAGGATGAAATGGTCTACTGAAGAGGTGGGGCATTCCAGGGGCCTGTCAGCTGTGGAAGCGTCAGGATGGTTGACGTCACTCAAGTTTTAGTCTAGAACTGAGAAAGGATGCTCGGGTTATATTTGTTTCTGTACCCTGCATATATGAGCATTTCATCATCGCCATTCTAATGCGACAGCCCAGAAACAAGGCCCCTGGGGCTCAGAATAGTGGATCTCCTCAAGAACCAGAGAGTACACATAGAACCTGGTCTCTGCAGACCCAGTAGTTTCCAATGTACCTTTGTATATTGTCCCTATAAACCGAGGGTCAGTCCTGGCACCCTTGATGCCAGTTAGCCCGTTCTTTCTCCAGGCCTTAGTTTCCTCATCCGTAAAATCAGGGCTCTGGGTCTGGGATGACAGAGTCTACAGTGGTGGTTTCCAAATGTGACTCATCAAAAGAACCATCCTGGCCGGACACGGTGGCCCATGCTTGTAATCCCAACACTTTGGGAGGGAGAAGCGGGAGGATCTCTTAAGCCAAGAGTTCAAAACCAGCCCAGGCAATGTAGTAAGACCCATGTCTCTACAAAAAATATTTTTAAGAATTAGCCGGTGGTGGTGTGTATCTGTACTCGCAGCTACTTGGGAAATCGAGGTGGGAGGATTGCTTGAGCCCAGAAGTTCAAGGTTACAGTGAGCTATGATTGCACCAGTGCACTCCAACCTGGGCAACAGAGCAATACCGTTTCTTAACAAAAAACAAAATAAAACAAAAATAATAATCTAGGGAGCCTTTTATTTGAAGAAAAAAAGTACTGCTTTGTAAAACGACAGTTGTTCAGTAAAGATTTAAGCAAAAACGTATAAATAAGGGACCTCCTAATCATCTATCACTCATTGGTGGTAGGACAGCCGTGCCATAAAAACATTCTGACATGGTGGGGGCACGATCCAAGGAATTCCTTTACTCCCAAGGAATATTTTACAAATATGACTCTAGACCCCACCCAGACCCGCCGGAGGGTCCAACAATCTGTATTTCCTGAAATGCCTCTTGGGATGCAGTCAGGTTCACACAATAGATTTTGGGAACTAAGAACATAGATAATTAATTGGGACTCTTCCTGCAGAGACTGGTATAAAACAGCATGCTTGGCGCGGTGGCTCAAGCCTGTAATCCCAGCACTTTGGGAGGCCGAGACGGGCGGATCACGAGGTCAGGAGATCGAGACCATCCTGACTAACACAGTGAAACCCCGTCTCTACTAAAAAATACAAAAAAACTAGACGGGCGAGGTGGCGGGCGCCTGTAGTCCCAGCTACTCGGGAGGCTGAGGCAGGAGAATGGCGTGAACCCGGGAGGCGGAGCTTGCAGTGAGCTGAGATCCGGCCACTGCACTCCAGCCTGGGCGACAGAGCGAGACTCCGTCTCAAAAAAAAAAAAAAAAAAAAAAACAGCATGCTTGGCTGGGCGCAGTGGCTCATGTCTGTAATCCCAGCACTTTGGAAGGCCGAGGCAGGCAGATCACTTGAGGTCAGGAGTTCGAGGCCAGCCTGGCCAACATGGTGAAACCCCATCTCTACTAAAAATGCAAGAATTAGCCATGCGTGGTGGTGCACGCCTGTAGTCCCAGCTACTCAAGAGGTTGAGACAGGAGAAATCACTTGACCCTGAGAGGCGGAGGTTGCAGTGAGCCGGGATCGTGCCACTGCACTCCAGCCTGGGTGACAGAGGGAGACTCCATCTCAAAAAGATAAATAAAAATAAAACAGCATGTTTGCCAGGGAGAATTCTTCCAGTCATGAGGTGCCACCTGTGCTTCCTCAAGGCTAAGATGAACACTCTTGGGGCTACAGAAAGTTTACCTCAAGAGTAGAAATAGAAAGAGGAAAAAAGAGAGTAGGAATAGCAGAAATAGTAAGGATCACCCTATAATGGCTATGCACCTGTCCCCATCCTCATGCCCATCTCCTTCAAGACTCTTCCTAGGGGAGGAGACCCAGGAAGCACCTGGATCCAATCCAGGGGAGAGGATGTGGTCTCAGGCAGGCAGAGTCTGAAACTAGGAAACCTGTGGCAGAACACCCTGGGGGGTTCCCGTAAGGAAGAGAACAAGGGGGAAAAACAGGGTTGGGGCGAGTTTCTCAAGGCAATCTAGTAAAGGCAAACCCAAAGACAGAATTTTGGTGTGGTTCTTCAGCCCTCTACATGAACGGGGACGCTATATCTAGAATCCTAGAACATTCCTTAAGACATATTCCACATGATGTTCTCATAGTCAACCACCTCTCTCCCCAGAAGATAGGACTGAGATAACAGAAACCAACAAGAGATGGCAGTAACATCTTTGCCCACTCGAAGAATCCCTTCTTCACTAGGAATCAATAACCTGGCTTTGGACTGCACAATGCCAGTCTCCTGGGAATTGGATTAGCATGAGTCAGTTTCCAGGCCGCTGATAACCTTTGATAAACACACAAAATTAGATTTCTGTTTATAAGCGCCACTCTATGAAGTCACCAGTTGGCCTGTGACATAAGTGGTTTGACCAAGGCCAAAGCACACCATTAGGGGACAGTCGGTCAGATCTCGGGGTTCTGGAGCTATTAAAGGAGCTGCTTGGGCTGCAGAGGTACAGGGACATTTTTACTCCCTGATACTCTGCCAAAGGACCTTTCTCTAACTTGCAAACGTCTATGAAAATCTTACGAAGATATACAACTTGCATCATCCAATGACACACTTAATAAATCTCCCTTCTGGAAAGAAGAAAGCCATATACACAATGCTCTGAGCGCAGAGCATCTGGTCCGCACACATGTATGGGATCAGATGGTAATCTGCCCTCTTCTGCACCCAGCAGGGCTGAGGTAATTGGCTACAGGCAAGCAGCTGCTGCGCACGGCTCAGCTCACAGCTCACCTGGTGCACACGGGCCATGAGCCCAGGAAGTGGCCCCTCCAAGGCGCAGCTGCAGCTGCTTCCCAGGGAACACACACCATGAGAGGGTCACCTGGGAACACACGTGCACATGCTGCCACGCCACCCTCCACCTTGGCAGCCTCTCCCAAAGCCTGAGCTTCCACCTAATTAACATCCCAACAGGGCAGTTACTCTGGGATCTAAAGGAGGCAACATATACACTTTGAAGCAGGTGAAGTCTGTCTTCTGGGATTTTCCCACATTTTCTCTCCTGGAACATCTCTTCCCACAACCACGTGTTGCAATACTACAACTAAGCTACCTACAACTGAGATTTATCAAAATTATAGGAAGTGAGTTTGGAATACAGAGGTTCTTATCTGAATTGCTGTAGGCTACAGCCTGGCTATTCTGAATTTGTTACAAAAGCAGAGATCTCAGGCCCCACCCCAGGCCTACAGCATTTTATCAAGATCCCCCAGTCACCTGGGAATAGGCTAGAAGATACCACGCTGTCCTGGGCTCTTCTTTTTTCCCTGGCAAATGAAGATCTAAGTAAATATCAAATGGTAGCTCTGAAGACAGGGTTCCTTTTCTTCCTTCTCACATTATTTTGTGCTGTAGATTCTCTGGCTACCTGGTAAAGTTTCAAAAATTGTATTTTAAATGCATGAAATGCATAGGATTACAAAGAAAATCAATTATCTGGAAAAACAATACCCTAAATATTTAAAGATTTGTAATGCAGTAACCTGTATGTGCTTCTTTGTTACACTGAATTTGAAGATCTAGCAACACAGTTGCTAAACAGATTAGCTGACATATTCTCAAAGTAGTAATGAGTATAGATGATATTGGGATTTATCTGCTACAAATAATGAGTATCATTTGTGCTGGTGACAAAGACATAAGGATTGCTAATACTACTGTCCTTTGTTGCCTAAATCTATTATTGAAGGAAATACTAAATTTGAGCTACAGTTTTCTTCTCTTCCAGGTTCATAGTCCCTCTGAAATCTATTAATAAAATCCAGGTTAAGATGGAGAGATGCTTCAAGATCCTGTGCAAAAGGAAAAAAGAGAGTGTTGTGCCCTATATCTGTCTGTCTCTCTGTCTGATTTAGCTTGAGCACAAGCTGGTCAAACCACTTCCTTCTCTGACAGTGACTGCATTTGCCTCGTCGGCTTCTTTTTGTCTTGTGGCTTCTACATAGCTAAGCACGCAAGTGTTTAATACATCCTTTGGATCAAACCCTCTAGGTTGGGTTCTAAATATTTCTGAAGCAGAAATATTACATTCCGAATATACATTCCATGTTACATTCTGAATACCATTACACAGGGTAACTAAAATAATCCCGCTTTTTAGGATGCGCCTTCTTCATCTGGGTGGGTCCTACCATACAAATGTGGATTTAATACAAACTACTGATGCTGAGTTCGAACAGTTCCCCCAGCTCTGCCAGAGTGCCTAGGGCAGGCTTCTGTCTCCTGGATTAACTAAAATAATCCCGCTTTTTAGGATGCGCCTTCTTCATCTGGGTGGGTCCTACCATACAAATGTGGATTTAATACAAACTACTGATGCTGAGTTCGAACAGTTCCCCCAGCTCTGCCAGAGTGCCTAGGGCAGGCTTCTGTCTCCTGGATCACAAGCACCTTTTCAGGGTAATTTTCTTGCCAAGAATAAGCAACACTTCCCACAGTCATGTCAACTGTGGTTCTCAAAATAAGATCCATTTTCAGGAAAAGCCAAAATCTATTTGTCTTTGATTTTTCTTTCTTTCTTTTTTTTTTTTTTTTTTGGGACACAGTCTCGCTCTGTCGCCCAGGCTGGAATGCAGTGGCACAGTCTCGACTCACTGCAACCTCCGCCTCCCGTGTCCAAGAGATTCTCCTGCCTCAGCCTCTGGAGTAGCTGGGATTACAGGCGCGTGCCACCATGCCCAGATGTTTGTATTTTTGGTAGAGACAGGATTTCACCATGTCGGCCAGGCTGGGCTCGAACTCCTGACCTCAGATCCACCCACCTGTGGCTCCCAAAGTGCTGGGATTACAGGCGTGAGTCACTATGCCCGGACTTGTCTCTCAATTTCAAAACTATACATCCAAAGCATCTTAGACTGTTCTGTAGGCTATTTCCCCCTCACGCCAACCCAAGTGCCATGAAGCAAAATGGAACCGAGCATATCAACCTTGGGGAGTTAACTGACACTGGTCTGAACTCTCACAGAAAAGTTGTTACGACACCACGAGGCATTTCTCTAACAAAAACAAACCATGTGAGTGTGTTTGGACCATGTTTACAAAAGAGAAGGCAGACCTACAAACTGAGACACAGTCTTACATAAAGAGTTTTGTTTGGCCGGGTGCAGTGGCTCACACCTGTAATCTCAGTACTTGGGGAAGCTGAGGTGGGAGGATTACTTGAGCCGAGGTGTTCAAGGTTACAGCAACCTAGGATCTAGGATCGAACCACTGCATGCCAGCTTGGGCAACAGAGTGAAACTCTGTCTCTTTAAAAAAAGTTTTGCTCAAAAAGAGCCATGTCTCCAGGTCCATGTGAGTGCCATGAAATAATTACATTTCTCCCTCCCTGACACACACACACATGCCCATACACACACATAGGATAGCACTCACACTTAGCTTCTCTTTATCTAGGTTTGGTCACCTAAAAATACATCTCTAAACCTTGCAGTCTGAACATCCTATGACTAGTCAGTTGCATTATCATCTTGACCTAGTTCTCCACCTATCCTGGTTCCAGGGCTAATCATGTAATATAGAGCAATAAAAAAGAAAATAGGTTGAAAGCAGAGGAAACCTCACAGATTTCCGAGTCAATCTGTGGATAACAAGAGTCTATCACAGTAAATCACATCAGACTAAAAACGATCTTAACAATCAGTGCTATATTATTCACTGTGATTTGGCCTAGAATAGTGACTAACTTACAAGGTTTGAGATCCTGGCTTCAAGACTGCTTAGGTTTTAGAGTGACCCAGAGGTTGTTTCTGGAGTAGATGAAGAACCCATATAATTAAAAAACAAAACACATACTAAAACTGAAAGCAGATTCTATCCCCATTTTGAAATCCCAGTGGCAACAAATGTAATGAATGAAGCCACCAGAAGACTATAGCGAAGACTGATGTTTCTTCCACTGAAATGGCTGAATCCGTTCACTTTTAAGATGAGAAGTTAAATTTCTATTACCCTAACAAACTTGTTATAAATGTCTAATTAGACACAGGTATAAGAACATCTAATGTCTCAGCAGTATGAAAACAGCAGGATTTTCATCACATAAAGTCGGGATGGGCCAGTGGGACCCCAATAATATCCTCAAACACCAAGTTGTCCCCAAGTACATACATTTCACAGCTTCAGCATTTCATTCTCTTTTAACATTCCTTGACTCACTTGAGGGATAAACTGAAGTCAAGCAAGTTCTAGCCTGTAAAACAGATTGTGCAAAGGACTTAGCTCTACAAATTCAAACTGCATCCTTTATTTTTTGCCACCTTCTTTCCTATAGCACTTAGATGTAATTTTCTGTTTCCCCTCCAGGTCTTTATTGCTCCCCTGCCAAAACTGTCTTGCATCTGTTACAATAAAACACCCGTGATGTTTTCCCAAGCCAGCAGCTTACTGCCAAAAGTCAAGCCTCTACCCCATGGGCAGTCGTCTGGGAACTGAAGTCAAAGTGTTGCAAACTCATGGCGAAGCAGATCCTCCCCTTGCTGGTGGAAGTGACCAGCAAGAGAAAATACGAACACTTTTGCCAAAAGGGCAGAAATGTTGGTGCAAAAGGCAAGAGTGAAAGGTTGCTATTCCATTAAGAGCACCATGATGAATTTTGGGATTCATGCTATTCAAATGAAGACCAGCTCTGCTACCCTTAAATCTCCTGCCATTCACCTCATGGCTTGTGGTCCTTCCATTTTTGTTATGATTTGTGTGGAAATCTAAATTGTTCACTGCAGAACCACTTTTTTGGGGGGGGGAGGGGGCGGAGCACGGGGATGAGGAGGAGAGTTTGTAAGAATTTTAAGTTTTTATTAAAAAGGGCAAGCCTTGGAAAAACACAATACATAAACAGAAGAACGTTTATCTGCCCTTCACTGGGAGTCACCTGCACTGATTCTGCCCCTGTGGTCTCAGGTGTCTCACTGAAATAGAGACTTTTTACCAAACGGATTCTCAAGGGCCACTTCACGCCTTCCTCAGATTCACCTTACTCTGCCAATTTCCAACTTGGTTTCCATCTTCTAATTTGGGAAGTGTTGAAATGAGAAAGGCAAAGAGATGGTCTGGGTGTTATTTGGCTTTGGGCTACCTGACAGCCTCCAAACCTCAAAATTACAAAAAATACAGACTATCAGGTGATCCATCTCTTCTACCAAATGAGTCACTTTTGGTCCCTTTAAGGACCGAGTTCCTCTGCTGCATGTCAAATATAGTTGGGTTGATTCTGCAGGAAGAGATCCTGAAAGAAAGGGAAGGCAGATCTAGAGTCCCAAGTCAACCACTGTCATGGCCTGACTCGTGGTGTAGGGACCTCGCGGTGCAGGGCTGATGACGTGCCCTGCTGAGGTCATCTGGGGAGTTACAGTGTGGCTATCCAGTGAGGTACACCTGCGCTTAATAAAGGCAATCTGGGCAGATGGGCCCACAAGGGACAGCAAAGACAACAGAAGAAGTCACAATGGGGCATGCTGTGCTACAAGGAAGAGTTGCCATGTCCATGGAGGGAGAATGTTGCTATCTTGTTCTCCGGTCACCAAGGAAAGGCAGGGCTCCAGTCGAGATCTCCATGGCATGAGGGACCTTGTGCTCCACCCCCAGTGCCCACTGCAGTTAACTTATAGAACTCGCATTTGGAAGTGAGAGACTGTATCACCTACAAAAGCTCTTCAGAGGGGCACAGCTTGTATGTAAACACAAAGCCACAGAAAGGGATCCCCTGCTGGCCACTGAGCCACGAAATTATTGATTCCCTTTTATAGACACAGTCACAAGTTTTCTTGAATTCAGAATCGTAACTTCTATTTTGCCTGGCTGTTCCTCTCCTCTAAGTTTACACGCTTTATGCATATATGTAGACGTCTGGCTTGGTCTTTGATCCTATTCACCATCAGGAAAAAAAGGATAAATAGATGTCAGATTCCAGCCCTGTTTCCATAGCCAAAGGGAGATGACAGATGCTCCAGCTTTGGGCTGGACACTCAGCCCTCACAACACTGTACAGATGAGTTGGCTTGTTAAGGGTTGCTCATGGCTTGCACACTAAAGTGATTCGACTTCAGTGGTTTCTGCCTCTTTAGGAGCCAGCTTGGTTGCATGGCTCAGAAGCAAAAAGGTGCCACGTGCTACCGTGTGGTACCAGGTAAGTTTCAGAATTCTGATACACGCTGCCTACCCATGCAGAGGAAGAGGTTACTCACCCTCCAGCCCGAGCCTTCTGGGAACCCAAAGCTGACCCTTCAACCCACAGCCCGCCTCACTGCATCTGGCCACACAGCACCACTCCCTCTTGGGCAAGCCTAATATATTCTCTCACGTGCTGATTCCTAACTGCCCCTTGGCCTGGGGAGTCCAGACTTTAGCCTGGTTGGTTTCCAGTTGAGTTTCAGCAGTTACGCAAATCGGGTTTCTGACTCTGTCTGAAATTCCAGTGCATACAGGAACAGCAGGTTGCTTAATCTCTAAATTCAGAGCCAACCCCTTTTCTAAATATAGAAGTGCTGCCCAGCTCCCATGGCAGACTAAAGGACCCACCCCTCCCAGCTGACAGCCTGGCTCATCAAGCGTACAGGCGCCATCTTGTTTTCCAGGCCTTCCTTCCTGCGGGGCGCCATACTTCTCATATTTTCATCCTTCCTCACTTGTTTTGTCAAACTGGGCCCCACCCCCATTCTTCTCTACTGACAACATCCAATTTCCAAATACAGGAGGAGAGATGGTTGAAATGTCCTGGTAGTAAACGACAATCTCCTGTGAGATGCTTTCCTGTGTTTCTGCAATGGACAAAAAGCTACTTACACAAGACGGCTCCATATCGAGGCCTGAAGTTTCGACACAAGTTAAACATGAACAAGGTCACCAGATTTTCCTCTTCCTTTATTAGAAATGACATTAACAATGAAATACTATGCTGGGTAGAGGAGAACTGCCTGTTCAGGGGTAAGGTTGGAGGGCCTACAGTAAGCTTTCTTAGCAATAAAGAAACATTGTTCTAAATATGAGAAAACATGGTATTCAGCTGTCTTTTTTTTTTTTTTTAATTACAAAAAACATCTTTTTTTTCAAAGTGGCAACACCAAACACTCTCAGATTGTGGAAGTCTAGCCAGCATTCAGTACGCAAAAGAGAAAGAAGTGAATGACTTGTATGTATTAGCTGAGTTTTGGTTCCCACTGGGTTCTTCCAGTAGGGCGCACAGTCAATACATGGCTGGCCTCATAGTTGTCTTCTCCAGCGGGTTCATAAACCAGGAAAGAGGGTGAAAATCCAACCACGGGCATACAGTTCATTTAGTATTTCTTTACTATTGTTGGGACCCTGCAGAAAAGCTTCAACTTCCTAAATCCTGAATTTACCCATTTGGAGGCGATAGCATTTAATACAGACTAAGAAACTAAAATCAGTTTCCCAAACAAAAGCCCGTTCAAATTGCTGAGGACTTAATTTGCTGCATCAACCCACTAATCACAGTATTCACCAATGATATTAAAAAATCAACAGGTCAAGGTGGGGTGCTGGGAGCAGTGGCTCATGCCTGTAATCCTAGTGCTTTGGGAGGCTGAGATGGGTGGATCACTTGAGGTCTTAAGTTTGACACCAACCTGGCCAACATGGTGAAACTCTGTCTCTAAGTGGGGCAGGGGAATCAACAGTCTGACCAGCAAACCAGCAAATTTACTGGTTTTCTAAACATCAGATAGGCTTTGTGGGTCACTATCTCTGTCCTATATTCTTTGTTTCTTCAACTCTTTAAAACATAAAACACATTCTTAGCTCCCAGGCCATATGAAAACAGGCTAGGGCAGGCTGGAGTTGCCTAAGGGCCATAACTTGCTGAACACCGCTTCCAGCAGGAACCCTGGGAAGGAGCCTGTCCCCAACTCAGCTTAAGTCACTGCAGATAGCACCTGGGACAGATCAGTCTGAAGGGTGGGAGACAAAGGGGTCACACACAACAGGGGGAAAGTAAGCAAGAAAGGGCAAGAATTGGGGTGGGGATGGCAGGAATATGGGGTGAAAAAGTTTCCTAAAAGACTACAGGAGGTGCTGTTCCTCCTCCCATAGAAGGCTAGCTGTGTAATGCTGAGAAATCACACCGAGAAAGAGACTAGCAATGGTGTGGGCTTGCTTGACTAAACACAGCCACCCCCCAGCCCTCCAGGACTAAAATGCAAAGCCACAAAACGTGGCCACCACGGCATGAGGATGACCACAGCATGAGGATGCCAGCCAGGCAGTAAGTAGCAACCCAAGCAGTCCCACTTTTGCCTTTTCAGACACACCCCTGTGGCTACGGGGCTGAAGCCCTCATTGAGGTTCTCCAAACCTCAATGCAAAAGAGTTCCAGGATTCAGGCTGGGCTATTCTGCCGAAACAAAGTTCTCTACCTACCTCTGACGTTCTTCTCAGGCTGATCACACGTGCCATTTCTATCCAGCCTACTCCATGTTAGCCCAATCCCCCAACACTCTGGCCACTTCATTCGTGGGGGAAAACACGTCAGATCATCCCATTGCCCAGGAGAAGCAAAGTCTAGAAATGATTCAGAACCTGGGGCTGGAGATGATCTTTATTCTGTTCTAATTCTCTTATCACAAGCCCCAAACCTTGACAACGGAAAGAACACCCTGAGACTCGGCTACAATCACGGGAATCAAAAATCCGTTTTAAAATTATCCTTGCATGTGGCTGCCACCCATGGTCCTCCCCATTTATTTTCTACTTCTGAGTATGAAACGTCACTGTGACAGTTTCCAACCCTCTGCACTCCCCCCACTCCATGACAAATATTCAGGATTCACACTTCACTTTCACACTGCTTTCCAATGCCTTGACTTAGAAGCCAAGCAGAGGCAGCCTGCCTTAATGGAGAAAACATTAGTGCATTCGGGCTTCACTCTGGATCCCAGTCAATTTCTGGATATTTCACAGCTGTTATACATCCACCTCCTTTCTTACAAAAGCCAGCAAAAATTAGTGAGCACCTCATTGGCTCTGAAATATGAAAATATAGCCACAGTCAAGCCTGAAAATCAATTTCTGGTTGACTCCCTTCAAAGTATTTGTTCTAAAACAGAGTGTCTGCAGTTCATTTATCATCTGCCAATTTTTAAGCGAGTTTTAGCTTCAATGCTGCATGCTTTTGTTTTTTTCTTAAAGCAACTCAGAATAAAACTGTCATTTGGTCATCAAACTAGTAACTGAGAAAACTCTTGCTTGGGCAGGTATCAACACAATTCAAGCTGAGTCTTTTATGTTACTATTACCTGCTCATCTCTCATGTAATTAAAAAATAATAAACCCTTGGAAGACCTGTAAGTTGTGTTCAGAGAGAAAATGTGATTCTCTTCACCGCTCAGGTCTCCCCTCCTACCTGCTTTATGAGCTGGTCAGGTGAGCGTGGTCTGCTATGCTTCAGCAGCCTCTGGAATGGGACAGACTCCAAAGTTGGTTGTGCTTCATTTCCCTTCTCCATTCAGGTCTCTAAAGTCCTGGGTTATTAACTATCAACAAAAATACAAGCTGCGCCATGCGTGCTCCAACTTCCTGCCAGCTCCCCATGCTCTGTGAAGCTGAGGAGCAGATTCTCTCTCTCTCCTCCCGGCTTCACCTCCTGAGCTCCAGAGCCCCACCCACCCACAGCACTCAGATCATTTTTCATTTATGAGTGCATCCAGCCACACTGTGTGTGTAAGAGAACGAGCCAGTCCTTGCCCTGCCAGTGTATTGGAACCAGGCTGCTATAAACGGTTCTAATTTTCCAGGAGTATGGGGGGAAATCATATCCCAGCAGACGTCATGCATGGCTTCCTCCTGCAGGTATCTGCAGATCAGCTCTTCCATCAGCAAAGGACGCACACCTGGCCACGGACCACAGCTGCTTCATTCTACAGACTGCCATGGAGGTGGACTGAAGATTTCAGGCAGGAGAAAACCAAAATATTATCAACATGTGTACTTCACATAACTAAAAATGTGAAGCTAGGATGATCAGGGAAGAAACTTTCCACCCAGTGACCTAATATTTCACAATAAATTTAATGTCTTGCACTTATTAAAGAGCCAGATTTTTTTTTAATTGCATTCAAATGCAAACAAAAATCAAGTTTAAATTATTTTATAAAGAAATCTATTGGGAAATAAAAGCCATTTGTCACAAAGACACCAAATTTACAACTTTTCTACTCCGACTAAGCTTCCAACTTCCATTGTAGACAAGTACCAGCAAAACCAGAAATTGTCAGTCAGCCCTTGAGTTGCTGAGAACATCCGCAATTTTTAAACACAATATGATTTTTCTAAGGTTTTATCAGGAAACAGAATGTTAAAAAAATAGGCTTCCCTAAACCAATACACATATATAATGGTTTCTATTATGTGTAAAATTTGCCTTGTTTTACAGCTGAAGCAAAAGGGGTCTTTCATGATCCAACAGCCAGAGACAAAGATTCTAAAAACCTGTGGTGCAGGTCTAAAAACTTACATGCGCAACTTAAATGGGAACAACATTTTATTATTCCAATACTCACAAGGTTCTTTGTTAGCTATGCTTGTAAGGAACAAAATAGGAGTAAACATCCTCTGTTTACTTCTTGCAGCCATTCTTTTTTTTTTTTTGAGACAGGGTCTGGCTCTGTTGCACAGGCAGGAGTGCAGTGGAGTAATCTCAGCTCAATGCAACCTCCATCTTCCGGGTTCAAGTGATTCTCCTGCCTCAGCCTCCCGAGTAGCTGGAATTATAGGTGCCTCCCACCACGCCTGGCTACTTTTTCTATTTTTTGTAGAGATGGGGTTTCACCATGTTGTTTGGGCTGGTCTCAAACTCCTGGTCCTAAGTGATCTGCCCACCTTGGCCTCCCGAAGTGCTGGGATTACAGGTGTGAGTCACCACCCCTGGCCAGATTTTTGGTGTTTTTTAGTATACTCATTTATTTTAGAGTTTTATCCAGTATAAATTTTTCCCCTAGGAGCCTTGTATTGTCATAACCTAGTTCCAGTCACAGTGAGAAATTTTTGAAAATTGCTTCTAAATTTTCCATATATTAAAAAACTGATGGTCTAGTATCTGGACTTGTCTTTTTTTTTTTTTAATTAGATGGTTAAAGTGTCTCCTAAAAAGAAAATGCTATACATTTTCACATGTGCTCCAAATGGGTTCTAGTCATCCCAATACCCTAACACATTCTTGAAAACAAAAACAGGATCCGCCTTTTACAGATGAGATAAAGAAGACACAAAGTCATTGGTAGATGTGATGGTTCCCTG
Organism: Trachypithecus francoisi; assembly: GCF_009764315.1. NCBI lineage: Eukaryota > Metazoa > Chordata > Mammalia > Primates > Cercopithecidae > Trachypithecus > Trachypithecus francoisi. The sequence goes on along the minus strand of NW_022681465.1, from coordinate 66,114,048 downwards.
GTGGTGCAGAGAAAGAACTAATGGGAGGATTAGTTCCTACTCTCCAAACAACAGCAGGGAGCCCCAGGCAAGTCCACAATTTTTATGTGCACTGGAGAGGCCTGAAAGTTGATCATGTGGTAACTTCCTGGAACTCACCTTCCTAGTTAAGGAAAGCGTGGACTCCTGCTCACAGTTCAAGCTAAGGAGAAGGAAGTCTGCGCTTTAGTTTTTTTTTCTTTTAAAAGAAGTGAGGAAAAAAGATTAAAATTTCCTTGGCCTGTGACCAAACTGCAGTCCTAACAACAGGTAAAATTTGCCTATAAAATATTCTTGACAGTATTAGTTGGTGACATCTGCCAAAAATCTATGGTAAAACCAGTTATCCCGCCTCTCTCTGTCCCATTCTCTCAACAGAGGGTGGATAATATATAACATACAGTTTTGCTTTAAGGGGAATTACTGCTACATTTACTCGCAAAACGAGCCAGGTAGCATGTGCCAGAATTCAGCAAGTACGCAAGCCATCTAACCGTCCCAGGTTTCCGGGAAGCTGAATCGCATTATCCATGGCAGGCATCTGGGGCTCTGCCTTCTTCGTGCCCACCTTGGTTCCTTGGTCACCGGGCTTAGGAGACTACTGTGCATTCACTGTCCATCACCTGGGAGGGACCCCGAAGATCACTGAGTTCTACTTTCCCATTGCGTTTGTGTGGAAACAGAGGCCCACAGGAAGACGAGCAAGCTTTGTAACATCACAAGGCACATTAGTGGAAGTACTGAGGTTAGAACGTCAATCTTCCTGATTCAAACCCTAGGATGGTGCCAGTGGACAAGGTGTGGATCTTTGTAGGCAGGGACTCAGTAATGGCTCTCCGACTGTTCACAAAACCCAGCCTAGGGACACACCTAAGATTCTCCCAGAAGCTAGAACAAAAAGGTAACAAAGAGAGCAGTCCCAGAAGTACCCAGCAGGAGTCAATCATACAGCAAAAGCCAAGGGACACCCCAGGTATAAACCCAAGAACTGAAAGCAGACACACAAATGGATATTCCCACCCCCGATATTTCACACAATAACCAAAAGGTGGAAGCAATCTAACCGTCCACTGATGGATGGATACAGAAAATGTGAAACATATGTACAATGGAATACTATTCAGCCATAAAAAGGAAGGAAATTCTGACACATGCTACTACTTGGATGAGTTTTGAAAAGACACTATGCTGGCCAGGCGCGATGGCTCATGCCTGTAGTCCCAGCACTTTGGGAGACCAAGGCAGGTGGATCACTTGAGGTCAGAGTTAGAGACCAGCCTGGCCAACATGGTGAAACCCCATCTCTACTAAAAATACAAACACTTGCCAGGCGTGGTGGCACACACCTGTAATCCCAGCTACTCGGGAGGATGAGGCATGAGAATCGCTTGAACCCGGGAGGCAGAGGCTGCAGTGAGCCGAGATTGCGCCATAGCACTCCAGCCTAGGCAACAAGAGTGAAAACTCTGTCTTTAAAAAAAAAAAGACACCATGCTAAGTGAAATAAGCCAGTTATAAAAGGACAAACCCTGTATGATTTTAATCATATGAGACACTCAGAATAGTAAAATTCACAGAGACAGAAAGTAGAATGGTGGTTGCCAGGGGCTAGGGAGAGGAAGAATGGGAAGTTACTGCTTAATGGATCCAGAGTTTCAGTTTTGCAAGATTAAAAGCCTTCTGGAGATGGATAGTGGTGATGGTTACACAACAGTGTGAATGTACTTAATGCCACAAAACTATATATTTAAAATTATTAAAATGGGAACTTTTATATTAAGTGTGTGAAGTCAATGGAGCCGGGATTTTCTCTTTCTTTCTTTTCTTTTTTTTTGAGACAGTCTCGCTCTGTCGCCCAGGCAGGCTGGAGTGCAGTGGCGCAATCTTGGCTCACTGCAGCCTCCACCTCCTGGGTTCCAGCGATTCTCTCGCCTCAGCCTCCCGGGTAGCTGGGATTACAGGCACACACCACCACGCCCAACTAATTTTTGTATTTTTAGTAGAGATGGAGTTTCACCATGTTGGCCAGGCTGGTCTCAAACTCCTGACCTCAGGTGATCTGCCTGCCTCGGCCTCCTAAAGTACAAGGATTACAAACATGAGCCACTGCACCCAGTTGGGTTTTCTTTACATTTTTCCATTGCCCAGTTCTATGGCTATCATGCTTCATATGCTTGATGTCACAAAATGAAAAGACCATAAAATGCAATTCATAAACAGTCTTGAAAACAACAGGAAGCACTAATATTTCCTTCTCCCCTTTTCCCATCCCCCAGTCAAAAATCACACACAGAAAGTTATGAAAGCAAACAAGGTTGGTTTTCCTGCCCCTTGATGGGAGATGATAATGTCTCCTGATGGGGAACACCCTGCCGATTGTGCAAGTGGGGAGGACCTGGGCCTGCAAATTTGGAGAAGCAGCTCCCTTCTAACTTCTGCCATCAATGGAAAGGGTTCAGAATCACACCCAAAAAAGCTCCATGTGGCTGTGGCCCACCCCTCCCCTCCCATCCAGCCCTCCTGGAGTTCACACACCCTCAACTCACACAATGCTGGCAGCAGCATACACTGACACCGTCATGCTCTGGGGCCTTCATCGTATATAGATCTGTTTCTTAACTGTCAAATCTGTCCCATTAGCCATAAGCCTCTGGTGGACAGAGCTGCCTCCAGCTCTCTGGCCCCCCCTTTTCAGTCTCCTTCCTCCCGCCAGGCCAGGATGGACCTTGGAGGGGCACCAGCTTCTTCCTTTGTTCCTCCCTCCTGTCACCTGGATCATCCCCTCTACTTCCATAGCTACAGCAACCAAGTAAGAGCCACCAGCTCCTCAATCTCCATCTCTCTTCTGAGCTCAGACCCTGACCTCCTGCCCAGCTGCAGCTGGGTGTCCTGCAGGGACCTCAAACTCAGCCTGCCCTAAAAAACCCACGATGCGGCCAGGCTCAGCGGCTCACGCCTATAATCCCAGTACTTTGGGAGGCCAAGGCAGGTGGATCACTTGATGTCAGGAGTTCAAAACCAGTCTGGCCAACACGGTGAAATGTGATTTCTACTAAAAATACAAAAATTAGCCAGGCACAGTGGTGTACGTCTGTCATCCCAGCTACTCAAGAGGCTGAGGCAGGTGGATCACTTGATGTCAGGAGTTCGAAACCACCCTGGCCAACACAGTGAAACACGATTTCTACTAAAAATACAAAAATTAGGCCAGGCACAGTGGCTCAAGCCTGTAATCCCAGCACTTTGGGAGGCCGAGACAGGCGGATCACGAGGTCAGGAGATCGAGACCATCCTGGCGAACACGGTGAAACCCCGTCTCTACTAAAAATACAAAAACTAGCCGGGCGAGGTGGCGGGCGCCTGTGGTCCCAGCTACTCAGGAGGCTGAGGCAGGAGAATGGCGTGAACCCGGGAGGTGGAGCTTGCAGTGAGCTGAGATCCGGCCACTGCACTCCAGTCCGGGCGACAGAGCGAGACTCCGCCTCAAAAAAAAAAAAAATACAAAAATTAGCCAGGCATAGCGGTGTACACCTGTCATCCCAGCTACTCAAGAGGCTGAGGCAGGTGGATCACTTGATGTCAGGAGTTCGAAACCAGTCTGGCCAACATGGCGAAACCGGATTTCTACTAAAAATACAATAATTAGCCAGGCATAGTGGTGTACGCCTGTCATCCCAGCTACTCAAGAGGCTGAGGCAGGTGGATCACAATGTCAGGAGTTTGAAACCATTCTGGCCAATATGGTGAAACCTCATCTCTACTAAAAATACAAAAATTAGCCAGGCATAGTGGTACATACCTGTAATCCCAGCTACTCAGGAGGCTGAGAGACAGGAGAATTGCTTGAACCCAGGAGGCAGAGGCTGCGGTGAGCTGAGATTGCGCCACTATACCCCAGTATGGGCAAAAGAGTGAGACCCTGTCTCAAACAAACAATGCCACTATGCTCTCCCTCAGACAGGTTCTTCCTCCTATATCTCCTCTTCCAACTTACGCCAATTCCCCGTCACTGTAGCATAACTGAGTCGCCCTTGGCTCCTCTCTCCCCTCCACCCTTTGCTGGTAGGTCCTGTCAACTCTACTCCTGACCTCAAGTGATCCACTAGCCTTGGCCTCCCAAAGTACTGGGATTACAAGCCTGAGCCACCGCGCCTGGCTGCATAGTGGGTTTTTTTAGGGCATACCAAGTTTGAGGTCCCCCTCTGCTGTACTGAGTCACACTTTAGGGCCTTGACTCTAGACTACTCTCACCTCCTCAGTTGTCTACCCCTCCAGTATATCCTGCACAGAGGTATCCAGTGGCAAATACCTAACATCTGCTTGAAATACTCAATTTCTCATTGTCCAAAGGATAAAACCTAAACACCCTGATGTGGTGTTTGAGACCATTCTTGATCTATGCCTATGTTATTCAGGCTTTTGTGTCGCTATAAAATACCTGAGACTGGGTAAAAAAAGAGGTTCTGCAGGCTATACAGGAAGTGAAGTGCTCACACCTGCCTGGCTTCTGGAGAGGCCTCAGCATGCTTTGACTCATGGCAGAAGGCAAAATGGGAGCCAAAGCAGGCACTTCACATGGCACGAGAAGAACTAGAGGGGAGAGGTCACAGACCTTTGAACAACCTCATCTCGCATTAACTGAGCAAGAACTCACTTATCACCAAGGTGAGGGTGCTCAGCCATTCATAGGGGATCCTCCCCCATGATCCAGTCACCTCCTATCAGGTATCAGGCCCCAGCCCCCAACGTTGGAAATCACATTTCCACAGGAGACTTGGAGGGGGCAAACACGCAAACAGTACCAATGCCCGCATCATGAAATCCATGGATAGTTATGCTAGTCGCTGCTCTTTTTTTCTTTTTCTTTGAGATGGAGTTTTGCTCTTGTTGCCCAGGCTGGAGTGCAGTGGCAAGATCTCAGCTCACTGCAACCTCCCAGAAATTCTCCTGCCTCAGCCTCCCGAGTAGCTGGGATTACAGATGTCCGGCACCATGCCTGGCTAATTTTTCTGTATTTTCTGTAGAGATGGGGTTTCAGCATGTTGGCCAGGCTGGTCTCAAACTTCTGACCCTCAGGTGATCCACCCGCCTCGGCCTCCCAAAGTGCTAGGATTACGGGCGTGAGTCATCGCGCCCAGCCTTCCACTGCTCTTTTTCTTGTATCTGTGCTTTCACATATGCCAGTGGTTCTCAACTGGGGAAGGTGTTGCCCCACAGGAGACATTTAGCACTGTCTGCAGATATTTTAAGCTGTCATAACCAGGATGGGTGGGGCATTGCTGCTGGCATCTAGTGGCAGAGGCCAGAGATGCAGCTAAACACGCGATGGTGGGCAAGACAGTCCTCCCACAAAGAATGATCTGCAGCACGCATAGTGACATGGGTTCTTAGAAGGTTATACTGCATTTATTATTACCGTGATTGCTTTCACTCTATGGGCTGCAAGCATAAATGCTGACAGGGTGCAGAAAATTAAATGAATCAGAGAAGCAGGTTAGACTAAATCAACAGGAGACGCTGAGTCTGGAGCCAACATGTCCTTCCTAAAGCATTCAGATTCAAAACCACAACACCGAGCTGAGCCATGCAGCAGGTGGATGGATGGGTCATAGCTTCTACGAGGCTCCCAAGCAAGGGTGGGGGACAGTTTGTCTCTGGTACTTATTTCATTGCAAGTATGGATCAATATTTATTGAAAGGTTCCCTCCTACATCTCCTTTCAGAGCCCAGCATACTCCTAAGTTCTAGTAAGTAAATGGAAAAATAAGGCAAAACTCTCAACTCAGATCCTTAATACAGTTTCCCTATCCTTCTGAATTTTCTTTTCAAGGGTTCTTTTCTTGGCTGGGCATGGTGGCTCAGGCCTGTAATCCCAACACTTTGGGAAGTTGAGGTGGGTGGATAATCTGGGCTCAGGAGTTCAAGACCAGCTTGGCTAACATGGCGAAATCCTACCTCTACTAAAAATACAAAAATTGGCTGGGCGTGGTGGCTCAAGCCTGTAATCCCAGCACTTTGGGAGGCCGAGACGGGCGGATCACAAGGTCAGGAGATTGAGATCATCCTGGCTAACACGGTGAAACCCGGTCTCTACTAAAAAATACAAAAAACTAGCCGGGCAAGGTGGCGGGCGCCTGTAGTCCCAGCTACTCGGGAGGCTGAGGCAGGAGAATGGCGGGAACCCAGGAGGCAGAGCTTGCAGTGAGCTGAGATCCAGCCACTTCACTCCAGCCTGGGCGACAGAGCGAGACTCCGTCTCAGAAAAAAAAATAATAATACAAAAATTAGCCAGGTATAGTGGCACATGCCTGTAATCCCGGCTACTTGGGAGGCTGAGGCAGGAGAATCCCTTGAACCTGGGAGGCAGAGGTTGCAGTGAGCCGAGATCAAGCCATTGCACTCCAGCCTGGGTGACAGAGCAAGACTCTGACTCAAAAAAAAAAAAAAAGTTTTCATTCTTTGTAATTTTTTTAATGTCATTAATCTAGTTTTTCCAAAAATACATTCCATGTTTTGGGAAGATGCTCTATGAAAGAATGCTTCTTAACTCTGTGGTCAAATGGTTTTGAGAAGTGTTTACCAGCACCTTGAGAGGCCAAGGCAAGTGGATCATCTGAGGTCAGGAGAAGCGTTTACTAGCTGTTCCTTTAACTGGTGTGACCAAATCTTACTTTATCAAATGGTTCCCAGCCCCATCTTTTTATAGCGAAATATTTTAATATTTAGGGAAGCAGCGCTTTGAAGACTTTGTGAAATACTCAAGCTCTCCTTAGCTGTTTGATTTGCACTCCCCTTCAGCATAGTCTCAATTTAAACTTCCATTTGTGTGCAGAAAAGTCCCAGCTCACCCTAACTCAGACCCCATCCCTCAGGCAGAGACCTGTTCTCTCCTTCTCACATATTCTCAGCCTCGTGTCTTGTCCCCTCATCTCAGTGAGGGTAGGCATACTGAAATGGCCTGGTTTTCTTCAGGAAGGAGCCATCTTGGGTGGAGACAGAGGAAGGAAATGAACCTGGGAGGCGGAGGTTGCAGTGAGCTGAGATCGAGCCATTGCCCTCCAGCCTGGGTAACAGAGCAAGACTCTGACCCCTGTGAAACGGGGGTACAGCTGGAGAGCAAGTGCAGGTCGGTGTGGCCCAGTGACTTCGGTCCTAGACAAGGGCACACGTCTCTTAGGTCCACGGGTCACCTCTGGCTAGTTTTTAAAATCAAGGTCCATTAATGAGTATTAGGTCCATGGAGAAAGATAAGCATAGAACTTCTGGAGCTAGATGGAAGGGCCAGTCACTTCAGGCAAGGAGAGTCTAACTTCAAAGTAGCAGGAGGCCAGGTGTGGTGGATCACACTTGTAATTCCAGCACTTTGGGAGGTGGAGGCAGGTGGACCACCTGAGGTCAGGAGTTCAAGACCAGCCTGGCCAACATGGTGAAACCCCCGTCTCTACTAAAAAATACAAAAATTAGCTGGGTGTGGTAGCAGGCACCTGTAATCCCAGCTACTTGGGAGGCTGAAGCAGGAGAATCACTTGAGCCTGGGAGGCAACGGTTGCAGTGAGCCAAAACAGTGCCATTGCACTCCAGCCCGAAAGTGAGACCCTGTCTCGAACAAACAAACAACACCCAAAAGACAAAGTAGCAGAAGGTTTTTATAAGTACCAAACAATCTGACACATTCTACCAGAAAGAGCTGGACCAGCCCATGCCCTCACTTTTTTTCTCCCCCATGATGCAACATGGTACTATGTTTTATTATTTTAGATTTAACTTTTTTAGAATTTCTACTTTTATTTTAGATCCAGGGGTATATATGCAGGTTGGTTACCTGGATATATCGTGTGATGCTGAGGTATAGAGTACAACTGATCCTATCACCCAGGTACTAAGCATGGTACATTTTTCAACCCTAGGCCCTGACCCCTCTAGTAGTCTCCAGCATCTACTGTTGCCATATTTATGTCCATGAATACCCAATGTTTAGCTCCCACCTGTAAGAATAATATGCAGTATTTAGTTTTCTGTTCCTGTATTAATTTGTTTAGGATAATGGCCTCCAGTTGCATCTACGTTGTTGCAGAAGACATGATTTCATTCTTTTTTATGGCTGTGTAGTATTTCATGGCATATATATACCACATTGTGTTTATCCAATCTAACATTAATGGGCACATAGGTTGATTCCATGTCTTTGCCATTGTGAATAGATAGTGCTGCGATGAACATAAAAGTGCCTATGTCTTTTTGACAGAATGATTTGTTTTCTTTCAGGTATATACCTAGTACAGAATTGCTGGGTTGAATGGTAGTTCTAAGTTCTTTGAGAAATCTCCAAACAGCTTTCCACAGTGGCCTAACTTACATTCACACCAACAGTGTATAAGCATTCACTTTTCTCCAAAGCCTCTCTAGCATCTGTTATTTTTTCAGAATTTACTGTTTTTTTTTTTTTTTTTTTTTTTGAGATGGAGTTTCTACCTTGTTGCCCAGGCTGGAGAGCAGTGGCACAATCTCAGCTCACTGCAACCTCTGCCTCCCGGGTTCAAGCAATTCTCCTGCCTTAGTCTCCGGAGTAGGTGGGAGTACAGGCACGCACCACTACACCCAGCTAATTTTGTATTTTTAGTAGAGACGGGGTTTCGCCACGTTGGCCAGGCTGGTCTCGAACTCCTGACCTCAGGTGATCCGCCCGCCTTGGTCTCCCAAAGTGCTGAGATTACAGGCGTAAGCCATCATGCCCAGCTTGGCTTTTCAATTTTTTTTTTTTTTTTTAAAGAGACAGGGTCTTACTCCGTTGCCCAGGCTGGGGCACAGTGGCACAATCATATAGCTCTCTTCAGCCTCAAACTCCTGGGCTCAAGGGATCCCCTGCCACAGCCTCCTAAGTAGCTGGATTATAGAAACATGCCACCATGCCTGGCTAATTTTTTTTTTACTTTCTGTTGAGACAGGGTCTTGCTATGCATTTCCTAGGCCGGTCTTGAACTCTTAGCCTCAAAAGATCCTCCCAGCTCAGTCTCCAAAAAATGCTAGGATTATAGGTGTGAGGCACTTAACTTCATAAATAACTGCCACTGGTGTAAGATGGCATCTCATGGTAGTTTTAATTTGCACTTTTCTGGTGATAAGCAATGTTGAGCTTTTTTTCATGTTTGCTGGCCACTTGTATGTCTTCCTTGAGAAATGTCTCTTCCCGTCTCTGTTCCACTTTGTAACTGGGTTATCTATTTTTTGCTTGTTGACTAGTTTAAGTTCCTTATAGATTCTAGATACTAGACCTTTGTTGGAAACAGAGTTTGCAAATATTTTATCCCATTCCATGGGTTGTCTGTTTACTCTGTGGATAATTTCTTTAGCTGTGCAGAAGCTCTTTTTTGTTTTTGAGACGGAGTCTGGCTCTGTTGCCCAGGCTGGAGTGCAGTGGCGCAATCTCGGCTCACTGCAAGCTGTGCCTCCCGGGTTCACGCCATTCTCCTGAGTAGAATGGGACTACAGGCACACCACCATGCCTCAGCCTCCTGAGTAGCTGGGACTACAGGCACCCACCACCACGCCCAGCTAATTTTTTGTATTTTTAGTAGAGACGGGGTTTCACTATGTTAGCCAGGATGGTCTCAATCTCCTGACCTTGTGATTCGCCTGCCTCAGCCTCCCAAAGTGTTGATTACAGGCGTGAGCCACCGCACCTGACTAGAAGCTCTTTAATTAGGTCTCACTTGTCAATTTTTGTTTTTGTTGTGACTGCTTTTGAGGACTTAGCCATAAATTCTTTTCCAAGGCCAATGTCCAGAATGATGTTTCCTAGATTTTCTTCTAGGATTGTTTGAGGTCTTACATTTAAATATTTAGTCCACGATGAGTTAATTTTTGAAGAGGGTAAAAGGTAGGGGTCCAGTTTCATTCTTCTGCATATGGCTAACCAGCTATCCCAGCACCATTTATTAAACAGACAGTACTTTCCTCATTGTTTCTGTTAACTTTGTGGAACATCAGATGGCTACAGATGTGTGGCATTATTTCTGGGTTCTCTATTCTGTTCCATTGGTTTGTGTGCCTGTTTTTGTACCAGTACCATGCTGTTTTAGTTATTACAGACTTACGTATAGTATGAAATCGGGTAATGTGATGCTTCTGGCTTTGTTCTTTTTGCTTAGGATGACTTTCCATGCCCTCACTTAAAGGCATTTGTGCCTCCTTGGCCCCTTACACCCTCCTGCCAGTCACTGAAGGACATACGTAACTGCTCAAGTCCTCTTTTTCCAGCCTGGCTTGTCAGCCCAATCAATCCTTTGAGTTTTCTTTCTTCACAGAAATGGAGACAATTTTGGTTCTGGAAACTCAATCCAGCTCCACCAGGACTTGAATTCATTCCCAGGAATCCTGCCACAGACATGAAGACCCCAGGGACAGGCTCCAAAAGTTGGTGACAACACACACTCTACTGGGCAGAGGGAATAAGGAATTTTCTGAGCCAATTATCACCAGCTAATTTCAGCTCAAGAATTCTGTCTAATGCCTCTCAAGGCTCCGGGAGCTCTAAGAAATCAATTTTTCTAAGAATCCCTAAAGACATTTCTTTAAAGCTTTGAGGTGTGATCCTGCTAGTGTCCAAGAGATCAGCTACCTCTCAAGACCAGAATCAGACAAATAATTAACAAGGGTCTCCTCTAAGCACATGCGCTACATCAACTTGCTGGGAAGATGAAGAGTATCCAGATGAAAAGATTCCCACCACTACAAGGCAACACACACCAAACATGAAGCAATGGATAAAGGCAGTGAGGACTCCAGAGTTTCCACAGGGACCTATCACCATGGGCTGGGGGAATCAAGAGCGATTTTTCAGAGGAAGTGGGTCTTCAGGAAAGCCTCAGAGCTGGTTTCTTGCTCTTGACATTGGCCCAAGTTCCAAGCTTCTCCCCATTGTGGACAAAAGAAAAGTGGGCTACTCCTCACAGTAGCCGTATCTGGAGACAACTGCATTCTAGCTCAGCCCAACTAACTGGCACCGCGCAGTGGGGAGAACAAGCCGAATGACAAGACTTGTGGAACAGGCATTCTGGGAAGGACTGCAAGCCAGGTGGCCTTGGGTTCAGACTGCTGCCCATGCTACTTGGAGCACATGAACTGGACTAGCCCATCAAAGGCCCATCGCAATTCCACTAAGACTGTGGGGAGAGCTTGGAACTGTGGGGAGAGTTTGGAAGCTCCAACTCTTTGTACTTTACTGCACTGAAATGTCATTGTCAGTGAAAGCATTGCCATTCATTTGATTTTCAGAAACTCAAGGTGATGTGGCTGTTTCCTCCCTAATGACTCCTCTGAGTGTGGTGCATCTTAACGCCAGGAGTGTGGAGGTGCACCCCAGGTGGGTCAGAAGGAGACAGGAATCTGGTGTTCTCCTCATTCAACAGGGGAATAAGCTTGAAGCTTGACTCTAGCCAGTGTGCTGAAGCAGTCAAGGGCAGTCACTGATGTTGTGCTTCTCCAGGCACCTGTCAGAGTGTACATTCAAACCACTACCCCCATGCAACTGTGACTCATCTGCAAGTGCATTTTATTTTTATTTTTATTTATTTATTTTTGAGACAGAGTTTCACTCTTGTTGCCCAGGCTGGAGTACAATGGTGTAATCTCAGCTCACTGCAACCTCTGCCTCCTGGGTTCAAGCAACTCTCCTGCCTCAGCCTCCTGAGTAGCTGGGATTACAGGTACCCACCACCAAGCCCGGCTAATTTCTTGTATTTTTTTTTTTTTTTTTTTTTGAGACGGAGTCTCGCTCTGTGGCCCAGGCTGGAGTGCAGTGGCCGGATCTCAGCTCACTGCAAGCTCCGCCTCCCAGGTTCACGCCATTCTCCTGCCTCAGCCTCCCGAGTAGCTGGGACTACAGGCGCCCGCCACCTCGCCCGGCTAGTTTTTTTTGTATTTTTTAGTAGAGACGGGGTTTCACGCTGTTAGCCAGGATGGTCTCGATCTCCTGACCTCGTGATCCGCCCGTCTCGGCCTCCCAAAGTGCTGGGATTACAGGCTTGAGCCACCGCGCCCGGCCTTCTTGTATTTTTAGTAGAGACGGGGTTTCACCATGTTGGCCAGGCTGGTCTTGAACTCCTGACCTCAGGTGATTCACCCACCTCGGCCTCCCGAAGTGCTGGGATTACAGGCATGAGCCACCACGCCTGGCCTGCAAGCACATTTTAGAAGGGCTAGTGAAGAGCTGGGAATGGTGGCTCACACCTGTAATCCCAACACTTTGGGAGGCCAAGGTGGGTGGATCACTAGAGGTTAGGAGTTCAAGACCAGCATGGCCAACATGGTGAAATCGCACCTCTACTAAAAATACAAAAATCAGCTGGGCCTGGAGGTGCATGCCTGTGGTCCCAGCTACTCAGGAGGCTGAGGCAGGAGAGTCGCTTGAGCCCAGGAGGCATAGGTTGCAGCAAGCCCAGATCAAGCCACTGCCCTCCAGCCTGGTAGACAGAGCAAGACTCCATCTCAACCAAAAAAATAAAAAATAAAAAGAGGCTGGGTGCGGTGGGGCTCAAGCCTGTAATCCCAGCACTTTGGGAGGCCGAGATGGGCGGATCACGAGGTCAGGAGATCGAGACCATCCCGGCTAACACGGTGAAACCCTGTCTCTACTAAAAAATACAAAAAACTAGCTGGGCGAGGTGGCGGGCGCCTGTAGTCCCAGCTACTCAGGAGGCTGAGGCAGGAGAATGGCGTGAACCCGGGAGGCGGAGCTTGCAGTGAGCTGAGATCCGGCCACTGTACTCCAGCCTGGGTGACAGAGCGAGACTCCGTCTCAGAAAAAAAAAAAAAAAAGAAAGAAAGAAAGAAAGAAAAAAAAAAAAAAAAAGCTAGTAAAGCTTCTTTGAACTGGAAAGGTGTGTCTTTCAAGAGTAGTTTCTGTGGCTAGTCAACCCCTTCCTTCCTCGTCTCCCTCTGCTCTTCTGTAAGCTTAAGAGTAGCAATGTTTAGTTCCCAGTGACGCTCAGTTTTAAAAATGTACTGCATTCAGGGTGTAATTTCCAGATCTCAAAATAATTCCCCTTAAAAACAAACAAAAACAAAAACCAGGCCCTTAAGCTTACTAAGTCTCCATTATGATTAAAATATACATATATATATATAATACACACATATATATATGTAAGTATTTCATTCAAGTGGGGAGGAGTGAGAGCAAAGCCTGTGGAGGAAGAAATCTATCAAAAACCACGTTATGCTCAATGACATGTCTGGGCTCAGAGCTGTACTTTCAAGGTATTTCTCATCTTTACCATGAAGAACCCTCTCTTGGAACCACGTCCGTTCTGTGGTAGTAGGAACTTGACTCACAAAACCACAGCTTTCCCAAACACTGGCAAGGAAGTTGGGTCATATATGGAAATTTCTTTCTATGACCCTCTAAACAATCAGTTATTTGTTTCCCCCTTTTTTCCCACAAGAAGAATTTTCTCTAAATAATTGGAGAAGATTTCCCATGGGAATCAGGCAATGGTGACTTCCAGGTCTTAAACTCTATCTAAAACAGCTCAAAAACAAAAGACACAAGAATGTGCCTGGCTGGCCTGTAACAATGCAAATTCTGGCAGTAAGAACAGAAGCCAAAGTGTGGAACTTCTAGTACTTCTAGTACCTCAGAGGAGGGCGGGCAGTAGGGCAAAGTCTCTCTGGTTTGTATTTAACTAAGAAAGTGTAATCCTCCCAGCACTGACCAACTAAAGCTTAAATTTTTTACGACCTATGAGAAAAAGTTTGCAAAAAGCCTACATAATCTAAGTAAGTAGCAAGAATATCAGACTCTGTAAGAAAAGATATTGGGCTCGCCGGGCGCGGTGGCTCAAGCCTGTAATCCCAGCACTTTGGGAGGCCGAGGCGGGCGGATCACAAGGTCAGGAGATCGAGACCATCCTGGCTAACACGGTGAAACCCCGTCTCTACTAAAAACTACAAAAAAAAACTAGCCGGGTGAGGTAGCGGCGCCTGTAGTCCCAGCTACCCGGGAGGCTGAGGCAGGAGAATGGCGTGAACCCGGGAGGTGGAGCTTGCAGTGAGCTGAGATCCGGCCACAGCACTCCAGCCCGGGTGACAGAGTGAGACTCCGTCTCAACAAAAAAAAAAAAAAAAAAAAAAAGAAAGAAAGAAAAGATACTGGGCTCAAGAGCTTCAAAAAAAAATTTTTTTTTTGAGATGGGGGTCTCACTCTGTCACCCAGATGGGAGTGCAGTGGCACAATCTCGGTTCACTGCAACTTCTGCCCCATGAGCTCAAGCGATCCTGCCTCAGCCTCCTGAGTACCCGGGACCGCAGGGGTGGGCCAGCACACCCAGCTAACTTTTTTTTTTTTTTTTTTTTGTACTTTTGGAAGAGACAAGGGTTTCACTATGCTGCCCAGGCTGCTCTCAAACTCCTGAGCTCAAGTGATCCACCTGCCTTGGCCTCCCAAAGTGCTGGGATTACAGGTGTGAGCCACTGCACCCAGGCCTCAAGAGCTTCAAAATTTTCTTTAGCTGTACAACCATTTGACCATAGTTCACACGTGAATTTCATCATGCCCACAGAAGGCTAAATGCTTCGTAGAGCACTGTACGTTAATGGCAGAGAATACTGAGGATTTTAATCACAGATGGAGGAGAGTTGGGATTCAAACTCCCAACCAAGTCAGGGCTGCCTGATAACAAATCCTATGTTCTTTCTTCTCTGGCACCAGGCTTTCACTGTGTCCCATTTGTCACAGAGGATCTAAGCGAGTCCTCCAAGAAACCTCTTGAGGGGGACAGAATGTTTTGTGAAAAGACAGTGAGCACATGGATGTTTACAGCAGCTTCATTCAGAACTGCCAAAACTTGGGCCGGGCGCGGTGGCTCAAGCCTGTAATCCCAGCACTTTGGGAGGCCAAGACGGGCGGATCACGAGGTCAGGAGATCGAGACCATCCTGGCTAACACGGTGAAACCCCGTCTCTACTAAAAAATACAAAAAACTAGCCGGGCGAGGTGGCAGGCGCCTATAGTCCCAGCCACTTGGGAGGCTGAGGCAGGAGAATGGCCTAAACCCGGGAGGCGGAGCTTGCAGTGAGCTGAGGTCCGGCCACTGCATTCCAGCCTGGGCGACAGAGCGAGACTCCGTCTCAAAAAAAAAAAAAGAACTGCCAAAACTTGGAAATGACCGAGATGTCCTTGAGGAGATGACTAGACAAATACACTGCGGCACATGCAGACATGGTGCTGAAAAGAAATGAGCTACCAAGGAATAAAGACATGAAGGAAACTTAAAGACTTGTTACTAAGTGAAAGCAGCCAAATCTGAAGGGGCTATCTGTGGTATGATTCCGACTATATGACATTCTGGAAAAGGCAAAATTACGGAGACAGTAAAAAGCACCATGGGTGCCAAGTGCTGGAGGAAAAACCAGAAAAATGGGCACAGAGAACTTTTAGGGCAGTGAAACTACACTGTATGATAATGATGGATACGTGTCATTATACATTTGGTGTGTCATTACACACACCAGCACACCTGGTTTGTTTTAAAAAAAAAAATTGTTTTTTAGAGACAGGTTTTACTATATTTCCCAGGCTGGTCTCAACCGCCCACAAGTGTAAACCGCCCAGATTACAGGTGTGAGCCACTGTGCCTGGCCTTTTTTTTTTTTTTTTTTTTTTAATGTGTAACACCAAGAGTGAACCCTAATGTACACTGTGGACACTGGGTGATTATAAGATGTCAACGGAGGTGCATCAGTTCTAACAACCACTCCAGTTGGGGATGCTGATCATGGGGGAGGCTGTACATGTGTGGGGAAAGGAGATATATAGGAAATCTCTATTTTTTGCTCAGAAAAAAATTTTTATTTATTTATATTTATTTATTTTTGAAACCGGGTCTCGCTCTGTCACCAAGGCTGGAATGCAGTGGTGCATCATAGCTCACTGTAGCCTCAACTTCCTGGGATCCAGCAATTCTCCCACCTCAGCCTCCCGAGTAGCAGGGATTGTAGGTGTGTGCCACTATGCCTGGCTAACTTTTGTATTTCTGGTAGAGACATGGTTTCGCCATGTTGCCCAGGCTGGTCTCGAACTCCTGAGCACAAGCAAGCTAACCACTTTAGCCTCCCAAAGCCCCTGACCTGAAAAAAACTTTTTTTAAGAGGCTTGGTCTTGTTCTGTCACCCAGTACAGAGTGCAGTGACACAATCATAGCAACTGCAGCCTCCAAGACCTTGGCTCAAGCAGTCCTCCTGCCTCATCCTCCCAGGCAGCCGAGACTATAGGCACACACCACAAGGCCTGGTTCATTAAAAAAAAGAAAAAAAAAAAAATGTTTTGTGAGCCACCGTGCCTCGCCTTTTTTTTTTTTTTTAAATCAATTTTGCTGTGAACTTAAAACTGCCCTAAAAAATATTAAGTCTTAAAAAAGAGAGAAAGATGGTCGGGCGCCGTGGCTCATGCCTGAATCCCAGCACTTTGAGAGGCCAAGGCGGGCAGATCACCTGTGGTCAGGAGTTTGAGACCAGCCTGGCCAACATGGTAAAACCCTATCTCTAGTAAAAATACAAAAATTAGCTGGGCATGGTGGTGTGTGCCTGTAATCCCAGCTACTAGGGAGGCTGAGGCAGGAGAATCGCTCGAACCTGGGAGGCAGAGGTTGCAGCGAGCCAAGATCACACCACTGCAGTCCAGCCTGGACGATACTCCGTCTCAAAAAGAGAAAAAATAAAACCAAAGACAAGACAATCAGCTTCAGTTAAACAACTATGGGGCTAAACTTAGCATTCCTGCTCACTAGCCATATGAATAATAACTAAATGTTTCTATGCCTCAGTTTCCTCACATGAAAATGTGCAATATAGCTGCAGAGGTTTTGCGAAAATCGAGAGACAGTGCTTTAGATCATCTCAGTGCCAGCCACACAGTGGGCATCTGTCAAGCTGTGGTTACAGTGATTTTCCAGTAAAACCTACTCACTCCTCCACCAGTTTCTTCACATTTCAATCTTTCTGCTGTTTTGGCTTATTTACATCACTAACCAAATTATACATAGTTTGTCCTGGTTTAATTGAAAGTGACAAAGGGGAAAGTGGGAAATGAAAACAGAGAGCTCAGTGCACAGCCGTGTTAAAAGACTCAGAAGTCAGCATTCAGCGGTTCCCAAAGGGGCTGCCAGCTCCAATCAGGCCACTAGTTACTTGACAAGAGGAGGAAGCCAGGAACCACATGCCACCCAGGATTCCCCTGGAAAAGCTACACAAAACACCCACTCTTGGAGTAGCACAGAAAGCCTCCTGGTCATCTTGCTGGCTAAGTTCCGATGCCACCAACGAGATATTGGGCTTCCACTCAGAAGGGAACTGAACTTTCCTCCTCTGGAGTGCTACAAGCTTCATCGCTTTTATTTTCCAAATTACTTCCTGGCTAGCGATGGGCCAAGTCTAATGCAAGAAAAAAGAATTGTAATGATTAAGGCTACCCTAAAAATCAGAAGAGAAGCTTAAACTAGCATGATTAGCCATACTCTTTAAAAAGAAAGGTTATCCCTGAGACAGTCAGAACCCCAGGCGTCTTTTTCTGTCCTTTCCATTTGCTGACTATAATAAACCTCAAGGGAGAATTCTGAAATGCCCAAAATGATGCCCATGAATGATTTCCAGATGGTTCTTTCTCTGTCTTCACTTTTCAATCCCAGGAACTCTGGTTCACCCTAGTTGGTTCTGTGTCATATGTAAGGAACTGACATCTCCAATGGAACATGCCAGTGACCTTTCACCCAGCTCAATGCCTTTCCTTCCCCAAGGGACTCCTCTTCAGTCTTGATATGGTTTGGATTTGTGTCCCCACCCAAATCTTATGTAAATTTTAATCCCCAGTGTTGGAGGAAGGACCTGGTGGGAGGTGACAGGATCATGGGGGTGGATGTCCCCCTTGCTGTTCTCATGATAGTGAGTTCTCATGAAATCTGGTTGTTATAAAAGAGTCAGGCACCTCTCCCTTTGCTCTCTGGCTCCTGTTCCGGCCATTTAAGATATGCCTGCTTCCCCTTCACCTTCTGCCATGACTGTAAGTTTCCTGAGGCCTCCCCAGAAGCAGAAGCCTGGCCAGGCACGGTGGCTCACCTGAGGTCACGAGTTTGAGGCCAGCCTGGCCAACATGGTGAAACTCCATCTCTACTAAAAATACAAAATTAGCTGGGTGTGGGGCACATGCCTGTAGTCCCATCTACTCGGGAGGCTGAGACAGAACTGCTTGAACCCGGGAGGTGGAGCTTGCAGTGAGCCGAGATCCCGCCATTGCACTCCAGCCTGGGCAACAGAGCAAGACTCCATCTCAAAAAAATTTTTAAAACAGTAAAAATAAATTAAAAAAAAAAAAAAAAAAAGCAGAAGTCTGTACAGCCTGCGGAACTGTGGGCCTATTAAACCTCTTTTCTTTAAAAATTACCCAGTTTCAGGTATGTCTTTAGAGCAGTGTGAGAACAGACTAATACAAGTCTCACAGGCACTTCTACTCTGAGCTCTTGGGAAATACTTCCAGAATTTCTTTATTTCTATACATCCTTCAGTGGAAAGGGATATTTAATGTTTATTTTTGAGAAAGGGTCTCACTCTTTCACACAAGCTGGAGTGCAGTGGTATGAACATGGCTCACTGCAGCCTCAACTTCCTGGGCTCAAGTGATGCTCCTGCCTCAGCCTCCTCAGTAGCTGGGACTGCAGGCACCCATGCCAGGATAGGTTTGGTATCTTTTGTAGCAACAGGGTTTTGCCCTGTTGCCCAGGCTGGCCTCAAGCAATCCTCCCACCTTGGCCTCCCAAAGTGCTGGGATTATAGACGTGAGCTTCTGCGCCCATCGAGATCTCACTTTTTATTTCCTTCTTAACTCTCCTTGGTCACAAATTTACAATATTCTCTACCTGACAAGTGTCAGATGCAATAATCGTCCCAATCCTGTGGCTCCCAAGGGTTTTCTGGATCCAGTGCAAACTCCTGATCGTGGCCACTAAACCCTTCAACCGGCTGACCCCGTTTTCCTTGCCAGCTCCATCTGGTTTCCTCCATTTTGTGTGGCAAGATACTGTGTCCTCGCCCTTGTTTAAGAGGTAGTGCCTGTCCCTCACTGGCCTCCTTCCACTCATGCCAGCCTAAGTTCCCCACATTTGCACATGGTTTTATGGAGTTTATAAACAGTTTCACACAAACTGGGCTTGTCATGATGACAGCACAGGGCTCTCACTAAAACCAGATGGATGCTGGTAAGAGGCTCACACTCACTCAAGTGAACTGTCCCATCAAGCCTGTAAGCCCCCTCCCTTCCCCAGGCATCTGGACACTAATTTTTATCTCTAGCGAGACAAGATGCCCTTGCTCAGGAACAGCTAAGCAATGGGTTTTTGCACTGGCTCTATGCAGAGCACAAGGCCTCCAAAGAGTTAGAATCAAGGAACACCCAGGGATCCATGAAGAAAACAGCTGAACACGTGCAAGGTCAGTCTTGCAAAAGTGACACTCGAGCCAGGGCAAGACCAATGTAAAAATAGATGCAGCTGAATTGGGACATCAGAAGGTACCAGAAGGCGCAAGAACACCACACCTAGCTCACCTGGCCTCACTTGCTGGGCTGGGACAGCCAGCGCTCCAGGTATGAAGCAACCAAAAGATCAACAGGCATTGTCATTCAACCCTTGCTCAAGGGCAATCGGGGACTCAGTGGGAGTAGAACCAGGCCTCTATACCTGACTTTGGGCACGCAAGTGTACCCTCCCCCGGAGTAGCTGAGCCTGCCCTATGCAAATGCAACTGAAGTAGGGAAGCTAACCCTTGGATACAGCCAACTGTCTCTGAATGACGCCGAGGGAAACGAACCTGCTCCGGGCAGGACAACCAAAGCCACCAACACAGACACCAATGCCTTACTCCAGGATGGACTAATGATGAAGGCTTTTTGTTTTGTAAACACAGTGTTCTGCAGCTAGAAAATGTCTGGGAGAAAAAACAAGATGGAAAAATAAATTCCAGCATTAAAAACAAAACAAAACAAAAAACAGTTGTTTACCTCCCACAGATTCAGTCTTTAGACTTCATGAGCACCTACAATCATCAGGAACACATATGGGCCCCTACCCAACATTCTCTCTCCCACCGTTCCCCCAACACACATACAAGCTGACACTTGGAGTCCCTGCCAAGCCAATCTCCAATAAATTCTTAAAAACAAAAGGCTCCAAATAAAGGATTTCAAAACAAAGCTCTGCTCTGAAGGTGCACTGTAAAAAGGAAGTTTTCCCCATGGACAGAATGAAATCAGGACTGGGCTCAGATAGAAAGGCCAAGTGGATATTAACCTATTTGCATACTACTGGTCCTTTCATCTGTTTTACAAAAACAGACCTGAAAAGAGGAGTATTTGTGTCTACGAAGAATGAGTGTTTGAAAAAAAATTAACACACACAAATCAGAATTCCCTTCTCTCACATCCTGGGCCCTGAGTCTTTGAAATTCTCTGGCCTGTATATAGAGCAAATGGTAAGCTTGCCAGCCTTTAGGGTGTTTTCTGCCAAACCCAGAAATGCCCTTCTCCTGGGGACACAGCAGGGCTTTTCTGGAGAGTTTACCTGCTTCTGGACAAAGATGGTTCTTTCAGTCAAGAGCCCAGAGGACAAGTAGCAAGGAATAGAGGAGACTCCTGGCCTCAGGGTTTGCCATCTCTGGAGAACACCCCCTAGCACAGAAGGTCTGTAACTGGTTAACTGGGGAATCAGCAGAATCTAGGGGCCACGAGGCTGAATCTGATAGGAAGGGCCAAGTGTAGATGCCACAGGTTCATCCTTTTTTTTCCTGGATGTCACAGTGGCAATCTAATAACATGTGGGGATTTCAAGTGACGGATGCTTCTCCAATTGGAATGTAGGCATCGGGAGGGTAGTGGTATCTGGTCTCAGTATTCCTTTGCAGCACTGCAGAGTTCTGGCAACACCCAACATACCCTGTTGTTTGGAAAGTAACGGTATCCAATGAAGACCCCTCACAGCTTCTAAAAATAGGAATTCAACTCTAAAACTTTGCCTCTTTCACAGGGACAACTAGGTACATTTTCACCACTTCAGGCTTTCCCTACCCCCTACATTTTGCTGAACTTAACCTCTGTACACACTAATCCCTGCCAGACTCACTGTAAATATTTCATGCTACCTCCACTCCTGTACGAGCACATGTCAGAATTACTGAGGTTGCTAAGCCTGAATTTAGGTTTGCTTCACCAGCTTTCTATGTCAATTCTGTGTTAAGGAGCGGTCCTGTACACAGCATAGCCTCAATTTCAATAGAACGCCACCTGGAACAAAAACAACCTTTGTCATTGAATTATTGTCTCCATTTCATCATCTAAGAAAATGGCATTAGCACTGGCACCAGATTTCACTGGGGTACCCTTTCCCACATTGACATTTGTCCTCCGAAAAGTTTCAAAGTTGTCCTCTGAGACATGTTCCATCTACTCCTAAACTTCTCCTTTTCAAAATGAGATCCCTGTGTTAGGATCAGAATCTTCTTTTTTTTTTCTTTGTGAGATGGAGTCTCACTCTGTCACCCAGGCTAGAGTGCAGCAGCGCAATCTCGGCAATCTTGGCTCACTGCAAACCTCCGCCTCTTGGGTTCAAACAATTCTCTGCCTCAGCCTCCCGAGTAGCTGGGATTAAGGTGTCCACCACCATGCCCGGCTGATTTTTGCATTTTTAGTAGAGACAGGGTTTCACCGTCTTGGCCAGGCTGGTCTTGAACTCCTGACGTTGTGATCTACCCGTCTAAGCCCCCCAAAGTACTGGGATGACGGGCGTGAGCCACCACGCCTGGCCAGGATCAGAAACTTGAGTATGACTTACTGGAATGACAATGCAATAAACTTTATTTTACTTAGTCATTTTAATTTTGGAAAAACCTCCAAGTTTTAATGTTTTGGAGTCATGTAGGCATGTGCCACTTGAGTGGAGAATTTCATGAGCTCTTTAATTCTGGGATCACGTGGCACTGGAGAAGTTCATTGGGACACACTGAGGTTGGGTTGGTAGCCACTGAAGAGTTACAGACACTGACATTCCTGTCACCCAGAGGCAGGGAGTGACATCTGGCTCTAGCTTTTAGCAGTAGAGAGAGTATGCTGGGGGTAGGGGAGAGGTTGGAGAATGACCCAATGAAAATGCAAATGTTCCCCCGCTGGCTGCTAAATGAACCTTGAAGGAAAATTAATACATAAATTGCAAGCCTCTGGCAAAATCAAGACTTCTAGATTACCAGAAAAATGCAAACTAAAATCCTTCATGACTCTATTTCTAATATTGTGTAAGCTCTAAACCCTAGCCATAGTGAACAATGGTGTTAAACAGATTTGGTTTTTCCCCCTTCAACTTTGACCTGCTTATCCACCTGATGACGTAAACTACCCATGTGATTACCAAACTAAGAAAGACAGAAACCCACGCTGGCAGCAAGAGCCATGGGAAATGGCCCCACCCAGTAGGATCACAGTTTCCAGAAATGCTCAAGAGGTTAACATTATAATAGTATGAATCAGACACTGCATCCAGAGTCTGTACGTTTCTTATAAGTAACTCTTAGGGTCTTAACCTTTGTATTTTTCAATTGTACGAACTAGATAACTAATCAGAAATATGGATTCAATTTGCCTTAAGTCCTCAGTCAGTAATGGAGACCGTGGGGGCTAAATCTTAGTTTCCTGTTTCTTTCCTTTTGATATTACTTTTTTTTCTTCGAAGGTTTCACTCTGTTGTCCAGGCTGGAGCGCAGTGGTGTGATCTCAGCTCACTACAACCTCTACCTCCCAGGTTCAAGCAATTGTTGTGCCTCAGCCTCCTGAGTGGCTAGGACTACAGGCATGTGCCACCATGCCCAAGGTTTTGCCATATTGGCTAGGCTGGTCTTGAACTCCTGACCTCAAGCAACCACCCGCCTCAGCCTTCCAAAGTGCTGGGATTATAAGCATGAGCCACTACATCTGGCCTGATACTATTCTTCTAATCAACATATTTTCTTCAAGTCTCCTTTATTTTCAGATCTTGGGCCTACATGTGATGCTTTTCTCAAAAGCAACTGAAAACCTGTACCCTAAAAGAAGGATGCAATGTTTTTCATATTAAAAAAAAAGACGCTAAACTTTTGTTCACTGGGTACATTTGTTATCCTTGCACTCAGCATGTGGGATCCAGCAGATGAAAGCCTGAACTTGAGAGAGAAACGTGGGAATGGAAGGTTACGTTCCTCACCCTATGAACTCCAAATAGTTTACCAGACTTCAGAATAAAGCCTTCCTCCACTAAAACAAAACGTAATTTCAGAAAGTACCATCATGCTAGAGAGCGACTTCCATGGAGTGGGTTTCCTTTGAGTGGCTGAGCAGTTTTTTCACTTTGGACCCTCATGTTAGTCCCACTGTTAGCCATGTCAGCTACAGGAGAAGAAATAGACCAAGTCGAACCTTCCCTAGCGTGTGAACTGGGGGGTTTGGTTACACTTAGACAAGCACAGAAACGTCAATCAATCAATTCAGTTTGTATCCACCAAAGCACTAGAGAATGAGGCACAAATGGGATACCCATCTGTTATGGTCTGAATCTTTGTGTTCCTCCAAAATTGGAGGAACCCCCTTGAGGGTTAGGATTTTAGCATACAAATTTTGGGAGGCCCACCTCGGCCTCCAAAGTATGATATTAGGAGGTGGGGCCCTTGGGAAGCGATAAGGTCATGAAGGAGGAGCGCTCCTGAGTGGGATTCGTCTCCTTATGAAAGAGACCCTAGAGAACTGCCTGGCCTCTTCCACCGTATGAAGACCCAGCAAGGCACCATCTACAAACCAGAAAGCAGACCTTCACCAGACACTGAATCAGCTAATGCCTGGATCTTGGACTTCCCAGGCTCTAGACTATGGGAAATAAATTTCTGTTACTTATAAGCCATCTCCTTTATGGTATTTGTTATAGTAGCACAAATGGACTAAGACACTGTCTGGTCATTGTGTAGTAGAGCCGAGGCTGGGGCTGGGGCCGGGACCAGGGTGGATTAAGTATGGCAGACGCTGTAGACTGATTCGCTCAGTCTCCATTTAGCAGAAAATGTGAAACCACCATATTCCATTGCAGCCAGAGCGCAGGCATGTGAGCTTATTTCCACCAATCAGAAGCATCCCAGTATAACCTGGATGTAGCATGAGTGACAGAGGCAGTAAGGTCACCCATTGTGATCCAGGCCTTCTGAGGAGCACAGCAGAAGAGAAGCGCAGTCCTGACGTTCATTCCCTCAGCTCCTGGGGACTCAGCAGCCAGCAGAGACAGCATGATTTTTCTGCTAGAACAGACCCATGGTGTGGTTTGGCTCTTTTCCTGGCTCCATCACATCCAAGCCTGATTCTTGGTTCTTCCCAGAACATCTGTGAACCACCTAACCAAGAGCCTTTAATACATCCCTTTCTGCTTAAACTGGCTACAGGAATTTCTGTTGTTTGCAGCCAAAAGTCCTGCCAGACTCCGCAAGAAAGCAGAGAAATGAAAGGAAGCGGGAAGGACTGCAGGAGCCAGCGGACAGGGGCTATCCAGTGGCCACGTGCTCCAAGTCAGGGGCTTCTGAACCCAGTTCTGTATGCCCAGTGAGGCCACATGGTGGCATCCACAGAGCAGAAGCTTTAGCGATGGCTACACAAAGGTTCAATCTCAACTCCACTGCCCCAGGCTCTATATTGTGCTAGACAAGTTTCTCACACTCTCTGAGCCTGAATTGATTCATCTACAAAACTAGAACAATGCTACTTTCCTTATAGAGTTTCAGAGAAAACAAAACTAGGTAATATGTCAACAGCCCAGTACAGTGCCTAGTGACCAGCAGTTGTTTCAGAAATAGTGCAACTATCCCATCAAATCGGCACAAATTGATTTGGCTTATATACCATATATGTCAAAATGTAAGGTTATATTTTCTCTAACATTCTTTTTTTTTCGTTTTTTTTGACACAGAGTCTCGCTTTGTCGTCCAGAATGGAGTGCAGTGGCGCGATCTCGGCTCACTGCAAGCTCCGCTTCCTGGGTTCACGCCATTCTCCTGCCTCTGCCTCCCGAGTAGCAGGGACTACAGGCGCCCGCCACCGCGCCTGGTTTTTTTTTTTTTTTTTTTTTTTGTATTTTTAGTAGAGACGGGGTTTCACTGTGTTACCCAGGATGGTCTCGATCTCCTCACCTCGTGATCCGCCCGCCTCCGCCTCCCAAAGTGCTGGGATTACAGGCATGAGCTACCGCGCCCGGCCATATTTTCTCTAACATTCTGATAAAAGAGGCAGTTATATATGAGTCTGTACAAATTATATTATGAACCTCTTTCAATTATGTTAATTTGGATGACAAATTACTATTTGGAGAAGACACAATTACCTCACACTTAATCAATGGGAATTTTAGATGCTTAAACAGAACTGGTTTAAAATAAAGGGGGGAAATCAACTTAATGTTAAATTTAACAATTATTCCTAGGGGAAATAATCTCACCATCTTAAGTGCTGCATTTTCTCATAGCAGAGTAGCACAGTGGTTAAAAGCAGGAACTGGCTGGACGCAGTGGCTCATGCCTGTAATCCTAGCACTTTGGGAGCCTGAGGCGGGTGGATAGCTTGAGGTCAGGAGATCCAGACCAGCCTGGCTAACACAGTAAAATCCTGTCTCTACTAAAAAAAAAAAAAAAAATTGGCCAGGTGTGGTAGCTTATCCCTGTAATCCCAGCACTTGCGGAGGCCGAGGTAGGTGAATCACGAGGTCAGGAGTTCGAGACTAGGTTGGCAAACATGGTGAAACCCCACATCTACTAAAAATACAAAAAAATTAGCTCGGCATAGTGGCGGGCACCTGTAATCCCAGCTACTCAGGAGGCTGAGGCAAGAGAATCACTTGAACCCAGGACGCGGAGGTACAAGTGAACGGAGATCGTGCAACTTGCACTCCAGCCTGGGTGACAGAGTGAGACTCTGTCTCAAAAAAAAAAAATTAGCCAGGCATAGTGGTGGGGCACCTGTAATCCCAGCTGCTTGGGAGGCTGAGTCATGAGAACCACCTGAATCTAGGAGGCAGAGGTTGCAGTAAGGTGAGGTCGCACCACTGCACTCCAGCCTGGGTGACAGAGCGACAGTAAGTCTCCAGAAAAAAAAAAAAAAAAAGGCAGGAACTCTGGAGCTCCACAGCTGGGTTTGAATCTTGGCTCTGCCTTTCATGAGTTATGTAACTTTGAGCAAGTTATTTGACCTTTCTGAACCTTAGTTCCCTGAATAAAGTGAAATAATGTTATCAATCTCTCAGATTTCTCTGCATAAATGAGTTAATACATGTAAGACACCTGTGGCAGTATTTGGCCCGTAGTAAACGCATCCATAAACGTAAGTTATTTTCTTTCTTTTTTTTTTTTTTTTTTTTTTTGAGGCAGAGTCTCGCTCTGTCGCCCAGGCTGGAGTGCAGTGGCCGGATCTCTGCTCACTGCAAGCTCCGCCTCCCGGGTTGATGCCATTCTCCTGCCTCAGCCTCCTGAGTAGCTGGGACTACAGGCGCCCGCCACCTCGCCCGGCTAGTTTTTTGTATTTTTTAGTAGAGACGGGGTTTCGCCGGGTTAGCCAGGATGGTCTCAATCTCCTGACGTCGTGATCCGCCCGTCTCGGCCTCCCAAAGTGCTGGGATTACAGGCTTGAGCCACCGCGCCCGGCCAGTTATTTTCAATTATAGGATGAAGGGATGGGGAAACTGTGGCAGGGTTATACGAATACTTGTGGCCTTGGATAAAATGTCCAGGGACAGCACCATACATGAATATTACAGTCTTTCAAATAATAAAGACGAAAAGCAATACATCCTGAAAACTGACTCAGCTGACTCAAAATGTGGCTCTGATTATTTGAATAAATTTGCTTCATAAACTATATAAGTGGGAAAAGGAACATTCAAAATTAATGTCATGTAAATTTTAAATGTGATTTTAATTATATATGTGAATATTAGAGCTATACATGACTTTCTCATGTATATCACTGTATTATTAGTAGTAAACTGAATTGTATCCTATTAGTATACTATAGTATTTCATGTATATTTATGTTGGCCAAAAACCTTTTTGTAGCTCTTGCTTATTATGTATGGAGCTTATATTCTACTATATAGGGTAAAAGAAAATGTTCTCTTTTTTTAATCAGCGTAGAAAATTCAAACTGTTATCAAAAAGCATCTTAACCACATGTCCCTGCTCCCCAAATTAATGCCCTTATGATCTCTTTTGCTTAGATTTTTTGAGTTTAAATGCATTTTATTTTTAGACAAGCTACATGACATGTTTTTCTTAAAACAATGCCTCCATTCCAAAGCATGGTCAAAATAAATAAAGAGCTCAAGATGACATCAGTCCCATTTTCTTAAGTCCTGTTGTGTGGATGACAAGCTACGATGACAGGTGATACATCCAAAGTAATTGCCAAATTTGTTAACATTTTCCGATTTCTAAACCATTCTTAAAGAAAATCACATATGGAGTCATGCCATCCTCACAGTAGTCCAGTTGAGCACCACCTGGATTCATGCTTTCCCCAGTACAGAACTGGTAGCTTTTTGTTTGCTTGTTTTGAGATGGAGTCTTGCTCTGTTACCCAGGCTGGAGTGCAGTGATCTCCGCTCACTGCAGCCTTCGCCTCCCGGGTTCAGCAGTTCTCCCACCTCAGCCTCCCGAGTAGCTGGGATTACAGGTGTGCACCAACCACAGCCAGCTAATTTTCTGCATTTTTGGTAGGGGCAGGGTCTCACTATGTTGCCAAGGCTGGTCTCAAACTCCTGAGCTCAAGTGATCCTCCCGCCTCGGCCTCCCAAAGTGCTGGGATTATAAGCATGAGCCACCACGCCCGGCCAGAACTGGTCATTTTTGAAATTACTAAGGATGTGCTTGATTTGTTCTGCAGCCCCTGTCATAAAAAGTTTTACTCTTTCTGGTCTCTGTTCTTCAAGTTTGCCTTTGATTGATTTTACTTAACCTTTGATGTATTTCTTGTAGTCTTTTCCTGCAAGTGATGGTTCCTGACAGTATCAACACGAGCCATTACTGTGCTTTCCACACCCTCACCCTCGGGGCCATCAACAGAGGCATTTCCACCAATGAGCGAGTCATCGGTGTTACCCTCTTTCCTACTGACCAGCTTCTCCCTCCACTTACAGGCACAGCCAGTCTGGGATTTCCCGGATCTGGTGAACACACCTCATGATGGCTGAGGAGGTCCCGGTAGATAATCATGATGGCGGCTGACAGAGGAGCCCAGAGCTCGCAGCTGCGCTCGTGGGGAGCCGGGGCGGGGAAACCTTGCTTAGATTTCAAACAAAGGAAGCATCAAACCAAAATAAAATAGAAGGGGCTGGGCGCGGTGGCTCACGCCTGTAATTCCAGCACTTTGGGAGGCGGAGGCAGGTGGATCATGAGGTCAGGAGATGGAGACCATCCTGGCTAACACAGTGAAACCCCGTCTCTACTAAAAATACAAAAAATTAGCCAGGCGCCTGCAGTCCCCGCTACTCGGGAGGCTGAGGCAGGAGAATGGTGTGAACCCAGGAGGCGGAGCTTGCAGTGAGCCTAGATCATGCCACTGCACTCCAGCCTGGGCGTCACAGCAAGACTCCGTCTGGGAAAAAAAAAAAAAAAATTAAATAGAAGGAAAGGTAGACTATCTTTGTGCATTTTAAATATACATAAAATCTTCAACATGGGCCGGGCGCGGTGGCTCAAGCCTGTAATCCCAGCACTTTTGGAGGCCGAGACGGGTGGATCACGAGGTCAGGAGATCCAGACCATCCTGGCTAACACGGTGAAACCCCGTCTCTACTAAAAAATACAAAAAAACTAGCCGGGCGAGGTGGCGGGCGCCTGTAGTCCCAGCTACTCGGGAAGCTGAGGCAGGAGAATGGCGTGAACCCGGGAGGCGGAGTCTGCAGTGAGCAGAGATCCGGCCACTGCACTCCAGCCTGGGCGACAGAGCGAAACTCCATCTCAAAAAAAAAAAAAAAAGATGTTATTCAATTCTACTTACCTGATCCTTTTACTTTTTTTTTTTTTTTTTTTTTTTTTGAGACGGAGTCTGGCTGTCACCCGGGCTAGAGTGCAGTGGCACGATCTCGGCTCACTGAAGCCTCGGCCTCCCAGGTTCAAGCAATTCTCCTGCCTGAGCCTCCTGAGTGCCTGGGATTACAGGCGTCCACCACCACGCCTGGCTAATTTTTATATTTTTAGTAGAGATGGGGTTTCACCACCATATTGGCCAGGCTGGTCTCGAACTCCTGACCTCATGATCTGCCTGCCTCGGCCTCCCAAAGTGCTGGGATTACAGGCATGAGCCATCGTGCCCGGGCACCTGATCCTTTTCTTATGCCTTCATTTAATTGGGAGAGCCTTTTTTAATGCCTTCCTTTAATTGGGAGATCCTTTTCTTATGCCTTCATGTAATTGGGAGTGGGGGTGGGGATTAACAAATAAAATCCAACTAAAACAGCAAGACTTTCTTCATAAGGCATGAAACATTAAACATACAAAATACTGTGTTTCACAGTGTCCTCTCTCATCTGTACTTCATGGGAAAGGGACAGATGAATTCGGCCTGATAATCCACTACATGTAGCTATTAGTGGGTTTCTTGAAGGAAAGGCACAATAACCCAGATGGGTGTATTAACCAGAGCCTTTCTGTCATTTACAACTAATACTATGAACTGTGTTCCCTCTCAAAATTCACAGGTTAGAGCCATAATCCCCCATGTGATAGTATTTGGAGATATGATCTTTGGGAGGTAATTAGGTTTTGGTGAGGTCAGGGAAGGGACCCCATGAAGGAATTAATGCCCTTATAAGAAGAGATGCCAGACAGCCTCTGCTTGCTTGCTTGCTTTCCCTGTCATGTGAAGACACAGCGAGAAGGCAGCCGTCTACAACCCAGAAGAGAGCCCTCACCAGAAGCCAACCATGCTGGTACTTTCGTCTTAGACTTTCCAACCTCCAGAACTGCGAGAAAATAAATGTCTATCATTTCAGCCATGCAGTACTTTGTTATGGCATCCTGTGCAAAGACAGGTAAGGAGCATGGCCACTTAAAACATTAAGAAGTCATCATAACCAAACTGTCAACAAAACAATCATCCACTGTAACAAGACAAATCTCTTTGTGTTGATCTTTTTCTTAGTTCTTGATTATAAACTTGGGCTAACCAAGCATTCCACCCAGAATTAGATGGATAGTACAACTTTCAATGTTTAGACATAACATTTAATCTAATTCTTACTGGATCTGAGCACATCCAAAGGTGGAAAATATGTTCAAATATTCTATTCTAGATATTGTATTTGT
Organism: Trachypithecus francoisi; assembly: GCF_009764315.1. Taxonomy (NCBI): domain Eukaryota; kingdom Metazoa; phylum Chordata; class Mammalia; order Primates; family Cercopithecidae; genus Trachypithecus; species Trachypithecus francoisi. The sequence continues at coordinate 66,083,640 of NW_022681465.1, read as the reverse complement.
TTTTGTTTTTTGTTTTTTTGAGACAGATTCTTGCTGTGTTGCCCAGGCTGCAATGCAGTGGCACAATTTCGGCCCACTGTAACTTCTGCCTGCTGGGTTCCAGAGATTCTCCTGCCTCAAGCCTCCCAACCAGCTGGGACTACAGGCACGTGCCACCATGCCCAGCTAATTTTTGTATTTTTAGTAGAGACGGGGGTTTCACCACGTTGGCCAGCCTGGTCTCAAACTCCTGACCTCAGGTGATCCACCCGCCTCATCTTCCCAAAATGCAAGAATTACAGGCGTGAGTCACTGCACTCAGCTGTAAATAGTCTCTTAATAGATTTCCTAAATCATTGATAAAAACCAAACTAAGGCCATGAGTGGTGGCACACACCTGTAATCCTAGCACTTTGGGAGACTGAGATGGGCTGACTGCTTGAGCCCAGGAGTTCAAGACTAGCCTGGGTAACATGGCAAAAACCCATCTCTACCAAAAATACAAAAACTGAGGTGGGAGGAGCACCTGAGCCTGGGGAGGTCAAGGTTACCACTGCACGCCAGCCTCTGCAACAGGGTGAGACCCCATCGCAAAACAAAAAACAACAACAACAAAAAAAACCAACAACCATTTGGACATCAGTAACATGAAGTATATTTTACTTGTGTGGTATCTCAGTTAAAATTACTTCAATTTCAGGCCAGGTACAGTGGCTCACGCCTGTAATCCCAGCACTTTGGGAGGCCAAGGCGGGCGGTCACTTGAGTTCAGGAGTTTGAGACCAGCCTGGCCAACATAGTAAAACCCCGTTCTCTACTAAAAATACAAAAATTAGCTGGATGTGGTGGCACGCACCTGTAATCCCAGCTACTCGGGAGGCTGAGGCTGGAGAATCACTTGAACCTGGGAGGCAGAAGTTGCAGTGAGCCAAGAACACGCCACTCCACTCCAGCCTGGGTGACAGAGAGAGATTCCATCTCAAAAAAATAAAATAAGGCCAGGCGCAGTGGCTCACGCCTGTAATCCTAGCACTTTGGGAGGCTGAGGTGGGCGGATCACAAGGTCAGGAGATCGAGACCATCCTGACAAACACGATGAAACACTGTCTCTACTAAAAATACAAAAAAAATTAGCCGGGCATGGTGGCGGGCACCTGTAGTCCCAGCTACTCGGGAGGCTGAGGCAGGAGAATGGCATGAACCCGGGAGGCGGAGCTTGCAGTGAGCCAAGACTGTGCCACTGCACTCCAGTCTGGGCGACAGAGCGAGACTCTGTCTCAAAAAAAATAAAAATAAATAAAATAAATAAAATAAAATTACCTCAGTTTCACTCTTAGCAACACATACACACACTTAAAAACCAAGAACCACGATTGAAGTTAGGCAAGAATGGGGGAGGGGAGCTGATATAAAACAATGATGTGTAAGTGCGCTCTACCAAGGAAAGACGGTAACAATAAGCAAACTCCCTACCCGCCCAAAGTCCAATAACAAAAGTTATCAGCTTCTAGCACAGAGCCATGGCCTCCAGGCTCCGAATGGGCTGTTTCAAGCCTTTCAAAATGAAAAGTTATAAATCAGTGCTGCCAGAAATCCACATCCTCAGAAGGTACCCAATACCTGAATAAATCCACTCTTACTCTGGGAAGTTCTCAGCAGAAAGGTTAACTCTGTAGTGAGAATATACTTTCCTGACCAAGAAGATACACAGAGCTAGCATGAAGCTGTATTTAATGTTTGACCAGGGGTCTGCTAGGTGGGAAAATGCAAACATCTTCCAGTGGCAGACTGAACTCTACCCCAGAGGGGAAAAACACAGGCCAAGAACATGGAGGAAAATTCCACTAACTGGCTTAGAAGAGGAAGAAAAGCAACCCCAGCATCCTCAGGTTGCAGGTAGAGAAGGGGAAAAAGAGACTATCAAACCACTTCAGCTTAAACTAGAACACCTGCAAGGTAGTAGAAAGGTTTGCTATGCATTGCTTCAACCACTAAAAAAGAAGAAAGGGACACCGATCAAATTTGGCCAGGTGCAGTGGCTCATGCCTGTAATCCCAGCACTTTGGGAGGCTGAGGAGGGTGGGTGCATCACCTGAGGCCAGGAGTTTGAGACCAGCCTGCCCAACACAGCAAAACCCCGTCTCTACTAAGAAAGGTAAAAAAAAAAAGAAAAAAAAAAAAATTAGCCGGGCCTGGTGGTGGGTGCCTGTAATCCCAGCTACTCCGGAGGCTGAGGTAGGAGAATTGCTTGAACTTGGGAGACGAGGTTGCAGTGGGCTGAGACTGGGTCACTGCACTCCAGCCTGGGCAGCAGATCAAAACTCTGTCTAGAAAGAAATAAACAAACAAACAACAAAACAAAACAAACTCCCCCCCCCCGCACACACACACAAATTCACTCCCTCGGGTAAAAGCAGACTCACTTTCATAATTTTATAGGCAAATTTGAAATACAAGCAGCAACATTTAGACGTGCTGCTTCTTTACTCATGCTTAATTATAACGTCAGCCTTATTCGATGTAATTGTGCCTGGAATTCTGTATCTGTACCTTTCCAGTAATATTCACCATCTACTACTAATTTTTAAAAGACATATTGGCCAGGAGCGGTGGCTCACACCTGTAATCCCAACACTTTGGGAGGTCAACGCAGGCAGATCATGAGGTCAGGAGATAGAGACCATACTGGCTAACACGGTGAAACCCCGTTTCTGCGAAAAATAAAAAAAAAAAATTAGCCAGGCGTGGTAGCAGGCGCCTGTAGTCCCAGCTACTTGGGAGGCTGAGGCAAGAGAACGGAGTGAACCAGGGGGGTGGAGCTTGCAGTGCAGTGAGCCGAGATCGCCCCACTGCACTCCAACCTGGGCGACAGAGCAAGACTCCGTCTCAAAAAAATAAAGAAATAAGACATATTAACAAGTGTTGGTTTCCAGTGACTCACGTTTTCACATTTCAACCTCTAAGTTATGATGATAGCAATGTTAATTGTTTTCTCAGGCAATGTATTGGAACATTTATAAATACTGGTTCATTTAAAAGGCCCTGGGAAGATAAGAGATTTATTTTCTTGGCTTCAACCATGACCAGCCTTGCCCACAGCAAGTGCTCATTAAATGTTTGTTTATTGAATGACTGTTGACTAAATAAAACTTTTCCTTGATTTTTAACATTTGTGGCTGATTTCACTATGTTAACCTTCAGCAACTTGTAAGTTGTAGATGTAGTAAGTTCTTATTAATAATTGAGCTTATAAGAAGTGGCATAACTTAATATTGAATAAATCTTATGATAAAGACTTACTGGTTATTATTTTGCTGGTTTGGTTTTGTTTGTATTTTGGCTAATTGAAACACATACAGTTGAAAGAAATACACTGCTTTAAAATACTAAAAAAAAAAAAAAATGTGGCTGGGTGCAATGGCGTGTAATCCCAGCACTTTGGGAGGCTGACATGGGCAGATCACCTGAGGTCAGGAGTTAGAGACCAGCTTGGCCTACATGGTGAAACCCCGTCTCTACTAAAAATACAAAAATGTGCTGGGCATGGTGACAGGCACCTGTAATCCCAGCTACTCAGGAGCCTGAGGAAGAAGAATTGCATGAACCCAGGAGGCGGAGGTTGCAGTGAGCAGAGATCGGGCCATTACACTCCAGCCTGGGCAACAAAAAAACTCCCGTCTCAAAAAGAAAAAAACAAAAACAACAACAAAAAAATGTTTTTCACTAATTTACAATGACTTTTCCTTTCTTTTTTTTTTTTTTGAAACAGGGTCTCACTCTCGTTGCCCAGGCTAGAGTACAGTGACGTGATCTTGGCTCACTGCATCATCTCTCAGGCTCAGGTGATTCTCCCATCTGAGCTTCCTGGGTAGCTGGGGCTACAGACATGTGCCACCCTGCCCAGCTAATTTTTTGTATTTTTAGTAGAGACAGGGTCTCACTATGTTTCCCAGGCTGGTCTCAAACTCCTGGGCTCAAGCAATCTTCCCACCTTGGCCTCCCTAAGTGTTTGGATGATAGGCGTCAGCCACCATGCCCGGTCTTTCCTATTTTTTCTACCCCTAAATTACATAATAATATTTAATTTTTTAAATTTTTTTTTTGAGATAGAGTCTCACTTTGTTGCCTAGGCTGGAGTGCAGTGGTGCGATTTCGGCTCACTGGAACCTCTGCCTCCCAGGTTCAAGCGATTTTCCCGCCTCAGCCTCCTGAGTAGCCAGGATTACAGGCATGCGCCACCACGCCCAGCTAATTTTTTGTCTTTAGTAGAGACGGGGTTTCATCATGTTGGTCAGGCTGGTCTCAAACTCCTGACCTCAGGTGATCCACCCGCTTCAACCTCCCAAAGTGTAATTTTTACTTTCAAGTTGTTAAGAGTTGTCTTTTTTCCCTTCTGCATGCAAATCCCTTATCATATATATTATTTGCAGAAAACTGCTTCCCATCTTTTTCATAAATGGTGCTGGAATAATGAGAAATTGACATGCAAAGAAACAAAGCCCTTAATAAAATTTCAAGTTTTGGTTTTGTTTGTTTTTTTGAGACAGAGTCCCACTGTGTCATCCAGGCTGGAGTGCAGTGGCATGATCTGGCTCGCTGCAACCTCCGCCTCCTGGGTTAAAGCGATTCTCCTGTGTCAGCCTCCCGAGTAGCTGGGATTACAGGCACGTGCCACTGCTCCTGGCTAATTTTTCTATTTCTTTTTTTTTTTTTTTTTTTTTGAGGCGGAGTCTTGCTCTGTCGCCCGGACTGGAGTGCAGTGGCCAGATCTCAGCTCACTGCAAGCTCCGCCTCCCGGGTTCACGCCATTCTCCTGCCTCAGCCTCCCGAGTAGCTGGGACTACAGGCGCCCGCCACCTCGCCCAGCTAGTTTTTGTATTTTTAGTAGAGACGGGGTTTCACCGTGTTAGCCAGGATGGTCTCGATCTCCTGACCTCGTGATCTGCCCGTCTCGGCCTCCCAAAGTGCTGGGATTACAGGCTTGAGCCACCGTGCCCGGCCTAATTTTTCTATTTCTTAAAAATAGAATTAGTCAGGCAAGGTGATGCACGCCTGTAATCCCACCTACTTGGGAGGCTGAGGCTGGAGAATTGCTTGAACCTAGGAGGAGGAGGTTGCAGTGAGCTGAAATGGCACCCCTGCATTCCAGCCTGGGTGACAGAATGAGACTCTGGAAAAAAAAAAAAAGTATCCAAATCAAACCCTTTAACAATTCAATAATAAGCAGACAATCCAACTGAGTAACAGGCTAAAGATCTGAATAGATGTTTCTCCAAAGAAGATATACAAAAATTGACAACAAACCCAGGAAAAGATGTGCAACAGCATTAGTCATCAGGGAAATGCAAACCAAAACCACAGTGAGATACCACTTCATATACACTAGATTGGCTATACTTTTTTTAAAGGACATAATAACAAGTGTTGGTGAAGATGTGCAGAAACTGAAACCTTCATGCACTGTTGGTAGGAATGTAAAATTGTGCCATTACGTTGGAAAAGTTTAGCAGTTCTTCAAAATGTTAAACATGGAATTACCATATGACCCAGCAATTCCACTCTTAGGTATATACCCAAAAGAAATGAAAACATTATGTCCACACAAATCTTATACATGAATGTTTGTAGCAGCATTATTTACAATAGCCAAAATGTGGAAATAACCCCAATATCGATCATCTGGTGAATATGTAACACTGGACTACCATTTGGTAATAAAAAGAAATGAATTTCCAGTGACAGATGTCACGTGTGTATGAACACTGAAAATATGCTAAGTGAAAGAAGCCAGTCACAAAAGACCACACAGATTTCATTTACATGAAGTGTCCAGAAAAGGAAATTTATAGAGATAGCAAATCGATGAGTGGTTGCCAGGGGCTGGGGAGTTTGTGGGGAAAAGTGGGGAGTGACTGTTAACGGATTCAGGATTTCTTTTAGGGGTGATTAAAATGTTCTAAAAGTAGATAGCGTGATGTCTGCAGATCTGCTTCAATTTACTTAAAAACCACTTATTGTAAACTTTAAATGCATGAAATGTGTAATAATGTAATCTCAATAAGGGGAAGTATTCACTCTCCAATTTGAAACAGACAAAAATCAAGATTCACAAAAGCTAACTTCAAGTCACTTTTTTTTTTTTTTTTTTTTGGCGACAGAGTCTCGCTCTGTCCCCCAGGCTGGAGTGCAGTGGCATGATCTCGGCTCACTGCAACCTCCACCTCCCGGGTTTAAGCGATTCTTGTGCCTCAGCCTCCTGGGTAGGTGGGATTATAGGCACGTGCCACCACGCCTGGCTAATTTTTCTATTTTTAGTATAGACGGGGTTTTACCATGTTGTTCAGGCTGGTCTCAAACTCCTGACCTTAAGTGACCTGCCCTCCTCAGCCTCCCAAAGTGCTGGGATTATAGGCGTGAGTCACCGTCACCCAGCCAAAGTCACCTGTTTTTATAGTCGTTAGCCTAAATGTGTATTTAAAATGCTTGACAATAGAAAGTTCTTCGAAAGGTCAGCTCTTGCCTCCAACTCCCCTTCCCCTTTTCTAAACTGGCAACACACTAGTGTTCAAGGAAAACCAGAAAAATTAAGTCATTTTTAAATGAGTAGTAAGTATTTGTCTGGGAAGATTTAGGAAACTCACTTTTAGTAGAAAATTAATCAGCAAAATCCTTTAAGCATTGTTGATGGGGTTTTCCTCATCACACACGCCCACACAAACCTTGGGGCCTGGCAACAACTAACAAGCAAGCCTATTACACAGATAAACAAAAATTCAAGGAAGGAAAACTAGCTGTTCCTCGGGGTGATAATCTAGAGATGGCTTCAGGACTTCTGAAGGCTCACATATTTTTTTTTATCGTCAGCCTCCCAAGAAATAACTGAAGAGCATTTTACAAGAAATCACCTAATTATGGTCTCCAGGCTCATTGCCTCTCGCAGGGCCTTCCTTCCTCAGACAGATGCTCAACAACAGGACCCAAGTAGAGTGTGGGAAGGACTGGCCAGATCCTGCAGAAGCCTTTGAGATAACCCCTTCCCCTTAAGAAAACCTAGCCTCGGGCAGCCTGGAGCTGGTCCTCGTTCCAGGCCCGAAGTCCTTCACCTATCCCCTTCAGGTAGGAAGGCTGGCTGACTTTCATCAGCCATCAACAGTGAGCTCTTTACAATGTGGTCTACATGTAAATGGCTTTCTATATACTAAGGGTGAAAGTCAGCAAATCCGTAAACAGATTCAGCCAAGATCATACATATTTACAAGTGCAAATTACAAGTACAAATTCCTGACCGCCTGACACAACCCCAGGACTGTGGAAAGCTGGTACACAGGGCTATCTACACCTCCCTGGAATCTCCAACTGAGAGAAGGAACCAGAGGGGACACACGTGAGGATACACCCCCATCCACCCCAATGCTCGCCCTCTGCCATTCTCAAAATCCTGGTGACACTGTTCACTCCGTCATTTGCTGTGTGCTACCTGCCAGGCATTATGTCAGTGGCTCTATATGCATTCTTCCATTCTAGTCTGGCAACAAATCTGTTACTCTTCTCAATCGACAGAAAACCACCACCTTAGTCTGTTCAAGCTGCCGTAACACTATAATTTGGTGGCTTATAAATAACAGAAATTGGCCGGGCGCAGTGGCTCAAGCCTGTAATCCCAGCACTTTGGGAGGCCGAGACGGGCGGATCACGAGGTCAGGAGATCGAGACCATCCTGGCTAACACGGTGAAACCCCGTCTCTACTAAAAAATACAAAAAAATTAGCCGGGCGAGGTGGTGGGCGCCTGTAGTCCCAGCTACTCGGGAGGCTGAGGCAGGAGAATGGTGTGAACCCGGGAGGCGGAGCTTGCAGTGAGCTGAGATCCGGCCACAGCACTCCAGCCTGGGCGGCAGAGCAAGACTCCGTCTCAAATAAATAAATAAATAAATAACAGAAATTTATCTCTCACAGTTCTGGAGGCTGGCAAGTCCAAGATCAAGGCCCCAGCAGGTTCAGTGTCGACAGTCACTTTCCAGTTGACAGATGGTGGCTTCTAACTGTGTTCTTACATAGAAGGGGCAAATGAGCTCTCTTGGGCCTCTTATGAGGGCACTAATCCCATTCATGAGGGCTCTACTTTGATGACCTAATCGCCTCCCAAAAGGACCCACTTCCCAATACCACCACCTTGAAGTGGTGGTATTTCAACACATGAATTGGGGGTACATAAACATTTGACCATAGTAAACACGTTCAGTGAAAATAAATAACTTATCCAAGGCTACACAGCCAGCACACATGGCAGAACTATGATGGGACACCACATCCTTGAAGCCAAATCACAGAAGACAGGAGGTGCCAATCCTGAGACTGTACCGTCAGCAGGAAGCTCACCTTCCAGGACAATGCTAGAAGTCCAGAGCTTTCCCTTGTGAAAAGAGAGACTCCAGCCGCGTGTGGTGGCTCATGCCTGTAATCCCAGCACTCCGGGAGGCCGAGGTGGGCCGATCACTTGAGGTCAGGAGTTTGAGACCAGCCTGGTCAACATGGTGAAACCCCATCTCTACTAAAAATACAAAAAAAACTAGCTGGGCATGGTAACACATGCCTGTGATCCCAGCTACTCGGGAGGCTGAGGCAGGAGAATCACTTGAACCCGGGAGGCGGATGTTGCCATGAGCCAGGATCGTGCCACTGCACTGCAGCCTGGGTGGCAGAGCAAAACTCCATCTCAAAACAAAGAGGCCAGGCGCAGTGGTTCACGCCTGTAATCCCAGCACTTCGGGAGGCTGAGGCGAGCAGATCACAATGTCAGGAGATCGAGACCATCCTGGCTAACACAGTGAAACCCCATCTCTATGAAAAATACAAAAAAATTAGCCGGGTGTCATGGCAGGCGCCTGTAGTCCCAGCTACTCGGGAGCCTGAGGCAAGAGAATGGCGTGAACCCGCAGGTGGAGCATGCAGCGAGCTGAGATCTCGCCACTACACTCCAGCCTGGGCAACAGAGAGAGACTCTGTCTCAAAAAAAAAAAAAAAAAAAAGAAGAAGAGAGGCTCCATCTATCCTTAAGACGGATCCCCCCAAAGCCATTCTGGATGACCTGTCTAGTGAGTTCCCACACATTTGAAGGAAACTTCCCCCAGAGCTAGGAAAGGTTTGGCTGGAAAAGGGTTGGCTCAGGAAGCTCTCAGCATCCACACACTGTGTGTGCAAGCATCACTTTGCCATGTGACAGGGGAGCACAGTTCATACCAAATAATGCACACCAGTGGTACTGCGCCTCTAAGGACAGCCAAGTTCGGAGCTTACAGACAATCAAGGGTGGAAGCTGGGAAGCTGCCTTCAAAGGAAAAGGCAGTAGAGCAGCTCTCAGAAAAGCTCTCTGCACCAAACCCCTGAAGCACTCACCTTCACTCAACAGCTTCAACAGGAGTGCCCTGGGCATGTCAGCATTTTATTTAAGCCATCTCTTGTCCTTTGTCCCTCCCTGGCAACTGGCTGGAGGAGCCTAATTTCCCAGTGCTCCTTACTACTGTCCTGAAGCCTAGCTTTACAGCCGTATATCCACTTTTATCATTGGCCATTTATTATGTGCAGTTACCTGATAAACTGATAGAAGCAGATAATCCTACAGAGGCAAGAATGGTCTAACGGATTTGAAGCCAGCCAGCTCTGGATCCTACCATACTCTGTACTTTTGGTATAATTCATATGAGTTCATCACTAAACAAAATACCTGTAATATAGTTGGCTCCAGGGAGGATACAAATGATGACGAGTGTCCACCCTCTAGAGGTGGAGAGAAAAGATACACAAAATTGGTCCGGTATGGTGGTTCAGGCCTGTAACCCCAGCACTTTGGGAGGCCGAGGTGGGCAGATCACCTGAAGTCAGGAGTTTTGAGACCAGCCTGGCCAACATGGTGAAACCCTGCCGAAAAATAAAAATACAAAAAAATTAGCCGGATGTGGTGGCAGGCACCTGTAATCCCAGCTACTCAGGAGCCTGAGGCAGGAGAATCACTTGAACCTTGGAGGTAGAGGTTGCAGTGAGCTGAGATTTCGTCACTGCACCCCAGGCTGGGCAACAGAACAAGACTCCACCTCAAAAAAAAAAAAAAAAAAAGCCAACAGTCAAGCAAAATGAGACCTTGTATCATCTGCATGTTTCATGTTTCATATGCGTCTCTTCTGTACTTAACTAGACCGATTTGTTGGTTGTTGGAAACTTTCTGCATGCTGCTTCCTTTTCTGCCCCATCCCCAGAAAAAGAGAACATTTTCACATCAATAGGAGGCACTCAGTGATGCCGGGGGAACACAGAGATTCAACGCCAGTGACAGTTGGGATCTCAAGTGCAACTCCAGCCAGTGATTCTTCAGAACACATCACTTGCAACTTATATTTGAACATCCGACAACACGGGGAATAACAGAGGTGTGTGTATAACACTCTGAGGGCTGAGAGGACAAAGGGATCATACTGGCTGGCTAGGAAAGTTCCACAGAGAAGATGAAAACCAGTTCAGGCTGTCCACAAACTCTAGGAGCAGGAACACAATTTTCACACTGTAGTAAGAGATACTCGAGGTTTACTTTCCCAGGAATATCTTCTGCGTCAGCCTGACACAGTCCTGCTGCCCTAAATTTCAAGGTTTGAGTTAGTTCATTGATTTAGGTGCTAATTCAAAAAGTATTTTTAAATATAAATATGTTTCTGCAGCAGGAAAAAAAAATAGTTTAACCTTGTATTTTTCACGTAAGTGATGTATAGACCCATTTTAAAGAAAAAAACAAAAAGAAAAAACTCACCAGATCCCCACCCTGCATCCAGAGATCTCATTTGAGTAACATTTAAGAAAATAAAATGATTTTATTGTTCTTTCAGCTGTAAAGTATTGCTATAAAAGAAGTCTTCTTTGTAACTGGTTTTTAAGACAGGGTCTCTGTCACCTAGGCTGGAGTGCAATGGCACAATCATGGCTCACTGCAGCCTTCACCTCCCAGGCTCAAGCAATCCTCCCACCTCAGCCTCCCAAGTAGCTGGAACCACAGGTGCATGCCACCATGCCTGGCTAATTTTTAAATTTTTTGTAGAGACCGGGTCTCGTTATGCTGCCAGAGCTGGTCTCAAACTCCTGAGCTCAAGCGATATGCCCACCTTGGCCTCTGGAAGTGCTGTGATTACAGCCATGAGCCACTGCACTCAGCCAGTAAAGTAAGATTACTGTAACAAACACAATTTAAAAAATCTTATGCATCTCTAAAGACTCAGAAACCCTTGTTTGAGAAACAGAACTTTAACCTGTTTAACAGTCCCTCTGGATTTAATATCCGGCCCTTGGCGCAGGGCTTGGCACGTAGCAGCATTTCACTAAACTTTTTCTGAGCGGATGAATTCTATCTGCGGAAAGGAGCTGGGTAAAGTCCAAGGTTTAAAACACTGCTGAGGTAGGTGAGCCCAAGACCTAGGCACTGAACTGTGACCCTAGGTAGGTGGATATTTCACACACACACACACACACACACACACACACACACACACACGGGAGTTTCAAACAGGAATCTGATGAGACAATAAAGTCACTTAAGATGAACTAACTCTGCCAGCAGTTACCTCCAAGAAACCAGCTGACGTGGACTCTCAAGTCTCTACCCCACCTCATGGGTACATGCCTAGAGTAGTGTATTTATTTTTTACCTTTCCGTCACAGTACCTGGGAGGTGTCAGAGGGGGTCATGTGTAAGCATGGTCCAATGGAGAATACCAGGATCTGAAGTCTGCCAGCTCTGGATCCTGGTGTGCCTGAGTCTGTGTCCTTATGCACAATTCTTAAATTCCAACCTGCAGCCTCCACATGAGCAAAGCAGAACAAATCGCTATTGCAGTGTGGCTGCGCGGGGGGGGGTTACGGTGAGAATAGATGAAAAAGCCCTGGCACATCGCTGGAGCTTATTAAAGCCAGTTACCCAACAGAGGCTGGAACATGGCACCTATTACCCACAGCCATGAAGAAAGGACAGAGGCAGGGTGGGGACAAGGCTTCGCTGTTCAGGGATCAACGTAACAACACCGTCTTTTGAAAGAGGTGGGAGCAGACAGAGTGAGGAAGGAAAAGGTAGAGGCGCCTTCATGAGGGAAGTATGTGTATTTTGTGGCTCAGTGAAAAAACGAGGAAGGGGATTTACAATATGTTCATGTAAGGCTCTGGGCAGAATTTAAAGTCACTCTATCGGCTCAGCCAAATGAGAAGATCCTCTTTCTGACAAATCCCAACAGAAGACATGTCAGTGAGCTAAAAGTATCTTGGTATCTTCTTCCATCTGGGCTGCTATCACAAAATATCATAGTCTGGGTAGCTTATGAATAGTAGAAATGTATATCTCACAGTTCTGGGGCCAGGAAGGCCAAGACCAAGGTCCTGGCAGTACCTGGTGAGAGGCCATTCATAGACGGTGGTCTTCCGGCTGTGTCCTCACATGGCAGAGGGGATAAGGAGTCTTTCTCAGGCCTCGTTCATAATGGCACTCATCCCATTCATGAGAGCTCTACCCTCCAAGCTAAGTGCTTCCCAAAAGCCCCACTTCCTGATACCCTCTCAACCCTTCAGGGTTAGGATTTCAACAAATGGATTTTAGGGAGACAGAAACATTCAGTCCATTGCACTTGGCAAAAGAAAGAAAGGGCGGCTGGGCGTAGTGGTGCACACCTGTAATCCTAGCACTTTGGGAGGCCGAGGAGGGCAGATTACGAGGTCAGGAGTTTGAGACCAGCCTGGCCAACATGGTGAAATCCCGTCTCTACTAAAAATACAAAAATTAGGTGGGCATGGTGGCAGGTGCCTGTAATCCCAGCTACTCAGGAGACTGAGTCAGGAGAATCAGTTGAACCCAGGAGGCGGAGGTTGCAGCGAGCTGAAATCATGCTATTGCACTCCAGCCTGGGCGACAGGGTGAGACCCCATCAAAGAAAAAAGGAAAGAAGGAAGGAAAGAAAGAAAGAGAGAAAGAGAGGGAGGGAGGGAGGGAGGAGGGAAGGAGGAAGGAAGGAAGGAAGGAAGAAGGAAGGAAGGAAGGAGGGAGGGAGGGAAAGAAGGGAAGAAAAGGGAAGAAAGGAGGGAAGAAAGGAGGGAAGGAAGGAGGGAGGGAGGGAGGGAAGGAGGGAGGGAGGGAGGAGGGAGGGAGGAGGGAGGGAGGGAAGGAAGGAAGGAAGGAAGGAAGGAGGAAGGAAGGAAGGAAGGAAGGAAGGAAGGAAGGGCGGGCGGGCAAGACTGGGACAAGAGTGAGAAAATGAGGTAATGAACTCCATAATAACTGTCTAGCACTTGAGCAACCCTTTAGTTCCCCTTCTGGGGCATTTCCTTCATGCAGTATTGGGCTGAGGGTACAGCCATACTTATGACATTATCTTTCAACCCTTCAGGTCACACCAGCTCACCCCAAACTTAATTTTAGACTATAGAAAAACCAGAATAAAATGAAGTCAGGACACACCCTAATTATAACCGTGTTATTATAAGTGTCCATGCAGACAGGGGTCTGGAAGCTTGGAAAAGCAAAATATACTTGGTATGTACTGAGTGGTGGGACTGAGGAGAATTTTCCGTTTAAACATTTTTTTAAATAATTTTGATCTTATTAGTGCAATACATAAAAGCTGGGAAGGGAAAAAACATCAACAGCAGCCCTATCTCCTTGATGTCACTCATCCCACAGCAGGAAAATCTGGACTGAGACCACTGTTGAAATCCTACACCCCACCGTGCCAAGCTTCCAGTCCATTCAAGAGTAGGCCAGATGCAGCTGCAGCTGTGGCCAGAGCTTAGGGGAATGAAAAGCTGAATGAAGACTAAATTTATTTTAGTCAAAACTGCAGTGCAAATTCCACTCACACAGAGCACCCTTAAAATGCAACGTGCTGGCTGAGCGTGGTGGCTCACGCCTGTAACCCCACCGCTTTGGGAGGCTAAGGTGAGTGGATCACCTGTGGTCAGGAGTTCAAGACTAGCCTGGCCAACATGGCGAAAGCCTGTCTCTACTAAAAATACCGAAAATAAATAAATAAATAAGCCAGGCATGGTGGCGCATGCCTGTAATCCCAGCTACTCGGGAGGGTGAAGCAGGAGAATCGCTTGAACCCAGGAGGCGGAGGTTACAGTGAGCCAAGATTATACCATTGCACTCCAGCCTGGCGACAAGAGCAAAACTCCATCTCAAAATTAATTAATTAATTAAGTGCTGATTATCAGACTAAACCCAGGAATTTCTGTACAACTTCATGCTAACAAATGCCTAAGCCAATTTTTTTCTACCTAGTCTGAAATTTTTAGTAACTAGCACACGGACACATACACACACAATTCCTGCTGAGAAATTAAACAGTCCCCAGTATAAGAAAAATAGAATAAGAGCCTACACAAGGTGATTTATACTTTAAGACAGACTTAGACATAGCTGATCACTACATTTATTCCACTGGAAAATCTCGTTATACTCATGGAAATTTATTAGCCACCTATTAAGTTTTCTGTCTGTTTTGAGACAAAGTCTCGCCGTGTCACCCAGGCTGGAGTGCAATGGTGATCTCAGCTCACTGTAACCTCCGCCTCCTCAGGTTCATGTGATTCTCGTGCCTCAGCCCTCCTGAGTAGCTGGGACTACAAGTGTGCACCTCCATGTGTAGCTAATTTTTGTTTTTTGTAGAGACGGGGTTTCACCATGTTGCCCAGGCTGGTCTTGAACTCCTGGGGTCAAGCAATCCACCCACTTTGGCCTCCCAAAGTGCTGAGATTACAGGCATGAGCCTCTGCACCCAGCCAGGTTTTTGTGTTTTAATGCAAACCACGATCGATGGCGGGCTAAGCAGTAACGTGGGGACAGCATGGTCTCAAGGATTGCTGTTATCTATGGTCTTCACCAAGACATGACTCTGCCAAAGCCTACACAAACAACCCTCACAAGGGTAAAGGCGAAAGGTCCTGGTCAGGGGATACAAGTTTAATAGTTTCAAGACTATCTAAAAAAAAATTCTTTCTTGGAGAAATAAACCAAGACAGGAAAAAGAAAAGCTTAATTTTTATCTGCTTCCCTCTAGAAAAACCCTCCCTTGCCCTCTCCGTTGCTTCTCCCACACCACACTTTGTTCACACCAGTTTCAGCACCCACGCCGTAGCACTGCCTGGGTCTACACACCTGTCTCCACCGTCAGGCTGTGAGCTCCTTAAGATACTAGGTCCAGCTGGGCACCATGGCACACACCTGTAATCCCAGCACTGGGAGGCTGAGGCAGGAGGACTGCTGGAGCCCAGAAGTTCAAAACTAGCCTTAGCAACATAGTGAGACCCCCTTCTCTCTACAAAAAATTACAAAAAAATTAGCCAGGTGTGGTGGTGCACACCTGTGGACCTAGCTACTCGGGAGGATGAGGTGGGAGGATCACTTGAGTCCAGGATGTCGAGGCTGCAGTGAGCTGTGGTCTAGGTCCACTACACCTATGTACCCCAAACTCAGGCATAGCCTGGCACACAGTAGATGCCCTACCTGTCCTATTGTTCTTGGATCATCCTGGTTTAAACTGGTTATCCCAGTCTAATTATCAGTGCTCTCTTTCACTCTCAGAAGTGCCCTGTGTATACAATAAATCTTATGATCACCCTATCAGTAAACAGTAAATAAATCTTGCTCTTGGTTTATGAGTCTTGTTTTTAAGATCATGTCCCTCCCATGACCTGCTGTGGTTATTTGCTGGTCAGCAGAGCAATAGGTACATTAGGGAGATGGGTAGATAGACCCTGAGGAGAAGGTAATCCAGAAATTAGTTTTGTTAAGAGTTTGGGGCCAGGCACAGTGTCTCATACCTGTAATCCCAGCACTCTGGGACGCCGAGTGGGAGAAATGCTTGAGCCCCAGGAGTTCAAGGCCAGCCTGGGCAACATAACGAGACATCTCTACAAAAAATTAAAAAAAATTAGCCAGGCATGGTGGTGCACACCTGTGGTCACAGCTATTCAGGAGGCTGAGGCGGAAGGACTGTCAGAGCCTGGGAGGTTGAAGCTGCAGTGAGCTGTGATCGTACTACTACAGTCCAGTCTGGGCAACAAAGTGAGACCTTGTCAATAAAAAAAAAAAAAAAAAAAGAGGCCTGATCAGTAGGTAGGTAGCTTGGATTTGTCACAGCAGATTAGCAGATTTCCTAATTATCTCATTAACCCTTTGATAACAGTATCAGTCTTGCCTCTCCATGGCTCCACTGAGTACACTGGCATGGTCTGGGCACAGGGAGAGGCTGGCAATGGCTAGAATGTATGGGGAGCAGTGGGAAAAGCTCTGCTGGGATTGACAGTGTTGGTGAGTGTTCACCGTTCCAACCTGGACCTCCCTGCCTCAGTGGCTCAGTACTCTGCCCACAATGCCACCACCTCTCCAGTGCCCTTAGAAATGGAAAAACCGGCCAGGCGCGGTGGCTCACGCCTGTAATCCCAGCACTCTCGGAGGCAGAGGTGGGCGGATCACCTGAGATCAGGAGTTCAAGACCAGCTTGATCAACATGGAAAAACCCCGTCTCGACTAAAAATACAAAAGTAGCCGGGCATGTTGGCGCATGCCTGTAATACCAGCAATAAGGGAGGCTGAGGCAGGAGAACCACTTGAATCCAGGAGGCTGAGATGGCAGTAAGCCGAGATCGCACCATTGCACTCCAGCCTGGGCCACAGAGCGAGACCCCATCTCCAAAGAAAAAATAACTGGAAAAACCCCTGAGCTTTGCTTACAGTCCTCCAGGATGAGAGGAAGCAGCAAGAATGAGAGAAGGTGAGGATGGAGCTGGAGCCAATTAAGGCACTCAGCTCAGGGTTCTGGTTGATATGGTGCAGCAAGGGGCGTGTTAATACAGTTGCCAGATGCACTGACAGCATCGGAATTATCCAAGTGGATGCCATTTGTCCTGGGGTCTGGCCGTTTTACAGCATATTAAGGATAGGAGACTAGGACCACAAGTCTCCACAGGTCCTTCTGGCTTCTAATTGCCACAGACAGGGCTATGCAAAGGCGGCCAAGAGGGAGGGGAGTTACTGTTACTCCACCTGTCTGGCCTGTTTCCTCTGCTTCCAGAGAAACTCCTCCTTGGTTTTAGGGGCCCACAGGGACTTCCCAACTCTCGCCGCTCATTAAGCCCATTTGATTTAAAAGGATAAGATTAAATACACAGTCCACAGCCAAGATTCCAGATGTGAAGCCAGCCTTCCCTTTGTGGTTGGGGTCCCCTGCTAAGTAGTACTAGTAATTAACATCTAAAGCCGGGTTCTGAGGGGCTGGAAGGGGTGGGAATCAGGGAAGAAGGGGCCCTGGCTCTTGGCCCAGCTCGGCTGTTTTTATTAGTCCATGATCTGAGCCATTCATTTGGTTTTTTCATTTTTCCCTACCGGGAACTGACCCTCTACTAAACCTCTGTCCCTTGTGAGCAAGCTGTAAAAATCAAAGGGGGTTAATAGAGTTATTTTGCAAAAGCATTAAAAAGCCCCCACAGAACGGCGCTGTCCCATACCGTACACACTCGCCACATGCTGCTATTTAAACCTAATTAAAATGAAACATTCAATTATTGGGTCATGCGCGTCACATTTCGCACGTGGCTAGCGGCTGCCGTATTGGCCACCTCACAACAAGAACACTGCCATCACCCACTAAGTTCTATTGGACAGCGCTGCTCCACAGCTTCTCTTGGATTTCTCTCCACAAAAAAAACCACCCCAGCCTTGTCAATGCTCAGGAGGGCAATGTTTCTTATGTGTTTTTTGTTTGGTGGGGGGGGGGTTGCTTTTGTTTTTGGAGGGGGACAGTGTCTCACTCAGTCGCTCAGGCTGGACTACAGTGACATGATCTGGGTTCACTGCAACTTCTGCCTCCCGGGTTCAAGCGATTCTCCTGCCTCAATCTCCCGAGTAACTGAGATTACAAGGTGTGCACTACCACACCCGGCTAATTTTTGTATATTTAGTAGAGACGGGGTTTCACCATGTTGGCCAAGTTGGTCTCGAACTCCTGACCTCAAAAGATCTGCCCACCTCGGCCTCCCAAAGTGTTGGGATTACAAGCATGAGCCACTGCACCCGGCCCCCGTGCATCTTAATGCCTCCAAGAAGAGCAGTCCCTTACCCGGATACAGTAAGGCCACCACCAGGCCCTCTTCCAAATTCTAGAAGCAAAGTGGCACCATTTTTCTTCCCAACACTTAAACCAAGTGTTGGCGAATAAAGGGCTTTTCCCCCATGGCTCCCACTGCCTTTATACTCAGATGGCCCTTTCAGACCGAATCTATTATTTACACAGTCCTACTTTTAAGAGAATGCATTTCAAACATTTTCTCAACAGGAGTGTGGGGTCTGTGCAAAGCCAGGGTCTAGGACAACCAATCACTTCCCCCCGTTGGCCTGACAGGCCTTTCTGAACAGCACCAGAAAATGGCCAACTTGAACTATTTAACAAAACAAAAGGACACAGTCCTCCCCCGGCCAAGTGTTAAAAGCATTCCAAAAGAAAAGGCCGAAACAGAAGCTCCTCCCCTCCAATCTGTTCCTCATCTGTCCAAGGAGTTACTGGCTCTCGCACTAAATTAATCAATTGCCAAAAGAGAGCTAAAACCACGGCTCCAATGTAAATACTTCTTGGTAACAATCCCTCAGCGTGACACTTCAGATTTCAAGTGGCTGGGTGGCCTTCCAAACGCCTCATTAAATGGCAACTTTATAGCATTAAGAGGAAAAGGCTCTGGGATTTTCTGTACAAATGTATAAATCAATCTTTTCAAAGACAAACAATAGAACAACCCAAAAAATGTACGTGATAGGGGAGGGGGCTCAAGGAGGAGTGTCGAGAAACTGAGGAAGGAGAAACTGACGCCGACAGAGGTTGGTCTGAAGTTTTTCCTGGCTCTGGGCATGAGGGTATCTTGACTGGGAACATTTCAATTCCATCTAACATGCGTTTTACCATTATCGAACGGGACCATTCTCCCGATGGTGAGATCCCACGCCCTGTATCATCCCAGACTGACTTCCTATCCCTCACAGCATTTATCATGAAGATTTCCAACTCACAGGTAGTTAAAATCAGTCAAGCTTACGAACTTCTCTCAGGGAATGATTTAGTGTTAAGAAAAACTACATCCTCAATAGTTGGTTATTGATTACCCTCTGTGTTTAAGACATAGTAAGGGTTAGAAAAGCACATTCTCCTCTCTCCCTCAAATAATTTCACATGCCTTGTCGAGTATAAACCACCTAATTAACAGCTAAGCCTACAAAGACACCACTGCCTCACAAATCGAGTATATAGCCCCAACCAATCCAATCCCCTTTTCTTTTTAGAAAAGCTTCCATGGGGCCAGGTGCAGTGCCTCACACCTGTAATCCCAGCACTTTGGGAGGCCGAGGCAGGCAGATGACCTGAGGTCAAGGGTTTGAGACCAGCCTGGCCAATATGGTGAAACCCCATCTCTACTACAAATACAAAAATTAAGCCAAGCATGGTGGCGTGCCTGTAATCCCAGCTACTCAGGAGGCTGAGGCAAGAGAATTACTTGAACTCAGTAGGCGGAAGTTGCAATGAGCTGAGATCATAGCACTACACTCCGGTCTGGGCAACAGAAGGAGAGAAGGAGGGAGAGAAGGGAAGGAAAGGAAGGAGAAGAGAGAAGTGAATAGTGAAAGAAGAGAAAAGGAAAAAGAAAACAAGGAAGGAAGGAAGGAAGGGAGGGAGGGAGGGAGGAGGGAGGGAGGGAGGGAGGGAGGGAGGGAAGAAGGGAGGGCAGACGGCAGGTAGGCAGGCAGGCAAAGCTTCTATGGGTAATATCTGTGCCATTCAAATTCCACTGCTGTAAATGGCCCAAAACAGCTGCACCCCTGGAACCCAGGCTCGAAAAATAGGGTTGTATCCCTTTGATAACGCCCAAATGCCCACTGTGTGTTGGAAGTTAACAATGCTGAACAACTCCCACTCCCTCCCTGACTCTTGCCACTCTTCAACTAAGCAGCCTTTCAAAGCTATGTGTGACTGTCCCTCCCATAAACCAATCCATTTTATTTTTCCTTTAGAAAAAGTGTGGTTTTTTCCCCCCCACATAAAACCGATGACCGAAAGCAAAGCATAGGACAGTTTTGAGACACAGTGCATGCACAGGCAACCCTCAGCATTTGGGCATGTGTCATTCTTGACACTGTCCCCCCAACTGGCAGTTCTCAGTACAGCTATGCAAAATTTTGTCAGATTCCTATGGAAAAATCACCCCCATTGTTCCAACAGAACAACGGACAATTGATAATCAGGACAGTGAGAGGAGGGAAGCAGACTGCACATCTCAGGAATGGCACTTCTCTGCTGTAAAAATGGTTCCTATTGGAAAAGCTGCCACCCTCCTAGCCCTTCTCCATCCTCAATACTGCTCTCTCCATCTCAAAAAGCAAAATGAAACAAAATCAAGCCTGTGGATGAAAGTGCACACCGCTCTCAGGCTCCGAATGTGGTCTCTCCACTGACACCCGAAGCCCTTCCAGAGAGGGCGTCCCAGGATGCCGAAAGTGCTCCAGGCATTTCTGAAGCAAGAGTCACTTTCCTAACAAAATTCTCACTCTGTCACTGCCTTTCCATTCACACTACATATCGATTTTGTGTGTGTGTGTAAAATCTGCTTTTCCCCTAGAGCCTACCAAGTGTGTACTTAAAAATATCCACTACATTGTAGAATTTTCAGAACTCATCTAAGTGGTCAATACACAGAAATCGATGGTAAGAATGAGCCCAGCCCACAGCAAACACCAAGGAAGCAAGCACAGAAGGAATAGGCCAGTCCAAGTATGCACATGGCACAGCCTGGCACTGGTTCTTGCACCCAGGCGGCATTCAAGAGATAAGTACAGAGGCCGGGCATGGTGGATCATGCCTGCAATTCCAGCACTTCGTGAGGCTGAGGCGGGCTAATCACCTGAGGTCAGGACCAGCCTGGCCAAAGTGGTGAAACCCCATCTCTACTAAAAATACAAAAAATTAGCTGGGTGTGGTAGCGAGTGCCTGTAATCCCACCTACTCAGGAGGCTGAGGCACAAGAATTGCTTGAACCCGGGAGGCAGAGGTTGCAGTGAGTCGAGATCATGCCACTGCATTCCACCCTGGGCGACAGAGTAATAAGACTCAGTCTCAAAAAAAAAAAAAAAAAGAGAGAGAGAGACAAATGCAGAATCTACCTGATGCAGAAGTGCCTCTGGGCTCTACCTGTAACAGTCATTGGGTCCTCCCATAAGACCTCATTTCCACCCTGGGCCATGGCTGAGGGCCCACGCATCTCAGCAACCTCCACAAAAGCAGTTTCTGTCAGGGAGTTTCCTGGTCCTTGCCAACCCACAGTTCTCAGAAGGGTGGAAGGGCAAAGAGAGGAATTTCTCCAGTGGGCAGAACCTCATCAGAGAGGAGAGAGGAAGGGAGTCTGGGCAGCAAGCTCAGCAAGCTGGGAGGAAGGAGGAGTGGCAGGGAAGGAAGGGGTCCAGGGGAGGCACATAAACAACTTGGCACTAGAAAACTCAGCCAAAGCTTGGAGTCACTACCAGCCTGAGAGTTCACCAATGCAGCAACATGCTTTAAACAAATGCATTGTTAATTGCAGATGATATGCACTGATCTGTTTTTTCAGTGTGTTAATGAAACTATATGGATAATGGCTAAGCACGGTGGCTCATGCCTGTAACCCCAGCACTTTGGGAGGCCAACATGGGCGGATGACCTGAGGTCAGGAGTTACAGACCAGCCTGGCCAACATGGTAAAACCCCGTCTCTAGTAAAATTACAAAATTAGCCGGGTGTGGTGGTGGGTGCCTGTAATCCCAGCTACTTGGGAGGCCGAGGCAGGAGAATCACCTGAACCTAGGAGGCAGAGGCTGCAGTGAGTCACTGCACTCCAGCCTAGGAAAAAAGAGAAATTAAAAAAAAAAAAAAAAAAAAAAACTCAAAAACAACATACAAAGAAAAACAAAAACAAAAGCAAACTATACAGATAATGCTTAATCTCCTCCCTAATTCTACTCTCTTTTCCCAAGATAATTGCTGTTTTCTGGTTTTCATGTCAATCTTTTGGACACAGCATTTATCTACTGTTATATTCATATAGAAAAAAAAATCATCACTTGACTTAATGGCCACGTAGTGTACTTATGCTATACTGTGCTGCTCTTTCCTTAGTGATATGTTTTATTACTTTTCTTTTTTTACATTTGTGGCTGATTAGGGAGAGATATTTTAGAGATCATTACATCCATATAAAAAAATGCACTTCCTTCTTCAAAATTGCCATATAGTTATTCTGTAATGTGGACTTACATATTTTATTCATTCATTCTTTTGATAAATGTTTAGTTTTCATTTGTCCCCATTTCAAACACTTCTGGAGTGAATATGTGTTCAGATGCAAGTATTTCTTTAGAACACAATTCTAGAAGTGCAATTTCTGAGTCAAAGAATATGTACAATTTTAACAGATGACAAAACACCTGTGACATGTCTCACTCTCACTGACAGTATGCAAAGACCCAAACTCTACCCTGCTTGATTCCATCATTCTTAAGTTTTTACCTAAGCCTAACCTTAATCCTAACATTGTCTAAACTGGATGATAAAGATTTAAAAAAAAAAAATTCCCACTGCTTTGATTGGCATTTCTCTGATTACCTAACAGCTCAAGCATTTTTTTTTTCTTTTTTCTTTTTTTTGCCATTTACACTTTTTCTTCTGGGAGTTGCCATTTCATACACTCTATTTTTCTTCTGGGTATTTTACTCATTAATTTACACATTTTTACGTATTCACTTTTTTTTTTTTTTTTTTTACGTACACACTTTTACGTATTTCTCTTTATCAGTTTTTAAAAACTTTACTTACGGCATCGTCCCACAAACAATATGGTAGCTTCCTATTAACAATATAGTGGCGGGCCAGGCACAGTGGCTCACACCTATAATCCCAGCAGTTTGGGAGGCTGAGGCGGGTGGATCATTTGAGGCCAAGAGTTTGAGAACAGCCTGTTCAACATAGCAAAACCCTATCTCTACTAAAAATAAAAAATTAGCCGGGAGTGGTGGTGGATGGCAAAACCCCATCTATACTAAAAACACAAAAATTAGCCAGGAATGGTGGTGGGCACTTGTAGTCCCAGCTACTGGAGAGCCTGCGGCAGGACAATCACTTGAACCTGGGAGGTGGAGGTTGCAGTGAGCCGAGATTGCACCATTGCGCTCCAGCCTGGGTGACAGAGCGAGACTCCGCTTCAAAACAACAACAAAAAAAACACAATACAGTGGCATCCAAATTGTCAACAGTAGAATCCTTTCTGGAGTGCAGTGGAATCCCAAACAGCAGACAACAGCAGACCTGCCCTGGCTGAGGCTGAATGGGCATCCTAGGGTCTCACCAATTCTTCTATCTTGATTCCAAAGTGTTTCTCGGAGCTTCTAAGAACAGAATTTGAAACCACAGATTCAGTCCAACTCCCTCATGTAACAAATGAAGAAATCTAGGATAAAAGCCACCAGAGGGATAAGCCTAAAGCCTAACAGAAACAAGATCGGCCAGACCTAAGTTCTCTGTTCTGTATCTGAGAACCCAACCCAGGATGTATGTATGTATGTATGTATGCATGCATGCATGCAGTTATTTTTGAAACGGAATGCTGCTCTGTCACCCAGACTGGAGTGCAATGGAGCAATCTCAGCTCACTGCTACCTCAGCCTCCTGGGTTCAAGCGATTCTCTGGCCTCAGTCTCCTGAGCAGTTGGGATTACAGGCACCTGCTACCACACCCAGCTAATTTTTGTATTTTTAGTAGAGATGGGGTTTCACCATGTTGGCCAGGCTGGACTCAAGCTCCTGACCTCAGGTGATCCGCCCTCCTTGGCCTCCCAAAGTGCTGTGATTACAGGCGTGAGCCACCGTGCCCAGCCTTAACACAGGATTTAAATTATAGAGAACAGGGCCAGGTACTGCGGCTCACGCCTGTAATCTCAGCACTTTGGGAGGTGAGGCAGGCAGATCGGTTGAAGCCAGGAGTTCCAGACCATCCTGGCCAACACAATGAAACCTCACCTCTGCTAAAAATACAAAAATTAGCCCCACGTGGTGGCAGGCGCCTATAATCCCAGCTACTCAGGAGGCTGAGGAATGAGAGGAGGAAGTTGCAATAAGCCGAGATTGCGCCACTGCACTCCAGCCTGGGCAACAGAGTGAGAATCTGTCTCAAAATAAATAAATAAATAAATAAAAATAAATAAATAAAAATTTATAGAGGGTAGATTAATTCCAATTTGATCTGAAAACTTAATTCAGCAACTTAGCATCTGATTCATGTACTTTTCTTTCAAAGAAAAAGTAGCATGCTGGCCAGGCACGGTGGCTCATGCCTGTAGTCCCAGCACCCTGGGAGGCCGAGGCAGGCAGATCACCTGAGGTCAGGAGTATGAGAACAGCCTGTCCAACATGGTGAAACCCCATCTCTACTAAAAATACAAAAATTAAACCGGCCTGGTGGTACGCACCTGTAATCCCAGCTACTCAGGAGACTGAGGCAGGAGAATCGCTTGAACCCAAGAGGCAGAGGCTAAAGTGAGCTGAGATTGTGCCACTGCACTCCAGCCTGGGCAACAGAGCAAGACTCTGTCTCAAAAAAATAAAAAAAAAAAGAGAAAAGAAAAGCAAAGAAAAAAAAGTAGCATGCTGATAAACTCATAATTTCACTCAAAACTCATTTTAATGAATATTTATCATCACTAGTTATTAATGCATTAACTTCCTGTCTCTCCCCATCACAATATAAGCTCCCTGAGAGCAGGGAATTCTTATCTGTCCTTCTTTCTTATGCCCCCTGGGTCTTTTTTTTTTTTTTTTTTTGAGATGGAGTCTGACTCTGTCACCCACCTGTAATCCCAGCACTTTGGGAGGCCAAGGTGGGTAGATCACTTGAGGTCAGGAGTTCGAGACCAGCCTGGTCAACATGGAGAAACCCCGTCTCTACTAAAAAGTACCAAAGGAATTAGGCATGGTGGCTCATGCCTGAAGTCCCAGCTACTCGGGAGGCTGAGGCAGGAGAATCACTTAAACCCCGGAGGCGGAGGTTGCAGTGAGCTGAGATCGTGCCACTGCACTCCAGCCTGGGTGACAGAGTGAGACACCATCTCAAAAACAAAAACACAGATAGATAGATAGATAGATTTAGATAGATTATCGATAGATACATACATACATACATACACATATACATACACACATACATGCCCGGGCATGTTGGCTCGCGCCTGTAATTCCAGCACTCTGGGAGGCCGAGGTAGATGGATCGCCTAAGGTCAGGAGTTTGAGACCAGCCTGGCCAACATGGTGAAACCCCGTCTCTACTAAACACAATAAAATTAGCCAGGCATGGTAGCATGGGTCTGTAGTGCCAGCTACTTGGGAGGCTGAGGCAGGAGAATAGCTTGAATCCAAGAGGCAGAGGCTGCAGTGAGCTGAGATCGCACCATTGCACTCCAGCCTAGACAACAAGAGCGAAACTCCATCTCAAAAAAAATATATATATAGATATAGATACACACACACACACACACACACACACACACACACACATATGGAAATGGGATGAGACAAGTCAGTGTTATTAAAAATACATTCCTGGGAGACTAACTCTAATTTACAAAAAAGCAAGTCAAATCCAATCATAATGGCAACTATTAGATGTAGGTCTGAGAACTCCTAGACCACAGAGAAAAAGATTTATGAAGAGCTTTCAGTTAAATGCCAACCTGCTGATCAGAGATCCCAGTTCTAAACCATAGCCAGAAAGCTTCCTTTCGGCTGGGCGTGGTGGCACATGCCCGTAATCCCAGCACTTTGGAGGCCTAGGTGGGTGGATCATGAGGTCAGGAGTTCGAGACCAGCCTGGCCAACATGGTGAAACCCCATCTCTACTAAAAATATAAAAATTAGCCAGGCATGGTGGCAGGTGCCTGTAATCCCAGCTACTTGGGAGGCTGAGGCTGGGGAATCGCTTGAACCTGGGAGGTGGAGGTTGCAGTACACCAAGATTGTACCATTGTACTCCAGCCTGGGTGACGAGAGTGAGACTTTGTCTCAAAAAAAAAAAAAAAAAAAAAAAAAAAAAAAGCAAGCTACGTTTCTAATCTTGTGTCTGAGGTTATAAGAGCTCATATTTACCCGACTTGGCTGCCAGGATATTTACAGCTTCCATTTGGCCCCCTCGAAATCAAAAAGAATGTGTTCCGGCCCAGGCCCACCACTCCAGGGAACAATAACTATTTCATACATTGGTATTTAGTTACAGAGCTATGAATGCCCAATAGCCAATCAAAATAGAGTTCCTGCAGATCAGATTTTGATCTCTGAAAATGAGGATAAAAGTTAAAGCCAACTCTGGAAAAGCAAGAGAGAGAAAACATTCTGTTCACAGAATTTTGAACATGCCTACTTTTCTCCATTCATAGAGAGGGCTATTGAAGCAGTGATGGAATGTCGTATACACAGCAGAATGTTGAGACAGGGGCAGTCCACGTGGCATGGAATCTTGCTATGTTCTCAAAGATTTGAATAATAATTTAATCATCTGTGTCTTCAAATTAGCCAAATTTGAAAAATCTTAATGGATTTCCATATACAGCATAAACCAAAATGTCCATCATTGCTCTGGTCTTTTAAAGGCAAGTGTTGCTGAGAAAATTGTAAGTAGCTTAGCAGAGCCAAAATCAGATCTAAGTGATTACATCACAGATCAGTTCGGTCACTAAAGGCATTTTTTTTTTCAATTATAGAAATAAAACATTTTTTCCTTTATCTAACAAAGATCCTGAAGATAATGAGAGAAAACATTTCAAAATCTGCCTTGAAAGGGAAAAAATTTCTTCTAAGAAGAAAACATCTTAAAATCTGCCTTGGAAGGGAGAAAATTCTCCAATCCTTACACATCTCTGAAGGCTGCTTCACAGGAAAGAAAAAGGAAGGACAAGGCAATTGAAATGTAAGCATGAATCACCAACCAGTGGGCAAACTGAGTTTACCTCTTGCTGAAACCGATTTGACCCTTCATAAGAATGCTAGATGCTCTGCAAATCCTGCTAAGAGGAGACTCAGGAAACAGCTCTCAGAGTAACTTACAGTTATTCTCAATCTTAGCCTTTATTCTCTAAAAAAAAACAGAGTGTGTGACAACTTGCTGGGGTTATACTGAGAGAAATGTCCATTCTGAACATCCATTTAAGCATCCCACCACTGACAGTAATTAGAATATAAATGGGTGGCCGCCCCCAGTGAATGACCATATCCATGCCTGGTCCGACTGCTGATCCACCTACATTGTTGGACAGTGCCGTGTCCATACAGCTAGTCAGCTAATGGAGGAGGGAGCGTAGATAACAACAGATGTTTAAACACTGGGTTAGCCATTTTCTAACAAATTGCAAAATAAGTCGAGGTCATCTGACCACCAAGAAAAGAGAATGTGAGCATGTACGTGTCCGTGCTCTTCAAGTATCCTTCATTCGTGGTCCCTCTAAGCAACAGGCCCAGACACTTCACAGCAAGCTATGCCATTCATGGTCTTGGGACTGTCTATGTTCTTCTGAAGCTCAGAAAAAGAGAATAGTGCTTTTAAAGACACATTCTAGTAAAAATAGGCTGGTTGATGGGAGTACTGGGAAGGGATGGATCCAGTTGTTTGGGACCAAGAAAAAAGCCCCTGGGGAAGGCATGGAGCAGAGGGCATCTCCACTGGATGAAGTGGCCCAGGACAGTGCTCCCAGACTTGTTCTGCCATCTGTCACACATTTCAGTTACCACTAACCATAAGCAGTCTGAGCATGTGAGGTGCTAGGGTGCTTGTTGAGCTTATCAATTACAGTCATGGTATTTTTCTCCTTGTCTCAAAAAATAAAATGCAAACCACTTCAGATCTCTGCACTCTGATTTATCCCTCTATTAAAATACTAGTACTAGAGCTAATTAATATAGAGTTGTAAGATATCTTCACAAACAAAAATAGTCCAGGTGTGGTGGCTCATGCCTGTAATCCCAGCCCTTTGGGAGGCCGAGGTGGCTGGGTCACCTCAAGGCAGGAGTTTGAGACCAGCCTGGCCAATATGGTGAAACCCCATCTCTACTAAACATACAAAATTAGCTGGGTGTGATGGTGTGCACCTGTAATCCCAGCTACTTGGGAGGGTGAGGCAGAATCACTTGAACCCGGGAGGCAGAGGTTGCAGTGAGCCGAGATTGTGCCACTGCATTCCAGCCTGGGCAACAAGAGCAAAACTCCGTCTCAAAATACATACATACATACATACATACATGAATCTTTCAGCAAAGTTTCTCAAGCAAATTTCTGTGAGGCAATTTTCTTTTTGACCTGCATTAGGGATACCAGGCGCGACCTTACCAGACGTGATATGAGGACAATGAACAAAGCACAGATTTTAAAACAAATTATGGAAGAGGAAAGATTGACCTTCTGGGCCAGGCATGGTGGCTCATGCCTATAATCCTAGAACTCTGAGAGGCCGAGGGAGGCAGATAACTTAAGCTCAGGAGTTCAAGTCCAGCCTGGGCCATGTAGCGAGATCCCATCTCTACCAAAAATCAAAAAAAATAAAATATTAGCTCGGCATGGTGGTATGCGCCTGTGGTCTCAGCTGCTTGGGAGGATGAAGTGGGAGAATTGCTTGAGCCCGGTAGATCAACGTTGCAGTAAGCCGAGATTGCGTCGCTGCACTCTAGCCTGAGTGACAGAATGAGAACTCATCTCAAAAAAAAAAAAAAAATAGACTTTCTGATAAAGCACTAATGAATCTAAACTGTAAACTGTTAATAATCCTATGCTACTCAGAAGTTTTAACACAGCTGAAATTTAAAAATGCAGTAATGCTATCCTAGAGTAACAATCATCATTTATCAGAAGTTTAAACTAGGCCGGACACATGGAGTAAATCATTGAATCTTCACGACTTCCCATGAGTAGATATTACTAATATCACCATTTTATAGATAAATCTGAGGCACAGATAGTTTCCAAGGTCATGCAAATGTGAAAATGCTGGAACCTGGGCAGTCTCAGAACCCAGTGGTCGGACAAGCTGCACAGACACTGAAACTTTTTAAGAAGTGAATTTGAGGCCATACCTGGTCACCACCCAGAACTGGGGCTCCATTGCTTTCATCTTTATGTCCCTTGGCACATAGCTCCACTCCAGAGTCAATACCCTGTGTTACGTTATGCTCAGGGAAATTTGGGTAACTGTGGATGACAGTGTAGTTACAGAGTTTATAATTCAAAATAGTATTGAAGACCTGCAGACGGTGGATTACATTTAATTATTAAGACCAACCTCCAAACAATTAGAATAGGAGGATGCTGCAAGATCGCTGGAAACAAAAATCCAAATTCAGGCTCACGCCTGTAATCCCAGCACTTTGGGAGGCCGAGGCAGGTGGATCACTTGAGGTCAGGAGTTCGAGATCAGCCTGACCAACAAAGACACAGAAATTAGCCAGGCATGATGGCAAACGCCTGTAATACCAGGTACTCGAGAGGCTGAGGCAGGAGAGTCACTTGAACCCAGGAGGCAGAGGTTGCAATGAGCTGAAATCATGCCACTGCACTCCAACCTGGGCAACAGAGTGAGACTGTTGCCCAAAAAAAAAAAAAAAAAAAATTCAAATTCAAAGATCAATAGCATTCCTTTACACTAGCAATAACCAAATAGAGAATGCAATACTAAGAAAAAACACTGGCTGGTATAGTAACCAAAACTAGAAAGTACATAGGCACAAGTCTTAAGAGAAACTTTAGTAAGAAATCATAAAACTTTATTGAAGGATACAAAAGAAGATTTGGATTAATGAGGTGATAAACCTTATTTATGGAGAGGAGACGACAGTGTTTTAAGGATGTCAATATTTCCCAATTAATAACTTCAGTGAAATTCCAGTAAGTTTCTCAACAAGAATTTTTAGGAAACTTGAAAAATATTTTAATGTTTACATGGGAGGAACTGAGAATAAGACAACTGTGAAAAAGGAGTATGAAAAGGATGGACTCATTCTATCAAATATTAAAACACATCAGGTAACTATAGCAATTAACGTAACATTGATGCAGGAATAGACAGATTATCAGAAGGGAATAACCGTAACACTGACCTATATATTTTTAGGGACTATGTATGTGAGGCAAGACCATGTTCATCACTGCATTGGATTTTTAATCCATTTGGGTTGTGTGTGTGTGTGTGTGTATAATCCCAAATGGATTATATTATATTTAAATATATGTTAAATTTATATATTTATAAATATTTAAATATATATTAAATGTATACATAAACATATATATTTAAAATAGATGTGTGTATGCGTGTGTATATATATATTTTTTGAACAGGGTCTCACTCTGTCACCTAGGCTGGAGTGCAGTGGCGTGATCTCGGCTCACTGCAACCTCCGCCTCCCAGGTTCAAGTGATTCTCCCACCTCAGCCTCCTGACTAGCCAGGATTATAGGCATGAGCAACTATACCCACCTAATTTTTCTGTATTTTTTTAGTAAAGACAGGGTTTCAGCCGGGCGCGGTGGCTCAAGCCTGTAATCCCAGCACTTTGGGAGGCCGAGACGGGCGGATCACGTGGTCAGGAGATCGAGACCATCCTGGCTAACACAGTGAAACCCCGTCTCTACTAAAAAATACAAAAAACTAGCCGGGCGTGGTGGCGGGCGCCTATAGTCCCAGCTACTCGGGAGGCTGAGGCAGGAGAATGGCGTAAACCCGGGAGGCGGAGCTTGCAGTGAGCTGAGATCCGGCCACTGCACTCCAGCCTGGCGACAGAGCGAGACTCCGTCTCAAAAAAAAAAAAAAAAAAAAAAAAAAAGACAGGGTTTCACCATGTTGGCCCGGCTGGTCTCGAAATCCTGGCCTCAAGTAATCAGTCTGCCTTGGCCTCCCAAAGTGCTGGGATTACAGGCATGAGCCACCATGACCGGCCTTGAAATATATTTTTAATTCATCTTAAGTTTGTTTTTCCCTTCAGAGGGTAGATCTAATTATATATTTTCCACATGAAAGCCAAAAAAGCCTTAAATATGAAAAATTACTGGAAGAAAGATATAGAGGATACAGAGAATTTTCTTAAAACAAAACAGAAAAGGCAGTTAAAATCAATGACTCCATGGACATGGCCAGATCTCAAAAGGAAAAAACGAGGAGTATAAAAACAAGATATATTAATACTATTTATGTCAACTAAAATACACATAAAAATGCATATGCTTATCTATAAACAGTACATAGTATTTAAACATCAAAACCTAGACTGGAACGACATGCACTAAACTGGAATGGAATGGAGTTGGGGTTTCTCAGGATCAAAGGGGACTTTCATTATAATTTTTTTTGTGGTTGTTTAAACAAAGACTAAAAGCAAATATAGCAAAACATGAATGGCCATTAAATCTGAGTGGCAGACATATAGATGTTTGCTACATTATGTTTTGCTTTTTTTTTTTTTTTTAAGATAGAGTCTTACTCTGCTGCCCAGGCTGGATAGAGTGTAGTGGCATGATCTCAGCTCACTACAACCTCTGCCTCCTGGGTTCAAGCAATTCTGCTGCCTCAGCCTTCCAAGTAGCTGGGACTACAGGCATGCGCCACCACACCCAGCTAATTTTTGCATTTTTTTTTTTTTTTGAGACGGAGTCTCACTCTGTCGCCCAGGCTGGAGTACAGTGGCCAGATCTCAGCTCACTGCAAGCTCCGCCTCCCGGGTTTACGCCATTCTCCTGCCTCAGCCTCCCGAGTAGCTGGGACTACAGGAGCCCGCCACCTCGCCCGGCTAATTTTTTGTATTTTTTAGTAGAGACGGGGTTTCACTGTGTTAGCCAGGATGGTCTCGATCTCCTGACCTCGTGATCCGCCCGTCTCGGCCTCCCAAAGTGCTGGGATTACAGGCTTGAGCCACCGCGCCCGGCCTAATTTTTGCATTTTTAGTAGAGATGGGGTTTCACTACGTTAGCCAGGCTGGTCTTGAACTCCCAACCTCAGGTGATCCACCCGCCTCAGCCTCCCAAAGTGCTGGGATTACAGGTGTGAGCCACAGCACCCAGCCACATTTTCTCTATCTTTTAAGTTTTGAAAAGAATTCTAAAAATGCAAATGTTAAATCTAGTGTTTCTTCATCAACTTCCTTATCAATTCAGTATTTTCTTGATTATTTATAATCCCATCGTTGCTTCAAAACATGTAATTTTAACAGGGCAGACTAGTAAGTGGTTACTGATCTCACCTGTGATGATTGATTTTTATGTGCCAATGTGGCTAGGCTACAGTGCCCAGTTGTTTGGTCAAGCAGCAATCTAGATGTCGCTGTGAAAGTATTTTTTTAGGCCGGGCGCGGTGGCTCAAGCCTGTAATCCCAGCACTTTGGGAGGCCGAGACGGGTGGATCACGAGGTCAGGAGATCGAGACCATCCTGGCTAACACGGTGAAACCCCATCTCTACTAAAAATACAAAAAACTAGCCGGGCGAGGTGGCGGGCGCCTGTAGTCCCAGCTACTCCGGAGGCTGAGGCAGGAGAATGGCGTGAACCCGGGAGGCGGAGCTTGCAGTGAGCTGAGATCTGGCCACTGCACTCCAGCCCAGGCGACAGAGCAAGACTCCGTCTCAAAAAAAAAAAGTATTTTTTTAGCAGTGATTAATACTTAAACCAGTAAACTCTGAGTTCATAATGTGAATGGGCTTCATCCAGTTAGTTGAAGACCTTAAAAGATTGAGGTTTCCTGAAGGAGACAGAATTGCCCCCTCAAGACTAGCATGTAGAAATCCCGCCTGAGTATCCAGCCTGCCTGGCTTGCACCCAATTAAGACTTAAGACTGTGCCCAGGCACAGTGGTTCACGCCTGTAAATCACAGCATTCTGGGAAGCCGAGGTGGGCGGATCACCTGAGGTTGGGAGTTCAACCAGTCTGACCAACACGGAGAAACCCATGTCTACTAAAAATACAAAGTTAGCTGGGCGTGGTAGTGCACGCCTGTAATCCCAGCTACTCAGGAGGCTGAGGTAGGAGAATCGCTTGAACCTGGCAGGTGGAGGTTGCGGTGAGCCGAGGTCACACCATCGCATTCATGACTCACTGCAGCCTTCACCTCCTGGGTAATCCTCCTACCACAGCCTCCTGAGTAGCTGGGAGTACAGGCACATGCTACCATGCCCAGCGAATTTTTAAATTTTTTTGTAGAGATGAGGTCTCATTATGCTGCCCAGGCAGGTCTCAAACTCCTGGCTCAAGCAATTCTCCTGCCTCAGACTCCCAAAGTGCTAGGATATGTGAGCAAATTTCTTAAATCTCAATTGCTCTCAAGATCTCTCTCTATACATACATATATATAGGTATACATATATATGTATGTATACACATATATACATACAGTCAAGCATTGCTTAATGATAGGGATATGTTCTGAGAAATGTGTCGTTAGGTAATTGTCATTGTGTAAAAATCATGCAGTGTACTTACACAAAACTAGATGGGAAGATATATATTATTTATATTTTTTTCACATGGAAAACCAAATGTTTCAGCACCATTACTATCAATCATTTCCCCTACTAGTCCTGCAACCCCAGTATCAAGTGCCATTAGCAGGGTTTTTTTATATATGCTCCATTATAATCATATGGGCCCATTATCATATATGCAATCTGTCAGCGACTGAAACGTCATTCTTCAGTGCAAGACTGTACACACACACTCATACACACACGTATGCAGATATATGTGTGTGTGTGTGCATATATATCCTCTCAGTTCTGTTTCTCTGTAGAACCCTAATATGCCAATGTTTCAAGTTTGGGGGTTTCTCAACAACTAAATGGCTACAATAAACACAATGTTTGTAACACTGAAAAGGGCAGACAAGCCTGCCTTAGGGGAGGAAGGAGCAATGACAGGACAGTTAACATAGACACAGTGGGTCTAAACATTAGCCAGGTAGCCTCTTGTTGGATGTGTGTTTCCTAGTGGCAATCTCTCCGTCTGCCTGGGACTACTTATTGGCAAGATGCTTTCTAGGGGACACATGTCCACACTCCCATGGAGGGGGATAAAGAAGAGCTAGACAAGTGACCTGTGTCCTTCCTGTACCCATGATTTTTCCCCAGGGAAATTCTCCGTGTTTGCTTTACCAAAACCTCAAGTTGACCGGCCCTGAGATGGAGCACTCTCTAGACTGCGCTACTACCTTCTATGGCTAGGTTCTCTGCTTTGCCCACAAGTTGTCAGCGGCCCCAGGTGGGCACGTTTTACACACACACACACACCACTCACCTTAATCTGCTCAACACAACTCCAAATACCACACATGCCCTGATACGAAGTGACTCCCAAAGATAAGTTGGTACCCCTTTTCCTAGTGTAGAGCCCTTGATTTCAAAGAAAATATATTGGAGTCATTTTAATATTCTGCTTTTTTAGCGGGGCATGGTGGCTCACACCTGTAATCCCAACACTTTGGGAGGCCGAGGAGGGCTGATGACTTGAACCCAGGAGGTTGAGGCTGCCATGAGCTGTGTTCGCACCACTGCACTCCAGCCTGGGTGATAGAGCAAGACTCTTGTCTCCCAAAAAAAACCAAAAAAACAAAACTGTATTTATGTTCATTTTATTTTGGTTTGACTGTTGCAAATCAAGAAAGCTCAAGTATGGGCCAAGCACACTGGCTCACACCTGTACTTTGGGAGGCTGAGGCAGGTGGATCACTTGAGATCAGGAGTTCGAGACCAGCCTGGCCAAAATGGCGAAACCCAGTCTCTACTAAAAAATACAAAAATTAGCCAGGCGTGGTGGCACATGCCTGTAATCCCACTTACTCAGGAGGCTGAGGCAGGAGAATCGCTTAACGCAGGAGGCGGAGGTTGCAGTGAGCCGAGATCATGTCACCGCACTCCAGCCTGGGTGACAGAGCGAGACTGTCTCAAGAACAAAAAAAGAAAGCTCAAGCAAGACACAAGAATGAAGGTGTGGAAGCAATGATTCAAGATGACAATACATATTATTAAAATACTTCTTGACATGCACTTTCTATATAATTGCGACGAATTCAAGATTTCTCCATTAGATCATACGACTATTCCAAATACAGGTGATCCTCTACTATCCCAATTAGATGACAGCTGAAAATGTTTTGGGGGCAATTTGATTAGATAAATGTAAACGAATCTATATTATTAGATGCAAAATCCCATTTACAATATTAAAATATGATACACTTAAGACATCTTATGGTGTTAACAGAGTAACGCATATACACATGTATATATCATATACATGAATATGTAAACATTATATAAATTAATGCTAACTTAGAAAGATTTCTGCTTTCTTCCCAACTCTCTCTCACACTTTAGGAAAACATTTATTTAAAGTCTACAGTGGCACTGGCATTTTTACACCACTTCCTGTGATTACAGCTACATTTTGAGTTTTCCAGAACATATCTTCTTCACTTTGATCTAAGTTATTTGAGTAAGGTTCTTAACTTGTTCCTTTTTTTTTTTTTTCGAGACAGTCTCACTCTGTTGCACAGGCTAGAGCGCAGTGGTACGATTTCTACTCACTGCAACCTCCACCTCCTGGGTTCAAGCAACTCTCCTGCCTCAGCCTCCTGAGTAGCTGGGATTACAGGCGCCCACCACCATGCCCGGCTAATTTTTGTATTTTTAGTAGAAACGGGGTTTCACCATGTTGACCAGTCTGGTCTTGAACTCCTGACCTCAGGTGATCCACCCACCTCGCCCTCCCAAAGTGCTGGGATTATAGGCATGAGCAACTGCGCCTGGCCAACTTGTTCCATTTTTAAATGATCTTTAAAAAAGCCTTGTTTACAAAGAAACCTGACACTTGTTATGAGGTCAGATGCTCTGGAATATTACTAGATGTTTTAAACCACCCTCCCCCTTTTTAAAAACATGATTTCCTTAGCTGACCTCTAAAGCATCCAAAAACAGCACTGAGTAAGGTCATTTCAAGGTAATGTGTGTTCTCTAAATACTACTTTGTTCAAAATAAAATAATTGCAAGACCCTCCCACGGTGTGAGAGAATTTAGAGAGACTTAAATATATAAGGCCACTCTCTCATTTCTGGTAACTTTTTGTGGGGGCTGGGTGGACTCTCCACCTTACATTTGGGCATATTTGGGCATATGTGGTGAGCTGTATAACTTATTTTCCATATTTTCTCTCAAATGCCCTTTTCCATCAGCAGGTGGCTAGGACAATATGGTACTAAGTCTTAAGTAGAATTCCCCAAGCTAGAGTTGGGGGACTCCAGAGGAATCCAAAATGTTGAGTCCCAAGGACACAGAAACAGGTGCCTCTCCCACAGGACAGTATGGCTAACGTGAGGGCAGCTGGCAGGGTCAGTGGCTTTCTGTCTTCCCTTTCTCTTCTTTTTTAAAAAAATAATTAAGGCCGGGCGCGGTGGCTCAAGCCTGTAATCCCAGCACTTTGGGAGGCCGAGACGGGCGGATCACGAGGTCAGGAGATCGAGACCATCCTGGCGAACACTGTGAAACCCCGTCTCTACTAAAAAATACAAAAAACTAGCCGGGCGAGGTGGCGGGCGTCTGTAGTCCCAGCTACTCGGGAGGCTGAGGCAGGAGAATGGCGTGAACCCGGGAGGCGGAGCTTGCAGTGAGCTGAGATCCGGCCACTGCACTCCAGCCCCGGCGACAGAGCAAGACTCCGTCTCAAAAAAAAAAAAATAGTAATAATAATAATAATAATAATTTGCACACTTGTGGTATGATGCCTTTAAGGGTGGTGGGAGAGCATCATCGGGGAGGCTTCTGGGCAGCTGTGAGGGCACGAATCCTCCCAGACGCCATCACCACCTTCTGCAGGGGGTCAGACCCACCCTCTCCCTGCCCTCAGATGCCCGAGCCAACAGCAGGAATTAAGACTCTGAGCTCAGCTGCAGCACTGCTAGAAGGCACTGCCGATAGCAACAAGAGCCAGAGAGGGCTGTAAGAGACGGAGAATTTTCTGGAACATCCTGAAGAAAGGCGTAATACCTCGGGATCTTCAAGGGAGTCCCCGTCATTACCTATTTCAGTGACTGAAGTGCAAAGGACAATGGACAATATTCCAAGTTATAAAAGATGCTCATCGCAGCCAATACATTTCTTTTTTCTCTTTTGAGACAGAGTCTCACTCCGTCACCCAGGTTGGAGTGCAGCGGTGTGATCTCAGCTCACTGCAACCTCCGCCTCCCAGGTTCACGCCATTCTCCTGCCTCAGCCTCCTGAGTAGCTGGGACTACAGGCGCCCACCACCACACCCGGCTAATTTTTGTATGCAGTCAATACATTTCTGTTCCAAGGGGTGGGGGAGGCAGAAAAAAAGAGATGGACAGTGCTGATGAATATACGTCACAGGGACAATGAGTCAGGAAGGAGAGGAAGCCCAAGGGGTGAGGACTGAGAAGGGTGGCTGGAATTAACTACAGAGAGCACAGGTTCCTCCTGCACAACAGACCAAATCCAGCCTCTCACCAGTATACGTGAATGGATCTGTCCTGAAGGAAGATACAGATAGAGCATGTCTGGAACTTTGATAGTTACAACATGAAAGATGGGGATTTGCCTCTTTCTCTTTGGGATTTTCTCCATTAAGAAAACTGACCTTTGACTAGGCACAGTGGCTCATGTCTGTAATCCCAGAACTTTGGGAGGCTGAAGCAGGCAGATCATTTGAGGCCAGGAGTTCAAGACCAGCCGTCCAACATGGCAAAATCCCATCTCTGCTAAAAATAAAAAAATTAGCCAGGAGTGGTGGTACACACCTTAATTCCAGCTACTCTGGAGCCTGAGGCAGGAGAATCTGCTTGAACCCAGGAGGCGGTGGTTCCAGTGAGCTGACATCGTGCCACTGCACTCCAGCCTGGGTGACAGAGCAAGACTCTGTCTCAAAAACAAACAAAAAAAAACTCACCTTTAACACAAGCCTCATTTTATAAATGATCAAAGTAATTCAAGGATGTTAACAATTGGCTCCAAAGTGACAAAACCCATTAGAAAAAGCAGCAGCAGCAGACCCAGCACAAGGGGCTCAGGAGTTAAGTTTTATTAAGGGCATCCATGGTCGGCATAGTAATGAACACTATGCACAGTCCCTCACTCACTCCATCCTCACCATGAACCTATGAGGGAGTGACAAACTTTATCCCCACTTTACAGTTGAGAAAAGCAAGGCAGGGATGCTAACTAGCTTTTCCCAAACTGACACGGGACAGCTGCATTTATTTATTATTTGTTTATTTATTTATTTAGAGACAGTCTCACTCTGTCACCCAGGCTGGAGTGCAGGTGGTGCAATCTTGGCTCACTGCAACCTCTACCTCCCAGGCCCAAGCGATTCTCCTGCCTCAGCCTCCTGAGTAGCTGAGAATACAGGCACATGCCACCAGACCCAGCTAATTTTTGTAGTTTTAATAGAGACAGGGTTTCACCATGTTGGCCAGGCTGGTCTTGAACTGCTGACCTCGTGATCCACCCACCTCAGCCTCTCAAAGTGCTGGGATTACAGGCGTGAGCCACCACACCTGGCCAAGAGCTGCATTTAGAACAATATTCCTTCACTGAGATGGTTTGTGTGTGGGGGTCAGACAGAGGTGACTTTGTGACACACCACCTTACATTACCTGTGCAACACAGGGTATGTCAAGGCCCTTCTGAGCCTCAGGTCCAGATCTACAAAATAACCCTCTGCTATCTAGGTGTGAGATCCCCCAGTTAAAACTCCCAGCACAAATCCTGACAAATAGCGGGCACTCAGTAAAGGTTACCAGCTCCCCTTGCCCTGCCCTGCCCCACCCCTGCTGCCTTTCTTTCCCTAATCTTCCCAAACCTATGTCTCATAGGTATGGGTACGGATTTATCAGGACTCTGGCTGACACACATATGTAGAAGAACGTAACATGTGGAGGGCGGAACACTCCACAACTGGAAATCACCTCATCACATGCAGACCTAGGCTTGCTCAGGCAGTCTAATTGGCTTTGTGTCTCTTCATTAAGGAAAGGCTTTTTCTTGTCCATCTGAATCCAACTTGAAGCTGTAAATTTAGTGGAGTCAAAAGTTTTTGATTTTGTAGGGGACACCTGATACCCTGGTCATTGAAATAAATACAGACCCATGAAGGGCCAAACCAGAAGCAGCACCGATCCCCATGCGGCAGCAAAGGCCTCCCAGAAAAAGGCTTTGCCAGCAGCCCTCACCTGGCCTGAAGGAAACCACTTCTTCTGCAGATGAGGGCTGAGGCTCTGGCTCTAAAAACCACATAACTTATAACTAACTCACCCAACCCAATCCTAGCACCTCATACACCCACATAAAATGCTGCTCTGAAGTTTAGAGGAGGAGAGATGCTCCGAAGCAGTGGTGGGCTGGTCTGGATAGCCCCCAGCTGTATACATTGGGGCTGTGTTGAAGTCTAGGTTGGAATCTGCTGTCTGCATCCCATTAGGTTTTTTTATGAGCTCAGAGCATGACTATCTGGTTTGCATTTGCAGCCAGAGGGAAGCAATAAAGAACAGCAGAGAAGCTTTTTAAAGGATACCTGGTGGAGGTTAGCTGCACCAGAAAGCACCCAGGAAATGACCAGGTGGTGTAATCAGAGCAAAACGAGGAAAGAACTCCAGGCAGAGTCAAGGCATGGAGGTCTGGTACCATCCATGGCATTTACTGTGCTCCAGACAAAGCCCTGAACCTCTTGAGCTGAACTTCACCTTCAAAGGATGAAGCTGGATTAGACATGATCCGAGATCCCTTCTAGCAAGAAAATTCTATTATTTCAGTCCCTTAAGGAACCCCTGACTCTGAAAAACATGATAGCTAATTGCAGTGTGTTGCCTGTAACTGGCACTCAGTAATTGCTTACTGCATGAATGAACCGACACTGATAAGGACACAAATGAAAGTTATGAAAATTCGCTAATAGTCACAGATTATGATACCTGCATATGGACTAGAATCCAAAATGCTGGGTCCCAAGAACACAGAAACAGGTGCCTCTCCCACAGGACAGCATGGCCAACATCAGGTCAGCTGGCAGGGTCAGTGGCTTTCTGTCTTCCCTTTCTCTTCTTTTTTAAAAAATAATTTGCGGCCGGGCGCAGTGGCTCAAGCCTGTAATCCCAGCACTTTGGGAGGCCGAGACAGGCGGATCACGAGGTCAGGAGATCGAGACCATCCTGGCTAACACGGTGAAACCCCGTCTCTACTAAAAATACAAAAAAAAAAACTAGCCGGGCCAGGTGGCGGGCGCCTGTAGTCCCAGCTACTCGGGAGGCTGAGGCAGGAGAATGGCGTAAACCCGGGAGGCGGAGCTTGCAGTGAGCTGAGATCTGGCCACTGCACTCCAGTCCGGGCAATAGAGCGAGACTCCGCCTCAAAAAAAAAAAAAAATAATAATAATAATTTGCACACTTGTGGTATGATGCCTTTAAGGGTGGTGGGAGGGTATCGTTGGGGAGGCTCCTGAGCAGCTGTGAGGGCACGAATCCTCCCAGACGCCATCACCACCTTCTGCAGGGGGTCAGACCCACCCTCTCTCTGCCCTCAGATGCCCGAGCCGACAGCAGGAATTAAGACTCTGAGCTCAGCTGCAGCACTGCCAGAAGGCACTGCCAATAGCACTAACACTAAACACACACATGCACTTTAATATGTATGTTATTATTCTACTTCAAGAGCTGCCATCCTGAGGCTGGGTGCGGTGGCTCACGCCTGTAATCCCAACAATTTCAGAGGCTGAGGCAGCCCAATTGCTTGAGTTCAGGAGTTGGAGACCAGCCTGGACAACACGGCAAAACTCCATCTTCACAAAAAAGACAAAAATTAGCCAGGTGTGATGGCGCCCACCTGCAGTCCCAGCTCGTGAGGCTGAGGTGGGAGAATTGCTTGAGCCAGAGAGGCAGAGGTCGCAGTGAGCTGTGATTGCATCACTGTGCTCCAGCCTTGGCAACAGTGAGACCCTATCTCAAAAAAACCAAAACAAAAACAAGCGTTGCCATCCTGGTAAACCCAGGGGACCTTAAAAAAAAAAAAAAAAAAAAAGCTGAGGCAGGAGAATGGCGAACCTGGGAGGCGGAGCTTGCAGTGAGCCAAGATCGTGCCACTGCACTCCAGCCTGGGCGACAGAGCAAGACTTGGTCTCAAAAAAAAAAAAAAAAAAGTTGCCACTAGACACAGGTGGCTGACACCTGTAATCCCAGCACTTTGAAAACCTGAGGCAGGAGGATTGTTTGAGCCCAGGAGTTCACAACCAGCCTGGGCAACACAGGGAGACCCCATCTCTACAAAAAAATAAAAATGAGCTGAGGTGGTACACACCTGTGGTCCCAACTACTTGGGAGGTTCAGGTGGCAAGATCACTTGGGCCTAAGAGGTCAAGGCTGCAGTGAGCCGTGATAGCGCCACTGCACACCAGCCGGGGAGAAAGAGCAAGAACTTATCTCAAGAAAAGCCAAAAACAAAACAAAAACAACAAAAAAGAGTTGCCAATTCTTGTAACCTCTTATGTCAAACAGTGTAACACACTGTAGGGAGAAGGCTGAATCATCTTCCTCCTCCCGCAGGACTCATAATCTATTGGAAAGGACAGAATAGACACAAGATGACAAATCTCAGCCGGGCACAGTGGCTCACACCTGTAATCCCAACACTTTGGGAGGCTGAGGCGGGCAGATCACGAGGTCAGGAGATCCAGACCATCCTGGCTAACACAGTGAAACCCCGTCTCTACTAAAAATACAAAAATTAGCCAGATGTGGCGGGCGACTGTAGTCCCAGCTACTCGCAAGGCTGAGGCAAGGGAATGGCGTGAACCCAGGAGGCGGAGCTTGCAGTGAGCCGAGACTGCGCCACTGCACTCCAGCCTGGGCGACAGAGCAAGACTCTGTCTCAAAAAAAAAAAAAAGACAAATCTCACATAAGATACAATTCGGATGGGCACGGTGGCTCACGCCTGTAATCCCAGCACTCTGGGAGTCTGAGGTGAGATCACCTGAGGTCAGGAGTTGGAGACCAGCTTGGCCAATATGGTGAAACCCCGTCTCTACTAATACAAAAATTAGCCAGGTGTGGTGGTGCATGCCTGTAATCCCAGCTACTCAGTAGGCTGATGCAGGAGAATCACTTGAACCTGGGAGGCAGAGGTTGCAGTGAGCTGAGGCCCAGTGGGCCTGGGCGACAAGAGCGAAACTCCGTCTCCAAAAAGAAAAAAAAAAAAGGATACAATTCAAATTCAAATTCAGATGTAGTAAATGTAACTGGCACTTTAGAGCCAAGCATGACAATTAAGATTATATATGAGAAAAAAATGGACAAAGACTATCAGTCAGAGTCCAGCAGGAAACAGAAGGCACACTGAAAAGGTTTCAGTGGAGACTGTTTTAGGCAGGGACTGTTTACAGAGGTGCAGACAGGAGACAGGCAGAGTGCAGCACCCTGGGACTAGCAACAACAGCAGGGAAACTGCTAGGGCCTCTAGGTCTGCAGAGCATGGGGAGGAAGCAGTATTATCAGACTATGCAGGAACTGGAGCAAGGAAAGTGAGTTGCCTCAAGCGCTTCGAGGAAATCTGCCATCGTCAGAACCCCAGCAAGGTTAGGGGGACTGTGAGGGAGATAAATACCCAGATGCTCTTTCCTCCTCCTCTGATCCTCTGCCAGTGCCTTCCATTGGCTGAACCCAACCAGAAACAGAAAAAGCAAGGACCAGATGCTGCAGCTCACAGACACAACCCTCTTAGTACAGAGGAAGTCAGAGAATGAATTGGGGGCAGGGGAAGAAATGACAACACATACAGAACTGTACTTTACACTCACACATACATATATCTCTGATATGGATTTGGGACAAATGTCTTTTGACTTTTTTAAAAAAATTGTGTGTTCTACAAAAGGGCTTCATCATAGGATTAATCTAAATGGAAATATCAAGGTCTTATAGCATATCTCAAATGTAAGTTACAAAAACAGAAATTTAGGCCGGGCGCGGTGGCTCAAGCCTGTAATCCCAGCACTTTGGGAGGCCGAGACGGGCGGATCACGAGGTCAGGAGATCGAGACCATCCTGGCTAACATGGTGAAACCCTGTCTCTACTAAAAATACAAAAACTAGCCGGGCGAGGTAGCGGGCGCCTGTAGTCCCAGCTACTCGGGAGGCTGAGGCAGGAGAATGGCGTAAACCCGGGAGGCGGAGCTTGCAGTGAGCTGAGATCTGGCCACTGCACTCCAGTCCGGGCGACAGAGCAAGACTCCACCTCAAAAAAAAAAAAAAAAAAAAGAAATTTATGTGATTTCTTTATGTGTAAACTTCCACAGAATGCTTATATTGTTTAAGGAATGGTATATTTATTTACAGAGAGGCTGACAAGTGAAACTGCTAAGACAACAGCCCACTAACCAGACAAAATTGTCTTTTAACAGTTTTCCTTCATCGCCTATCCCTACAAGCTCACCCATTTCCAACTCCAAACTTTGCATCCTAATGCATTTTTCCACTTACATTTTCTATCAGTTGGCAATTAAAACAAGCATCTCAGAGGTCAGCCAAAAGTCCTAACAAATGAAAGAGCCAGATATATAATCTCTAGATTCAAAAGTGTAGTAAGACATGTGAGAAGAAACCACCTGGAAAACCACGCTAGGCAGGCACCACTTTAGGGATGCACATTTCAAGCGGCAATTCCCTGCCAACTAATGATTAACAGGAACCCCCAGGAAAAGTTATAAAAATCTCAGTGCTTCCAAAATGCCGTCTACTTTTGTGCTGAGTTCTGTTGCTGGCAATGGGAATCTGGAACTGGGATGATTGGGGCCTCTCTGAAAGTCAGAGGGGTCAGGAAGATGGAGAAGTAACAGAACAGTCAAAAAAAGGTCTCATGGCTGGGCAGTGGCTCATGGCACTGTGGGAGGTCAAGGCAGGCAGAATCACTTGCGGTCAGGAGTTTGAGACCAGCCTGACCAACATGGTGAAGCTCCATCTCTACTAAAAAATAAAAATAAAAATTGGCTAGGCACCATGGTTCATGCCTGTACTCCCAGCAGGCGCGGGATTGCCATGCCTTGGGAGGCTGAGGCAGGCAGATCACAAGGTCAGGAGTTTGAGACCAGCCTGGCCAACATGGTGAAACCGTCTCTACCAAAAATACAAAAAAATTAGCTGGGCATAGTGGCGCGCGCCTGTAATCCCAGCTACTTGGGAGGCAGGAGAACCACTGAACCCAGGAGGCAGAGGTTGCAATGAGCCGAGATCAGGCCACTGCACTCCAGCCTGGGGGAAAGAGCAACGCTTCATCTCGGAAAAAATAATAATAAAAATTAGCTGGGTCTGGGGGCATGTGCCTGTAATCCCAGTTACTAGGGAGGCTGAGGTAGGAGAATTGCTTGAACCTGGGAGGCAGAGGTTGCAGTGAGCCAAGATTGCACTACTGCACTCCAGCCTGGGGAACGAAACTCATTCTCAAAACAAAACAGTCTCATGGTTATCTCCCAATTAATGACCCCATGTCTCAGATATTCTAGCCCATACTACTTAAATGTCCAGTCCTGGGGATATAGATGTGCAAATTATGGTCCTTCAACTCAATGGGAAAATACGCTGCCATTAAAATTAGTGAGTCAGCCTGGCATGGTGGCTCACGCCTGTAATCCCAGCACTTTGGGAGGCCGAGACAGGTGGATCATCTGAGATCAGGAGTTTGAGACCAGCCTGGCCAACATGGCAAAACCTCTGTCTCTACTAAA
Source organism: Trachypithecus francoisi (assembly GCF_009764315.1). Classification (NCBI taxonomy): domain Eukaryota; kingdom Metazoa; phylum Chordata; class Mammalia; order Primates; family Cercopithecidae; genus Trachypithecus; species Trachypithecus francoisi. Next base: position 66,038,786 of record NW_022681465.1, on the reverse strand, counting down.
AATACAAAAATTAGCCGGGTGTGGTGGAGCGCACCTGTAGTCCCAGCTACTTGGGAGGCTGAGGCAGGAGAATCGCTGGAACCCTGGGATGGATGTTGGGGTGAGCTGAGGTTGTGCCACTGCACTCCAGCCTGGGCAACAAAGTGAGACTCCTTCTCAAAAAATAAAATAAAATAAGAGTCTATTAACATGAGCAATCCTTGTGTTGTTCATTCACAATAATGTTTGAATACCAATTGTTTATCACAGATGGTGTAGGCTGTTCAGGATGTAATAATGAACTGTATAGTATAAGGCATACATATTATATAGTATAGAACAGGCTCTGAAGGCCTTCCATTCATAAAAATGACTCAAATCATTGCCACTTGAGTCAGACCGGAAAACACAGGAACGAACAGGGTACTTTCTCCGGCATTCTGGTCTTCCTGACAGCACCGAGCACTTCCAGAGCTTGTTTTATCTTCAAAACTTCCCAAAGTCTGGGAGGCACAAAGGGTGGAAGATGGGGGAAACCATACCAAGTCTGCAGGCAGACTTTTCAGCCTCCACAGTCCTAGGAGGGAGGGAGTGAAAACTAGTGCTTGGCTTTTCACAAGCAGGAGCACGAAGTGTCTTCAGTGCTGTGTCATTTAAAAGCAGTCCTCACTTCAGTGACAGCCCAGGATATTTGCTCCCTGGGTTCAGCCGGTAATCTCCAAAGCAAGGAACTCCCCCACTTTTCCCCAAATGTCTCAATAGTTATTCCTTCGTTTGAAGTTGGAAGAAAGAATAAAATTACTTTCATCTGCCTAGAAAATAGGCAGCGTAGAGAGGAATTCTACTTGGAATCAGAATGAGAATCAGAAGAGGAATCGGGGAGCTCAAATCTGAGTGAGCCCACGGTCTGCCTCAACTCTTTTTGGAGATGAGCGATGCATAAATAAATCTCCACCTGTATTACTTTAGCAGCAAATGATAGCAAACCCTGACTCAAAGTGGCTTAAACAGGGAGGAAATTCATCATTTCACATGCGAGGAAGTGCAGAAGAAGGGTGGGGCTCTGAGCTGTGCTTCTCTGGGACTCTTTGGGACCTGCTACTTACTCTCTCCTGCACGGTGGCTGCATCCTCAGGTTAGGGGCACCATGCCTATGCCAGTTTACACAGCAACACAGGGGGAAAGCAAAAGGGCCATGTATTTTGCGTCTTTTTCTTGGTAGTGGACACACCTTCCCTAGAAACTCCACCACAGACTTTCCTTTACTCTTTATTGCTTAGCCTTTGAGAGCGAGCTCTTTCCTATGCTTGTCTCTGGGGCATGGAATGGAGATATGTGACCTAAATGGACTAATCATCTCAGAGAATAACGCTTCCAAGTCCACCTGACCACACCACCACCCAATGGGCTGCTGGTGAGGGCCAAAAAAGGAAATGGACATGAATATATTTCAAAGTTAACGTGCTGCACAGTTATCCTCACAGACAGAGCCCTGATAAGCCATAGCATCAAATATGTTCAAAAATGCCTTCTGCCCAATACTCTGTACAGAAGCAGCAGCATAATGAATGATCTGAAGAAGACGACACTACCATGCCAACAGGAATGACCAACAGCCACCACTCTCTTCAGGGGCTGGGACATTTTAAATGACTACTGCTGAGACGAAAGTTCAATGTAGCCTATCTGAAATGTGGCCCCAAGTGGGCACCTGCAACAGAAAGAAGAACTGAGAAGAGGCTTCTGGGGCAAAGTTGGGGGCATCAGGCAGGGAGACTCATTTGCCAGTAAACACAATGGTCTGACATGAGTGAGGGTGAAGGGAGGGTTGCTAGCCTCTCGAAGATAGAGAGAACAGGAGAAACAATGATTGCAACACAATTTTGGAAGCTGGAATGTAGAAAAACTAGTGGTAACTGACTTAGCAGGTGGTAGAAAGCAAAAACCTAGCACAGCAGTGAGGAAAGCCATGTTGGAATTTATGCCCTGCAACGCCTGTGGAATTGGAGGCAACGTGCACTGAGGTGGAAGAGACCCTAAATCACCTTAGCCCTAGGTACCAAGTGAAGGCTGAAATTCTGCAACCTGTGTGCTCTGCTGTGTCTCGGCAACTCTGGACTCAGAGACACCAGGTGTAGCTGAGGGCAGGAGCTGAAAAAACAGGCAAACAAGACAAAGTCATCACACCAAATGGTTAGACTTCAAGTCTCCTCCTCATCTGGCTCCCAGAACACTGCAGCCAACCAATTCTCCTCAGTGTAGGGGATTTCTCTTCTACCCAATCCGTTTCCCCAGAGAACAAAGACAGGTTCCAAAGAACAAATTATCAGGTGTGAGTCCTCCAATGAAACCACCAGCGAGCTACTCCTACAGCAGAGGTCCTCTGTGCTAGCTGCATATTTCAATCACCTGAGAGCTTTTAATACTTGCAACTACCTGGGCCCCAGCAACAGTGTACGTCACTCAGTTACTCAGCAAACACTGTATGTATGGAAAGGTTCATGTGTGCCAGGCATTGTTCTAGATTCTGAGACATGTTCTACATCTCCTTCTTAGTAAGAAAGAACTATTCCTGGGTATATGTCATCTATGTAGATCTTCCAGTTATCTTTTTAGTGAGCGATCAGTCAAGGATCATCAGACATCTGAAGAAAGCCTTTAATGTGGAAGTGATTAAAAACCAAAAAGCAAACAAAAAAACTAAGAGGAAATCTGAGGAAACAAAGAGTGCAGGGAGTAAAGAAATGCTTCAAATAAGCTGTAATTGAGATCCACAGAGAATTGAGAAGCTTTTCATCCAAGAAACAGTAACAGGTTATAAAAAGAAAATTTCAGATATTTTTAAGGCTTTCTTGGGAATTAGAAATATGATGACAGACATAAAAACTGAACATATGGGTTGGAAGACAAAAATGAGGAAATTTCCCAGGAAGTAGAAATGTTTTTTAAAAGGAGATAGAAAGTATAAGAAAAAGGGTAATGTAACCACCCAACAGGTTCATTTTGCCTGCTGCCCAGATAGAGCCAATTTATCAAGACAGGGGAATTGCAATAGAGAAGTTTAATTGACACACAGCCAGCTGAACAAGAGAATGGGGTTTTATGACTCACATCAGTCTCTCTGAAAATTCGAAGGCTGTTTTTTTAAGACTAGATTGGGGGAGGGAGTGGCTAGGGAATGGGTGCTGCTGATTGGTTGGGGATTCAATCACAGGGGTGTGGAAAATGATCCTCATGCTGAGTCCACTTCTGGGTGGGGCCACGGGACCACTTGGCAGGTCTGGGTGAAGCCACTAGTTGTCAGAAATGCAAAAACCTTGGCTGGGCTCGGGGGCTCACACTGTAATCCCAGCACTTTGGGAGGCTGAGGCGGGTGGATCACTTCAGGTCAGGAGTTCAAGACCAGCCTGGGCAACATGGTGAGACCCTATCTCTACTAAAGATACAAAAATCAGCTGGGCAAGATGATGCATGCCTGTGGTCCCAGTTACTTGGGAGGCTGAGGCACGAGAATCACTTGAACCCAAGGAGGCAGAGGTTGCAGTGAGCTAAAATCATGCTACTGCACTCCAGCCTGGGCAACAGAGGGAGACTCCATCTCAAAAAAGAAAAAAAAAAAAAAAAAAGAAAAAAGAAATGCAGAAACCTGAAAAGACATCTCAAAATGCCAACCTCAGATTCTACAATAGTGATGCTTATCAAGCCGCAAATCTTGTGGCTACTTTGTCAGTCTTACCAAGGCAGTCTGGTCCCTAGGCAATAAGGAGATTTGTTTTGGGAAAGGGCTGCCATCATCTTTGTTTCAAAGTTAAACCATAAACTAAGTTCCTCCCTAAAGTTAGTTTGGCCTACATCCAGGAGGGAACCAGGACAACCTGGAGGTTAGAAGCAAGATGGAGTCAGATCACATCGATTTCACTATCATAGCTATTCTTTTTGCAAAGGAGATTTCAGTAAGAAAATTCGAGAGTCAATTCATGATGAGGGCCTCCTTCCAATTAGGAGAAGGATGGAATTTTTTTTTTCTTTTTTCCTCTAGGGAACTGGCTGGGTGCAGTGGCCCATACCTGTAATCCCAGCACTTTGGGAGGCCAAGACGGGCAGATCACCTGAAGTCAGGAGTTCGAGACCAGCCTGGTCAACATGGTGAAACCCAATCTCTACTGAAAACACAGACAAAAAAGGCCAGGTGCGGTGGCTCACATCTGTAATCCTAGCACCCTGGGAGGCCAAGGCGAGCAGATCACCTGAGGTGAGGAGTTTGAGACCAGCCTGGCCAACACATTGAAACCCCCTCTCTACTAAAAATACAAAAATTAGCTGGGTGTGGTGGTGCATGCCTGTAGTCCCAGTTACTCAGGGGCTGAGGCAGGAGAATCACTTGAATCCGGAGGCAGGGGTTGCAGTGAGCTGAGATCGCACTACTGCACTCCAGCCTGGGTGACAGTGAGACTCCATCTCCAAAATAAATAAATAAAAATTAAGGCCGGGCGCGGTGGCTCAAGCCTGTAATCCCAGCACTTTGGGAGGCCGAGACGGGCGGATCACGAGGTCAGGAGATCGAGACCATCCTGGCTAACACTGTGGAACCCCGTCTCTACTAAAAAATAGAAAAAACTAGCCAGGCGAGGTGGCGGGCGCCTGTAGTCCCAGCTACTCGGGAGGCTGAGGCAGGAGAATGGCGTAAACCCAGGAGGTGGAGCTTGCAGTGAGCTGAGATCCGGCCACTGCACTCCAGCCCGGGCGACAGAGCGAGACTCCGTCTCAAAAAAAAAAAAAAATTAAAAGACACACACACACACACACACACACACACACAACCAACAAAACTCCACGAAACTGTTCAGAATAGATCAGAGTTTCTAGATTGAGAAAGCCCACTGGAAGCCTGGTAAAATGGATGGGAAAAGACTCACACCAAGTCTTTTTTTTTTTTTTCCTTTGAGTTGGAGTCTCCCTCTGTCGCCCAGGCTGGAGTGCAGAGGCGCAATCCCGGCCCACTGCAAGCTCCGCCTCCTGGGTTCATGCCATTCTCCTGCCTCAGCCTCCTGAGTAGCTGGGACTACAGGCGCCCGCCACCACGCCCAGCTAATTTTTGGTATTTTTAGTAGAGACAGGAAATCAGTGTTAGGATGATTTGGATCTCCTGACCTCGTGATCCACCTGCCTTGGCCTCCCAAAGTGCTGGGATTACAGGCGTGAGCCACTGCGCCCGGCCCACACCAAGTCTTACAATGAAACTTCATGAGAACAGAGAGAATATTAGGGGACAAAGAGGAAATCCTAAGAACTTTCAGGAGGGGATATCCATTCAAAGCATCAGCCTTTAGAATGACACCAGACATCTCAATGGCAATTCTGAAATCTAGAAAAGCAATGCTTTCTAACTTCTGAGAGAAAGGGATTTCCAACCTATGTCAACCTTGAAGGATCTCAAAAAACTTGCCTCCCATGTCCTCTTTCTCAGGAACTTCTGGAAGGTGTGTTTTACCAGCAAAAGAACATAAAGAAAAAGGAAGACATGGGGTCTAAAACACAGGGGATGCTACAATGAAAAAGCAGCAAAATGAATTATAATGGTGAGAGGAGGCACCACAATGATGGATGTGCAACTGGCCTCAAGAGCGGCAGGTGGAGGACGACAGAGTTCTCATCAGGGAGGGACCCAGCAGGCAGTGTGTGCTTCCTAACTAGAAGTGCAAAGAGTTGAAAATGGTTGTCTTTTGGGCACAGAGGTGGAAGTTGAGGCTAAGCATGGTGACTCACACCTATAATCCCAGCACTTTGGGAGGCTGAGGCGGGAGGTTTGCTGAGGCAGCCCAAGAGTTTGAGACCAGCCAGGGCAACATAACAAGACCACGTCTCTAGAAAAGAGAAAGAAGTGAAAGTTGGTAAGAGGTAAGGTGAGTGAGTACTGTCCCTAGTTATAAGCCTTGTAGGCATATTTGACTTTTTAAATTTTTATATATAATATATATACACATATGTACACATACACATATATACATATACATATATACACATATATACATATATATACACATACATACATAATGGTTTTGATAAGGAGGGAAGCTCACGCTGTAAGTCTGATTCCAGAATGAGAACCCAGTAAAATCAGGAAGAACCCGCTCTCTGGAGGGCAGAGCAACAAGCACTTGGCCAAACCTCTGGGAAACAAGACTTGATGAAGAAGGCAAAAGGGAAGAGCAGGTAGCCACCTTGATGTCCCAGGAAACACGGTGCAATGGACTTGCCATTCTCTTCAATGACACCATCCCTAAGTGTGACCCACATGGAGCATACAGAGATTAGCAGGAACAGCGGCTCAAGGGAAGCTCCATTACGTGCCAGGTGTGCCGCTGGTAAATTTAAGGACGTGAGAAGGCAGAAAGGCAGTTTGGTGACTTTGCTGCTCTTAGACCATCTTCCTTTCACTCTAGATTAGAGGGAGGCCGACAATTACACCTAGCAATGCAGGCTCAGAGAGGCTGAGGGCCCAGATAAGCCTTAAATTCACTTCGGTTCCCGACCCCCATCACTTTTCCTTTCTTGTTTCTTTTGCTTGTGGCCCGCTCTGAGAACTAACTTTTTCTTCCTTAAGACCTGACACAGGCCACTTTCCCCAAAGGCCATCCTCCTGTCTGTGAGTCCCGCAGCTGCCCCCAGGGGCCTTGGGTTTGACTGAAGATCCTGAAGGATTAACTGTGGGCGGGTCCCGTATCCTCTCAACTCCATTAACATCTCAGCAAAAGGAGCCACCCAGGCCTACAGGTTAGTATTCAATGGCCAGATTAGCAGCTGGGAGGCAGATGAAGCCCTTGCAACTCGCCTGCAAAGCTGAATCGAGAGTTGCAAAACAGTAGGAGTGCAAAGTCTGAAAGTATTCTATTTTATTTGTATTAAATATATTTTAAAGATTTAAATTTTTGAAGATATTTAAATATATTTCTATATTAGAAATGTATGTAAAGATATTTCTATATTAGAGTTTATTATATCCCCTTACGATATCAAACTCAGCCTAGCCTATTTCTATGAAAAGCATTTGTTTACTGTTTACATTCAGTCTTTTTCTCCCAGATATGGTTCACAGGATGACAGCTGTAGTTACCTCCTTCTTTCCCTCCATCTCATGAGACAAGACTGACTTCATTTCACTTGTAGTGTTTATAAACTACCTAGTAGAGAGGAGCTACAGGACAGAAAATGTCACTCTCTTTTCAAACATCCTGTACCTTTAAATATCTTTGATTTGTGGATCCCATAATCAAAACACTTTGTGAATCAGTGGTGGGGCTGCTGTCCAAGCAGGCTGTTTAATAATTTGGGGGCAAAGATCTGTCCCCAAAGGCGATCACGACCTCGTGTGAGATCATCCACAATTGCCGCGGGTAAAGAAGGCAGCTTTGCTCCGCCTCATTCTCCTGCTAGCGAGGGATGGGGACAGTATGACAGATTCCCCGGGCTGCTGCCATGCCCCCCCGCTCCTACCGGGGCTTCAACGGCACAGCCCCCAAGGTTCTGAAACCGCCGTGGCTCTGGAGCCCCCTACTACCTGCCCCTCGGCGCAGCCCTTCCCTGTCCGTCACACACATCCCGGGGCGCCGCCTTCCGTCCAACCATTGACAAACCAGCGCCAAGTCACTTAGTCCTCCCGAGGAACACAAACCGTCTCGCAACACGCAAATCCCCCACTTTAAAAACAACACACCCCAGTGATACGGGAGACGAGAAGGACAGACGCTTAGGTGGCGGCTCCGTGCCTCCGAGGCTGTGGCTAAATCTCCCCATTTGTGGATTCAGCCCCAATCTGCACCCCAACCTGGATCAGACCGGGAAACATGAGGCTTTCGCCTGAGAAGCCGATTTCCTACCTCCACTTCTGAAGTCACCTTCGGAGGGTTCCTCTCCGACCCCCTCTCCGGAGCTCCTGGGAGTCTCCGCCGGCAGCAGCTGGGCGCCGGGTAATCCTCTCGCCGGGCCGGGCTCCGCGCCCCCGGGGCAGCTCATTAGCCTAATCACCTGCAGGCGGCCCGGGGGCCTGGGGCGGCTGCCAGCTGCCCTCCTGGAACGCAGCTCCTGCAGGACTTCCCGAGGGCTGCTCTCCGCCGGCTCCACGTCTGTGGGAGGACCCCCCTCCTCCCTCCGCGCCGCGGTGGAGGAGGTTAGGAAAAGCCTGTAATGCAATCCTCAACTCGGCTCGCCACTCCCTGGCTCACTTGTCAAAACCCCACAGCATTCCAGGATCCCCTCCCCGGTCACTCCCCTCGCCGGGAAAAGGAAACCGCCCTGGGAAGGATTTCAGGGAGTTTGGGGCTTCTCATCCAGACACCTTTGTTTACACCGAGGGCTCGGGAGCTTCCTGGGGCAAACCCGGAGCAGCTTAGAGGAAAAAGCGCCCTACCCTAGACCCTCGCTTGCACCAAAAGTTCCCCCTCCGAGCCACTGCAAGAAGCTCCACCTCCCCACATCAATTCACTTCATGACCACTCCATTTCATAATCGGCGGCAGCCTGGGTTCTTACGGGGGTGGAGCCCCCAGCGAAAATCACAACCATGGCACGGGGCAGGATGTCAGGGAACTTTCCAGAAATCCCTGGTCAGAGCTTTCCTACTTCAGTAACCAAAGTTACCACCACTGAATTACAATCGCCGGTGACTGCACGACTGAAGCATTTCCTTTATACCTTCTCCTGCTCCCCTACCCCTCCCACCTTCTGTGGGGTTCAGTCAACAAGCCCTCCCCCAGGAGGCCTGAGTGGGCCAGGGCCCTGCAGCCATCGCTCCAGCTGCAAACTGATGAGGAAGCCCGAACCACGAGGCCGAATTGTTTACATCACACCCACTGAGGCTTCCTGTCTTAAATTAATGGGAACACAAATAAGACAGGAAAAGAGTGTTTGCTTTTCTTAAAGCAGGGGACGGGGGCTGGCAGCGGGAGGGGGAGTCACCCCACATTTCATTGCTTTTTCAAAACTTCAGCTGTATTCTCTTCCATTTTTCCACTCCTGACACTTGTTGAAAAGTAAAAGCGTCGCTGGTGCCAAACCCCAAGCCCTTATGGAACGTCTGCTCAAAACATATTTCACCTGGCTTCAAAAGGCATCCAGGGTGGAGCTCCCAGGGACCTGAGCTAGAGGTATGGAGAGCTCCTGAGGTTGATGGCACCAATCTCAGTGCACACTAACTCAAGCCCTGGGCCTCCCTCCCAGGACTTGCACAGGCAGGCACACACTCCACTCCTTGGGGTTCATATTAGAGCCACACCCCAGTCCCACTCCACCCCTCTGTCTCTAAGCCCTCGTTGTGGGCATCCAGCAGCCCCTAAAAGTAAATGAGCTTTGCAACAGACAGATCTGGTGGAATTCGAAGCAATTAATTATAATGGAGGAGGCAAAAGAAAGCTTCAATTCCAGTACCATTACTGCCACTGGAATGGGTGATTAAAGCCTAGGAGGGGCCAACCCATGTCAAGCCTGGGCTGGAAATCTGCCCACTCTCAGAAGCAGCCCCAGAGCACACAGTAAATAATTATCATTACCAGTCCTGGAATTACCCCTAGTTGCTTCATTCAGGTCGGCACAACAGCCAACCCAGAAACAGGCAAGGAGTGTCAGGTCATGGTATTCCTCTTTTGGAAGAACCAAAAGGAAACAGAACCCCAGGATAAGGTTTATTTCAAGCAGGTTTGGGTACTGCAACCAACAATACCTCATGGAGTTTCGGAGAATACTACATGTGCCCAGTGAGAACAAGCTTTGTAGGCCAGTCCTCCAAACATCACAATTCCTGGGTCAAAGCAAATTAGGCTGATGATTTTAGAAAAGGCCAAAGGTATGAACGCTCTAACACAAAGTGTCTGGCTTACACATATTATAAGGGTCTCAATGAATGTTGGCTCCTCCCCCTTCCCTTTTCCCACTCTGCTGCCAAGAGGTGGTAGTCTTTTATTAGCATCCTATATGTTTTATGGGAATTAAGTTCAAACTGAATAATTTTCTAATAATAATTTGAGCAGTGCTCCTTTGCTTCCTTTCTGAGTGTTTTTTCCACAACAGTTTCCCAATGTTTTAACTTCTTTCTCCACTCCTTCGATCCAGATACATAATTAATGATGTGCACATCAATGCTGTTTAAGTAAATGTATGGGCCAGGCACAGTGGCTCACGCCTGTAATCCCAACACTTTGGGAGGTCAAGGTGGGTGGATCACTTGAGGTCAGGCATTCGAGACCAGCCTGACCAACATAGTGAAACCCCATCTTTGCTAAAAATACAAAAATCAGCTGAGTGCGGTGGCGGGCGCCTGTAATCCCAGCTACTAGGGAGGCTGAGGCAGGAGAATTGCTTGAACCTGGAACGCGGAGTTTGCAGTGAGCCAAGATCCCACCACTGCACTCCAGCCTGGGCTACAGAGTAAGACTCCAACTCAAAAAAATAAAATAAATACATAATACAGTCCAGGCGTGCGGTGGCTCATGCCTGTAATCCCAGCACTTTAGGAGGCCAAGGTGGGTGGATCACTTGAGGTCAGGAGTTTGAGAGCAGCCTGGCCAACATGGCAAAACCCCATCTCTATTAAAAATACAAAAATTAGGCCGGGCGCGGTGGCTCAAGCCTGTAATCCCAGCACTTTGGGAGGCCGAGGTGGGCGGATCACAAGGTCAGGAGATCGAGACCATCCTGGCTAACACGGTGAAACCCCGTCTCTACTAAAAAATACAAAAAACTAGCCAGGCGAGGTGGCGGGCACCTGTAGTCCCAGCTACTCGGGAGGCTGAGGCAGGAGAATGGCGTGAACCCGGGAGGCGGAGCTTGCAGTGAGCTGAGATCTGGCCAGTGCACTCCAGCTTGGGTGACAGAGCGAGACTCCGTCTCAAAAAAAAAAAAAAAACGAAAATTAGCCAGGCGTGGTGGCGGGCGCCTGTGGTCCCAGCTATTCTACTCGGGAAGCTGAGGAAGGAGAATCGCTTGAACCCGGGAGGTGGAGGTTGCAGTGAGCCGACATTGCACCACTGCACTCCAGTCTGGGGACAGAGCAATGCTCAGTCTCAAAAATAAAGAAAATAAATAAAAATAATAATAAAAATAAATGTATGGTTTTAAGTATAATACAAAGAAATATTCTGCCCCTGTCCTCATCTTTGTTGCCTAAGCTCAGTTTAGGGCGTGTAAGTGCTGGAAATTGAAAATGGGACCACACGCTGGACGCGGTGGCTCACGCCTATCATCCCAGCACTTTGGGAGGCCAAGGCGGGCAGATCACGAGGTCAGGAGCTCAAGACCAGCCTGCCCAACATGGTGAAACCCCTCTACTAAAAATATAAAAATTAGCCAGGTGTGGTGGTGGGTACCTATAATCTCAGCTACTCAGGAGGCTGAGGCACGAGAATCACTTCAACCTGGGAGGCGGAGGTTGCAGTGAGCCAAGAATATGCCACTACACTTCAGCCTGGGCAACAGAGCAAGACTCCATCTCAGGGGGAAAAAAAAATGTGACCACATCTGCATAATACCTTAATTTCAGGAAAGCTTTTGCATGCATATGCCATTCTCATCAGCAGGCCAGAAAGATATGATCTGGTACGTCTTTTCCCTAACCGGGGTTTCACGGCTGTCTGGAAAAGAGATCAATGGCCCAGTAAACAAAGGGATGCTTAGAATGTGGTCTACGATTTTGTCTTGGATCTGGTTTAAATAATACTTGAAATTGCTATATGCACACCCAGAGTCTACAAATAACGTTAATTTGAGTGGGAACTGCTGATACATTAAGAGAATCCAAAGTAGCTTCCACACATTAAGGAAATGGTTCATTAAAAACAGTTTCGAGTTCAGCATGATGGCTGATTTCAAAGTGGTGTCCTCAGGGGTGATGATCAAAATGACAGGCACAAATGGGGCTTAATGTCTAGATTCAAGCAAAACTGACAAAGTGGTGAGGATCACACCACATCATGCATTTAATAGGAATCTGCATGTTGCACTGATAAGAAATAGGCAATGCAGTGCTGGGGTGAATTTTTGTTGGTGGGAGTTTGACAGGAAAGGAAAGTGCCCCCCTTCTCTCTACCCCATAATAAAGAATTTGACAGCAGACAGACTCTTACTGGTGGGTGGGGGGGAATGTCCAATCTGATGCCTCTTATTGTAAGGAAGATGTGGAGACACTGGAAAGGTTCCAAAGGAGAACCTAAATGATTAAAGAGACAGAAAATAGAACCTACGAGGGGAGGTTAAAGGATGTGGAGTTGTTTAGTCTAGAGTGAAAAAAAGTACCTAAAGCAAACTTAACAGCCTTTTCCTACTTGAAGGGTTATTATAAAGAGGATACTGACCAGCTGTTCATCATCTCTACAGAGGACAAAAGAGGTAAGACACTCAAAATACAATGTTAGAATTTGGGAGGCCAGGCACAGTGGCTCACGCCTATAATCCCAGCACTTTGGGAGGCTGAGGCGGGCGGGTCACGAGGTCAGGAGATCGAGACCATCCTGGCTAACATGGTGAAACCCTGTCTCTACTAAAAATACAAAAAATTAGCCAGGCATGGTGGCAGGCGCCTGTAGTCCCAGCTACTCAGGAGGCTGAGGCAGAAGAATCACTTGAACCCAAGAGGCGGAGCTTGCAGTGAGCCGAGATGGCGCCACTGCACTCCAGCCTGAGCTACAGAGTGAGACTCCATCTCAAAAAAAAAATAGAATTTGGATACAATGTAAAGATGACTTGCTTAATCCTAATGGTAACTGACTTCACCTTAGGATAGTCTCATCTGGTGTCACTGTGCAATCTCCATGTATTGGACTCCATCCTAAGTGATAGTTTTGCATGTTTAAGCAGAAGTGAGGCTAGAAAACTCCTTCTATTCCCTTCTAGAACTACAGCGTTCCACTGTTATTCCATCATATGTGGGATTAAAGATCCTGAACCTCTATGTTCCCTAATTCACAAACAAGGTGCCATGAGAATGTAATATTCCCGCAAAACATCAGACCTTTGTTTTCTTTATTAGGATGGGCATCGCTAAGAATATGCCCAACTGTGGACACTGACTAGATGATAAGTGTGTATGTATGTGTATATATATATATATAGAGAGAGAGAGAGAGAGAGAGATGGAGTCTCGCTGTGTCACCCAGGTTGGAGTGCAATGGCACAATCTTGGCTCACTGCAACCTCCGCCTCCTGGGTTCAAGCAATTCTTCTGCCTCAGCCTCCAGAGTAGCTGGGACCACAAGCGCATACCACCACACCTGGCTAATTTTTGCATTTTTAGTAGAGACAGAGTTTCACCATGTTGGTCAGGCAGATCTCGAACTCCTGACCTCAAGTGATCCACCCACCTCGGCCTCCCAAACTGCTAGGATTACAGGCGTGAGCCACCGCGTCCAGCCTGATAAGTATATTTCATAGCTTCGCTCCTGTTCTGTGTACAAGACGTATTGCTTTTTAATGGGTCTAAATAATTAGTTCATGATGATGATAATGATAATAATAGTTATGACTTATTAAGCTCTTACTGTAATTATATTGGGCACTGTGCTAAGTACTTTATGTAGATTATCTCAGTTTTTTGGCAGTAGCCCTGTGAAGTGGGTATAATTATTAGTCTTATTCTAACACAAGGAAACTGAGTCACAAGGAGGTTAAGTAACAGGGCTAATAAATGTTGGAGTCCTGATTCAAACCCATTTGGTCTGACTCAAAAGGGTGTGCTTAATCATTACACCACTGCCTCTTATCATTAGGTATTTGTAGCTATTCAGAGGGAGGAAACATTGCAAAAAGAATTCATGGCGCAATCTCGGCTCACTGCAAGCTCCACCTCCCGGGTTCATGCCCTTCTCCTGCCTCAGCCTCCCAAATAGCTGGGACTATAGGCACCCACCACAATGCCCATTTAATTTTTTGTGTTTTTAGTAGAGACGGGGTTTCACCGAGTTAGCCAGGATGGTCTTGATCTCCTGAACTCGTGATCCGCCCACCTTGGCCTCCCAAAGTGCTGGGATTACAGGCGTGAGCCACGGCGCCCGGCCTTTTTTTGTTTTATGTTGATAGAGTCTTGCTCTGTTGCCCAGGCTGGAGTGCAAAGGCACTATCTTGGCTCTCTATGACCTCCACCTCCAGGGTTCAAGCGATTCTCCTGCCTCAGCCTCCCGAGTAGCTGGGATTACAGGTAGCTGCCACCACACCCAGCTGGTTTTTGTATTTTTAGTAGAGACGGGGTTTCACCATGTTGGCCAGACTGGTCTCAAACTCCTGATCTCAGGTGATCTGCCCATCTCAGTCTCCCAAAGTGCAGGGATTATAGCCTTGAGCCACTGCGCCTGGCCCTTTCTGATAGGAGGGGTGCATTGCTATCTCCTACAAAGCTGAAGAATTCAAATCAAGGTTCACCTTTATACATTTAGCTATTCAGTTATAATCTAACTTTGCATACAGTAGGTCTTCTGTGACTGTGGAATGAATGAATACAAATGCTTTATGATTGTGATGCCCTAAAACACATGAACTGAAATGAGGTTTCCAGCATGGTGGTCAAGGCTCTGGTCGGTCATTTCCTTTTTCTTTTTCTTCAGCTGCTTAGTCAATAAGTTGATTGCCTTTATCTGAAAAATCTTCATAGAAAATTGTTTGGTTTGGGTCTCAGCAGCCTGCTTCTGAGCTCTGAGGAAGCTTGCCTGCTTTTGAGCTACCTGATCTTTCTTCTGGGCAAGGGATATTCTGGGATAGTTCCACCTCTGCTTTTCAACTTCTTTCTTGGGCTTCTTCTCTTAGACTGGATTCTCTTGCATAGCAGCATGAGCCTTCTTATACATCCCCATCATGTCTGGAGTTACGCTGTTCTTTATGTATTGAGAGAACGGTTTCTGGTAAGCATCTTCATCTTCCATTAGGTAACGCATGTAATCGGCAACATTCTGACACATGATGCGCTTCCAATGCACTTCCGCATTAAATTCCTTGCTTTCAAACTCGTAACCAGGAAATCGTCTGATACTGCAAGGAATAGACAAGCCTCCATTCCCAGCTTCCTTCAGGGCCTCCAAAACTGTATTGTCAGCGGTAGTTCTGGCAAGGCCTGCATCCAAATAGCAGGTAAAGGCACCTGGCTGGCCATCAATGCTTTCCACATTGTATTCATCTCCAGTCACCTCCACTTGGCCTTCCTAGATCTTGCTCATGCCAAACCTACTGAGAAGCCTGCGGGCCAGAGGCAGGCCAGTACAATATGCTGCAGCAGAATTTGTCAGCCAACCTTCACACCAAATTTTGGCAGTTTGTGTGCATAAGCTGTGCAGACTATCATATCCCCTTCTACATGGGCAGAAGCAATCTGACAAATGATATCTCTGTTACGCGAACTCTCATCCTGTATTTGGGTGTGTTGTACTTATTTTTATCCTCTATCACCAAGCGTTTCTTAGCATAGTAATCAGTTTTACCCTCTTGTCATCTTCTAAATTTCACTTGGTATCTTTTAAAGTAGGCTTTATTCCTGACAGCTTTAACAAACCCCACCCTACAGAACAGAGACTCATGTCACAGCTCAACACAGACCTCTGGCTGGTCATTTCTGTGGGCTTCTTATCAGATGTCCCCAAAGAGCCTTACAATCCCATGTTTCCTTCAATTCAGTATCTATGAGACAGCATATGGATGGGTCACATATTTCCCCAATGTCAACTACTTTTAGATCAAGACAAGATTTTTAACGAGGTTTATTGAGTGCTGTTGTATATCAACAGTAGATGATTCATGAGTGAAACAGACAGCAAAATGATTTTTAGAAAGGCAAGAGAAGCAGACACAAACAAAAAATAAAAAGCCTTGATCCAAATTACTCTAAAGGACAGATATTTTCCCATTAGGACAATTTATCCTGAATCTGTAAACAGAGAGGGGCATAATTATACAAGTGTTTGCTAACAGATCTAAACCTTATACAGCTATAAACAGCTGTAGAGAGGAAGAAAGTGGAAATTCCCAGGAGAAGATCCCTGACCACATCCAGGGCCACAAGCTCTCCACAAACACAAAGCCCAGCAGTGGCACCAAGCAAAGCATGAGAAAAAACCTCAGGATTCTGACACAATCCACAAATATAACTTTGAATCGCTCTGAAACTAAACAATGACAATTCTATCCAATCAACTTTCGGCTGACACACAGGCGGGGTGGTGCCTTATTGGTGTTCCAGATGTAGTTAACGGAAACATGATGCCCAGAATTTAAAAGGTATTCAGTAAATGTTGAATGAATGGATGGATGAGTGAATGAAGTCTGAACAGATGCCCGTGTCTCTTTCCCTCTTTGCAGCTCTGTTGGGAAGATGTCCTCAATGCTTCAGACCCGGCCAGGCATGGTGGCTCACGCCTCTAATCCCAGCACTTTGGGAGGCCAAGGTGGGTGGATCACCAGAGGTCAGGAGTTTGAGACCAGCCTGGCCAACATGGTGAAACCTTGTCTCTACTAAAAATACAAAAAATTAGCCAGGTGCAGTGGTGCACGCCTGTAATCCCAGCTGCTTGGGAGGCTGAGGCAGGAGAATCACTTGAACCTGGGAGGCAGTGGTTGCAGTGAGGCGAGATTGCGCCACTGTACTCCAGCCTGGGCGACAGAGCAAGACTCCATCTAAAAAACAACAACAACAACAACAACAACAAAAAACCAACCAAACAAACAAAATGCTTCAAACCCAAAGCCACCACAGAGGGGCTGAATCATTTGACATAGATCTGTAGGAACAGAACAGTTCATGGAATCAGATGGAACCAGAGACTGGTTTCTGACCCAAAGATATACTAATTTGTGATCTTCCAGTGCACACAGGAAGGGAGATTGTGGTGCCTATGGAACATCTTTGCAGGCCTTGATTCAAAAGCTGCTATTATTTACAATATAGATTCTAAACTCTATTTGAAGTCCAACAGAACCAGGTACTAAGTAGCTAGCATCTATCGAACATAAACAGGATGCCAAGACCTGTTCTAAGTCTTTTATATATTAGGTCATTAAATCCTTATTACAATCTTAGAATATGTACTATTATTACAGCAACCCATTTTATAGGCAATGAAACTGATTACCTAAGTAGCTCATGGTCACACAACTAATAAGTAGAGGAGCTGGAACTCAGAGTCTATTTGGAACCAGTGTTTGCTCTTAACTGCTACCCAATGCTATCTGTCCGGATCTTACTTCCTGCCACTTCTCGGCACAAACTCACTGTTTGCCCACAAATATGCAAAGAACATTCTAATCTCTGCAGGACATGTTCCCTGACCTCCCTCCCACTGTTACCTCCCTCTTCTGAGTGCTCACATCACTCATTCTCCAGGGAACATACTGAAACTTACTTGGTTCACACCACACCTCTCCAAATAGCTCTGAAGTTCCTTCGGTGTTAGAACCGTGTGTTATATGGCAGTGTGGAGATGTAGTGGAATAAGACCTGGGTTTAAAGTCCAAATCCCATAATGATTATCCATGAGATTCTGGGTAGGTCATTTGACATTTCCTGTCCTTATATTTAAACCATCTGCCTTAAAGACTTGTTGAGGAGGAGAGGCTGAGTGTCTAGGATGATGCCTGATATTGTAAGCCAGTGATTCGCAATCAGGTGTTATTTTACACACCCTTACCCTACCCCCACAGGGACATTTGACAATATCTGGAGATATTTGATAATCTGATTGCTTACTGGCATCTGATGGAGAGAGAGAAAGAGAGAGAGAATTCTTCTTATCTCCCATTCTACTTACGTGGTAACAATATCTTCTTCCATTTCTACCTTTCACAGTCTTGAAAAGATGAATAATTTGTGTGCAGTTGTATATGAGAAAATGTAAAACTGAACTGTAGTGTCCAGTCATCTTGAAGCATCTCTGGGAGATGTCCTGAACTAAACCACCTGCCCAAGCTGTGCATAACAAGACAGGTTCTTTCTTACCTTGGGCCTCTGAACATACTGAAACTGAGGTTGTCCTTCCCACTGTAACCACTATCACTTGCCAATGCCTACTCACCTCTCAGGACTCAGTTTAGATAGCACTTTCTCCAGGGAGAAGGTGACCCCTTCCCTAGAACATATTCAGAGCCCTCCTTGGTGCCCAAGTAGCATCCCCACTGCCCATCCATCTGTCTGCTTACCCTTGTAGACATTAACAGGGAAAGGTGACATGGACCGACACTGTTTTATTCCCAGGCCCTAGAACTATGCCTAGCATATACAAGTGCCCAATAAATAATTGTCGAACAAATGAGTACAAATCAAGAGACTCAAATGCATTCGTTCCTGCAACTACATATTGAATGCCTACTATAAATTGGGTACAGAACTAGGCAATGGGAAAACAACTATTTGCACTCTAATATTAACAATAACAACAGTAAAAATAACCACAGTTAATGTTGATTGGACATTAACTACGTCTCAGGCATCATGCTTTTTTTTTTTTTTTTTTTTTGAGATGGAGTCTGGCTCTGTCACCCAGGCTAGAGTGCAATGGCGCCATCTCGGCTCACTGCAAGCTCCGCCTCCCGGGTTCACGCCATTCTCCTGCCTCAGCCTCCCTAGCAGCTGGGACTACAGGTGCCCACCACCACACCTGACTAATTCTTTGTATTTTTAGTAGAGACGGGGCTTCATCATGTTAGCCAGGATGGTCTCGATCTCCTGACCTCGTGATCCGCTAAATTTGCTTTTAATCCTCCCCCAAAAGCCCATGTGGCAGACACTATTATCCCCATTGTACAGATGAAGAAAGACATCAGTTCACTCACGCAGCCCTTAGTGAAAAAGAATCTCTGACTCTTAAGTTCCCAGACATCAATTTACATGGACTCAGCTCACACCAAGAAAAGACGACCTGTGAATTCACTCATGAACTTTTCTGATGGTCATCACCTTGCCTGGAATGTCCCTACTGATTCTTTGTTTTTTGAAACTTACTTTAAAATATTTTGGGCTGGGCACAGTGGCTGACGCCTGTGATCCAAGCACTTTGGGAAGCCAATGCGGGCAGATAGCTTGAGGTCAGGAGTACGAGACCAGCCTATCCAACACAGTGAAACCCTGTCTTTATCAAAAATACAAAAATTAGCTGGGCATGGTGGCAGGTGCCTGTAATCCCAGGTACTCAGGAGGCTGAGACAGGAGAATTGCTTGAACCCAGGAGGCGGAGATCACAGGGAGCTGAGATCACACCATTGCACTCCAGCCTGGGCAACAAGAGTGAAACTCCATCTCAAAAAAGAAGAGAGAGAGAGAGAGAAACTCCATCTCAAAATGGAGAGAGAGAGAGAGAAGAAAGAGAGAGAGGGGGGAGAGAGAGAGAGAGAGAGATTGAGATTACACTGAATTCAAGGAGGAGCGCATCCCAGAAGACCAGCTGGGCAGAGGTGGAAAGAGGGGTGAGGAAGCTGTCACGTGAATCCAGGCAGGAAAAGATAGTGCCTGGCCAAAGTGACTCGCTGTGGGCCAGCACTTCCCTTTTGTCAAATAAAACTCCAGAGTTGCTCTGTTTACAGGCTCTCTCCTTCTGCTAGATTGTCTATCCCTTGAGGGCAGATACTGGAATTCACTCATCTCTGGATCCTCAGAGGCAACAGGTGATAAAGCTCTCAGTAAAGGGTTGGCTGGTGCATGTTGAACAATAGAATTTCTTATGTACAAAAATAATTTCCTTTTGCTAGATTCCTCACCACTAGGCCCCCGTCCTCACCCCTTCCGCATCCTCTCTGCTGTTGCTGCCTGCAGCAATTTCTTTTCACCAATTACCGTACTCCTTTTACACTTGAGTTGCTCCAAGGTATAGAGTGCTGCTCGCTTCCTTTCATACAAAGCATAGACTTTGAATCTAGTCTTCACAGCCCCCTAAATATCTTACATTGCCCTTTCCTCCCACTGTCGCCCAGCTTATTCCACTATTTCAGCCAGTCAAGACCTGGGCTTGGCTTATAAGGGCCTCCTTCCCAAACATCTTGAAAGTTTTCCAGTGGTGATCTGACTTGTGTGGAGTGGTTACTCCCTCCCATCTGATATCCTGTTTACTTTATAGAAAACACAGTATTTTATTGTTTTACTTGAAAATAAAACAAAACAGGCCGGGTGCAGTGGCTCACGCCTGTAATCCCAGCACTTAGGCAGGCCAAGGTGGGCCAATCACCTGACATCGGGAGTTTGAGACCAGTCTGGCCAACATGGTCAAACCCCATCTCTACCAAAAATACAAAAATTAGCTGGGCGTGGTGGCACACACCTGTAATCCCAGCTACTCAGGAGGCTGAAGCAGGCGAATCGCTTGAAACTGGGAGGAAGAGGTTGCAGCGAGCTGAGATCATGCCACTGTACTTCAGCCTGGGTAACAGAGTAAGCCTATGTCTCAAAATAAAAAATAAAATAAAATAAAATAAAATAAAATAAAAAAGAGTCCTCCCATCTGCAAGAAGCATTCATGAACTCCTACTAACTGGATACAGAATCTTACCCAACCTTAATCCCATTAATACATATTCCTGTCAATTGCATAGGATAACGATTTTTCCATGGTTTCTCTTCCAAGGCATAAGACAAAAGCACCCTTGCCTGTACCTGCTCCATCTTCCCTGACATGGTTTGGCTGTGTCCCCATCCAAATCTCATCTCAAAATGTACTCCCCATGTGTCAGGGGAGGGAACCTGGTGGGAGGTGATTGGATCATGGGGGTGGTTTCCCCCATGCTCTTCTCATGATAGTGAGTGAGTTCTCATGAAATCTGATGGTTTTACAAGGGGCTCTTCCCCCTTCGCTCTTTTTCCTGGCTCCTTGTGAAGTGGGTACTTGCTTCTCCTTTGCCTTCCACCATGATTGTACATTTCCTGCACTCCCCCCACCAGCTATGCAGAACTGTGAATCAATTAAACCTCTCTCCTGTATAAATTACCCAGCCTCGGGTATTTATAGCAGTGTGAAAACGGACTAATACGTTCCCCTTGCCCTGTTTCTTGCACCAAAGAAACTTGTTCTCGCTCACAGAGGTCTTCTGCTTTGACCTATCCCTGAGAACTGGGCATTGGGCAACGTAAACTCAGAAGCATAAAATCAATTACACCCATTGCTCACCTCTAGGCCGGGCCCACACCCGGCCCTGTCAGATGGCTTTATAATAGTGAGTGCTGTGTTACCATGAAGGGCCTTCTATAAAGGAGAGTTAAAGCTGGATAGTATCCCAGAGGCTGTTCCTTTCCCCTGCAAACCTTCATTTAGCAGGGGCTGGTGCCTTTCCTTACACAGTTTATACTAACATTGCCAGATAAAATACAGGAGACCCAGTTAAATTTGAATCACAGATGAAAAATGAGTAATTATTTTACTCCAAGTAGATCCCAAAAATCACATGGAATTTTTCATTTACTAAAGCTGACAATCTTATTTTATAACAACCAAGTCCTTACTACTGGTCTTGACAAAAATCATTTCTATACTCAGTAAGAGGTAAATATATGGTAAACAAAATATATGCACATTGTTAAAAGTTGAGAAGCTTGAAGATATTCCTTTGTGGTCTCTGTTTCTCACTCTGATGGACATCTGCTTCCAAGAATAGGTTTCTAATCATTTTCTTTATAGCTAACTTGAAGTCCCTCACCTTTGCCTAACCTCTCTCTGTTTATAATTCTCTTTCTCATGATCGTTCTTTTTGCATCATTAAGTTCAACCACTTTGACCCTTCTTCCCTTCCCAAGCAATTACCATTCAATTGAGTGCTTCACCTTGACTTGCTCTCTTATAATGATATATCAAAATGTCTCCTCTTTACAAGTCAATGAACCACATTGAGGAAACACTGAATTGAGGGTAGGTAGCTCCCTCAATTCTTCCAAATTGACCTCAAGGATCAGATGCCCCTTTCTAATTATTCCATGTTCTCCAACTCTAGGAAATCCTCCAGAAAAGCAACTTTAGGACTCCAGCCTCAGTTCTGATCTTACCTGGTCCACCACTGCTCTCCATAAGCTGAAAAAGCTCCTAGTTGGGAAAAGCAAAGGACCAGATAGGACCTTGAATAATTTTCTCACAAATGAAAAACGTGGCTTCCTCTCCAGGCTTTAGGGGCCAGCTCAAAAGCCACACTGTTTATACATGGCACTGTACAAAGGGCCCACCTCACTTTAACCCCAAGGAGGGTGGAGTTTAGCCTATTTATAAATGCATGTCTGCGAGGGAAGGGTATGAAGGGGAGCTGTAACCCTGTTATGACTACTTTCCAGTTTACACATGGAGCACTGTGGGGGAGACTCAGAGAGGGAACCAGGGTAGCAAGGAAGATCTGGTGGAAACTCGGGCAGGCTGGTTAACATGGAATGAAGGACATGATAAGATCAAGAGAAAGTTGTTAACGGCTGGGCGCGGTGGCTCATGCCTGTAATCCCAGCACTTTGGGAGGCTAAGGCAGGCGGACACTTGAAGTCAGGAGTTTGAGACCAGCCTGGCCAACATGGTGAAACCCCATCTCT
The DNA here is from genome assembly GCF_009764315.1 of Trachypithecus francoisi. NCBI lineage: Eukaryota > Metazoa > Chordata > Mammalia > Primates > Cercopithecidae > Trachypithecus > Trachypithecus francoisi. The sequence goes on along the minus strand of NW_022681465.1, from coordinate 66,016,304 downwards.
ACTAAAAAATACAAAAATTAGCCGGGCATTGTGGTGGGCACCTATAATCCCAGCTACTTGAGAGGCTGAGGCAGGAGAGCTGCTTGAACCCAGGAGGTGGAGGTTGCAGTAAGCTGAGACTGTGCCACTGTACTCCAGCTTGGGTGACACAGCAAGACTCCATCTAAAAAAAAAAAAATGGTTGTTGTTAATATACCCAAGGTGAGAAAACACTTTGAATTACCAGAGTCATGAAGAATATCATTAAAAACAAGGGTGGTAGGCCGGGCACAGTGGCTCACACCTGTAATCCTAGCATTTTGGGAGGCCGAGGCGGGAGGATCACCTGAGTCAGGGTTCGAGACCAGCCTGACCAACATGGTGAAACCCTGTTTCTACTAAAAATACAAAATTAGCCGGGTGTGGTGGTGCATGCCTATAATCCCAGCTACTCTGGAGGCTGAGACAGGAGAATCACTTGAACCCAGGAGGCAGAGGTGGCAGTGAGCCAAGATCGCACCATTGCACTCCAGCCTGGGCAACAGAAGCAAAATTCTGTCTCAAAAAGAAAAAAGGAAAAAAAAAGGGGGGGGGTAGTAAAAAAACAAAAACTTTCATTATTATTGGTTCATAGTAACTAGTAATGAAAGTATTAGTAATTAGTCATAAAAGTATCAGTATATAGTCACGAAAGACTTCTATACCTTCTTAAACTCCTGTCATATTGTTAGTATTATCACTTTTATCTGGCTATCACTTCATCCCACAAGGAAGGAATGATCAATATTATTATTATTTTTATTTATTTATTTATTTTTTTGAGGCGGAGTCTCGCTCTGTCGCCCGGGCCGGAGTGCAGTGGCCGGATCTCGGCTCACTGCAAGCTCCGCCTCCCGGGTTTACGCCATTCTCCTGCCTCAGCCTCCCGAGTAGCTGGGACTACAGGCGCCCGCCACCTCGCCCGGCTAGTTTTTTGTATTTTTCAGTAGAGACGGGGTTTCACCGTGTTAACCAGGATGGTCTCGATCTCCTGACCTCGTGATCCGCCCGTCTCGGCCTCCCAAAGTGCTGGGATTACAGGCTTGAGCCATCGCGCCCGGCCAGATCGATATTATTATACCTACCCCGCAAGTGGTGAAACTGTGAGAAGGATGTGGGAACTTCCAGGAACCCAGGTTTCTTGATTTCTGGTCCAGGGGGCCTTCCCTGCCTAGCAGATAGCAGTTGCTCTATTAGGAGCCAGTCAGATTCGGGCCAGGAAACTGCTTTCAGACTTATCCCAGTGCCTTTGGAAGGCTGTGCTGTTGACTGGGGATGGGCTGTGTCAGAATGAGTGGCCAGGTAAGAAGAACAGAGGCTGTGGAGCCAGATGCCAGGATTTAGATCTCAGCCCTCCTTTACCAGCCTGGATTCTCTCCTTTAACTGGGGATAATGACAATTACGTCGCAGAGGTGTTGTGAGCTAGAATGAGCTGGCAAATAACTGTAAGTGTGCATAAACATTATATTAACAATGACTGTAATTGTAGGTTCAGGATTCTAACTTGTGTAGAAGAGTTCAAATATATATGCAAATCCCTGCTAAGACAGGGATGAAATGGAGGAGAACTGGTAGTTTTTCAAAGCTACCAAAAGGCTTATCAAGCTATGTTTTTTTAAAGTGACAAGAGAAAGTTACAAATTAACGGCTCACCTTCATTAAGTGTTCATGGCATGTCAGTCCCCGTGATAAGCCTTCACATGTAGATCCTCATTTCATCTCTCATCGCCTTAGGAGTTAGGTATTGTTCTTTTTTTTTTTTTTTTTTGAGATGGAGACTTTCTCTGTTACTCAGGCTGGAGTGCAATGGCACGATCTCGGCTCACTGCAACCTCTGCCTCCCGGGTTCAAGCAATTCTCCTGCCTCAGCCTCCTGAGTTGCTGGGACTACAGGCACGCACCACCACGCCTGTCTAATTTTTGTATTTTTAGTAGAGATGGGGGTTCACCATATTGGCCAGGCTGGTCTCGAACTCCTGACCTCATGATCTTCTTGCCTCAGCCTCCTAAAGTGCTGGGATTACAGGTGTGAGCCACTGCGCCTGGCCAGGTATTGTTCTTCTTTTTTTTTTTTTTTTTGAGACAAGTCTCACTCTGTTGCCAGGCTGGAGTGCAGTGGTGCAATCTTGGCTCACTGCAACCTCTGCCTCCTGAGTTCAAGTGATTCTCCTGCCTCCACCTCCCGAGCAGCTGGGATTACAGGTGCCCACCACCACGTCTGGCTAATTTTTATATTTTTAGTAGAGACGGAGTTTCACCATGTTAGCCAGGATGGTTTCGATCTCTTGACCTCGTGATCCGCCCACCTCGGCCTCCCAAAGTGCTGGGATTACAGGTGTGAGCCACTGCACCTGGCTGGGTATTGTTCTTAATTCCATTTTACAGTTAGGGAAAGCCTGGCTTAGTGGGGTTAAGAAATAACCCAAGGTCACACATTAGTTAAGTAGTAGAATCAGGACTCATTAACTTCATACCCACAGATGTGTGTAGCCCAAGCAAACCATTCTTGTAGATGTGTGTGTTTGTGTGTGTGTGCATGTGTACACGTGCGCATGGAGAAAGTTCAGGACAAAATAGACGAGATATTAGCGACATCCCACCACTGGATGCCTTACTGAATTGAGTAGATAGTGCTTTTATAATTTAAATGTTTTTCCTTTTGATAACATACTTTAAAACATAAATCAAAATGAGGCTTCAAAAACGTAATGAGTGGAACCGCCATCCTCCAGTCGCCAAAATGACTAACACAAAGGGAAAGAGGAGAGGTACCCGGTATGTTCTCCAGGCCTTTAAGAAAACATAGAGTTATTCCTTTGGCCATGTATATGCGAATCTATAAGAAAGGTGATATTGTAGGCATCAAGGCAGTGAGTAATGTTCAAAAAGGAACGCCCCACAGGTGTTACCATGGCAAAACTGGAAGAGTCTACAATGTTCCCCAGCATGCTGTTGGCACTGTCGTAAACAAACAAGTTAAGGGCGAGATTCTTGCCAAGAGAATTAATGTGCATATTGAGGACATTAAGCACTCTAAGAGTTGAGATAGCTTCCTGAAACGTGTGAGGAAAATGATCAGAAAAAGAAAGAAGCTAAAGAGAAAGGTAACTGGGTTCAACTGAAGCACCAGCCTGCTCCACTCAGAGAAGCACATTTTGTGAGAACCAGTGGGAAGTAGCCTGAGCTGCTGGAACTCGTTCCCTATGAATTCATGGCATAATAACTGTTAAAAAAAAAATAAAAGACCTCTGGACTATCTATCTATCTATCTACTATCTATCTATCTATCTATCTATATAATGAAAATGACTAATAAATAGCATTTGCAAGGCCCCTTGTAATTAAACTTTCAGGGTTTTTTTCCCCCAACCAAAGAAACCTTCGGAATAAAATGAGGTTTTTTTGTTTTGTTTTAAACATGGTCTCACCCAGGCTGGAGTGCATTGGCATGATTACGGCTCACTGCAGTCTCAACCTCCCTGCTTCCCTAGGCGCAGGTGATCCTCACACCTCAGCATTCTGAGTAGCTGGGAGTACAGGTGCATGCCACCATGCCTGGCTAATTTCTGTATTTTTTGGTACATACAGGGTGTACTAGTCCATTCTCATGCTGCTCTGAAGAACTGCCTGGGAATGGGTTATTTATAAAGGAAAGAGGTTTAATTGGCTCACAGTTCCACATGGCTGGGGGGGCCTCAGGAAACTTACAATCATTGCAGAAGGGGAAGCAAACATATCCTTCTTCACATGGTGGCAAGAAGTGCTGAGCAAAGAGGGAAAAACCCTTTGTAAAACCATCAGATCTTGGCTGGGCGCAGTGGCTCACGCCTGTAATCCCAGCACTTTGGGAGGCCAAGGCGGGAGGATCACAAAGTCAGGAGATCAAGACCATCCTGGCTAACACAGTGAAACCCCATCTCTACTAAAAATACAAAAATTAGCTGGGCATGGTGGTGGGCCCCTGTAGTCCCAGCTGCTCAGGAAGCTGAGGCAGGAGAATGGTGTGAACCCGGAGGGTGGAGCTTGCAGCGAGCCAAGATCATGCCACCGCACTCCAGCCTGGGCGACAGAGCAAGACTCTATCTCTAAATAAATAAATAAATAAATAAACATCAGATCTCGTGAGAGCTCACTGTCAGGAGAACAGCAGCAGGGGGTTAACTGCTCCCATTATTCAATTACCTCCCACCAGGTCTCTCCCACTCCACATGGGGATTATAGTAGGAACTGCAATTCAAGAGGAGATATGGGTGGGAACACAGCCAAACCATATCATAGGGTTTTGCCATGTTGCTCAGGCTGGTCTTGAACTTGTGATGCTCAAGCGATCAGCCCACCTCAGCCTCCCAAAGTGCTGGGATTACAGGCATGGGCCACCATGTCTGGCCTAAGTTTCTTGAAAATAACGATTATATTCCATCTCCCTTCTACCTAAAAGCTCAGGTTCCTGTCTCTTAGGCAGTAGATCTCAGTTCTAAACCTTAAATGCGCTCATGAACCAAATATTTGCCAGTTATTTACTCTATAGTAACACCAATGAGTTCTTAAAATCTGTTTTTTTTTTTTTTTTCTTTTACCACATTGTCCCTTGACATGATTATTTATAACTTATGTGCAAACTCCTTTCTCTTCTGTGGTCATTACAAAGGATAAAACGATAAAAGATCACTAAAGCAAACATTCGTCTTACTGTTTGCTTTGAACTCAGAAGTCCTCTTCAAAGAGTACTACAAAGATAAATTAAGATTTTGCACCCCCTGTCAACAGAACTCGTCTTCAAAGATGACCTCTTGAGGGGAGTAAAAGAATTGAAAGCAAACTGAAGGAACTCAAAAGTGACGACCTTTTCTTTTTTTTTTTTTTTTTGAGACGGAGTCTTGCTCTGTCACCCAGGCTGGAGTGCAGTGGCCAGATCTCAGCTCACTGCATGCTCTGCCTCCCGGGTTTACGCCATTCTCCTGCCTCAGCCTCCCGAGTAGCTGGGACTACAGGCGCCCGCCACCTCGCCCGGCTAGTTTTTTGTATTTTTTAGTAGAGACAGGGTTTCACCGTGTTAGCCAGGATGGTCTCGATCTCCTGACCTCGTGATCCACCCGTCTCGGCCTCCCAAAGTGCTGGGATTACAGGCGTGAGCCACCGCGCCGGGCCAAGACCTTTTCCTGTCTTTCTGCAGTTAACAACAATGCAGGGATGGCAGGAGAGGGCAACCTGTATGCAGAACAGGCACCCAAATCTCTTTCTGGTGAGAGCTTCTGGGGTCCCTGCAGGTCAGATGATCTGCAAGGCAGGAAGGACGCATGCTGAGAAGCCACATTGGAGGATGGGGGATGCAGAGGCTGAGCCCTCTCTCCCAACCCATTAGAGACTCTTAAGGATGATGAAGATGAAGAAACTCTCACAACAGAATTGATGTGGAGGTCAGCTAAGCCAGGTGTCCAGAATGTGTTCACAGACCTGGCCTCCTGGGAATGCCCCAGACCAGGAATTCTCTGTGGCTTGCCTAGATGCCCTGGCTGTGCTGTAACGTGAGAGTGGCAGGGAGGTGTTAATTAGAGTTACATTTATATCGACATTGGCCTACTCTGGTCAATGAAAAACTACCACTGAAAACCATGGCCTTCTGAATAAAATGATGACTTGTTTGCCCAGCCTTTGTTCTATTTAATTTATTTTCAGAGAACAATGCCTCCAGATCAGCTTTTGAAAACTCACCTGCAAATTGACCTGACTGTTTACTTGTTTGAATTTGGGCTTCTTTTTCAAAGTAGAAAAGGAGAGTTAATTATCAAAATCTTTAAACTGTGATTCCAGAGTTGAGAGGCTGTTTATGCTGCTGAGCCACGTGATTATACGGATCTCTTAGAGGAGCATTTCCAGCTCCATGGGTTTCTGAGGATTAAAATATACCTCAGCCCAGCACGGTGGTTCACGCCTGTAATACCAGCACTTTGGGAGGCTGAGGCAGGTGGATCACTTGAGGTCAGGAGTTCAAGACCAGCCTGGCCAACATGACGAAAACCCATCTCTAATAAAAATACAAAAATTAGCTGGTTGTGATGGTGGGTGCCTGTAATCCCAGCTACTTGGGAGGCTGAGGCAGGAGAATTGCTTGAACCCGGGAGGCGGAGGTTGCAGTGAGCCGGGATCATGCCACTGCACTCTAGCCTGGGCGACAGTGCCAGACTCCATCTCAAAAAAAATTAAAAAAAAAATATATATATATATATACCTGGGGTCCATAAAATATTAAAACACAGAATACAATTTTTTTTTTTTTTTTGCAATACTTTACATTTGTTAAGTGCCTACAGGGTGCTGGGTCTACATTTGAGTACATTCCATATCTTGTCTTTACCAATCTCTGAAAAATGATAGTAATTATTCCTAGTTTACAGAGGATTAAACTGAGCCTCAGGTATTTAAGTGACTTATCCAAAGCAAGTGTGTATGAGACCTGGAATTTAAGTCCGGATCTTACTGACTGATTTCTTGGGTCCCCCCAGATCTCTGAGTGTAAAATTCTATGAATAATATAACTGAAAAAAAAAAGTGTTATAGAAATCAAGAGCAGGAGACAGCACCCTATAGATTATCTACACTAACCAAAATTTTCTCTGTATAGTTAAGGAACTTTCCAGAGATCACACAGCTTACTCTGTGGTCAAGCGAGGACACAAGTGCCTATCATTTGCTGTTCACCTTTTCAAAACATTTTATTATAAAAAATTTTAACCGTACATAACAATAAAGCTAATACCATAATGAATGCCCTGTCACTCAATTTTATAATTACCTATACTCTTGTTGATGCCTTTTTTTTTTTTTTTGCTTGTTCTCTTGTAGCTCTTTTTTTTTTTTAATACTTTTAAGTTCTAGGGTATGTGTGCACAATGTGCAGGTTTGTTACATATGTACACATGTGCCATGTTGGTGTGCTGCACCCATTAACTCATCATTTACCTTAGGTGTATCTCCTAATGCTATCCCTCCCCCCTCCCCACACCCCATGACAGGCCCCGGTGTGTGATGTTCCCCATCCTGTAAAACACAGAATATAATTTTTAATATAATTTCATTTTTTACGGATTGAAGACCTCACAGAATTTTGTGTATTTTATCTGTTTCCAAACTTTACAAATACCATATGTATATATATTTTTTCTTGCTTTCTTTTTTAGCTGTTCATCTTAGTTTCTTTAGTCTTACTTCATTTACCTTTTGCTTTTTATTTTTGAGACAGGGTTTTACTGTGTTACTCACCCAGGCTAGAGTACAGTGGTGCAATCTCAGCTCACTGCAGCCTCTACCTACTGGGCTCAGGTGATCTCCCATCTCAGCCTCACAAGCAGCTGGGACTACAGGCACACACCATCATGCCTGGCCAATTTTTTTTTTTTTTTTTTTTTGAGACAGAGTCTCACTCTGTCACCCAGGCTGGAGTACAGTGGCCCGATCTCGGCTCATTGCAACCTCTGCCTCCCAAGTTTAAGCAGTTCTCCTGCCTCAGCCTCCCGAGTAGCTGGGACTACAGGTGTGGACCACCACGCCTGGCTAATTTTTTGTATTTTTAGTAGAAACATGGCTTCACCATGTTGGCCAGGCTGGTCTTAAACTCCTGACCTTAAGTGATCCGCCCACCTGGCCTCCCAAAGTGTTGGGATTACAGGTGCGAGCCACTGTGCTTGGCCTCATGTTCTTTATGATCTTTTTATCATTTTTTTTTTATTTTTATTTTTTACTTTTTTTGAGATGGAATTTCTATCTTTTTGCCCAGGCTGAAGTGCAATGGCACGATCTCAGCTCACTGCAACCTCTGCCTCCGGGGTTCAAGCAATTCTGCTTCAGCCTCCCAAGTAGCTGGGATTACAGGCGCCTGCCACCACTCCTGGCTAATTTTTTGTATTTTTAGTAGAGATAGGGTTTCATCATGTTGGCTAGGATGGTCTCAATCTCCTGACCTCATGATCCACCTGCCTCGGACTCCCAAAGTGCTGGGATTACAGGCGTGAGCCACCGCACCCCGCCCGTTTATTTATTTATTTTATTTATTTATTTATTTGAGACAAAGTCTCGCTCTTGTCCCCCAAGGCTGGAGTGCAATGGTGCGATCTCGGCTCACTGGAACCTCTGCTCCCGGGTTCAAGGGATTTTCCTGCCTCAGCCTCCCAAGTAGCTGGGATTACAGGCGCCTTCCACCACACCCAGCTCATTTTTGTACTTTTATTTATTTTATTTATTTATTTATTTTATTATACTTTAAGTTCTAGGGTGCATGTGCACAACATGCAGGTTTGTTACTATGTATACATGTGCCATGTTGGTTTGCTGCACCCATCAACTCGTCATTTACATTAGGTATATCTCTTAATGCTATCCCTCCCCCATCCCCCCAATTTTTGTATTTTCAATAGAGACGGGGTTTCACCATATTGGCCAGGCTAGTCTAGAAATCCTGGCCTCAGGTGATCTGCCCACCTCGGCCTCCCAAAGTGCTGGGATTACAGGCATGAGCCACCGTAACCAGCCCATGATTTTTTTTTTTTTTTTTTTTTTGAGACGGAATCTCCTTCCATCGAGTGCAGAGGGAGACTGCACTCCAGGCTGGAGTGCAGTGGCGCGATCTCGGCTTACTGCAAGCTCCGCCTCCCGGGATCACGCCATTCTCCTGCCTCAGCCTCCTGAGTAGCTGGGACTACAGGCGCCCGCCACCACGCCTGGCTAATTTTTTGTATTTTTAGTAGAGATGGGGTTTCACCGTGTTAGCCAGGATGGTCTCGATCTCCTGACCTCATGATCCACCCACCTCGACCTCCCAAAGTGCTGGGATTACAGGCATGAACCACCACGCCTGACCCATGATCTTTTAAAAATATAAAACCTTCATAGCTGGCAGGTGGGAGTTTGCTGTTCCCTGGCAAGAACGCTCCAGTCACTCCAGAGGCCTAGCTGCTTGTCCTGACTCTGCTCCTGATACCCAAAGGGAGTCTCTTCACCTACTGGGCTTGGAGCTTCTCGTCAGCAACGTGTGTGTATGAGACCATCAAGCATGCACTGCACAGGTGTGGACGGTCTGCATTTCGTGGGGAGGGATCCAGGCTTATATTCTCTTTGAGATTTCAATATAGAATCTTATTACACAACAGGAACTAACTGAAGTACACCTTTCCTCTTCTTCCAGAAGTGGATTAATCCACATGATTTATTAATTTTAATTTTAATTTTTAGACGGTTTCACTTAGTTGCCCAGGCTGGAGTGCAATGGCACAATCTTGGCTCACTGCAACCTCCGCCTCCTGGATTCAAACGATTCTCTCATCTCAGCCTCCAGAGTAGCTGGGATTACAGGCACCTGCCATCATGCCTGGCTAATTTTTGTATTTTTGTAGAGACCAGGTTTCACCATGTTGGCCAGGTTGCTCTTGAACTCCTGACCTCAAGTGATCCATCCGCCTGGGCCTTCCAAAGTGCTGGGACTACAGGCATGAGCCACCTTGCCCAGCCTACATGATTTATTTTACTAATCCTGAACAGATGAGGTACACTTTTCTAAACAAAATTTCTAGAGGGGATGATAAAAAATGTTTGCCTACCTCTCTGCTTTTGTCATTAGAGCACCATGTCTAGGAGAGGTTGTAAAAGAAAGGAGGATTTAGATCAAGTTGGGGACATTTGCAAAAATCATGGATTTTTCCCTTATATACAATGAAATTGGCCAGGCTCAGTGGCTCACACCTATAATCCTAGCACTTTGGGAGGCCGAGGCAGGTGGATCACTTGAGGTCATGAGTTCTAAACCAGCCTGGCCAACATGGCAAAACTCTGCCTTTACAATATAAAAATTAGCCAGGCGTGGTGGTGCACATCTATAATCCCAGCTACTTGGGAGGCTGAGGCAAGAGAATTGCCTGGACCCTGGAGATGGAGGGAGCCAAAATCATGCCATTGTGCTCCAGCCTGGGCCACAGATCAAGACTGTCTAAAAAAAAAAAAAGCCACTAAAATTACTATTGGTTTATAGAGAAAACATTGAAACAAGCTTACAAAAATACCACTACTGTGCTGTTTTTTAGTTAAGATACATTTTACTCTATTTCAAAACATCTAAGTCAGACTGGTAAATTAGGAGCACCAACGCAGAATTCTTTTTGCAAACATAGCAGATTTAAAAAACACTTAACACATAATACTTCTATTTATTTTTAGGTGGACAATCATGGACATTCCAAATTGAGACCCACAAGGGTTTATGACTACATTCTCAATGAATGATGCGCCTGCCGGAAATAATAGGACTGATTCAGGACCAGTGAAAGAAGATACACAAACCCAAGACTTGCATTTTCAGAAGGAAGGCTTATGTCACTCAACAAACATTTATTGAGTTTTCACTAGGTGTTAGGTGCTGTGCTAGTTAGAGATGCTGACCCAACCCCAGACACTGAAGCTCTCGTTTTCTCAGTGCAATTGACGAAAAGTTAAACATCAGCTCTAGAAATGGAGACTGAGAAGATGAGTTCATGTAACTGTCCCTAGATGAATCCTTATCTTCTGGTCAGTAAGGCAGGGTCCTTGAAGCTAAAAGATACCTTTTTTTTTTTTTTTGAGACGCAGTGTCACTCTTGTTGCCCAGGTTGGAGTGCAGTAGCACGATCTCGGCTCACTGCAATCTCTGCTTCCCAGGTTCAAGCGATTCTCCTGCCTCAGCCTCCTAAGTAGCTGGAATTACAGGTGCCCGCCACCAAACCTGGCTAATTTTGTATTTTTAGTAAAGACAGGTTTCACCATGTTGGCCAGGCTGGTCTCGAACTCCTGACCTCGAGTGATTCACCTGCGTCAGTCTCCCAAAGTGCTGGGATTACAGGTGAGTCACCGCTCACAGCCCTAAAAGATACACTTTTGGAAACAATAAATAGCACAGCACATAGAAGAAAGGTATGGAAGATATTCAAGAGATAATAACTTGCAGTGATCTCATCTCAATGATGCCCACACATCGGTGACCACCTTTCGGCTCCACTATCTTTGGATTATGTACACTGGAAGAAGTCAGTGCAGCAGTGATCTGAATCGTCTTCCTCTAACACATAGAATGTTCTTTCTTTGTCTCAGAAACATCTAAGAGTTGAATCCACTTCATGAGGCTATCCAAGTTTTGAAACACCAGCAGATATTTCTCAAAAGCAAATATTCCTGAAGAGTTCATGTTTCTTGCTTTTTGATCACTCCTTATTTAGACCAACTAATGATCAAATGAGATAAATCTTTAAAATATATATATATATATTTGTATTATACTTTACGTTCTAGGGTACATGTGTACAACGTGCAGGTTTGTTATATATGTATACATGTGCTACGTTGGTGTGCTGCACCTATCAACTCGTCATTTACATTAGGTATATCTCCCAATGCCATCCCTCCCCCATCACCCCACCCCACAACAGGCACCGGCGTGTGATGCTCCCCACCCTGTGTCCAAGTGTTCCAAATGAGATAAATCTCTTAAAGGTATGTTCCCTCATCACTGCTATTTTTTTCCTCCACAAGCTGAGGTCATCTACCACCTGTGGGGCTTGAAATATCAAAATGAAAAAACTTCCCCAGGAATGAGCACCACACACAATTTGCTGGGTAGCAGAAAGGTATGTGCAAAGGCTTTCACTATTAAGCAACAGTTTAGACCCTTTTCTCTGTCTTCTATTTCTGTTGCCTAGTTCAAATTTTGGGGGGAAGAGTGTTCATAAATTCAAGAAAATTTTTACCACTTCATCTTTAAGCTGATGTCTAGTTGTCATGAAATCAACCATATTAATTTCCAGGAACCCTCTTCAGGCAGAAGCTCTCATTAAAAAGGTTATTAGTCAAAAATGGAGAATATGGGCATATCCTGTTCCATATCTTCAAACCTGGAATTGGTGGTCAGCTAGCAGTGGAGGAGAGCAGGGCAGGTGAGCAGGTGCTCCAACTGGACACAGGCTTGTTGAGCCATGGGGTCCCTTGAAGAAGGAGTCAGAGGGTAGGGGAACCCTTTTCAGTTGTTTCCTCCTCTTGACAACAAAACCTGGCTTAGCTTCCAGTGCTTCTTGTTCTTGAAGTTCCTTTGTATTAAACAGAATTCATCATCCAAGAAAATGGCCCATAAATGTCCAGCCATTGCATCAAATTCTCCATCAGAGGAGGAAGAGTGGACATTCCATAGAACCTTCCTCCTCTGAGGCATCCCTCATCTCTGGCATGGTGGCATCCTGGTGGCTAACCTGGCCTCTCTCCACCCCACAGTGCCCAGCAGGCACAGAGTACAGGTTGATGGGCCAAGGAAGCCTCATGATGTCACCACGGCCACAGTCCCCACCAGGTGAGTCTGAGCTTAGGTCACTGCTGCTCTCAAGGTCCCTGTTGAGGTGGTCACCAGCTTATCTCAGCCTTCAGGAGAAATGGCAGAAAGCTCTGCCCTAAAGGTTTCACAGAGGTCTCTAGAGGGCCCAGGTAATTGAAATGGATTCACATTTCCATCTTTACCTTTGTTTTTTTTTTTTTTTTTTTTTTTTTTTTTTTTTTTTTTTTTTTTTTTGAGAGGGAGTCTCGCTCTGCCGCCCAGGCTGAAGTGCAGTGGCCGGATCTCAGCTCACTGCAAGCTCCGCCTCCTGGGTTTACGCCATTCTCCTGCCTCAGCCTCCAAGTAGCTGGGACTACAGGCGCCCGCCACCTCGCCCGGCTAGTTTTTTTGTATTTTTTAGTAGAGACGGGGTTTCACCGTGTTAGCAGGATGGTCTCGATCTCCTGACCTCGTGATCCACCCGTCTCGGCCTCCCAAAGTGCTGGGATTACAGGCTTGAGCCACCGCGCCCGGCCTCATCTTTACCTTTGTTTGTTTGCTTGTTTCCTTTTTTTTTTCTTTTTTTCTTGTTTTTGTTTTTGAGACAGGGTCTCATCTATTACCCAGGCTGGAGTGCAATGGCACAATCTCGGCTCACTACAACTGGCTCATGCCTGTAATCCCAGTACTTTGGGAGACCAACGTGAGTGGATCACGAGGTCAGGAGATCAAGACCATTTGTTTTTTTTTTGTTTGTTTGTTTGTTTTTTGAGACAGGGTCTCACTCTGTTGCCCAGGCTACAGTGCAGTGACATCATCTCAGTTCACTGCAACCTCTGCCTCCCAGACTCAAGTGATCCTCCTGCCTTAGCTTCCTCAGTAACTGGGACTACAGGCATGTGCCACTACATCTGGCTAATTTTTGTATTTTTTGTAGAGACGTGGTTTTGCCATGTCTCCTAGGCTTTCTCAAACTCCTGGACTCAAGCAATCTCCGACCTCAGCCTCTCAAAGCGCTGGGATTACAGGTGTGAGTCACCATACCCAGCCTCCACCTTTGTTTCTAGTGGTCACTTTTAAGATATTAGCAACAACTGTCTTAACCTTTTAATAATATTTGTCTCATTTTTCCAGAGTTTTGGAAGGAAGCTAAGTACTTCCTTATTAATCAACCAGGCACAGACAGTGGCTACTGACTGTACTAACTAACAGTGTTAATGACACTGTGGCAGTGGGTTGGTTAGGCCTGCTCATGGAACTTGTGGAACAAGGGAAAACCTCCTTAAAGACACCAATGGGTTCCCCAAGGCCTTGGTCACCTGTGACCCCAACCTTTTCCTCACACTAGATTTGTACTTAACTGCACATCTTTTTACTGTGGTAAAATATACATAAAATAAAATTGATCATTTTAATTTTTTTTTTTTTTGAGACAGAGTCTCGCTCTGTTTTCCAGGCTGGAGTGCAGCGGTGCAATTTTGGCTCACTTCAAGCTCCGCCTCCTGGGCTCAAGTGATTATCCTGCCTCAGCCTCCCGAGTAGCTGGGATTACAGGCACCCGCCACCGTGCCCAGCTTATTTTTGTATTTTCAGTAGAGATGGGGTATCACCATGTTGGCCAGCCTGGTCTCAAATTCCTCACCTCAAGTGATCTGCCTGCCTCAGCCCCCCAAAGTGCTGAGATTACAGACGTGAGCCACCACGCCCGACCCATTTTATTTTATTTTATTTTATTTATTTATTTATTTATTTATTTATTTTTGCAACAGAGTCTTGCTCTGTTGCCCAGGCTTGTAGTGGCGTGATCTCGGCTTACTGCAAGCTCAGCCTCCCCAGTTCACGCCATTCTCCTGCCTCAGCCTCCCGAGTAGCTGGGACTACAGGTGCCTGCCACCATGCCCGGCTAATTTTTTTGTATTTTTAGTAGAGACAGGGTTTCACCATGTTAGCCAGGATGGTCTGGATCTCCCGACCTCGTGACCCACCTGCCTAGGCCTCCCAAAGTGCTGGGATCACAGGCGTGAGCCACCGCGCCCGGCCATTTTAATTATTTTTAAAAAACCTTGAGCAGGAGCCATGTTCATCTTCTCTGTATTGTTCCAATTTTACTATATGTGACGCCGAAGCAAGCACCCTTTTTAATTATTTCAAGCAAGCACCCTTTTGAATGATTTTCAAGTGTACAGTTGAGTGTCAATAAATACATTCATGTTGTTGTGCAACCAGCACCACTAGCCATCTCCAGGGCTTTTTCATCACACCAGACTGAAACTTTGCATCTGCTAATAACTCTCCATTCGTCCCTTCTCTCAGCCTCTGGTAACTTCCATTTCATTTTCTGTTTCTATGAATTTGACTATTCTAGGACCCTTGTATAAATAGAATCATGCCAGGCTCATGCCTGTAATCCCAGAAGTTTGGGAGGCCAAGGTGGGAGGATCACTTGAGTCCAGAAGTTGGAAACTAGCATGGGCAACATAGTGAGATCCCATCTCTAAAACAAACAAAAAACAAAACAAAAACCCACTAAAAGTCAGAATTGATTTTGAATCATTTTAATTAGTTACTTTGAGTTCCTTATCTTTGCCCAAAATTTTCACTCCATTTATAGTTTTTCCCACCCCATGGTTATACTTTTTTTTTTTTTTTGAGGCAGTCTTGCTCTCTCACCCAAGCTGGAGTGCAGTGGCGCTGTCTTGGCTCACTGCAACCTCCACCTCCTGGGTTCAAGCGATTCTCCTGCCTCAGCCTCCCAACTAGCTGGGACTACAGGCACACACCACCACGCCCAGCTAATTTTTGTATTTTTTAGTAGAGATGGGTTTCACCATGTTAGCCAGGATGGTCTCGATATCTTGACCTCATGATCCACCCACCTCAGCCTCCCAGAGTGCTGGGATTACAGGCGTGAGCCACTGTGCCCGGCCAATTTTTGTATTTTTAGTAGAGATGGGTTTCACCATGTTGGCCAGGATGGTCTCAATCTCTTGACTTAGTGATCCACCGCCTCGGCCTCCCGAAGTGCTGGGATTACAGGCGTGAGCCACTGTGCCCGGCCAATTTTTGTATTTTTAGTAGAGATGGGTTTCACCATGTTGGCCAGGATGGTCTCGATCTCTTGACTTAGTGATCCACCGCCTCGGCCTCCCGAAGTGCTGGGATTACAGGCGTGAGCCACCACGCCTGGCCCCATGGCTATTCTTTGTATCATTAAGTTCAACCACTTTGACCTCTTTTCACTTTCCAAGCAATTACTTTCAAATGTCCGTATCACTGTGACTTACTATATCTAGCTTAATCCTCCATCAGAACATCTCCTTTTCTACCAGGTAATGATCTCTGATAAGGAAAAGCACTAACAGGGAGCTGGGTCTCCACACTTCGTAAATTGCCCAAGGAAGTGTTCCACCCCCGCTTGCTTTCCCACTGGGAGAATTCCTCAGAAGAAGCAACTTCAGAATGTCACTGCTTGCTGTCTGAGCTGTGCCTCAATGGCTCTGAATTAGCCTGAGAAGCCTTGGTCAGGAAAAGCAAAGAAATCAGAATTGCAGGATAAGGTGTCTCCCAAAAGACTCTCAAGAAGCATCCTTTCTATCTGTACAGATCAGAATGTTTGGACACTGTACAGAAGTCTCATGAAAAAACATGTAACTTTATCCTGAAGACATCTCAGCTTTTTATGTGGATGATCAAGGGTGTCTGCAAGTCTGGGAAAAAGGGATAGAGGAGAATTAACAGCCAGTACTCCAGGGCCTGGCTTACTGATAAGGGAAATGGTTGTGATGATATAGAAATCTGGGGAGGCAGGAAGAGCTTGACAGAAACAAATGGATGTCCCAAATAGGCTAGTTCACAATTTTTTTAAAGGTGAATATTAAAAAAATAAAATTCACAAGTTAAAAATGCCATCGGATTAAATGTATTAAGGCAGTGGTTTGGAAGGAAAATTTGAACAAGTAGAATGAAACAGTTGGAAAAAATCAGAATGGTATTAGACAAGGAAGTTTTTTGTTTTTTGGTTTTTTGAGATGGAGTCTCACTCTGTCACCCAGGCTAGAGGGCAGTGGCATGATCTTGGCTCACTGCAACCTCTGACTCCCAGGTTCAAGCGACCCTCTAGCCTCAGCCTCCCGAGCAGCTGGGATTACAGGCACCTACCACCACACTCGGCTAATTTTTTGTATTTTTAGTACAGACAGGGTTTCACCATGTTGGCCAGGTTGAACTCCTGACCTCAAGTGATCCACCCACCTTGGCCTCCCAAAGTGCTGGATTACAGGCATGAGCCACCATACCCAGCCATAGGCAGGAAAGTTCTTACAGCTATTAGATACCACTTTACTTTGGTAAAGGGGGGTTAGTAACTGCTAAGAGGTAAGAAGGAGAGCTCTGACGTACTAGTTAAGTTCTGTTTCTCAGTTTGGGTGATGGTTAATATAAAAATTCACTAAGCTGGGCTGGGTGTGGTGCCTCATGCCTATAATCCCAGCACTTTGGGAGGCCGAGGCGGGTGGATGACCTGAGGTCAGGAGTTTGAGACCAGCTATGCCAACATGGTGAAACCCCCTCTCTACTAAAAACACAAAAATTAGCCAGGTGTGATGGTGCATACCTGCAATCCCATCTACTCTGGAGGCTGAGACAGGAGAATAGCTTGAACCTGGGAGGTAGAGGTTGCAGTGAGCCAAGATTGTGCCACTGCACTCCAGCCTTGGCAACAGAGCAAGACTGTCTCAAAAGTAAAATAGAATAAAATAAAATAAAATAAAATAAAATAAAAATAATAAAATAAAATTCTGGGCGTGGTGGCTCATGCCTGTAATTCCAGCACTTTGGGGGCCAAGGTAGGCAGATCATGAGGTCAGGAGATTGAGACCATCCTGGCTGACACGGTGAAACTCCGTCTCTACTAAAAAATACAAAATAAATTAGCCGGGGGGTGATGGCGGGCACCTGTAGTCCCAGCTACTCGGGAGGCTGAGGCAGGAGAATGGTGTGAACATAGGAGACGGAGCTTGCAGTGAGCTGAGTTTGCGCCACTGCACTCCAGGCTGGGTGACAAAGCAAAACTCTATCTCAAAAAAAAAAAAAAAAAAAATTTACTAAGCTGAATACTTTTGATATGTGCCTTTATGTATACCATATTTCAAAGATAAGTTTATTGGAAAAAGCACTTCTGGAATGATAAAAATAAAGACCTCCAAAAATCCACCCCTTTATAAGAGTAACAAAAACACTGGAAAAAATGACCAAAATCAACTTTTTCAGAACTCTGGAAGTTAGCCAAAAGCTTGAAGCATCACTAGCAGCCACTGAGGCAGAACAAGTTTGGAGACCCCCAAAAATTCTATCTTCACAGAACTGTTATTACTTGACCTGTCTGACAGCTCTCTGAAAGGCTCCATTTTCAAGGTTTCTCTTTACTTGACTTGATTCAGAGCCAATGCTGCAAGAACAGCCTTATCCCTAGGTCATTTGTTGAAAACAATCCGTGGCAATTGTTTAATATGTGCAGCTGCCTGGGAAAATACCTGCAAATCATATATCTGTTAAGGAACTTGTATCTAGGCTATATAAAGAATTCTTACAACTCAATGTAAAAGTGGGTAAAGGATTTAAAAAGACATTTCTAGCTGGGCATGGTGGCTCATGCTTATAATCCTAGTTCTTTGGAAGGCTGAGGCATGAAGATCGCTTGAGGCCAGGAGTTTGAGACCAGTCTGGGAAACACAGCAAGACCCTGTCTCTACAAAAAAATTTTTACAAAATTAGCCAGGTGTAGTGGCATGTGCCTGTAGTCCTGGCTATTCAGGAGAATAAGGTGGGAGGATTGCTGGAGCCCAGGAGGTTGAGTCTACAGTGAGCCTCTGCACTGCACTCATGCCACTGTACTCCAGGCTGGGTGACAGAGCAAGACCCTGTCTTAAAAAATAAATAGACATCTCTCCAAAGATGTACAAAAGTTCAAAAATACATGAAAAGGTGTTCAACATGATTAATCATTAGAGAATACAAATCAAAGTCACAGTGAGATACAGTTTCACACCCACTAGGATGGCCAGTCTAATAAAGACAGGTCACAAGTGGTGGCAGGAATGTGGAGAAATTAAAGCCCTTATACACTGCTGGTGGGGATGTAAAAAGTCCTGAAAAACAATTTGGCAATTCCTCAAAAAGTTACACATAGAGTTACTATATCACCATCAATTCCATTCTTACGTATATATCCAGGAGAACTGAAAACATACTCACACAAAAGCTGGTACACCAATGTTCACAGCACGATTCATAATAGTCAAAAAGTGGAAATGACCCAAATGTCCACAAATGGATGGATGGTTAAACAAATGTGGTTAAAATATGGAATACTATTTGGCAATATAACGAAGTAAAGTTCTGAATCATACTGAAACATAGATGAGTACTGAAGTCATTACACATTCAGTAGAGAAGACCATGTACTGAAATATCTGGAATAGGTAAATCTATAGGAACAGAAAGTAGGTTGCCAGGGGCTTTGAGAAGTAGAGTATGGAGAATGCCTGTAATGGGTATTTGTCTTCTTTTTGGAAGGATAAAAATGTCCTAAAATTAGATATTGGTGATATTCAATGCTGTGAATATATAAAACCACACAATTGTACATTTTAAAGAATAAATTTTATAGTATGTGAACATCTCAGTAAAGCCATTTTTAAATTATTTTTATTTTTTACTTATTTTTTTTTGAGATGGAGTTTTGCTCTATCACCCAGGCTGGAGTGCAGTGGCATGATCTCAGCTCACTGCAACCTCTGCCTCCCAGTTGAAGCAATTCTCCTGCCTCAGCCTCCTGAGTAGCTGAGATTACAGGAGCATGCCACCATACCCAGCTAATTTTTGTATTTTTAGTAGAGACAGGGTTTTACCATGTTGGCCAGGCTGGTCTCGAACTCCCGATCTGAAGTGATCTACCCACCACAGTCTCCCAAGGTGCTGGGATTACAGGCGTGAGCCACCATGCCCAGCCTCAGGAAAGCTATTATAAAACAAGAAAGCTTACTTAAAAATTCCTTCATATCATTATTAATCACAATTACGCCTACAAGGATAAGTCAGTTTTCTTTTTCTTTTCTTTTTTTTTTTTTTTTTTAGCTTTTAGCATTTAGTTTATTCTTTAAACCACAAAAAGCCAGGGGAAAGCGCGAACGCAGTCCCCCACTACCACAAATTATGCAGTCGAGTTTCCCACATTTGGGGAAATCGCAGGGGTCAGCACATCCGGAGTGCAATGGATAAGCCTCGCCCTGGGAAAACCACCTTCGTGATCATGGTATCTCCCCTGCCAGGTAAGTATAGATAAGTCAGTTTTCTAAGGCATGGGTAAAAGCCCCAGAAAACCAGGGACTTTATATGGTTTATAGAAGAGTATTTCCCCAATATGCAGTTCCAGAGCTGAAACAGTAGGTGGTCAATAAATATCCTTAAATGAATAAATACAGATTGAGAAAGTGTTTGGAACCCAGATTTTCACCCCTCCACAATGGAGACGTGGTGAGGCAGTGACCTCATGAATAAGGAGCAAGGTGCCCTGGCCAGGATGTCACTTACAGAATTGTTGTTGCTTACTGGACGGCTACGTTCCTTCCTGGGGAATGGACGTGCTGTGCTCTCTAGAGGGACAGACACACTATTTAGCAGATGGGTAGCAACTGACAGAGTGTCCTAGCGAAAAAAGACTCAGGTCTTGGAGGCAGGTCACCCCGGCTCGATTCCAGGCTCTGTCTCTCAGAAATGGGTTTATCGGCCGGGCGCGGTGGCTCAAGCCTGTAATCTCAGCACTTTGGGAGGCCGAGACGGGCGGATCACGAGGTCAGGAGATCAAAAAAAAAAAAAAAAAAAAAATTTGTTTGAGACAGAGTCTCGCTCTGTCACCCAGGCTGGAGTGCAGTGGCACGATCCCGGCTCACTGCAAGCTCCGCCTCCCGGGTTCACGCCATTCTCCTACCTCAGCCTCCCGAGTAGCTGGGACTACAGGCGCCCGCCACCTCGCCTTGCTAGTTTTTTGTATTTTTTAGTAGAGATGGGACTTCACCGTGTTAGCCAGGATGGTCTCGATCTCCTGACCTCATGATCCGCCCGTCTCGGCCTCCCAAAGTGCTGGGATTACAGGCGTGAGCCACCGCGCCCCGCCCGTTTATCTAATCTTTCTAAGCCTATATTTCCTCATCTGTGAATGCAGGTAATAATACTTGCCTCTTACCTCATAGGAATGTTGTAAAAAGTAAATGAGCAGCATATACATAATGCATGTGGCTCATTTGAATAATATCTGATAACATTTTAATTTACATTGATAATATCGAATGAACAAATAGGTTTCAAATATCTTTTTTTTTTTTCTTTTTTGAGATGGATCCTTGTTCTGTCACCCAGGCTGGAGTGCAGTGGTGTGATCTTGGCTCACTGCAACCTCTGCCTTCCGAGTTCAAGTGATTCTCCTGCCTCAGCCTCCCAAGTAGCTGGCAATACAGGTGTGTGCTACCACACCTGGCTACTTTTTTTTTGTATTTTTAGTAGAGACAGGGTTTCACCATGTTGGTCAGGTTAGTCTCGAACTCCTGACCTCAAATGATCCGCCCACCTTGGCTTCCCAAAGTGCTGGGATTACAGACATGAGTCACCGCAGCTGGCCTCAAGTATCTTGTAAAAAATAAAAGGGAGACAGGTCAGTGGTTATTTTCAGACTTTGCAGGGAACTGTTACCTAAAAAGGTTGGGAGCCTCACTCCTACCCTCCCCACCACGGTGGCATTGAGCAAGTCAGAGAACAAAAACTCCTCCCTGCAGAGCAGCTCCCACTCCCTAGCAGCCCACAGCCTGGCATGAAACCAACACCATTATCTTGGGGGTGTGGATTACAGGCAGGAAACAGGAAACACTTTGCCTCACCTTGAGAGAGAAGAGGGACCCAGGTATTTATATCCCCGGAAACCAAATATCTTTTCCCCTCTGGGTCGCAATGGTGCTACATTTGTTGTTTTTCTAATTAAAAAGGAGTACATGGAGGGGCAACTGAACTTGAATTGGTTCTCATCAGGAGCTACTGTAAACTCAGTCTTCCTGTTCATTAAAAGAAAAAAAAAAGCTTTCCTTTTGCTTGACACCTGTTAATAGCATGCCTGTGGAAATAAGTAACCATGCTCGAAAATAATCTCCAATTGCAGGATGGAAACAGTTGTTGTGATTGTTTAAGATATAATATACCTAAAGCAAGCAGCACCGTGGTTAGCATGTTGTTGGTACTCAGGAAATGGTAACTATTATTTAAAACACCTTTTATGCTCTGTTGGTGTAGTGCTCACTACCGTGGAATAAACTTAACTGAATAGTGCCCTCCAGAGGCCACTGGGAATTCAACTGTGCTGACAGTTGAAAGAAAGTCTGGAAAAAGACCACAACTACCATTTAATTGTCTTTTACATTGATGCGGAGTCAGTACCACAGCCTGGTGTCCCAAGATGTATTAGAACATGACCGACTGTCTGATTTGTCAACCACAGTAGCCTTTCTTTGGCCAGGGCTTATTTGTTTGCAAGGGACACTTATGAAGACATGGAGATCTTGGGGAAACAAGTCCAGCTAGGCACCGTGGGAACTGGTGCTGGGAACTGCCAGCCCCAGGAAGGTACTGTCCCATACCTTTTTCTGGGGACACTGTCTCTCATCCCTGTCCTTTCCTGTATGTCCACTCTGTGTTCCTCTAAAGAAACCAGCTTCCTCTTGACGTCTGCCATTCTGTAACTATAGCACGGGCATGTGGTTCTGGCTCTTTCTAGACATGAATCCAGATGTGGTTCTGTTTGGTCTTCCAGCTCATCTCACACAGCAAAGCAGCTGGTCTCTCACTGGCTTGACTCCAGATTTTCAGGAGATTAAACTGGTTGTCAGTCAAGTCTAATGGCTGGATTTAGTCTGTCTATCCCTGGTGGCTGGCCAGGAGGTGGAGGTGGGGATGCGTGTGCGTGTGTAGGGAGACAGGCCAGTGTCATGTGATACTAAATAAATTTAGCACATATGGAACTGCAGGAAGGGCAAGTATGTCAAAGGGTCTGTTTTTCTACAAACATGGAGCTAGTATTTATATTTATAGTATTTATAGAGCTTTACCATGCGCCATGCACTGTCTTAAGAACTTTCTAAACATCATTTCATTTAATCCTAAAAGCCTCCTATGACATTTGATCCTGCAATCATTCCCTATGAAGTAACTGCTGATAACAATGTTTGTGTATCTTTCCATAATTTCCTAATGCATTTTATTCCCATTTTAAAGATGAGGGAAC
The DNA here is from genome assembly GCF_009764315.1 of Trachypithecus francoisi. Taxonomy (NCBI): domain Eukaryota; kingdom Metazoa; phylum Chordata; class Mammalia; order Primates; family Cercopithecidae; genus Trachypithecus; species Trachypithecus francoisi. The sequence goes on along the minus strand of NW_022681465.1, from coordinate 65,993,645 downwards.
CAAACCTTAGAAAGTTTAAGCCAAGATTTAAGCCAAGGCAGTCTGATTTTTTTTCTTTTTTTTTCAGGTTAGACAGGTAATGTACTGACATTGTAACAAGGTTTGAGGGTGGCACATCTCACACACGTGTGTGAACACCCAGTCATCATACTCACAAACTACAAAAGGATCAAGGCAGGCTGATTCTAAAGCCAGGATGTTCAACACTCACCCCACCTTCCTCCTAGTGTAGCCCCAATGGCATGGTAGATAATTTTGCTATGCAGAAAAAACATCGAATTTGGTCTGGTTCTCAGGGAGGTTATAGTCTGGTTAAGGAAGGCAAGATTTATACAGGCAAAACCATGAGTAAATGACAGGAGAGGGATCAAGTACCAAATTGCATGTTGCCATTATATTTGTTTTCTATTGCTATGTAACAAATTACCACAAATGTAGATAGAAGCTTTAGAGCAATACCCATTTATTAGCTCACGGTTCTATAGGTAAGAATACAGCTATGGCATGGCTGGGCTTGCACTGACTGGAGCTGCCAACAATCTCATCTGGGGCTCAGGGACCTTTTTGAAGGGGTTAAAATATGCTATCCTGGAATACTGATTATTAAGTTAAAGGCACTTGAAAAACAGCAGGTGCAAAAAGATCGCTTTGACCTTCATGCTGTTTCTTAAAAGCAGAAGATTAAATTCCCATGTGAAAGACGCCCTCCCTATACTAGTAAGATGCAACATCCTTGCCATCAAGGACGAGAAAGTTGAGGTCAAGGAAATTCTGTACAAAGAAGCCTTTCTCTTCCTATTTTCCTACCCTATTAACTATCCTAGCGCAAGCCCCTTCGCCTTACACATGTTCACAGTTTTACTATTGTGTCCAATCCAGAATGGAAGACACTGACAATAATTGTTTCTTTGGGTCTTCAATATTTTAGGAGGGCTCCTGTAAAACATCTGTGAAGAAACATGTATGCTTTTTTCCTGTTAATCTATCCTATCTCAATTCTCAGGACCGTTAAGAGGATGGAGGTGGTTTTCCTGCTTCTATATCTTCCAAGATCACCGCTTGGTGGCAGAGTTCAATTCTTTGTGGTTGTAGGCCTGAGGTACCTTTTTCCTGTAAGTTGCCAATCAGGGACTGCTTTCGGCTCCTAGAAAGTTGCACTTCTCCATCTGCAGTTCACAGTGGGGGTTATTTGCTTTCCTCTAGGCCAGCTGGAGCATTTCTCTCTTACTTCTGTTACCAGCCAAACTCTCTGCTTTGTTTGTTTTGCTTGTTTGTTTTTTGAGACAGAGTCTCTGTCTACCAGGCTGGAGTGCAGTGGCGCGATCTTGGCTCACTGCAGCCTCTGCCTCCTGGGTTCAGGTGATTCTTGCCTCCCAAGTAATTGGGATTACAGGCGCATGCCACCATACCAAGCTAATTTTTTTCTATTTTTAGTAAAGACAGGTTTCACCATGCTGGCCCTGCTGGTCTCGATCTCCTTACCTTGTGATCCACCCACCTTGGCCTCCCAAAGTGCTGGAATTACAGGCGTGAACCACAAAAGATGCTTTTTTGTTTTTTTTGTTTTTTTTTGTGCCACATCTACTGCGAGAATGAAAACCATTCTCAGCAATCAGACTGTCAACATTCCAGAAAATGTCGATTATTACTCTAAAGGGATGCGCAATTATTGTGAACGGCCCCAGAAGAACCCTGCGGAGGGACTTCAATCACATCAATGTTGAACTCAGTCTTCTTAGAAAGAAAAAAAAGAGGCCCCAGGTTGACAAATGGTGGGGTAACAGAAAGGAGCTGGCTACCGTTTGGACCATCTGTAGTCATGTACAGAACATGATCAAGGGTGTTACACTGGACTTCTGTTACAAGATGAGGTCTGTGTATGTGCACTTCCCCATCAATGGCATTATCCAGGAGAATGGGTCTCTTGTTGAAATCCAAAATTTCTTGAGTGAAAAATACATCTGCAGGGTTTGAATGAAGCCAGGTATTCCTTGTTCAGTATCTCAAGCTCAGAAAGATGAATTAATCCTTGAAGGAAATGACATTGAGCTTGTTTCAAATTCAGCGGCTTTGATTCAGCAAGCCACAACGTTAAAAACAAGGATATCAGGAAATTTTTGGATGGTATCTATGTCTCTGAAAAAGGAACCATTCAGGAGGTTGATTAATAAGACCTCAGAGTTGTCCAGCTACAGAAACAAGATGGCAGATGCTTCCTAAGACCTATATGTGATATTTAAATGATGCAATAAAAGATCTATTGATTTGGGGGAAAGAAAAACAAACTACAAAAAAATTAGCTGGGTGTGGTGGTGTGTACCTGCAGTCCTAGCTACTTGGGGGGCCGAGGTGGGAGGATCATTTGAGCCCAAGAAGTTGCAGTGAGCTGAGATCATGCCACTGCACTCCAGCCTGGGTGACAAAGTGAGACCCTGTCTCAAAAAAAAAAGAGTGTGTGAAAAAAAGTGGGTATATGTACACATATAAATCATAATAAATCATCTCATTACTGGGTATATACCCAAAGGATTATAAATCATTCTATTATAAAGACACATGCACACGTATGTTTATTGCAGCACTATTTACAATAGCAATGACTTGGAACCAGCCCAAATGCCTATCAATGATAGATTGGATAAAGAAAATGTGGCATGTATACACCATGGAATAATATGCAGCCATAAAAAAGAATGAGTTCACGTCCTTTGCAGGGACATGGATGAAGCTGGAAACCATCATTCTCAGCAAACTAACACAGGAACAGAAAACCAAACACCACATGTTCTCATTCATTAGTAGGAGTTGAACAATGAGAACACATGGACACAGGGAACATCACACACTGGGGCCTATCAGGGGATAGGGGCCAAGGAGAGGGAGAGCATTAGGACAAACACCTAATGCATGTGGGGCTTAAAACCTAGATGATGGGTTGATGGGCGCGGCAAACCACCATGACACATGTATACCTATGTAACAAATCTGCACATTCTGCACCTGTATCCCAGAACTTAAAGTATAAAAAAAAAAAAAAAAAATCATGGCCGGGCATGGTGGCTCGCGCCTGTAATTCCAGCACTTTGGGAGGCCAAGGTGGGTGGATCACGAGGTCAAGAGATCAAGACCATCCTGGCCAATATGGTGAAACCCCGTCTCTACTAAAAATGAAAGAATTAGCTGAGTGTGGCCTGTAGTCCCAGCTACTTGGGAGGCTGAGGCAGGAGAATCACTTGAACCCAGGAGGCAGAGGTTGCAGTGAGCTGAGCTCTCGCCACTACACTCCAGCCTGGGTGATAGAGTGAGAGTCCGTCTCAAAAAAAAAAAACATAATAACTCAAACCTCACAAATTGAAGAAAATTAATGATTAATAAATGGTATTTAGATAATTAGACAGTAATTTAAAAAAATTATATTTATAATTTTCATCAAAATAAATGCCCATTAAATTAAAATTTAAATTTTAAAGATAAATTTAAAAATGTAATCACTAAAATTGGTAGAAGGGAGTTGTGGGTCTTTGGGAAAACGACATCATCCTAACTTCTGAAGAAGTGAAAAGATGATTATAAAAGAAAAAAACTGGCTGGGCGCGGTGGCTCAAGCCTGTAATCCCAGCACTTTGGGGGGCCGAGACGGGTGGATCACGAGGTCAGGAGATCGAGACCATCCTGGCTAACACGGTGAAACCCCGTCTCTACTAAAAATACAAAAAACAATTAGCCGGGCAAGGTGGCGGCGCCTGTAGTCCCAGCTACTCGGGAGGCTGAGGGAGGAGAATGGCGTGAACCCGGGAGGCAGAGCTTGCAGTGAGCCGAGATCGCGCCACTGCACTCCAGCCTGGGCGACAGAGCAAGACTCCGTCTCAAAAAAAAAAAACATAATAACTCAAACCTCACAAATTGAAGAAAATTAATGATTAATAAATGGTATTTAGATAATTAGACAGTAATTTAAAAAAATTATATTTATAATTTTCATCAAAATAAATGCCCATTAAATTAAAATTTAAATTTTAAAGATAAATTTAAAAATGTAATCACTAAAATTGGTAGAAGGGAGTTGTGGGTCTTTGGGAAAACGACATCATCCTAACTTCTGAAGAAGTGAAAAGATGATTATAAAAGAAAAAAAACTGGCTGGGCGCGGTGGCTCAAGCCTGTAATCCCAGCACTTTGGGGGGCCGAGACGGGTGGATCACGAGGTCAGGAGATCGAGACCATCCTGGCTAACACGGTGAAACCCCGTCTCTACTAAAAATACAAAAAACAATTAGCCGGGCAAGGTGGCGGCGCCTGTAGTCCCAGCTACTCGGGAGGCTGAGGGAGGAGAATGGCGTGAACCCGGGAGGCAGAGCTTGCAGTGAGCCGAGATCGCGCCACTGCACTCCAGCCTGGGCGACAGAGCAAGACTCCGTCTCAAAAAAAAAAAACAAAAGAAAAGAAAAAACCCAGACTTGCCTACAGAGACAGTTAAAACTTCCATATAGTAATAACAACATTTAAAAGATTAAGGAGAATTTTAACTATATGGGGTAAAAAGATTAAGATCTATAATATCTAAATGCATATCCAGTGCTGCAGATGAGGGCCCCAAGAGATAATGGACAAAGGACATGAATAGATTGTTTAGATGACAAGTAAAATAAAATAGAAAAAAAAAATTAGGGCAAAATGGCCAAACTTCCTGATCAAATAAGTGCAAATTAAAACTACAAAATGAGCCATATTTCACTTAAGAAAACATAAATTTAAATTATAATACCCAACCTGGAAATGCTTCTGGAACTCTGGCATTCATACATTATTGGTAGGGGTGTAATTTGGTAAAATCATTTGTATAAAACAATGTGGCAAAAATGTCCTTTGACGTAATACCTTCATTCCATGAAATTTGTCCTAAAAGGATGGTTCAAAAGGAAAAAAATAGTCATGGTCACAAGCATTTTAAGCAGCACATATACTAAAATTGGAACGATACAGAGAAGATTAGCATGGCCCTTACCCAAGGATGAAAAAATAAAAATTAAAAAAAAGTTGCCAGGCGCGGTGGCTCACACCTATAATCCCTATAATCCCAGCACTTTGGGAGGTCGAGGCGGGAGGATCACAAGGTCAGGAGATTAAGACCATCCTGGCTAACACGATGAAACCGTGTTTTTTTTTTGTATTAAAAATACAAAAAAAAAAAATTAGCCAGGTATGGTGGCGGGTGCCTGTAGTCCCAGCTACTCGGGAGGCTGAGGCAGGAGAATGGCGTGAACCCAGAAGGCCGAGCTTGCAGTGAGCCGAGATCTGGCCACTGCACTCCAGCCTGGGCGACAGAGCAAGACTTGGTCTCAAAAAAAAAAAAAAAGTTAAAAAAAATGAATGCCATGTTAAGTATAACACTGACAAACCGGCAAGGGCAGAAAGAACATGCTTACATAAGTTATCCGTGATGATTATACCTATCAAGACCACTTAATAAGGAGGAACGAGTTCGAGTTCAAATGTGTTAAGTGAAAAAGCGTAGCCACACCAGACCAACCTGGTTCCACTTTTATGTAAAAAGATCAAGAGCTGTTTTTCGTTTGCCATGGACCCTCAAGTCACATGAACTCAGCATGCCTAGATGAACCAAGCCTGCAACCACAGGAGGAACCTAAGTGCCTGGGCTGAGGAGTGGGACAGAATTAAGAAGTGGACACTGTACGGCAAGATCCAGAATCCAATCAGATTGAGCTCCGGCAACACCCCATGGTCAGATCCAGTCATATCATGTATCCCAGCATCACCTCATTGCAAGATCCAATCAGGTTACACCTCATTACCGGACCCAGCCCCCAGCTTGGGGAGGCAGTGCTTTGGGAGCTATCCCTGGTATTCTCCTTACTTGACTTGTTGCAAGGAATAAAATCCCTTGCCAAATCCTCCTTCATTGTCATCATTGGGCTGTCACCTGTCAAGTGACTGAACCTACCCATTGTGTGGGTAAGAAAAGGTTAACAGAGAATTCTGCATGTAGTATGATTCAAAGTAATTCTTATGGTGTTTGTGAAGCTGTGAGAAAAACAGCACTTTTGTATATTGTCAGTGGGGATACAAATTAGCATAATCTCTTAGGGAAAGCAATTTGCAACAGGAATAACAAATTTAAAATGTGATTTATTTGAGGATCCCACTTCTAGGAATTTATCCATTACATACACTCATACATATACACAAAGATATACGAACATAAAATTTATTGCAGTTTTTTGGTTTTTTTTGAGACGGAGTCTCACTCTTTTGCCCAGGCTGGAGTGCAGTGGCATGATCCTGGCTCACTGCAACCTCAGCCTCCCAGTTTCGAGCGATTCTCCTGTCTCAACTTCCCGAGTAACTGGGATTACAGGTGCATGTCACCACTTGCAGCTAATTTTTGTATTTTTAGTAGAGACAGGGTTTTACCATATTGGTCAGGCTGGTCTTGAACTCCTGACCTCAGGTGATCCACCCACCTTGGCCTCACAAAGTGCTGGGATTATAGGTGTGGGCTACCGCACCCAGCCCAGAATTCCGGACACAGCAAAAAAGACTATACAATAAAAACACCCACTAGTTGGTGACCGATCAAATAAATCACATGAGAAACCTCCAGTGGGATGCTATACAGCTGTTAAAAAGAACGAGAGACAAAGTGACATGTTCTGATTTGAAACAAGTGCTAAGATGGGTTTTTAAGATTTAAAGAAAAAAGGTTAAGATTCAGAATAGTGTGGATCGTGTGCCCCATTGTGTAAAAAGACGTTAGCACAGAATACTTGTAGATGCTTAGAGAATTCTTGGAAAGATACTGGTAATAGAGTGAGGCTTGGGGTATAGCTGGTGGTAGCGACAAGAGAATGGAGGTCTGAACTGAGAAAACTTTTCACTCACTGTCCTTCCATTCTATTGCATGCACATGGTAAAACTTTCTTTTCCAATGAAAATAATCAACAAAGGTAGTCTGAAAATAAATATATTGTAGATGAACATAGATTAGAAGGAAACAGAAAAATTGTATCTGTTGAGTTAGCATGATAGAGCTGTAGGCACATGGTCACAGATTAGATCTTAACATAGAAAAATTAAATTAATGGAGAATTAGTGTAGGCGAATCACAAGTTGTTCTTTTCTTTAAAGTGCTGTTTTAATGTTGCCATTGAAATAAATAAAAATTAGTGTGGGAGGAGAGATGGGGTACCCGAGGAATTAATATAATTATAAACATGTTGTTCTAAAATGAATAAACAGGAGAAGAATGAGCACAGAGAGCTTGCAAATGGTCCAGGGAGCAAGCACTTAGCAAGAGGTGCCAGTGCATCTGTGCCTGGTAGGGTAGTTGGCCAGGACACACTGACTCCTCTCCTTGGGAACTCAAGGGTCAGACCTAGAGAACAAGAGAAGAGAAACTGGGGTGGCGGAGTTAGAAGAAGGTCTGGTTTGCAGATCTCAAGGAAAATCAGTTCTCTGGAGAGGATGGATGGCAGGCACAGGGTAGATGAGAGACATCTAGATCCTGTAGATCTCAAAAGAGACACCTTCCTTAGGAGGGCAGGGCTAAACTCTCTACTTGTGAGATAGTCATCTTCTCAAATTTTGGTTTTTCATGACTGTCAGTAAAAAACGAAATTGACAGGCTGAGAGGCTGGGTGTGGTGGCTCACGCCTATAATCCCAACACTTTGGGCTGCTGAGGAAGGTGGATTGCTTGAGCCCAGGAGTTCAAGACCAACCTTGGCAACATAGCGAAATCCTGTCTCTAAAAAAAATACAAAAAATTAGCCAGGCCTGGTGACATACACCTGTAGACCCAGCTACTCGCGAGGCTGAGGTGGGAGGATCACCTGAGTACGAGAAGTTGAGGCTGCAGTGAGTCATGATCGTGCCATTGCACTCCAGCTTAGGTGACAGACAGAGACCTTGTCTCAAAAAAAAAAAAAAAAAAAAAAGCCGGGTGCGGTGGCTCACACTTATAATCCCAATACTTTGGAGGCCAAGGCAGGCAGATCACCTGAGATCATGAATTCAAGACCAGCCTTACGAACATGGTAAAATCCTGTTTCTACTAAAAATACAAAAATTAGCCAGACGTGGTGGCATGCGCCTGTAGTCCCAGCTACCTGAGAGGCTGAGGCAGGAGAACTGCTTGAACCTGGGAGGCCGAGGATGCAGTGAGTTGAGATCGTGCCAACGCACTCCAGCCCTAGCAACAGAGCTAGACTCCATCGCAAAAAAAAAAAAAAAAAAAAAAGGAAGAAAAGAAAATTGAGGCCGGGCGCGGTGGCTCAAGCCTGTAATCTCAGCACTTTGGGAGGCCGAGACGGGTGGATCACGAGGTCAGGAGCTCGAGACCATCGTGGCCTACACGGTGAAACCCCGTCTCTACTAAAAAATACAAAAAAAACTAGCTGGGCGAGATGGCGGGCGCCTGTAGTCCCAGCTACTCGGGAGGCTGAGACAGGAGAATGGCGTAAACCCGGGAGGAGGAGCTTGCAGTGAGCCGAGATCGCGCCACTGCGCTCCAGCCTGGGCGACAGACTCCGTCTCAAAAAAAAAAAAAAAAAGAAAAGAAAAGAAAATTGAACATGCATCCCCAATATATGTGTACTTATTTATTTATGCATACATATATTATTGTGTGAATATATTATACACATTATAAAACATGAAAAAGTTATTTTAAAAAGATAGTTTGGCTGAGTGCAGTGGCTCACGCTTATAATCCCAGCGCTTTGGAAGGCAGAGGCGAGTGGATCACTTGAGGTCAGGATGACTGGGTGACACAGTGAAACTCTGTCTCAAAAAAAAAAAAAAAATATATATATATATATAACCTAAAGTGCTTAATATTTTAAAAGCTATGTAGTTAAGTATACTTCAAGATTTTCAAAAACTTGGTTTAACATTTTGGGATGTGATAATCCAGAAGTATAGCTTCAAGTAATTTCATAACAAACAGGTGCTACTTTTTTTTTTTTTTGAGATGGAGTCTCCCTCTGTTGCCCAGGCTGGAATGCAGTGGTGCAGTCGCAGCTCACTGCAGCCTCTGCCTCTAGGTTCAAGGGATCCTCCCACCTCATTCTCTCTAGTAGCTGAAATTACAGGGATCCACCACCACAGCCGGCTAATTTTTGTATTTTTAGTAGAGACGGGGTTTCACCATGTTGGCCAGGCTGCTCTTGAACTCCTGACCTCAAGTAATCTGACCACCTCAGCCTCCCAAAGTGCTGGGATTACAGGTGTGAGCCACCACACCAGGCTGGATGTGGCTTTTTTTTTTTTTTTTTTTGTGAGATGGAGTCTGGTTCTGTCGCCCAGACTGGAGTGCAGTGGTGCTATCTTGGCTCACTGCAAGCTCCGCTTCTCGGGTCACACCATTCTCCTGCCTCAGCCTCCCGAGTGACTGGGACTACAGGTGTCTGCCAGCACGCCCGGCTAATTCTTTTTTTTTTTTTTTTGTATTTTTGGTAGAGACAGGGTTTCACTATCCTTGCTAGGATGGTCTTGATTTCCTAACCTCATGATCCCCCTGCCTCCGCCTCCCAAAGTGCTGGAGTTACAGGCATGAGCCACCGCTCCTGGCCTGGATGCTGTTTTTAACAGCTGCCATAGCTGAAGATACCTCACAAGGATACATAGATTCAAATGGAAGAAAATGTTAGTGGCATTAATTATGATTTAATCAATCATAATATCATTTTCCAACCCTATCCACCACCTGTGCTTTGGTTTTGGTTGAAATTGTGCATTGACTTTGTCAAGTTTTTCTTGCAAACTCTGAAGTTACTGTACTTTTAATAGTTTTTAACATATAGCTCCTCTAAAATTCTTTGGAAGGTTTAAAAATATAAAATTTTGCTCTCAAGATTTTAAAGATGCATCTGAAACTTTTTGTTGGCAAATGTTAACATTTTTGTAAAAAAAAAAAAAAGTCTTACCACTATGGAAACATTTCCTAATATCCATATGGAAATTGCCCTTTGCATAGCATGGCTTTCTTTCAAAAAGTAGCTATTTTCTTATTTATTGTTACAACATCATCTTTACTTTGGAGAGACATGTGTTTGTCCTTGCAAAAATAGCCTCCAGGAAGGAGGCCACTGGGAACTACTGTACTTGGCTTCAGAGATAAGGTCCTCAAATTTGAACCACTTGTCTTTTTCGTAGAAGAAAAATCCCAGTCATTTTTTTTTTTTTTTTTTGAGGTGGAGTCTCACTCTATCGCCCAGGCTGGAGTGCAGTGGCGCCATGTCGGCTCACTGCACGCTCTGCCTCCCGGGTTCATGCCGTTCTCCTGCCTCAGCCTCCCGAGTAGCTGGGACTACAGGTGCCCACCACCATGGTCAGCTAATTTTTTGTATTTTTCGTAGAGATGAGATTTCACCGTGTTAGCCAGGATGGTCCTGATATCCTGACCTTGTGATCCGCCCGCCTCAGCCTCCCAAAGTGCTGGGATTACAGGCGTGAGCCACCGTGCCCAGCCCAATCCCAGTCATCTTTAAGTTCTATTACTCTAATAAATGCTTTGTTTAGAAATAAACATCGAACCTCTTTAAATGCTTTGTTTAGAAATAAACATCAAACCTCTATGTAGTAAGATATTTTCATCATCATTCCCTGAAATAGGCCAAGAGGATGAAATGGCTGAATCAATTTCATGCTGTTGGCCTATTTTTGTAACCTCGCCTAAAATAAAAAAAAAAATTTATTTACACATTTAAGTTTTTAAAAAATTTTCAGGGTTCATATGATTGTTTAATACATTCGTATATAAACCAAAAATAAAATTCTAAGTCCTCCAACTGGCTAAATGGACCCTGCTTCTTGGCCAAGGGGATCCAAAGTAAACCTGAGAAACTGGTTCAGGCCATGATGGGCAAAAAGGCGTAGGACATGCCTCATTATATTTTCTTCCCTTTGGAATTCAGGCACAACAGACCAGCATTAACATTAAGATAAAGAGACTTCAAGACAGACAAAACAGACTCTTTGTAGCAGTAAGACACCAGATGCTGACCTGACTCTAGTATAGCATCACATGACAGACGGCAGGCGCTGAAAGAAATTGAAGCATTTTATTCCAAAATATATCTCTCTGACATATTTTGTAACAGACCCGCAAAGCTGTCTCTTGTGGGGAAAATCTACATTCTATAAAGGATCCCCTTCCTTTCCTAGGTCTTCTGCTGATCCCGGAGAGATTTAACTAAGAGTCTAGCGCCTTTTACAATCTGATAAGAGACATTTGCCACCTTTTTTTGTTGTTGTTGTTGAGACAGAGTTTTGCTCTTGTTGCGTAGGCTGGAGTGCAGTGGCACGATCTTAGCTCACTGAAACCTCTGCCTCCTGGGTTCAAGTGATTCTCTTGCCTCAGCCTCCTGAGTAGCTGGGATTACAGGTGTCTGCCACCATGTCCAGTTAATTTTTTTGTATTTTCAGTGAGACAGGGTTTCATCATGTTGGCCAGGCCTGTCTCAAACTCCTCATCTCGGGTGATGCACCCACTTTAGCCTCCCAAAGTGTAGGGATTACAGGGATGAGCCACCACCCCCGGCCTTGCTGTCTATTCTCTCTGAAGCCTGCTACCTGCAGGCTTCATCTACATAGGAAGAACTGTGGCCTCCATCACCCCCTATCTTGACCCATACACTCCTTTCTACTGATTCCAGGTCTTTTTTTGTTTCTTTTTCTGTTTTTTAGATGGAGTCTTGCTTTGTTACCCAGGCAGGAGTGCAGTAGCACAATCTTGGCTCACTGCGATCTCTGACTCCCAGGTTCAAGCGATTCTTGTGCCTCAGCCTCCCAAATTGCTGGGATTACAGGCACCCACCACCTTGCTTGACTGATTTTTTTTAGTGGAAACGAGGTTTCACCATGTTGGCCTGGCTGCTCTCGAACTCCTGACCTCAGGTGATCCACCTGCCTTGGCCTTCCAGAGTGCTGGGATTACACGTAAGCCACCACACCAGGCCTACTTCCAGGTCTTTTTTTTTTTTTTTTTTTTTTTTTTGAGGCGGAGTCTCGCTCTGTCGCCCAGGCTGGAGTGCAGTGGCTGGATCTCAGCTCACTGCAAGCTCCGCCTCCTGGGTTTACGCCATTCTCCTGCCTCAGCCTCCCGAGTAGCTGGGACTACAGGCGCCCGCCACCTTGCCCGGCCAGTTTTTTGTATTTTTTTTAGTAGAGACGGGGTTTCACCGTGTTAGCCAGGATGGTCTCGATCTCCTGACCTCGTGATCCGCCTGTCTCGGCCTCCCAAAGTGCTGGGATTACAGGCTTGAGCCACCGCGCCCGGCCCCAGGTCTTTAGATAATAACTCTTTCAACCAATTGTCAATCAGAAAATCTTTGAATCCACCTTTGACCTGGAAGGCTGTCCCCATATTGATTGATGTCTGCCTGTAACTTCTATCCCCTTAAAAGGTGTAAAATCAGGCTGTAACCTACCCACCTTGGACACACGTTTTCAGGACCTTTTGAGATTATGTCCCAGGCCTTGGTCGCTCATATTTGGCTCAGAATAAAACTCTAAATATTTTACAAAGTTTGACTCTTTTCATCAACATATAATTCGTAAAACTCAAATCAGTGTAACTGGGATATCCTAACTTCCTTTTTATTCAAGTTAAAGGTACTGTTATCTGATATAATTTTCCCATAAAGCATTGTTTTAACTAACAAAGTCATTGAATTTTGAAAACTACATCTTTTCTAGTGACCTCACAAATAAATAGGTCTATTTTATTATTGAAACAGAAACAAGCAAATATTCTTTTTTAAAAATCTTTTTTATTTAAAAAAGTTTCTACAAAAACAGGGATGCAGTTTCACCATGTTGCCTTGGCTGGTATCGAACTCTTGGGCTCAAGTGATCCACCCACCTCGGCCTCCCAAAGTGCTTGGATTATAGGTGTGAGCCACCGTGCCTGGCCAGAATCAAGCGAATATTCTTAATTGGAACATGTGCGAAACAGCAGTACTGAAGTCCAACTGCATAGCAGATCTCCTCCACTACACTCTTTCTTCAAAACTTCAGCAATATTTCTGTGCATCTTCCACATCTGTGGATCTGTGCATCAGAATTCGCTGACAAAACCGTGTGTTCTATTTTGTAGCTATATTGTTTTCCATGCATTATTTTAGCTATTTTTACCACATCAGGAAGACTGTTTTTCTACTGGTATGTAGTTTTTGCCTTAAGCAGTTATGTTTTTAAAAACCCTCAAAACAGGCTCTTAAATATTCAGTTTACTAAAATCCTGGACTAGATTTAGTAATGTGTAATTTTAAACACTGCTAAAACATTTTAAACTATTTGTATTCATGTTGTGAATATTTAGATTTTAAATATCTTGCTAATTATGATGGTCTCATATCATCAAGTATTACCATAAGGCACAATCTATGCTTAGGATCAGGTTTTTCTTTAATGCTAATGGTTGTAAGTTTGTATTTCACATAGTCTCCTGACGAATTTTATGTTTTTGTCTGACTTCTCAGTCTACATAGATTGTCACTGTTTTACTTCATAATTAGCACATGGTAGCAGGAAAAGAAGTGTTAACCCTGTCATATCTTATTATCTGCTTACACCTGCATTAATTGAATTATTTTTAGGCTGGGAGCAGTGGCTCACTCCAGTAACACCAGCACTTTGGGAGGCTGGGGTGGGAGGATCCCCTGAGGCCAAGAATTTGAGACCAGCCTGGACAACATAGTGGGACCCTCATCTCTGTATATTAAAAATAAGAAATTTCTTTAGTTTTTCTGCCCATTTGGTAAAGGTTAACTCAGTTAAAACAAAATAATTTAATCCATAAACCCACTTCATCAAGTGAGCGTATATAAACTCCAGTCCCTTGACATAAGCCTATAGTGGATTAAACGGGCCAAGCACCATGGTTCACACCTGTAGTCCCAGCTACTTGAGAGGCTGAGATAGGTGGATTGCTTGAGCACAGGAGTTCAAGGCTGCAGTGAGCTTTGATTTTTTCACTGCACTCCAGCCTGGGTGACAGAAAAAAAAAAAAGGAGTGGTGAATTACCGGTGAGGGGGCCTTTGTGGACCCTCCCCCCTTCCCTCAGGATATGTCATAGACTACACAGAAAATGGGGCTCTCTGACATTCAGATTGAATAAGGAAGCCAGTGTCAATCTATATCTAAATTATTGATCAAACTCAATTTTTTTTAAAGATAAAAAATATCTTGGGATGCTGATAATTTTTCCTCTTACCCATGGATCTTCTCAGGCTTCTCACCTTAGCAGCCACCATTCTAGAGCATGAACCATTTTCTGGTGACTTCTGTGTAAGTTCTTTCTGCCCATTCCACTGGTTCAGATGAGGACTTCACAGGAATGGATATCTGGACTAAATAAAACCCTTGAGTCAGGGAAAAACCCAGATTTGCCATGGCATTTAACAGAGACTGGTACTTAACAGAGCTTGAATATTTATTTATTTATTTATTTATTTAATTTTTTTTTTTTTTTTTGGAGATGGAGTATCACGCCCTGTCACCCAGGCTGGAGTGCAGCGGCCGGATCTCAGCTCACTGCAAGCTCCGCCTCCTGGGTTTACGCCATTCTCCTGCCTCAGCCTCCCGAGTAGCTGGGACTATGGGCACCTGCCACTTTGCCCGGCTAGTTTTTTGTATCTTTTTAGTAGAGACGGGGTTTCACCGTGTTTGCCAGGATGGTCTCGATCTCCTGACCTCGTGATCCGCCCGTCTCGGCCTCCCAAAGTGCTGGGATTACAGGCTTGAGCCACCGCGCCTGGCCTTAATTTTTTTTTTTTGGAGAGAGTCTCACTCTCTTGCCCAGACTGGAGTGCAGTGGCACAATCTCAGCTCACTGCAACTTCCACCTCCTGGGTTCAAGCAATTTTCCTGTCTCAGCCTCCCAAGTAGCTGGGACTACAGGCATGCACCACCATGTCCGGCTAAATTTTGTATTTTTAGTAGAGACGGGGTTTCACTGTGTTGGCCATGTTGGTCTCCAACTCCTGACCTCAAGTGATCCACCTACCTTGGCCTCCAAAAGTGCTGAGGTTACAGGCATGAGCCACCATGCCTGGCTGGAGCTTGAATTTTTAAGGCTATCCACTCCCTTCGCCCCCACAATAGTTCAGGCCTCCTTTCAGGGATATTTGTGAAGATACATCTGTGATTCCCAAAGTCAAAAGTTTCTTAATAAATTCCAGCCCCATTTAAACTGACCAACCTTACAGTCCAGCCTAAGGGCTGAGAAGACATGCACTTCAGCTACGGAACTAGCCCAGCCTTCCTCCCAAAAAGGAAATGGCTAAATTTTTTTTTTTTTTTTTTTGAGACGGAGTCTCGCTCTGTCGCTCAGGCTGGAGTGCAGTGGCCGGTTCTCAGCTCACTGCAAGCTCCGCCTCCCGGGTTTACGCCATTCTCCTGCCTCAGCCTCCCGAGTAGCTGGGACTACAGGCGCCCGTCACCTTGCCCGGCTAGTTTTTTTTTTTTGTATTTTTTAGTAGAGACGGGGTTTCACCGTGTTAGCCAGGATGGTCTTGATCTCCTGACCTTGTGATCCGCCCGTCTCGGCCTCCCAAAGTGCTGGGATTACAGGCTTGAGCCACCGCGCCCGGCCACGGAAATGGCTAAATTTAAGTCAAAGAGACATCGCAAATGATAGAATCATCTTTTCTTTGGTGAACAAAGAGCCCTGAATTAGGGACCTGAAGGATGAGTCAGCTATTATACCATCCCTGCAGCCCTGGCATAAGAGATCCATACAATTCAACATTGTTGCTCCATACAATTCAACATTGTTATTCCAAGTTATCAAAAAAGCCACTAGTAAGGCCAGGCCTGTAACACCAGCACTTTGGGAGGCCGAGGTGGGTGGATCACTTGAGGTCAGGGGCTCGAGACCAGCCTGGCCAACATGATGAAGCCGTGTCCCACTAAAAATACAAAACATTAGCCGGGCATGGTGTGCACCTGTAGTCCCAGCTACTTGGGAGCTAGAGGCAGAAGAATCGCTTGAACCCAGGAGGCAGAGGTTGCAGTGAGCCAACCAAGATTGTGCCATTGTGTTCTGTCCAGCCTAGGCGACAGAGCGAGACTTTGTCTCAAAAAAAAATAAATAAATAAAAAGGCCACTAGTATCAGAGCTTCAGAACATTTTAAACACAATATAACAAACTCTCATCCTCAAAATCTTTGGAGAAAGATCACATATCAAAGAATCCCATGAAGAAATCTATATAACTGTTTAAAAGCTTTGCTTCATTTTACATTGTACAAAAGAGTTATATATTTGGGTCCTTAAATAGCAGATATTGTTGTCCTCCAGCAAGAGGTCCCCTTTTGTTATTGGTGCCCTCCAACACCAAAAGATGCGGGCGCAAAAGTCTGTTCATTTCTGGCCGGGCGCGGTGGCTCAAGCCTGTAATCCCAGCACTTTGGGAGGCTGAGACGGGCGGATCACGAGGTCAGGAGATCGAGACCACCCTGGCTAACACGGTGAAACCCCGTCTCTACTAAAAATACAAAAAACTAGCCGGGTGAGGCGGCGGGCGCCTGTAGTCCCAGCTACTCGGGAGGCTGAGGCAGGAGAATGGCGTAAACCCGGGAGGCGGAGCTTGCAGTGAGCTGAGATCAGGCCACTGCACTCCCGCCCGGGCGACAGAGCAGGACTCTGTCTCAAAAAAAAAAAAAAAAGTCTGTTCATTTCTGTACTTTGCAAACCCAGGTGGAATGGGAGTGAAGTTCATTAGGAATGGCTCACCTACGCATTGCAGTTGGTTACCTGCCTCTGCTTCCACAGTAACTAAGAGAGGGCCAAGGGCCAAACAGGTGCCAAAGCTTGAAGTTCAAAAACCTTTGGAGGCAGAAGAAGAAGAAGAAAAAAAAAGCCCGAGAGTCATTTGAGGGCATTTGGTGCTCAAAACGAGAGAATAAAAATGTTCATAACTTACTTAGCACCTGGACACAAAAGATAAAGTAGAAGTCAGGATTGCTGAAAATGGCCCAGGGGGTGCCTATAAATAGAAGGGTATGAAGTTGGACCAGCGACACTATAACTACACTAAAATGCTTTTATCTTTCTTCTCTGTATGGTTTACAATTATCATTACAATTTCCAAAAGTAGTGCTAAGAGTTTAAGAGCGAGTGTCTTCGTGGGTATTTGGGTTTTCCATCTTCCATGGCTGCAGTTAATCACCCAGGGGCTGCGCTGCTCCCATTCATAAAGGTTGTGACCAGGGTACCAGAGGAGGAGCAGGTCACTGGGATAAAATTAAAGAGCATCTCTGGATCTGGCTCTGAAACCTCAACCCCCTTTAAATGATGGCAAGTCGCTCCTTTTATGGAATCTCTTCCCTCATAAAAACAAGTGGACCCTGAAAAGCAGCTGTGCATGTGGCTTTCAACAATGAGCTGTGGGCTGCGATGGAGGGTGTGGCCAAGCTTGCCAGTTTTCTGAAATAACTCACCCCACTGGCCATTGTAGTGTTGGAAATTGTCTTGCTGCTCACTCACTCTTTCCTTAAAAGGCTTCTGATTCCAGGCTAGAGTTAAAGAAACCGGGGACGAATAACTCCCCTCTGTTATCCATCAGGAAGAGCTTAGCACAGGCGGATTTCTCAGATGAGCTCCTCATTCATTAACGCGGTGCCTGAGGGCTGAGGCTGTTTGTGTGAAGGGACCACAGGAAAAAACACCAGTCACAGAGAGGAGAGGATAGCTCAGATGTTGCCATTCAAGAGAGAGTTCTGAAGGCCGAAAACATCAGCAGAACAGCACAGCGGTGAAACACACACAGCCGTGAAACACACACAGCCTGTGAATAATAAACTGAACTGGAGCTCCCAGCACTTTTCTCTTACTTTGCTCGATTTCAACCACAAGATGGCAGGCGACGGCCCTCAGATCCTCACAGCTTGTCAGATGTCACTCCCAAGAGGTGAGGAAAGCAAGCTCCCACCTTCCTCTCCAATGGCCATCACCACACTCTTAGGAGGCAGCTATAAGCTACACTCATAGATATTCTATGTTTTTATGTAAATAATAAACTGTTAAAAAACCATCCTAATTTCATTAGTTATTATTATTATTATTATTATTATTTGAGATGGAGTCTTGGTTTGTTGCCCAGCCTGGAGTGCAGTGGTGCAATCTCGGCTCACTGCAACCTCCACCTCCCGGTTCAAGCGATTCTCCTGCCTCAGCCTCCTGAGTAGCAGGGACTACAGGTGTGTGTGCCACCACGCCCAGCTAATTTTTTGTATTTTTAGTAGAGATGGGGTTTCACTGTGTTGGCCAGGCTGGTTTCGAACTCCTGACCTCAAGTGATCCACCCACCTCGACCTCCCAAACTGCTGGCATTACAGGCATTGAGCCACTGTGCCCGGCCTCATTAATTGTTATTTGTGATGTTAAAGAAAAAGTTCTAGAATTTGAGTCAGAGGGTATGAATTCTAGGCCTCGGACTTCTCTAAGATGATACTTGACCCCAGGAAACCACCTGCTGAAGCCTCAGTTTCCACTTTGGTACAATAAGAAAACAGGACTTGAATGAACCCTGGGATACCTTCCAGAAACCAAGTCTTGGAGTGAAACAGCACGTGCAGCAGCAGTCTGAAAGGAATGAAGCGGGTCAGGAATGAAGCGGGTCACAAACAAACAGTCCGTAATGCTTCATTTACACTTCATCCTTGGGGAATGGGCTGTTCCACATGGCAAGTTTCCCACATAATTGAATTTTAAATGCTGAAACTTGTTTTCCTGTTAACATGTAAGGGAAGTCTTTCTCAAGTGTATTACATGCTTCTCTGGCTTTTTAAACAGCAAGCTGAGTATAATTTCACCTTTCCTTAATGTCTCTAAGTTATCGTGATGATGACCTCTTACTGTATATCCAGTCCTGCATAGAGCATCAGGCACCTTTGGGCATATTCAGGTACGCAGGACCCTTATGCTAAATGTCCCCAGAGACTATAGTATCAAGCTATAATTGGCAATTCTTTCTCTCTACCATCTCCTACCTACATCACTACCTGCAGTCATTTCTCCAAGTAACATCTTCTAGCAGCCTCTTGACACTGTTTAAAATCTGCTATAATCCAGACAGAACTCAAGGTTGCCATGGGTAACCAGAGTCTAAGCTTGCAACAACCCTAAATTTAATTTTACATACAAGTTCAAGGAAGCGGGTACTGTGCTGAAGGTGACTTCTGACTAGGGCTGACATTCCACTGGTCCTCACAGCATGTCATACTTCTGTACCAATTGGTCTGTTGCCCTGAGCCCCCCAGCCCCCTCCTGCCAGCCCAGCATCCTGGCCCCTCTTCTGGGACCACACAGACTTCTCACACTCCAGGAACTCAAAGGTGCCGTCAGTCCCTGCAGGCTCCGGGACCCGGTTCTTGCATGTGCCAGCATCCCTTCCAAATGGTGGCTCCGCGTGCCACGCCACTCACTCAGTATTGGAATGAACCCCAGTGTCTGGACCAAAGATTATTCTTTGTCTTCCCTGTGGAGTGAAAGGGCAGAGTTTGAGGCTCTTCTCTCTCCCTCAAACTCAAAGGGATTTTCTCAGGTGTACGCTGTGCTCTGGGTCCAGGTTGCCTGAGGCTGACGGGGTGGGTGTTAAAAGTTATCTCTGGCTGAACATCTACCATATGCCAGATGCTGTATTCAGTACATTAGGTAAATCATCTGTCATCCACTCAACAATCCTTCTACAGAAATAGTAGCAACAGCCTGTGGCTGAGGTCAACTGCCCCCGTCACACAGTCAGTAAGTGGGTCCAGAAGCCAGACTCACCTCTCCGAGGCCCGCGTTCTTTGCGCTGTGCTGTGCTCACATTTATTAATGTACAAAGATGGCCAGGTGCGGTGGCTCATGCCTGTAATCCTAGCACTTCGGGAGGCTGAGGCACGTGGATCACCTGAGGTCAGAGGTTCAAGACCAGCCTGGCCAACATAGTGAAACTCTGTCTCTACTACAACTACAAAAAATTAGCAGGGCATGGTGGCAGACGCTTGTAATTCCAGCTACTCAGGAGGCTTAGGCAGCAGAATCACTTAAACCCAGGAGGCAGAGGTTGCAGTGAGTCGAGATCGTGCCATTGCACTCCAGCCTGGGCAACAAGAGTGAAACTCTGTCTTAAAAAAAAAAAAAATACAAAGACGCCCAAAGTTTACATTCTGCAAAAATGCATTTTAAGTGAAAAGACTTACTTTTCAGAAAAGACATTTGTTTCTGTTTTGGTGTGTGGGTTTTGTTTTAATTAATTCCATATTTTGCGACCAATTTGGAACAATCTGTCCTTAGGGAACAGATCTGGTTTACTTATAGAAAGCTAGGGAGTGACTGGAGTTACAAAGTATTCCTTTGTAGGAACGAATCTAGAAAACCTTCCCAGTTCTCCCAGCACCAAACAAGTAAGTAGAACATTCCAGAAAGTCCCCAGAGCAGATGTGATGGAGCTCACAAACAAAAACTTTCCTCCATGAGTTATCAGCTATGCCTTCAAGATGGGGCACGTGACATCAAACACCACGAATACCTCCCCTTCCCAGAAAGTTCTCTAGAAGTTCCCACCAGGAGGAAGCTGCTACCACTCAAAAGCATGAAGTCTTCCCAGGGTTACTAGGGATCAGGAGTGTCAGCCAGTGAGAAGGTAGGAATCAGGAATGGGGTCTGTAATTGGGAGGCAGTCACAGGTTTAGGCTCTAAACCGGGTCTGGGGTACAGAAGGTCTGTCAACCCATGGCCTTGAATTTTTTGTTCTTTCTCCAAGGATGGACATTCCAAATCGACCCTAAACTAACTTTTGAAATAAGCAAATCATGACCTCATCTTCCACATATTGTAGCTGCTCCTTTCGCACTTAACACACACATGGTTCTCAGAGTGTCCTCATCAAAAAAACATCCACAGTGCTCTAAAGTGTGCAGTGTCAGGGAGGAAATAATCCGAAAAATGGACTCCTATAAGATGACAGGGACAAAATGGCACCTCTACTAGTAGTTTTCTAGGGTGATCACAGGAGACTTAAGCAACAGGGATTTACTGTGTCACAGTTCTAAAGGTGAGACGCTGGAGCTCAAGGTGTCAGCAGGGCCAAGCTCCCCTAGTTTGGAGAGGCTAGGAGAGGGTCTGTACCAAGCCTCTCTCCTACCTTCTGGTCGTTCCTTGGCTTTCAGCAGCATAACTCCAATCACACATGGTGTTACTCCTGTGTGAGTCTGTGTCCGAATTTGCCCTTTTTATAAAGACAACAGTTATCCTGGAACACGAGCCAACCTACTCCGGTAGGACCTCATCTTAACTAATTATTCCTGCAATGACCCTATTTCTAAATAAGGTCATATTCTGGGGGCTAGGACTTCAACATATGAATTTTGGGGGGACATAATTCAACCCGTAACATCATCTAAGGTCATTTTGAATTCAAAATCAAACTCCAGACAGGGAGCAGAACAGACTGCAAGCGAGTGCCTCATATGACAAGCCGTACATGCTAGTATGGACCATTTATCGTGCTGGCAGGTAAGTTTGTGTGTTGACCCCTGAAAGCCACTGCTTACAAGTAAGAGTGAACAGGCACCCATCAACTGAGGAACCATTTGCTTGGGGGCAGAGAGGTACACTGGGGTCTCCACAGAACTCTTAATTTCTACTTACCACTTTTTAAGACAAAATTCACATAGGTAGGTGGGAGAATTTAGCATTGAAGGAAACAAAGAGTGACAAAGAACATTTTGAGAACATTTAAAATACTTTCAACTCCCTACCACCTACATTGCAAAGTGCTTCTAGTCCTGAAGCTCTGGCTAGAGCTAAGTTTGCCAAAAGGAGCCTATATTACAATTGGGCTTCCTTTTGTTTTATTTTATTTATTCTGAGATAGAGTCTTGCTCTGTTGCCCAGGCTGGAGTGCAATGGTGGTACAATCTTGGCTCACTGCAACATCCACCTCCTGGGTTCAAGTGATTCTCCTGCCTAAGCCTCCCGAGTAGCTGGGATTACAGATATGTGCCACCTGGCTAATTTTTTGTATTTTTAGTAGAGGCAGGGTTTTGCCATGTTGGCCAGGCTGGTCTCAAACTCCTGACTTCAGGTGACCAACCCGCCTCAGCCTCCCAAAGTGCTGGGATTATAGGCATGAGCCACCACATCTGGCCGGACTTGCTTGCATAAGATGAGGCAGGGGGCTTGTTTTCCTTGTCAGTTTGGGCAGGTAGAAAAGAAGCCTTATAGTTTGTTCTTCTTAAGTCATTTTCTTCCCTGGTGTCTTCGATTATACTGAGGAGGTATTTTATGAAGATCTAAACCATCCATGAAATTATGCACCAGATCGCACAAGGATCAAAGTACAGATCTGGTGCAGAAGTTGAGGTAGTACAACGCAGTGGTTAGGAATACAGACAATGGAGCCAGAAGGACTTGAGTTCAAATCTGCTTTTGCCTCTTACTTAGGTGACCGTGGGCAAGTCATATACAGCCAGGGTTTCTCATCAAAGGCTGTCCTTTATGGAATTGTGGTCGCTATTAAATGAGATAGTGCCTGGCAGACATCCTCTACCGTAGAAACTACTCAATAAATGGTAATTCTTGCAATTATTCAAGAGAACTAGGGAGTGAAAAATCAAGCTAGTCTGTCTTGTTAACTCCTTGATTGTTATGAGGCAAACGGAGCCCAGGATTTGAGGATTCCGTGCCTCATTACTTGATTCAATTTCAAGCTCTCTTTCATGAAGACCAAGCAATAGGTCTTGGCCTTCCCCCTTCTCCTACCACTACATCTCAGTGGCTTCAGGATACACCCTCTTTCACCTGGCTTTTCATCGTCTAGCACACACACGGCTGCATCAACACAGAAAGGAACTTCAAAGTCATGACTGTTGACCACTAAACGAGATTTTACTTCCTCAGCTGTGGAAGGTTTCCAGAAGCCCAGTGTTTTCATTATATGTTATTTTCTGTATCCTCTTTTTTTTTTTTTGGAGGCAGAGTCTTGCCGTGTTACCCAGGCTGGAGTACAGTGGTGCAAACATGGCTCACTGCAGCCTCGACCTCCTGGGATTAAGCAATCCTCCCACCTCAGCCTCTCGAGTAGCTGGGACTACAGGTGCGCACCACCATGCCCAGCTAATTAAATTTTTTTTTTTTTTTTTTAGAAATGGGGCCTTGCCATGTCGCCCAGGCTGATCTCGAACCCCTGGGCGCAAGCAATCTTCCCGGCTCGGGCTCCCGAAGTGCTGAAATTACAGGTGTGAGCTACCTTGCCCCTATTTTCTGTATTCTTGATGCTCTGACATTTGGAGTCTTGAAAGTGGACAGGCGGCCGGGCGCGGTGGCTCAAGCCTGTAATCCCAGCACTTTGGGAGGCCGAGACGGGCGGATCACGAGGTCAGGAGATCGAGACCATCCTGGCTAACACGGTGAAACCCCGTCTCTACTAAAAATACAAAAACTAGGCCGGGCGCGGTGGCTCAAGCCTGTAATCCCAGCACTTTGGGAGGCCGAGACGGGTGGATCACGAGGTCAGGAGATCGAGACCATCCTGGCTAACACGGTGAAACCCCGTCTCTACAAAAAATACAAAAACTAGCCGGGCGAGGTGGCGGGCGCCTGTAGTCCCAGCTACTCCGGAGGCTGAGGCGGGAGAATGGCGTGAACCCGGGAGGCGGAGCTTGCAGTGAGCTGAGATCCGGCCACTGCACTCCAGCCTGGGTGACAGAGCAAGACTCCGTCTCAAAAAAAAAAAAAAAAAAAAACTAGCCGGGCGAGGTGGCGGGCGCCTGTAGTCCCAGCTACTCGGGAGGCTGAGGCAGGAGAATGGCGTAAACCCGGGAGGCGGAGCTTGCAGTGAGCTAAGATCTGGCCACTGCACTCCAGTCCGGGCGACAGAGCGAGACTCCGCCTCAAAAAAAAAAAAAAAAAAAAAAAAGAAAGTGGACAGGCTGCTCCTCCCAAGGGTAGCTGATTCCTAGAGATAGCAAAGGACTCCCTTGTGAGTAGAGCTTTAACATACAAACCAACCAACCCAGAGCCATACCCAATTATCTCCTTTATCAAACTCACACACCAAGCCAATATTCTCCCTGCCTCAGATCACTCCAGGGCCAGACATCTGGACAACTAAGGACCACCCATATAGTCCGGAGCCTACTGAAATTATTCAAACTATCCAATCCTAAGCACACTCAGCCACCTACCCTGCCTCCTCTGTTCCTTCCCATGAAAACCTCCATAAAGCCTATGGAGGTGGGTGCAGTGGTTCACACCTGTAATCCTAACACTTTTGGAGGATGACGTGGGGGGATCACTTGAGGTCAGGAGTTTGAGACCAGCCTGGGCAACATAGTAAGGTACCATCTCTACAAAAAAAGAAAAAAAAGAAAAGCCAGATGCAGTGGTGCACACCTGTAGACATAGTTACTAGAGAGGCTAAGGTGGGAGGATCCTCTGAGCCCAGGAGTTCAAGGCTGCAGTGAGCTACGATTGTGGCTCTGCACTCCAGCCTGGGTGATAAGAGTTAAGATGCTGTCTGTAACAAAAAAATAAAAAATAAAATAAAGGCTCTGGGCCATGCTGTCCTCTCTCTTCTCTGCCTCCTCACTGACCCCTGCACTTCCCTGTGTAGCCCTGTGTGGTGTGGTATGCCTCCTGTTTCTACAGATCTCAGACTTCGTGACGGCCATTTCATGTCTGTGTCTCTTACCATACGTGATTAAAATGAATCTCAAGTATGTTATGGAACAGCCAGTTGCAACAATTATGAATCCCACTGATCTATTCCCTGACATTTTCTCCTATTCCTATTTCCTAAGCTCCTCAGCCTCAGCTATTTGAGTCCAGATACCAACAGGCCACACCCATCCAAGCATCTCTTTCGGAGTGCCCAGAAGTGGAGTGGCGCATCAAATCGGACATTCAGCTGGGAGTCAGAGACAGAGCCTGAGCCTCGGCTCTGACAGTTATCACTGTGGCATCACAGGAACACTGCTAAACCTCTATGGGCTTCTGGAACAACAATACTAGCCCAGATAGATAAAAAAGTGTTTCACAGATTCACCCCTAGTATTTCAGCATAGGCAGCCACAGTGAACCTCCCTCCCACCCCAATACCACCATCCCAACAAACTTACCCAGGGTCTCAAAGCTAGCTGCTAGAAGACCCTGGAGAGAACCTGGAATCCCAAAGCTAGTCCACTGCTCCCTCCGTCACAACACATGTGATCCTTCTTCAGAGCTTCAATAAAGATTCTAGTTCTACGTTCCACCTTCTGTCATGACCCTGGCCCGTCACCCTTCTATTCTTCTTAATCTTCTTTCTTTGCAAAACTGGGCATCATCCTATCACTCCCCTAACAAGTGAATGAAAACATCAAGGAATCTTCCATTGGTAGCTGGAAAGTCATCTCATCCCAGGGGTAGATAGGTTTTCAGAGGCTGGGAAAGAAAACTTTGCCTCCCAAAGGTTCCAGCAACTCCCAAACACTCTCCATTATGGTAGTAATGATGATATTAATACATAAAGAGTACTTAATAGACATAGTGCTAACCCCTTTATATGTTCTATTTCATCATTTAGTCATTGGCATCAATAGTCTTAAGAGTCCCACTTCACAGATGGGGAATCTGAGGCTAAGAGGTATAATTTTCCCAAGATCAACCAGCTAGTAAAGGGAACCCAAGGAGGCAGCCCCAGTTACCTCTTCTGGAGCTGGAGCTCCTGACTACTTCGTCCTCCTGCTGGATGGCCCCTCCTGATCTTCCTTCTACCTCTCTATCCAAATCAGCTTCTTTCCAACCAGATAGCTGCAAACGGTAGGGGTTCTTAGGGACCACTTTCAAAGGACTTTCTCCAGCTCCATGGCAATCCCCACTTCTAAGCCTGGACCCAGCCTCCAGGAACCTGAGTCACTCTGTCAACTCCTTGTAGCATCTTGAGCCTGGTGGTGGTCAGCCTTGCTTCTTTTCTGAGAACAATCTCTAATCCCAAATAAAATCATTTCATCCCTCCTTGAAAATGAGTAGCTCTTCCCAGTAACAGCCAGTCAGGCACCTAGCCATTGGCTAAAAGCATCTCTGCAGTTGAAGGGGCAAACCAAAGGAAATACTGGTGAGAATGTCTACTGCAAAATTCCTCACACCTGCCAGCCAGCTCTGTGCTATGTCCTTTCCATGTACTGGATCATTTGAATTTGGACCATGTTTTATGTGCCCAGTGACTTCTTGTTGACCCTCCACATCCAATCTCCATTCTTCTCTACCCTGCACTTTGCACCAGGGCACTGACACATATAGACAAATCAATGGACTCCCCTGTCCCTGGCTTCTGGCTGGTTTCCACTGATGGAAGGCTCTGACACTGGAGGGAGGATGAAGATTAAGGTCAAGGTATTTCTGCTCTGGTTCTCTCCTTGCAGAGTCGCCTTGGATGAGATGTCTCCATCATCCAAAGGTCACTATGTTTCTCAAGGTGGCCACTCTCTCCTTCTAGGACATAGGAGCCTTACTCCCAGGAGGCCCTGAAAGCTTGACAAAATTCATGGATCTCACTCAGAATATCCTCAAATTCTCTTTCCCATGTCTTTCCTATATACCTATCATGAAAACCCTGATGTGTAGTGAAGGGTTAACTCACCAGGGGTTGGGTATTGAGACCACGTGCATTCCAAAGAAAGGACTGGCTCCTGGGAGATAAGATCTAACCCCTTAGAATATCCTGCTTGACAAGAGTGTCTTTGTATACCTGGGGGTATTTGGCCTTGCCAGAGAATTTATGCTAAGAAAGTGACTTATGGTGGAAGACTTGGGTCATGTGGCATTAGTTTGACCTCTGGAGAGACTGGAGAGGAGTAGCTAAGGTCAACCACACAGGTACTCCATGCTTATATGACCCACTCCCAAGAAAAAACCTTGGACACCAAGATTTGAGTGAGCATCCCTGGTTGGCGTCAAACATCATTGCTGGGAGAACCAAGCACTGTCTGTACAACTCCACTGGGAGAGACAACTGGAAGCTTCTGCCTGGGCTCTTGGACTCTACTCTCTGTGTCTTTTACATTTGCTGATGTTTATCTGTGTCCTTTCAGTGTAATGAATTGGAACTAGAAACATGACTGCTTTTCTGAGTATGTGAGTCCTAGTTAATCACTGAACCTGAGAATGGTCTTGGGGCCCTTGGGGTCTTGTTCCCCGATTCACCTGGGAAACACCAAGACAGTCCAATAACCTAATATAGTGATGGGTGGCCAGAAATATGAAACAGAAAACAGAAATATGCTCAAGAGTATTCAACAAACATTCAGATAAGATCAAAGTGGATCTTCCAGGGTGGGGCTTCACGATTGTGAGTCTGGAAGCCTCATGGTTGCTGGGACTAAGGTGACATGGGACAGGCAGATGAAAACACATCCAAGACCCAGCCTTTGGTGCTCCGATTGAAGACGTGATGCTGTGTTGAATGGATGAGGAGGTTTAAATGAGACATTTTTTATGCCATCAGTTTCTTACTGGCAGGATTCATAAACCTCTGTAGCTGCAGATCTGCACATCAGGCATCCGGGAACCACCGGGTTCCTGTGTCCAGCCCCCGTGCCAGCAGGCATTCCCCCTACTTACCTGGCCCCACTGACATCAACTCCAACCATCAGCTGCCCATTCAGTGAGAGGATCTCATCCCGCAGTCGGACCTTCCCACTCTTCCCTGCTGGGCTGTTCTTCTTCAGCTCTGTCACCCAGATGCAGCCCACATCCAGCACAGGACTCTGGTGGGTTTTCCTCTTCTTGCCCCCTCTGCGCTTGTCACCATAGTCCCCGAAAACAGGGATGTTCCCAAAACTGAGGCCCACAGTCTCTGTGTCCCCCAGCTCCTTGGTGAGGTACACAGTACAGATCTCCATTTCGGGGGGGCTGTGATCAGGTGGGACCGTACTCTCATCCACAGCAAAGTTCAGTTGGATGTACTCCTGCAGCTTCTGGATGGCCGCCTGGCACAGCCGCTGCTCCGGCCCGTCCCCACCCTCCTGCAGGCTGTTCTGCAGCCACTGGTAGAGGAGGGGCAGGTGCAGCACGGCATTGTCCTGGGTGATGGGCATGGTGCTCACTCCCAGACACCAGCATCATGAGAGGTCCTGCTCCTGCGGGCCGGACCCCACAGGGCCCCATGTCCCCTGGGATCTCTGGCCATCATCAGCTTTGCCTGTGTTCATGTTCAGGCTGGCAGATGAGCCTAGGGACACCTACTCGAGACTATGCTGTTTGCCTTGGCAGGAGGAAGACAGGACCCAATTAGAACAACTGTGGAACAATGGCGCTGGAGTGCTCAATGAGGGAAGGAAGGAAGTGTCTAGCAAGTCCCTGCTGGGTTCATTTCACAGCAGGACCCATGCAAGTGACACGGGAATGGAGGATCCCTCCAGCAGTGGCCGTGTGTCCTTCCCTCGGCTCATTCACACCTGGGATAGGAAAAGGAAAAAACAAAAAGCTCCAGTTACAACAGTGAGCCTTCTCACCTAGAAAACATAGCCTCCTGTGTTACAGAAGGACCATGTGTACTTTTCAGGCACCAAGCACAAACCCTAACACCTAACAAAGAACCTAACGCCTCCTCATTCCCCCATGTGGCTCTCTCCCAGACAGACGTCTCTGGAACACTGGCCTTCTCCAGGAAGTTTCCCGGCTCAGCAGAGAAACCAGATGACTTGTGCCAAGACAACCCCCACCAGCATACCATCAAACTCACATCCAACCAGGAGGCTGTGTGACAAGACCCCATGGAAGGCTGTGGAAGGATCTGCATACATTTAAAATCTTACACTCCTAGAAAATGAAAATCTATACTGATTTGCCTTGGTCAGCCCAGCAGCATATACAGGAGGGCTCTCCATTCCAGAAATATGTTCTGACAACACTACCCAGAGAAGAAAGATCCGATCAACACCAGGGAGAGATCCCGCCTCCGTCCCAGGGCAACACCATTCCTAAACTTCACCATCACGTAGATTCAGAGGGAAGTTCGGCTATTTGCAGCCCAGGTTTTAGTCTCCTCTCTCCATTTCCTTTGGTAAATGGTTAAAACTGACTTATTTTCAGGCCAACCTAAAAGCCATCCCCTCCAGAGAAATGTTTCTCCAAACGCCTGGATGGGAAGACAGGTGCCTTCTTTGCCTTGCTCTTAAACACATTGAATAGAGTGGTGACACCAGTCAGCAGATAGCAGGGCCAGTGGCTCCCACCAGAGCTAGAGCCTCACACTCCCTCTGAATTCTGCACGGTGCCTGGCACACATTAGGTCCCCAGTGAAAGGTTAATTGAATTCTACTGCCAACTCGCCTTCTCCACCAAAGAAAAATTTCACCTCCATTGTCCATAAACATAGAAAAATGATCCCTTTCACGCTCTTCTCTGAACTTCACTTTCTCCCAGAGAAAGTCAATATAAACTGTGCCATCTAAGGTGGAAAACATTCTCCAGCCTTCTCAGGAAGTGACTTAACAAGGAATAATAATGTATGGGAGAGGTGTCAGAAGCCATGTCAATAATAAATGACCTTATTACTCAGTAACCAAAAAGAAATTTCCAATATAGCGTGTTTTGAGTTTCCAAAGAACTTGAGTGCCAGCTATTAATTAGTTCCAAATAAATCAAAAGCTTAGCAAATATCATCTATATAATCACATGGTTGTTAAAAAGAAATGCAAGGCTGGGTGCAGTGGCTCACTTCTGTAATCCTAGCACTTTGGGAGGGGGAGGCGGGAGGATCACAACGTCAGGAGTTGGAGACCAGTCTGGCCAACATGGTGAAACCCCATCTCTACTAAAAATACAAAACTAGCTGGATGTGGTGGCAGGCGCCTGTAATCCCAGGCACCTGTAATCCCAGACAGGGTTTCACCATGTTGACCAGGCTGGTCACCATCTTATCCATCAATATATTCACTATGCCAACATAGCACCTACCACATCACAGATTCCCAATAATTTATAAGACATTTTAAAAGATCCTTTACATTAAAATCTTAACAGCCTGTGATTCAAGATGTTAGTCACAGTTTAGATGGCTCCATACATATAAAAACAGTAAATATCAGGCCAGGTGCAGTGGCTCACGCCTGTAATCCCAGCACTTTGGGAGGCCGAGGCGGGAGGATCACAAGGTCAGGGGATCGAGACCATCCTGGCTAACACGGTGAAACCCCATCTCTACTAAAAATACCAAAAAAAAAAAAAAAAAAAAAAATTAGCTGGGCGTGGTGGCAGGTGCCTGTAGTCCCAGCTACTCGGGAGGCTGAGGCAGGAGAATGGAGTGAACCCGGGAGGCGGAGCTTGCAGTGAGCTGAGATCGGCCACTGCACTCCAGCCCGGGCGACAGAGCGAGACTCCGTCTCAAAAAAAAAAAGAAAAAAAAAAAAAAAAACAGTAAATATCTTGGGCAAAATGCTATTTAAATAAGTCTGATTAAGGAAAACCAAACTGAAGAGTAGTAGGAAATGTTTTCCTGGTGTCAATTTGCATTCATTTGATTTATTCAGCAAGTATTTATCGAACATATATCAAGTCCTTGAACTTGACACTGGTTATATACCAGCGATAAGGCAAATTCCTTGCCCTGAAGGAATTCATAGTCTAGTGGGGAGATACATATATGGAAATTAGTGTGTATTAGGTCTACGATAACACCACCCCCGCCTCCCCCTGCCTCCAGTTTCGTGGGGGACAGAGCCTGACATCTCACCCAAGCTGGAACAATCAGGGTTCTTCCCTGAGACCTCAGTACTGCGACTCTGAAAGAGTCCTAGTTTCTACCGTGTGGCAGGAGTCATAGTTTTTGAACTAACTAACTTTTTTTTTTTTTTTTTTTTTTTTTTTGAGACGGAGTCTTGCTCTGCCACCCAGGCTGGAGTGCAGTGGCCGGATCTCAGCTCACTGCAAGCTCCGCCTCCCGGGTTTACGCCATTCTCCTGCCTCAGCCTCCCGAGTAGCTGGGACTACAGGCGCCCGCCTCGTCGCCCGGCTAGTTTTTTGTATTTTTAAGTAGAGACGGGGTTTCACCGTATTAGCCAGGATGGTCTCGATCTCCTGACCTCGTGATCCGCCCGTCTCGGCCTCCCAAAGTGCTGGGATTACAGGCTTGAGCCACCGTGCCCGGCCTGAACTAACGAACTTTTGAATGATTCTATCTCCTGTGTGGATTGAGTTGCAAAGAAAGTCATCCTGCTAAGAAATAAAAGTTGACCGGTGGCGGGCAGAGGCGCAGGACCGGGAGAGAACGCCCCCCCGGGTTCCCCACAGCTTTCCCGTCCTCACTTTCCGCCATCCTGGACGGGGCTGCATTGCTGCCCTCGCCCTAACCTGAAAGAGAGCATCGATCCTTACAATAAATTACATTGTAAAATTTTGACGAATTTAAAATGAAAGAAAAAAGGTAAAGCGAAATCAAACTAAACAAAACTTTAAACAAAAATAAAATTTACCTTGACTTGTTTTCCACTCTCTGCAACTCCAGTTGTTAATTACTACATTGGAAGTGAGTGAAGCTGATTGGCTCAGCTCGAATCTGATGTCCAATCACTGTTGGCCAAGGGGATGGGGCCGCAAGATAGCAATAGGGCCACTGAAACCCACCCTCAGGCCCTAGAAGGTGGTAGGGGCAGGGGGACAGTTTTCAGAAGAGGAAAAGTTGTTGGAAATACACGGACACCCTCAAAGACACTTAGTCTTATTCTTTTTTTTTTTTTTTTTTTGAGATGGAGTTTCGCTGTATCGCCCAGGCTGGAGTGCAGTGGCGCGATCTCGGCTAACTGCAAGCTCCGCCTCCCGGGTTTACGCCATTCTCCCGCCTCAGCCTCCTAGTAGCTGGGACTACAGGCGCCCGCCACCTCGCCCGGCTAGTTTTCTGTATTTTTAGTAGAGACGGGGTTTCACCGTGTTAGCCAGGAGGGTCTCGATCTCCTGACCTCGTGATCCACCCGCCTCGGCCTCCCAAAGTGCTGGGATTACAGGCTTGAGCCACCGCGCCCGGCCTACTTAGTCTTATTCTTAGGTGTCCATGGGCTGGCTACACAGCCTTTCAATCCCATACCTATACTTGAGGGCTTTCCAGTAATCCTTCTAGTCCTTTATTCTATCAACCCATTCTCCTGGGATTTTTCTATAAACAAGGGAAATAGAAGCATCAATATCCACTTGCAATGCTTTGAGATGATTCAGGGCATAAGAAAAGACAGACGATGTTGCAATACTATGAAAAGTGTGGTTCTTCCACAACATCCAATAAAACACTTCAGTGAGCAAAACATTGGCTCTGAGAAGATACAGAACAGCAATCTGCAGTTACAAATACTGACCTCCCTGAATGGCTGGTCTGTGCAGAGGCCTACAAACTTCCCATCTTGAAGATCAATCCATCTCAACAGTGAGCACAATTTTTGGACATAGTGGTTCACTGCAGCAGCCCCGTCCACTTTTGTGTATCATAAATAATTCTCCAATTAGATTCCCATCTCAAGCAAATAGCTGTGATAATTTAAATTAATTTTGAGTCACTTGAAGCTGACAGCCTTAGCATTCAAAATAAATGCTTCTGTTACTGAGATAATTTACTGATATGGTGTTAAAATCTACCAATTTTCTTGTATACTGTCTCAGCTAAGCCACGCATTTTCAGTAGGTGACATTACTCACAAGGGGGTGAAAAGTAGATGAGGGAGGCAAAAAATCTAAGATTAAAAAAGTCTTAGATTCTGTAATGGTTAGCAGACCTCTCCTCCTCCTACCAAAGCTCAATCCTACCCGACAAAATCTTATTCCTTAGTATTTTCTCATGTTACAGAGAAGTTAAATTTAATTTTTCTCCAGGCAGGGATGTGAAGATGATAAAAGGGTTGAGAACCAATGAACTAACTGAAGCTAATCATCTCCTATAGGCCGAGGGTCACCCAAAATTCAGAGCCTAGATCCTTAATGTGGCTGGGGGTATAAAAGGATCCTCTGGTTTATCTAGACCTTGCCTTAAAATCAGATTCACACCGGGCTGTCATGTACTAGCTCTCCCTTCCACATGTCCTGGATTCTAGACGTTCTCCTATTCTGACCTCTGCTAAATTCCAAGTTCCTCGACCTTCACCTAATGTTCCTATGCTCTGGGCTGGGTTCCCCTTCTCACTTTTAGAAAATGCTATAATTTTAAAAGGAAACCAACTTTGTGTACACCTGCTATGTACACACAAAAATTAAAAATTAAAAAAAATTAAAAATAAACCAACCACGGGTCAGGCGTGATGGCTCACGCCTGTAATCCCAGCACTTTGGGAGGTCGAGGTGGGCAGATCACCTGAGGTTAGGAGATCGAGAGCAGCCTGGCCAACATGGTGAAACCCCGTCTCTACTAAACAAAATACAAAAAAGTGGCCAGGCATGGTTGCGGGCGCCTGTAGTCCCAGCTACTCGGGAGGTTGAGGCAGGAGAATGGCGTGAACCTGGGAGGCAGAGCTTGCAGTAAGCCAAGACTGCACCACTGCACTCCAGCCTGGGCGACAGAGAGAGACTCCTCAAAAAAAAAAAAAAAAGAAACCAACTATGATTAAATATCTACTATTAATTCATTCAACAAATATTCACTGAGTGTCTATCATGTGCTGGGTCCTGAACAAAACAATGTTCCTACAAAGTTTCAGGAAGCCCGTGTTCTGAAGATGGTGAGTTTTTTTTTTTTTTTTTTTTTTGAGACGGAGTCTCGCTCTGTCGCCCAGGCTGGAGTGCAGTGGCCGGATGTCAGCTCACTGCAAGCTCCCCCTCCCAGGTTTACGCCATTCTCCTGCCTCAGTCTCCCGAGTAGCTGGGACTACAGGCGCCCGCCACCTCGCCTGGCTAGTTTTTTGTATTTTTTAGTAGAGACGGGGTTTCACCGTGTTAGCCAGGATGGTCTCGATCTCCTGACCTCGTGATCCGCCCGTCTCGACCTCCCAAAGTGCTGGGATTACAGGCTTGAGCCACCGCGCCCGGCCAGATGGTGAATTATTAAACAAATGCAAAATACTATGATGTCAGATGGTGACAGAACTGTGATGGTAACTATGGTAATGTCACAGGATAGTGAGAAGGTGACATTTGAGAGACTGAAATTGTGCCCCAAAGAGTTAAAGAAACCAATAACAGATATTTTTGTGTTGGTAGGATGATAGATTTTTTTTAAAAAAGTAACTTGCTGAAACACTAAAAATCCCTGAACATGAGCTTTAAGAACTGGCTGAAATTGCTTCAAACTAATATGGCCACCTGGAGTTTGCATAGAATGAGCACGCTGAAATCACGGCCTGAATTTCCACCACATTTCATATTAACTCCACTCAAATTTGCACACGTAACCCATGAGTTAGCACGAAGAGACAACTGTACATGCCCAAGGGACTTTCCAGACCTCCTGTTTCCTTCAACTTCCAATATAAAGCTTTTTACATTTTTTTGAGACAGTCTTACTCTGTTGCCCAGGCTGGAGTGCAATGGCGCGATCTCGGCTCACTGCAACCTCCGCCTCCCAGGTTCGAGCGATTCTCATGCCTCAGTCTCCCGAGTAGCTGCACTTACAGGCGCAGGCCACCATATCCAGCCAAGTTTTTGTATTTTTAGTAGAGATGGGGTTTTGTCATGTTGGCCAGGCGGGTCTCGAACTCCTAATTTCTTTTTTTTTTTCATTAGTTATCATTAGTTTATTATAAAAGAGAAATATGGAAATTATTTACATGATGAAAGATTTCAGAACTTCAGTGGAATGGGCAGCTTCATGTTGACGCCATTTCAATAGTGACTTATTTCAGTCTACGTACTTTCCAAGTATGTCACCATCTCTAAATAGGAAATAATCCTTGTCATCTAGAACTACTTTGGTGCCTCCATACTCTGGCAGAAGAACTTTATCTCCAACTTTCACGCTAACCGGTTGAATCTCTCCACCCTTTCCTTTAGAACCCGATCCAACAGCGACTACTGTTGCTTGCAATACTTTTCCTTGAGATTTTTCTGGAAGCATAATGCCTCCTTTGGTTACAGTTTCAGCAGCACTCCTTTCAACCAATACTCGGTCAAAGAGTGGAAGAAACTTTCTAAACGCTTGTCCTGCCATGACTCCCTCCGCCTCAGACTCGTACTCTGCTCTTGTGTAGCGCCGATCGAACTCCTAATTTCAAGTGATCCACCTGCCTCAGCCTCCCAAAGTGCTGGGATTACAGGCATGAGCCACTGCACCTGGCCAATATAAAGCTTTTCTCGTGCATGGGGCAGTCAGCCTCTCTTGCTCGATAACAAGTCCGGAATGAAGTGAGACACTGAGCCACAAGAATATCTGTGGGAAGGTTGTTCTAGGCAGAGGGAACTGCAAGTGCAAAGGCCCTGAGGTGCAGACTTGCCTGGCTGCCCAAGGATGAAAGAGGACAGATGTAGCTACAGAAGAAATGAGGGGGAAGTGCTCCCACTGTGCTAGGAGCTTCCTTGTTTTCGTCTTCTCTCCCCTCAACCCCCACCCCACAATCCTCACAACCACCTTATAAAACAAGGGTATCTGGCTGTATTTTACCAACATTGGCTAATGCTTTCTGAGCATAACTGTGGGTGAGACACTGTTTTTTTTTTGTTTTTTGTTTTTTGTTTTGAGACGGAGTCTTGCTCTGTCGCCCAGGCTGGAGTGCAGTGGCCGGATCTCAGCTCACTGCAAGCTCCGCCTCCCGGGTTTACGCCATTCTCCTGCCTCAGCCTCCCAAGTGGCTGGGACTACAAGCGCCCGCCACCTCGCCCGGCTAGTTTTTTGTATTTTTTAGTAGAGACGGGGTTTCACCGTGTTAGCCAGGATGGTCTCGATCTCCTGACCTCGTGATCCGCCCGTCTCGGCCTCCCAAAGTGCTGGGATTACAGGCTTGAGCCACTGCGCCCGGCAAGACACTGTTCTAAATAAGCACCTTTGGCCAGCCCCGGTGGCTCACGCCTGTAATCCCAGAATTTTGTGAGGCCAAGGTGGGCGGATCACCTGAGGTCAGGAGTTCAAGAGCAGCCTGGCCAACATGGTGAAACCCCATCTCTACTAAAAATACAAAAGTAGCTGGCTGTGGTGGCGCACATCTGTAATCCCAGCTACTAGGGAGGCTGAGGCAGGAGAACTGCTTGAACCGGGGAGGCGGAGGCTGCAGTGAGCTGAGATCACACCACTGCACTCTCACCTGGGCGAGACAGAGTAAGACTGTCTCAAAATAATAATAATAAAATAAAATAAATAAGCACCTTCCACGGATTACCTTATTTAACTGCCACAGCGGTGCTGCAGGAGACACTGTTCTCCCTTTTATAGGCCAAGATAAATAACGGAATCAAAGGCTGGGCACAGTGGTTCACGCCTGTAATCCCAGCACTTTGGGAGGCTAAGGTGGGCAGATCACCTGAGGTCAGAAATTCGAGATCAGCCTGGGCAACACAGTGAAACCCTGTCTCTACTAAAAATATAAAATTAGCTGGGCATGGTGGTGTGCACCTGTAATCCCAGCTACTTGGGAGGCTGGGGCATGAGAATTGCTTGAACTCAGGAGGCGGAAGTTGCAGTGAACTGAGATTGTGCCACTGCACTCCAGCCTGGGCCACAGAGCGAGATTCTGTCTAAACAAAACAAAACAAAACAAAACAAAACAAAACAAAGAAGCCCATAATAATAGAATCAAAATGGCGAACTAAGGTCTCACAGTTCATAAGTAACAGAGCCAGGACTAGCACCCAGACCCACTGGACTTGGCTTTGCTCCTTGTACATCAGCCTGCTGCTTACCTGCTTCTGATGATCTTGCCCCCTGAACTATACCTGACTTACCCAGGCCAGCAACACAGCCTGGTGGTCCCTGCTCCTCAGCCATGCATGGGCCTCATATGATAAACATGTAGTTTGTGTCAGAAGCGTGTGGCTCTCTAGCTGATACTCATTCTCTCTTCCTTTATTTTGTTGGGAGTGGCAATGAATTAAACTAAAATGCAGTCTCTCTTGGAGGTATGGATAGCTATACAACATAATTCTGGCCAATGGGATGAAAGAGGAAATTGTGTTGGTAGGGTTACACCAACATTCCTTCAGGAAAGAGCAGAAATGAGAGGAAAAATAAACCCCTGTGTTGTTAAGTCACCATTATCTGGATTTTACCAATCCAACCAATTGTCTGAATTACACCCCAAACACAGAATTCAGAGAACCTATAATATGGAATTAGATGAGCAAGAGGGGTCAGGAAGCAGATGTTAAGGACTTGAAAGTTGCAGAATGGAAAGTGTTGACCTTAGCTGTTAAACGTGAAGTATCTGGTCAAATTGCCTACTGCTGGATGTTGCAAAGTCATTTACATGTTGACTGAGGTTGTGCAGTTAGGAAAAATGGTAAGAAAAATTTAGAATATTGGTAGGTGCTTTTTCTTTTTTAACCTTTTCTTTTTTTTTTTTTGAGACGGAGTTTCTCTTTTGTTGCCCAGGCTGGAGTGCAATGGGGCGATCTAGGTTCACCACAGCCTCCGCCTCTCGGGTTCAAGCAATTCTCTTGCCTTCGCCTCCCGAGTAGCTGGGATTACAGGCATGCGCCACCATGCTCGGCTAATTTTGTATTTTTAGTAGAGACGGGGTTTCTCCATATTGGTCAGGCTGGTCTCGAACTACTGACCTCAG
Source organism: Trachypithecus francoisi (assembly GCF_009764315.1). Classification (NCBI taxonomy): domain Eukaryota; kingdom Metazoa; phylum Chordata; class Mammalia; order Primates; family Cercopithecidae; genus Trachypithecus; species Trachypithecus francoisi. Next base: position 65,955,968 of record NW_022681465.1, on the reverse strand, counting down.
GTGATCTGCCCACCTCGGCCTCCCAAAGTGCTGGGATTACAGGTGTGAGCCACCGTACCTGGCCAGTAGGTGCTTTTTCACTCTCAGCAAAGGCTACAGCTCCTCAACTCAGTAAGCAATCAGAGATAAAGAGAAATATCACTTTGCTTAGAAAGGCACTCTTGACATTGAGTCTGCAATCTAAATTGCCTAGGAAGCTCACATTATGAACCCTTGCAGGGTTACAAAAATCAGCTGTATCACAAGCGGACAAGTGGTATCCTACTAGCCGGAGCTTGTAAGTCTGTTGGCAAAAATGTGATTACCCACCAGAAACCATTGTTTCAACTGTCCTCAGCAGCATACATTAAGTAGTATATGTTAAGTTAAAATTTAGAGAGATGGGGGCGGATTCTAAGTTAAAAAGTAAAGGAGTCAAATCATAAGGAATTGACCAGAAACACACAGACTAGATACCTTTAAAAAAACTCCAACCCTGGTCACAACAGCCTGGGATGGTTAAATCTCTACAGCAACCTTGCAACTCTTCCTCTCCCTCTTTCTCACCAGCAATTAACATCAACGAGTAGACTTCAAAAAGTGTTCAGCCCCCAGAAAAGGTGTCCTTCCTGTGCCCATCACAAAAGTGGCCATGGTGGACAGTGAATGAGGAATGACCTCCCGGGGCTGGGCACAGTGGCTCACGCCTGTAATCTCAGCACTTTGGGAGGCCAAGGTGGGAGGATCACCTGAGGTCAAGAGATTGAGACCAGCCTGGCCAACATGGTGAAACCCCGTCTCTACTAAAAATACAAAATTAGCCAGGCGTGGTAGCGGGTGCCTGTAGTCCCAGCTACTTGGGAGGCTACTTGGGAGGCTGAGGCAGGAGAATCACTTGAACCCAGGAGGCGGAGGTTACAGTGAGCCGAGATTGCACTACTGCACTCCAGCCTGGCGACAGAGTGAGACCTCCCAGTAAGAGGCAAGGGCCATGGAAGGCCATAAACAAGGAGTTCCTTCCACCAGAGCAAGGGGTGGCCAGAGTGAGGACCCTTGCTATTCTTGGCCAGCAGGATTTGGTCATAGCTATGGACAGTGACCATGGTATTTTCCATCTCTCCTTTTATAAATGGATTTTTGTTGTTGTTGTTTGGAGGAGTTTTGTTCTTGTTGCCCAGGCTGGAATGCAGTGGTGCAATCTCAGCTCACTGCAACCTCCACTTCCCAGATTCAAGTGACTCTTTGCCTCAGCCTCCCAAGTAGCTGGCATTACAGGCGCCCACCACCACACCTGGCTAGTTTTGTATTTTTAGTAGAGACAGGGTTTCACCTTGTTGGCCAGGCTGGTCTCAAACTCCTGACCTCAGGTGATCCACTCGCCTCGGCCTCCCAAAGTGCTGGTACTACAGGCGTTGAGCCACTGCGCCCAGCCCGGAAGTTTTTATTGTAGTTATTTTATACCTTTTCCAGTATTGTATCTTGGGGATACCAAAGACTGCTCACAGGGAGCCCTATCTAGCGCTGATGGAGAAGACCACATAACACCCAGAGGTCTGGGGCTCTAGTCTGGAAATGCCACCTGGATGAGGCTTGGGTGCCACCTCCCTTGGCTTATGCCTTGAATGGAAAGAAGGGTATGTCTCAGTAACCAAAGAAGGGGACTGTGGCAGAGAATGCTAGCTCCCTACAGAGTGTCCTGCTGGCTTTTTCCTTATTAACAGAAACCTACCTGTGTTTGAGGAGCAAGTGCCCAGCCAGAAAGCAGTTTCAGAAAGGAGTGGACATAAGATACAGTCCTGGCCCATGAAGTTGTTGGGAGAGGCATCCAGGCAGGCTCCTTTTATATGGGGTCTCTTTTCCCTTTTTCTTGCTTAGAATGCATATGCGATGGCTGGAGCTTTAGCAATCATCTTGTGACCTTGAGCAGCCATACCAGCCCCAGATATTTCACCTCCAGACTTCTTATTACATGAGAGAAAAACAGGCACCTATCTTGTCTAAGCCCTGTTAATTAGATATTCTGTTATAGCTGGATAAAATCCTTAGTGAATATATTGCTTTCATTCACCTTTCACCCTCAGATTCAAGGCCCTGAACATAATCCTGAGTCCTTCAACTTCAGCCCTGCTACTTTCCCAATGTGCAGTTATGACTGAGTTCCTACCTCGATTTGAGGGTTGCCAAAAAATACAGAGCATGTGTCTGCCCCTTAAAAAAGTGAAAGCGGCCGGGTGCAGTGGCTCAAGCCTGTAATCCCAGCACTTTGGGAGGCCGAGACGGGCGGATCACGAGGTCAGGAGATCGAGACCATCCTGGCTAACATGGTGAAACCCCGTCTCTACTAAAAAATACAAAAAAAACTAGCCAGGCGAGGTGGCGGGCGCCTCTAGTCCCAGCTACTCGGGAGGCTGAGGCGGGAGAATGGCGTGAACCCAGGAGGTGGAGCTTGCAGTGAGCCGAGATCCAGTCACTCCACTCCAGCCTGGGCGACAGAGCGAGACTCTGTCTAAAAAAAAAAAAAAGAAAAAAGTGAAAGCATAGGCCAGGTGTGGTGGCTCACGCCTGTAATCCCAGCACTTCGGGAGGTTGAGGCGGGCAGATCATGAGGTCAGGAGATCAAGACCATCCTGGCTAACATGGTGAAACCCCGTCTCTACTAAAAATACAGAAAATTAGCCGGGCGTGGTGGTGGGCGCCTGTAGTCCTAGCTACTCAGGAGGCTGAGGCAGAAGAATGGCATGAACCCAGGAGACGGAGCTTGCAGTGAGCCGAGATCAGGCCACTGCATTCCAGCCTGGGCGACAGAGTGAGACTCTGTCTCAAAAAAAAAAAAAAAGATGAAAGCACACATAAACTCAACCAGTGATACATTAGCATTATTGTGCAGTCCCAGGTGTTTCACACAAACATACAACTGATTGAGAAACACTGCAAATACAAACAACTGGGACTCCCTTAAGTCAGCTTATGCTTCGGGAGAGCTAATTTTTTAATTTAATTTAATTAATTAATTAATTTATTTATTTATTTTAATCAGCTCATTGCAACCTCTGCCTCCTGGGTTCAATAAATTCTCCTGCCTCAGCCTCCTGAGTAGCTGGGATTACAGGCACCCACCACCATGCCCAGCTAATTTCTGTATTTTTAGTAGAGACAGGGTTTCACCATGTTGGCCAGGCTGGTCTCAAACTCCTGACCTCAGGTGATCCACCGGCCTCGGCCTCCCAAAGTGCTGGGATTATACGCGTGAGCCATGGCACCCAGCCTGGGAGAGCTAATTTTTATCTGCCTACATGGCTGACTCCATACTAGATGAAGGGCTATGCATATGAGGCAGAGAATTTGATCTAGCCTTTTATGGAACAAGGGTTGATTCTGCCAGGCACTGTGCTAGGTTAGAAAAGAAAAGATGAACAGCTTGTAGAGGCTGCGATCCACTGAAGAAAGAGACCGTAAAATAAACAGCAACAATAAAATGTGCAGAGACCCAAGGAAGGTGCACTTGGAGGCATAGGATGGATTCTGAGAAATGAGGCTTTCCAAGGTCAATGCTGAGGTTTTAGGGGATGAGAGAGGTGTTCCCATATATTAATAAATTATAGAAGGTAAGAACCTAGAAGGAACCTCAGGGATTACCTCCTCCAGCCTTCAATTTTATAGATGAGAGAAATGAATCTCAAGGCAGGCCCAAGATCCTTCAATTTCTGGGTTTGATGACCCTTGAAGAATATGAAAAAGAAAAAAAAATGAATGAAATGAAAAAGAACAACCTGGCAGCTATTTTGAGACTCTATTACCTGAAGATATTATATGTCCTATGGACTATCTGTCCAAATAAAAATGGGAATGAGTAGAAATTGCAGGTAGACTCATGAATATTGAAGGCCAAAAAACCCTAATGAATACTAGAAGTTATTTCTGTTCCCTACCTACTTCTAAAATATATTTGCTGTGGCTTCAAATGTGAGCTCTGCAGTTTAAGATTGTTTACTCAGGATGTCAGGATTTGGCCAGTTCTGGGTTAATAATATTTCTAGAGTTCAGATATCTCAATTCTAAAAGAGCATACTAATTGAGGAAAGAGGGCATTTATGAGGCAATGTGTATATTTGTACAATGGCAGTTCAATGCTTTGAAACAGTTGCTATCTACTGAATAGGTAGTTGAGAACAGTCAGGGCTTCTGTGTTAGCAGCAAGACAGCCATGAGGTACTGTGACTGCCCATTATCTTCTGACCATGCTGCCCATGTGGTATGGATCGGGCAGCCATGATACTACCAACCTGCTCGTCCACAACCCAGTAGATCACATCATCCACAACCCAGTAGATCACACCATCCACAACCCAGTAGATCACATCATCCACAACCCAGTAGATCACATCATCCACAACGCAGTAGATCACATCATCCACAACCCAGTAGATCACATCATCCACATATAGCATTATCACACGTTCTTTAATTACACCAGAGTGAGTTTTTTTTAAACAGGATAGTTATTTTACAAATCCTTTCATACCAAGTGTGCTGTTAGATGCTTCTGGTGTTTAGACTTTTGGGTACATAATCTATTTACTGTATTTAAATTCTTAGCATGTAACTACTCAGGATCTGACCTCATCATTAATTAACAATGATTCAAATATTTATAAGAGCCAGTAATACACTCTGCCACTAGCTAGCTGTAAGGCCCCAGGCAAGTCATGTAAAATCTTTCAGCCTCAGTTTTCTTACCTGCCAAATGAGGTGGTTTTACTAAGTTGCTTTCCAGCTCTGGCATTCCCGCTACACCTCCCCCAACCTTGCAGCTAAGTTAGCAAGGCAGGGATGAAGTAGCTGGTCACATTAGGAAGCATATACACAACCACGAAAGTTTTGAACTGCAGAGGAGATAGGCCAAATTGCTTTATCAGACTTTGAGTATCTGCCAAGACAAAGGAGGAGGGAAGCCCCAGGGGTGGTTTTACATTTATGTGCTTATAACCCTATCCCAGCTTTTCCAGAAGACAAGAAGAAATATATCCTACTGAATAAAAGCTCTTTGGAACAGCAATAGAACCAAGGTTTCAAGAAGTGGGGAAGAACTTGCCTGGGGCGTGGGGTACAATAGGAAATCTGGGGTTTCCACTGAGGCCCCACAGCCTCTTCAATTTGGCAAGAGCCTAAACTGTGTGGAGACTGACCTCCACCTTCTCCCTTCCCTGGACTGCTCGCCTGCTTGCTTGCAGGAGCTAGGGCTGGAGTGCCTGATGCAGTGAGTGAATTCTCAGAGGAAACCAAAAGATCACAGAGCACAAAGGTTCAACCTTGTGTCCTCTGAGAAGCTCCCCCATTTCCCAGGCCTTGCTGTGGGAAAGGTCTCAGACAATGAGAAGGAAAGTTAAAGTCCATGGGAGTGAGAGAAACAAGAATCCTCAGCTGACCTCTTTCAGTCAGGAACTCAGAATTCAGAAGGAAAGATTTCAGAGGAGGTAGGAGAATATACTAACCCTGAGTCCCTCCATGACCCCTTTGCTACTCATGTGCCATCATGGCCCTTAATAGGGTGGGAGAGGGCCGGGCGCGGTGGCTCAAGCCTGTAATCCCAGCACTTTGGGAGGCCGAGACGGGCGGATCACGAGGTCAGGAGATCGAGACCATCCTGGCTAACACAGTGAAACCCCGTCTCTACTAAAAATACAAAAACTAGCCGGGCGAGGTGGCGGGCGCCTGTAGTCCCAGCTACTCGGGAGGCTGAGGCAGGAGAATGGCGTAAACCCGGGAGGCGGAGCTTGCAGTGAGCTGAGATCCAGCCACTGCACTCCAGTCCGGGCGACAGAGCGAGACTCCGCTTCAAAAAAAATAGGGTGGGAGAGAAGTGATGTGGAGACACTATAAGAAGACTTGAGATAGCATAAATGGAGAGGAACTAGGCTGAAAACCATCGAACCTTGGGGTGAGGACTGGGGAAATGATGAGTTTGGATCCACTGTCGCTCTAGATCCTGCTGTGGTAGGGGCATGGGCACAGTTAAAAGACAGGGCTGGGCTGGGCGCAGTAGCTCATGCCTGTAATCCTAGCACTTTGGGAGGCTGAGGCAGGAGGACTGCTTGAGCCCAGGAATTCAAGAGCAGCCGGGGCTACATGGCAAGACCCTGTGTCTACAAAAGATTGAAAAATTAGCTGGGTCTGGTGGTGCACACTTGTGGTTCCAGCTACACGGGAGGCTGACATGGGAGGTCTCTTGAGCCCAGTAGTTCAACGCTGCAGTGAGCTATGCTCATACCACCACACTCCAGCCTGACTGACAGAGTGAGACCCTGTCTCAATACATTATTTATATATATATTATATATGGCTGGGAAAGGTCACTGCCAGGGAGGTGCCACAAGGTGACCCTGATCTTGGTGAACTTCCCACTATCCATGTCTTCAGGTTCTAAGGCTTGGAAATATGAATTCTGTCAGTACATTGCAAGGGCATCTATTTCTCATGTGTAAACATACAGTTATCAGCAAGAAAGCTCATTCATTCATTTTCAGTTGGAAAGACAATTACTAAAGTGGGCAGGATGTTTGCATCCACATAATCAATGCATGCTTACCCTGAAGGCAGTATGCAGCAAAGGCAAACTTGGAATAAGGAGACCCAGGTGAGCACAGGAAGGGCTCTAGCTCAGGTAGCTTCAGGCACTCCCTCTCCTACACTGTAGTTGAGGCTTTGCAAAGGAAATTGTCTACTTAGCCAAGACTCCCCACTACTAGAAAACATTAGAAAAGTCATCACTAACTTTTTCTTTTTTTGAGGCGGCATCTCACTCTGTCTCCCAGGCTGGAGTGCAGTGGTGCGATCTCGGCTCACTGCAACCTCCACCTCCCGGGTTCAAGCGATTCTTCTGCCTCAGCCTCCCGAGTAGCTGGGATTACAGGTGTGTGCCACCACGCCCGGCTAATTTTTGTATTTTTAATAGAGACAGGTTTTCACCATATTGGCCAGGCTGGTCTTGAACTCCTGACCTTGCGATCCACATGCCTTGGTCTCCCAAAGTGTTGGGATTACAGGCGTGAGCCACTGTGCCCAGCCTCAGGCATCACTAACTTCTTACTCTTAGAGTTTTTGTCCCTATTTTGCACTGACCACCCTGCTTCTATTCACACCCACTTTCTCCAAATTGCACGTTATGATATCAATAAGTAACGATTTCTCTTCTCTGAATTACAAGCACAATCCCATTTCAGTCCGTCCTCCGCAAGATCACTGTGATTTGACGTTTGTTTTCTACATGCTTTCAAAGACAATGTCTTACCTTGGAAACTTGGAGACTGGCTATCCAACCCTGTATGTTGTATTTACTAGTTGAATTCTCAAAATAAAAACTTGACTTCCTTATGTCTAAGTTCGGGGCTGTGCAGAAGGGATCTCACTACTGCCCCAGGTCCTGAGGACACCTCCGGATTTAGTGTAACTACAGGAGCTAGCAAAATGGCCACCTGGGGCACTTGCAGGCAGCTTTGATGTGCTCAGAATGCTGTCTGTGAATGCCTGCAGGAGGTGAGGATGGGAGGGACAGAACTAAAGTCACAAGCAAAGCAGGGAATTCATGTTCTTTTTTCCACTCTTGACCCAGAGCCCTACTAATAAGGAGCCTTATGCTCTGAATTTCCAGACAGCTCCTGCATTTCCCAGAGCCCTGTGGCCCTGTGGCAGCGTCCCAGTGCCACAGATGGGGGAACAGATTGAGACAGGACCGGAGACTCAGTGACAGTCAGAGCACTATGTGTCCATGATGTCACTCGGCAAAAACTCCCTGCAGATTGGAAGGCAGGTTCTCATCCATTAAGCAAAGCATTTCTCCAGGAAATTAGAAGGAAAAAAAAAAAAAACCTTCTCTGTTTTAGAGACAACATAGGCACAAGGGCACATCTCTACAGGGAAATGTAGGTGGTTGGGTACATTTAGGAAAGGAGTCTAATGTTTCCATTGCTGAGGCCTCAGAGGGAGGTGCTATGGGAAACAGACACTCTCAGGCACACTGCCGATCTGGGGAATTACCAAGATTAGCAAAATGGCCATTACCTGCCACCCACCAGGTTCCACTGAAGCATTTCCAACATACTTTAAGCACCCTGGTTGGACGACTCCAAGTTCAGTATCAATCCCTTTGTGATGCAGAGCACGTAGACTGTGCCAAGTCAGACGCTGAAGAAACTATGTGAAAATAACTGAAGACTTGTTCTCAACTTGAAATCTCAAGTCTTCTTGCCTGAGGTGATTAAAAACTTGGCCTCCTTCCCCGACGCGGATGCTCTAGCCCCCTGCCTGGCAGGCCCAGGTGCTCTCCTGCCCAGTCCTGTCCTCATCCTTCCTTCCCGTGTTCTCCAAGGCTCTCTCCATGACACCTTCCACCCAAGTCCTTTCCCACGAGTCTCAAGACCAGAAGAAAAAAAAAGGAAAGAAAGATGTGTGCCTGCTTCTGGTGTTCCTAAGTTCCACAAGATAAACACTGGTTAAACCAGTGAGGAAGCACTCCTCAGGCAAGAATCATTCATTCTTCCAGCAAGTATTTATTGAGTGCAATAAATCAAGCAACCTTTCTAAATAAAGTTTCAAGCAACTTTAAATAAAAGTCCTCACCTTTGGGAACTTAAAATCTAAAGTGGTGGCCAGGTATGGTGGCTCACACCTGTAATCCCAGCACTTTGGGGTGCTGAGGCGGGCAGATCACTTGAGGTCAGTAGTTCGAGAGCAGCCTGGCCTTGAAAATTACCCGGGTGTGGTGGCGGGCGCCTGTAATCCTAGCTACTCAGGAGGCTGAGGCAGGAGGGTCACTTGAACCTGGGAGGCAGAGATAGTGGTGAGCCGAGATCGTGCCACTTCACTCCAGCCTGGGTGATAGAGCAAGATTCTATCTCAAAAAAAAAAAAAAAAAAAAATCTAAAGTGGTCTTTCCAAGCCAGGTTGAACCTCAGAATCATCTGGGCTCCCTAAAGATAGGCCAGATCCAATCCTTAGGGATTCTGATTCCCAAAACCTGAGGGTGGTGGTGGCGAGCAGATACCTGCACTTGTAATGAGTGTTTTGGGTAACTGGTATAACAGGGCCCTGGAAACTATTGATCAATTAGAACAAGAGGTGCCGACTCCTGCATGACTGAGATTGGGACCACAGGAAGAAAGTCAATTTTAACATCCTAATGTCTCCGGAGACTCCTCATTTCCCACCCGTGTAGGGTTGTAAGATTCAGCAAATAAGAATGTTTAGCTTCCAGTTAAAAATGAATTTCTGAAAACAACAAATAATGTTTTAATATAAGTATGCTCCAAATATTGTGGTATATCTTAATGTAGGCATGTCCCATGTAATAGTGGGACATATTTATACTAAAATATTATTCATTGTTTGTCTGAAATTCAAATTTAACTGAGTGTCTGGTATTTTATGTGGCAACCCTACTCCCACCCCCTCCCAAAATGAAGCTCTCAGAGTCTGTGACCTGCGTGCCTGTCTGCCTTTGTGACATATGGAATCCCGGCCAGCACCTCCGCCCTGCCTCGACAGGCCTTTCACTTCTTCCTGGATGCAGATATCACCCATGGGCCAGGGTCCCCCCACTGTGCAGGCGGAGAGTGAATGAGTCAGCCCCAGGATCACAGGTCAGCCCCTGACTCTGAGGAACTTCTCTCTCTTCCTGGCTTCCTGTTATGTCAGGCTCTGGTCTCAAATGCCCAAATCTGTTCCTCACAGCCCAGCTGCCTTCCCTAAATGCCTCTATTTGCCCAAACCCTGTAAATACTAGTCCCCTCTGGCCAACTGACCTCCTGAAATAGGCACTGACAAAATGAGACGTCTATCTCACATTATACAACTGTGTCATAGGGATGAAAGATCAGGAACAGACAAAGAAGATCAGAAATAGAAAAATGTTTGAAGTAATCACAAGAAGTAATCCACTAGTGATTTTCAAACCATGATCCTAGGACTACGTAGAGCATTTCATAGGTTTTCAAACACAGCTGCGCTGATTCTATTAGTTTCATTTGCTTATGCTTCTGGGTAAGATTTTATTTGAATGAATTTAAGCAGCTAACACACTGAAGTATAGAGTTGGCCACTAATTCTAAGAGATGCTCACATTGGGCTGTGGAGAACACTGTGCACTGTCTACCCAGGACCTCCTCCCTTTTAACCCCCAACAGAAGCCTGGGTTTTTGTTTGTTGTTGTTGTTGTTGTTGTTGTTGTTTGAGACGAAGTCTGGCTCTGTCACCCAGGCTGGAGTGCAGTGGCACAATCTCAGCTCACTGCAACCTCCACCTCCTGGGTCCAAGCGATTCTCCTGCCTCAGCCTCATGAGTAACTGGGATTACAGAAGTGCGCCACCACACCTGGCTAATTTTTTTGTATTTTTAGTAGAGATGGGGTTTTACCACATTGGTCAGGCTGGCCTTGAACTCCTGACCTTAAGTGATCTGCCTGCCTCAGTCTCCCAAAGTGCTGGGATTAGAGGCGTGAGCCACCTCGCCCAGCCTGAATCCTGGTTTTTGTGCAAGGATTCAACCATCATCCTCCACACATCAGAGGCCTCAGCTTTAAAGAAGGGCCTAATTGATCAGTGGTATAAGGACATCCTTCCTTTGCAGCAGTGGTTTCAGGAACGAGCAGGTGACCCAACACTGGGCAATGAGACATGAGGTGACGGCTTCTGGGATCTTCTGGAGAACGTTGCCTTGCTCCTAAGACAAAGTGCTGAGATATGATAGTCTGTCTTCTTCCTCTGGATGTCATCAGCTCTCAGTGACACGCCTGGAACTGCTGCTGCTACCCTGCTCCAGCCTAAATGAAGCTCAATCCTGGGGATCACAGAGTGAGAGATAAAATGAGATCGGGACCCTGAGGACGCTACGGAAACACTGAATATCCTTCCTACTGAAGCCGGTTTGGGGTGGATTTTTATAACTAGCCTCTCGAAAACATCCTGTTATATGTGTGCTTCTGTGCTTGGAGCTGCATATTAAAAGGAAATGTCTAAGACAGAAATGCAAATTTAAACTTCTGAGATTCGCAGCAATAAAAGTGGATCTACCTGTCTTTATTTCTATCCCAGAGGGCAGAAATGTGCTCATCTTTATTTCTCTATAGACACTGGTTTTTGCTTTACTTTGACTTTGAATAAAAATAGCTCTACTACAATGTTTGTTGATGAAACATCAAAAATAAACTTACTCCTTCTGGCAAAACTTCCATATTTAAACAGCCTCAGAACCACAAGAAAAAGCACAAGGTGTTTGAACTGCCTTGTGAACTTTTCTTTGGAACACAGGCAAAGGCAGAGGCTGAAGCCCCCCCCCACCAGTATCCTTAAGGCGCAGAATCCCACAGCCCATGGAGAGACTCCTGTGCCGACTTCCCCCCACCCCAACCTCACTCTCACATGCTTGACTTTTCCTGCCACATTTCCCTCCAGTGACTATTGAGCTGGTCCCCAGGCTCCAAGGGCAGAACTCCCACTCTGCAAACTTTCTACCAATGCTGCTTCTCCCATTTCATGTAGTTCCATAGACCTATAAATCAACTCTTCAGAAGATGGCTGGAGGCTTAACTCTGGACTATTGACTCTGGAAAAGTGTGCTTGCTTCTCAGGGCTTCTAAGAGGTTCAGTAAAGCCACGGGAAACTGGCGACATCTTCCATCCTCTAGCAAAGACATAACTAAAGTAGTGAATGGCTCCAGTCCAGGAGTGCTTATTCCAGAACAGCAAGACAGAAACACAGCCAAAGTGGTCAAGAAAATATAATACAGATTAATCATGGACACTAATAAAAATCAACATGTGACACTGTCAAGGAGATGAGAACAGACATACCAAATTGAGGCCAATGCATTCCCTAAATATTTACTGAGTGCCCACTACCCCGTGCCAGGCATTACCACAAATTGCTAAAAATACAAACTGAACAAGTTCTGTTTTTGGCTTCAAGAGATTCCCAGTTTTCCTAGGGACAGCTACATAAATAACATTAAAGGATGGCAGAATTCACAGGGTGTAACTGGAGGTGATAGGAGTCGTTTACACAAGCCCAGTCCTATGGAATCCTGAGGGTAAACATGTGGGTGGTATGTTGACGCAACAGGCAAGAAGAGCTGGCGTGGAGGGTGTGCGCAGTGGTGGGGCCAGGAGTTAGTGTAAGGTGTAGTTTGGGGCAGAGTGCACGTGGATTTTGACCTTTGTCACATAGGTAATTGGTTTTGGTTGTTGGTGGTTTAATTTTTTTTAAGCAAGAGAGAGATATAACCAGATTTGTGACTTCATTTTAGAAAAGTATGTATATGAGAAAATGTTTGCCATAATATGTGAGGAGAAAGTGGGTTACAAAGTAGTTTTGATTGTTTTCATTTTTAAAAACGAAATTGATATGCAATGTCTTTGAAAGATATTCACTAAAATGACTGTTTCCATCTCAGGAAAGGAGGTCTATGAGTGGTTTTTCACCTTTAAATATCTAGATCTTCTAAATGCTTATGAACATATATTACTTTACTGATTTAAAAGTACAATGTAGCTAGGTGCGGTGGCTCACATCTATAATCCTAGCACTTTGGGAGGCCAAGGCAGGCAGATCTCCTGAGGCCAGGGGTTCAAGACCAGCCTGGCCAACATGGTGAAACCCTGTCTCTACCAAAAATACAAACAAACAAACAAAAAATTAACCAGGCAGGGTGGCATGCACCTGCAGTCCCAGCTACTGGGGAGGCTGAGGCAAGATAATAGCTTGAACCTAGAAGGTGGAGGTTGCAGTGGGCTGAGACTACACTACTGCACTCCAGCCTGGGCGAGACTCCGTCTCAAAAATAAATAAAATAAAATAAAATATAAATAATAAGGCCAGGCATGGTGGTTCACGCCTGTAATCTCAGCATTTTGGCAGGACGAAGCAGGCAGATCACGAGATCAGGAGTTCGAGACCAGCCTGGCCAACATAGTGAAACCCCGTCTCTACTAAAAATAAATAAATAAATAAAATAAAAACACAATGTGTGGGGAGTGGGGTAGGGATGCACTGGGATGTCTGTGCACTGAGTGAGACCACACAGCAGGGAGGCAGTTGGAGGACTGTTCCTCATAGCTCAGATGGGAACCAGTGACTGCCTGGATAGGGGAGTGGCAATGGGATGCTGGGGGAAGGGGCTGGCATCTTGGACAATTTCAGAGGCACAGTTGACTAGTCTTGGTGACCATTTGGAATGAGGTTAGTGGGGAAGGGGATAGAGAAGAGGAGGAGTCCACGATGACCTAGAGGACTGGAGAGACCTAGGGGCTCCGCCAATAAAGGCCCTTCATTCACACGGGCCTTGTCCTTTGCCTCTTACACGCCAGGAATCTGAGTTTGGCCCTCTTGTCAGGGCTCCAAACCAGACTTCTTGCCTTTCTCTGTTCCATTGGCTAGCTCCAGATCCAGTAGGAATGGCCAAGGCTTTCCTTCTTACTGTGACAGTGGACTGTCCCTCTCCCATGTCCACCTAACGCATGCTGGCCACACTCATGAAGCCTTAGTCCAAAACTCCCCATCTAAATCCACAGGGCCTGGGAGAGCCAGGTTTGTTACCAGAAGCTCACAAAGCTCAGCCTCTTTTAAAGTAATTAAAAGCCCAGTGTGGGAGACCTTTGGCACCAAGTTTTTCCACCTAGTAGGCTCTTGGCAGAGATCTAACAGTCCACCAGTGTTGGAAGGCCAATGCGTTACCCTGGAGCCAAGTGGGAGATGACTACACACACACACACACACACACACACACACACACACCCGCTCTGTGAGTGCAGCTCTCCACTCCCTCTTCCCCTTTCAATTTCCCAGAGCTCCCATTCAACAAGGAAAACATGGATCTGATTATGAGGTTTGACTTGGGCCAAACAGTTGCAGCCCTACTCTCATCAGACAGAATGGAGCAGGGGCCAATTTCCATCAGAAAAGCCAAGTGTAATGAGTGACAAGTATAGAACTGAGCTGACTGGGCCAAGGAGAAGGAGATGCAAAGGAGAAAATTGTCTCTATTACGTCAAATCCGTCCTCAGATAATGAACTGCCAAGCCGCCACATGCTTTCACAGCATCACATTAATCTTTTTTTTTAAAATTACGTCTGTATTACAGCCACCTAATAAAAAAGTGTGGGTCTACTTCCCACTCAGATAAGGATCTATGGAACATGAGAAACAGGCAAATTCTAACTATAGGACACTATTTACAATCAGCTCCAGATTCCCAAAGGAAAACAATTTTGACTCAAAAAAGTAATTTGAGAAAGACAACTTTCGAAAAGTTTAGGCATAAAGACGTTTGTACTATAGCATGAGGAAGAAAGGCAAATTAGAAAACAAAATGTAGTTGGCAGCATGCTGGAGTTGGCTCTAGCTGTTTCCCAAGAGCTGATTGTTAAAATTTCAGGAAGTTTGCAAGCTGGTTGACATCATGTTGATACTTTGAAACCAGCCATGGTGGGAGTGTTTACACCATGGAAATTGGCAAATGCTACAAATCAGGATGGCCCCTCCCTGTCAGCCATTTGTTAAACATTTAACAGCACACTAAGGAGTATGATCCCTTTCCATTTTTAAAGTTCTATTTATATACACATTGGTGTATGTGTAAAAAGTCAGGAAGTAAAATAGCTAAAACATTAAAACACTAACTGTTTTCATTCTGGGTGGTGAGACTAACAAGTAGTTTTTTGTTTTTTGCTTTTTTTTTTTTTTTTTTTTTTAGACAGTTTTGCTCTTGTTGCACAGGCTGGAGTGCAATGGTGATGTGATCTCAGCTCACTGCAACCTCCGTCTCCCAGGTTCAAGCAATTCTCCTACCTCAGCCTCCCAAGTAGCTGGAGTTACAGGCGTGTGCCACCACGCCCAGCTAAATTTTTTGTATTTTTAGTCAAGATGGGGTTTCACCGTGTTGGTCAGGCTGGTCTCGAACTCCTGACCTCACATGATCCGCCTGCCTCAGTCTTCCAAAGTGCTGTGATTACAGGTGTGAGCAACTGCACCCGGCCACTAACAAGTAGTTTTCATCTTCTTTGACTTGTTTTCTTTTTTCTACAGTGAACCTGTATTCTCTGCACAATAATCAACTTTTTGGCAAAGGGGGCAGTTTCTTTCCCTTCTGAGCTCTGATTCACACTTTTCCTCTTCTTCCTCTTCTTTAATATACTCCTGCCCTGGCCTCCCAGGTTTTCACCCTCTGTGTAGGGTGGTGGTCAAATCTGAACTACCCACCTATCCCCAGGTGAAGTGGAACTCCAGGAAATAAGAACAGGTGAGCAGATGCCAGGCTCCAGGAAGACGCAGCCCCAGCTCAGCCCACACCAGGCTTAGGGCTGGGGTGAGCTGGCTTCTGGACCTCTGTTCTGGGAATAAAGCTGTTATTGGTGATTTAACAAAGGAGGGGTGAACAGCTGGGGAGAACAGGAGTCTCTGCCAGGTCACCCTGGGACTCTGTGGCTGAAACACCATCCCTCTAAGATGCTGACATCAGCTTTCCCCAGCTGCATGCTAGCTATTCCTGATGTCTGTAGATCACTCTCAACACTCTTACATCTATGATCTCACTGTATCCTTGCCATAGTTGGGTGCTTTCCCAGTTTAACAAATATGTAAACACAGGCCCAGAGAGCCCAAGTGAGTTGTCCGAAGTCACACAGCCAGGAGCTGAGCTGGGACAATAATCCAGGTATGAATACTGAATTTCAGGGTTTTTTTTTTCCCACTAGACTTATCTCCCTCTCTCTCTCTCTCTTTCTAGGTAGATAAATCGATATATCTATATAAATATTTTTTGAGACAGTCTTGCTCCGTCACCTAGACTGCAGTGCTGTGGTGTGGCCTTGGTTCACTGCAACCTCTGCCTTCTGGGTTCAAGCGATTCTCCTGCCTCAGCCTCCCAAGTAGCTGGGACTACAGACGTGTACCACCATACTTGACTAATTTTTTTTGTATTTTTAGTAGAGACAGGGTTTTGCCATGTTGGCCAGGCTGCTCTCGGGCTCCTGACCTCAAGTGATCCGCTGGCCTTCGCCTCCCAAAGGGCTGGGATTACAGGCATGAGCCACCATGTCTGCCTTTCACGAGACTATACTGAATATATCATAAGACCCCAAATTTCCTGCTGAATAGTTAGAATGAAACTTGAGCTCCCATTGTCTCATGATTAAATAAGTCTAGGAGCTTTTCTGAGTAAAGGGAAGGGGCTACTAGCCCCAGTTTGACTTGGTTTTGGAACCAGTTTATGGTCTCTGCAGGAAAGTAAGTAAAATTTCATCGTGTTTTTTCCTACTTCTTACATGCTCCCTGTACCAGCAACTTTTTACTGTCGGGTGAATGTTGGTGTTACAGACACGTTGCTTCTCAATGGCTTTCACTTCCTAATCCCATAGAACTTCATGCTGCCTCCAAAGTCCCCTGTCTCACATGAACATGAGAAAGCCGGGACAAGAGGGGCTTCCTGACACTCCATGGAACCTTCTGAAGCACACAGTGAACAACACTTGTGTCCATACAATAGTCCAGCTTCAATCAATGGTCTCCTTGCTCCAGTTACTCAGTTGGCCTGCAGAAACTTCTGGTTGGTCTGTGATTGATGGAGAGGCCTGATTGTGTGCAGGTGTAATTCTTCTAAAAACAGGAGGTGCCCTCCAGGCAAAAATGTGTAGGAAACCATGAAAAAAAAGAGGCAGCACTGATTCCAAAGTCTTGTTGACCAAACTTTTAAGACAGAAATTTAAAGTTTATCCAATCTTGCATATTCTAATGTGCCTGGAAGGTCAAGGAATCACCTAGATCCGTAAGACAGGGGCCAAGTGGCTGGGGCTGAGGAACCAGTTAGAAATAAATGCTTGTTCCTTGGTGCCAAAAAGAACTAGCGCTCAGTCAAATAATTTTCTCAGCGAGGCAATTTTACTTCTATAGAAGGGTGCAACTCGCGGACGGGGCAATGGCGAGAGCACACCTGAACAAGGGAGGTGAAGGAATTCTTTTTTTTTTTTTTTTTTTTTTTGAGACGGAGTCTCGCTCTGCCACCCAGGCTGGAGTGCAGTGGCCGGATCTCAGCTCACTGCAAGCTCCACCTCCCGGGTTTACGCCATTCTCCTGCCTCAGCCTCCCGAGTAGCTGGGACCACAGGCGCCCGCCTCGTCGCCCGGCTAGTTTTTTTTTTTTTTGTATTTTTAAGTAGAGACAGGGTTTCACCGTATTAGACAGGATGGTCTCGATCTCCTGACCTCGTGATACGCCCGTCTCAGCCTCCCAAAGTGCTGGGATTACAGGCTTGAGCCACCGCGCCCGGCCGAGGTGAAGGAATTCTTATTTCTGATGCAGGTAGCCCCTACTGCTGTGTCATTCTCCTACTGGCTAGGGTTGGACCACACAGTCTAAGGTCATTCCAACTGGCTGTTTTAAAGAGAGCAAGGGTATGAGCTAGAGTGGTGGGGTGAGCAGTGTGGCAGGAAAGACGGTTATAGAACAGGTAACTAAAGGTGACTTAGGTCAGAGCAAGTGACCAGGATGAGTTAGGACAGAGCAGGTGACCTGGGGAACAGATGTGAACTACTGATTAAAACTGGTGGCAAAGGTTGTTTACTGAAGCTACGAGGAGTTAAACTTTAAAATGGAGGACAAAGAACTGAACATTCTGACATACCGGTTCTTTGAAGAGAAATTTAGAAGTCACTATATCCATCATGCCCAATCCCGTTCCTCCCCCCAGCCTTACGCCAACCAGATGGGGCATCACCACCTCCATTGATTTACACATTGGGATTCCGTATCAAAATCTTAGTTTAAGAAAGGGTTCCAGTGCCTAAAAAGTAGTATATTTGAAAATCGCTCATCTAATTATCTCATTTAATAGGTTAAAGAAATTGAGGCCTAAGAAGGGAAAAGTCACCCAGGCAGTGAGTGAAGGAGCCAGACCTGCCCACTACACCCAGTCACTCCTGCATCACCTGTCCTTTAACTTGCCAGGCAGTTGACCTTGGCCTCATGCAATCTTCCTGTCTTTCTGGTCTACCACACTGTTCTTGTTCTTGCTGATGAGGAGGTGATTGTTTTCAGTTTGGGTCTGGGCTCCGGTACCTACACTGGCCTCCTTTTTGACTTAGACCTCCTGTTCCTGGACCCTGGCCAATCCAACGGCAGACCTGCCAGACCTCATTTTAACTCCATCTCCTCTGTCTCCCCCAACCACACAAATCTACACAATACACACACAATGCAAATCTACATAGATTTTGGTGGCCTTGAGAACTTCCAAAACACCCCCATCAGCCCAGGATGTAATAGACTTTAATAAACCCAGTGCCCCATGCATAGCAGGCACTGACTCAGTGTTATTAATGGTGCTGATGATAAGCTTAGGGATGACAGGTAGCTATGCACAAGATAAATACCAAAATATACTGCAACATCCACACAGACTGAGATCTCCCCTAGCTCTGAATAGTTACATGAATATTAAAAGAGTCACAGACAGTCCCTGTATCACTCTCGATTTAGTGTTTTGTAAAACACAAAGTAGCAGAACTGTATCTGTTGTCATAGAGGTTCCCAATTTATAAACAGCAAATACATTAGACTCCCAGGGCAGTTTCATTAAATCCTGCTTATTTGCACATCCAAAGGATTTTCCCTTCGTAAATTGATCACGGCAGTGTTTCCATAAACAGCAAGCTTCCCTAATGATTCGACCATACATGCTTCTTTAGCAAAAAAAAAAACACACATTTTCAAGACCACAACTCCTGCAAAACCTGAGGGGCACTTAAATGAAAAATAGAAGGGGAAAAAAAGAGTGAAAAGACAGAAGATAAGACCTAGAGTTGAGGCCATTCATGGCATCCTGATTTTTTTTTCTAAATTTGAGGCTCTAAGTGAGCTGGAGGCACAACAGAGAAAGTGCCCTGGTTTGGTGCTTTGCACATAAAGCATCCCTCTGAACCTAAGTGTGTAGAGTTCTCCCAGCCACTGGGTTCCATTTATATCAGGCCATTCTGGGGTGGCCACAGCTTGCTAGTAGCATCTCCTTCCAGGAATCTAGCCTGGACCAAGAAATCTCACAACCCTAAAGGCCAATGGAATTAGAACATATTCTGGGTCCCCAGAGTATTATAGTTCTGTTAATAATTCCTGACCCTACTGACAGCCAATGGCAGCCAGTGAACTGGAAACTGGGGGTGACTCAGGGTCACCTCAGATGGCAGCTACTCAGGATGAATTCTGCAAACCCAGACAAGCCCTCCAGATACTCTCTTCCAATCCAAAAGCCTGCCATTCAGCTGCAAATGAAATTCTCTCTGAAGCACATACGGGGAATCCTATTCAATTGGTTCCATCAGTTCCCGTTGTCTGGCAGTATCTCCAGGCCCAGCTCTGGGAGATTTTCTTTAAACCTGTGGGAGACCTGAGCGTGCGAGGGTGGTGTCAGACCTCAAGCCTCTGACACCATCGGTTTGGCTTAAGAAGCTGTGATAGAACTAAATTATCTGACATTTTCTTTTTCATCCTCTTTTATTTTTCCTCCACAAACAGAACAAGCTCCAAATGTGACCTACTTTCCCTTTCTTTGTGATTATGCAGAACTCATAAAGCTTTTTCTTCAGCCTGACTAATATTTCCAGTGACATGCTTTTCATCTTTCGGAAAAGAAGAGTCTGCCTCAGGCTGCCCGAGAATCTAACTCTTGGTGAGACGATCTACGAGGACAGATGAGTTACAAAGACTTCACTTGAGGACTCATAAGACACTTGACCTCGTACAAGAAAAACAAAACAAAACAAAACAATAACAAAATCCAGATTCTGCCTCTTGAAAGTAATTAGCATTTAGTCTGAAAGTTTTCATCAACAAGAACACCATTAAGATGGTGCTGATGAGCTAAATGACTCCGAAGTTCCTCACCACAACCCAAGTCCTGTAACTCCAGACTCTGTGGCCTCGGCCTGGAATCCTGCCACCCTCCAAAAGCCACTCAGGCACTTCCAAATTCTGCATTTTGCATTAAAAATTAATTGACTTCTTCCAACTCTTCAGTGACTCAGAACACAACAGCGTTTCAAAGTATCAGGAGAAATGATTTAAAAATAAAAGCCAAGCACCTAGCTTAGGAGGAAACCTGGCTCTATTAGTCAAAATTAAGCTGGTATTGACTTTCCTCCACTGTTTTTACCTTGGAGGCTGTGCATTTTTTAAACGTCTGATCTGCTGTCCTTTTCCTGACATTGAAATTCCAAATTACAATTCGTAATCGGGAAACATTTGGTGGGTGACTTTGGAAATGTCCCTGCTGGCCAGAAATTCTGGCACTAGGATTTTTGAGCCAAAGCTTCTCTTTTATCCTCAGTGAGGTGAAACAGGTCCTGCTAAATGTTTTTTTGTTTTGTTTTGTTTTTTAAGACGGAGTCTCGCTCTGTCGCCCAGGCTGGAGTGCAGTGGCCGGATCTCAGTTCACTGCAAGCTCCGCCTCCCAGGTTTACGCCATTCTCCTGCCTCAGCCTCCCGAGTAGCTGGGACTACAGGCGCCCGCCACCTCGCCCGGCTAGTTTTTTGTATCTTTTTAGTAGAGACGGGGTTTCACCGTGTTAGCCAGGATGGTCTGGATCTCCTGACCTCGTGATCCACCCGTCTCGGCCTCCCAAAGTGCTAGGTTTACAGGCTTGAGCTACCGCGCCCGGCCCTGCTAAATGTTTACCAGACAAATTGTTCAAAACAAAAACAGACTTGCAGCCTTGGGATCCAACTGCATTTGCGTCGATCCAGGTTTGTTCAGCTTCAGGCCACCTTCGGGCTGTCTGGTCAGTACGGACCTACACACAAGCTGCACGGTTGGAGGGGTCTGGAAAAATCACTGTATCCCAATGGGGCTCTCTGGCTGCATCTGCCCTCAGCACTGCAGGGATGTGGATCTCCAGCGTCCGGAGCATCCTCTCCCCTGCTAACTGAATTCCATCCCCACTGCTGTTAAGTAGTTCAGTTCATTCACTCATTCATTCTGGAAGAATTTACTGACACCTGGGGGCAGCATAGGCAACATGATGGTGTTGGAAGCAGACATTGTCCCCACCTTCAGTGAATTTGTGAGGCTGGTGAGAAAGACAAGGACCCCCAGTATTACCATAGAGAAGTTGGAGCACTATTGGTTCTCAGCCTCTGCCTCTCCCTCTTCCTACCTATGATCCCCTTAGCCCTCCACTGCTGTCCCTGCTCCAGTGCCACCAGAAATCTCTGGTGCATCATGACATGAGGCAGGGATGACTGAAGAGCTGCTCAGTGTCATACCCTTCGACTAGGCATCAGTTCCCCTCATCACTGCTTAAGTCCTGATCTTGTGTCTCAGATTTTTTTTTTTTTTTTGAGACAGAGTCTTGCTCTGTTGCCCAGGCTGGAGTGCAGTGGCACAATCGTGGCTCACTGCAACCTCCGCCTTCTGGGTTCAAGCGATTCTCTTGCCTCAGCCTCCCAAGTAGCTGGGACTACAGGCACGTGCCACCATGCCCAGCTAATTTTTTGTGTTTTTAGTAGAGATGGGGTTTCACTATGTTGGCGAGGCTGGTCTCAAACTCCTGACCTTGTGATCTGCCCACCTCAGGCTCCCAAAGTGCTGGAATTACAGACATGAGCCACTGAGCCTGGCCTTGTGTCTCAGTTCTAATTCCCGAAGCCTCATCTATCTCTAGTTCCCATCGCAGCATCCAGAGTATCGCCCTGTCCTTTGGGCTGATGGCTGGAGTGTGTTGTCAGCTGCCTGCTCGCCTGCCTTTCATGGAGTTCCCAGCCTTTAGAGACTTTGGTGCCAACTGTTTGCCTGAACCACAGTGTGCTGTTGCTACACCCCTTTGACATGAGACTTTGCCTACCCCACCCTCACTGGAGAGACCTAACTCCAGGTCCCAGTTCTGTGCAGTTGGAGCCTCTCATCCTCTTGCCATTGGCTGGGCCAAGCCTCTAGATGTGGTGACAATCCTGGAAGGAAGAGCTGACCTCACAGGTGAAAAGCCTGGCTGGTAAAAAAGACACTGTTCCAAAGGAATGATCTGGTTGTTCCCAATTTATCACTTTGCTTTCAAGTATGTTACCAAAAAATATTTGGCAAGGAATAGGC
This sequence comes from Trachypithecus francoisi, assembly GCF_009764315.1. Classification (NCBI taxonomy): domain Eukaryota; kingdom Metazoa; phylum Chordata; class Mammalia; order Primates; family Cercopithecidae; genus Trachypithecus; species Trachypithecus francoisi. Next base: position 65,933,868 of record NW_022681465.1, on the reverse strand, counting down.
CAATTCAAAATTGGACAAAGTGAACATGACTAAATAGCTTTTGGCAGAAGAGGCCTGAATAAATCCTTTCAAGAAGTATGGATCAAGGAGAGACTAGGGACAGGCCAGGAATCTTGTTCTCAGGCTCAAAGGAGGCTATGCATGGAAACTGAGGGGCCTGGGCAATTGCTTCAAGTCTCCAGGCCCCAGTGTCCTCATCAGTATTGCAGAGATCGCCATCTGAAAACTTTAAATAGTCTCCATCTTACTTTAAGCGGACAGACTAATCTTTTATAAAATGTGGTCAAAAATGGTCAATTACCTCAAAAAATTATCATGTAAAGGAGAAATGACTACAAGGCATGAGTCACCTGGTTTGAAACATCAACAGAAAAATGAAAGTCTTGGAAATGAGGAACAGGTATACAGCCGCAAAATATGTGATACCGAAAAACAGTTCCAAGAGCTGCCTTCCTGAAAAGGGTGACCATTGGCAGACACATCTGAGAACTGCCGTCAACTGCCATCTATCACATGGTCTTCTTCAAGTCATCGTTCCTGCTGAAGTCTCTGAGAAGTCCCTTACAGTCAAAAGCTGTTTAAGGGGCTGGGTGTGGTGGCTCACACCTGTAATCCCAGCACTTTGGGAGGCCAAGGTGGGCGCATCACCTGAGGTCAGGAGTTGGAGACCAGCCTGCCTAACATGATGAAACCCATTCTCTACTAAAAATACAAAAATTAGCTGGGTGTGGTCGTGGGCGCCTTTAATTGCAGCTACTCAGGAGGCTGAGGCAGGAGAATCACTTGAACCCAGGAGGCAGAGGTTGCAGTGAGCTGAGATGCACCATTGCACTCCAACCTGGAAGACAAGAGCGAAACTGTCTCAAAAAAAAAAAAAAAAAATGCTGTTTAATGTTTAAAAAAGAACTTATGAATCTTATGTAGGTTGGGTGCTATGGCTGACACCTGTAATCCCAGCACTTTGGGAGGCCGAGGTAGGCGGATCTCTTAAGCCCAAGAGTTGGAGGCCAGCCTAGGCAACATGATGAAACCCCGTCTCTACTAAAAATTCAAAAACATTATCCAGGGATGGTGGCATACACCTGTAGTCCCACCTACTTGGGGATGATGGGGCTGAGGTGGGAGGATCACCTGAGGCTGTAGAGGTTTAGGTTATAGCGAGTCATGATCGAACCACTGCACTCTAGCCTGGGCGACAGAGTGAGACCCCATCTCAAAAAATAAAATAAAATAAAATAAAATGAATACAATAATAAAAAAGAAACTTATTTGACCATGGACTTCTTTTTTCATATTAGCACCTCTCAAATATGGACATCTGAGTTTCACATTGTGGAAAACAATACTATAAAGGGAATATTTTTGTTTGTTTTTTCCAGACATAAAGCAGTGCCCAGCAAAAACCAAGCAGGCAGATCTTTTGTTTTGTTTTGTTTTGTTTTTTTGAGACAGTGTCTCACTCTGTTGCCTAGGCTGGAGTGCAATGCCCTGATCACTGCTCACTGCAGCCTCAGCCTCCTGGGCTCAGGTAATTCTTCCACCCCACCCCCCTGAGTAACTAGGATTACAGGCATGCACCACCATGTCCAGCTAATTTTTGTATTTCTTTTGTAGAGATAGGGTTTTGCCACATTGCCCAGGCTGGTCTTGAACTCTTGGGTTCAAGCAATCCACCTGCCTCAGTCTCCCAAAGTGCTAGGATTACAGGCATGAGCCACCACACCTGGTCTCGGAATCTTAATTTACCATTTTTAAATCTAAGCAACAGCTCACGACTAGCTACGTATTCAAAGATACATCTACCTTGGTCTTCTTTCTTACCTATTGACTCTTGGGGCCCTGGAGAGGTCCTGTCTAGCTAGACAAGTGCTGAACACTTTTCATCAGGCCCCAGGACACACAGCATGTTGTCAGCAAACCGACCAACACAGAACTAAATCACAGTGATGTCTTCTGGCCTCAGGGATGTGTCTCTGCTAGTTTGGAGATGGCTTGGGGACAACTAATTGCTTTTCAGCTCAGGCTACACAGCTTTCTCACTTCCATTATTCCCCGGAGCCATATTTTCCCAAGCTGCATTTTTCAGAGAATAGAGCTGGAGGAAGACGGGGAGAGAGAGAGAGAGAGAGAAGAGGGGTAGGCAGGAAATTGATTTTTATCTTCATTAAAAATTAGATTACCATCTTCAAAATCCTTCACTTAAAACAATAAGCAGTCCTTTCCCAATTGTAGCTTTTGGGCTTCAAGTTGAAGGCTGAGGCTGCAAACTAGAGGGAAGTGTGGCCACTGATGTTCTGGGAGGGAGGAAGAGCTTCCCCGATCGAGGAGTACGTGTAATTTCCTCTCCAGAGCTCTGATAATCTGGTTACAATCAGCAGAGGTGTTGAAGGAATGCCAGTGGTCCTCTGATGTGGCAGTGGATGAGGTCTGGGTTATAACTAGAGAGGGGGCTCCAGGAGAGAGTGCCATCAGCACTGGGCTGAGAACCCCAGTATAGTCTCTGTACTTTTCCTTTGGGTAATTCTTTTTTTTCTAGAGATGGAGTCTTGCTCTGTTGTCCAGACTGGAGTGCAATAGCGCGATCTTGGCTCACTGCCAACTCTGCCTCCCAGGTTCGAGCGATTCTTGTGCCTTAGCCTCTGGAGTAGCTGGGATTACAAGCATGCACCACCATGCCCAGCTAGTTTTTGTAGTTTTAGTAGAGACAGGATTTCTCTGTGTTGGCCAGTCTGGTCTCGAACTCCTGACCTCAAATGATCTGCCTGCCTCGGCCTCCCAAAGTGCTGGGATTACAGGCATGAGCCACTGTGCCCGGCCTCTTTGGGCAATTCTGAAGCAATGTTAACAACCTTGCCAAGGCGATTCAGGAAAAGTGGGCATTGCGGCATTTGCCAAAGGAACATATGATGAAAAACGGGAAGAGGAGGAAGACCCAGAACATGAGTCTGAGACAGCATGAAGTGGACATGGGAAAATACTGACATGGGAAAACTTTTTTTCAGGGAGGAGAGAATTTCTAGAAGAGAAAACAAAAGTCCTTTCTGCCATCAGATTTCCTGAATGCTCCTAAAGAAGATGAAGAAAGTTTTGTTAGTTGTTCAAATCTCTAATGTGTACAGGAGGGCAGGAGGGGCTTTGACTTGAGGTTGCCCTCCTTCTTAGAGGTAAATATTCCAGAAGTTCCAGGAGAGTTTCTGGACATCTGATCTACAGGCAAATCCTCTAAGGGTTTATTTTCTATTCCTGAGACCTGAAGGTTTGAGAGGAAAAGTAAAAATGAAGTGGGGTGAGGGACGAAAACAGGAAATTAGCACTCTGAATCCTTCTAGAAAAACTATCATCTGGAGCTTCCAAATTGTTTTCACATCTGAAGGAAGGAAAATTCCATCTCCTTTACTTTGAGGGGTCAGAATCATGCTTCACTTTATCATGAGAAATGATGGACGGATGCCCTGAAGGCAATGAGTGTGGATGGAAGCGTGTAAAAGCTGCAGGCTCCCTGAGTCCACGAGTTCCTCCTAAGTAGGAGTGGGTGAACATCCGTGATGGGCAGCAGGTGCCCTCTCCTGCAGTTCTGCAGCTTGCCTTCCAGAGTAATTCCATGGCCAGACCATCCCACTCGTATATAATAAATAACCTTCTGGGCTTAGCTATTTTGGTGCCTTTAGTCAAGTCAGAGCCTGAGCTCACTACTCTCAGAGATTAAAGGTCTACACTATGACTGTTTTTTTTTTTTTTTTTTTGAGACGGAGTCTCGTTCTGATGCCCAGGCTGGAATGCAGTGGCTGGATCTCAGCTCACTGCAAGCTCCGCCTCCTGGGTTCACGCCATTCTCCTGCCTCAGCCTCCCGAGTAGCTGGGACTACAGGCGCCCGCCACCTCGCCCGGCTAGTTTTTTGTAATTTTTTAGTAGAGACGGGGTTTCACCGTGTTAGCCAGGATGGTCTCGATCTCCTGACCTCGTGATCCGCCCGCCTCGGCCTCCCAAAGTGCTGGGATTACAGGCTTGAGCCACCGCGCCCAGCCCACTATGACTGTTTTTTTTTTTTTTTTTAAATCAGAGGGCTGCCTCCTCTCCTTTACTTTCAAATTCTTTGTATTTTCAGATCCTTGGAAGACTGCTTGCAGCTTTGATGAGGCTGGTGAAGCACTCACCAGAGGTAAAGGAGCCTCTGGTTTCTGGATTTTTCACAGAGAACTGGTCTGCATGGTGCTGAATCACTGTCTCCATGTCAGGAAGGAGGGTCTGGGGCTACCTCTTCTGCTTTCTTGATGACGTCACAACCTCTCAGTCTCTTCTTCTCAAATGTTCCATATTCTCAACTTCAAATTACATGTAAGAACACATACACATCATTCAAATTCCGGTGAAGAATTTGCTAAAGTGGTTCCTTCCGTCCAGTGTGGCTCGTCAACATTATTCTGTCCTTGCAGTAGGTTGTTATTTTGTTGAGGTTTGTGAGTTTCTTTCTTTCTTTTTGGTCTGCTCTAAACAAGAAACTGCACAGACAGAAGGACAGAGGCTCATCGCTGAGGTAGAGAGTGCGCCGCATGCTGGGGACTGGCTGGGGGAAAGGGTTTTCTTAGGATACTGTCATCCTGACCGCCTGATACCAGAGGCCCCAGGGACTGTGGCCCCTGGCAGGGAGGTGCTCCGTGGGCAGGAGCTGGGGGCCTGCTGATGCTGGGAAGGTTCACTGATGCTAAGAGCTCCTGAGGGCTAGACTCAGAGCCCTGCAGCTTCCAAAGACACAGATAATGACATCTCAGTCACTGCCCTCACAAACCGGTAAGTAACTCTTACTCAAATGAAAAAGGCATTTCTGATTTCCAATAACTCCCTAAAGTGCTTTAAAAAATCACATTCTTAATTACCCGCTCTACTGAGCACCACCTTGATTTCAAGTCCAGTGATTCCCAGTTTGCTCATTGCTGAGGGGAGGTGTGTGATGGAGGGTTGGGAGCAGAAGAGGGGGCCGAAAATGCCTATAAATGTCAGGCCAAGTTGAAAGACCGGAAGGCAGCACCCCGCAGGGGAAGGACACTAGAGACAGCAAACTGGATTACCTCTCAAATCCAACTCCCCGTTTACAATATCCTCCCTCCCTAGTCCTGAGATTACTTAATGGTTCCATCTAATGAGCTTTGATTTACGGCCAATTATTGCACTCAGCCCACTGTACTCAACAGCCACCATGACACATGGCTTCCATTGAAGTTGACGCACAGCTGTGAACTGCTTCAAGTGTCAAACAGTCACACTGAAGGGAAGGCAAGGCCTGTGCTGGCATAAGAAGCACCCACAGGGGCCGGGCATGGTAACTCACGCCTGTAATCCCAGCACTTTGGGAGGCTGAGGCAGGCGGATCACCTGAGGTCAGGAGTCCGAGACTAGCCTGGCCAACATGATGAAACCCCATCTCTACTAAAACTACAAAACTTAGCTGGGTGTGGTGGCTCATGCCTGTAATCCTAGCTACTTGGGAGGCTGAGGCAGGAGAATTGCTTGAACCCAGGAGGCGGAGGTTGCAGTGAGCTGAAATTGTGCCATTGCACTCCAGCCTGGGCTACAAGAGCAAAACTCGGTCTCAAAAAAAAAAAAAAAGAAGTGCCCATAGCCCTTCCTCAGCTGTGGTTTCTGAACTTTTGGAAGGTAAACTGATGATATGGTTTGGATCCGTATCCCCACCCAAATCTCATGTTGAATTATAATCCCCAGTGTTGGAGGTGGAGCCTGGTAGGAGGGGATTAGGCCCAAGAGGATGGAGTTCTCATGAATGGTTTAGCACCATTTCCTCCTTGGTAATGTAGAGTGAGTTCTCACCAGATCTGGTTGTTTAACAGTGTGTGGCACCTTCTCCACCCTTCCTCCTGCTTCAGCCATGTGACATGTGAAGTGCTGGCTTCTCCTTCACCCTCCACCATGATTGTAAGTTTTCTGCGGTCCCTCCCAGATGCCAGCATCATTCTTCCTGTACAGCCTGCAGAACCGTGAGCCAATTAGCCTTCTTTTTTTTTTTTTTTTTGAGACAGAGTTTTGCTCTGTCACCCAGGCTGGAGTGCAGCGGTGCGATCTTGGCTCACTGCAGCCTCCACCTCCTGGGTTCAAGCGATTCTCCTGTCTCAGCCTCTCGAGCAGCTGGGATTACAGGCGCCCACTACCATGCCCAGCTAATTTTTGTATTTTTAGTAGAGATGGGGTTTCACCATGTTGGCCAGGCTGGTCTTGAACTTCCAATCTCAGGAGATCTACCCACCCTGGCCTCCCGAAGTGCTGGGGTTATAGGTGTGAGCCACTGAGCCCGGCCTGACCCTCTTTTCTTTATAAATTACCCAGTCTCAGGTCTTTCTTCATAGCAATGTGAGACTGGACTATAACACATTCTCATTTTTTTTCTCCCAAGAATACAAACATTCTCCTTATTATTCAAATTCTTAGTGTTGTCTTTACTTTTAACTTTCTCCTTTTCCTTATCCCCAAGCCCTATGTCTTTGCTGTGGAACATTTCTCACGTATCTTTTTATTTCCCTACTCCCACTGCCACCAACCCATTTGGAAGAGTCTGGCTCTTCCCTTTCTCTCATCCTGCAATCAGTCACCAAACTAATATTCCAGACTAAAACGCTGCTGCCATTGTTATTTTTCCATTTGGGTGACTTTTCATTGTGGTTGCTTTTCCATGTTATCTCCCTAAATTAAGAACCTACAACATCACATTTGAATTTTCCATCCTGATATTCAAGACTCTTTACAGTTCAACCCTCACCTTTCCAACCTACAGCTCCTACACAGCACCACTCCCATCACCACCAATCCTACTGTGTCCCCCGCCCCACACGGAGTGAACACATTCCCACCCTACAGCGTCTGCCCGACTGTTGACTTCTAGAATGCTCTTCTTCCCTCCTCTGCTCTTTCACTCAACAAATATTTATTTATTTATTTTTTGAGACAGGGTCTCGCTCTCGTCACCTAGGCTGGAGTGCAATGGTGCGATCTCAGCTCACTGCAACCTCTGCCCCGCGGGTTCAAGTGATTCTCCCACCTCAGCCTCCCAAGTAACTGGGACTACAGGCATACGCCACCATACCTGGCTAATTTTGTATTTGTAGTAGAGATGGGGTTTCACTATGTTGGCTAGACTGCTCTTAACTCCTGGTTTCAAGTGATCTGCCTGACTTGGCCTCTCAAAGTGCTGGGATTACAGGTGTGAACCACCACGCCTGGCCTCTCACTCAACAAATATTTATTGCAGTGACTCTGTGCTGGGGACTAAGTGCTTAGGATACATGAGTCACAAAACAAAGTTCTCTCCCTGAGGGTGCTGCCTTTCTACTGCTCTACAATCCACATCCATCCCATTCTTTGAAATCTACCTCGAATCCTGCTTTCTCCCAAAGATCTTCATGATAACCGAGGCATGTCTAATTTCTTTCTGATTATTCCTCTAGGCTTGTTTCATGCAATTCCTGAAATTATTTCATGCCAGAAACTGTGTTTGGTTCATTGTTGTTCAAGCACCTAGCATGCTGTCAGCACATTTCCTGAGAATCATGCTGAATGCCCTGTAGATGCTCACTAAATATATGTTGTAATGCAGTTCTGCCTGAGTTCAACGTAAGAGCCACCAACGCAACAGCCACTTTATTAATCAACTCTCCTCCCGCTCTGGGTCTGCTTCCTTAAAGAGGTACCAGCAAACACTCCCCACTCCTCCCATCTGCTTAGCCGGGAGCAGGACCTGAAGCTGCACCCTTGAGCTGCTCTGCAAATGCAGAGTCCTGAGGGTGGAAGATGCTATGTAAACCATATCCCCTTTTGGAAATTCATAATACATGTATTCATTTTTGGTGGTCTTTTATTTGAAGGCATCAGAATGAATGACAAAGGAACAGTCTTTGCTCTCACCAAACACATCCTATTAAGCGTTTTGAGGCCGGGCGCAGTGGCTTCTGCCTGTAATCCCAGCACTTTGGGAGGCCGAGGCGGGAGGATTGCCTGAGGTCAGGAGTTAAAAACTAGCCTGACCAACATGGTGAAACCCTGTCTCTACCAAAAATACAAAAATTGGCCATGTCTGGTGGCATGTGCCTACAATCCCAGCTACTCGGGAGACTGAGGCAGAAGAATCGCTTGAACCTGGGAGGCGAAGGTTACGGTGAGCTGAGATCACGCCACTGCACTCCAGCCTGGGCAACAGTGTGAGACTCCGTCTCAAAAAAAAAAAAAAAAAAAAAGAGTTCTGAGAAGTCCCTTGGCAAAGAGGTTTTAGGTGTGTGTATCTGTGTTTTCCCAAACCATTCCCACCTCCCACTTTTGGAGAATCACCTAACAACGTTCCATGGGCCACAGAGTCCATTGGACCTGAGTCAATGTTGGACTCTGACGAGAAGGTCGGCAAATCAGGCTGAAGCAAAATCTAGAATGAAAGAATGGAAGAATAAAGAACTTATCTTTTAATTTCGTACTAGGAAACTTCACTCCCCCTGAAGCCTCGAAGAGCCTGGTGTGTGTGCACTACCAGCTGTTCAAATGCATCCTTTTAAAAACACTCTGTGGTTCTGAGCAGGTCACAATACACTTAAATCCTGCAGTAGCTAGTTCACGCTGTTCCTCCCCGGCTCCCAGAAATAACAACAATGGGAGGAGGCGGAGGAGGGGGTGGGCACAGCAAGGGGAGGTGGGGGCTGATGAGGAGAAGTGCTGGCGTGGGGGAGCTCACCACTCCTGGGTTCTAAGAGTCTTGTTCACGGGGTTTAAAGTGGGGCAGAGCTAATGGCTCATCCCGTGTGAGGACCTGTTGGAAATGGAGGTGGGAGAGGAGGAGGGAGTGGGAAACACAGCCAAGCAGGACCAGAACACAGTGTAGCGAGGGAACGCGTGCGGAGGCGGGTGCGGAACAGCAGGATGCTTTCTCTAACACTTCTTCTGCTCTACCATTTTGCTTTCAAAGCAGAGGCCATACACTTTCCATACTTTGGGAGGAAATGGGTAGATTCTGAAATGGACATATCTACCCACCTGGGGTGCTTTCTCCACCCTTCAGACTCTGGAGAATGAAGACGGAAGGGGCCAGGTTAAGATGAGGATGGAGAAAAGGGAGGGAGGAGGACTATTCCAAGGAACAATCTTGGAAAACTCAAAATCAGAGGCATTTCTAAGTCCCTTCCTGTTTGAAGGTAATGCGTGAGTAAGGGCTTGTACCAGGCAGGCCTGTGTAGGTCCTGAGCATGAGAGTAGAATCTTCTTGGGCCCATCGGCCGTTCACGTCTTTCCTCCCCTCTTTGTGCTTTCAGCCTAGAACCTGCACCTACACCACATGTGCTGTCTGTCCCCCAGGGTAGGGACTGGACATGCTCCTTCGTGGTCCATTTCCAGGCCCCACATGCATCGGCTGAGCTCTGGGGCGCCCTTCATGGAGGCACCTCCCTGGGCTGTAAGGCTGCCCAACCCTAACTCCATCTTCAGTGCCGTGCGAGGTCTTTCCAGCAGTCACTGGGCACGCCTTCCAAGGTGCTCTGAAGCATTAATGGACTGAACAAGATTTGTGGAGCCCCTGCTAAGTATCAGGCTCAGAGAAGACATAAAATACAAATGAGTCATGGTCCAGGCTCTTGAAAAGTTTAGAATCCAGTGAGGTCCAGAGCAGGAGGCATCCCCTGAGAGAGGCACCTGAAAAACCCCAGGAGCTCTTGGATGGAGCTGCCAGCGCCTGTCAGGCGAGATGTACAAAACAGATGAGCCCCGGCCTGGGCAGGGACTGCTGTGGGCAGAAGGCACCAGACATGTGGAATGAATTAGGGAGACAGACAAGAGCTGGAATTAACAGTGCAATAAAAACAAGAGTTCATTCACCCTCAGAAGCCAGAGCACTTTATAGGGCATGAGGCTGGGCTGGGCCCACAGAAAAACAACAGCCCAGCACAGCTGGTGGGCGGCTTCGCAGGGAGGGAAGGGGATAGAGTTGGTGTTGACCTCACAGGTGGCAAATCATAGCCTGGACAGGGAAAGTATCTCCAGTGTTTTGGCTTGGCCTGAGCCCATAAGAAAACCACCTGTGACCATTCTCTTTCACTTAAGACTGTCTTTAAAAATGTGCTGAGCTATTCGGGAGCGTCACTTCAGCCAATTAGCTGCACTAGTCATTGGGCACTTCCGTTCACATACTCTTTTGTTTTGTTTTTTGAGACGGAGTCTCGCTCTGTTGCCCAGGCTGGAGTTCAGTGGTGCGATCTCGGCTCACTGCAAGCTCTGCCTCCCGGGTTCACGCCATTCTCCTGCCTCAGCCTCCCGAGTAGCTGGGACTACAGGCACCCACCACCACACCCGGCTTTTTTTTTTCTTTTGTATTTTTAGTAGAGACGGGGTTTCACCATGTTAGCCAGGATAGTCTTGATCTCCTGACCTCGTGATCCACCCGCCTCGGCCTCCCAAAGTGCTGGGATTACAGGCATGAGCCACCGTGCCCGGCCTTTTATTTGTTTTAAATGAGAAGGGGACTCGTCTGTCATCCAGTTTGGAGTGCAGTAGTCCGGTCATAGCTCACTGCAGCCTTGAACTCCTGGGCTCAAGCAATCTTCCTGTCTCGGCCTCCTGAGTATAGGCATGCACCACCATGCCCAGCTAATTTTTAAAAATGTTTTGTAGAGACAGGGTCTTGCTACGTTGCTTAGACTGGTCTCAAACTCCTAGCCTCACATGATCCTCCCACTGCATCCTCCCAAAGTGCTGGGATTACAGGCATGAACCACCCCACCCAGCCACATACTCTTAATATGCTGTAACTACAGGCCCTGGCCAACTGTGGACACAAAATTAAATTCCAAAATATATACAGTGGCATTTTTACTTTGTTTCTTTATTCATATTTGTTCAATTAACTGGATTCCTCATAGCACTGTCTCTTCCAATGCCTGCTCTAGGGCACGTGTGTCTTGTGTGTGGACCCCAGCAGGGTCAGCTTAGAAGAAATGGGGCCTTCCCCACATGTAAGGCAGTGCAGGCGTCCAGAGGTGCCTGGCAGGGCCGTGGATACCGAGCCAGCACAGTGTCGCCCAGACCATCTCTGCCAGGGCCCCAGCTGTCACCCCCTGCCGCCACCTTTCCCCAGCTCCCATGTTCATCCCCCTGTTCACTCTGTGGGGTGCCCAGGATCCCTCCAATCCATTCTCTTTCTGCTCCGAGTATCCAGAGGAGGTCTAGTATCCACCAAGCACTAGAGTGTCCCCACAGCTCCCTCAGCCACAGGCCCGCAGTGGCCACAGGACTTCTTGTGGGCCCAAGGACAAGGCTGAGGGGCGCTGCTGGGAGGTCTTCCCAAGCTCCTCTATCCCTTCCTTTTATTTAATTACTCACCAAATATGAATGAATAGTAATATGCATTGGTAGTGCTGGGAATGTGGTGCTGAACAAACGGGAAGTGGTCCTTATCCTCAGAGAGAAGACAGCTTCTGGATCTTTCTCAGAGTGCACACTGGCGTTTAGAAAAAGTCTGACATTTTCTAAGCCACCTTCACTCCAGGCCACATCTGAAGGGTCTCTTAAGTTGGAGGTGAGTGCACGACCTGGAGCCAGGCACAGGTGCACGACCTGGAGCCAGGCACGGGTTCTGGAGGGGCCAGGGCTTCTGAGCTTCCCCATTCCATCCTCTCTGAGTGTTGTCTTTGCCTTCCTCATCATGACTGACTTTTGGATGTCCCATTTCTCTACAGGCCAGGCACTTCTGGAGGTCTAAATTGCAGCCCTTTACACATCAGTGATCAGCACATTTTCAAGCCTTTTAAAGACATCTGAAGGCATAGTTTTCTGTAGCAAATACCTAGACCCAATAACACTAGGAGTTGGAGTCAATGAGGGCAGTTGTCTATTGCCAAGGCCTTGTCTAACTCAAGAACAGTAAATACATAGCCTTTTACTCCGCTGCTTGGCCCCTGCTCCTCCTCTCTCCTGCCCGCTCATGACATAGCCGAGCCAGGCCACGTTCATCAGCTGTTAATAGCTGCCATTTAGAAGCTTTTATTCCATTTCACAGAGAGATGAGCAAACTTTGTTTCTGGAAAAGAGGGGCATGTTTTCCCTTATCAATGAATCTGTTACTTATGTTAGATTCAGTCCTTTTTAAGGATGTTTGCTTTGAGAAAACAAAAGCTGCAAAAAAAAAAAAAAAGACACACCACTTAAAGATTAAAAAAAAAAATTAAGTGATCTAGATAGCTAACGTTTACTGATGCGTGGACTTGGAGCCTCCAGGAACAAAGTGTGCTCATTCGAGACAGAGAAGCAGAATGCAGCCATCCGATTAGCTTCGTTGTAGGTGACATTTGTACAAAATGGGATATCCTACACCGACTACCTTCAAACTGTGCAAGCACCACCCCTCTGCAAAATGTCGGTTAAAATGGCCATTGCTGACTTCTAAGCCCAAAGAAACCTCTTCAGGCTTAATGTTTCCGTTTTTACCCCTACCGGTTCTTCCTATGTTATAATTTGCTCCCATCCATAACAAAAACAAAAAAACATCCAGGAACAGTGGTCAAAGCAAAGGCAGCTCAGAAACCAGCAGAAATAAGGAGCTGTTTGTCATCAGTGGGGAACCAGACCACGAGTTCTGAACATCTGCGGTTTGTCCAGAGGGTGGACCCTGGGAAACCTACACAAGGCGGCCATCAGTCGGCCACGGGTTGCTGCTGCCCTGTCATTGCCTCTGCTGTCTGTAATTTTCAAGCAGGATGCCCCACATCATCCTTCTCTGAGCTTTTTATAACATCAATGCTGAGTTTTCGCTGAACAAGCCCTCACTTGTCCAAGCCTCAGTTAGTCTGTTGTATAACATATGTAGATTGGTATTTTTATTGACTTTTGAAACACACCAAATGTTGTTCTAGGAGGAGTTTCATGTCCTTTCACAGAAACACTTAGGTTATCCATTGCAAGCACCGGAAGGGACTTTCGTGGTCCTGTAACTTACCCTACTCATCTACCCAGTGTGGAAATGAGGCCAGGAGAACTGAGTGAGTATCTGATCTAACTATACACAGATCTTTCCAGAAAGAGTTGCCATCAAAACTCAGGCTCTCTGACTTCTGAACCAGAGCTCTTTTTACTCAAGGAGACCAAAGAAAAGACTTCGTCTTTTAAAGGCATGCTCTACTGACTATAAGAAGAAAGGAGAGAAAATTACTTAAAATACAGAAAGAAGCTGGAAGCCTGATGATAGCCAATTAAGTTAATACACCCTCCTAATTAAACCTTCTCCACAGAAACCAAATTGTGGAATTTGAGTTCCTCGTGTCTCTTCCAATAGAATCCCTAATGAGCCGTGGGGAGACCCAAAGGTGAAGGAGAGGAAAAAGACAACCGAGAGCCTTGAAAATTCAGCCTCAGACCCTTCATGCCTGGGGCACAACGGGATGCCCATCGTCCGCCCTCTCCTCCAATGGCTATGGCCACAGAGGGCATCTGATCTCTCATCCCTGTGGTTCCATATCAGGATGGGTGGGGGGTGCACAGGTCCCTAGCAGCTGTCCCCTCCTGAAACGGGTGCGAGGATCGATGAGTGACTGGTTGCCAAAGGCTGCAGGCAGAGGCTGCAAGGCACCACGTTGAGCCCAACGTCATTATTATTAAACCTACAATTTAAACCCAATTATACTTTGCAGAAGGCTGCAGCCTCCATTTAAACCACTCCTGGAGGGAAAGAAAACGCCTGTGATACAGAGTTCAAGGCAAGCTAGAGAAGCACTTATGCCACATGAAACTGGGATTCGGGCTCACAATAATGATAGTAACCCTGGGGTTCTCACTCAGAGGGAAGCAGAACAATGGGATGCTAATGCTAGAGAATAAAAACAAGATGCAGACATCCTCCTTGTAGGAGAAGCATCTAGATGTCCTGGAGATTTCGAAATAAGTTTATTTATTTTCTTCAGCGGGAGAAGGCCTAACACCTCTGTGAGGTCTCAAACTGGTAACAGGGCCCTCCCAATGATGCTGCCTGAAAAAAAAATGGAATCACTTGCTAACTTCTAGAAATCAGGATTGTCCATGCAAAAAGTCTAAATTTGCAGCCTCTCTTGAAAAATCTATTATCCAGCGATACTATGGGTTATCTGGAGCCAAACTTGGCTGTCAACTTTATTTATTTATTTGAGACCAAGTCTCACTCTGTTGCCCAGGCTGGAGTGTAGGAGCGCAATCTCAGCTCACTGCAACCTCTACCTCCTGGGATTCAAGCTATTCTCGTGCCTCAGCCTCCTGAGTAGCTGAGACTACAGATGCGTGCCACCATGCCCAGCTAATTTTTGTATTTGTAGAGACAGAGGTTCGACATGTTGGCTAGGCTGGTCTTGAACTCCTGACCTAAAGTGATGCACCCTGCTGTCAACTTTAGATGAATGAACGGGGCACAGGCTCTCTTATTTACCCCAGTTTCCACCACTCCCTATTGCCTCCTGGCATAGAAAACCTGCATCCGTGCCCCTTATCATGCACGTATGCTTTTGTCTTGTCTTGTGCTTCTGCTTAAAGAGGGTTATGAAGAGAGTGAAATCTGTCTTATAATGGTACCTCTGTGAACATTTTTCTTATATTTATCTCACTTCATTTATTTATGTTATCCACCTCATACCTCATAGACATTTAATTGTTTGATTTCTAATCCAAATTTCCTTCAGGAGACAAGTGTCCTAGGCAGCTGCTGAAAATACCAATCATAAGGAAAGTCCATTTTAATTCAAATGATCATCATCAAGTGCCTACTGGGGTCAAGAGGCTGTGCTGGCCTTGGAGGAGGGGTTCAAGGACAACTAAGGCCCATGGCTTTCGCTGTGAGCATTTCAGCTCAGAAGACTGGGTATGACCGTTGAGAAGGTGCTGGCATTGAAAGGCACCAGCCACTATGGGGTTCATAGGAGACAGCAACCACATCTGGCTGAGACATCAGGAAAAACCATATCTAAGAAATAGTATTTGAAACAGGCTTCAAAGAAGGGGTGATATCTTGACAAGTAAATAAGAAAATCAAGAGAAACCTGCTCAAGGACAAGCATGGTGGCTTATGCCTGTAATCCCAGCACTTTGGAAGGCTGAGGTATGAGCATCGGTTGAACTCAGGAGTTTGAGACCAGCCTGAGCAACATAAGGAGACTCCATCTCTGGGAGAAAAAAAAAAAAAAAAACACCTTATTTTATTTTATTTACTTATTTATTTTTGAGGCAGTGTATCCCTGTGTTGCCCAGGCTGGAGTGCAGTGGCACGATCTCAGCTCACTGAAGCCTCTGCCTCCCAGGTTCAAGAGATTCTCCTGCCTCAGCCTCCCGAGTAGCTGCAACTACAGGCATCCACCACCACGCCTGGCTAATTTTTGTATTTTTAGTAGAGATGGGGTTTCACCATGCTGGCCAGGCTGGTCTTGAACTCTTGACCTCAGGCGATTCGCCTGCCCCGGCCTCCCAAAGTGCTGGGATTACAGGCATGAGCCATAGCGTCCAGCCTCGACAAAAAAAAATTTAAAAACTAGCCAGGCATGGTGGCACACACCTGTACTCCTGGCTACTTGGGAGGCTGAGGTAGGAGGATCACTTGAGTCCAGGAGGTCAAGGTTGAAGTGAGCTATGACTATACCACTGCACTCCAGCCTTAGATAAAGCAAGACCTTGTCTCAGAAAAAAAGACAAAAACAAAAACAAACAAAAAAACCCAATAAAACAAAAAATACAAAGAGAGAGAGAGAAATATGCTTGAGAGAAAATGAGGAGAGTATGTACAAAGGCAGAGAAGCATTGGGGTGCAGGGAACAGTGAAAAATCCTCCCTCAAAGATGGATAAACTTGGAAAGGGAGGAGTTAGGCAGTTGAACTTCTGGATTCTGTTCCCACCTCCTCCCCCAGCCCAGCTTCAAAGAGGCAGAGGCGGCATTTTAACTACCTGATGACAGCTGAGTGATGCAGAAGCACCACC
Source organism: Trachypithecus francoisi (assembly GCF_009764315.1). NCBI lineage: Eukaryota > Metazoa > Chordata > Mammalia > Primates > Cercopithecidae > Trachypithecus > Trachypithecus francoisi. The sequence goes on along the minus strand of NW_022681465.1, from coordinate 65,917,909 downwards.
CTCACAAAAATCTCATGCCTCAAGAGCACCCAAACCACCTCTCCCAGGATGCTGATGCCAAGGAACTGGGGGCAGGCTCAGTGTTACCGATCCACAGTCCTGGCTGCTCATGTCTCCGATATTTAATGCAGCACCAGCTGGGACCCAGGTTCCTGCTAGGGGTATGCCTCATTATGAGGTATGGATCCTGCTTTCATCCAAAGGGAACTTACAAGCAGGAAATTAGCAAACACATGGGCTTACCATCATCTTTCCACGCAATTGCTGATATAAAAGCCTTGGAGTTCAGACTTGGTTCCCCACCTTATCCAGCCTCAAAATCCAGTCTCTCTCCTTCAAAATGCATCATGGGCCCAGAGTCTTTTCATTGGCTTCATTGCTGTCATCATAGCACAATAGCACAAGCCCCCATCATTTCCCACCTAGACCTCTTAACTGCAAGGCCCCCTGCAAGGGCCTTTTAACTGGTCTCCTTGCTCCTGCTTTAACCTCCATCGCCTATTCTCCACACTGGAGAAACGGTCGATTTAATCGTGCCACTCTCTTTTTTTTTTTTTTTTTTTTTTTCTGGAGATGTAGTTTCCCTCTTGTTGCCCAGGCTGGGAGTGCAATGGTGTGATCTTGGCTCACTGCAACCTCCGCTGCCTGGGTTCAAACAGTTCTCCTGCTTCAGCCTCCGAGTAGCTGAGATTGCAGGTGTGCGCACCACAGTCAGCTAATTTTGTATTTTTAGTAAGAGACGGGTTTCACCATGTTGGCCAGGTTGGTCTCGAACTCCTGACTTCAGGTGATCCACCTGCCTTGGCCTCCCAAAGTGCTGTGATTACAGGCATGAGCCACTGTGCCTGGCCCATGCCACTCTTACTCAAAACCACCAAATGGCATCCCTTCATACCTAGCATGGAATCTGAAGTCTTCACTGTGGCTTTCAAAGTGCTGCATAACATTACCCCTGACTACCTCTTCCCTACAACTCACCCACTTACTCCACTCCAGCCACAGACAATCAGGTATTTACTGAGCGCCTGCCAAGTGCCCAGCAGCCCCTCTCACTGGTGGGAATGCACCAGCAACAGTGGCCCCTTGCTCTGTCTTGAATACAGGAAAAGTGCCCCTGCCTCAGGCCGGCCCTTTGCAGTTGCTGTTCCCTCTGTCTGAAACCATCCGTGGATCTCCCCGTCACAGCACCCACTTGGACCTTCCCAAATATCTTCCTTGGAGCAGCGCCCCTCAGGACCCCACTCTTCACCCTCCCGGCACCCATCCTTGGCGGACCCTCATGTTACACGTGCACTTTGGCGTTGTGTTCACGCTTTGTCTCCTTCACTAGAATGCAACAGGGACAGGGTTCCTGTTTGTTTTGTTCGCTGTCGCATTCCTGCATCTGGTGAGTGTTCGGTACATCACAACAGCTTGCTGTTTACTGCATGACTGAAATAAGAGCTAATCTGTAGGGCCCTGCCCAAAGGAGCTAGCAGAACTCAGAAAGGAGGATGTACAGGGGAGCTGAAGCAGGCAAGAGGGAGCTGGGGGACACGCTGGGCTCCAAAGGCCACTGGTGGTGGAGATCAAGGCAGACAAGAGTGAGGACTTTCTCAAGTGGAGAAAAGCCATGACTGAAGTGTAGGATTTGGCATGGCAGGCACTAGAGATGGCAAACTGGCCCTAAAGTCAGTTCCTGGGGATTCCTGGCAGATGATGACGAAGTTGGACAGGAAGGACAGGATAAGTTGCTGTGGGTTTCCAAGGGCTGATTGTTTCAAAAATCATCTGCATCTCCAGAGATCCTGATTCCACAGTCCTGGATGGCCCTAGGTGTCAGAGCCACTGTACCGAGGACCCTGCAAGTCCTAAGATAAACAACATCATAGTGGGATGCCAGTTTTCTAAGGAACACTGTCTTTCTCCTTATTCCCACTGTGAGCCTCACCGGGAAGGGGAAGCCGGGCGCAGCTCGCCCAGGGGAAGGAGTGGTCCTATGGGATGGGAAAAGCCTGCGGAGCAACCCAGGGACACCTGGGGAGAGCATAAGGGAGTGTAGCCAAGCACCAGGAAGGTGAAGACATTAGAATCACACCGTCACAGCCAGGTGCGGTGGCTCATGCCTGTAATCCCAGCATTTTGGGAGGCCCAGGCAGGTGGATCACAAGGTCAGGAGTTCGAGACCAGCCTGGCCAACATGGTGAAACCCTGTCTCTACTAAAAATACAAAAATTAGCTGGGCATGGTGGCAGGTGCCTGTAATCCCACCTACTCGGGAGGCTGAGGCAGGAGAATCACTTGAACCCGGAAGGCGGAGGTTGCAGTGAGCTGAGATCATGTCACTGCACTCTAGCCTGGGTGAAAAAGCAAAACTCCATCTCAAAAAAAAAAAAAAGAATCTACACAGTGACCCTCTGCACTCTTGAATCAGCTGGGCACAATGGAGAGATGTCTACCCCAGATTTACTGCCATGCTAATCACTTAACCCCTCTGAGCTTCATTTTCTCATTCACTCACCTGTACAAGTCATGGAAAACAAACAAGTATCTGTGGGGCTATGCTGTGTCACTGATCTAGGGCAAAAGATGCACGGGTGAAATATCCTTCCTGCCTCTCAAGGCATGTTCAGTGCTACCAGGAGACAGATAAGGAGGGAAACAACTTTAAAACATTAAGCCCTACCTCACAGTATTGGAAAATGTAGGAAGTGAATATAAATTAAGGCCCCCCTATGAAATAGAGAGTTAATGAAGTTCTTTCCTCTTGCTAGCTTAGGGCTGCTCCTAATTTTAGTGAGTGCTGACAAGGGACTGGAGAACTCCAAGGTCAGAGTTATTCCAGTGCTACTCCAGGCCTGGGAACCAGTGCTCCGGAGGACCAGTGCTAGGCAGAGACACAGAACTGGTCAATCCACCCACATCACACACTCCCAGGTGCAGCAAGCCCAGCCCCACTGGAATTGCAATGCCCAGATAACCTAAAATCTGTCATTGCAATGCAAAGATAACCTCACACCTGGAATTGCAATGCAAAGATAACCTAAAACCTTTTCTGAGTCTTTGGTTTCAACCTCCACCCCAACCAAGCGTGTGATCAGAGGTGCTGACAAGCAGAAAACTGGAGAGATTTAAATTTCATCTCCTTTTAATTTCCCACCCACCCCTTGCCAGGAATGCCTACGTGCAGGGAACAGCCTTCCCCAGAAGGACGGCCAGAAGGCAGGCAGCAGGAGAGAAACCCCACAGCTTCTGCTGCTGGGGGCGTCAGAAAGACCCATCCTGCCTTCTCTGAAGAGGAGCCTGAAGGTTCAATGAGAGCAGCTTGGGTTTGGGCTGTTGGAATTATGTGCTATGTTTCTGAAAAAGCTTGATGACCACCGATTTGGTTCCCCCAGCCGCTTTACAGATCAAGAATGGGGAGTGGCTAGGGAAATGACATGTCCATAGTCATACAAATAATTTGTGAGCAAGTCAGGTCTAGAATCCAAGTCTTCTGACTCCAGTACTCTCATCTCCTATTGGCAAATAGACACAACAACAACAGCAAAACAAAGAAATGAATATGTCATGGTAGGTCAAGGACATTATTTGTCTGATCAAATATCTTGTTGCTCAGTCTGGGAAATGGGGCTAGCGCTCTCGGGTGGCTTGTCTGAGCAAGGCCAACACATTTACCAGGAAGACAGCCAACTAGATGTTTCCAGAATATACCTCTGCTGGCAAGGGCCAACCACCCATGGCATCATTTTAAATTTGTGACTTCAGTTCCACATAGCCTGAGCTTTTTCATGGTAATCTAAGGAATGAGGATCTTCTCGGGAATACAAGTAGATCCAGAGTTTTAACAGAAAAGACAACCACATACCTGGGGATCCCAACTCTCACGCTGGGTCAGCAGGCCTATGGGCCATGCTTGAGCGCTCTGCCGTGTAGTAGAGAATGCTGGCTGGCAGGTTTCTGGGGCAGGATTATGGGGCTGCGGTACTGGGGCGCTAGCTCTCTGAGGTCCAGTGGCACAGCCATTCACACCACAGGGAGCGGGAAGGTGACCTGGGCATTTGGAAAACAACTCCATGAGCACGGTACAAGGATTGGATGGTTCTGCCACCAGGGGGAGCGGAAGTCAGTGTTGGACATGCCCCGGAAGCTGGCCAGAGCCCCCAAGCCATGGAACTCTTACTGTGAACTCCTTCACACAAACATGGAGGACAAAAGGAGATGTATGCTTGGGTCACTCATTGTCAGGTTAGCGAGTTGAGACTGATGGTATTCAGGACACGCTACCCCAAAACACAGCACCTTGGCACCTGAAAAAACAGCAGAAGCAGGGAGGCCACTCTTACCTTCTCCTTGCTGTCCCTACATTCAGATGAAAGGAGCATCCTATCACTGAAGACACAGGGACACAGAGAAGAATCTGAACAAACACGCCTTGCTAGGTTCCCTCCTCTCCATTTCCTATCATTAGATCATACTCCCTTTGTCCAATTCTATTTCTCCATGACTATCCATGCTTCACGAAAGCCAAGCACAAAAAACTCACACGTTTACTATTTCTTTGGGTCTTCATTTCCAAAGGCTCTCATGACCTGTAAAACTGTTTTAAAAATATTTATTTTGAGATGGAGTCTTACTCTGTCGCCCAGGCTGGAGTGCAATGGTGCAATCTTGGCTCACTGCAACCTCTGCCTCCTAGGTTCAAACGATTCTCCTGCCTCAGCCTCCCAAGTAGCTGGGATTACAGGCATCCACCACCACACCTGGCTAATTTTTGTATTTTCGGTAGAGACAGGATTTTACTATGTTGGTCAGGCTGGTCTCAAACTCCTGACCTCATGATCCCCAACGCCTCAGCTTCCCAAAATGTTGAGATTACAGGTGTGAGCCCCCATGCCCAGCGCACGACCTATAAAACTTATACGAAAAACAACTGTATGCTTTTCTCTTGTTAATCTGTCTTTCGTTACAGGGACTCCTGCCACGAACCTAGTGATGGGTAAGGAAATAAATCTTTCCTCCTCTTTGGGAAGAAATCAAAGGGTTCCCTGGAAAAAGTGCAGAGCACAGTGGAAAGGCCTTGCCCAAGTGGCCTCTGAAACTCGGGGTGAGGACACACAGAACACCTTTCCATCTGAGGATTATTTGCAATGAATCAAGTATCATAGATACTTGTTTGCTCCTGTTGTTCTTGGATAATAGCACCCCCTTTTTACTCTCAAGTATCCTAATTTTATGAAAAATCACTGGTCACAGTGCCCTTTGTAACATATTTTTCCCAGGGTGATGATTTAAAATACTATTTTTGAGCACAACCCCTTGTGTATACCAAGAATGACAAACAGTTGGCACACCAATCCACTCCCCCTTCTGCACCCACGACGGACATTGTTAATGGATCACAGCTCTGTTTCCTGCTGATCCTAGACAAAGCCATAGAATCCTCTCAAAACAAGTCAGACAGCCAAGAAAATGAGTCAATGCAAAAATTGATACTGATTTGCCCTCGCTGGTCTATACCTCATCTGTTCAGGAAGCTACTCAAAAAGACTTCAACTTCCTGAGGCCATGAAGGCAGAGCCAAAAAAATGCTGCCCTAGTTGAACCTGGGCATTTGTCTTGGCCAAAGCCAAGATTATTCTCTCATTTCTTTGGGGATTGGCAGTGACTTCTGCCCAGGATGCCCGGAATCCAACCAACAGTCTCTGACTTCCAATCAGACCAAACCAGCTAGAGTCCCACAGTTCTATTTAGAGCCCTATACTTGGTTGCTTATGTTGCTCTAAGAAACAATCTATGCAGTGGCTTGCTATAATGCTAGGCCCTCCACTTGGCTCTATGGATCAAGTTTCGCCAGGTTATTTTGTGCCCCTCTCAGATTCTGGCTATAGCAGGAGGCACAACTCAGAGCAATTCTGCTGAAATTAAACATTCTGCTTCCTAGACCTGACCAGACCAATTATTTCTTAACATTAGGGAAAAAAAATCATTTACATGAGTTAGGAAACACCTTACCACAAAATTATAAGATGATCACTGAACATGCACTAATATAGGACACGGTGACCTAATACAACTGGAAATAGAAGAAATTGACCTTAAAAAGAAGTCTTCATCTCCAAAGAGCGGGAGATGCTAAAACAGGAAGGCTAAAAGGCTAATGGAGTGCTTTTTGCAAAAATGGACGACTCTAATGAGCATGTTGGTATTGAAAGGTGAGAGGTAGTGTGAAAGCATGAGGGAAGGTGATTTGGGCTGCACGGTTAGTGAGACCTGGGCAAGGATGTGTCTCCAGGGCATGTGTGAGAGCTTCTTGGAGGACAAAGACTTCCCACATCCACTTGAATCCATTTATTTTTTTCAAAAAATACTTATCGAGCACCTACTGTATATCAGACCCTATTTTAGATGCTGAGGATAAAACAACGAACAAAATTAACAGAACTAAAACTCTCTACACACACGTACCCACACATACGAAGAGGTGTGACCAGTGTTTTTATCTGTATGGTGGTGTTATTAGTCTTTATCCCCCTTTGGGTCCATCCACGTAGTCTAATTTTTCTACAATAAACACAAATTTCTTTATTAATATGAAAAATATTGCTTAAAAACTAAACATTAAAAAGAAGGCACTGAGACACATGAGAGAAGACAGTGGGTATCTCAGGGACACTTGGTGTTTATTTTTTATTTTATTTATTTATTTATTTATTTGAGATGGAGTCTTGCTCTGTCACCCAGGCTGGAGTGCAGTGGCGCGATCTTGGCTCACTGCAAGCTCTGCCTCCCGGGTTCATGCCATTCTCCTGCCTCAGCCTCCCAAATAGCTGGGACTACAGGTGCCTGCCACCATGCCCAGCTAATTTTTTTTGTATTTTTAGTGGAGACAGGGTTTCACTGTGTTAGCCAGGATGGTCTTGATCTCCTGACCTCATGATCCGCCTGCCTCATCCTCCCAAAGTGCTGGGATTACAGGCATGAGCCACTGCGCCTGGCCACACAGGATAGAGCTTCCTATCCTAGCAGAGGAAGAATGTTTTTTTGGCATGATTAAGCTATTCAGTTCACTGAAACCCTCTGAAATAATCTGACTATATCTTTAGCCTCAATAATTATACATGCAAAAAAGGAGAAAGAGAATACAGTGTTTTTACAATGAGATTCTTTCCTGTTCAACCATGAAGGGGAAAAATCTTTCTTCTTTTTTTTCAGAATTCAAATCAAGATAATATTGGAGAATACATGTCAAAAAAAGATTATATAATTATTTCAAATGATATCAATATCAAAAGGCACTCTTTAAACAACTCGTTTTCTTTTTTCTTTCTTTTCCTTCTTTTTTTTTTTTTTTTTTTTTTTTTTTTGAGACGGAGTCTTGCTCTGTTGCCCAGGCTGGAGTGCAGTGGTGTGATCTCGGCTCATTGCAAGCTCCACCTTCCGGGTTCACGCCATTCTCCTGCCTCAGCCTCCTGAGTAGCTGGGACTACAGGTGCCCGCCACCACGCCTGGCTAATTTTTTCTATTTTTAATAGAGACGGGGTTTCACCATGTTAGCCAGGATGGTCTCGATCTCCTGACCTCATGATATGCCCGCCTCGGCCTCCCAAAGTGCTGGGATTACAGGCGTGAGCCACCGCACCCGGCCTCCTTCTTTTTTTTAAGTGAATTAAGACCCTCTCTTGGACACCAGCTGTGACAGAAGGGACTTTTTACCTAGTAAAGATAGGACAGACCTGCTCCAGACCCTCCTTTGTTAGTGGCCAGTAAACATGGGCAAGGCAAAGTCCTACCCTAGTTCTGAAAAAAGCCAAACTAACAACTGCCCAGTTTCCAGGAACCGATATAATTTTCAGTACATGAGTGTGATTTAGAAATGGAAACAACATCAGAGCAGGGTTAAGTCAACAACCAAGCCATAGACCTCAAAAGGACCAGACTTCATGGTTTGATGATGCCAAGGAAAAGATTCCACCTATAAACTCTTGAGAAAGTAACCACCTCAGAAAGTTCCAGACAAGCCAGTTCCACTTTGTAGACCAGCCCTGTATAAAACTCTTACCACATGAGTAAGAAGTGACTTGTGCTTCGGTTATCAAACAGGCACAATTAAAGGGAAGAAAAGGAAAGACTAGGACAGAAAAACTCTATATTTGATGTCGCCTGAGCCAATTAGCTGAGTCTAGAATTCTTTATTTTATTGTCTTACCTCCTAGCCTCTCAAAATGCAGAGTCATTGTCTGGATTAGCAAACTACACATCATGCATACCTGGTCTTTCAGTTTTTTCCATGGGGCATATTTCTTCCATTTCTTTCATATCTGAGGCTCCAATATCCTAGCTGAGAATCTGGCAGAGAGTGGGCACCCTCTCAATGGTTGCTGGGGATAGACAGATGAATGAATGGATGAACTGATGGATGAAGGAACAGGTGAAAGATTTGTCCTATAAGAACCTGGATGGCCTAGGCCTGCCTTCAGAAGAGCCATTCTCCTTTTTCTAGCAATGATTTTAACTATTCATTCCATGAGCAATTTATTTATTATTTTCAATATGCTAGGCATCATGCAAGATACAATAGCATAAAAATATGACAGACTTCCACTGTAGCTGAAAAGAAAATACAGGCAATGACCAGTAGTAGAATATAGGCCAGGCACAGTGGCTCATGCCTGTAGTCCCAGCACTTTGGGAGGCCAACACGGGTGGATCGCTTGAGCCCTGGGCAACATGGCAAAAACCTGTCTCTACAAAAAAATACAAAGATTAGCTAGGCATGGTGGTGCATGCCTGTAATCCCAGCTATTGGGGAGGCTGAGGCAGGAGGATCACCCGAGCCTGGGAAGGTTGAGGCTTCAGTGAGCTGTGATTGTGCCACTGCACTCCAGCCTGGGTGGCAGAGTAAGACCCTGTATCAAAAAAATAAAATAAAAAAATAAGAATATAACCAAATATGAACATACATGACATACTCAACACTAAAGAGATTCAGAATAGGTCAAAATCAATTTATGTATGGCAGAATTAAGCAGGGAAAAAGAGTACTAATGCCATTCCTATAACATCCTTCAAAGATGAAGATGGACTGGTTAATCGGAAAGACTATTTGGAAGAGTTTCTGAACTCACTTAGAAGCTGTTTTCTATCTAGGACTACCAAATAACAGAGAGCACAGAAAGTACTAGGTAGGCAAACAGAAGAAACAATAGTCTTCATTTAATTCACATCTTCCAGCAGTAGCTGGTAAGCCAAATGCTTTTAGAGACCAAGCAGGTAACTGATCAAAGCCCTTTGTGTACCAGGGCTTGTTCTAAGTGTATCACAAGCATTTTCCCTAGTCCATGCTACAGTCCTCTGGGAAGACGCGAATATTATTCCACCTTACAGAACAAGAAACAGAGGCCCTAGCAAGTTACGGCTCTGTAAGTTTACTAGGTTGGCCAAAGTCAAACAACCAATGCTAGAGCAGAGACTCAGGGCAGGAAGCTCTGAATCCACAGACCCAGCTGTTTGAGACCACCATCCCCTGGGGTAGAAACAGTTGCAGGGGGAATGGGGTTGGGGGAGGAGGTGGGGGGAGGGGGTTGCTGAGGGTTGGGTTCCCCTAATAGTGATGGGCTACAACTGGGCTCCAGCAGGTTAGAGCCATGCCAGAATGTCAGGACCAGGGGAAATGGAAAAAAATAAAATCCTCACTTTTTAAACATAGTATCTCTTAATTTTCAAATATTTACAACTATTTCAGTCTTTAATAAAAAATAAAAAGTAACCACTGTACAAACTCAACAAAACCATCTGTATCGAGCTCAGCCCACGTTGCTTCCAACAGGGAACTTTTACCTTATACTTTGCCAATATTTATTTCACCTGTGTTGTTTCACTTTTCACAATAACCCCGTGAAGAAAGTAGAGTGACTTCTTATGTGTGGCTACAGAATCCATGAAAGGATTAGAAGACTAGCGTAGTAGAAGACAGTAATGACATGGTTAAGTCCCATTTAGAAAGGATAATTGACTTTCCTATACCTATTCATAAGAAGAAGGCCTCAGTTCAAAGTCCTGGCCCAAAGCGGGGAAGCCATCAAAGCCGGACTTGAGTTCCACCACATTGGTCAGAGACCTCCACTATGCAATTTGCTGGAGGGAGAACTGCCCTTTGATTTACAGGTTGTTTCCTTTTCCCTAGAAAATGTAGCCATCTCTAGTCAGGGTCCTGGGTTAAGATTTCACTAGTCAATGCACCTTGTACTTAATGAGTATGTGTTTGAAGGAATGAACCAGATTCTTTCCAAAGAGCAGTTTTCAGTAGGAGAGAGTTGCAGGCAGCATGAGAGTGTGCACTAGGGGATTCGGGAGCCCTGTGTAGGGAGAACAAACACCAAGACAGAAGCAGAGGCACAAGTGTTTGTCTGCTTCACAGTTTTGCCTAGAACTGGCGCTGGTGGGTCCATTCCTCTTCCAAGAGACTTGGCAATGAGACGAACTCAGAGTACATAATGGTTTCCCCAAGGCTCTCAGCTAGTAAAGACAGGCAAGTTTGGATGAGAACTCTGGTATTCTGATTCCAAGTTCAGCTTTTTCTTGTATTTTACTAGAGTCCAGTCCCTTGTTTCTTGCACAGACTAGAACTCAGACCTGCTGTGATCTTGCAGGCTTCAGGTTCTAATTCACCATGGAGCTATGGATGCACATGTAACAAACTCCTAAAAAAAATTCTGGGAGGAGACTTTTTTCTTTAAAAAAAATCTTGGCTTTAAACTGAATCAATTTTCATTGCCAAAAATTGGGGGAAATAGAGACATGCATAAAGAGAATAGTCACCCACAATCTCACCAACCAGAGACCACCACAATTTTGAGTTATTTCTTCAATCTTTTTCTGAAGTGTGTGTGTGTGTAGACTATTGTACAAGATCTGACTATACGTGCAGTTACAAAGTTTGCACGAGGGGTCTTCAAAAAGCGCATGGGAAATGTATGTTATTAAAAATTATGATGGATTCCAAACAATTTTTTGCCCCCAAATAGACTTGTACTAGCGTGTTATAACATGTCTGAACAGGATGTAGTTTGAGGCACTAAGAAGGATAAGACATCACTTTGAAAAACCCTATTAGAAACACGAGTTCTGCTAAAGTTGAAACAAGAACAAACATCTAATTCATGGTAAAGCTTGAGTGGAAGAATGGTGAAATCGTTGATACTTTACAAAACGTTTATGGGGACAATGCCCCAAAGAAATGAGCAGTTTACAAATGGGTAACTCATTTTTAAGAAGGGATGAGACAATGCTGAAGATGAAGCCTGCAGTGGCAGACCATCCACACCAATTTGCAAGGGAAAAAATTCATCTTGTTCTTGCCCTAATTGAAGAGGACCAAGAGTTAATGCCACAAACAATAGCCAACATCATAGACATCTCAATTGGTTCAGCTTATACAACTCTGACTGAAAAATTAAAGTAAGCAAACTTTCCAGTCAGTGGGTACCCTTACGCCCAGGTCAGCTGCAGACAACAGCAGAACTTTCAATGGAAATTTTACACATGTAGGATCAAGATCCTGAAGCATTTCTTTGAAGGATTGCAACAGGAGAAGAAACATGGCTTTACCAGTACGATCCTGAAGACAAAGCACAATCAAAGCAATGGCTACCGAGAGGTGGAAGTGGTCCAGCCAAGAGAAAAGATCACGGGAACAGATTTTGGGGATGTTCCAGGCATTGGCTTGTTAACTTTCTGGAAAGCCAAAGAACAGTAACATCTGCTTACTATGAGAGTGTTTTGAGAAAGTTAGCCAAAGCTTTAGCACAAAACCACCCTGGAAAGCTTCACCAGAGTCCTTCATCACCACAATAATGTTCCTGTTCTTTCCTCTCATCAAAGAAGGACAATTTTGTGAGAGTTTCAATGGGAAATCATTAGGCATCCACCCTACAGTTCTAATTTGGCTCCTTCTGATTTCTTGTTTCCTAATCTTAAAAATACCTTTAGAGGGCATCCATGTTTCTTCATCTGATAATACACTGAGGGGCTCTGACATGGTTAAATATCCAAGACCCTCAGCTCTTTAGGGAGGAATTAAATGGCTGGTATCATGGCTTACAATAGTGTCTTGAACTTGATGAAGTTTCTGTTGGGAAATAAAGTTTATCTTTTTTTATTTTTATCTTTCAATTCCATTTTCAACTAACTTTTTGAAGTCTCCTCATATCTTCCCTTCTTTTATCTTAAACATTTTATCATATAATTATAATTCTTCAAAAACTGACATTTTAATAACTGTATAATACTACAACAAATGGATCACCATAATTTATTCTGCTAATTCTATCGTTGAGAATTTAGGTTACGGCCCTCTTTTTTTTTTTTTTTTTTGCTATCATAAATGATGCTCTGATGAATAAAAAAGTCTTTATTTCCTATTAGTTCTGCAGGATGTATTTAAAGACAAGGAATCATGCGTTGACAGGGCATGCATTTTGAGACTGCACATATTGCACGCATGCCTTCCAAAAAAGTAATAGCTACTTACATTAAAATTGTGCATATTTGGTCAGGTGTGGTGGCTCACGCCTGTAATCCCAGCATGTTAGGAGGCCAGGGTGGGCAGATCACTTGAGGTCAGGAGTTCAAGACCAGCCTGACCAACATGGTGAAACCCCATCACTACTAAAAATACAAAAATTAGCCAGGCATGGTGGCACACGCCTGTAGTCCCAGCTACTCAAGAGGCTGAGGCAGGAGAATTGCTTGAACCCAGGAGGTGGAGGTTGCAGTGAGCTCAGATGGTGCCAATGCACTCCAGCCTGAGCAACAGGGCAAGACTCTGTCTCAAAAAAAAAAAAAAAAGTGTATATATTTTAAAATCCTGTATTTTCCCCTTAGTCTTCCTTAACTTCAGAAACAACCACTTTTCTAAGAGATGGGGCTCCCTCTCCTTGTGTATCACTAAATGATACTTAGGCAATAACTGCAGCTGTGTTCTTCCCAATGAAGCTTTTATTTCATTTCATTTCATTTCATTTATTTTTGACTAGAAATAAACATGCAACCTTTTCTAAAAGAGGCAAAAACGCACTTGATTGTTTTCAAAGAGCCTCTGGTGAGTGGGCTGTTGTGAAGTCCCATGAAACGGCTGAATCTGTCCCCATCATATAAATCAAGATGAACAGGTTTGAAGGAGAAGCATTCCATTTGAAATGGCAGCAATAGTTTGGAACTGTGTGGCCAATGCCCATTAGTTGTTTGTCAGGAATATTTTTAGAAAGTGCAGAACAAGACTGTAAGGAGAACTGGCGCTATAGTGTCACCCTCTCCCCAGGAATCTGCCTGCAGCCTTCGGAAGCCGGCCTGGAACCAGCTGTGCTCTCTGCACTGACATACCCAGCACCCATACAACCCAGACAACCCTAAAAGCACAGCCAGGCAACGACACACAGCTGGCCGCCCAGAGGCCCCTCCGAGGATCATCAAGATTTCCACTCACTGCAGGTGAAGAATTTCCGTTATCAGACTGGGCAGTTGTGAGAAAGTCTGAGGTTAAAGCTGAGGATTCTATGTGTGGTGAGGTGCGCTATCATTTGCTTGGCGCTCTGGAACGTGACGATTCTGGGAAAATTTCCCGTGATCTGAATACATCATAGATTTCATATCTTGCGATCTCTCAAACATTCCAAAAATGTAATTTTCACTGCTGCCCTTCAGGTCTGCTGTCTTCCATGGTGGTTGAAGCTTGCACTTAGGCAGATCTGGAGGGCCCTGAGCACATTACTTCACGTCTCTGAGCCTCAGTTTCCTCATCAGAAAAGTAGGGCTAGTAACAATGTCTGTTTCATATGGTTCTTATGATAATTAATGAACTAATCCATATAAGCACTTTGCAGGATACCTGCTCTACAAAGAGCCCTGAGCAACTGCTTATTTCATTCTAAGTGGTCATGATATAGTTTAAAAGCAGATTTATCCAGCTAGAAATCATTGGCACATTTTCCTTCTGGACACCACTGCTCTCCAGCCTCCCCACCAGAGGAAGGAGAAGAAAGGAGATGAAACCTCAAGAGGACATCTGCATTATTTTAGCCACTCTGATAAGTCACATACAGAAGGAGGAATTTCTAACAAGAGCTAAAAATGAAGTTATTGAATGACCTATGGCTATTCTGGTCCCCATTTAGCATCTCTTGAGGATATGTACATTAATATGAACGCTGTACAGTAGCAGGACTGGCCTCAGATCCTATCCTCTACTTTTCCTGTAAGAAGAAGACTGCTCTAGGCCGGGCGCAGTGGCTCAAGCCTGTAATCCCAGCACTTTGGGAGGCCGAGACGGGCGGATCACAAGGTCAGGAGATCGAGACCATCCTGGCTAACACGGTGAAACCCCGTCTCTACTAAAAATACAAAAACTAGCCGGGCGAGGTGGCGGGCGCCTGTAGTCCCAGCTACTCGGGAGGCTGAGGCAGGAGAATGGCATAAACCCGGGAGGCGGAGCTTGCAGTGAGCTGAGATCTGGCCACTGCACTCCAGTCCCGGCGACAGAGCGAGACTCCGCCTCAAAAAAAAAAAAAAAAAAAAAAGAAGAAGACTGCTCTGACATTCCATAAAACAGCTGCGTCCATCCCAGTGCTAAGGTGTAAGTGGACATATTAGGCCATTCTTGCATTGCTATAAAGAAATACTGGAGTCTGGGTAATTTATAAAGAAAAGAAGTTTAATTGGCTCATGATTCTGCAGGCTGTATAGGAAGCACAGTGCTGGCATCTGCTTGTGGGGAGACCTCTGCTTCCTCAGGAAGCTTTTCCTCATGGTGAGAGGCCAAGCGGGAGCAGGCATGTCCCATGACGAAAAAGGGAGTAAGGGAGAGAGAGCTGGGGGGAGGGTGCTCCACACATTTCAACCATCAGATGTCAGATCCTGTGTGAACTCCGAGTGAGAGCTCACTTATCACCAAGAAGATGGCCCAAGTCATTCGTGAGGGATCTGCCCCCATGGTCCAAACACTTCCCACCTCCAACATTGGGGATTTGGGCAGGGACAAATATCCACATTATCAGTGGCCATACCGTCAGGTTAGGCAGCACCATAGAACTGAGGTCTAACCTTATTCTGCCACCGATTTGGCAAGTCACTTCCCCTTGCCAATCAAATAAGGCAATTAACCAGCGCTCATCTCTAAACTTTTCAGTATTATAAGAATATGTAGTTCTTTTTTTTTTTTTTTTTTTTTTTTTTGGTTGAGGCGGAGTCTCGCTCTATATCGCCCAGGCTGGAGTGCAGTGGCCAGATGTCGGCTCACTGCAAGCTCCGCCTCCTGGGTTTTATGCCATTCTCCTGCCTCAGCCTCCCGAGTAGCTGGGACTACAGGCGCCTGCCACCTCGCCTGGCTAGTTTTTTTTTGTATTTTTTAGTAGAGACGGGGTTTCACTGTGTTAGCCAGGATGGTCTCGATCTCCTGACCTCGTGATCCGCCCGTCGAATATGTAGTTCTATCTGCAAAAACAGTTTTAAGATCTAAAATATTTATTCCTGTGGATTTAGTAAAGTGTTTTCTTTGTTCACATTAGGGTGGGCAAATGGGTCAAAGAAGGTAGAATGATAAATTGAAACAAGATTATGGGCTGTTGGTAGACTTGTGGATTCCATGCAAAAAACCTGCATCAAAGTAGGTCAAGCCAACAGGTCCTTACCGAGTGGCTTTCACAGCCAAGCCTGTAACAGATCCTCATACACTGCTGTGGCACCCACCAGCCCTGTGCAGACTTCTAGGCAGAACATGAGCAGTGACAGGAAGATAAGCCAAAAATAAGAAAGTCTATTGATTATTTTACTTTTTATTTTTATTTATTTATTTTTTGAGACGGGGTCTTGCTGTGTCGCCCAGGCTGGAGTGCAGTGGCACGATCTCAGCTCATTGCAAGCTCCACCTCCTGGGTTCATGCCATTCTCCTGCCTCAGCCTCCCAAGTAGCTGGGACTACAGGTGTCCGCCACCACGCCTGGCTAATTTTTTCTATTTTTAGTAGAGACGGGGTTTCACCACATTGGCCAGAATGGTCTCGATCTCTTGACCTTGTGATCTGCCTGCCGTGGCCTCCCAATGTGCTGGGATTACAGGCATGAGCCACTGCGCCCGGGTGCATACCGGGCTAATTTTTGTATTTTTAGTAGAGATGGGGTTTCGCTACGTTTTCCAAGCTGGTCTCGAACTCCTGACCTGAGGTGATCCACCCACCCACCTCGGCCTCCCAAAGTGCTGGGATTACAGGTATGAGCCACTGCACCCAGCCTGGAATATTTTAAAAAACAGAGTTTACAAATGGGCCATGGAAGGTCAATATTGGGCTCTTCTTGGTTAGCTTCACCAGATGGTAAGCTCCCATCAAGCTATATACTCTCGTCTCTTACACTTCTATCTTACAGATTTTAAAAAAGCATCAAGATCCAACTACCAGGAGAATAGGAGGCAGCAGTGACCCAGTGACAGCATGAAGTGCCCACACCACCCCAAATAAACACACTAGGCAAAAATAGTGCATGAGCTATGCCAACACAATTTCAGAACTAGCCCCTTCAGTTCATCTTTCCAACCCACCAGGCTACTTCTGAAGCTCTCCCCTTCTCCTGCACTCTCCCACCAATCTGAGCTGCCATCACATCCACGCTCCACAGCTCATGGAGACACTGAGAGGTGCAGTGGAGGGTTCAGCGCTGGACAAGTATATTAGCAGTTCCAACTGACCTGACCAAGAAAAGAATCTCTTTATGTAGTCAGGACCTTGGAGCCAAGGGATAGCAACTATTCTGAAGAGCAGAAACAGACAAAGGAATTTATTGATGCATGTAAATGAAAAGTCCTTGAGGAATTGCGATATTGTCATTTATAATGAGAAATACATATTTGCTCTTCGTTTCTGGCATAGCTCCTAAAACGCTTTAAGTCTCTGAAATGATAAATGTTTTTTCCTATGCTAATGAGATGACTGGTGGCTAAGGGCTCCTGGATAGCTGCAGGATGGGGGCTGGTTTTCAGGGAAACCAACCTCGTGATTAGAGGGTGGGTACTTTCACAGCCCCATTTCCCAAACTCTGGGGAGGGGGAAGGGTTGAAGCTGGAGTTGGTCACCAATGGTCAATGAAGCCAAAGGTCAATCAACCTCGTAATGACGCCTCTATAAAAACCCAAAATGGGCTGGGCATGGTGGCTCACGTCTGTAATCCCAGCACTTTGGGAGGCTGAGGCAGGTGGATCACCTGAGGTCACGAGTTCGAGACCAGCCTGGTCAACATGGTGAAACCCTGTCCCTACTAAAAATACAAAAATTAGCCGGGTGTGGTGGTGGGTGCCTGAAATCCCAGCTACTTGGGAGGCTGAGGCAGGAGAATCGCTTGAACCCTGGAGGCAAAGGCTGCAGTAAGCTGAGATCACATCACTGCCCTCCAGCCTGGGAGACAGAGCGAGACTCCATCTCAAAAAACAAAACAAAACAACAACAACAAAAACAAATGACAGGGTTTGGAGTGCTTCCACATTGCTGAACATTCAGAGGTTTTCTTAGGAGGGTGGAACACCCCAAGAGGGTATGGAAGTCTTGTACCCTTTCCCCCATACCTCACCCTATGCATCTCTTCATCTGGCTATTCATCTGTATCCTTTATCCTGTCTTTTACTGGACAATCAACTGGTAAACATAAGTATTTCCCTGAGTTCTGTGAGCCATCGCAGCAAATTATGGAACCCAAGAAGGGGGTTTTGGAAACCCCGATTTTACAGCTGGCCAGTCACAAGCACTGGTGAAAACCTGGGACTTCATATGGGTGTCTGAAATGAGAGTAGTCTTGGGAGACTGTGCGCTTAACCCATGAGGTCTGATGCTAACTCCAGGTAGAGAGTGGCAGAATTGAATTAAATTGCAAGACACCCAGTTGGTGCCCACTGGAGAATTCATGTGTATGAAGAAATCCCCATATCTGGTTACAGAAGTGTTCTGTGTTGTGCTGAGTGACAGGATAGTATGAAAAAACAGTTTGGGTCTTCCTGCATTATAGGAACAGCGATAGCTCTCAACACAGCTGGACCTGCATATACTATCACCAGGAATCGCGACTTTTCTGAATGTACTGGCTTTGTTCCCAGTTGGCACTCTGCACATGGGAGTAAAGACGGCCACCAGAAGGCAAAGCTTCTATCGTACCAGCTTGGAAAACCCAGCTGAGAGCACGTGCCTCTTTCACACTGGTTGCAGAAAAAGTCCCAGAATAGACTCATTGTCTGACTTGGATCATGTGCCCGTCACTTAGCCAGTCCCTGAGTTTTGTGCCTGCTCCTGGGACCAGAGTGTAAGTCAGACCACACGCAGCACGTGGATTAAGAGTGAGAAAGAATGAGCTCCAAAGCAAGCGAACGGGGGAAAGATGCCAGAAAGACAGAAACCAAAGATATCCCCAAAGCACAAGCCTTAGCTGTCAACCATTTGAACCCCCAGGATTTTTTCATCCTCGGTTTGATGCATGCTAAATACTGTTTGAAATTCTGTTAAATCACAAAGTGTTGTTCCCATCAAGAATTGGAACATCACCAGCACCCCAGGGCAGCCCTTGTACTCCCTTTCAGGCACGATCCACTAGAAGGTAACCTATCCTGAATTCTAATAGCACAGGTAAGTTTGGCCTGTTCTGATACTTCACATAAATGGTATCATGGCTTATACTACATTGTAACTGTGCCCTTTTCTGTGTGCATATTATTATTCAATAAACAGTTTATTTAAAAAACTGTCCTGGCCAGATGCGGTGGCTCGTGCCTATAATCCTAGCACTGTGGGAGGCCAAGGCGGGAAGATCACCTGAGGTCAGAAGTTCAAGACCAGTCTGGCCAACATGGCGAAACCCTGTCTCTACTAAAAATACAAAAATTAGCCGAGCGTGGTGGCTCATGCCTGTAATTCCAGCTACTCAGGAGGTTAAGGCAGAAGAATTGCTTGAACCCAGGAGGCAGAGATTGCAGTGAGCTGAGATCACACCACTCCACTCCAGCCTGGGTGACAGAGTGAGGCTCTGTCTCAAAAAATAAAATAAAAATTAAAAGCTGCTCCTGATATTTTCCCTACTCTATCAACATCATAAATTATAGAACTTTCAAGGATCTTCTCAGCTCTCTTAGAAATGGCCTTCTCCAAGGAAACAATCTCTTAGATAGCAAATTCTTTCAAGCATCTGCAGTAAACCACAGGTGGTCAAGGTCACAGGCAGTGGGGCCCGTGTGACGGACTTGCCATGTTTTTTGGCCTCCCACCTCCTTCTGCTCAGCCTTCTGGCTTGGGCTCCATCCTCTTAGAGGTAGGCATTTGAGAAAACGTCTCACTGTGCTGGTCTTTGCATCTGAGGTCAAAGGTGAGCAGAGGACAACCATCAATCAAGCAACAGTTTGCTAGCAAACCTGCAAAAGTTCATGCTTAGGACAGAGAGATGACATCACTGAGTCACCTCACAATGTGGTTCAGGGACCCGTTAATAATGAAAGTTACAAACTCTTACCCCACCTCTCCATACTGAAGCTCATCTGCGGATAAGCCCTAAGAGTCCACAGATTCCAGGTTTAAAAAAACTTCTCTGTAGGGCAGAACTAGGGCAAGCCATCAGGTCAGGCTAGCTATAGACAGAATAGCCAGGCTTGGGAGGTAGGGCGCCCCTCCTCTGCTCCAGAATTATGCATGTAGAGGATGAGGGGCCTCTACAAGGTTTGCTCCAGACAGACTTCCTGTGATGGGTGAGAAGACAGATTAAATGATCTTTAAGGTTCTTTCTAATGCTCAGATTTCATGATCCTACCAAAGCTCCTCTAATGGCCCGAATGGCAGCCCAGGAGCTAAACCACTGAAACCAATGCTGAGCCCTTAAAAAGGTAAACACAGAATAACCGTATGACTGAGCAATTCCACTCTTAAATATATGCCCCAATGAACTGATAAGTTATTCAAACAAACACTCAACATGGATGTTCATAGTAACAAGACAGTGTTCACAGTACTCAAAAGGTAGAAACAGCCCAAATGTTCATCAACAGATAAATGGATACACAAAATGTGGTGCATCCACATGATAGAATACTATTTGGCCACATAAATAAATGAAGGTTGGATATGTGCTACAACACAGATGACAACATTATGCTAAGCGAAAGAAGCCACACACAGAAGGTCACAGAATACATATAAGTGGAATAATACACAGAAGGTTGTATTATGTCACTTATATAAACCATCCATAGAAAGAGTTAAATCCATAGAAACAGGGTTCAGCTTAGTGGTTGCCAGGAGCTGCAGAGAGAGGCCAATAGGGAGTGACTGCTTAATGGAGACAGGTTCTCTTTTGAAGGATGATGAAAATGTTTTGGAATTACACAGACAGTTGCACAACATTGCGGACATACTAAATGCCACTGAATCGTACACTTTAAAATGGTTAATTTTACCTCAACTTAAAAATATATAAATAAAACCAATCCTGAGTAAGCAGGCTCCGTGCTGCGCTGGGTACCATGGTTGCCTGGTAAATATGGAAGCCCTATCATTCTGGGGCCTCTTAACCAAGCATCCCCAACCCACAGCCGTTTCCTGGATTTGGACATTTAAAACAAAGCAAAAAAACATCAACAGAAACACCAGTCACCCTGAAAAGGCTCTTTAGCCTCTGAATACCCAAAGTGCAGGCTGGAAACAGGGGAGGCAGATATAAATTAACCACTTGCAAGTCAAAAGGCCAAGCAATTTAGGCTTGAAAATACCTTGGGAGCTCAAACAGAGGCACGAGAAGTATTTTTGCTTGAACTAGAAATTAAGCAAAGGAATTCATTTTAGACCAATTAAGACACACACAACCTTGAGAAGACACAATATTTAAAGGCCTCCAAATCAATCATTTCATTTAGGCAGATTCGGCAACTGGCTGGTGATATACTGTCACCCAAATATCCAACCTTTGGTTCCTTGAATCAAAGCTGCTTTTTCCTCTTAAACCAAGAATGTATCAAATGTTTTAACATGTAAATAATTTCACCATCCATCTCATGATAAAGCTGGTGACTTTCTCATTTTGAGACTCATTCCAAGACCCTCCTGAAAATACTGATCCCCTAGGTCTGTTGTGTGGGAGGATCCCATAGCTATTCACCTGGTAGAGATTTCTCCTCCACCCAAACTCCCTTACACATACAGACACACACACACGCGCGCACACACACACACACACACCCCTGGTGGCTTGGTTTCCTGGAGTAGTTATTTATTCCTTGGCTGACTTGACCTTATGGCGGAGTGGAGGGTGGAGGGCTGACTCTCTTCTGTGGCCCATCTTAAGAGAGATGCAATTCCTGGCAAAATCACGTGTACCCTGCTTCTCACAGGTAATACAGTTAGGTCCTGTGGAAACAGGAATTGATGTGTGCATGATGTGGCAATACTGACTCAAGTACTCTTTTAACAGCTGTTCCTCATGGGCTCTAAAATTAGAGGGCAACAAGAAATTATTCACCCCGGAGCTAACCTACCTATAAGACAGAATTTCCACCCCTTAAGAGGTGTGAAGAGTGTTTACTCCTCAAACACTAAATCTTGCTAGAAGTATATAGGAGCCAGAAAATTAAACAGCAAATAGTTATTAATAACTAACTCTGGGCTGGGCACGGTGGCTCACGCCTGTAATCCTAGCACTTTGGGAGGCCGAGTCAGGCAGATCACCTGAGGTCAGGAGTTAAAGACCAGCCTGGCCAACATGGCGAAACCCTATCTCTACTAAAAATACAAAAATTAGCTGGGCATGGTGGCGTGTGCCTGTAATCCCGGCTACTCGGAAGGCTGAGATAGGAGAATTGCTTGAACCCAGGAGACAGAGATTGCAGTTAGCCGAGATCGTACCACTGCACACCAGCCTGGCTGACAGAGCAAGATCCAGTCTCAAAAAACAAAAAAACAAAACACAAAACAAAGCAAAAAAACAACAGAATTGACTCTAGGTATGACTCCTGAGATACAAAGAATCACAAGATACACTCTCTGTCCTCTTGGAGTCTGTCAGTTCTTTGGGTAGAAAAGCCATGTTTCATAAACAGATATACTCATTTTGTAAAAACAACTCTCAGGTAAAGAGATTCCTCTGAAGTTGGTGGATGGACGAAAAAAGCTAAGGACGGTCCTCTGACTCCTAACCTCACATTCCTTCCAGGGTAGTAGAAAAAAGGCAGGTCTAGAAAGTAGAACACTCTTGAGTTCAAACACCATTCCCATCCTGTATAGGCAGTGTGACCCAAGCAAGATACTAAACCTTTCCAAATCTCACTTTTCCATCTGTAAAGTGGGCATAGTGCCACCTATTTTGCAGGGTGATTGTGAGGATCATGTAAGATTTCTATGTCTTGGCCGGGCGTGATGGCTCATGCCTGTAATCCCAGCACTTTGGGAGGCCAAGGTGGGTGGATCACCTGAGGTCAGGAGTTTGAGACTAGCCTAACCAACTTGGTGAAACCCCGTCGCTACTAAAAACACAAAAATTAGCTGGGTGTAGTGGCAGGTGCCTGTAATTCCAGCTACTCGGGAGGCTGAGGCAGGAGAATCGCTTGAACCCAGGAGGTGGAGGTTGCAGTTAGCTAAGATCACGCCACTGCACTCCAGCCTGGGCAACAAGAGTGAAACTCTGTCTCATAAAAAAAAAAGAAAAAAAAAAAGATCCCAGCACTTTGGGAGGCCGAGACGGGCGGATCACGAGGTCAGGAGATCGAGACCATCCTGGCTAATACGGTGAAACCCCGTCTCTACTAAAAATACAAAAACTAGCCGGGCGAGGTGGCGGGCGCCTGTAGTCCCAGCTACTTGGGAGGCTGAGGCAGGAGAATGGCGGAAACCCAGGAGGCGGAGCTTGCAGTGAGCTGAGATCTGGCCACTGCACTCCAGTCCGGGCGACAGAGCGAGACTCCGCCTCAAAAAAAAAAAAAAAAAGATTTCTATCTCTTTCATGTGAGGCTATGTATCTCATTTGATTAATATATATACTAATAGACCACAGAAGATGCACATTGCGGCCAGGTGCAGTGGCTCAGCCTATAATCCCAGCTACTCGAGTGGCTGAGGCACAAGAATCACTTGAACCTGGGAGGCACAGGTTGCAGAGAGTCCAGATTGTACCACCACACTCCGGCCTAGGCAACAGAGAGAGAGATTCTGTCTCAAAAATATAAAATAAAATGAAATAAACAAGATGCACATTGCTAATGGGTATAATAAAAATACCACAGAGAATAGAAAGTAATCATTAATAATGCATAAAATAGCTATGAATTGGAAGTCGAATATACTGCATACATCATTTCAATCCTCCCAACAACTCTATTAGTCATTTTATAAATGAAATATCATTTCATGGCCATTGCAACAAATGTCCATGGGCAAACAAATCTTTGCAACCAAGAAGCATATAACTCTCTGAATTTTTCTAGGTTAGATCAAAGCTATAAAGTAGCATCAGCTCACATGTGGTCACTATCATCTTTGCCCCACCACCATTAGAACTCGCAAGGAGCATCCAAAATTAACTGCCCTTCAACATCCAGACAACCAGATGACTTGCATAAGAGCATTTGTGTTTTGCATTCAGCTTAAAATACGCCACTCCTTCTCCTTTTTTCCTCTTCCAAATTCTTTATGTCCATCATCTTTATCGGGTCATTACTTTCCTTAGGGCAGCATTTCTCAAGGGGGGTGTGTGTGTGTGTGTGTGTGTGTGTGTGATTTTGCTCCCAGGGGACACTTGGCAATATCTGGAGACATATTTAGTGGCCGTGTGTGTCTGTTTACGGGGGATTGGGGGTTGCTGTGCTATTGGCATCTAGTGCATAGAGGCCAGAAGATGCTGCCAAGTCCCCCACCCCAGCCAAACAAAGAATCATCCCACCCAAAATGTCAATAATGCTGAGAAATCATGTTTAGAGTCAGAGAATAAATTTTCGACTTCTTTGCAACTATAGCACGTGCCCATAGGTGGTCAGCGACAGTCTTCTGCCTGATCTTTTTTTTTTTTTTTTGAGACAGAGTCTTGCTCTGTTGCCCAGGCTGGAGTGTGGTGGCGCAATCTTTGCTCATTGCAAGCTCCGCCTCGCGGGTTCACACCATTCTCCTGCCTCAGCCTCCCGAGTAGCTGGAACTACAGGAGCCTGCCACCGCTCCCGGCAAATTTTTTGAATTTTTAGTAGAGACGGGGTTCCATCGTGTTAGCCAGGATGGTCTCCATCTCCTGACCTCGTGATCCACCTGCCTCGGCCTCCCAAAGTGTTGGGTTTACAGACGTGAGCCACGGCGCCCGGCCTTATTTATTTATTTATTTATTTGAGACGGAGCTTTGCTCTTGTTGCCCAGGCTGGAGTGCAATGGCACAATCTCGGCTCACTGCAACCTCTGCCTCCCGGGCTGAAGCATTCTCCTGCCTCAGCCTCCCGCATAGCTGGGATTACAGGTGCCCGCCACCATGTCCAGCTAATTTTTTGTATTTTTAGTAGAGATGGGGTTTCACCATGTTGACCATGGCTGGTCTCAAACTCCTGACCTCAGGTGATCCACCTGCTCGGCCTCCCAAAGTGCTGGGATTACAGGTGTGAGCCACTGCGCCCGACTGCTGGACCTTAAAACAAGAGCCCCGCTTCATTGAATGCAGGCTGGTATATTTGCAGTGGGAGGTAGTATTGGAGGAAAGAAGAATTTCAACCAACCCCTCTCTCAACAAGTGGCCCCAAAGGCATCTCACCAAGATGAAGAAATACAGCCCAAGTCAAGCAGACATCAAGCTCATGCCTATTCTTGGCAAAGAATTTCTCACTTGGCTCTTCAGATAGCTTGGATATTTGTTCCTGCCCAAACCTCATACTAAAATGTAATCCCCAGCGCTGGAGGTGGGGCCTGGTGGGAGGTGTTTGGACCGTGGGGGTGGATGGCTCATGGCTTGGTGCTGTGTTCGTGATAGTGAGTGAGTTCTTCTTGCAAGATCTGGTCGTTTAAAATTGTGTGGCACCCCCACCCTTTCTCTTTCTCGCATGCGCCTGCCATGTTAAGTGCCTCCTTCCGCTTCACCGTCTGCCATGAGTAAAGGCCTCCCTGAGGCCCCCCAGAAGCTGAGCAGATGTCGGCACCATGCTTCCTGTAAAACCAGCAGAACTACAAGGCAATTAAACCTCTTTTCTTTATAATTTACCCAGTCTTAGGTATTTCTTTACAGCAATGGGACAAAGGCCTAATACAGCTCTTTATTATCCGAACGGTAGATATCTTTCTGGGCCAAACTTGTGCTCTAGACCAAGTGGAGTGTACAGGTCAAAGCCTCAAATAGGATGGTCATCCCCCAGGTCCAAGCCCCGGCCAGCCCTGCCCACCCTCTGTCCTCCCACAATCCTCCCAGATCTGCTGAGGGGTACAGAAACTTTGTCCAGGCAACTCTGTTTGATCTGGGTTTCTCATCTTCCAGTTGACCCTCCTCTTCCCAAATGAAACCTAGGCATGCTGGGTAATACACTGTTTTTTTTGGAGATGGAGTTTGGCTCTTTTCTCCCAGGCTGGAGTGCAATGGCACAATCTTGGCTCACTGCAACGTCCACTTCCTGGATTCAACTGATTCTCCTGCCTCAGCCTCCTGAGTAGCTGGGATTGCAGGCATGCATCACCATGCCCAGCTAATTTTTGTATTTTTAGGAGAGACGGGATTTCACCATGATGGCCAGGCTGGTCTCGAACTCCTGACCTCAGGTGATCCGCCTGCCTTGGCCTCCCAAAGTGCTGGGATTATAGGAGTGAGCCACAGCGCCTGGCCCATGCTAGGTAATATACTACTACTGTACACTTAAAGAGGTGGCAACAGCATGTGCAAGCATCACTCCATGGCCCTGGAAGATAACCCAGAGCAGGTACCTCTGCTCACAATCTACGGATGAGGAAAGGCAGGCTCAGGATGGAGTGAGTTTCCCCAAGTTACACAGCCAAGGGGAGGTAGTAGGGCTCCAGAGCTGTGCTCCTGCCTCCACGGTTCAGCACGCTTTCCACTCCATTACGCATCTGCAGGGAAGACCCAGGAGTACCCAAGAGTGCCTATTTCATCATCTGTTACTCATGCGGCAGAGTGGAGACCCAGGCAGCTGGAGGAACCATCCTGTGAGAAGAGATTGTATAGTCCTAGAAAAAGACCAACCGGAAGACCACAGTGTAGCAGAAACCATTCCGGCAATGACAGATTCACACACCAAAATGGGTATTTTTCAAGATCTAAATCCAATTCAAGATCATGGTCCAAGTCCCAGCCCAAGAAAGAAACGAAGGCTAAATCATGTTGTAGGCCTGCATCTCACACCAAAACTAGAAGCATCTCTAAAAACAGATTCCAAAGCACATTGTAAGTCTGGCTCAAGATATGAAAAGGAATCAAAGAAAAAAGGACCACCCAGATCCAAATCTCAGTGAAGATCACAGTCTAGATCTAGGTCAAAATCTAGATCAAGGTCTTGGACTAGTCCTAAGTCCAGTGCCCCTGGTAGTATAAACCACTGTTATTTTTAGACATGGATCATTCATTTACTCATAGTTCCGTTTACTTATCAGAAATACAATGTTGCAATGATGCTTAAAAAACACTTGTTAGTTTTACCTGTACCAGGCAATGGTTATAATTAAAAGAATATGCTGTTGAGAAGTCACTCTTTTTTTTGGTTTTGAGATGGAGTTTCGCTCTTGTCACCCAGGCTGCAGTGCAGTGGCATGCTCGGCTCACCACAACCTCTGCCTCTCGGGTTCAAGTGATTCTCTTGCCTCAGCCTCCCAAGTAGCTGGGATTACAGGCGTGTGCCACCATACCCGGCTAATTTCTTTTGTATTTTTAGTACAGATGGGGTTTCTCCATGTTGGTCAGGCTGGTGTCGAACTCTTGACCTCAGGTGATCCGTCTGCCTCGGCCTCCCGAAGTGCGGGGATTACAGGCGTGAGCCACCGGGCCTGACTGGGAAGCCACTCTTAGGAGTTCAGTTTGTTTAATGTTATGGACAGCTACCAATTTGTGGTGTCTCTATATACTTCTGTAAAAAGTCTAATTTTTTATGCTTGAGGTATTTGGTGAAAAGATGTTAGTTGACCATAATTTGCAACAGTCTTATTAAAAATAAACTTTCATATTCATATTTGGTAGAACTGTTAACCTAGAAATGTAGCTTGCTAATAAGATAGAATGATAAAAAAGTGAGGTGGTAGCCACAGTACAACACTGACTGGCCAGATGCATTTAGGTTCAGGGTGGACCTTTATTTCTTATCAAGATGTCTAGGCCCATGATCATTATTTATGATGCAGTGTGGATTTGTTCTTTTGTTAACCCCACTGTCTTGGGGAATGATGCCAATTAGGTTACCCAGTATTTTCAGGGAGATTTTTTTTCTTTTTTGAGATGGAGTTTCACTCTTGTTGCCCAGGCTGGAGTGCAATGGCGCGATCTCCGCTCACTGCAAACTCCGCCTCCCAGGTTTAAGCGACTCTTCTGTCTCAGCCTCCTGAGCAGCTGGGATTACAGGCATGCGCCACCATGTCCAGCCAATTTTTGTATTTTTGGTAGATATGGGGTTTCTCCATGTTGTTCAGGCTGGTCTCGAATCCCCAACCTCAGGTGATCCGCCCATCTCGGCTTCCCCAAGTGCTGGGATTACAGGCGTGGGCCACCGCGCCCGGCCTTTCAGGGAGACTGAGTCTTTTTCCGGTTCCCATGAAGATTTGGAGCATAGAAAACATCACAAAAGTTCACCTTAAAATCTGAGCAGGTGATGGTGGCCAAAATAATTTTAAGGCAAAAAGAATGTTCTTATGCAGTTATGCTAAAGTTTAAGGAGCATTGTTGACCATAATATTGCTTAGTTTTCTTATAGCTGTTAGAAACAAGTAAATTGTTTCAAAGTAGGTTCTGTGTGTGTGTGCACAGTGTAAAAGAACTGAAATTTGGATGTTTATACCACTTGGCCTATGCATTTATATCAAAATTTGCCTGCCTCTTTATGAGAGAGGCTTGCCTTTCACACCTCAATTTATCCAATAAGAGGCAAGCTGAGGGCCAGCCATGGTAGCTTGTACCTGTTAATCCCAGCACTTTGAGAGGTCGAGGTGGGTGGATCGCCTGAGGTCAGGAGTTCAAGACCAGCTTGGCCAACATGGTGAAACCCTGTCTCTACTAAAAATACAAAAATTAGCCAGGCATGGTGGTAGACGCGTGTAATCCCAGTTACTTGGAAGGCTGAAGCAGGAGAATCACTTGAACCGGGGAGGCGGAGGTTGCAGTGAGCCGAGATCGCACCATTGCACTCCAGCCTGGGTGACAAGAGTGAGACTTTGTCTCAAAAAATAATAATAATAAGAAGAATAATAATGATAAAATAAGAGGCAAGTTGAAAGCTAACACTCTCACTCTAGGTGATCCTATGGTGCCATGAAATTTAAAGTAATTTTGGAAAAAGTATCAGTCAGTTTTAAGCAAGAGTCACATCTTTTGACTTTTTGATTATCAGTGTAATACCTGACTAAAAATAAAGAAGTAATACCCTTAACCATTGATAATTTCTAGTATTTCTCTGAAAGATCATTTTGGGGACAAAAGTGACTTGACACGTCCAATCTCATTCCAGGAATAAAAAAAAAAAAGAACAAAAACTAGCATCTTTAAAAATCTCAGATTGCTTGCTTACGGAAATAAGTAAGAATTATCATAGAGAAATGATTCTTTTTAAAGGATGACTTTTTTCAATTTTGGTTTTAGTAATCTAGGCTTTGCCTGTAAAGAACAAAACAATGGTTTTTAAATATTGTTTGCAGAATGTGTTTAAAGCATTGATTCTAGAACCTTTGTATATTTGGGAGTATTTCTAACTTTCATTTCTTTACTGTTTGCAGTTAATGTTCATATTCTGCTATGCAATCATTTATATGCACGTTTCTTTAGATTTTCCTGGGTGTATAGTTTAAACAACAAAAAGTCTATTTAAAACTGTGGCAGCGGGCCAGGCACAGTGGCTCACGCCTGTAATCGCAGCCCTTTGGGAGGTCAAGGAGGGTGGATCACCTGAGGTCAGGAGTTCACGACCCGCCTGGACAACATGGTGAAATCCATCCCTACTAAAAATACAAAAATTAGCCGGGTGTGGTGGTGGGCACCTGTAATCTCAGCTACTTGGGCAGCTGAGCAGAAGAATCGCTTGAGTTCGGGAGGCAGAGGTTGCACTGAACTGAGATTGCGCCACTGCACTCCAGCCTGGGTAACAGAGTGAGATTCCGTCTCAAAACAAACAAACAAACAAACACAAACAAAAAACTGTAGCAGTAGTTTGCAGTTCTAGCAAACAGGAAAGTTGTGGGGTTAAACTTTGTATTTTCTTTCTTACAGAAGCTTCTAAAAAGGCATTTTTATACGTTCTTTTTAACAAATCTTGTGTACAACTTTTAAAACATCAAAGTTTGGATCAAAACAAGACCCAGCTTATTTTCTACTTGCTGTAAATTAAGCAAACATGCTATAATAAAAACAAAATGAAGGGGGAAAACATAAAAGATAAGCAGAAATCATCTGTACAGAGTGGAGAGGGTGGGAGGCCATAGAGGAGGGGGCAGGCTTTCCGTCCAGGCAGTGGGAGAGCTCCTGAGTCAGGAACCCAAGGGCATGCTTGAGGAATGGCTTGAAGGTTAGTGTGGCTGGCCAGCCAAGGTGAGAGGCAGGAGGAGAGTGTGTGGTGTGGTCAGGGGCTACCTCACACAAGGCCTTGAATTTTGTCTAAGAGCAATGGGAAATCAGCACTGGAAAGTTTTATGCAAAAGAGACATTTCTATTGTGAAATATTCAGCTACAGTGAGAACGGTCTAGAGAAGAGCAATGTGAGGTTGTCTAGGCTGGAGGAAGCAGCCTTGCTTGGGGATGGAAGCAGCGTACCTGGGGAGAAGAAGACATTCAAGATGATGTTGGGCTCGAGCAGACAGGGCTTGCTGATGGATGGCTCGTGGGGTGAGAGAGGGAGGAATGAAGGCTGGGCTATGTGTCTGAGTTAAGCCAATTACTAAGGGATGCAATTTATGGAGATGAGGAAATCCAGAGGAGAAACAGATTTAAGGGGAAGTAGATTCCCATAAACCAGCTCTGTAAACCAATCTCCGCCTTTAAAATATCCTCATTCTTAGCCTCCTCGTTATTAATAAATATTTATTGACCAAACACAACCGCAAGGCACTGCTAAGACTCATTTTTTTTTTTTTTTTGAGACAGCTAAGACTAATTTTTTAAGAAATCTAAGATAGGGAAGGCAGAAAAAAATTGCAAAGCATTAGGCATAATTTAATTGCCTTTGAGGTTGGTTTTCTTTTTTAAAGATAGCCCATAAATATATACATGCTAGTTACGGAGCGGCTTGTACATTTCACTTTATCCTTTGCTTTCCTTACTAGTTTCCTAATACTTTTTCTAAAAAAAAGAAAAAAAGAAAAAAGAAAAAAGAGCCAGTTATTTGGAATTAGGCTTTGTATTTCCAAAAAGCCCCTCTGAAAAGGCACTGTATATTTCCTACTGGAAGCCCTAACCTGTTAGGACATCTGAAGAAAACAGAGTTGGGAGGGAGAAGGATACAAGGAAAGGCAACTATGTGGACAGCCCTATGTGGGGAGGGCTGAGCACCTTCCAGGGAGTTCTCACATGGGTGTTCTCCAATCTATCTTTTCTTCTCTCTTCATCAGTTTCCATTTTTCTAATCTGGCATACTCACTATGGAGGCACCTTAGGTGAGGCAGACAGTGAGGGTCCTTGTTCTTATTTAACTCTAAGCTGCTCCTCTCTTGCTTCATCCATCAGAATGTACTCAGTCATCCATTACTTCCTCCAGGAAGCCTTCCCTGACCACGCCAGTCTGTTAACAGCTCCCTTTCTGGTCTTCACTGTTGGGGCTCAGAAAATAACCCAAAATGAAGGCATTAGAAGCAGCTCTCCCCAACCTCCTCCTGCCCTCTTGTCTCTGACTCCCTCATTCTCCCCACCAGCCCAAGGCCACCCACAGAAACTCGAATGCCTTTTCCCCAAGGCAGTTCAGAGAAACCAGAACCCCTATTCTCCAAAGCCAGCCATAAAACCTAAAAATATTACCCTAACTCCCACCTTCTCCCCAACCTTTGTGTAAAAACCGTCCATAAAGAAACGATCTGACCTATCTTGTTTGACTGTAGATCACAAGACTCCCATTCCAGAGAGGGTCCTGCCCCATCCCCAGGAGGAAAGGACACTGCACAGACAGGCCAAGCAGAAGCTACACAGATAGGACTTGCTAGGTTTCCCCACTCAGCCAATTCATGCTAGATCATACGCTTTTTGTCCAGTCATATTTCTACATGGCAGTCCAAACTTTGTTAAACCTAAGCATGAAAATGGACACTTTCCCCTGTATCTTTGGGTCTTCATTCTGAAGGCTCCCGTGTCACATAAAACTATGGTGAAATAAATTTGTATTCTTTTTCTCCTATTAATCTGTCCTTTGTCAGCTGATTTGCTGTGAACCTTCAGAGGCAAAGGGCAAATTTCCCTATATCATCATGCCATAAGCATACCTCGAGTATAGCTTCATTTTTCACTACGTTGTGAAGTTTCTGAACATATGTCTGTTTATTCCATTAGACTGGGAGCTTAGAATGGATACCTGCTATGCTTTTTGGCTACCCATTGCCTTTCCACATTCTATTTGCAGAAGCTCCCGTCTTCTGATTCTGCACATCTTTAAGGTAGACGGCAGAAACTTGCTTTCCCAGCTGCCCTTGTAGCTAAGATGTAGACATGTGATCTGGGCTCTGCCAATCAGAAGGGAGAGAGGTGAAGCAGCGACTGTCTTCTGGAAGCCATTTTGGCAAAGGCAGTTGCAGACACCCAACTTCAGGAGACAACAGCAGAGGAGGTTAAAGTAGTGTCTTGTACTCAGCATCCAGCATTGGTGCCAGGGCACTGATACGAGTGAAAGACCTCCACTGGGGCAGCGCATTGCCTGGACTGGCTGCTTTGCTTCCAGGCCAATTCTGCCTCTGCTGGAGCTGCTTTAATAAATAACCTCTTTGCTTAAACCAGCTAGAGCTGATTCTGTATTTTGCAACTAAAATTCTTAACTGGTAACTGAGATCCTCAAGGCAGAGATTGAGTTTCATTTACTTCTCTATCACTAGTCTCTAGCAAAATGTTATGCATATTCAAGGCACTCAATCAATTATTGTTGATTAAATGACTAAATGAAAAAAATGGATGGAGAAGCTAGACTGTAAATCATTAGCTTCTCAAGTCATCTTTCTTTCAGTAATCATTGAAAAGTACTATTTGTTCCCTAAATCTTCTAATTAGAGAAAACACAGGGATTTTGCTTCCCTTAATGATTCTCCAACTATGTTCCTTTGGAATACTAGTGATGTTTCTATTGCTAAAACTGAATAATAGTGAGTTTTTCCAAATATAAAGAGAAAATTTATTTAGTACAAGGAGTTTTGTCAGTTTCAAGTTGTCACCCAGAAACTTTAAAACTCTGGCACCTGCTACTGTTTTGTTGGCAAGTGCAGTGGATGAAAAAATAATTGTGAAAGTAAGCAAGTATTATAGCAAAAACTCAAAACCTCTAGTCTGCTTAGTTCAACAGTTTTCCGCTTTTCTGTGCCCATTCTGTTTGCTGGAATTTTACTTAGTAGATTGCACACTTCACACAGCATCCTATTTTCCGCTAGTAAATTTGCTCTTAGATCATATAGTGGAATCCAGTGACTCAAAATTTTATTGAATGGACACCATTGACTCACAAATTATTGGCCACCTGAATATTTGTGAGAACAGCAATTCAAAGGCCTTCCTAACACTGTGCTACCCGTTTGTTACAAGCTGAATTGTGACCTCTGCCACAAATTCATATGTTGAAACTAACTTCTAGTACCTCAGAATGTGATTGTATTTAGAGATAGGGTCTTTAAAGAGGTCACTGAGTTAAAATGAGGCTGTCGTGCAGGGCACTGCGGCTCACATCTGTCATCCCAGCACTTTGGGAGACTGAGGTGGGTGGATCATGAGGTCAGGAGATCGAGACCATCCTGGCCAACATGGTGAAACCCCGTCTCTACTAAAATACAAAAAAAGTAGCTGGGTGTGGTGGCATGCGCCTGTAATCCCAGCTACTGGGGAGGCTGAGGCAGGAGAATCACTTGAACCCGGGAGGCAGAGGTTGCAGTGAGCCAAGATCGCGCCACTGCACTCCAGCCTGGCGACAGAACAAGACTCCGTCTCAAAAAAAAAAAAAAAAAAAAAAAAAGGCTGTTAGAGTGGGCCCTAATCCAACCTGACTAGTGGCTTAATAAGAAGAGATTAGGACACAGACACCAGGGATGCGTAAGCACAGAAGAGGACACAGCAAGAAGGTGGCCGTCTGCAAGACAAGGAGAGAGGCCTCAGAAGAAACCAAACCTGCCAACACCTTGATCTTGGACTTTCAACCTCCAGAACTGTGGGATAATAAATGTCTGTTGTTTAGCCACACGGCCTGTGGTACTTTGTTATGGCAGCCCAGGCAGACTAAGATGCCTTTCTTTCAGGCCTCCCAGCCTCAAATTGGAGCCTGCAGACTCAGACCATGGAACCTGGACTGGAGCTTCTGGCTACCAAACCTTCTTCCGCCAGGCCCATCTGGCTCTTTCCTCAGTTTATTCTTCACATCCTAGGCTGGGAAGGTGGAAGATCAAATTACAGCCCTGCGCTGGGAAACACACAGGGTTGTCCTCCATAAATCAGCAGATTCCCAACTCGCCAGCCCCACTGGGAAGTCACTCCTTGACACATGCATCCTGCCCTCCTTAGCATCTCACCTTCCTTCCTCTGCTCTTTTATAGCACCAAAACCAGCGGAAAGAGTGACCTTTAAATTCCATTAATGCAAGAATGAGTTATAGGGAGGAGCTGACAGCACTGTCAAGCCAGACCCCTTCAGAAAGCCCCAAGGGAAATTAGGAGAAGAAGAGAGGCGAGGAAGAGAGGCAAAGAGGAGGTGGGAGGGGTCGAGTCAAACTGTCTACCACAAATTTGTCCCTGGGATTTGTGCTGGCTCCAGGCTCCTTCCAGAGACAGTGGTTTCCAGAGGTGACAGAGCATCTGAAGCAGGACTCCCTGGGTGGCAAAGCCCCCAGAAGGTCTCCCGCCTTCCCTCCTGCACTGTCCCCTCCCAGATGCAGCTGGTGACAGCTGCTCTGAGTTAGTGCTCAGGCTCTGCGTGGCACAGAGGACAATGGGAATGGGGACTCCCACTCTAACCAGGCCTCTAGGAGGGGCTGGTAGAGCGCAGCCACGTGGCATCTCTCATTACTGTCAGTGGAGATGGAGAAGGGACAAATTCAGGGACAGCTTCAGAAGGTAGAATGCACCAAACTTGAAGGCTGGGGAGGTTAAGGGGGAGGGAAGCAGGGACAAGCGAGGAGCTCAGATCACTCAAGTTCTGACTTAATGGCCAGGTAAGCTACTGGCACCATTCTCTGGTAGCAAGGACCCTAGGAGAAGTAGGTTTGGACATGACTGTGGGTTTTAATATGGCAGTGATCAC
This sequence comes from Trachypithecus francoisi, assembly GCF_009764315.1. NCBI lineage: Eukaryota > Metazoa > Chordata > Mammalia > Primates > Cercopithecidae > Trachypithecus > Trachypithecus francoisi. Next base: position 65,883,299 of record NW_022681465.1, on the reverse strand, counting down.
GTTATAATAAACATATGTAGGCATCTCTTTCCCAGGCTAGACTGCATTCTCCCTGAGGGCAGACGGCGATTTAGGCACATCTATATATTCCAGTGACAAATTTGAAGCATTCATTCAGCACTTACGGAACAAACATTAACTGAGGGCCTCCCACACACCCAGGACTAGCTCCAATACCACACTGGGTCTGGACTCGCAAAGGCCAGACAGAACAGGAACCCAATACACACTGTCTCTTGGGTAGATATTTTAAAGAATGATCTATTGACTCTTTTTTCTTATTTTCTGTATTCTTAATGTTTTGGCATCTGGGGCCTTGTTGCATGGGGAGAGCCTTCCTCTCCTAGAGCTAGCCAGTTCTTAGAGATAACAAACCACTTGCCTTCAGTACACCTTTCGTATGGTTTTTTGTTTGTTTGTTTTTTGAGATGGAGTCTCACCTCTGTCACCCAGGCTGGAGTGCAATGGCACGATCTCAGCCCCCTGCAACCTCCCCCGGAGTTCAAGCGATTCTCCTGCCTCAGCCTCCCAAGTAAATTGGGATTACAGGCGCCCGCCACTGCACCCGGCTAATTTTTTTGTATTTTTAGTAGAGACAGGGTTTCACCATCTTGGCCAGGCTGGTCTTGAACTCCTGACCTCGTGATCCACCCGCCTCGGCCTGCCAAAGTGCTGGGATTACAGGCGTGAGCACCGCCCCGGCCACCTTTCGTATGTTAACCAATCAATCAAGAGGCCTTCCTATCTCCTCTCACCGCCACCCACCTCCCCACCAACTACCTCTTTGATTGAACTCTTCTCACACAGAGCCAGCCCCCTGCCCTAATCATTCCAGGGCCAGGTATCAAACCACTAGGGACAGCCCCTGTGCCCCAAAGGCCACTAAAATTATTCAAACTTGCCAATTCTATTTTTTATATTTTTCCGAGACTGAGTCTCGCTCTGTCACCCACGATGGAGTGCAGTGGCATAATCTCAGCTCACTGCAACCTCTACCTCCTGGATTCAAGCAACTGTCCTGCCTCAGCCTCCCCAGTAGCTGGGGCTACAGGTGCGCGCTGCCATGCCCGGCTAATTTTTGTATTTTTAGCAGAGACAGGGTTTCACCATGTTGGCTAGGCTGGTCTCGAACTCCGTCAACCTCAAGTGATCCGCCTGCCTCGGCCTCCCAAAGTGCTGGGATTACAGGTGTGAGCCACCATGCCTGGCCTACAACAAACTTGCCAATCCTAAACCTGCTTACCCTGCCTTGCCCATTCCTTGCCTCAAAAACCACAATAAAGACATTTCCCCACACTTTCCCCTCAATTTCTTTCTGCCTCCTGATCCAGTGTGTCCAGGTGTGGCCCCGTGTGGTGTTCTAGGCCTCTGTTTCTAAGGATCTGTGAGTATAAGCTTCTTTCTTCATGACAGCCATTTCCATGTCTGTGTCTCTTACCATACCTGATTAAAACAAATCCCGGGTACATTTTAAAACAGATGGCTGAATGTGAATAAGCATTCAGTAACTGTAAATTAACAACTCATTCCTTCCAAGCAGTGCAAAGTACATCCTCTTCAAAAGAGGGAAAGAGGTGTTGGTTCTATCTGTCATTATGTTGAAATTGAATGGAAGTGAGAGAGAAAGCTAGTTTGGGGAGAAGATGGGCCAAATTCATATACAGGCAGTCCTTAATCTACTGTGAGATCATGGATTTGGGGCAAGAATGAAGAGCAAAGAAATAGCAGAAGAGGGGCCTTCTCCATATGCCCTGTAGAGCTTTGCACGGGCTGAGAGAATGCAGGAAGATTCAGTCAATGTTTGCTACATCAAAGTCAAGAATCAACCTTTTCAGGAATGACTTCACAAAAGCCATGTAAACCAACAAAGAGATAAAGGAATCAGCTCTTTTATGGTATCTATTTCTTAATGGTGGCATCAAAAGCTCCCATTAGTCCAGAATGATGAAATGAGGTCGTGGGTACACAAAGCATGTGGCACAGTGGCCACAGAGGATCAACAAATTATACTTGTTACTGCTGTTGTTCTTAGCAGTTGGTAAAATGGAGTCTGTAACTAAGTGGCTTTTCTAGTGAACAACTTTTAGGTGACCAGCTACCAAAAAGTCAATAAAATTAATTCATTTGACATTGTGGCTCAGCTACAGATAATTTTATCTTCCTTTGATGAGTCTGAATTTACTTTAAGATGTCATCCGGCTTCTAGTATGTCATAAATAACATTAATTGCCTCTGTATCTTAATGATCACAAAATAGATCCTGATTTATTTGGTTCCTGGATGTGCACAAGGAAACTCAGTGGGGATGCTGGGTGACCCATAGAATCACTAGACCAAGAAGAAGCATGACTTTCCCATGGGGCATCCAAAAACCTATGAACCTTCCCAGGTATGTTTGTCACGGGTGTTTGTCTCCAGGGAAGAACCAATCTGATCTTGAAGAATTAGTTTCTTCAAGAAATTTCTTCTATAAAGCCCTCTCTACTACAAAGCCCTCTCTACCTGAGACCGGAGAGGAACAGACAGAAGTCAGATGTCTAAGAGTCCTGCCCAAAATTAAGATGTTGACTTTTCCCACCTTGCCCTATCAACCCATGGACCAACCCAGTTTCCACAGAACCAGGCATTTTATTTCTTTTTCTTTTCTTTTTTTTTCTTTCTTTCTTTCTTTCTTTTTTTTTTGAGATAGAGTCTCGCTCTGTCACCCAGGCTGGAGTGCAGTGGCGTTATCTCGGCTCACTGCAAGCTCCGCTTCCGGGTTCACTCCATTCTCCTGCCTCAGCCTCCTGAGTAGCTGGGACTGCAGGCGCCCACTACCATGCCTGGCTAATTTTTTTGTATTTTTAGTAAAGACGGGGTTTCACGGTGTTAGCCAGGATGGCCTCAATCTCCTGACCTCGTGATCTGCCCGTCTCTGCCTCCCAAAGTACTGGGATTACAGGCCTAAGCCACCGCACCCGGCCCAAGGCATTTTATTTCTTAGAAATAAAGTAACATAAATTGTGTGTCTGTTTCTTAACATTGTCTCTAGGGACTTTATATGCCCAAATAGATGAATTCAAATAGAGCAGTACATGACTCAAAGGAATTCTGCCAAATCCACTTTCTCAATTTTGAGTTGCAGATATGGGATCATAAGCACCAGATAAACATTAGCTCTCCAGCAGCAAAAAGAAACAAAAGCTTTCCTTGGACGGTATGAGGTTGCATAATAGGGATGCTTGATGACCTGTTCCCATTCTCATTACACCTCCAAAAGTTTCTCCTGCCAGGACAATGACACTATTTCCCTCTCTGGAGTCTTTAAATATCCCCCATCCATCTACCACAATATTGATGGAAGTATCTACATGATCATTCAAACAACAAGGACTGTGGAAGCCTAGACACAAGTGCAACCCACAGATACAGCATTAGGAATCACTCATGCATCAGCCCTGGTTGCCTGACAACCTCAATTGGAACCAGCCTCTGGCAGTAGCTGACCCACAGTTCTGCTTCAGCCTTAGCTGGCCACCCTTATTTCCAATCCAGTAAACTTTCCTGGTAAAACTTACTGAGCCAACCTAGTGGCTACAAACCTATTTCCATCATTGATGCCTGTTTGCAGGGAAAGACAGATTCAATATATTCAAATCTTCTGATACCTGTCTTTAGTCACTGCCGCTCAGGAGAAATGCCAGTGTACTTACTGGGTATCAGAAGGATGGATACCATCTCAGTCCATTTGTGTTACTATAAAGGAATATCTGAGGCTGGGTGATTTATAAAGACAAGAGGTTTATTTGGCCCATGGTTCTGCAGGCTATACAAGAAGCATGGTGCTGGCATCAGCATCTGGTGATCAAGATGCTTCTGCTCATGGTAGAATGAAAAGTGGAGTAGCCAGGCACAGCGACTCATGCCTGTAATCCCAGCGCTTTGGGAGGCCAAGGCAGGTGGACAATCTGAGGTCAGGAGACCAGCCTAGCCAACATGGTGAAACTCCTTCTCTATTAAAAATATAAAATGAGCTCTGTGTGGTGGCACACACCTGTAGTCCCAGCTACTCAGGAGGCTGAGGCAGAAGAATCACTTGAACCTAAGATTGCACCACTGTACTTCAGCCTGGAGGACAGAGTGAGAGTCTGCCTTTAAAAAAAAGGGGGGAGCTGTCATGTAGAGATCACATGGTGACAGAGGAAGCAAAAGAGAGGGGAGAGAGGTGCCAGGCTCTTTTTAACAATCAGCTCCCACAGGAGCTAACAGAGGAAGAACTTACTATTACCACAAGGACAGCACCAAGCCATTCATGACGGATGCACCTCCATGACCCCAACACCTCCAATTAGGCCCACCATTAGGGATCAAATTTCAAAATGAGATTTGCAGGGTGCAAATATGCAAACCACAGCAGATACCAAGATGTATTCTTGATTTCAATTATCAAGCAGCCTAATTGGGAATAATTAGTATGCAGATAAAAAGATAATTAACCACGCACGGTAGTATCTCACAGGGGAAAATCACTTAGCCCAAGGTTATAGAAATCCAGAAGCTAGGGTCCACCAGCAGAGCCTGGAGAAGGAGGCAGACATCGAAGGCCAGGCAGGCTGCAGGCAGTCGCTGAGAAGGAAGCCAGCCCTGCAAATGGGGCATTTGGGAAAACACATGGCAAAGGTTAAGGCCAATGAATATACCCGTCTCCCTTCTGGTGAGACTACAGCATGGTCAGACCCAGGTATGGAATAAATCTAAACGGCACAAGGCCACTCCTCAATTCTATACCCAAGAGAAACATGACCAGTCCATCATGGCACTAAAGCTTGACATGGTCTCAGAATCCTTCTCAACACTGTGGTCCAGGCAGCCATAGTCAAAGTTAGCAGATCACTGGGTCAGAATTATTTACTATAGAATGCAAGGAACAAAGAAGGCTCATGTTGGGTACATCTCACTCCTGCAGTCAGTTTTGATCTTCTGGCACAGTTAGGCTGACACCCTTGCACACGCAAAGACCCTCTGGCGTCATTACCCTCCATTGCCCTTAACGCGACCCCAGACTCCAAATCCTTTTCCAGCTTTATCCTCAAAGACAGCTGCCTTCAATTCCTGCACTCTTCTGTGCACACATCACTTCCCTATCGAGAGGCAAAGTGTATTCCTCCACTCCTTTCGATCCGAGCTGCTTGCTCTGTGACTGCTCGGCCAATGGAATATAGCAAAAATGCACCATGCCATGTGGGTCCTAACCTTTAGAAGAATTAGCAAGTTTGCTTACTCTCTCTTGGGAGCCATGAGCTGCCATGTAAGAAATCTAGCGACCCCATTCCAGAGACCACCTGGAGAGACTGGATGGAAAAGGAGAGGCCCTGCGACTATAGGGAGAAAGGGGGGGGGGGGGGAGAGAGAGAGAGAGAGAGAGAGAGAGAGAGAGAGAGAGAGAGAGACAGACAGGCCCAGCCATCCCAGTGCCCCAGCTGAACCCAGTCATCCAGCTCCTCATTGCCAAGGTCTCTGACCTGAGAGCGAAACATTCCTAGAACTTCTGGACCAGCCCAGACATGAGCTGAATTCCACGAAGAAACCCAAGTCAATGCCATGTGAGGCAGGGAACTGACCCACCAAATTCTCCCCAAATTCCTGGCCCAAATAATCATAAGCAATAAAATAACTATTCTCTTCAGCCGCTGAGTTTGGAGTGGGTTGTACTGCAGCAACAGATAACCAGGATGATCTGCTCATGGGACCCATTCCACGGCAACTGTAAGTGCTCCTCAGGGCTCTGGGTTCTCACACTGATCTCTGCAAGTGCCCTGGTCTTACCATGTCCAACCTGAGTCAGGGACCTGCATCCTAGACCGAGATGCCACACTTCTGATCACCCACAGCCTAGGCCTCAGCTCACCACCAACTTCCCTCTTTTAAGCTGACATGTACAATTTCTCAAGAACTCAAGTTAATTACCGACTTCCAGACTCAAACGTTCCAAGTGTTGTCTATTTGTTATTCTATTTTTAAGGAATACAAAGGGCAAACTCCCCCTCCTTCTGAGGCTGGTGCCTTTGAGAGCTGCAGCCAGTGACTGGCTCAGATTCACAAAGGCAAGCCTGCAGGCCTGCTGCAGATAACTCTCACCCTGCTCCAGCCACGGGCAATCATGGATGGGGAGGGGCTTGTCGTGCTGAAGTTCTCTGTGGTCCTACAGTTCACAGGTTCCATCTGGCTCATGTTATAGATGAGAACACTGAGGCTTGTCAAGGAGGCATGGCTAGTTCAGGGTCACAGAGAAAGTAGGTGGAGACTGCAGCAGACACCCACCCTAAGTCACAGTTCAGGAGTGACCGCTACCTCCCTCCACCTCTCTGCACCGACAGCTCCAGGGAAATGCTTCTTTTGCACATGCTCCAGCTTGTGCGTGTCCTTTAAAGTCCCCCTTGGCTTAAGCCACATGTGCAGTCAAGCATAGACTTGCTTCTGCTTTGGGGTCTTTATGCAGGAGCTCACTGAAAAGCTCACCCTAGGCAAGAGCAAAGAGACCCTCTCCTCTGTTTTTAACTTTCCTTCCCATCCCGACACACATATACACAGTAGCTCGGGGTACAGTACATGTTCTGGTTTAGTAGTCTGCACATGGACCCTCTGCCCTTTAACTAGGTTGGACGGCAAATTCTGGTGCAAAGCCACAAGGAATGAGCCTTGCTGGTTTTGTTTTAGGAAAAAGGGCAGTCCAGATCCCTTTACCAATATCAATCCATGATGAACATCTGGCACGGACCCTGGTGTCTAGAAATGCCTTTAGCTGCTCTGACCCCAGCTTGAATGCTAAGGCTTGGAGGCATCCCAGAGAGACTCGGCAGCTGGGAAGAGCTTCTCAAACAACAGTTACTGTCACAAGGCATGGCTGGAAATTGTTGCAACATGTATTTTTTCATGTGTCTTTTTCCTTTTTACAACATGCACTTTTTATTTTAAATGAAGATTTCCTCCAGGACAGACACTGTACTAGGTGCTTTGCAAACAGGTTATCTCCTTTAATTTCCACAACCTAATGAGGTAGCCTCTCATATCTCTATTCTTTTTTTTCTGTTTTTGAGATGGAGTTTTGCTCTTGCTGCCCAGGCTGACGTGCAATGGCGCAATCCTGGCTCACTGCAACCTCCACCTCCCAGGTTCAAATGATTCTTCTGCCTCAGCCTCCGAGTAGCTAGGATTACAGGCATGCACCACCACGCCCAGCTAATTTTGTATTTTTAGTAGAGACGGAGTTTCACCATGTTGGCCAGGCTGGTCTCAAACTCCTGACCTCAGGTGATCCACCCGCCTCGGCCTCCCAAAGTGCTGAGATCACACGCATGAGCCACCATGCCTGGCCATATCTCTATTCTTTATAGATGAGGAAACTAGGGGTCAAAGAAGCCAGAAACAAGCTCAAGGTGACCAGCAAGCTGCAGAGCCAGAATTTGGATAGAAGTTCAGCCAACTCCAAAATCCAAGTTCTGCATGGATTTTGCACTAATGACACTGATTTATCGAAACTTTATTTAATACCACAAACCTGCACTAATTTACTTACACTTATCTCCACATCATTCACTAGTGTAATTCATGTCAAATATGCAAAACTGTTACCCATGTGACAGCCTCAGAGTGCTACTGGGATCACAGAAATACAGTCCAGCAACCAAAGAGGAAGTTCGAGTAGTTCATGCTCTTTACATGCATTTTTCAAACTAAATTTTGTGGATCAGTTATTTTTCTTCGAATTCCCTTTTACCTCTAAGCCACTTCCTTCACGGGTTCTTCGCTTTTCAACAATTTTTTTTTTTTTTTTTCGAGACAGAGTCTCGCTCTGTCACCCAGGCTGGAGTGCAGTGGCGCAATCTCAGCTCACTGCAAGCTCCACCTTCCAGGTTCCTGCCATTCTCCTGCCTCAGCCTCCCGAGTAGCTGGGACTACAGGCACCCGCCACCTCACCTGGCTAGTTTTTTTTTTTTTTTGAGACGGAGTCTCGCTCTGTCACCCGGGCTGGAGTGCTGTGGCTGGATCTCAACTCACTGCAAGCTCCGCCTCCCGGGTTCACGCCATTCTCCTGCTTCAGCCTCCCGGGTAGCTGGGACTACAGGCGCCGCTACCTCGCCCGGCTAGTTTTTTGTATTTTTTAGTAGAGATGGGGTTTCACCGTGTTAGCCAGGATGGTCTCGATCTCCTGACCTTGTGATCCGCCCGTCTCGGCCTCCCAAAGTGCTGGGATTACAGGCTTGAGCCACCGCGCCCGGCCGCCTGGCTAGTTTTTTGCATTTTTTCTGTAGAGACAGGGTTTCATTGTGTTAGCCAGGATGGTCTCGATCTCCTGACCTCGTAATCTGCCCGTCTCAGCCTCCCAAAGTGCTGGGATTACAGGCTTGAGCCACCGCGCCCGGCCCACTTTTCGACATTTAGCCCCAAATCTCCTCCTCAACATAGGAACAGAGTTAGGGGCGAGCAGCGGCTCCCCTGTGCACACTCTCCAAAAGTGGTTCCTTTTCAACCAGTTTTTAGAGAAATGTGTTGATACGACTTTTTCTTTCTTTTTTGAGACAGAGTCTCACTCTGTCTCTCAGGCTGGAGTGCAGTGGCGCAATCTTGGCTCACTGCAACCTCTGCCTCCCAGGTTCAAGTGATTTTCCTGCCCCAGCCTCCCCAAGTAGCTGGGATTACAGGCATGCTCCATCATGCCAGGCTAATGTTTGTATTTTTAGTACAGACGGGGTTCCACCATGTTGGCCGGGCTGGTCTCGAACTCCTGGCCTCAGGTGATACACCTGCCTTGGCCTCCCAAAGTGTTGGGATAACAGGCGTGAGCCACTGCACCCAGCCGACATGACTTTATGGCCTTGGAGAAGATACTGAAGGAAGCTTGGTGAAGTCAAAGCCCTAGAGTTATGGGAGGAGGTGCTTCTTCTGAACCCACATTTCCCTATGATTCAAGTTGTGCTGAAGACAAACATGGCCCAAGACACACCTTAGCTCTCACCTTCTCTCTCGCTTTTTTTTTTTTCCTGAGACAGGGTCTTAGTCTGTCACCCAGGGCGGAGTGCACTGCCGTAAGGCTCACTGCAGCCTTGACCTCCTGGGCTCAAATTGTCCTCCTGCCTCAGCCTCCATGTAGCTAGGATCACAGGTGTGCACCACCATGCCCGGCTGATTTTTTGCTTTTCTGTACAAATGAGGGTCTCATTTTGTTGCCCAGGCTGGTCTTGAACTCCTGAGCTCAAGCAATCCTCCCGCCTCAGCCTCCCAAAGTGCCTAAGCCACAGCAACTGGCCTTATCATCATAATCATTTAAAAATAATTGTTGAAGGCCGGGCATGGTGGCTCACACCTGTAATCCTAGCACTTTGGGAGGCTGAGGCGGGAGGATCACAAGGTCAGCAGTTTGAAACCAGCCTGGCCAACATGGTGACACCCCGTCTCTACTAAAAATACAAAAATTAGCCAAGTGTTGTGGTGTGTGCCTATAATCCCAGCTACTCAGGAGGCTGAGGCAGGAGAATTGCTTGAACCCGGGAGACGGAAGTTGCAATGAGCCAAGACTGCACCACTGCACTCCAGCCTGGGTGACAGATTGAGACTCCACCTCAAAAAAAAACCACAAAAAACAAAAAAACAAAACAAACAAAAACAATTGCTGAAAACTACCCAGGCCATCAAGATACAAGTTGCAAAGAAAAGACAACATACTGGGCTTCCCTTGAGGCTTATCAAAGCAGCACACAGTTAGTCCTGAGCTGAAGGTGACCCCAAGTTGACTTTGGCCCAATCCCACGTGAAATTCTTAGTCTCAGACCATCGTGTTGCACAATTCTAGGGAGCTCCATTCATTATGTAGAGGAGGCGAATTTTACTTCCCTCAATTGGTCAGTGCATAATGTACATGGTGACCCAACTTCACAAAGAACTGATTTTCAGAAATAGCATTTCCTCTTAGGACAAAACAGAAGCATCAGTTTCTCTTTAAAACTTTGAGACCTTTGGATAATCTTCAGTGGATGCAAAGTGAAAAAAGAAAGAGCGAGCTTTGGGGGCTATAGAAGTCAGTTGAGAAATAAGCATAATCTAAACCCAGAAGACAGCCAAAGAAAAACAAATGGCCAGGCTCCTGCCACGTGGCCCCTCTTCTAGGACACTGGTTTCCCAGGGGCTATTTATGGTTAGGACCAGATGCTGTCAATGAGGGGTATGCAGTGACCACTGCTGTCCCCCCACCATCTATTCCCGTGGTGTACAATTTTAATTTATAATTGTGGGTGAGTCATATATGTGCTTGGAAGGGGACAGGGAAGGGCCACAAAGGGCCAGGGACTTAGATAAATAGGCTGCAAAAGATACAATGAAAAACGCCAGACCAAAATTGAAGAGACTGGACTTGATTGGTTCAACTACACGGATGTGCCCTTCCTGCCTCCCCCAACCTAGTATTGTTACATCTCTCCAGAGAATGAGGCCTGGGAGCCACTGTTACTATCAAGGTGGATGTGAGACAGCTCTCACATGTTTCGAAATAGAAAAGGAGCATCTCAGAATTAGTAATGCTTCAAGTCTCTTCTAAAACTGAACATCCTGGCTTGGCATGGTGGCTCATGCCTGTAATCCCAGCATTTTGGGAGGCTGAGGTGGAAGGATCACTTGAGGCCAGGAGTTCAAAACCAGCCTGGACAATATAAGGAAACTCTTGTCTCTAAAAATAACACAAAAATTACCTGGGCATGGTAGTCTCAGCTACTCAGGAGGCTGAGACAGGAGGATCGTTTGAACACAGGAGTTGAAGCTACAGTGAAGTATGATTGCATCACTGTGCTGCAGCCTGGGCAACAGAGTGAGGCCCCAAACAAAAAGAAAAAAAAAGGCAAGTTCACATTTGCAGTAATCTCCATGTGAGTGTGGCTCTATCTTTCTATACAGACTGTATTACTCACATTAGCCATAATGAAATATCACAGACTGGGTGACTTGTTGCAGAAATTTACTTCCTCCACAGTCCTGAAGGCTAAAAGTCCAAGATGAAGACGCTGCCAGGGCTCGCTTCTGGTGAGGCCGCTCCTCCTGGCTCGTCACTTTTTGCTGTGCCTTTCTTCTGCTCATGAGCAGAAAGAGAGCAAGCTCTGGTTTCTCTACCTCTTCTTATAAGGACAGCAGTCTTACTAGATGAGGGCCCCACCCTTAAGATCTAACTTTACCCCCTTAAAAGCCCTATCTCCAAACACGGTCACACTGGGGGTTAATGCTTCAACAAACGAATTTGTAAACAGGCAGGTATACTTCAGTTCAAAACAGTTATAGGTCTACGAAGGAAATGACAGGATTGCTTTTTTTTTTTTTTTTTTTTAAGATGGAATCTTGCTCTGTCACCAGCCTGGAATGCAGTGGCACAATCTCAGCTCACTGCAACCTCCGCCTCCCAGGTTCAAGCAATTCTACCTCAGCCTCCCTAGCAGCTGGGGTTACAGGTACCTGTCACCACGCCCAACTAATTTATATATATATATATATATATTTATTTATTTATTTATTTTTTTTTTTGAGACGGAGTCTCGCTGTGTCGCCCAGGCTGCAGTACAGTGGCGCCATCTCGGCTCACTGCAAGCTCCGCCTCCCGGGTTCCCGCCATTCTCCCGCCTCAGCCTCCGAGTAGCTGGGACTACAGGCGCCCGCCACCACGCCTGGCTAGTTTTTTTTTGTATTTTTAGTAGAGACGGGGTTTCACCATGTTAGGCCAGGAGGGTCTCGCTCTCCTGACCTCGTGATCCGCCCGCCTCGGCCTCCCAAAGTGCTGGGATTACAGGCTTGAGCCACCGCACCCGGCCTAATTTTTATATTTTTAATAGAGATGGGGTTTCACCACGTTGGCCTGAATGGTCTGCATCTCCTGACCTTGTACTCCACCCTCCTCGGCCTCCCAAAGTGCTGGGATCACAGGTGTGAACCCCCCCACCCCCACCCCCACCCCACACACACACGGTCTGCTTTTGCTTTTAAATAACTCTGCCCAGACTCTGGTTCGTAGCTCACCACGCTCCTGGCCCCAGTCAGGAAGCTCCTCCTCACTCACCACATGCCTACCGGCCAAACCCTGCTTCTCTGCCTCCTCTGTGCACCAGCCCCTGCTGCCCATACCAGTCCTGCCCTTTACAATAGATGCCCATCTCTCCTAGACGTAACCTGGCCCAAACCTGTCCCTACTGCCTGCTAAACCTGAACCTTACTCATAAACTGAGGCCTTTGCTGAACCTATTACTCCATGTGGTTTGTTTACAAGGAACTCAAAAGTCAAAACTACATCTGGCCACTTAGCAATGTACACTGTGTGCCCGGAATTAGGGGGTTCTTGGTCTCATTGACTTAAAAAAGCCGCGGACCCTCACGGTTGAGCGTTACAGGTCTTAAATATGGTAGTCCGCAGTTTCTTCCTTCTGGTCGGTTCATGGTCTAGCTGGCTTCAGGAGTGAAGTTGCAGACCTTCATGGCAGGTATTACACAGTTCTTAAGGCACCACTCCTGGAGTTGTTCATTCCTCTCAACGGGTTTGTGGTCTCACTCGTCTCAGGAGTGAAGCTACAGACTTTGGCAGTAAGTATTACAAGCTCACAAACGCTGCGCAGACCCAAAGAATCAGCAGCAAGATCCATTGCAAAAAGAAACAGAACACGCCGTCCACACTTCAGAAAGACGCCCGACCAGTTTACTAGTGATTAGTTAGCGCAGCCTGCTTTTATTCCCTTATCCGACTCCACCCACATCCTGCTGATTGGTCTATTTTACAGAGAGCTGATGGGTCCATTTTACAGAGAGCTGATTGGTCTATTTTACAGAGAGCTGATTGGTCCATTTGACAGCATGCTGATTGGTCCATTTTTGACAGCGTGATGATTGGTGCGTTTACAATCCTTTAGCTAGACACAAAGTGCTAGAAGAGTTCTCGGACTCCCCACTAGGTTAGCTAAATACAGAGTACTGATTGGCGTATTCACAAACCTTGAGCCAGACACAGGGTGCTGATTGGTGTATTTACAATCCCTTAGCTAGACATAAAAGTTCTCCAAGTCCCCACTAGGCAGGGGAGCCCAGCTGGCTTCACCTAGTGGATCCACACAGGGGCTGCAGGCCGAGCTGCCAGCCAGTCTGGATCGGTGCCTGCACTCCTCAGCCCTTAGGTGGTGGATGGGGAGCGGGCACCACAGAGCCGGGGGCAGCACCTGTCCGGGAGGCTGGGGGGAGGGTGCCGAAGCCCACCGGGGCGGCTCCGACTTGGCGAGCTGCAGGTCCCGAACCCTGCTCTGTGTGGAGGCAGCTGAGGCCCCGCGAGAAGTGGTGCAGGCAGGCCAGCAGTGCTGGGGGACCCGGCATAACCTCTGCAGCTGCTGGCCCGGGTGCCAAGCCCTTCACTGCTCTGGGCCCGCGGTGCCAGTGGCCAGGGCTCCAAGTGCGCCCCCAGAACTTGCGCTGGCTTGTGAGCTGCCGGCAGTCGCGGTTGCCGCCGGCGTCTCTTCTTGCACACCTCCCAGCAAGCAAAGGGAGCCGACTCCTGCCTCAGCCAGCCCAGAGAGGGGCTCCCACAGTGCAGCGGTGGGCTGAAGGGCTCCTCAAGCCCCGCCAGAGTGCATGCGGAGGCTGAGGAGGCGCTGAGAGTGAGGGCTCTACCACATTGTCACCCCTCAACAGGACCATACAGCAAACATCTTGGCCACCTCATTCATTCATTCAACAAATATTTATTTAACACCTACTATGTTCAGCCATTAATCCAGTTGTGTGAGATCCATCAGTGAATAAAACCAGCAAAGAATCCTTCCCCTCATAGAGGTTTTTTTGGTGGTGGTACTGTTTTGAGATGGAGTCTTGCTCTGTTGCCCAGGCTAAAGTACAGTGGTGCGATCTTGGCTCACCACAACCTCCATCCTAGGTTCAAGCAATTCTCCCTGCCTCAGCCTCCTGAGTACCTGGGATTACAGGCACCTGCCACCACGCCCAGGTGATTTTTGTATTTTTTCAGTAGAGACAGGGTTTTGCCATGTTGGCCAGGTTGGTCTTGGGACTCATCACCTCAGGTGATCCACCCGACTCAGCCTCCCAAAATGCTGGGATTATAGGCGTGAGCCACCATGCTTGGCTCCCCTCCCCCCCCCCGCCCCATAGAGTTTACATTCTTCCCATCCTATTCTTCCTGTTCATACTTTCCCTTTGCCCTGATTTCTTCCATTTCTAAAATATTTATTGTCCTGTGTCCATTTTAGTCATATTGTATTTGACAGTATTTCCAATCTTATTATACTAATCTATAACTTAAGGTACTGTATATTTTTCGTAAGGGTCTAATTGCCTTTAACAATAATTAGATGGAGTTACTGTAAGAAATAAATCACATATGTATAAAATACCAAGCACATTGTAGGAGCTCAACACAAGGCAGTTTTCTGTTTTTTTAAATCTTAGATATTTAAGACCAACCTCAAATTTTATCTCTGTCTAGGAGTCTTTAATGGCACCAGAAAATAAAAGGAATTTCTCTTGGTTTTCTATCTTCTCTTAGTACCAATTCATCAACCATGTTGACACCCTGTTACAGTCTTTCATAAATTATTCTCTATTTCTCTCCTGTGTGTGTATCAGGCTTCCTTGGGAGTAGATGGTAAACTTCTGGAGGGAACAGAGTCAGGTGTGTGTGTGTGTGTGTGTGGTGTGTGTGTGTGTGTGTATACATGTATTTTTTGAGATGGAGTCTCACTCTGTCGCCCAGGCTGGAGTGCAATGGCACAATATCAGCTTACTGCAACCTTTGCCTCCTAAGTTCCAGTGATTCTCCTGTCTCAGCCTCCCAACTAGCTGGGACTACAGGCATGTGCCACCATACCTGGCTAATGTTTGTATTTTTAGTAGAGACGGGGTTTCACCATGTTGGCCAGGTTAGTCTCGAACTTCCAGCCTCAAATGACCCACCCACCTCGGCCTCCCAAAGTGTTGGGATTACAGGCGTGAGCCACTGTGCCCAGCCAATATTCGTAATTTGCACAGTACAATCCAGGTTTCTGTAAGAGCTGAAGTAATATGCATTCTTTCATTCTCACTCTCTATTTTATTTTTAAGACCCGGCCCTCTTTGCCAAACAATACCAGTTTTCTTAACTTAGGTGAGGGGAGTTCTGCATTTAAAAGGTAATTTGATTTACACTGCTAGAACACATTCATCATCTAGCATGGGGAAAAAGGCAATGATAGTTCCAACAAAAGAAACATTTCATGTAATTCAGAGCAAAGAGCAAGAATATTACAGTATTTTCTATAATAGGAAAAATCTGCAGTCACAGTATTGGAGGAAAAAAGCACTATTTAAGTCAACTGTGGCGCATCCACTGGATGGATGCACTTATGATTTTAAAGAAACACATTTTGAAGGGTCCTTACTGAAAAAAGAATGTGCTGTTCGTCGTGGGAAAGGCAGTATGTGAAATGTAGACTATGATTCCAGTGTTATAGACATTCTATTTACATGTATACATACACACAGGAAAAAAAGATTTGGAAGAAATGTCTTAGAAATGAACAGTATTGGCCTGGCACAGTGGCTCATGCCTATAATCTTAGCACTTTGGGAGGCTGAGATGGGCAGATTGCTTGAGCCCAAGAGTTTGAGACCAGCCTGGGCAACATGGTGAAACCCTGTCTGTATCAGAAATACAAAAATTAGCCGGGCATGATGGTGGATGCCTGTAGTCCCAGCTACCAAGGAGGCTAAGGAGGGAGGACTGCTTGAGTCTGGAAGGTTGAGGTTCCAATGAGTTATGATCGTGCTACTGCACTCCAGCCTGGGTGATAGAGTGAGATCCTGTCTCAAAAAAAAAAGAAATGAACAGTATCTATGGGTGGCAAAATTATTTATAAAAATTTACTTCATGTTTATACAGTGATTTCTTTTACAATCAGGAAAAAAGAACACACCTGTGTTGAAAACTGAAGTCAAAGAAGGACCTCTGGGCACCACTTTGGGACAGGCGCTGCATTGGGCAATGTGAGAATAACCAATTATCCTCCTTGGGGTCTGGCTTTTACCCCAGGCACTAGCATGCAGAAAGTATTCCCTTAAGCCAGAGGGACGCATTTCTTTCTTTTTTTGTTGTTGTTAAAGTTCTGGGATACATGTGCAGAACATACAGGCTTATTACATTGGAATACATGTGCCATGGGTTTGCTGTGCCCATCAACCCGTCATCTAGGTTTTAAGCCCCGCATGCATTAGGTATTTGTCCTAATGCTGTCCCTCCCCTTGCCCCCAACCCCTGACAGGCCCCACTGTGTGATGTTCCCCTTCCTGTGTCCATGTGTTCTCATTGTTCAACTCCCACTTATGAGTGAGAACATGCAGTGTTCAGTTTTCTGTTTCTGTGTTAGTTTGCTGAGAATGATGGTTTCCAGCTTCATCCATGTCCCTGCAAAGGGTATGAACTCATTGTTTTTTATGGCTGCATAGTATTCCATGGTGTATATGTGCCACATTTTCTTTATCCAGTCTATTATTGATGGGCATTTGGGTTGGTTCCCTAAAGCACTCTATAATTTAGGCTTTCCACAAAGTCCAATGGCCGCTCTTTACAATTAAGGCAAAAGCTTCTCTGAAAATAAAAAGTGCTTTGTTCTTCCCATTCAGAGAGCATGAAGCCCAGTGCACTTCTATGTATGAGTGGAGCTGAGAAGACCAGCTGGTGACCAGTGGTCATTCCCAAGAGCAAACAGGGAGGGCCACAGGAAGGAAAGCAAATGTGAGGGCAGAGGCCATCCTCAGCCAGGCCCTCTCCCCTGCCCCGGCAGACTGAGGATGGAATTGATAGCTCCCTGATTCCCCCCAGCCAGCAGCCACGGCAGTATTTTTAACAAGGCATAAAACTTGCAATTCTATTAAAAACACATGTCTCTTGTTTCAAAGTACTGTTAGCAACAGCCACTGATAGTCAGTAAACACACCACGAACCAGGGAACATACTCATTCGACTGAGTCTCAAATGCTGAGTATTAAATGTTTTACAAACAAACACTGGGTCTTCTAGCTGGAAGAAATTTCGAGATAATCTTCGGGCTATCTCTCTGTCTTCTAGAGACTGTTCAACCTGCTTGAAAACACTAACCATTCCTATTTTCACCATTTCTCAAAGAACAGACAGAAGATCAGTAGGGCAGACTTTTTAAAGGCAGGGTAGGGGGAAGGAACCACAGAGTGGGCAAAGTGGAACCCGAGGCCTGGAAGGCCCGACTTCTGCCCTTAGATCCATCATCGTCAATGCATGTTCTTGGGAACTCTATGGGCACCTTTAAAATAAAGGGAGAACCGGACTGGTTGAACTCTCAGGTCCAAGGCCTAAGGTGGGGAACTTGAGCCCTGCTATGTCAAAGCCAGCTTTAAATCTCTTTCCCCACTTAACAGCTATAGTAGTTTAACTTGTCTAAGACTTAGTTTTGCCATGTGTACAGCAAAGGAAAACAATGACGCCTCCCTCATGGGATGCCTTAAAGATTATATGAGACAAAGAAAAAAAAAATGCCTCTAACAAAGGGGTTGGCACATAAAGCTCCGTAACTCTCATCCCCCCTCTACTTCCAAGAATGCTGCCAGGAAGCCCATGAGAAAGCAAATAACAAATGAGCCAGAGTTGGGGGTGTTGGGGATGGAGAGACAGCCAGCAAATCACTGAGAACTGACTGTGTATCTACAAGTGGCAGTTGCTGCAGGAACACAGGCCATGTGGCTGCTTAGAAGCCAGTTCCGTGCACACAGATTATCAGGCATTTAAATGTTTCCCCTCAAATCCCGAGGTCTGAGGTGGAGGGAAAAGTAGGGAGGGAACCTCCAGATCAGATATTTTAGACTCCAGGAAAGGAAACAGAAAGCTCTATTTATCTGGGCTCCCCAGCTTGCTAATGAACTTACGGACTGGAAACTATTCTCATGTGTCGGCGTCTGCACATCTTCTCGTTATTAGAGAAACATCTGCTCATTATCCCCATGGTTTCCGAATGTGAGAGAGAACCAGAGTTGCGTTCCCAGATGCAAATGTGTGGCATCAAAGCTGCCTCGGGGACTGGTGGCCCCATGCAGTGTGTGGGGCTTCGGGAGATTAGAGGTAGTGGATTAGAACAGGCAGTGGGTTTTCTAAATAAGACAGGAAGAAGGCTTTCATGTCTGAGGATGCCGAAGGGATTGTGACAAAAAAGACACCTGTGTGTATAGCTAGAGGTCTCCCATTGAATAGGTCAGGAAAAAGGACTTCTCAGCCAGGCGGTGGCTCACGCCTGTAATCCCAGCACTTTGGGAGGCTGAGGTGGGTAGATCAATTGAGTTCAGGAGTTCAAGACCATCCTGGGCAACATGGCATGTCTCTACAAAAAAATCCAAAAAATTAGCTGGGCATGGTGGCACACTCCTGTAATCCTGGCTACTTAGGGGGCTGAGGTGGGAGCATCACTTGAATCTGGAAGGTGGAGGGTGCAGTGAGCCGAGATTGTGCTACTGTACCCCAGCCTGGGGTGTGGGACTCTCTCAAAAAAAAAAAAAAAAAATTTTCCAGGCCGGCACCCGTTCCACATAAAATTCAGGTTTTAGCTATGGGACAAATATTCATGGAGGATCCACTGTGTGCTCAGCACTGGGTCTGCACAACAGCTCAACCCTGGGGACTGGAGACTCAGATGTCAGATGGCAAGTGGCTCCAGCACAAGAAGCACACCTGTCCCCACTCGGGCACAGGCAGAGGCAGCCTGTGCTTCAGGGGATGACTATGTCCTGTGGACAGAGGGACTGGGAAGAAGACAGCCCCCTGGGAGATGGGAGCCCAGGCTCAGAGATGCCTAGCTCCTAACACTGGCAAGAACTCCCTTCTTTCCGCCCCGCCCCCCCCCCCCCCCCCACAATCTAAGGTCACCAAGTCTCCTGGTCTACCCAGGTCTGAAAGGTTTCCTGGGATGTGGGACCCTCCTATGCTAATTCCATGGCAGTCCTGACAAACTAGGATGAGCTGGTCACCTTAAAATGTCCCATCCTTCTTCCCTTTTCCTCCTCAGCCAGGTAATGATTTCACTCTTCCCTCACTGGGAAACTATTATCGAACAGCTTAACATTTCTTCATGCCTCCGTTTCTGTATCTATAAAAGGGAAAGGCTATAAGGCTTTCTTTCACAGGGACGCTGGGGATCTTAGCAGGCAGGGCCTTGCAGGGAATGCGGCAACCCTGGCCTGAACAAACTGCACACAAGGATGAGACAGGGGCCACCTAAATAAAAGGACTGAGAGCAGGACGTGGGTGAAGGAGAAAGGAAGCAGGGACACAGGACGGGAAACAAGGGAGAGGGGTTTTGAAAGCAAAGACTTCCAAGTCCCCATCTACCACTGGAAACCATCTGTTTAACGCAAGCATCCCAAGCTCATCCTCCACCAACTGCTGACCAGCCCTTTCCTCACCAAATCTCCTCCTCAGCCTCCACCTGTCTCTCCTCCCTCCTGCCCCCTGAAAGGCCCCACCATACACTCCTGACCCCAAAATCAGGCATTATCTTGGCTTTCTTCCTCTTCTACTCCCTCTAGGCCTAACTTGCCTTCTCATCCTCCCAGTCTCTCTCATATCTTGTGTCCCCCAGTCCATTCCCACAGCCTCTGCCTGGCTCTCATTTGAGCCAAATCACCTGTGCACTGCAACAGACTCCTGTCTCCATCTGTCCCACTCCAGGCCGGCCTCCACTCTGAAGCCAAAGTGTTATCTGTCTAATGCACAGAGTTGATCCTTAAGATCCTTCAAGGGTTCCTCAAGCTTTCAGGATGGCATTCAGACTCCCTAATTAAATCTCCGAACCTCCTTCTTCTCTTTTTAAATAAAACAGAGGGCCAAGTGCGGTGGTTCATGCTGTAATCCCAGGAGTTTGAAACCAGACTGGCCAACATGGTGAAACCCTATCTCTACTAAAACAAACACACACACAAAAAAAACCCAGCCAGGTGTGCTAGTATGCCTGGAATCCCAGCTACTCCAGAGGCTGAGGCATGAGAATCGCTTGAACCTGGGAGGTGGAGATTGTAGTGAGCCAAGATCACGCCACTACCCTCCAGCCTGGGTGACAGAACGACACTCTGTCTCAAAAAAAAAAAAAAATATATATATATATAAATAAGCTAGAGATGGGGTTTTGCCATGTTGCCCAGGCTAATCTCGAACTCCTGGGCTCAAGTGATCCGCCTGCTTTGGCCTCCCAAAGTGCTGGGATTAGAGGCATGAGCCACAGTGCCTGGCCTCAACCTCCTTTCTAATCTGGCACTTCTGAGCTCCCCAGACTATTATGTCTCTGCCCCTCACTCCTAACCTCGATTTTAGCCATAATGAACCACAGGTGCTTTCCTGGACAGTCTGTGCTGCTTCATGCCTCTGCCTTCAACATTCAGCTCAAAAATTCCTTCCTTCCTCTCCCCTCGCCCACCACCTTCTTGAGATTGTTCTGATTTAGATGCTTCTCTTTTTTCCTGCCCCAGTACTCTCCACCATTGCACTTACCACAGTGAACAGGATGGGTTGGGTACGTGTCTTTCTTCCCTACCAGAATATAAAATCAGTGAAGACAGGGTCTTCACAAATACTCGACTTCCTATCCCTAACGGCAGCTCAGGGCTTGGAGCATATTACAAATATTGACTGAATGAATGAATGAAAACCAGCAGCCTTGTCCACACACAATACCAAACCCCAAAGCAGGTTCATGGTCAGGGTCAGATCTCTTCCACTGCTGAAGAACAGGAAATAATCCAGGCAAAGACACATCCTCTGCCTGCCATTCCAACCCTGCCACAAACCACAGCAGGGAAGACGGATGGGGTCACAAACCAGGTGGTTTTGAAGGCAGATGACCTCAGGCTGCCGCCTGAATCTGCAGGTACTTCCTTGTGTAACCTTGGGGCCACCTACTTAATTCCTGGGCCTTGGCGTCCTCATTTATAATATAAGGAAAATAATAACACACATTACAATATTGTCATGAGGAGTAAATGGAATGATGTATATAAAACATTTAGCACTTTGCAGACACTCAGTGCTGGTTCCACCCAGCCTTCTTTTTTCCAATATTGCCAGAACAGAGGCAGAGCCTAATAAAATTTGTATTCACAATGCACTTAGGCAGCTCCTGCTGGGTGAGATTCAGTCTGAGAAATAAGGAAGGGGCTGGGCACGGTGGTTCACGCCTGTAATCCCAGCACTTTGGGAGGCTGAGGCAGGCGGATCATGACGTCAAGATATCAAGACCATCCTGGCCAACATGGTGAAACCCTGTCGCCACTAAAAAATACAAAAAAAAAATTAGTTGGGCACAGTGGCACGCACTGGTAGTCCCAGCTATTTGGGAGGCTGAGGCAGGAGAATCGCTTGAACCCGGGAGGGCAGAGGTTGCAGTGAGCCAAGATCGCGCCACTGCACTCCAGCCTGGCAACAGAGCGAGACTCCATCTCAAAAAAAAATAAAAATAAAATTAAAAAGTAATAATAATAAAGAAATAAGGAAGGAGGCAGAGGCTTGCTTTCTGGACTGTAGCCCAGAGGTACTCAGTCACTGCCAGGCATCCCAACCAGACCCAAAGGTCTCATGACTTCTTGGCTTCGAGGGAGGTTGTATTATTGCGCACGGTAATCTCAGAGGCCTCCTGGTACCCATGGAGCAGCTGAAGGGGATTCGTGCCAATGTCCTCTGCCCCTGCCCTGCTGGTTCAGAGCCAGAGGAACAGATTGGGCAGTGGGCTCCTCCTCACTTTGGAGATCACCATTTTCTGCAAAGAGACACAGAAGAAAGTCTAAAAGAGAACATGAGGACATGTCAACAGTAAGTGGTTATCTCCAGGGGCAAGATTCCAGGTGATTTTTAAATTTTCTTTATGTTATTTCCGTTTTTCTTTTTCTTTTTCTTTTTTATTTGGAGACGGAGTCTCACTCTGTTGCCCAGCCTGGAGTGCAATGGTGCGATCTCAGCTTACTGCAACCTCTGCCTCCTGGGTTCAAGTTATTCTCCTGCCTCAGCCTTCTGAGTAGCTGGGATTACAGGTGCCCGCCACCACACCTGACTAATTTTTGTGCTTTTAGTAGAAACGGGGTTTCACCATGTTGGCCAGGCTGGTCTCAAACTCCTGACCTCAGGTGATCCACCCGTCTCGGCCTCCCAAAGTCCTGGGATTACAAGTGTGAGCCACCACGCCCAGCCATGTTCTTTCCTATTTTCTAAACTTTCTACGGTGAATGCTTGTACGGTCTGAAAACAGGTACAAGGCCCATGTTATACTTAATAAAGGACCAGTTTCTCTGGCCTTTCTCAGGCTAAGAGCAGGCTGGCACCCAGGTGAGTTATGCCCCTATGAGCAAAACTAAATTGTAACATTCCATCCTGTTCTGAAATATCTGGCAGTGGAAACTCAGAACTCTGTGGCCTGGGATTTGAGGAGGCTGCAATGACCCTGGAACCTTCAGCTGAACAAGCAGAACCACTAAAGCCTTTGAGAGGTGAACTGAATGATGGCTGTCTCCCCGACATAGGACGGAGGCTCATTCAGGGTACCTAAAGATGTCCCTGTTGGTCAGTGCTTGCAGGGAAGAAGAGCCTAGAGTTGGAAATTGTAAAGAGGAGAAAGGGGTTGAGGCTAAGAGACTTCGCTGTGTGGCCAAAGGACAGGTTTCTAGGGAAATGTATCCTTTTTGAAAGACAGCAAGGGAGAGAACCATTGCAACTTGCCAAAGCTCCTCAAGTCTCTTGTGTAGGGTATTTTCAGCTCAATTAAGGAGAGGTGGCCAGGCACGATGGCTCACACCTTAATCCCAACACTTTGGGAGGCCAAGGCTTGTGGATCACTTGAGGCCTTGAGTTTGAGATCAGCCTGGCAATAGAGTGAGACCACTACCCCCATCTCTTTAAAACCAACCAACCAACCAACCATTAGCTGAGTGTGGTGGTGTGTGCCTGTAGTCCCAGCTGAAGAGGCTGAAGCAGGAGAACTGCTTGAGCCAGGAGGCTGAGGTTGCAGTAAGCTATGATTGTGCCACTTCACTACAGCCTGGGGAACAGAGTGAGACTCTGTCTCTCAAAACAAAAAAAGGTGTGGAAGAACTCCTCCCACAGTAAAACCCCCTTTCCTGCACCCAGACTTTGTTGTTTCATTCATTCGCTCACTCATTCCTTCATCAGTCACTGATTGAACCCCTCTAGGTGCAGATGTTACATCCCATCCACGTGCTGTATGATTAACTGGGACCTTTCTCCCACTATTCCCATCACCACCAATGCTCAAGAGGAAATCTTAAGGAGTAATAGTGGTGGGGCATTTGTTTTGCTCAGTGGGTGTACAAGCTGAGGGAGGCACTGTAATGCTGGAAGTCTTAAAGAGGCTATGGAAATAGAGAAGGGTAAAAAAATGATAAGACAGCCGTCAAGAAAGGAGAATTCTGGGGAAGAGAATCAAAAGATGCCTAAGGTAGAATTTTGAAGGCGTTATGCACCTCTGTCTCCCTCACGATGTCTTCAGAAAAACAGACACCCTTCCCCAAAGGTTTCTGAAGTTGAACTGGGTAGGAACCATGGAAGTGCTACATTCTGTTCTCAAGATAGAAGGCAGGTGAGAGCAAAGGCTGACCAAGGAAGCCCAATCAGATCTTTATTACACCAAATAAAAAGAAGCTGCCCTGCCTAGAGGTTCATGGTGCAGCAGAAGGACGTCCTGCAAATAAACCAGTCCCTAAGGTGGTGTGCACCAAGAAGAGAGCTGAAAGGGCCTTGGCCACAAAATTTCAGGAGCATCAGAAAACTCAGTCTTCAGGACAACTCATATTTTAATGCAGCTTTTGACAAAATCCTAGTACAAAAATGCCTGATGAACAAACTGTCAGTATTTTCAATAAAAACTGGATTTGAGAACAGGACTGGGATTACACTGAAGTAAGTGAAACTGAGTTGCACAAGTGTGAGGTCAGATTCTGTCCTGATTTCAAACGTAAATATTCAGTTCAACGTAGATTTTCTGGCATTAATTTTTAATTTTTGAAATGTGGCATCAAAATATCATTGACTTAGAAGACTGAGGTTTTGGGAGCCCCCGAAATCTAGATCTCCTCAGCAGCCCTGAGCCGGGGGCACCCAGGAATGAGCGGACCAAAATGTTTCTCTAAAGACAGCATGATGGGCTGATCTGCCTATGGAGTAGCTGTTCTTTATTCCTTTACTTTCTTTTTTATTTGGAGATGGAGTCTTGCTCTGTCACCCAGGCTGGAGTGCAGTGGTGCGATCTCGGCTCACTCCAACCTCTGCCTCCCAGGTTCAAGCAATTCTCCTGCCTCAGCCTCCCAAGTAGCTGAGAGTATAGGCACACGCCACCACGCCTGGCTAGTTTTTGTATTTTTAGAAGAGACAGGGTGTCACCATATTGGTCAGGCTGGTCTCGAAGTCCTAACCTCAGGTGATCCACCCGCCTTGGCCTCACAAAGTGCTGGGATTACAGGCGTGAGCCACTGCGCCCAGCCTATATTCCTTTGCTTAATAAACTTACTTTCACTTAAAAAACAAAAACAAACAAACAAACAAAAAACAGTATGTAACATATGCCAAAAAAAAAAAAAAAAGTATTTATTGTAAAGGCAATCTAGGCCAAGGCCCAGCCTATATAGAGGCTGGAAGGACAGAGTGTGTTTGGGGAAGGAGGCAGTCGCGGTGCATACCTGGAGTGCCCCAGTCCCATTTCCTCTCCAAGGCCTCCTTCCTCACAGGTGCCGAGGCTTCAGCATCTCGTGAAGCATCTCCTATGCACCAGGTAGTGTGGATTCAAAACCACGAGAAAACTCAGAGATACAATCACTACCCACAAAGAGCTCATGTCAAGCCAAGATACCCCATGGCTGAACACGGCCAACCCTGTGGTTGTTTCCAGCTTTTAACATTCTACAAGCATTGTTTTTTTGTTTTGTTGTTTTGTTTTTTATTGAGATGGAGTCTCACTCTGTTGCCCAGGCTAGAGTGCAGTGATGCAATCTTGGCTCACTGCAACCTCCGCCTCCCGGGTTCAAATGGTTCTCCCAACTCAGCCTCCCAAGTAGCTAGGATTACAGGCGCTGGCCCACACCCGGCTAATTTTTGTATTTTTAGTAGAGAGACAGGGTTTCACCATGTTGGCCAGGCTGGTCTTGGAACTCCTGGCCTCAAGTGATCCACCCCCACGGCCTCCCAAAATGCTGGGATTACAGGCGTAAACCACCGCGCCCAGCCTACAAGCACTGTTTTGTTCTTGATATTCTAAATGCTAACAGCATGACAGAAGCATTTTATTTAGGAGTGGCCTACGTTCTATCATTTTCTTTAAAAACAATATTCAATTCCGGGCAGTTATGACACAGTTAATGATGATCCATTTCAAAAAGGGCTTTGACAGAAGAAATCCCTTTTGCTCCTCCTCAGCCTGGGAAGCAGGAAGGAGTTAGTTCTCTCATGTCTCATTTTCCAGGTGAGGAACCTGAAATTCAGCATTGAAGCAACTTCCTCAAAGTTTTCTGACCACAAGGGCAGAACTGGGACTAAAATCCAAGTCTCCCAGCTCCTGAATAGAGACTGATGGTCCCTTCATTGACTACATATGGGGAATATGCGGGCAAACTGGAGAGCAATTTCCCCCCAGTTCCATCTAAACTTTGCTAACAAAGCAACTCCTGCCTTCAAGCTGATCTCTGGAAGCCACGAGTACACGCTTTGGGCTTGACTCTGAGCTCCCTGCTGGGGATGACAGGAGACTGTACAGCCGCAAAGCTTAATCACTGAAGGAGACAGAAAAAAAGTGCTTTTCGGCCGGGCATGGTAGCTCATGCCTATAATCCCAGCACTTTGGGAGGCCAAGGAGGGCGTATCATGAGGTCAGGAGTAAAGAGACCAGCCTGGCCAATATGGTGACACCCCATCTTTACTAAAAATACAGAAGTTATCCAGGTGTGGTGGTGTGCACCTGTAGTCCCAGCTACTCAGAAGGCTGAGACAGAAGAATCGCTTAAACCCGGGAGGTGGAGGTTGCAGTGAGCCGAGATGGCACTACTGCACTCCAGCCTGGGCGACAGAGTGAGACTCCGTCTCCAAAAACAACAAAAAAGCAATTTCCCACTGTCCTCCCGCCCCCACCCCCAGACTGTCCTCTTTTCCCTGTCTTCCCACCCCCACACCCAGACTCTTCACCACTCTGAGCTCCCAGCTTGCAGAGGCCCCAGAAACCTCACATCCAATCATGAGAAGTGCAGCAGGCCCCTGCCAGGCTGCCAGGCCATACTTCCAATCAGGGACTTCACTTTGCCCACCAAGGTCCTTGCCAGATCCAAACGCTGCCTCTTTCCAGCCTGAAGTTAGAAAAGAAGCCGCTTAACCTAAGCCAAGCAGCAGCCATAACAACAGCATCATTCACGGCTCAGCAGGAATGCTGGCCCTCATGGTGGTCTGGGAAAGATGCCGATTCCCTTGACCTGGACAGAGGCGGCGGGTCCTCCCGGAGGCCTGGACAGCAGCCGGCAGCCAGTTGGATGCGATCACCGGATCATGAGCTGCATCACAGCTCCTCTCAGGTGCTGGCAACGGGCCCTGGCCGGTCCTGCATGTTTAAGGCCTGTTGGAAATATCATCATGCTTGAGCCCTCACACATTGTCCATGTCCCTCAGCTGGTCTAGGAATGGCACAATGCCTCTGTGTCCTGGCTGCCGTGAGCTAGCCCAAGGGCCTGACAATCCTGGAGATGGAAGGTCGTGAGGATCTCACAGCTAGGGAAGCAGGGGACTGTCCAGAAGGCAAGGGAAGGGTTGGAAACTGAGTCAGGACAGAGCCTAGGCTCCCCTGTGGTGCCATTGCTGCTCACGCCCCACATCCCCGCTAGACTCGCCCGTACTTTTTACTGCTTTGTGTTGGGATTGGCACTGGTCATCCTCATCATCATTGTGGGTAGCATTCACTGAGTGTAGTGGGCTGGACAGTGGCCCCCCAAAAAGATATGTTCACATCCTAATTCCCAGAACCTGTCAATGTTACATTATTTGGAAAAAGTTTTTGTAAATGTGCTTCAGAATCTTGAAAGGAGGTGCTTATCCTGGATTATCCAGGCGGGCCCTAAATGCAATGAATGACACGGATTCTTAGGAGACAGGCAGAGGGAGGATACATGGAGATACAAAGAAGAGAAGACACAGAGAAGAGGAGGGGCAACGTGGTCGCAGAGGCAGACACTAGAGTGACCTGGCCACAGCTAAAAAACAGGTACAGCCACCAGAGCTGGAAGATGCAAAGACAGAGTCTCAGAGACAGCATGTCTCTGCCAAAGCTTTTATTTTGGATGTTGGGCCTCCAGAACTGGGAAACGGAGGTCTGTTGGTTGAAGTCGCCCAGTTTATGGAAATTTGTTATTGCAGCTCTGGGATGCAAACGCCCAGGACACCATCCTGACCATCATCCTCGTCATCCGCCATGGCCCTTCCTAAGCACATCCTGAGAATGTACAGCACGTTCCAGGCACCAGACACTCGGCAAGGCTGTCCAACAACTCCACAAGTTGTTTTCATTTAACAGAGGAGCAAACCGAAGTTTAGTGAGGAACTGGCCATGGTGGTTTGGACCCAGAAGAAATGCAATCCTCTATGGACTGCTGTCTCCAAGTAGAAGACCAAAAAGCACTTTGACAGTATCTCCCTTATTTGCAGCCACCTTAGGGATCTGCACATAGGAGGTGATCTTGCTTTTGATCCCAAATGATCTTTTTACCAGACTTGGCTCTGAGGCTTGGCTCTTTCTAAAAGTCAGGGAATGAGTAACTGTGGGGACAAGACACGCCGTTTCAAATGACCCAAGTAGTGGTTCTGATGAGTTTGCCAGTACCTAAATAGCTTACATGGGCCTGTGGGAATTTCTCTTTCTCCTTGCTAAGGAAGGACTTTGAAGCCAAGACCCCACCCAGAGACCCTTCGGCATTGACTATCAGAGCAGAAAAATATCAGAGTACTTTCGCCTTCTTTTTGAACAGAAATTATGGGAAACTGGATTCACAAGGAGAACATCATAACCTTCCAGAAGTATCCCTGGCCCAGAGAGCAGTGCACCAAAGAAGAGTCTTGAACCCTCTCTGGGAACAGAGAGGAGAATCTCGAAGATCAGGGTTAGCTCTACCCAGGACTCTAAGGATACAAGCAGCCATGACAAGCCTCAGTAGAATCCAGACCAAATGGCTGGAACTTTAGGGACTAAATCTAACACCCATATTATTAACTTATTAGACATACCACATACATATGAAGGGCTAGCTGACTTAACACATAGTTTTGCTCATACAGCAATACATTGTGGACAGGCTGGGCATGGTGGCTCACACCTGTAATCCCAGCACTTTGGAGGCCAAGGTGGGCAGATCACCTGAGGTCAGGAGTTTGAGACCAGCCTGGCCAACGTGGTGAAACCCCATCTCTAAAAAAGAAAAGAAAAAAAAATACATATCTATATATATATACACACACACACACAAATTAGCCAGGCGTGCTGGCAAGTGCCTGTAATCCCAGCTACTCAGGAGACTGAGGCAGGAGAATTGCCTGAACTCGGGAGATGGAGGCTGCAGTGAGCCGAGATCACTCCACTGCACTCCAGCCTGAGTAACAAGAGTGAAACTCTATCTAAAAAAAACAAAACAAAACAAAACAAAACCTTGTGGACAGATGTGGCTTCATCTGGAAACAGGGTCTGGACAAGTCCATCCTGAATCCCACAGATGCTAGGCCACTGAGCTCCCAGTTCTTGGCCAGCCTCCATATGCAGGGCAACATCCTTGATGCTGCTGCTTGGGAAATGCTAATTACCCCAGGGGAGCCTGGGAAGGAAACAAAACCCAAAAGAGTCATTTTGGCCTGTTGTGACCTGGCTGACCACCCCCTGCTAGGGGAAACCCAGTGCTCTCAAGCAGAGCACATATCAAGTCAACTCTGCAGTATATTCATTCACTCTTCACTGAGGAGAAAAGGAAGGGGAGGGGACGCAGGAGGTAATCAGCACCTCCAAGGTGGTTCTCCTTAGCTTTCTGGAGTGAGAAGACAGCCTGGTGAGCAATCCCCTCAGCACCCCAGGGCCCGGGTGTGTGTGTGTGTGTGTGTGTGTGTGTGTGTCTGTCTGTGTGCGCGCCGTGCGTGTGTGTGTGTGTGTGCAGCCTGCACTATATCCGTCACCTACCATGAGTCATCTGGTAGGACAATGGGTTGGAGCCTCAGCACCTGACCCTATGGGTTTTGCCACAGAGGGGAAAAGAATGATAAGGAGCAATAAGAAGCCTAAGGTGCTGGTTTGCTCTACCTGCTTACAGCTGGAGACTGTAAAACCTGGGTCAACTAATTCACTGGGAGCCAATCCGAAAAGAAGTGGACCAGCCCTATTTATCTCTTTATGGCCTCCTCAGGGGACTTGGTTAGTCTCACCAGGGCCTTTACTTTCACAGGTCCACAGTTTCTATCTGCAACTCCCAGATCCAAAAAGCTTTGACAACTGAGTTGTTTTTTTTTTTTTCTTTTGTAAGGCATCTGCCAGCAAAACTTTGCCTGATCTCAACTACCCCGTAGTCATTTACTGTCTTTATTTATCCTACTCTTATAACAGTTCCACATTTGGCTGCTGAGATATTAATTTATTTGCGAGGTGCTACTCCAGACCCCACTGGATATATTACGTAACACAGTATATGTACTGCTTGACCTTTCTAAAGATTCAAAAAAAGCTGAGTTCTAAAACAGCTCAGGCCCTGAGGATTTCCAATAAGAAACTGTGTTCCAAGGTTAAATGTTGCTATAGCCTGAACTGTGTCCCCTGGAATTCATATGCTTGAGCCCTAACCCACCATGTGATTGCATTGGAGGCAGGGAGAAGAAGAAGGTGATTAAGGTTAAATGAGGTCATGAGAGTGGGACCCTGAGCCAATAGAACTAATGCCCTCATAGGAAGAGGAAGAGACATCAGTGTACTCTCTCTGCCATGTGAGGACACAGTGAAAAGAGAAGGTGGCAAGCCGAGGAGGGGGCCCTTACTAGAACCCGGCCGTGCTGGCACACTGATCTCAGATGTCCAGCCTCCAGAACTATGAGAAAATACTTTTCTGTTATTTAAGACACCCAGTCTATGGTATTTTGTTATGGCAGCCCAAGCTGACCAACACAGATTTTGGTACTAAGAAGTGGGGTGCTGCTGTAACAGATACCAAAAGGTATGGAAGCAGTTTTGGAACTGGGTAGTAATGGGCAGAGGCTGGAAGAGTTTGGAGGTGCATGCTAGAAAAAGCCTAGATTGACGTAAACTGAATATCGGTATCAATACGGATGTTAAAGATCATTCTGGTGAGGTCTCAGAAATGAGAACTGTGTTACTGGAAAGCAGAGGAAAGGCCATGTTTCTCGTAACATGGCAAAGTGCATCTGTAACTTTTTAGGTACTATGGATTTATTTTTAAAAAATAAATAATAAAGTGGCAAAGAACTTGGTGGAAATGTGTTTTGTTATGAAAGGCTGAGTGGACTCATACACACTCTTGCGCTTCTCTGCCAGACTTGGTCCATCAGCTCCTGGGAGCCTTTAACGATTAACCTGACTTTGGTATGAACACTCCCATACTCAATTCTTTCTGGAAACCTGTTTATGTAGTTTGGACTTACTGATGAACTTTTTTACATCTATGAGTGTATCATTTAGCCACTTTTTATGTCTCACTCCAGATGAATAAAATTCCCTCTGGTGTCTATAACAGCCTCGTTGGGGTCCTCTTTAGGCTCACAGCACCAACTCCATAGCCCTGAATGCATGGCAGGTGAGCAGACATTCTGAGTGGTTAGGCGCTTGCTAAACTTATTCCAGAACCCTCCAAAGAGGTATGAAAAGACTAGGAAAGTCTAGAAACAAAGACAATTCAATAAGGTAGCAGATTATTAAATTAACATATGAAAACAGTTAATTGTAATATATGCAAAAATAACAATTTGAAAAATATAATGGAAAACCATATCCCTATTTTCAATAGAAACTAAAAAGAATGTACAAGATTTGATACACAGATACATCAAAACTTTGATATACAGATATTCAGTAAGAAATGTATATCTTGGCCAGGCATGGTGGCTCACACCTGTAATTTCAGCACTTTGGGAGGCTGAGGCGGGTGGATGACCAGAGGTCAGGAGTTCAAGACTAGCCTGGCCAACATGGTGAAACCTCGTCTCTACTAAAATTACAAAATAATTAGCCAGGTGTGGTGGTGGATGCCTGTAATCCCAGCTACCTGGAAGGCTGTGGCAGGAGAATCGCTTGAACCTGGGAGGGAGAGGTTGCAGTGAGCCAAGATCACGCCATTGCACTCTAGCCTGGACAATAGAGTGAGACTCTGTCTCAGAAAGAAAAAAAAAAAGAAAATTTTATATATATATTAAAATATGTATATAGACATTCAATAAGAAACATGCCTAACCCATTAGAAAATAACTTTAAAACTATCAATGAAGAAATATGAAATTTTTGTATAATAATGGTATTATGGCTATTTTTTTCTTTCTTTTTTTTGAGATGGAGACTCGCTCTGTTACCCAGGCTAGAGTGCAGTGGCACGATCTCAGCTCACTGCAACCTCTGCCTCCCAGGTTCAAGTGATTCTCCTGCCTCAGCCTCCCAAGTAGATGGAACTACAGGTGCATCACCATGCCGGCTGATTTTTGTATTTTTATTAAAGATGGGGTTTCACCATGTTGGCCAATCTGATCTCGAACTCCTGACCTGTGATCTGCCCACCTCGGCCTCCCAAAGTGCTGGGATTACAGATGTGAGCCACTGCGCCCGGCCTTATGGCTATTTTTTTAAAAGTCTTCATCTTTCATAAATACATAGTAAAAACAATGACAGATAAATGATAATGTCTGGGATTTGTTTGAAAATAATATGGGCTGGGTCCAGTGACTCACACCTGTAATCCCACTGTGGAAGGCCAAGGCAGGTGGATTGCTTGATCCCAGGAGTTTGAGACCAGCCTTGGCAACATGGTGAAACCCCACCTCTACAAAAAATACAAAAATTAGCCAGGCATGGTGGTGCATGTCTGATGTCCCAGCTACTCGGAAGGCTAAGGTGGGAGGAATGCTTCAGCCCAGGAGGCAGAGGTTGCAGTGAGCTGAGATCACACCATGGCACTCCAGCCTGGGCGACAGAGTAAGACCCTGTCTCAAAAAGTAATAATAAAATAAGTAATACGAAGGGTAGTGGGTATGCATGTGGACGAGGCAGCATGGGCTGATGGTGGAGAGGCTGTGTGATGGATACAAGAAGGTTCATTTTACTGTTTTCACAACTTTTGTGTATGTTCTCAGTTTTCCATATTAAAAAGTTCTTTTTAAAAAACCTGTTGAGGAACTGGAAGAAAATGTTAAAAGTCTAGCTTGCTTTTAAATAAAAAGGTTCGATGATTTTTTTTTCACTTCAAATTAATCTATAAACTCAATGTAAACCCAATTAAAATACCAACAAGGAGTATTTTTAGAAAACTCCTCTGGAAAAATAACCATAATAGCCAGCAAAATTAGGAAAGAGAAGGGGGTGGAAGCAGGTAGGGCAGAGAAAGCCTGCTCTTATGAGCATTGAAACTAATAAAGCTACAATAATAAAAGGAATTTAGTAATGGAGAACAAACAGGGCAATGGTGCAAAATGAAATTCCAGAAATCGGCTCCAGTACCTGCTAGGTGCTAGGCACTATTCAACATGTTGAATAATTGGCACCAAGCAAAATAGACAAAGATTCTCCCTTAAATAAGTAAATAAATAAGAACATCTACATAGTGGTAAGTGTTTTAGAGAAAATAAAGCAAGACAATGAGATAAAGGGCAACGGGGGTGACATAAGTTGAGACCTAAGAAACTAGCATAACACACATGATCTAGGACAAGGAAAAAGCATTCTAGGAAAGGGAGAGCCAAGACCCTAAGGTTGAAAGGAGTCCACACATCATGAAACAAAAAGCAGGTTGTGGTTCACAGAGAAGAGGCCAGGAAGATGGGCAGGGGCTAGATTATATAAAGCTTGCAGCGACTGGTGAGGACTCTGAATTCTATTCTAATTGAGATGGAAAACGCTTTAAAGAGTTTTAGTTTGCAGAGCTACACATCTGTTTAGCATTTAAAAGAAAAAAACTGCTCTAGCTACTTACTATGTAGACAGAGGGTTCTATACCAACAAAAATATTCTGGAAATGTACTTACAGTTTGCAATGGTCTACCCAAGAGGTGATGATGGGATAAAAGAGGTAGAAGTGCCAGGAATGGTGGCAAGTGGTCTGATTTGAAATATGACTTTAACACAGTGCCAGTGTACTGATGGGTTGGAAGTGGAGAAAAAGAAAGGAATTCAGGATGACTCCCATTGCTTTGGTCAAAGTAACTGGGCAGATGATGGCACCATCAATCAAGAAAGAGAAGATGAGCAGGGGCCATGGGGCAGTAAATCAAGGACTCTAGTCCAGGCGCAGTGGCTCACGCCTGTAATCCCAGCACTTTGGGAGGCCGAGGTGGGTGGATCATGAGGTCAGGAGATTGAGACCATCCTGGCTAACACAGTGAAACCCCGTCTCTATTAAAAATATAAAAAATTAGCCAGGCGTGGTGGCGGGTGCTTGTAGTTTCAGCTACTCAGGAGACTGAGGCAGGAGAATGGCGTGAATCTGGGAGGCAGAGGTTGCAGTGAGCCAAGATCGCATCACTGCGCTCCAGCCTGGGCGACAGAGCGAGACTCCGTCTCAAAAAAAAAAAAAAAAAATCAAGGACTCTACTGTCATATCCATCCATCACTTGAGACACCTACCAGACACCCAAGAAGGAGTGTCAGTAGGCAGGTGGCTGCTGCAGGAGGATGGAGCTCACCTGGAAATTTGTAGGGGGGCATCAGCATAAAGATACAATGAGGGCAGCATTTCAGATCTACAGGGAAAGTAGATCTGCAGGGATCGTTTGATAACTGGTTTTGAGGCAATTGACTTTGCTTTTGGAGAAAAAAACCCAAGTTCCAAAATAACTTCCAAATGCATCAAAAATTAAAAAAAAAAAAAAATACTGGTGAGTGTATGTTGTAGCAAATGGCTCTCCCGCACTCTTGGTGGGAGTGTAAATTTGTGCAACCTTTCTTAGGGACAATATGGCACTACGTATCAAATTTAAAATACACATTGACTTTGTTCTAGTAATTCTACTACTTAGATTAATTTATTCAACAAATATACATACAAGAATTTCCTGGGATGTAGGTACAAGGATGTCCACTGCAGACTCATTGCAGTAAAAAATTAGAAACAAGCAAAGCCTGCCTCAACAGCAGACTGGTTAAATAAATTATCAAACGTCCATAAGACAGACTACTTTGCAGAGGATACAAAAAATGCAGGAAACCTGTATGAGCTGATACCAAACTATCTCCCAGGCACGTTACGTGAAAAATTAGCAAACAGAATTTCTTGTGCTTTATTATCCTTCTATGTAAATGTATGTGTGTCCATATACAAAGTCTTTTGATTTTCATCTTTTATCATTCCCAAAGTACTGTTTGAACTTTGTAGCCATGTACATATTTTCCATTTAAAAAAACCAATAGGGATTATTTGAACGGTGAAATTATGGGTCACCTTTTTGTTTTCTTTATACTTTTTGGAATTTTTTTTTAAAGCACCCCTAACAAATATTACCAGAAAATAAAACTTCAAAGAATATGATCCCACATCCTCCCCACTAAGACTGTGGACAAATCACTTTAAATCTACAGGACAATCTTATGACCTTTTTTCTAATTTGTTTTCCTTTTTTTTTTTTTTTTTTTAACATTCTGATCTCACTGAGATTTTGTACCTTCAGGCTCTGTTGGAAGCAGCCTGTACCCAAAGCCAAGCTGTAAAAGTTGCAGGGGAGCCACAGAGCTGCCAAGGAGGGTGTTTAATGAGCAAAACTTAAGGGCCAAATGCAAATTGCTAGCAAACACCAGATGGCAGGGGTCAGGGGGAGATGGCCTCAAAGAGATAAAGTCAGAGCACTGGTCAGGTCCAGAGAAAAATGACTCCCATCTGACTTGGGGGCGGTGAGAGTGTCACGTGGTTCACACAGCTGGTGTGCACTCCCCATGATGGGCAGAAGGGGTCTTTCTGTGTAAGCTTATGGCTGGAAAGTCAGGGGAAAGGGAGGCATGGAGGATACAAAAGGAACGAGGTAGCTTGTGGTGGAAATGGAGTGTCTTGGCCTATGTGCAAATTCACCTGCAGGGCTTTTGAGGGTTAGCTGTCCTGAAATCCCAAAATGTGTAAACCATGTACACACACACACACACACACACACAGCCTAAAGACCGAGAATGCGCTAGTTCTAGTTAATCTTGGAGGAGAAAATTAACAGAATTCAACTAAACCGTTATTAAGAACTTTAAATGGAGATTAGCGCTTATTTTCACATTTCTTTAAACTTTAAAATTACACTCTTTATTTAAACACAAAGTTAATAGTATTGGATAGTGCTGGCCTTATTTGTTGTAATGAAGCCTTGTTCTTAATTGGAAAGCAAGAATGTACCATTCCACCTCTCCCAATTAACCACCTTTATTGGAAGCCGGGCTTCCGGAAACACAAAGCTATCAACTAAGGCACCGACATTCTCCCGGGGGGCAGTTTGCCCTAACCACGGACTTGAAAGAAA
Source organism: Trachypithecus francoisi (assembly GCF_009764315.1). Taxonomy (NCBI): domain Eukaryota; kingdom Metazoa; phylum Chordata; class Mammalia; order Primates; family Cercopithecidae; genus Trachypithecus; species Trachypithecus francoisi. The sequence goes on along the minus strand of NW_022681465.1, from coordinate 65,847,544 downwards.
GAAAACTGTTCACAGTGGCCTCGCACACCCAAACTTAAAACAGACCACAGACACGAGAGCGTCCAATTCAAACGCTGACCCCTGCCTAAGCCCCTCTGCGAAGCTTGTGTAGCAGCTCTCTCCCTCCCCGTGGGTCCTCCAGGAAACGCACAGCAGCTGCTTCAGACCATCATTGCTATCTCACTCTCGCCTCTGGTTTAACCAGTCCCAGTTCCTTTAAACTCCCCCAGTTGGGTCCAATTTTCCAATCATATAATTATATCTATCTATGTGTCTTAGGGAGAAGAAAGAATGTGATGTTCCAAAAAAAATTATACCCCTCTTTTGGTCCTATACTATGCATTTTCTGCTTCTGGTAAGGAATCTAAGCTATGCCACTACAATATATTTAGTTGGAGTAAACTCCTCTCCAGCATTCCTTCTTTTAAATGTATTATTCCTTTCTCAGGAGAAAGTAGCTCAAGGGAACTGGGGGTATTTAAATGGAGTCTCTATGGTCACCAAAAGCATCACATGCCCTGAGAGCAACAACAGTTGCTAAAATCAGCTTGTCAGTTATCTTCAAACTCTAATTTAACTTGTCTTAAGGTAAACTTTTTATTATAAGAACTTTTGAGAAGTTGTATAGTTTCGAAAACTCTTCCACATAGCATTTTGTGATCCTATATGGTAGGAGACGTAGTGTTGACAGGAAGATAGACACAGACACATACGCACGTTATATATATTATACATATATAATGTGCATATGTATATGAGGAACCTATACATATGTATAGGCTCATGCCTGTAATCCCAGCACTTTGACAGGCTGAGGTGTGTGGATCACTTGAGGTCAGGAGTTCAAGACCAGCCAGACCAACATGGTGAAACCTCGTCTTTACTAAAAATACAAAGAATTAGCTGGGTATGGTGACACATGCCTGTAATCCCAGCTCCTTGGGAGGCTGAGGCAGGAGAATTGCTTGAACCTGGGAGGCGGGGGTTGCAGTGAGCCGAGATTGTGCCACTGGACTCCAGCCAGGGCAACAGCGTGAGACTCTGTCTCAACAAAACAAAGTAAAAACAAAAACAAAACATGTTTTAAGTATTGATGAATCAACAGTCATAAGCCTTTAATGTTCATCACATGTTGAAAGAAAAAAACAGTAATTTTCCATCCAAGTTGCAGCCCCATATTCAGAAACATTTAGTGATATTTGGCAATGGTCTCCATTCATGGAAAAAGCAAAATTATTTGCATATATGGTGGGAATTATTTTTCAGGTGTTGACCTTGAGGACAAGAAAGTTGGCAGGGGGTAGGTGGGGGGATCTTGGGAAGGAATTCAGATCTGGCCAATCCCCAGAATGGGTGTCCACAGTCAGCAATTGTCCGAGGGGCCAAGGCCGGCTAGGGAAGCACAAGCTAGATCTGCGGAAGCACAAGCTAGATCTGCGGCCGTCGCTGTGGGGCAGGCATCTCTCAGAGCTGCAGGAGACAAGCTGCTGGGCTGGGCAGAGGCTCCGTGCACCCACAACAGGAGGTATCTACAAACCCAGCAGGGCCTGGCCCCTGGTCAGGGATTTCAAGGACAAGCCAGCATCATTTCCAGAGAGCAGTGGAGTAATTAAGCTCGCACGTCCTGACGAGAAGGCTGGCAGGTCTGGCTGCAGAGCCACAACAAGCCTGTTCCTGGCTCCCTGAAATGTGTTCGCCACCAGGGTCTGGCCACAGAAACGGGAGCCACATGCAGGTCGATTCCAGCCCCTCAGGGCAGCAGAGGAAGACTTAGCTTCCTGAGGCTGGCATAAATGAGGAGTCTTTTTTTTTTCAATTGGCTTCCCAAGTGCAAAGTTCCTCCTCAAATCTTAGGAGTTGGAATCCCATAGCCAGCTGTCCTCACCTCTCATTAGCAGTTGGTCTCAGAAATTTTATTTGCGCCCAGAACCCTTCTAATTTCTTCTCTGATCAGATAGATGGATGGAAGTCTTTCTTTTGCAATGTCTACCAAGCAAAAGTTTGCCATTTCCCCACCGGCTCCATCCTTCCATCTGATAAGAGCCTTTCTGTGAAGAGAAGCTTAGAGTCACCATCAGACTTGTCCCCTAGCACCCAGGCAGATCCTTGTGACAGTCGGCCGGGGCCTTGTCCTCCCCAAGCCCACCGTCCATTCAGTTTTCTGGTAACACCTACTGCACCCATGAATGAATTAAAGAGCAAATGAATGAGGACTTGACAAGACTTCTCAATCATTTCATGAATGTGAGGCATTATAAATATAAAATAATTCCATATCAGATACCCAAGAAAAATATTCTAGAAGATGCATTTAAACCCTCTGGAGCTAAACATTTTGAGGATTGTGGTGTTTGAAGATTTGATAAAATTCTACAAACTGTGTGCTTTTATGTAAGTTTAGGCATTCCACAGACACTTGAAAGGTGAGTTTAATAACTCTGGGTTTACATAGTCTCAATACTACAGGATCTAAGAAACTTAACCTCCAGGGGAAACCTTCAAAAATTTGATATTGAGGCCAGGCATGGTGGCTCATGCCTGTAATCCCAGCACTTTTGGGAGGCCGAGGCTGAGAGATTACTTGAGGTCAGGAGTTTGAGACCAGCCTGGCCAGCATAGCAAAACCCTGTCTCTACTAAAAAAATACAAAAATTAGCTGGGCATGGTGGTACACATCTGTAATCCCAGCTACTAGGGAGGCTGAGGCACGAGAATCGCTTGAACTTGGTAGGTTGAGGTTGCAGTAAGCCAGGATGGCACCACTGCACTCCAGCCTGAGTGACAAGACCTTGTCTCAAAAATAAATAAAAATAAAACAAAAATAAAAAATGCAATTCAACACAACACAGTACACCACAACACAGTACAACGAGAAGCATCTTTTCAGATCACAATGCCCCACAAGATACCTGCAGGGAAACTCAGTGTCCTCCTCAGAGACCACGCCTTTCACCTAAAAGAACATCTGCCTCAACCCACTTTTTAAAATCCTCAGCTTTGGAGAGGGAACCTTTTGAAAACAGAAGCTACTGGAAATATTTTTATGCAGAAGCTGCTTTGCAAAAGCAAAAGAATGTTTTGCTTTCCATAAGAAAGCTTGGAATCTGTGCCAATCCAGCATGGATCTTTCCGTCAAGGGCAGGGCAAAGAAGAGGCACCTGTCAAGTCATCTTACTAGGAAGGTAACACTCTGAGAAGTGTCTCCCACAAAATGGAGAGCCTTTCTCCTTGGTCAGTTCAGTGGAGGGTGGGGGGCTCTGTAGTCAGAGGCCACTATCCTGCCCACACCACCCTTCCCCATATAGTCTGGCAGGGCAAATGTTTTTGACATCACTAACTGTCTAAAAGAAAAAAAAGTAGGCCGGGCGCGGCGGCTCAAGCCTGTAATCCCAGCACTTTGGGAGGCCGAGACGGGTGGATCACGAGGTCAGGAGATCGAGACCATCCCGGCTAACACGGTGAAACCCCGTCTCTACTAAAAATACAAAAACTAGCCGGGCGAGGTGGCCGGCGCCTGTAGTCCCAGCTACTCGGGAGGCTGAGGCAGGAGAATGGCGTAAACCCGGGAGGCGGAGCTTGCAGTGAGCTGAGATCTGGCCACTGCACTCCAGTCCGGGCGACAGAGAGAGACTCTGCCTCAAAAAAAAAAAAAAAAAAGAAAAGAAAAAAAAGTAGTTCAGTAGGGAGAATTACCTAATGAGGTGGGACCTAGCTATTTCTCCCTTTGACATAATTAAAAAGGAAAAGAAAAAAAAAAAAAGAAATATAGGCTGGGCATGGTGGCTCTCATCTGTAATCCCAGCACTTTGGGAGGCCAAGGTGAGCAGATTGCTTGAGGCTAGGAGTTCCAGACCAGCCTGGCCAACATAGTGATATCCTGTCTCTACAAAAAATGTAAACGTTAGCCAGGTGTGGTGGCGAGCACCTGTAGTCCCAGACACTCGAGAGGCTGAGGTGGGAAGATGGCTTAGGCCCGGGAGGCAGAGGCTGCAGTGAGCCGAGATGGTGCCATTGTACTCCAACCTGGGCGACAGAGCGAAACTCTGTCAAATAAATAAATAAATAAGAAATTCCACTGAAAACACACAGGGCTGTAGGGGTGCTGTGATGAATCACCCTACAGAGACTGACGTCCCCAGGCTCCAGACGTCCCCCACCAGAGCTGACTGTCCCCAGGCTCCAGACGTCCCCCACCAGAGCTGACTGTCCCCAGGCTCCAGACGTCCCCCACCAGAGCTGACTGTCCCCAGGCTCCAGACGTCCCCCACCAGAGCTGACTGTCCCCAGGCTCCAGACGTCCCCCACCAGAGCTGACTGTCCCCAGGCTCCAGAAGTATCACCACAAGGCTCTCAGGTGCCAGCTCTCTCAGGAATTCCCCTCAGCAGCTGCTGCTTCCAATGTGGGGACATAGAACCTTGGATCCCAGATCACAACTCTTAAGGGCTGTGCTATCCCAGAGCTCTGGGGTGAGTGGGAGTAGGCTGAGTCCTTGGCAGATGCACTGCAGCTGGTCTCATCATGCGAGTACTGGCCAGGAGCTTTCTCCAGGGTCTTCTCACTAGGAGCTGGCTTCCCAGGGAATCCAACCTGCAACACACACAGCCTAGGGAAATGCTCACTGACCATCTGTCCCCATGTCTGGAGTCCTTATAAAGACCTTTATTGATGTATAATTGACATGCAATAAACCACACATATTTAAAGCATACAGGTTTGATAACTTTTTTTTTTTTGAGACGGAGTCTCACTCTGTCACCCAGGCTGGAGTGCAGTGGCGCAATCTTGGCTCACTGCAAGCTACCCCTCCCGGGTTCACGCCATTCTCCTGCCTCAGCCTCCCGAGTAGCTGGGACTACAGGCACCCACCACCGCACCCCTCTAATATTTTGCATTTTTAGTAGAGACAGGATTTCACCATGGTCTCGATCTCCTGACCTCACAATCTGCCCGCCTCAGCCTCCCAAAGTGCGGGGATTACAGGTGTGAGCCACCACGCCTGGCCCAGGTTTGATAAATTTGAACCTATGAAACCATCTTTACATATGGTTATATATAAAACCACCATTACCCATGAAACCATCTTTACAACTAAGATAATGGACATACCCACTAGCCCCAAAAGTTCCCTCCCTTCCCTTGGTCCTCTCCCCTCCTCCTCTGCTGCTGTCCTACCATCCCCATTCAAGCCCCTAAATGTTGGTCTGCTTTCTAGCCCTAGATCAGCGTGCCTTTTCTAGAATTGTACTATATATAAATGCAATTTTGCTGTATGTACTCTTTTTTGGCCTTGCTTCTTTCACTCAGCATAATGATTCTGAGATTCATCCACATTGTTGCATGTGTCAATAGTTCATTTCTTTTTATCACTAAATAGTATTCCATCATATGGATATACCTCCTTTTTAAACAAATAAAAAAATTCTTTAGAGACAGGGTCTCACTCCTGAATGGTTTTGTCCCAGAAGCTCCCCTGAAACCCAGTGAAAGGCTAGGAAGGGCAGGACACAATAATCTGCTGTCATTCCCCACCGCCTTGGCTTGACAATAATGCAACCCTTCCTGGCAACTGAAGCTTTCAAAGCTTTCAGCTCTTATCAGCTATGAACCACTTTTCATTTTGGTTGTTTTTCCCCAAGCAGGGCATTGCTCCTAGGTAGATTCATCCTTTTTTCATAGGGCTGACCCTATCGAAGGGACACAAAGGCCTAGAACAAGGGAGTGAGTTAAATCACCCGGCAGGGGAAGGAATAGGATCCGCCATGTCTCTGGCCTTGGGGAAAGCAGTCCTCAAAGCCAAACCCCCTTTTTAAAAATTCCCTCTGGGGAAGCCATATGCCTTAGATGAGTCACTTGAAATTGTTCTACAAGGCTGGGCGTGGTGGCTCACGCCTGTAATCCCAGCACTTTGGGAGGCCAAGGCGGGCGGATCACCTGAAGTCAGGAGCTGGAGCCTGGCCAACATGGCAAAACCCTGTCTCTACTAAAAATACAAAAATTAGCCAGGTGTGGTGGTGGATGCCTGTACCTCCAGTTACTTAGGAGGCTGAGGGAGGGAGAATTGCTTGAACCCAGGAGGCAGAGGTTGCGTGAGTCAAGATCATACCATGGGCAACAGACTGAAGCTCTGTCTCAAAAAAAAAAAAAAAAAATGAGAAAGCAAAGAAATTGTTCTACAAGGCCCTTTCTTTTGCTGTTATATTTCTGCTCATCTTCCTACAATGTCCCTCCCTGCCCTCCCCACAATCTCCATCATACCCCAATCTCTTTGGCCTTCAAGTCTATTTCAAGTGCATGCTGCCTCTCTCAGTCCCTCTTGTCCACAGGTCACTCCTTCCGACCTCTGAGGCCCTCGGTGTATATGTCAGAACAAGAGTGCTGTCCTATGAATCCTGTGCATTCTGTCTTTTCAAGTAGGTTAAGACCTATGAGTGCTTGAAATACAGGGATCATACTGTACATTTTTTTGTTTATTTCACCCTCTGCACTGTGGATTTACACTGAGTGATTAATGAGCTCTTGTTAAATGAATAAATGAATGAACGAATGAATGAATGAATGAAAAAACCTTAAGGCTAACTCATGGCCAGTCCAATGTTTGTTCAAAGGATAAACTTAAAAGTATAAAATAGGCGTTTTCCTTTCCTGTGATGAGTTGGGAACACATAGAGTGCTCACCTAAGTTTTTATGGGTAAGGAATTCAAAGTTCTTCAAGGAGGCTAGGCGCGGTGGCTCACACCTGTAATACCAACACTTTGGGAGGCCAAAGAGGGCAGATTGCTTGAGTCCAGGAGTTTGAGACCAGCTGGGGCCACGTGGCAAAATGGTGTCTCTACCAAAAATAGAAAAATTAGCTGGGCATGTTGGTATGTGCCCGTAGTCCCATCCCAGCTACTCGAGAGGCTGAGGTTGGAGGATCACTTGAGCCCAGGAGGCAGAGATTGCAGTGAGCCAAGATCACACCACTGCACTCCAGTCTGAGTGACAGAGTGGGAGCCTGTCTAAAAATAAAAAAAAAAAAATAAGTCCTTTAAGGGATAAGAACGCTGATAAGGACTGATAGAATGTAAGACATTGACTGGGTCACGTGATTCTGGAGTGCAAGGCCTTAGTGGAAAGGGCACCTATTCTGGAACAACTGCTTTTCTGGCTTGTTTCTTTCTTGGAGTATTTTTATATTCCATGCAAAGTGCTTAGTACAATGCCTAGATCAAACTCATTGCTATTATTGTTGTTGTTATTATTATTATTATTATTATCCCTTTGACAGGATTGGGAGCCAACACAGACAGGGCCTGAGCAGGCCTGAGCTGGGCAGCCGAGGCCACCTTACTAAAGGCCTTTCCACAAGCTTTGCTTCCTGTGGGTGGGCATGGCCAGCACAGCCTTTCCTTCCTATTGTAAGATCCAAAACTCAGGGCAGACTTGGAAAACGGGTGGGAGCGGGGAGAAGGAGCCCACGAGCCCACCAGATTTGGGGCTTCAGCCCACCTCCAGCAGGGATGCAAAGAGCTGCACAATGAGAGCAAAAGTGCCCGGAAATAAATGATCCCACTTGCCAGCCAATGCCCTCTGTGCACCCTGTTCTCATCTTTTAGGAGAATTGGCTGATAGGACACAGGATCTGAGGGTTTCTGGGTTCCCCAACCAAATATTTTCTTCCTCTAAGCTCTGTTCTCATCCTTTCCATCCTCTCTCCTCAGATTCCATCCACTCCTCAGCACCTGGTTCCCACATACAGGGTGGCTGACACAGAATGGGGATCTGGTGCCTTCTGGGGTTTCATGATCCCACAGTCCCACACTTGAGTCGTCCACCCCCCTGGGTCAGAGGACAATGTGCCTCTCCTTCTCTCTGCCCACATTTGTAACACTGAGGCAACAACAGCCCCCACCTGGAAGGGTGGTCACATTGATTACATGAAATAATGGAAAATGGAGCTCACAGTACCATACCCGCCACAAAGAGCAGCCATTCATGTTTTACGACTCCCAAATGTTTCATTTGTCCCCAGACTTGTTCCCTCTCCAACTTACACATTTCCATAAAAGGTCTCATCATCACTCTCAGTCGCCCAGATTCAGAGGCATCCAGTCAGCCACAAAATTCTATCTTGTCCTCCTTCCCCAGTTCCCCCTCCTCCTACAGCCACCACCCGAGACCAGGCTGCTCTCATCCTGTGCCTTCACTGTTTTAATTGCCCAATTCAGTGGTTTCTAGACATCTGGCTTTCACAGGCCAATAAACATTTTACAAATTATTTTTGGAACCAAACTATTTCTAAGTGTTTTTGGTTTTGGCCAATAAAGATACTAAATAAATACCACTGAGAAATACCATACTCTCATTAATGACAAGACATTCAAGTTCCTCCAAAGGAGAAAGGCCGTAAGTGTAGCATAAAGCTCTGTTCTTTAAAATGAGTAATTAGCTTACTCATTAATCACTGTCTTGACTCGATTTTCCTCATTTCTCAGTAGACTGAAACTTCAGTGCTGACTGGTACCTACCTTTTCACAGACTGTATTTGAAGCCTATTGGTCTAAGTCATCTTTCTGACTGGCTTTGTCCTCTTGGGCTGCTGTCACAAAGTACCATAGACCGGGTGGCTTATCAACAACCGAAATGTATTTCTCATGGTTCTGGAGGTTGGGAAGTCCAAGATGAAGGCTTAGGCAGATTCAGTTCTTGTTGAGGGCTCTCTTCCTGCTTATGACCTCAGTGGTGGAGAGAGGGAGGAACCAAATTATCTGGTATCTCTCTCTCTCTCTTTTTTTTCTTTTTTTTGAGATGGAGTCTCGCTCTGTTGCCCAGGCTGGAGTACAGTGGCGTGAGCTCAGCTCACTGCAAACTCTGCCTCCTGGGTTCACGTGATTCTACTGCCTCAGCCTCCCGAGTAGCTGGGATTACAGGTGTGCACCACCACACCCGGCTAATTTTTGTATTTTTAGTAGAGATGGGGTTTCACATGTTGACCAGGCTGGTCTTGAACTGCTGACCTCAGATGATCTACCTGCCTCTGCCTCCCAGAGTGCTGGGATTATGGGTGTAAGCCACCGTGTCCAGCCTAGTATCTCTTCTTATAAGGGGAGTAATCCCATTGTGAGGGCTCTATCTTCAAGTCCTAATTACCTCCCAGAGTCCCCAGCTCGTAATACCATCCCATTGATGACTGAGGTTCCAACATATAAATCTGGGGGACAAAAGCAGTCTGTAGCACTAACCCCCATCTGCTCTATCCCACACCAATCTTTCCCCAACTCGCCTCATGCACACACACCCTTCCTATGGGAAAACCAAGGAGTCACATCCTCTTGTTCTAGGTAGTACTTATCAAACATAGCATCCCAGGTCCAGCCAGATGACTTGTCCCAAAGTAACAGCTGGCATTTTGGAGCTCGCAGTGCATTCCTCCACACAAACACGGAATGGGGAAGACTCCCTCACATCAACACATACATACTCACTCTGTATCGTGCAGAGTACAGAACTGTCCTGTGCAGGGCAGGCCTGTCCTCACAGTCCCACAGAATCCGTGGTCAGAGGGAAGAGCGTTGCTCTGGAAAAGAGCCCACGTTGCTACCTGAGATGTCCCAGGGGAGCCCTGCCACCGACCCTTAGAGGTCAGCTGCCCCTTCTCTTTTCCCCACACCTGAGTACCTTCCTTACAGGAGCTCTACAGGGCAGTAGCCACTTTTCTTTCCCTGTAGTATCTCAAACCTTCTCACTAAACCATGGAAATAAGGTCTCCTAAGAATTTTTCCTATTCCCAATAAGGAAACAATGGCTAAAAATAACAATGGGCAAAGTGACAGCATTTCTAGAAGTCTACAAAGTGTTTCATTATCAGAATAATTCCTGGGGTTCAGTGTTATGTAAAGGGAGCCCCCGCTCTGTCCAGCCCCATCTGCCTTAGGCCCTTCATGTTCCATAATTGCTTCTTCTTTGTCTCTGAGAACCACCTGCTCACCCTACCGCACAGAGACAATTTCCTCTAAACCTCCTAGAATTTCAGGTTGGCAGACCTGTGCCTCTCACTGTCCATATGGAAGGTGCCCTTCCTCGTATTTTCCTCTTCAGAAATTCTGAGTAAAGAAAAAATACTAGACTCTAAAGTGCAAAGCGGGCTCTTTGGGTACTGAGAGGGCCTTAGTGAGATCCTTATGCACCCTGAAGGAACACTGATTTACTGTTACTTCCAAAGGAAGGCTAGCTCCTCCCTGGACAAGCAGGGCAGGAGGCCCCGGGCTGGAGGTGAGCTTGGCAGGGGAAGAGAAGCAGCGCCATGGATTCCGTTAGCATGGGGGAATCAGAGGGAACCAGAGGGCCTGGCCGAATCCCACACTGGCAGGGACACCTTTGAGCCTTTGGGTCCAGCCAAAGCACGCCACTCACTGGAGTGTAGACTGCTGCTCCTCAGAGGGTGGCCCACCAACTGGCTGTAGCAGCTTTGGCCAGGAGGGCAACAGAAATGCAGACTCTCAGGTCTCTCCCCAGAGCTACCGATTGGAATCTGCATTTTAACAAGACCCCCAGATGATTCCTACATACATTCAAGTTTGAGAAGCAGTATTCCACAACACCTAGGACAGTCGTTCTCGAGGTGGAGTGATTTTGCCTCCTAGGGGACTCCTGGCAATGTCTGGAGAAATTTGGTCATCACTGTTGGGAGGTGCTAGTGGCACCTCGTGGGTAGAGGCCAAGGATGCTGCTAAACCTCCTACTGTTCCCGGACAGCTCCCACAACAATTATCCATCCTCAGGCATCAGAAGTGCTAATGCTGAGAATCCCCTGATCAAGGTGAAAACATCCAGGAGAGAACTGAGGAGAGGTCCTAGAGCCCCACCCCTCCGGGTGCGGACTACAGACCAGCAGCTTCAGCTTCAGAGAGGAGCTCTTTAAATGCAAAGCTTCCGACCTGACCGCATAACTACTGACTCAGAGCCTTTGCGTGGGTGGACCCCAGGAATCGGTGTTGAATGAGCTCTCCATGTGATCTGCATGCAGGCTTTCTGGTTTCTTGAATTTTGCATTGAGAAGCATTAGTGGAGGCTGCGGATGCCTGGCCTTGGATAGCCATCAGGAAACTCAGGCTCAGCCAGGCTGGCCACTTGCCCAAGATTTCACAGCAGGAGGAACCATGATCTGCATGTGAAGGAGGGCCGCACTAGTGGATATGCACGGGCCGTGGGACTGGCACCAGGCTCTTCGAGACACAACCTCAAGGACAATGGCTTAGAGGTTGCGCTCCTGCTATGAGCACAACACGCCAGCTCCTGGTCCTGATGCTGACTACAGAAGTGTCCTGACATGACACTGCACAGGAAAAGGAGCCTTCAAAGCTCTCAGACAACAAATGCCAGCGACCATGGACACAGAGTTACACACACTATGCCCTAGCAGTGAGAATAAGGAAGACGTTGGTGACAAGGAACTATTTTCAATCTGCTCTTACCCCTTCTACGTCACCTCCTCTGGAAAGCCCTCCTTAATGCCCCTGATGAAATCCTCATCTCTTTTCGGTCGTACTCCATTCCTTGCGCTCATCTTCCCATTGTCTGACTGTACTGTGACTGACTTCTGTGAATCCTCCTGGCCCACAGGACTGAGAGTTCCTCGAGGGTAGGAATGGATTGTAGCAGACGTCGTGGTCCTAGCTCCCAGCCCACCCTTCCTGGATCACCTAAGGACAGTTCTGCCTCTCTCCTTGAGGGTGCTCTCAGGCCTGGGAGGTACCAAGGAATTGTGCCCCCAAAAGCAACCTGCACCCAATGAAGGAATAAGGGTGGGAGTTGATAGGTAACCCTGAGTCCAGGGGTCTTGGTGGGGCAATTCTGAGATGTGTTCCACATAGATTCTTAGTGATCCACAGAGGGCTGGAGCCCTGGTTGTCACCGCAATTGCCTCATTAGCACACCCTTTGTCACCTCCCTCCCTTCTGTCACCTCCCTCTTCCTCAGTTCTGTACCCAAGTAAACTTCCTACCCCAAATCCTTGTCTCAAGGTCTGCTTTAAAAGAAACGCAAACTGGCTGGGCGCGGTGCCTCACACCTGTAATCCCAGCACTTTGGGAGGCAGAGGCGGGCAGATCACGAGGTCAGGAATTCGAGACCAGCCTGACCAACATGGTGAAACCCCGTCTCTATTAAAAAAATACAAAAAAAAAAAAAAAAAAATATATATATATATATATATATATATATATATATATTAGCTGGGCATGATGGCGGGTGCCTGTAATCCCAGCTACTCAGGAGGCTGAGGCAGGAGAATCATTTGAATGCGGGAGGCGGAGGTTGCAGTGAGCTGAGATCGCGCCAGCTGGGTGACAGGGCAAGACTCCATCTCAGAAAAAAAAAAAGAAACAAACTAAGACAAGCATTTTGCTCAATGCTGAACTCCCAGTGTTTAGCCACCTCCTAGGCACAGTAAATCTTCACCAAAAGTAAGTATTTGTGGAAGTCAAACTAAAGTCCTGATATGACTGAAAAATCCAAAACCAGCAGCAACCAAAACACTGGCAAAAACCCCACTGATGGCTGAGCAGTGCGAGCCAGAAGAATGTATGTACATTTCTTGAGTTTAGGTCCAAACACCCTAAAAACAATGCCTCCTAACTATAGCAACAACTGATTGCTAATCATCAGGGAGGAAAAGGGGCGAGCTCCGCAGCGAGGAGTGCCCGCTCTGTAATCCAGAAGAGCAAGGCTCAGATTCCTCCCCCACTGCCTCCTAAACTCCTTGCATTTCAGTTTTATCAACTGTAAAATGGGAACAATAATAGTGCTTGTTTACAGGGTCGTGGAGAGGATTTAATGAGATCCAGGATTCATTAAAAGGTTTAGTATAGTCCTGGCTCAGAGTAAACACTCAGCAAATGTTCTCAACATTGTTATTACTGTTATTATTATTTAACGGCCTATTTTAGGCAGCCTTCATGTTTCTTCAGGTGATAGATGGTAGCAGAGTGCCAGCGACATAACAGACACTCAACAAACAGTTCTTGTATGCATAAGCAAAGTATCCAAGAGTAGAATGTAAAAAGCCTATAAAGCCTCTTCTTTCACAAATGCTCCTAACCTGTTCATTAATCCCACCTCTGTTACTGTGAACTTTGGAAAGCCACTCAATCTATGTGAAGTCCTGCAAGTCCTATTGGTAAAACAGTATTAGATAATGTTAAGGCCCCTTGCAGGCTTCACTTTGAGATGAAATAACTCCCAGGAAAGTGTGGCAAGAGCCAATCCAAACCGAAGATGAGGCCATGACAGGGGCCAGCCGGGAGGCAGAGTTTCTCCCTACTACTGACATTAGGCGCTGGATAATTTTTTTTTTTTTTGAGACAGGGTGTCACTGTGTCACCCAGGCTATAGAGGCACAATCATAGCTCACTGCAGTTTCAAACTCCTAGGCTCCAGTGATCCTCCTGCCTCAGCCTCCCAAGCGGCTGGGACTACAAATGCACGCTACTACCACTGCCTAATTTTTTACATTTTTTGTAGAGACATTCTTGCTATGCTGCCGAGGCTAGTCTTGGCCTCAAGTGATCCTCCCTCCTGGGCCTCCCAAAGAGTTGGGATTACAGGCATAAACCACCACGCACGGCCTGGATAATTATTTGTTAGAGAGGATGTCCAGTGCACTGTTAGATGTTTAGCACCCCCAGTGACACCAAAAATGTCTCCAGACACTGCCAGTGTCCCCAGACACCCATCACAGAGAACCCCAGTGGTAGAGGTTTGCTTTACCACTGACCCACAGATAGGCTCTGGCCCTGCGGGCCAGCCCCAGCCCCACTTGGGAGTGGAGGTCAATGCTGCTCCCTTGCCTTGGTTTGTCTATTTTAATTTTGATTAAAATAACAAAAACAACACCACCAAGAAACTCCTGGGATGCTGTTTCTACCTTTTTTCCCCTCTTATTCTTCATTATTTACAGCGCTTCATTAAAAAGCAGGCCCTTTGGAAACAACCAAGCATTCATTGCAGATTTGGAATCATTTTGTTTTCCCTAGTCTATCATTAGCCATATTTCCCCACAAATAAGATTAATGTTTTTAAAGCTCATCTACTTGCAACCCCAAAACATAATCCCCTCCTGGGTTATTACTATCCGTTTATGATGTTAGGAACAGTAGGAGACCTCATTCCAAAACCCAAATGATCTTGACATGCAAATATGTCATGAAAAACACAAGGCAGAAGATTTCAAAGGATTTATTAGCAACAGAGCTGCTGTTAACCAGCCAGATCTGAGGATTTATTTGGGCAATGGTCAAAGTTGCTCTATGGGACAATGAGACCTGAAGTTCTCTGCTGAAAGTCAGAACGCTCTCATGAGTCAGACACTTGCTCAGTGGTGGGCAGCCCCATGGTTCTAAGGAACAGAAAGAAGTGGTTTGGTCTTCCACCAACTTCCAATGGCTTTCTCTGAACAGGGGCCACAAGGCTGTTTGTGTTCATCACTTCCTTCCTTTTCACCGAAAAGCAAATTCCTGTAAGACTGGAAAGCAGACCTCCATCTCGGCACACACTGACCAGCACAATGAAAAAAGGCAGTTTGGGTCAAGCGTGGTGGCTCACACCTGTAATCCCAGTACTTCGGGAGGCCAAAGTGGGCGGATCATGAAGTCAGGAGTTCGAGACCAGCCTGGCCAATATGGTGAAATTCGTCTCTACTAAAAATACAAAAATTAGCTGGGTGTGGTGGCACATGCCTGTAGTCCCAGCTACTTGGGAGGCTGAGGCAGGAGAATCGCTTGAACCCAGGAGACGGAGGTTGCAGTGAGCCGAAATCACACCACTGCACTCCAGCCTGGGTGACAGAGCAAGATTCCATCTCAAAAAAAAAAAAAAAAGAAAAAGGCAGTTTGTTCTCTGCAGACTTCCCCTCTACCTTCCTGAGCAGGGCCCAGCAATATTGCCCCACTGCCTCCTGCCTTCTGGTGAGCAGGGGTCAGGAAGCCCATGACTACACTTTCAGGAGTGACCCGTTGAGGGGCAGGATAGCTGCAGTGAAGGGGAGTCCAGGTAAAGGCATGTCCCCATTCCATCACCGTGGGCACTGCTGGTTTCCCCGCCCAGGGCCCTTGCACTGGCTATTCCTTCTTGGTGCTCCTGCCCTGGAATCTGTGCCTGCCTGATTCATTCTTACTGCTCAGGCCTCTCCTCACTGTCACTTTCTCAGACAGCCTTCCCAGCCCCCACTATCCAGTAAGGTCCCCTCCATCCCTCCGTAGTCGCTTAACCTGCCTCATTTTCTTCCAGAAGCACCTAGTTCCACCTGAAATTTTATTGCATATTCTCTGGTTTCTGTTTCATGTCTGTCCTCCCACCTCCTAGAATGTGAGTGCTAAGCGAGCTAGGAGTTTTGAGTGTCTTGATCACCCCTGTATCCCCAGTGCCTAGAAGAAGGGTACCAGGCACACAGCAGGTACTCTATCAGTATTTGCTGAATGAGCGAATGTTTGGGCTTGGGCTAAGAAGTCACAAGAAACCCAGAGGACCACCCTCCTGAATGGCTGCTAATCAAGAACTGCTCTATCTGATCTTAAAGTTGGGCCCCATATCTTGGATATTTTGCCTTCAGTTTCTGCATCTATCATTAAGCTCACAGTGAAATGACTCTCTTATGGTATACGGGCCCAGCCTATGGCTTCAGAAAACCATGCCTTCAGATTGGAGTGTAGAATAAGAGAGACCGACTGTATTCTGTCCCAATGGGGTTAGCTCAGTCCCCTTCCTAAACTATCCTGCCAAATTTGTTTCTGAGCACCCAGCTCATGGGTCTATTTTTATGGAACTCTAATGGTAACCTTAACAGTAAAAGCAGCCTTGTAAATGCGGGATCAGTAGGTCCCTTGCATGTATGAACTTGTCAAAATAATCGCAAAAGGCACTTTTCCTTGAGATCATCAGAAATAATTAGTAAGAAAATATTTTTTTAAAAATAAGGAGAAAAGCTCAGCTGCAGGAAAAATATGCTCATTTCTCATATTTAAAAATTAAAACCCCATGCTCCTTTACAAGATCCTGGGCGTGTTAGAACTATAAGATGCATTCCATGATTTTTCTGACCCTAGAGGAGTCTACTTGCCCTCTACCTTCTGCTCCAAGACTGAGGCTGGCTGGATTACTATCTCCTTCTCTTCCCTGGTCAAAGAGGACGCTTTCCCTAGGAAGGACTCTGCCTTGATCTCAGTGTCCCACTCCTCAACTGGCATTTGAAAATTTGTATCATTTATTCCCTAGAAATAAACCCTCAGAAACCACTCATGAAACGCACTTGTAGAAGTGTAGGTTCCTGAACTGACATGACCTGGGAGCCCACGCTGCCTCTCCACCTCCAGAGGGCAGGAGCTCTTCCCTCTAAGCTGTTGGAAAATTGAATGTCAGAATGAATGACGTCCTGTCCTCACTTCCCTATCACCTTATGGCTCCCCTGTCTCTCTTTTCTCTAGAGGCTGAAGTTTATGTGTGTAAAACTTCCATTTGATCAGAAGACATGCCTTTTCGTGGACTCTTGGATTAGTCTTTTTTTCACACTGATACAAAGAACTACTGGAGACTGGGCAATTTATAAAGAAAGCAGCTTTAATTAATTCACAGCTCCACATGGCTGGGGAGGCCTCAGGAAACTTACAGTCATGGTGGAAGGTGAAGAGGAAGCAGGAACCTTCTTCACAAGGCAGCAGGAAAGGGAAAGAGAGTGAGGAGGGAACTTCCAAACACTTTTAAACCATCAGATCTCATGAGAACTACCTCATTATCACAAGAACAGCATGGGGGAAACCGCCCCCATGATCCAATCACCTCCCCCCAGGTCCCTCCCTTGACACATACAGATTATGATTTGAGGTGAGGTTTAGGTGGAGACACAGAGCCAAACCGTATCAGCTTTCAAACCCCAATAACTAAAAATCGCCTTTCTTTGCCTCCGTAATAGGCAAGAACACAAGCTGAATTTGTGAGTCCAGGAACAGCTTCTTGGGGGAATGTGTTCCACACTTGTCCCTGATGGAATACTGCACTAGCCACAGGAAGGGCAAGGTGAAGTGGGAGAAAAATTCCAGGGACAGGAAAGAGCAGGTGCAATGGTGTGAGAGACACTCACGGGGGAAGAGGCAGGCTGGAGAAGTGAAATCAAGCTCAGGAGGAGAAGAGGGGAAATAAGGAATAATGTGTGATGACTCCCCCCCACCAAATCCAGGTTAGGTGCCTCTCTTATCTGCCCAGGTGGCATCCCAAGTGCACCCCCTGCAGTAAAGTACTTATCAGACAGTAGCAAAAATAGCAGGCAAACACCACAATTCCATATATTCCCCCTTCACAGTGTAGACTCCTTGTGGGCTACCTTTTCCAGCTCCCTTTGCATCTGAGCAGGGCTATTTGGTTAGTTCTTGCTAATGAGACGTGACAGGATGTGAGGTGTTTCACTTCCAATCCAAGCCATTTCAGAAGTAGATGCACCTTCTCCCCACTATCTCCTCCCTTCCACCAGTTGGGGACAGAGTACTTGCAGCCCTAGGACATTGATGGGGACACAAGATGGAGAGAATTTGAGTCCTTGAGTCACCATGTGGAGGAGAGCCACCTGCTGACCAAGGATGACTGAGATCATGAGAAATCTGGGCTATTTTTCTTGAGGACTTTTTCTTTCCTCTTCCAATTTTCTTTTGTGGTTTTTGGCTCTGTATGACACCCATGCTGGGGAACAGAACCTTGAAACGGTTGTTCCTAGGATGGTCTCTGCTGTCTTATGAATCACAAGACAGCCAGGGCAGGTTTGGCTGTGAACTGTTTGTGGCTTTGGTGTAGAAATGTAGTGTGTGGATGTGCATGTTTCTTTCTCTGTGTGTGTGTGTGTCTGTGTGTGTGTGTGTGTGTATACGCACGCATGCACATGTGTCTGTGTATGAGTGTGATGGCCCTGGCCGTATGTAAGATTTCTGCTTCCTGGGATTTGAGCCCTGCACTAGGCTGTTGGTGAGAGCGAAATGACTTTTTTGTTATGTTAAGCCATTAAAACTTGGAGGTTTGAGCTGGGTGCAGTGGTGCGTGTTGGTAATCCTGACTAACTCAGGAGGCTGAGGTGGGAGGATTGCTGCAGACCAGGAGTTCAAGACCAGCCTATGCAACACAGCAAGACCCCCATCTCAAAAAAAATAAATAAATAAATTGGAGGTTTAACTGTTACAGCAACAGCAACTATCATTACCCTAATACACAGGCTAGGTAACATTTACTTATTTAATTGTAGGTAATGTTCTCTAGACAGTAAGAGACCCCTCTATATCATCACCGCCTAGTAAAAGCTGGATATTAAGTGAACATTTGTTGAATAAAAATAGTCCATTGGTTAGAAAAAGGGCTCAAATCCTAGTAAGCAGTAATCTTCTTACTTTGCCATATGCCATCCCACACACAGATACATGTGCAAGCACACACATGTGCATGCATACAAACACACACACCCCAAACTTCCACACCAAAGCCACAAACGGTTCAGGGCCAAGCCTGCCCCAGCTGTCTTGTGATTCATACGACAGCAGTGACCATCCTAGGAACAACCCTTTCAAGGTTCTGTTCCCCAGCATGGGTATCATATAGAGCCAAATACCGCAAAAGAAAATTGGAAGAGGAAAGAAAAAGTCATCAAGAAAAATAGCCCAGATTTCTCATGATCTCACCCGTGAGTCAGATTTGCATTTGGGATAACAACTAACCGAGTAGACCAGAACAGTCTGTCTGCAGGATGTAGGCCTGCCAATTTCAACAGCACAGAGAAGGCACTCTTCTTAAACTGGCTTAAAAGGACAACTCTAGGACACTTGTTTATTTCTTTCTTCTTAAAAAAAACCCCAAGGTAAAAGAGGCTCCGGTTTAAAAATAGCTCTATAATTATCTTTTAAACACTGAATGCCAGGTACCTGTATCTTGCCATTTGGGGCAGTGGGGAAAAGTTCTACCAAATGATCTTTGCTGTGTGACCCTTAGCCACCACAGCTCTCTGGGTTGAGATTTGTTCATTTATAACATATGAGATTAGAATAGACAATCTCTAAAGTTGGGGGAAGAAACCATCATCAGTGGAAGGGAAACTGAATTTTTCATGCCTTGCAAGTCTTTTACTATTAATGGAACTTATTCCTAACAGAAACAGGATATTTTTTATGGGTAGCTTAATTTAGATCAATGTGTTCATCTAGGACAGAAAGTGGGGTCCAAGGCATTGTAGATGTGAATGGATCTTTAGTAGTGAGAGGCAGGAAAGGGATGACTGTTTTCATGTGAGAGGTGGTGCCGTAGTCTGAATGTCTGTGTCCCACCCAGCAACCCCAAATTCATATGCTGAAATCCTAACCTCCACAGTGATGGCATTAGAAGGAGGGGCCTTCTGGGAGGTGGTCAGGGCATGAAGGCAAAGTCCAAATGATTACAATGAGTGCCCTTATAAAAGAGATCCCAGAGGCCAGGAGCAGTGGCTCACGCCTGTAATCCCAGCACTTTGGGAGGCCAAGGCAGGCAGAGCACCTGAGGTTAGGATTTCGAGACCAGCCTGGCCAACATGGTGAAACCCCATCTCTACTAAAAATACAAAAATTAGCTGGACGTTGTGGTGCATGCCTGTAGCACCAGCTACTCCGGAGGTTGAGGTAGGATCGGGCCACTGCACTCCAGCCTGGGCAACAGAGCAAGACTCCATCTCAAAAAAAAAGAAAGGGGATCCAAGAGAGCTGCCTTGTCCCTTGTCCCATGTGAGGATGCAGCTAGAAGGCGCCATCTACTCACCAGAGAGCAAACCCATCCCAGACACCAAACCTGCTGATGCCTTGATCTTGGGCTTCCCAGCCTCTGGAGTTGCAAGAAATAAATTTTATTTTGTATTTTATTTATAAGCCACCAGGTTTATGGAATTTGTTATAGTGGCCCAAAAGGACTAAGATAGGCAACATGTGGATTACGGAGCTCCAGCTGTGTGTCAGGACATTTTCTTCTTTTACAGATAAAAGAGACTTTAGAAATTATTTATTTATTTGAGATGGAGTTTCACTCTTGTTGCCCAGGCTGGAGTGCAATGGCGGGATCTCAGCCCACTGCAACCTCTGCCTCCCAGGTTCAAGCGATTCTCCTGCCTCAGACTCCCAAGTAGCTGGGATTATAGGCATGCACCACCATGCCCGGCTAATTTTTGTATTTTTAGTAGAGACAGGGCTTCACCATGTTGGCCAGGCTGGTCACAAACTCCTAACCTCAGGTGATCCACCCACCTCAGACTCCTGAAGTGCTGGGATTATAGGAATGAGCCACCATGCCTGGCCGACTTTAGGAATTACTAACTGCAACTGCTTCCTTCTAAGGATGACCTTGAGAGGCCAGCTACCTGACCCAGGATGACATGTCTGGACTAGAGCTGAGAGTGTTGGTGTCTGGGCCACCCAGGAGTCTTTTCACTCTCCCATCATCTTCCCCTACCTGCACTTTGTACAGTCACAACATTTACCTTTTTGCCCCTGAATATCTCTGATTTAAAAAAAAGAAAAAAAAAACTGATGGAGGAACTAGTTATTTCTTTTTTTTTTTTTTTGAGGCGGAGTCTCGCTCTGTGGCCCGGACTGGAGTGCAGTGGCCAGATCTCAGCTCACTGCAAGCTCCGCCTCCCGGGTTTACGCCATTCTCCTGCCTCAGCCTCCCGAGTAGCTGGGACTACAGGCGCCCGCCACCTCGCCCGGCTAGTTTTTGTATTTTTAGTAGAGACGGGGTTTCACCGTGTTAGCCAGGATGGTCTCGATCTCCTGACCTCGTGATCCGCCCGTCTCGGCCTCCCAAAGTGCTGGGATTACAGGCTTGAGCCACCGCGCCCGGCCGGAACTAGTTATTTCTATCTATCTTTAGCCTTGGGGATTATTGCTGGATTTTCATTACTCAAGCTGCACCTAATCCTCAAACTCAAAGGGGAAGAAAGCTCTCTGAATATTCATATAACAAAGTTAGGATCAGGTGAAAGACGGAAAAGTGATCACATACTTTAGAGCGTGTAAGAGGAGAAGAGAGGATAAGTTCTCCTTAGTGTTCCAAGAGTGGTAGCTAATGGGTGCTATAAAAATAACTACTCACAGGTTATCTGAAAGTTGAGTCTCTACAGCTTGGGTTTCAGATTCTTGGCTCGGCTGTCCCCTTGGACTCCTTTCTCCCATCCGGTGATTGTCCTAAGCTGATTCCTCCCCATTTTGATGCTTATCTGCTGTTTTAATCAGTCCTCTGCTTCCTACCAGGACAATGTGTTGGAGGCAAAAGTTAAAATAAGGTAAATATTTGCTTATATATTCTTCCTATACCTTAAGCCAATTCCCCTGCAATATATGGCATCTTTCCTTTTGAGTTTGTAAAAGAAAAACCAGATTGACCTCCTCAGCATGGGCCACACAACAGGCTGCTATTTTAGCAGCAGCCCAGAACCTCCAAAGCCAGGACCTGCATTTAATTAAAAGCCATACTAAGCAAATGGAAGAGCTAACCCTTTGTCATTTGTTTCTTTCCAAGCCTCTGCAAACTGCAGGTGGTGGTTTATGAAGAAAACTGCACTTGGATACAAGAATTACTTCTTATAGACCGGGCACAGTGGTTCATGCCTGTTATCCCAGCACTTTGGGAGGTCAAGGTGGGAGGACTGTTTGAGGCCAGGAGTTCAAGACTAGGCTGGGCAATATAGCAAGACCCCATCCCTACAAAACAAAACAAAAAAATTCACTGGGCATAGTGACACATGCCTGTAGTCTAAGCTACTCAGGAGGCTGAGGTGGGAGGACTGCTCGAGCTCAAGAGTTTAAAGCTGTAGTGAACTATGATCATACCATTGCACTCCAGCCTGGGCAGCAGAGACTCTGATATGGTTTAGGTTTGTCCCCACCCAAATCTCATCTTGAATTGTAGTCCCCATAATCCCCATGTGTCATGGGATGACTTGGTGGGAGGTAATTTAATCATGGTGGCAGTTACCCCCATGTCGCTGTTCTCATGATAGTGAGTGAGTTCTCTCAAGATCTGACTGTTTTATAAGGGACTTTCCCCTCTTTGCTCAGCACTTCTCTCTCCTGCCACCTTGTGAAGAAGGACATGTTTGCCTCCCCTTCTGCCTTGATTGTAAGTTTCCTGAGGCCTTCCCAGCCATGTGGAACTGAGAGTCAATTAAACCTCTTTCCTTTATAAATTACCCAATCTCAGGTATTTCTTCATAGCAGTGTGAGAATGGGCTAATACAGATCCCATCTCTTAAAAAACTTTTTATAAAAAAATTTTTAAAAGAATTACTGGTTATAACAATAAAGTATCCATAGAAATGGAGGGGAAAAATAACATGCCAATAGATATGGGGACATATTTAAGGAGAACTTGGGTTCCAAATTTACTTAATCTATCAATCAAAGAATTGCTCCTATTATCCCTAAAGGTTTAATTGTGCCAATGAGGATATACAGATGATTGCAATCTATTGAATTGAAATGTGTCTCTAACGCCAAGTGGAAAGCAGTGGCTTACCAAAAACAGCGGACTGTGGGGATACCAGGTCTCCTTTAAAAGTCTGACTACCCAGCTGGGTCACCTTAGGAAAATTACTTGATCCTCTGAGCTTTTGGTTCTTCTCCATTCAATGGGGCTAATAATCTATCAGGGAGCTTAAACGAAATGATGTAGACAAAGTATATAGGATGGGCTTATTAGCCGCTGAATTAAACCTCAAAGTTGGTATCAGCATTTGAAGTCACCCAGCTCAATCTGGTAAAATCAGTCCTCCAACCTCTGCTTGAAGCCTGCAGGAAAAGGAAACTTACAACCTCCCAAGGTGCTCCATGCCACCTGGAGACAGGTACAGCTGATGGAAAAATTTTCCCAGCATGGGGCTGTATATCTTTCCCTTCACTTCAATGCTTTGGCCCTTATTCTGGCTTCCAGATCAGAAATGAGAATAAGTCCTAGCAGTCCTGTACAAGAAAAGCCATTGAAATAGTTTATCCAATGGATAAACTCCCCATGTACAAGTATATAGAGCCATAGAGAGGTGAGGGATGAGTCTGAGTGTCTTATTTCGGGGGCTAGTTGAGTGGGGGTGCCACTGACCAAGCGGGGGAACAAAGGAAGAGGTTTATATGTGGAAAGTGGTGAGCTTGGCTTAGGACATGTTACTCTGGAGTAGCTGAGGGTCAACCAGATGGAGATGGCAGGTAGACACTGGATGTGTGAGTCAGTGCTCAGGAGAAGGGTTGGGTCTAAAGGTACAGATCTGGGAGTGATCAGTACATAGGTGGTGACTGAAGTCGAAGATGTGGCTCAAATTGCCAGAGGGTGAGATGAGAACCTTTGTTTAAGAGGCAAAGTATGAAACCAATCAAAAAAGTAGAGGGGGAATAAAGGTTGTTGCAAAAGTAAATTAAAAGGCTCCATGGAGAGGAGCTCAGAGAGATTAAGACTAAGTATTATTTAAAGAGGTAGGAGGAAAGCAGTGTCTGAGAAGTGGTGTCAGAGAAGCCAGGAGAATAGGGTTTCATAGGAGAGCAGTGCTAACCGAAGTCAGTATGGAAAAGATTCACTGGGAGGCAGGGGAAGAGGACCACTGGTGAACATGGCAAGGGCATTTCAAGGAAGAACTGGGAGCAAAATCAAACTGCACCATCCATTGTGGAATTAATGAGAGATTTAAGAAGTGAAAGCAGGCTGGGCATGGTGGCTTATGCCTGTAATCCCAGCACTTTCGGAGGATGAGGCAGGCAGATCACAAGGTCAGGAGTTTAAGACCGGCCTGGCCAACGTGGTGAAACCCCGTGTCTGCTAAAGATACAAAAAATTAGCTGGGCAGGGTGGTGCGTGCCTGTAATCCCAGCTACTTGGGAGGCTGGGGCAGGAGAATCACTTGAACCCAGGAGGCAGAAGTTGCAGTGAGCCAAGGTTGCGCCATTGCACTCCAGCCTGGGGGACAGAATGAGACACTGTCTCAAAAAAAAAAAAAAAAAAGTGAAAACATCCCATATAGACCAAATTTTCAAATCATAGGGTTTTTTTTTTTTTTTTGAGGCGGAGTCTCGCTCTGTCGCCCGGACTGGAGTGCAGTGGCCGGATCTCAGCTCACTGCAAGCTCCGCCTCCCGGGTTTACGCCATTCTCCTGCCTCAGCCTCCCGAGTAGCTGGGACTACAGGCGCCCGCCACCTCACCCGGCTAGTTTTTGTATTTTTTAGTAGAGACGGGGTTTCACCGTGTTAGCCAGGATGGTCTCGATCTCCTGACCTCGTGATCCGCCCGTCTCGGCCTCCCAAAGTGCTGGGATTACAGGCTTGAGCCACCGCGCCCGGCCAGGGTTGTTAAGGATATAAAGACAAAGAGGTGTTAGTTAAAGAAGGGGGAAGTTTAAACATGGCGGCGAGGAAACAGACACAGAGAGGTTAACGGCAGAAAAGAAAGTATACTGATCAAATACGATCATTACAGGAGAGAGAGGAGACCCGCTCCTGAGCTCCTGGGGAAATCTTTGATAAAAGGAGGGAAATTTTCTCAGAAGCAGGAAGGAAAGAGCGCAGGCTGGAGGTGGAAATAGATCCTTTGTAAGTGAGGGAACAGGATGAACGGAGTTTCCACTGATCATCCCTCTGTGAAGAAAATATGAAGATCCCTTGCTGAGAGGGAGGGAGAAGACAGGGAGGTCGAAGTTTCAAGGGCGAGGAGAAGAGTTAGGATAGACCCTGGGGTGACGGGGGGCCTGAAGACTGTCCTTCCACCTGTCTGCCAGCCTGTGGATCTGATGAGCTTAGAGACCATTATTCTGCAATTGCACCAATCCAAATAGCTGGGTGATTATTTTTTCTTTCATAGAAACGCTTAGCCGCTACGACATAGGGCAGAAAATGCAGGTGATTGAACTTATTTTGTGTAGAGATTTTGTTGGGTGGGGGCAACTAAAGGAAAAAAGATAGGACGGTTAGAGTGTTGGCAAAGAAGTAGATAAAGCGATGGTTCCTAGGGGTATGGGCTGGAAAGGGTAGGACTCGGAAGGCAGCCATTATCTTTCCCGTACATCTCTTGTACTAACGCCTCCTTTGCGGGTGCTGCCGGGAGCAGCACACAACAGTCAAGATGTGCGGGACTAGCGCCGAGGTCGCCGAGGTCAACACTCTGCCCCTGGCCCCTCAAACCTGGGATTTGCTCTTATCTCAGAGTCACATCCCAGTGCTGATGCACATGGATCACACGGTCTCATGACCTGCCTCCATGTTTTAGGCAAAGGCTGCTGTTAAAACAGGCTCTTGACCATCCCATAATAAACGCAGTTGGTTTTTTCAGATTCAAGTGCAGGACCTTCACTTGAGCCCCTTGGCTGACTTTTGCAAGACTTGGCCTATCCTGTAAGTCTATTTAGATTCTGATTCTGGTGTGAAATGAGGTCACTGTGTTTCCCAGATCTGGGTCATAAGCAAATGGGATAAACATATCATCCACCTCTGTATTGAAATCGTTGATAAAAATGTTGAAGGGGGCAGGATAAAGCCAACGGTAGATCTGTGCAGGGCTCTCTCTGGAACTTTCTCTTTGCATGAACACTAGTCCACATCCACTGTCCAGGCATTCAAGGATCAGCAGCAAATCACCACACGCTGCTACTGTCCAGTCCACATAGCACCATCTTGCCCTCAAAGACATTGCACAGGACCATCCAAACATCTTGCTGAAAAGGCCAGATAGGCTACGTCAACAGCTTTCCCATAATATACAGGTCTAGTAACCTTATCCCCTTTGGATAAAAACACAATGTGCTTTTCTTTGCTGTTTCTTGTACATCTACGACCAGATGGAGATCGGTTTATGACATTTTCCAGCTTTATGACATTTCCTGTCTCAGTATGACATCACTCCCTCCACCCTGCAGCTGAGGGCTTCAAAGGGCCACAAAGGTGTTAAGAACTTCATTTCTAAACCCTCCTCCTCCTCCAGTATATCAGCTGACCTGATCTCCCAGGCTGTTGAGGTGACAAATGTTAACTTGATAATGAGACTACAATAGTGGCCGGGCGCGGTGGCTCAAGCCTGTAATCCCAGCACTTTGGGAGGCCGAGACGGGTGGATCACGAGGTCAGGAGATCGAGACCATCCTGGCTAACATGGTGAAACCCTGTCTCTACTAAAAAGATACAAAAAACTAGCCGGGCGAGGTGGCGGGCGCCTGTAGTCCCAGCTACTCGGGAGGCTGAGGCAGGAGAATGGCGTAAACCCAGAAGGCGGAGCTTGCAGTGAGCTGAGATCCGGCCACTGCACTCCAGCCTGGGCGACAGAGCGAGACTCCGTCTCAAAAAAAAAAAAAAAAAGTCACTACTTCTTTTTTTTTGAGACGGAGTCTCGCTCTGCCGCCCAGGCTGGAGTGCAGTGGCCGGGTCTCAGCTCACTGCAAGCTCCGCCTCCTGGGTTTACGCCATTCTCCTGCCTCAGCCTCCCAAGCAGCTGGGACTACAGGCACCCGCCATGTCGCCCGGCTAGTTTTTTTTGTATTTTTTAGTAGAGACGGGGTTTCACCATGTTAGCCAGGATGGTCTCGATCTCCTGACCTCGTGATCCGCGTGATCCGCCCGTCTCGGCCTCCCAAAGTGCTGGGATTACAGGCTTGAGCCACCGCGCCCGGCCAAGTCACTACTTCTTTTTTTTTTTTTTTTTTTTTTTTTTTTTTTTTTTTGAGGCGGAGTCTCGCTCTGTCGCCCGGACTGGAGTGCAGTGGCCAGATCTCAGCTCACTGCAAGCTCCGCCTCCCGGGTTTACGCCATTCTCCTGCCTCAGCCTCCCGTAGCTGGGACTACAGGCGCCCGCCACCTCGCCCGGCTAGTTTTTGTATTTTTAGTAGAGACGGGGTTTCACCGTGTTAGCCAGGATGGTCTCGATCTCCTGACCTCGTGATCCGCCCGTCTCGGCCTCCCAAAGTGCTGGGATTACAGGCTTGAGCCACCGCGCCCGGCAGTCACTACTTCTTATGGAGAGAGAGAGGCCCTATAAAGCAGCCCCTTTGCCCTGTCTTGGAGCTTCCTCTTAGAGCCCCTCAAAGGCAGGTAAAATTTTATTAGTTTGAATCTGATTTAGAAAATAAAGGCAAACGAGATTGTATCCCAGCTTTCTCGAATATATCATTTTCAAACATGGTACTGAAATCTTGGGATTTTAAATCTTAAAAGCTAAGTATTCAGTTGCTTTAAAAAATCATAAAATGAGAATGCTACACATCAGCGATAAAACAGAGTGAACAATGCCAAGGTGTTTACGCTGAGTGACATCCCTTCCCCTCGGCAATGGTGCTTAGACGCTGCCAATACATTAAACAAGAGTAGTTGAACCAATCCATCAACATCCCTTTACTGACTGCTGCTGGGGACACTGGGTGAAAGAGATGGCTGAGTGCCCTTGGAGAGGTTACAATTGAGTCCAGGAGGGAAGGGAAAAAAGAAGACACCTCCATCAAAAGGTTCACCAACAAAGCAACATGTGCCTGGTAAAAATGCCAGGTGTTCCGGGGAAGGCTGCCAGCCAGGGAAGGAGGGGAAGGCTTTTCAAAGGAAATGACTTTCCCTGGGCATTCAGAGATGGACAGAATTTAAACAGTGGGCAGGTGGGCAGGTGAACATTCTGGGTGGGAATACATGTGCATAGCCCATTTAAGCAAATGAAGTTTATAATTAGCCAGATTCAAACCTCCTCTCTTCAAACATAAAGACAAAAGTCAGATGCTCAACTGGGAAATTAACAAAGAACACACTTGACTCTGCAGCATGGGGTCTGTGCCTCCCCATCGAAGTTCAGTCTAGGTCATAAATGGAAGAATGTCCACTACATCTACTCTAATGAGATGATCCAATTTAAACCCTAATATGCTATCACACACAACACAAACTTCCTTTCTACCATCCACTGCAATTTAAGTTTTGAGACTAATGGATTTTGTAAGAATGCAACAACATATGCCACAGAGGCAAAGTCCTTAAAAGGAGAAAAACAACAGAGTTCAGATCTGGAAAGCAGTGGTTTGCAATGCTGGCTTCACTTTAGAATTACCTAGGGAGCCTTCAAAAAATACCAGTGCTTGGGCTATACCTCATACCAATTAAATCACCTTCCCTGGGGCATCAGTATTTAAATTAAAAATACCAATGATTCTGATTCATTTTCTCAACAAGTATTTTCTGAGTGCTAGGTATAAGCCAAGTATTGTTCTATGTGTTGATGATACATCAATGAACCAAAGAGACACCACCTTCTAGAAAAAAAAAAAAATCCCTCATAGGTTTTACATGCTAATGGGGAGAAGCAGGCAGAAAAGCAAATTAGGTCAGTAAAATATATGATACATTAAAAAAAAAAAAAAACTAGGCTGGGCGCGGTAGCTCACGCCTGTAATCCCAGCACTTTGGGAGGCCGGCGGGCAGATCACAAGGTCAGGAGTTCGAGACCAGCCTGACTAACATGGTGAAACCCCGTCTCTACTAAAAATACAGAAAATCAGCTGAGCATGGTGATGTGCACCTGTAATCTCAGCTACTCAGGAGGCCGAGGCAAGAGAATCACTTGAACCCAGGAGGCAGGGGTTGCAGTGAGCTGAGATGGCACCCTGCACTCCAGCCTGGGTGACAGAGTGAGACTCTGTCTCAGAAAACAAACAAACAAACAAAACAAAACAAAAAAACTGATAATGTGCAATGGAGAAAATAAAGCTGAAAAGAGCGGTATGAAGCCACGGGCTAGTGTAGGGTAGCACGGAAGACTTCGCTGATGGTGACATTTGAATCAGACCTGAAGGAAGTGAGGGAAAGTCTGCTATATGAAGGAAGAGCATTCCAGGCAGAGGGAATAGCAGGTGCAATGGCCCTGGGGCAGATGCAAGAGATGAAATCTGAATGGGAAGGGCAAGGGGAGGGGAGAAACCACCAAGGGGCTGATGGGCTATGTAATGAGTTTTGCTTTTCCTCTGAGTGAGATGGGAAGCTCCTGGGAAGGCCTGGGCAAAGAAGTGACAGGAAATGATTTCCATGTTACTAGAATCTTTCTGCCTGCTCTGTTGAGAATAGACTATGAGGAGGAAAGGGAACAATAGCAACTGGGAGATTCCTAAAATAGCCCAATTGAGAGATGAGTGTAGCTTCTATGAGAGGAGAAGTGATGAGCAATGCTTGTACTCTACAGAATGATTTTTAAAGAACGAACAAGAGATGAAGCATCTGGAAGGGGCAGGGTGGGAATGAGAATTTGGTTTCAGATGTCAAAGTTTGAGATGACCACTAGACCTTCAGCAGGAAGGTCAAGTAGATAATTATATATGCAACGAGTACAGGATGGAGATAGATCGGTGGGAGTTCTCGGCTTACGGATAACATTTAAAGCCATCAGGATGACCAACATCGCAGACAGGAATCACAGAGAGAAAAGACAGGAAGTGCAACCACTGAGTCCAAGGCCCTCCAGCATTATTAAGAGGTCAGGAGGAAGAGGAGGCAGCCTAGAAACCTAGGAAGGAATGCTCCTGTGGCACCAGGAGGAACCCCTGAAGAGTGTGGTATCCAGAGAGCCAAGGTAAGGAGCTTTTCAAGGTAAGGGAGGGATGACCTGTGTGTGTGTCAAATGCTTTGAGGGATCAAGTAAAAGGCTCAGAATTGATCCTTGGCATGGATGTCATTCGCAAGGAGCAGTTTCTAATGTGCACTGGGGTGGAGAACCACTTCTCTATGGGGTCATGTTCTGGACTCAGCTTAAAACACATATTGGGGCCAGGTGCAATGGCTCATGCCTGTAATCCCAGCACTTTGGGAGGCCGAGGTGTGTGGATCACAAGGTCAGGAGATCCAGACCAGCCTGGCTAACACAGTGAAACACCATCTCTACTAAAAATACAAAAAATTAGCTGGGTGTGGTGGCACGCGCCTGTAGTCCCAGTTACTCGGGAGGCTGAGGCAGGAGAACTGCTTGAACCCGGGAGGTGGAGGCTGCAGTGAGCCGAGATTGCACCACTGCACTCCAGCCTGAGTGACAGAGTGAGACTCCATCACAAACAAACAAACAAAAAACATATACTGAATGTCTGTCTTCCCTACTAGAATCTAAGGGTCTAGCACATAGTAGGTGTCAAATAAAGATCTGATTGAATGAATGAATGAATGAATGAATGAATTGGGCTGCACAAGTGTGATATTCTTTAGTTTATGAAATCATCTAAAATGATCAGTGTGTAAAGTGAAATCTTTCCATTTGAAAGGAAAATTGGTGATGTTAGGATAACTCTTAAGATGCTTTTATCAGAAAATTCATCTTCCCATACATCCTAAGTCATAACTAGCGCTGCCTCAGAGGTCCTCTCTCTTACAATAGATTATATGTTTTTGAAGGACAGGACTATTTCAGACTATGGGGATCTCCATGGATTCCTTATAAATACGACCTGATGTATAGTCCAGGTTCTTCTCTCCCACCCAGACATGCTGATCTGATGCTAATTTCACTCATTAAAAAACCTTCATGAAGGGCCTACTATATTACAGGCACTGCACTAGGTTCTTGAGTCACAGTATCAAACAGGATATAGTCTATGCCTGGAAGAACCTTCTAGTTTAGTGTTCCTTCCCCACAGCTGATATCAATGGATAAAAGAACTGCGGCTTCATTTTGGACTAGTTTGCATCCTTAACTAAACTCACAGGTGATGGAATACAGTGTTACATGGCTCCAGATTCACTCAGTCCTAGATATACATCTCTATCAGCAAATATGCCAAGGGAAATCTTAGCCAGTTCCAAGTCCCCAGCAAAAGCGAGGTTCAGGAGGCTCACTATGTTTTGTTTTGTTTTGGTCTTTTTTTGAGACGAAGTCTCACTCTGTCACCCAGGGTGGCGTTCAATGGCATGATCTCAGCTCACTGAAACCTCTGCCTCCCAGGTTCAAGTGATTCTCCCACCTCAGCCTCCTAAGTAGCTGAGACTACAGGTGCACACCACCATGCCCAGCTAATTTTTTGTATTTTTAGCAGAGGTGTGGTTTTGCCATATTGGCCAGGCTGGTCTCGAACTCCTGACCTCAAGTGATCTGCCTGCCCTGGCCTCCCAAAGTGCTGGGATTACAGGCATGAGCCACTGCGCCTGGCCACTATGTTCTTGAAGCAATGTTTTCACCATTTTTCCTCCCTCTGATCTGGAAGACAGCCAAACAATTTGATGCAATTGATAATTCAAGGCAAACTGAATTTTATTTTTATTCCCTATACTGAGAATATGAAGTATATATATCTTTTCTCTATGTGGCATGTGCTAAATAAACACTAGTTGGATGAAAAAAGGAAAAAAGTTGATTTGGGGGCAGTGAAGACAAAGCATAAGCACTCAGAAAGAAATGAGCGTCATGTTGAGAAGTTACCTCCTTCAAATGTTTGCTGAGCTTTCACAGTTTTCAGTGGCTTTATGAGAAGCACCCACCTCCTATCTGCAGGACTGCCATTGTCGTCAAACCTTACATGCTGTGTCAAGACGAAGATGGGGAAGAGCAGTTGAAAAAGAGTTATTTAAAATATCAAGTCCAGGCCCAGGGTGGTGGCTCACACCTGTCATCTTGGCACTTTGGGAAGCCAAGGCAGAAGGATCACTTGAGCTCAGGAGTTCAGGACCAGCCTGGGTAACATGGCAAGACATTGTCTCTAAAACAAAAACAAAAACAAAAACAAAAAGCAAAACAAAAAAACAGGCTGGACACACGGTGGCTCATCCTGTAGGATTACTCCCTGTAATCCTAACACTTTGGGAGGCCAAAGTGAGCAGATCACAAGGTCAGGAGTTCGAGACCAGCCTGGCCAACATGGTGACACCTTATCTCTACAGAAAAAAAAAAAAAATACAAAAATTAGCCGGCCATGGTGGCGTGCGCCTGAAATAAGCTATTTGGGAGGCTGAGACAGGAAAATTGCTTGAACCCAGGAGGTGGAAGTTCCAGTGAGCCGAGATCACATCACTACACTCCAGCCTGGGTGACAGAGCAAGACACCAGCTCAAAACAAACAAACAAACAACAAAATTAGCCAGGCATGGTGATGCATATTATAGTCCCAGCTACTTAGGAGGCTGAGGTGGGAGAATCGCTTGAGCCTGGGAGGTTGAGGCTGCAGTGAGCCAAGATCGTGCCACTGCACTCCAGCCTGGGCAACAGAGGGAGACCTTGTCTCAAAAAAAAAGCAAGTCCAACTATCCTAGTGCACAATTTTCGGCACAGATTTTAACCAATGGAAATCCAGAAGCACATCTTGCTCTAACAAATGAGAACTGTGGTGGGTGGTGACATTCCCCATGAGAACAGCACATACAATTCTTCCCAGGCTCCACTGTGACCACCCACCTGCATGTTAGCAGGAACAATGAGCAGCTCCTCTTTGGTTTCTGCTAAAAATAAAGGGTAAAATAAAAATAAAAATGAGTGACACCTTACATGCACAACCCTCGGGCAAAGTTCTAGTTACCATAGCAAACCCCACTCACGACAGCAGAGGTGAAGTGCATGATATATCAAATGGCCAGAGTTCTACCTTTCTGCAGGAGAGCAGTTATATTTGCCAGATACACTAAAAATCAGCCACTATAGACCTTTCTATGAATAAAAGCCCAACCTACAGTTGTGGGTCTTGGACATTCTCACAATTACTATTTGCCTGAAATAGAGTTTTTTGTCCGATGTTTACTTACTGGGACGCTGATGTAATTCTCAGGATGGAACTTATTTTTTTTTTTTTTTTTTTGAGGCGGAGTCTCGCTCTGTCGCCCGGACTGGAGTGCAGTGGCCAGATCTCAGCTCACTGCAAGCTCCACCTCCCGGGTTTACGCCATTCTCCTGCCTCAGCCTCCCGAGTAGCTGAGACTACAGGCGCCCACCACCTCGCCCGGCTAGTTTTTGTATTTTTAGTAGAGACGGGGTTTCACCGTGTTAGCCAGGATGGTCTCGATCTCCTGACCTCGTGATCCACCCGTCTCGGCCTCCCAAAGTGCTGGGATTACAAGCTTGAGCCACCGCGCCCGGCCTTTTTTTTTTTTTTTTTTTTTTTTTTGAGGATTTGGATGGAACTTATTTTTAAAAGGAGGTCCAACAACAGGGAAAGAAATGAATAGGTGATTTCTCATTCTCCCTGGGCTGCAAACTTTGAGCACGACACCTGGCAGAACCTGTCCTTTGTCTTCTTTCACGACTGGCTCAAAGCTAGTGACCAAGAAATGGACCAGTCTTTTAGTAAGACCCAATGGAGAGGCTCTTGCTAACAGCCGATCTGAAAATGCAGTCCACGCTCTCACCCTAGGGCTCTTATCAGCTAGGAAGAAACGTAGAAGCCGAAAAGACCAAACTACATAAAAGTGTTCATGTGTAAGGAAAACCAGGAGGAAGACGACCTCAGAGCATCTTCTGATTACAGAAAAATTCTACCTTTGCATATAAGGACTCAACCTGGTCATCTCTGCCTTCCTTTTAAGGGTTCGAAGAAGAGGGTTTAAACCATCAAGTTGCAAGAAAGATCAGAAAAAGTCTTGAGACTGAAACTCCTAACGTGGAGAAAAAGAGAAATGAACTTCTTAGCTTCTCAAGATTAAGTCCCAGGCCAACTTTGCAGAGAAGTAGTACACTGGGAATCTGGGTGAGTATATTTCTTCCTTGTGTGTTAACAATCTGTGTCCTGGGTTTATGAGCAGGAAAATGAATTAGTAAACTCAGGGCTCTGTAGAGACTTTAGGGATCCCAGGCAGTTCCTGCTTCTCAGAGATTCTTTATGGAATCGTGGTTGGGAATAGCGGCTTAGCAGACAGAAAGATCTGGATTCACCCCCCTTGCTCCAACCCCTTTTTTTTTTTTTTTTGTTTGAGACGGAGTCTCACTTTGTCGCCCAGGCTGGAGTGCAGTGGTGCGGTCTCGGCTCACTGCAAGCTGCGCCTCCCGGGTTTCACGCCATTCTCCTGCCTCAGCCTCCTGAGTAGCTGGGACTACAGGCGCCTGTCACCATGCCCGGCAAATTGTTTTGTATTTTTAGTAGAGACAGGGTTTCACCATGTTAGCCAGGCTGGTCTCAATCTCCTGACCTCATGATCCGCCCGCCTCAGTCTCCCAAAGTGCTGGGATTACAGGTGTGAGCCACGGCGCTCAGCCTGCTCCAACTCTTAATAGATATGTAATCTCAGGCAAGTCACTTAGCCTCTCCAAGCCTATGTTTCCTCATCTGAAAAGTAAGGATAACTGGGAACAGTGCCTGAAATGCTTTAAGTGCTTGACTTGTTCAACAGACATTTATTGAGTGTCTATTGGATAATTCATTTTCCTGCTCATAAACCCAGGACACAGATTGTTAACACAGGGAAGAAATACACTCACTCAGATTCCCAATGTACTACTTCTCTAGTTGCCCTGGGACTTAATCTTGAGATGCTAAGAAGATCATTTCTCTTTCTCTTCTTTGAGGCTCAAGATTTTTTTCTAATTTGCCCTAAGACTTGATTTTTATTTATTTATTTTTTTTTTTTCCGAGATGGAGTCTTACTCTGTCGCCCAGGCTGCAGTACAGGGATGTGATCTCGGCTCAGTGCAACCTCCGCCTCCTGGGTTCACACCATTCTCCTGCCTCAGCCTCCCGAGTAGCTGGGACTATAGGCGCGCGCCACCACGCCTGGCTAATTTTTGTTTTTAGCAGTGATGGGATTTCACCATATTGGCCAGGCTGGTCTGGTCTCGAACTCCTGACCTTGTGATCCGCCTGCCTCAGCCTCCCAGAGTGCTGGGATTACAGGCGTGAGCCACCACGCACAGCCGAGACTTGATATTTTAAACCGTCTTCCTTGAACCCTTAAAGGAAAGGCAGAAATAGGAACTATTTTCAGCATGTGAGATACACAAACTAGTTATTTGCTTTAATGGAGCTTATGATCCAATAGCCGAGACAGACAATAAATGAATAAACCAAAGATTTTATTTCAAACAGGAGTCATGTGATAGAGCACCTGGGGGTGGTCCTGTTAGATCATAAGTTCCTGTGAAGATCTGGGGGAAGATGTTTCCAAGCAGAAGAAGAGCCCTGATATGGGACAGAACTTGATGTGTTCCAAAACTGAAAGAAGTACAGCGTGTCAGGCATGGAGTGAGGGCAATGAGTGGTAAGACAAGGAGTCACAGGAGAGGTGGATTGGGGCAAGGAGCCTGAATCACACTGAAATAGCAATAAGAAATGTCCAGTTTTAAGCCGGGGAGTGATATGACTCGTGTTTTTAAAAGACCCCTCTGGCTAGGCACAGTGGCTCATGTCTGTAATCACAGAGTTTGGGAGGCCAAAGCGGGTGGACCGCTTGGGCCCAGGAGTTTGACACCAGTCTGGGCGACACAGTGAGACCCCATCTCTTAAACAAACAAACAAACAAAAAAAACCCTCTGGGTTAGGGGGGCAGGAGGGATGAATAGGAGGCAGAGCACAGAAGATTTCTAGGCCAGTGAAACTACTCTGTATTATAATATAATGGTGGATACATGACATTATACATTTATCCAAACCCATAGAATGTTTAAGAGTGAACCCTAAGGTAAACTAGGGGCTCGAGGGATAAAGATGTTCCAACACAGGTTCATCGACTGTAACAAATGAACCAGTGTGGTGAAGGATGTTGACGAGAGTGGAGGCTGTGCATGTGTAGGGGCAAGAGGTATATAGGAAATCTCTGTACTTTCCTCTCAATTTGGCTGTGAACATAAAATTGCTATGTTAAAAAATAAGAACGTCTTAAAACAATAAAAGACCCCTCTGGCTGCTCGGAGGAAAAGGACTGGGGTCAAGAGTGTCCTCAGGTGGCCCAGTTAGAAGATGACTGCAGCATGGGTCCAGGGGTGAGACGGCAGTGACTTTTAAAAGGGTGGCTGCCGTGGAGGCAGGAGAACAGGGTGGAGGCTGGAGGTGGGGCCAACAGGACTTACTCCTGGATTTGGATACAGAATGTCAGGAAAAGAGAAGGGTGGTTTCTTGTTTGGGGGATGAGCCCTTGGGTGGATGGTGGTGCCATTTGCTGAGATGGCAGGAGGAGAAGGAAAGAACTAACTTGAAAGAGACATATCAAGGATTGCATTTTGTCATGCTAGGTTAGCGATCCCTATAATGCCCCCACTGGAATGGTAGGGGGCAGTGGGGCACATGAGTCTGGAACACAGCAGAGAGATCAGGCTGCGGACATCACTTTGGAAGGCAGTAGCACACCGATGGCAGGCAATGCCTTGAGATAAGTGAGCTCTCCCTAGAATAGCCAAAAAAGAGGATCCAAGGATAAGTCCCGGGTCAAGAGCATAAAACAATGAATATCAGTTATTGTTATTATTTCCAACACATTGGGAAGGAAGGAGAATGTAGGCCAACTATTGTTATCAGCATCTTTTTGTCCATCTATTTCCCCACCTATCCTGCCATCCATTCATACCGTGAACAATCACGGAGCACATTTACTAAAAGGCAAGAGAGAGTAGTGGTCCATATGGAAGTTCCAGAGCCAGGCTGCTGTATGTAAATTCCAATTCTAGCAACTCCTGGCTGTGTAACCTCAGAGAATTCGCTTAACTACATTGTATCACCATTTTTCCATCGCAAAAGGGGTTGTAGTGGGTTGAAGAGTAGCTCCCCAAAAGATATACCCACATCCCAAAACCTGCAAATGTGTCCTTATTTGGCAAAAGTGTCTTTGCAGATGTAATTAAATTAAAAATCTCAAGTTGGAATCATCCTGAATTATTTGGGTAGCCCTAACTCCAATGACAAATGTCCTTATAAGAGACACACAAAGTAGAGACATGCAGACAAGAGAGGAGAAGACATAGACACACAGACAAAGCAATGTGAAGACACACACATAGACTGGGCTGAAGCAGCACAAGGAATGTCCACAGCTCCCAGAAGCTGCAAGAGGCAAGGCAGGTTTCTCCCCTAGAGCTTCCAGGGGGAGCACAGCCCTGTCAACACCTTGATTTCAGACTTTGGACCTGTGAAGAGGATACTGGGAGAGGATGAATTTCAGCTGTTTGAATTTCTGACGGCAGCCCCAGGAAACGAACATGAGGTAATAACAGTATGTACCTCATCAGATTATGAGAACTGAATGAGCTGTATGTGGCAAGTGTCTAGAATAGTGCCTGCCAAATAGTGAACATTCAACTAATTTTAATTTTTACTCACATACTAGGCATTGTACTGGATCCTGAAGAGTATGGGGGAAGAGGCAGTCTTCAGAGATCCTCAAGATAAAGATGGAGCCCTGGAAGCTGAGCAGGTGAGGGATCAGAAGGTGGGAAGTGTGTTCAGGGGCTGTGTGCATCTCCCAGGTGCCAAAAATAGTGGCCTGCAGCTCCACAGCTGCCACCAATAAAGAAATCAATAAGCCTGGCATCTGCTTAGGTTTTTAAAGACGAGCAGTAAGTCCAGAGAGGGGTTAATGCAATTCTTTCCAGTACCTTCCTCTCCTCGTGCCATCTCACTGCCTGCTCTCTCTTGGGAATCCACGCTGATGAGGACCCTCGGAGCACATTTTCTGGAGACAGCTGTCCCTCTTTCAGCCTAATGATACTGGGAATTAAGGTGACCAGGGCGGGGTAGGAGTGGAGAGTGGGCAGTGGCAAACTGTGGAGGAAAGCTATGCCAATTTTGTCTGCTGAGTGGTTTTGTAATAATATTTGCATGGCTGCTTTAGCCTTGGAAGTGAATTCTCCTCATCAGGGGACCCACAGAGCACAATCTAGTTTTACACAAATCTCTATAAAACACACTGGGCCAGAAAGAGTGTGTTTGGCGGGTGGTGGGGGGTGTTCAACTGAAACACAGCTGAAATCAGACATTTTATAAGTGTCCATTGGCCAACACACAAAAATGTAGAGTTGATTGACATCTTGCTTTATTAAACAGAAAAAGAAAAAGAAACCTTCGTGCTCTTGGAGAAAGCGTATGATTCCATTTGATTACCTGCATGCAAACATAAGCAGTGTCAGGAGCTACCCTTAATGTTCATGACATGGAGGGGTCAGGTTCTTGAAGACATTTCTGGTGGCTCAGTCCCTGGAATTCCTCAGGGGTAAGGGGCATTACTGGGTGTTCAAACTTGTACCCACCAACCCAAGTTATTACGGCTACCCCAAAATACACTTGCCTCTCCACTCTCCAGAAATAGTCTTCTGGAATACTGGAATTACAGTAATATCCCAGGACGTGTAAACAGGACAAGCCAGGTTCACCTTAGACAGGCATTGGAAACGTGCTGGCCTTTGGTGAAAGGGACAAAAGAGCTGGTGTTTATTCTGTTCCCCTCCCCAGGTATCCTGAGATCTCCCTAGGAGTGACAGTAGTGAGAAGGCCCCCTGTAGCGCAAAGCTCCCTGGCACCCTCTCTCCTCCCACCAGCTGCCTGGGGATGCCCGGAGGCCTCCCATGTAAGGCAGCCCAGTTCCCTGCCCCCTTCCCCCTACTGAGTACACTGAGATCCAAAATTACCATCTCTCCCACCCTCCTCCCAGTACAACTCCCACTGCCTGAGCTGGCAGGTCCCAGCCAGGGAATTGACTTTGGGGTAGCCACAGCACAAAGCGTGCCCCCGCTCACGGAAGGAATCCTAATTCTACACTGTATGAGTGCCGTCTTTATTTTTAGGCAAGCAGGATGATGGCTGTCCTGAGGCCAGGACAACAGGGTCTGTTGTGTTAACTTGGATGATAAAGTCTAGGATTTGCAAAGTCAAGTACTAGAGGTGTCCAAGTGTTGATAAAAATGAGACCAGCTGGGCACAGTAG
Source organism: Trachypithecus francoisi (assembly GCF_009764315.1). NCBI lineage: Eukaryota > Metazoa > Chordata > Mammalia > Primates > Cercopithecidae > Trachypithecus > Trachypithecus francoisi. Next base: position 65,808,722 of record NW_022681465.1, on the reverse strand, counting down.
CTCATGCCTGTAATCCCAGCACTTTGGGAGGCCAAGGCAGGCGGATCACAAGGTCAAGAAATCAAGACCATCCTGGCCAACATGGTGAATCCACATCTCTACTAAAAATACAAAAATTAGCTGGGCGTGATGGCACGCGCCTATAATCCCAGCTACTCGGGAGGCTGAGGCAGAAGAATCGCTTGAACCCAGGAGGCGGAGGTTGCAGTGAGCCGAGATCGCACCACTGCACTCCAGCCTGGGCAACAGAGCGACACTCCATCTCAAAAAAAAAAAAAAAAAAAAAAAATGGGACCAAGAATAACTCCTCTGAAATCCATTTTGACTCCTGCTAAAATACCTCAAAGAACCAGTCTGGGGCATCACTGTGTTAAGGGCCAAATATGCCATGGATGCCCCTTCCTCAGGAAGCTGTTAAAACCATAGATCCTTAACTGGAATGAGCTAAGTTTATTTCTCCCTGAAGGCAAGAGATTGGATAATGCCCTTTCAAGGACCTGCAGATCCTTAAGAATTTGTGATTTTTTAAATCCTCCTGTGGATATCTAGGCATTTCAGGCTGCTTCTTAGACTTAAAAGACAACAAAACTTCCCCCATCTCCTTGCTATTATTTCATTCAGAGCTCGCAACAATTGTGTGCGCAAAATTAATCCTCTTTGCTGTGAAGTCGGTTCCCCCAATGCTGCTTCTCCAAAACCTCTTCATGTGTCCTAGAGGGCTTGATGAGCCCCAGAAACACTGTATAACCTAAAAACAAATAATCCAAGAATAACTTTGTCAGCCAGGTATTCAATGCTATCTGGTTTCATTCAATGGCTTCATAAAGAGAGTTGAGAATCTTAGGTTTCTGATTTTCTGGAAGTTAATAGACCACTCATTATTCACTCAGAACGCATTCCAGTAGGGAATGCATGCACGGAGCAGCCAGGACTCTCAGAATGGAGACTGTTTTCTGGCTTCATCGAGAGTGTGGGGTGAATACACTACTGGCATTGGAGAGAGGCCACGACCAGGGGTAGGCCTCTTCCTGGAGCTGGAGAGGCTTAAAAGACAAATGTGTCTTCTACACATGCTTAGTGTCTTAACAAACCGTCTCTCGGCTCAGCCGCCTTATCAGACCACAAAAGGCCTCTTCAACTATTAAGTTTTCAAACTGTAAATGCTCCCAGTGTCTTCTTGAACACATTTGTAAATAGAACGCAGAACTCTAGCTCTCAGACAATCGGACGGAATCAGATGACCTACCTGGCTTCAAACCCTCCCCGCCAGAACCCACGGGAAATGTATTCTTTTCCAATTCCATCTTTTCTCTATTTCTAAAGTACGTATAATAGGAGATCAAGATTGTCAAATTTCTAGATACCATAAAAAGATCCATCATTTTATATATGCAACCTATGCATAGGTCCAAATCTAGACATAGACCACCCGGTTGGAAAATAAGGAATAATTTGAGAAAATTTTCCAGATAATTCTATACTTCCATTTCCTTAAAAAAACAGTCCTCAATGCCTATAATCCCAGCACTTTGGGCGGCTGAGATGGGTGGATCGCTTGAGCCCAGGAGTTTGATACCAGCCTGGGCAACATGGTAAAACCCCGCCTCTACAAAAAATTTTTAAAAAATAATAATTAGCCAGGTGTGGTGGTGAGTGTCTGTTGTCTCAGCTTCCCAGCTACTTGGGAGGCTGAGGTGGGAGGATCACTTGAGCCTGGGAGGTCAAGGCTGCTGTAAGCCGTGGTCATGCCACTGCAGCCTGGGTGACAGAGTGAGACCCTGTCTCAAAAAAAAAAAAAAAAAAAAAATTCATATTTCCCCCAATTTCATTTAATTTGGCACATATCTACTTAGTGTTTACTAAGTCAAGTACTCCTTTTCTTTCCCTCTTCACTAAGTGAGACTATTTTTTCATCTTTTCAACTATAATCAAAGACCCATTAATAAAACCAAGGGGGAGTGCAGATTTTTAATTCTTCCTCAGCCACCTGCACTTTGGACAACACCACTGTTATTGAAAGACAAGGGTTCCCCAGATCAAGCAACTGTGTTTTGTGACTCTAGTTCTGGTTGTCTAATGGGGCAAGTTCTCTGTTTTTCTGGGCCTCAGCTTCCTCAAATGCAGGCCTTACCAAGTGTGAGTGCATGATCCCCTTCCGAAGCATGGAGGACAGAGGAGACTATCCAGCCTCTCCCTGCTTTGCACCTGGTAACTGGATCTTTGCATAACAGAGGGACATTAAATTCAGATGCAGTACTGCAACAAGCCAACAGATTAAAAGACAGAAATCTTGAAGGATTCATCAAGGTGCGAACAGGGAGACCCAACTGCTCAGAGGAGTCCAAAGCTTTTCATCCACAGCTGAAAGAAAGCTTCAGGCAAGTCTGCTAAAAACTCCTGCCTTCTACACTCAAATGGGCTCTCATTGACTTTGGGGAGCGGTTTATGCATTTCTGGACACGCTATTCAAAAGAACCCACCATACAGCAGATGCTACCATGGAGGGCCTTCCAAACACACCTTAGGACCTCTTTTGATTCCTCCTAAGAACAATCCTGTGAAGTAACGACTGCACCAATTTTACACATGAGCAAATGGAGGCTTCAAAATTTCTAATCATCTGGCCCAGCAGGAAGTTCTCTGCACTGCTAGGATTCCAGCCAAAGCCTATGACCCCAACTCAGGAGGCCTTCCTTTCCCTCCTGGCTGCCTCCACTGGTGCCAGGTGCCGGATCTGCTTCCCCTAGCAGGCAGCAGTACAGCCGCCCTTTCTCCCAGCCCTAGCTTCACGAAATGACCCCAGGTCTCAGCAATGCCTCCTCTGTTTTCCTCATTCTCTCCAGGGCCTCACCAACCTCTGCTTCCCTCTGGCCTTCCAGGGAAGGCAGATGCCAGAATTGTTCTTTTCCCGGCACTTGCTCGCCTCTTCCAGCCCAAACACCCCTGATCTGGTCTCGCACATCTCTTGTGTTTACCAAACATGCCTGCGAGGGAGGACAGAGGGACTCTCATGAATAAACCTTCCTTAAATGCTACAACCTCCTCAAAATACTCTGTGCATTATTTTCAACCAGCACACTTCTGGATCCAGCGTCTATACTCGCAGTGTCACTGTCTTGGCAATCATTGTCTCCTTCTTCCCTTGCAGCCTGGCTTCATGAACACCCCTCGCAAACACTGTTCTATCAGTGGCCTTTTCCTATCATCCTTCTGGGTGTGGGCGCCTCTGACACATCCCTGCCTCTCCACTTGTCTGCTAACCTCACTCATGGGCTTGCCTGCCTAGCTCTTCCTGTCCTTGAAACTCAACTCTGACCTCAGCATCCTCCCTGGTGCTGCGGGGATGTGTCTGAGGGCAGAAGAAAGAGACTCAAACTGTTGAGTCTCTAAGTCTGTCTTCTTAAAGAGATTCAGCTTCTCTTTGGATTTGCTCCTGATCTTTTGAGGGTTCATCTTTGGAATTTGTCCCCTTGCGGTTGGTGCAGTAGGAGAGACCTGGAGCCACCTTCCAACAGAGATGCCCCCATCACCATGGTCTGAGTCACTTAGGCCCACATGATCAAAAGCAAGGGAGTATCCACAGCTCTGTGTTATCTCGTTCAGCTCACCAGGCCTGGAGCCTCTGGGAGAGGGTTTCCACAACACTCTATGTATGATCAGCCCGGGGCGGTGGGGTCTGGGGTGTTCCCTCTGCCTCTTTTCCTGTCTAACCTGAGGAAGTTGATTAGCAACTGTTCCAGGCCTTATCTGGGTATGAATAAAATAAGGCCCTAGAGAAACACACCCAGGGAAGCATGGTGAGTGTGCTCAAGGGTTGTGTAGGAGCAGAACGAGGGTCCAGGTTGGGCACAGTGGCTCATGCCTGTAATTCCAGCACGTTGGGAGACCAAGACACCAGGATCACTTGAGCCCAGGAGTTCGAGACCAGCATAAGCAACATGGTGAAACCCCATCTCTAAAAAAAAACACAAAAATCATCTGGGTGTGGTGACACACACCTGTGATCCCAGCTACTTGGGAGGCTTAGGTGGGAGGATTGCCTGGGTCTGGGCAACAATGAGACCCCATCTCAAAAAAAAAAAAAAAAAAAGAAAGAAATCCCACACATCTCCCTACTATCTGGAGAACTAAGTTCCTCTGAGTCCTTAGCACTGAGTCCTAACTCAGGATCAACCTCTCAATTCCACCTAAGAGCTCCTCCACAAAGCCTTTCAAATCCTCTCTGGCAAAAGTGACTTCTTTTTCCTCCATACTCCCAAAATGTTTTATTTGGACCACTCTTCAGGTACTTTACTCACTTAATCATCCCTTCTCCCTCATCCAAGAAACACAGGGTATCTACTACATGCAGCCTATGCACTGGTCTGCACCATAGTGCTCAGCAGGTTTCTCGCCCTTCTCCTGCTGGAGGGAAACTGACAAACTGACAGCAAGGGAATGTCTTTCATCTAAGCATATCCTGGAACCTCGAAGCCTCCTCAGCCTCCAGCACAGCAAACCACAGGTATTCCAAAAATAAAATGATTGAAATGAATAGAGCAATTATCATGTTTCCTTAAATAGTAAACTGCCATAAAGTGCATGCAAAATCAATTTCAGATAGATTTAAAGTATAATTCAATATTTTTCTAGAAGCATATTAACTAGGTCAAGGTAGGTGCATTTATATACTTTACATGGTTCTGATTCTTCCTCTCATAGCACCTGACAGCCCCCTACTCCTACACCTAACCCCCGCAACACACACACACTCACTCACTCACACCACTAGATGGTTATTATAGGAGCAGCAGCTCTGGACCCATCCTAATGGAAGAAGGAATTGATGAAGCCAGAACCACCACCTACAGCCAGGGGTGTGTTCTGAAACATTCTCTTCTGCCCCCACAAGCAGCACTCCCACTCCACACCTGCCAACCTGTACCTATCTGGTGGCCACCCAGAAGTCACAACCCACAAAAGCTGGCCCAGTAGAGATGCCAGGCCCCTAAAGCCCTCCAGTGTGGGAGACCCACTGGAGAAGAGGCCCTGAAGGTCCAGGGGGTCTCTCTGCAAGGACAGATCAGGGCATCACTTACTGCAGCCACTCAGCAACCACTTCCAGTAGTTTCGTTGCGATTTGTCAAGGCAAACATATCCACCTACCCTACCTTTGGTGGAGACAAGAGGTTGGGCCAGCCAGCTGCAGGGGACAGACTCAGACTCAGCTCCACCCCCCAACACTGCCCAACCGCCAGTCCCAGGGCAGGTCTGGAGCTCTGGAATGCCCTCGTGCCTGCCATTCCAGTCTCTGCGACCAGCCCATGCCAGACCGTGTCCTCCTCCCACTCCAGTGTCCCTTATCAAGGTCTCTGCAGATTTGGGCTGCCGAGGACAGTTACTGGCAAATTCCTGCCAGGGGTCCTGGACCCTCCTGCTGCTCAATTCAGCCTTGCGCTTTCATGGATTTTCCAAATAGCGGGGACCACAGGCAGCTCAAAGACTTAAAACACAAACGCAAACCCGAGGGAGGGAGAGAGGAAGACAGGGAGGGGGAAACCAGGTTTTAGAAGAAACTCGACTTCAGAGGGAGGGCAGGATTTCCCTATCATTATGTTCCCCACCTCCCCAGCAGACGCCAATAACCGGCCCTAAGATGCCTTTGCTCTTTGCGCGCCCTCTGCGCTCCCTCGCCCCGCGTCTAACGTCTCATCTGGGCAGAGAGGGGGCGAGAGATGAAACACGCCCGAGGTAGGATGGTCCCCAAGACATTACCTGAGGCCGGAGTACCTGAGTACCTCCGCTCCTGCTGGAGGAGGGGACCAGAAGACGGCCCAGGAATGGGGACCCGGGATGCGCGCCCGTGCAGGAGCTCCCGGCCCTGTCCTGGATACCCCCGGCAGTGAGTCTCCGGGTGTCCCGCTGTCTCGGTCCCGCTCTATCCAGCCCCCTCCCCGTCCCCGGCCGGATGCTAGAGGAGTTTGCGCCCCCCCAACGTGGGACCCCGGTTCGGCGTCCTCACTCCCCGCCCTGCCAGGGCTAGGATTCCCGCACCCAGATTTGTCGCTAAACTTTCCTGGGCACACACGGTCTCGGGGGTGCCGAGCCTCCCCCATCCCATGCCCACCCGGAGCCGCGCGTCCCGGCTGCAGCGGGACGGTCGCTTCACCTGCTCGCGGCTCGGCCGAGGCTCCCGCGGCTTCCTCGCACGTCCAGCCAGACCCAGGCGCCGCCCGGCGGGTCCCCGCGCAGCTGCCGCCACCGCGGCCACCACCGGTGCCGCCGCCGCGCCTGCCCCGAGCTGTAAAGCCGCGGTTCGCCGGCAGCCGCGGGAGGCGCAATCCCGGTACCTTGGGCTCGGCCTGCGGCTCCTCCGCTGCCTGCAGCCGCCGCCCCGCCGCGTACCGCTGCCCGGGGCCGGCACGCACCGGCGCTGGAGTCCACTCCTCGCCGCGCGGCGCAAGGGATCCGCCGAGCCTCCGGGATGGGCGGGGATTCCCTCCCTCTGGTTGATTCGAGGGGCGGGAACTCCCTTCCCGGAGTGACAGGGACGGGGGGCGGGGATTCCCCTGCAGGAATAACAAGGTGGGCGGGGATTTCCCCGAGCGAGCCCCGCCGCGGGCAAGGAGTCTCTCTGGGTGAGCCAGGAGTCCTGGTGCGCCGGTTTCAGAAACCTGGGGATCTTGGGAGGAAGGCATCCAGAGAGATGGCTGCTCCGAATCTCCATACAGGCGGGGCTTAGGGCGCCATCTAGGTGGAACAGAGCGAGCTAGGGGATGTGAGGTTGCCTCTGCATAGCACTTTACATAGCAAAGAGAAAAATGTCAATTGCCTTATCAAAGAATGGGGCGGAGTGGGCCGGAGGAGATGGGAGAAGAGCTAATCACTCACCCCAAGCTACCCTTAGCCTCTGGTCCTTGGGATACCAAAGGTAATTTAGCACTGGTATGAAGATTTCGGGGAGAGGGGACCTCTTGGCACCTCAGAGCTGCTTAATCCCCCAGTTAAGCCCCTGGGGGAAATCCCATGGCTCTGGGGTGGTGGTTTTGGTCCCATGAGTACTAGCCACGAGCTCCTGCTGAGTAGACCATGAGAGCTAATGCCAGCCGCCCTTGGCTCCCGTCCAGGTCACTCGAGGAACGGAGCCTCAGGCTTTTGGGATCCTTCGTTCCGGTGGATTTTCAGGAAGGCCTTCAAATATTTTTGGTTCTTTTTTTGTCATCCTTGTCATTCTGCCTACCACAGGGAGAGGATGATAAGAACATAATAGGAAGACTGCACAGCTCTGCAAGTTAAGCTCTCTTAAAAGGAAAAAGCTGGTCTTTTTCAAGTGCTGGCAGATAAGAGTAAAAACATACGAAAAATTACAAAACCGGGATAATGAATAGTTGAATAATGCTTTTGACATTTTCTGCAGAACAGTAATTGGAAATCTTTGCTTTCGGGGGATGGGGATGGGACAGGGCAGGCCCCAGCTGCAGTTCTGCCCAGCAAGGCAATAAGCTCTGGCCTCTCCGAAAAGCAGGTAGACATAAATCACCTGCACAGACCGGACAGCGCTGTCCCGCAACACCAGAGACCCGAGTGGTCCCAAGGCATTTGAAGATGGTAATGTCCTCAGGGGTTGGGGTGGAGAAGTTCTTGATTTCAGCTGTTTTTCAGCTTTTATAATTACCAGGCCACTGAGATCAATGCTTGCACAAATCCAAGCATCGTATATGACAAGCTGGGCACTCTCAGGCACTCAGAGCTTCTCTTCCTATGTGTAAATAGAGAAAACACCTATCATGCAGGATTGCCGGAACTTGCAGTAACACAGTTGTTCAGCACAGTACTTAGGAGGTGCTCAATGAAATGGTAACCATTATCAATGAAAGGTATCATTGGGACACCACAAAAAATCCTTCTAGAAGGATCAAAGAGGGCTGGTGCTTTCTGTTTGTTTCACAATCCCAGGCCCATCTTCCACCACTCTGTCCCTTGTTTTCTCAGCCTCGGTACCCAGCACATAGCTTGGGCCTACCTCCCTCAGCACCCATTAAAAGTTTGCTGAATCGATGAATATGCAAATACATTTATCACTCCAACTGCAGTCACTGCTATTTCTTATCCACTGCCATCCCAATTCTTTCATTCCAGCCATGTACTCCTAATCTGTAAATTCTGTTTCCTCTGCCAGAGTGACATTCTCATTCTCCTGTGTCTGCTGAAATCCCAAGGAGGTAAATGTCATCTCTACTGGAAAGGCTTCTCTGATCATCAGAACAAACATCAGGTTTCCTCTGCCTTGTTAATTGCTGCAATGGTAGCACTTTATGCAAATTGCTAATCTAACCCTTGTCAGGTGTATTAAGTTGTAGGAATTACAGTGTTTTGTCTCGCATATTTCTAGCTTGTGAGTTCCTGGAGGTAAGAGAACTTAAAGCTTATTGTTTGTGTTCCCAAAGCCTAGGGTGGCATGGTATCTGATCCAATAACCACTCAATAAATATTTGCTGAATTAAAATGAATTGTATATATGTATATGTATATGTTATATGTGGCATATATTATGTGTAAATACAATATATGCAGATGTATTTTATAATCTGTCTCCTTCAGACATGGCCCTGCTGACCTGCTTTAAATACTTCGTTTCAATCACTTTTCAGCTGATATTTTCCAGATATTTTTGGCAAGTGCTCGTCTGCTAATAATAGTTCAACTCACAAGAGGTCAATCAAATGCATGGAAATTTTGTTTTGCCCTTGCAATCTTGTCAATTTGGAAAGCTGACAACTGAGGGCATTTATTTTCCAATGTTTGAAGATCAAAATGTAAATTCTTTCTGCCCCCTTGTTAAATATTTAGTCACAGATTAGTACTTCTATCAAAGTTGCCATTTTAATTTAGTGCTCATAATATATGTGATGTGGAGGAGGAGGCTGTATATAGAAAATCTAAGACTTCAGAGCAAAGGAAGATTAAAATGATGAACAAAGAAAAAACATGTGATCCCAAGCTGTATCAGTGACAGAATGTAGTGTGGTTTAGGGTGAGTCCAAGTGGATTCTCATGGCTTGCAGTGCCATGTAGTTTACCTCTGAGCTTTCTCCCTCTATGAAGAAAAATCTACAGACCAGGCAGCTGAAACTAAAACTGGAGGTTTCCTTACCAACTCTTGAGAAGACTGCTTTCCATCTTTCCGCCTCAGCTGCTCTTCCAAGTAAGTTTCAAGGGAGGAGAAGTAAACTTAGTTAACAACTGGCTCAATTCCCTTTCTCCTCCCAGCCTCTGTGGGTTCATTTTATCTCCAAAACAGATTCTAGCTTCCTGTTTACCTAGCTAATTACCCTTTTTTCTTTCTTCTGCAAATTCCTGGCCACTAACTCTTCCATTCATGACCTCACACTGTAATGAGCCATCTCCTGGCCAAGAAAGGGGCTTAAAAAGAAGAAATGCAGCCAAGTGCAGTGGCTCAGACCTGTAATCCCAGCACTTTCGGAGGCCAAGAGGGGCAGATCACCTGAGGTCAGGAGTTTGAGACCAGCCTGGCCAACACGGTGAAACCCAGCTTCCACTAAAAATGAAAAAATTAGCCAGGCATGACAGCGGGCGCCTGTAATCCCAGCTACTGGGGAGGCTGAGGTAGGAGAATCGCTTGAGCCTGGGAGGCAAAGTTTGCAGTGAGCCAAGATCACGCCATTGTACTCCTGTCTGGGAGTCAGACTCCATCTCAAAAAAAAAAAAAAGAAAGAACAAATGAGTAATGATGATAGTAAAACATTAATTCAGTGGATCCCAGTCTGGACTATGCTTAAGGATTCCTAAAAGATTTGAAAATTTAAAAAACTCCAGGCTCACTCCCTGAGATTGCTATATACTTGGTGTTTGGAGCACCCCTAGATGCCCCTTAACCAGAACCTCCAGTGATTGCAATTTGGGTGGCCCACAGAGGATACTTGGAGAAACAGTGAAGTGACATTACAGCTAAGAGGGTGCCCAAGGTCACATTCCAGTATTTGGTCATAGTACTGTACAGATAGACTTTATTTTACATTGATAAAAATGTTGTAATATTCATCCCATCTCAGATGGAATTTTTTTTTTTTTTTTTTTTCCTGAGACAGGGAGTCTCGCTCTATTGCCCAGGCTGGAGTGCAGTGGCCGGATCTCAGCTCACTGCAAGCTCCGCCTCCCGGGTTTTCGCCATTCTCCTGCCCCAGCCTCCGGAGTAGCTGGGACTACAGGCGCCCGCCACCTCACCCGGCTAGTTTTTTTGTATTTTTTTAGTAGAGACGGGGTTTCACCGTGTTAGCCAGGATGGTCTCGATCTCCTGACCTCGTGATCCTCCTGTCTCGGCCTCCCAAAGTGCTGGGATTACAGGCTTGAGCCACCGCACCCAGCCTCAGATGAAATATTTTATTTAGCCAAAACACAAAGAGGACCTGTATTTCGTGCATACTGGGTTTTTTTCTTTTTCTTTCTTTGAGATGGAGTTTTGCTCTTGTTGCCCAGGCTGGAGTTCAATGGCGCGATCTCCGCTCACTGTAACCTCTGCCTCCCAGGTTCAAGTGATTCTCCCGCCTCAGCCTCCTGAGTACCTGGGATTACAGGTGCCTGCCACCACACCTGGCTAATTTTTGTATTTTTGGTAGAGACAGAGTTTCACCATGTTGGCCAGGCTGTATCAAACTCCTGACCTCAGGTGATCTGCCTGCCTCGGCCTCCCAAAGTGCTGGAATTACAGGCATGAGCCACTGCACCCAGCCCATACTGTTTTAAAATATATATTTAGGGGAAAGGTTTAAGCACTTTTCATCCATGTACGTTGAAAATGAGTTTCACTGTATCCATGAGCATGACGGTGGATTTTATGCAAATATGTTTTATTGTTTCCAGTGTGGTCTAATAATACTGCACATGAAGAATTTGTAATCTTCTCCTGGGCTCCTCCTTACAAGCCAACCCATTATTTTATATCTTTTTCTCTCAGCTTTACATTTATACTATGGAAGCATTGGTTGCCAGGGTAATTTTTTTAATACAATTTTTGGCAGAAAAAACTGAATTACAAACTAGTAACTACAGACCAGGTATGACTTTCACAATTTATATAGATGATTCAATCATTGTGCAATAGGGTAGAGTGTAGTGTTTATCCAAGTAGATTCTCTTGGACTGTGGTGGGATTTGATTTGCCTCTGAGTTTCCTTCTGAACACACATTAAGACACCAGTGAAACAGGCCTGGTGTGGTGGCTCACACCAGTAATCCCAGCACTTTGAGAGGCTGAGGTGAGTGGATCACCTTAGGTCAGGAGTTCAAGACCAGCCTGGCCAACATGGCGAAACCTCATCTCTACTAAAAATATAAAAACTAGCTGGGTGTGATGGCAGGTGCCTGTAATCCCAGCTACTCGGGAGACTGAAGTAGGAGAATCACTTGAACTTGGGAGGCGGAAGTTGCAGTGAGCCAAGATTGCAACACTGCCCTCCAGCCTGCGAGACAGAGCAAGACTCCATCTGAAAAAAAAAGACACTAGCAAAACAAGCCTATTAAAAAAAAAGAGAGAGAGGTTCAGTTTCGATTAGCATAACCAGTACTCTGCTATCAGTACATCTAAAGAGAAGCTGTTTTAGTTACACATACACATAGGTTTTGTTTTATACTTGGCCTTTGTCTTTATTTTGGTTTACACAAGAGACAGGACATGGCACGGAGTCTTCTTGGGGTTTACAGCTTCTGTCACTCAGGCACAGTAGTGTCCTCCCAAAGTTGAGAAGCTTGGGTTCTTCCCCATTCCCTGTTCCCACATTGTTAGAATTCAGTCAAATCACCATGTATCTAAATTTGTAGACCACAGGATTTAGGTAAGCTATTTGCCCAACACATTCTCATCCCTAATTCCTATCTCCCCTGCTGATCATTCTTGTTCTATTCTGATTACTTACTTATGCAAAGGGATTATTTTAAGTCAATCATATGCTATTTTTACTCCTTCATCAGATACTTCTACTTCCAGATATTTTCACTGAATAATTTCAAAAACTGTAATTATAAAAATAAATTATATTTCTTATCTATCTATTGCATTTTCTTTGGGTTTTTTTTGTTGATTTGTTTGTTTTTTGAGACAGGTTCTTACTCTGTCACCCAGGTTGGAGTGCAGTGGCATGATCATGGCTCACTGCAGCCTCAACCTCCCAGGCTCAAGCGATCCTCCCACCTCAACCTCCCAAGTAGTTGAGACTACAGGTGCATTCCACCACTCTTGGCTAATTTTTTATTATTTGTAGAGAAGGGATCTCACTATGTTGCCAAGGCTGGTCTTGAACTCTTGGACTCAAGCACTCCTCCTGCCTTGGCTTCTCAAAGTGCTGGGACTACAGATGTGAGCCACCACACCCTGCCCTTTTTAAATTATACTTCTTCATTCCTCTTTGTATCTTTTTGCCTATCTTAGCACCTGCCTTTATTGGTAGAGCTAACATGAACATGGAACTAAAAGTCAGCTAAATGATATCCAGCCCAAAAACAACAGAGCCCAAGTACTGTGTTCCGTGAGCAATCACAATAACACAGTAAAATTCGAGTAACATTGGGCACCTTTCTGTAAAATGGGATAATAATACCTACCTCTAAAAGTCTGTTAGGATCTTGGGTCCACAGCAAGATCATAGATGGGAAAGTACTTTGGAAAAATTTAAAGGTCTCTTCGAATGAGAGAATGTGAAAGCAACAGCTCTTGGAATAACAATTTGTTTGTCATAAAATGTACATGAATAAGATGGTTAACATTTCATCTCAATGTGCAGCAAGAATTACCAAGTGTGATTGATGAGGCCATTGATAAATCATCATTCACAAGTTATTTGCATGATGTATGAATTAGTGAGCCAAACAAGAAATGCATTTTGCCTCTCTGAAATCCACAGAAAGTACAACCTTGGGGAAAATGCTAGAGCAGACTTGAAAAAGCCAGATTTGGTAAAAACAGTCTTTGTCCATTTGAAGATATATAAGAATGTTTATTATTATTTTGATTTTAGCAAATGCTGACAACTACCTCCTCTCTTATTGCCCATTGGAATGGCTTCCCAACTGAGTTATTTCTTGAAAAAAAGCCCAGACAATAGTGCTCTTGGCTGGCCTTTATTTAAGTCACAGGGTCACTCTCATTTCTAGTTAATAGAATACCACAAAAAATGTTTCAGTGCCCATTTTCTGTATTTGTTGATTTTTTGTGTGAATCTAGGGAGAAGTGAATCATCTTTTCTGCTTTACTGTGTACTTATCAACCAGAAAAATAGCCCAAACTGCTTTTAAATAATTTGCTATTGTAATTTACCTAATCAGACCACCTGGAAATAAAGAAAGAAGAAACCAAAGAATGAAGGCCACTCCGAAGATGACAAGATCCCAGAATTCTCGAGCCCAAAGGAGACATCTAGGAATCACTTTGCCCAGATTGGTTCTGTGGCTTGCCTAGGAAGCACTCTTTTTTTTTTTTTTTTTTTTTTTGAGGAGGAGTCTCGCTCTGTCGACCAGACTGGAGTGCAGTGGCCGGATCTCAGCTCACTGCAAGCTCCGCCTCCCGGGTTTACGCCATTCTCCTGCCTCAGCCTCCCGAGTAACTGGGACTACATACAGGCGCCCGCCACCTCGCCCGGCTAGTTTTTTGTATTTTTAGTAGAGACGGGGTTTCACCGTGTTAGCCAGGATGGTCTCGATCTCCTGACCTCGTGATCCGCCCGTCTCAGCCTCCCAAAGTGCTGGGATTACAGGCTTGAGCCACCGCGCCCGGCCTAGGAAGCACTCTTAATGGGGACACAGCACGCATTTTAGAAAGGTGGCGAAGAAAGACCCTGTGGGATCAGGTGGCCTTTCTTTCTGCCCATTATTTTCTGCCCATCATTTTGGCCATGCTACTTCTATCTCTTGCATAATATCCAATGCCTGGTTTTCACAGTCGAGATGCCATGTCTTAGGACAGTGGGTTCTGAAGATGGAGACTGACTTCAAGGACTAACATCATTCCTGTTCCCTCTCATTGAAGGGTGCACACATATTCTGCCCTGAACGAGGAAATATTCTCCAATAAAGGTAGCAGACTTATAAATTAATTCCTTATGATAAATTCCAAATGTTCCTCAAAGAATGATGTTTTTCTTATTAAAGTCTTTTGAGACATGTACTATCAGTCAGGATGTCGTGGAGCTTATCAATATTGTATCTTTGCATGAATCTGCAAGATAGTGCTTTTAGAGATCAAAAGAGTCCACAGAAAATGCAGTAATGTGGAATGGCATATAGCAAAGTTTGAGAATTATTGTAGACACGTAAATTTTTTTTTTCCCTAACAAGGGCTCACAATCTACTAAAAAAAAAAAAAGATACTTTTTTTTGGAATTGTTAATTGACAAACCTTTATGTAAAATCAAAGTGAATAGTTGCATAGACACCACTTCATATTACAGTTCTTTGCTGGGTCAGAATTAGGGCAAGGCAAGAGAGATATTAGGGCACAAAATTTAAGGAGGCACCCACTTTCAGGATCAGCCCTGAGAGTGGGTGCATAACACTGAGAATGAGTGCCTTCTTACATTTTTTATTTTATTTATTTATTTATTTAGAGACAGAGTCTTGCTCTTTCGCCCAGGCTGGAGTGTAGTGGCGCGATCTCGGCTCACTGCAAGCTCCGCCTGCCAGATTCATGTCATTCTCCTGCCTCAGCCTCCCAAGTAGCTGGGACTACAGGCGCCCACCACCACACCCAGCTAATTTTCTGTATTTTTAGTAGAGACGGGGTTTCACCATGTTAGCCAGGATGGTTTCGATCTCCTGACCTTGCGATCTGCCTGCCTCACCCTCCCAAAATGCTGGGATTACAGGCGTGAGCCACTGCACCCGGTCCTTCTTACATTTTTTAAAAATTGATATATCATAGTTGTACATACTTGGGGGGTACACGTCATATTTTTATGCCTGTATGCAATGTGTAATGATCAAATCAGGGTAAATGGGATATTGATCACTGCAAGCATTTCTCTTTTCTTTGTGTTGAGAACAATAGAATTATTGTAGCTATTTTGAAATACACAATAAATTATTGTTAACTATAATTTCTCTACCCTGCTGTCAAATACTAGAACTTATTCCTTCCATCTCACTGTCCTTCAAATTTTCCCTAGCTTCCTCTCTTGCATCACCCTATCCCTGGCCCTGGTTCTCTGACAGAGCACTTAGAATGCAGAAGACATCCTCAAAGGTCTGGGTGCTGATCAGCAGAGGGATGTGTAGCAATAGTGACTAACAGCACAGAGATCAGCCTGGGCTTTGCCAATGACTGTGGGCTTGACCTTGGGCAGGCTGAATCCAGACACAGAAACCCATGATGCCATGCTGCGGCTGCCCTGCCCACCTCCCTCCTTCCCTCGCGAATGACCACACACAGGCCACCGAGCGACACGCAGCTGTCAACACTGCACAGATGATTTGCAGAGGCAGGTCTGGCAGCACTGTACACATGCTTTCTAATTTCTACACCTCAATGCAGTGCTGGTAGGCGGAGTGCTCAGCAGCCTCCGAGAGACATTGAAAATGTTTTCATTGGTCCATGCCTGCTATACACCTTGCTTCTGCACCATCTGCCTTGTTTCATCCCCATAATGCTCTGTCTCGACCTTGATGCAGTTTCCTCTCCCTCACTGCCTCCCAAACCCCTGCACCAACGAGCACTCCCTCTCTGTAATTAACACGTATCCCATTTCCTCTTCCTTCTCATGTCTAGATCTTCATCCTCCAATGAAGACATGGCCTCGCCTGCAGCTCTCTCTAGTTAATTTCATCACAATACGCGTTACCTTATGACTCAAGGTCAGGAGTGGTGTGAGGGATTCCCATGCCCATATATTCCATGGCCTGTCATTTCCATCACTTTCTTATCTAAATTCTCTTGTGCCTTGATTGCATCTACTTGAAGAACTGCAATCCAGGATGAAACCTGCCCTCCCTGGGCTCGTACCTCGAAGTTAAAGCACCGGTGGAAGAAAATATGTACCTGGGTAAATGACAAATTCCTGGTTGCCCATCTCAACTGGCTCTCAACAATGTCCAGGAACCATTTCTCTAATCAACCCATTCCCCCATGTATGAAATAAGTATTTCAAACCTTCTGCATAGTGTAAAATTTCTGACTTCTCTTGTATTACCTTTTTCTTACCCTCTTCTTAACTGAAGATGACCTTATTTTAAAATGCCCACATAAAAGTTATCAGATAGGAGCCCTTTAACTTCCTACCTCCAGGTTAGTAGGTCTTCCCTGAATAAGCACCCACCTCCCTTGTTGTTTGTTTGTTTGTTTGGTTTTGGTTTTTTGTTTGTTTGTTTTTGAGATGGAGTCTCATTCTGTCACCTAGGCTGGTGTGCAACGACCTGATCTTGGCTCACTGCAACCTCCGCCTCCCGGGCTCAAGTGACCACCTCCCTATTCCTTCCTGGAGGTGGCATCTCTCCACTTAGATATTCCACAGATGCTTCAAACTACTGAAGTACAAACTGAGTTCATGATCTTTCCTCCCCAAAACCTATCCCTTATTGTTAGCCATTCCAGTAAAGAGGGCCCTAATACTCCGAGCTGTCCAAACCAAAAAAGCCTCAGTGTCCTTCACGTCTCATATCCAAAAAAGTGCATCCTATCAGTTCTTTCTCAAGCACTTGCTGGTTAAACCTCTCCGGTCCAAGCTACCTTTATCTTTTATTTACAGCAGAGGTTCCTCTGCTGTAAATTAAAGTTTTTTCTTTAATTTTTGTTTCAAAACAAAACTTTTTTTTTCCAGCAAACAAGTTTTTTTTTTTTTTTTTTTTTTTTGAGATGGAGTCTCGGTTTGTCACCCAGGCTGGAGTACAGTGGTGCTATCTTGACTCACTGAAGCCTCCGCCTCCCAGGTTCCAGCAATTCTTCTGCCTCAGTCTCCCAGATAGCTAGGATTACAGGCGTGCACCTCCATGCCCAGCTAATTTTTGTATTTTTAGTAGAGACGAGGTTTCACCATGTTGACCAGGCTGGTCTCGGACTCTTGACCTCAGGTGACCTGCCTGCCTTGGCCTCCCAAAGTGCTGGGATTACAAGAGTGAGCCACCGCGCCGGGCCAGGAAACAAGTTTTATTGGAACACAGCTGTGCTCATTCATTTACGTACTGTCTATGGCTGCATGCACTCTAAGAGCAGAGTTGAGTAGTTGCAAGAGTCCATGAGGCCCATAAAGCTGAAAATATTTACTAGCTTTTCTTTACAGGAAAAATTGCAAGAACTTCCTGAATGCATCCTGCACCAAACCTTGTACTCTGTTCTCACATATCTTTTTAAAATGTCTTATCACCATCCTTGGAAACTCATCAGAGCACAAACATCACGCTTGCGATAAAATGCAGTGTCCCTAGCCCAGCCTGCATGACTCTCCATGATTAGCCCTGTCTACCTCTCCACTCTCACCTTATATGTATGCTCCTTGCTTGCCAAGTCCAACAATGCTGGAGTGCTGTCTGCCTTTCCCTTCCTCCAATGCACTCTGCTCTTCCACACCACAGAACTGGGAATACTTTGTTTCTTTTGCCTTGGAGGCTCTTTTTTCTTTCTTAACTTGTCCCTCATCCAATTCCTACTTAGTCTTTAGGACTCTGCTTAAACCTTATTTCCTCCAGGAAGTCTTCTCCCAAATTAGGTTAGGTGCCCTGTTTCAAAGCATTACGTACTTTTATTTAATATTTATTTATTTGTTTATTTATTTATTTAGAGATGGAGTTTCACTCTTGTTGCCCAGGCTGGAGTGCAATGGCACAATGTCGGCTCACTGCAACCTCTGCCTCCTGGGTTCAAGCAATTCTCCTGCCTCAGCCTCCCGAGTAGCTGGGATTACAGGTGCACACCACCACGCCTGGTTAATTTTGTATTTTTAGTAGAGATGGGGTTTCTCCATGTTGGTCAGGCTGGTCTCGAACTCCTGACCTCAGGTGATCTGCCTGCCTCGGCCTCCCAAAGTGCTGGGATTACAGGTGTGAGCCATCGTGCCCGGCCCATTTGTTTATTTTATTGGCAGGGTCTTATGCTGGAGTGCAGTGGCACAGTCGTAGCTCACTGCAGCCCTGAACTCCTAGGCTCAAGGGATTCCCCTGACTCATTATCCCAGGTAGCTAGAACTACAGGCATACACCACCACACCCAGTTAATTTCTTTTAAAATTTTTTTTGTAGAGACTGGGTCTCACTATGTCACCCAGGCTGGTCTTGAGCTCTTGGGCTCAAGCAATCCTCACCTTGGCCTCCCAAAGTACTGGGATTACAGGTGTGAGCCACTGCCTCGGGTGTGTACTTTTATTACTTATTTATTTAGAGATGGGGTCTTGCTCTGTTGTCTAGGCTGGAGTGCAGTGGCATGATCATGGCTCACTGTAACCTTGACCAGCTGGGCTCAAGCGATCCTCCCACCTCAGCCTCCCAAGTTGCTGGGACTACAGGCACATGCGACCACGCCCGGCTAATTTTTGTATTTTTTGTAGAGACAGGGTTTTCACCATGTTGCCCAGGCTGGTCATGAACTCCTGGGCTCAAGTGATCCACCCACCTTGGCCTCCCAAAGCGCTGGGATTACAGGCGAGAGTCACCATCCCTGGCTTGCACTTTTATTTTAAAGCTCTTGTCTCAAATGCTCTTAATTTTTTGAAATGATTTAATACTTGCTTCTGTGGTTATACTGAAGACTTCATGATAGAAAAATCTTTGTTTATCTGATTCAGAAAAGTAATCTTCAGTACCTGACACACAGCCTGGCACATGACAGATATTCAGAAAATATTTATTGAATAAATGGATGATTGGCAATAACATAGGGTTGTGGTGAGGATAACAGGAGGAAATATACACATTCAATTTAGTTAATTGCTTGGTCCTGGCAAAAGCAGAGGACATTTATATTTTTAATGATGATTTTGATCATGAGGCCCTGACTTTGAATTACTTCTGAATTTCTTGATTTGGCAAAAAACTGAGGACCAATAATGCATTTTATTCTTGTAACACGGAGTGTGAGTTGTTCTTCAATTGATTTCTTCTCTTTGGCCATCTATAACAGTCATAACTGGCTTTTCAAAGTGTGAGACCTTTAAAAAAAAAAGTATCCAAGCCCAGGAGCCTGAAATCATAATAACGCGTGGCTCTTCTGGGGATGGTTTCTGCTGGCCCTCTATTCTCTACCCTGCTCTATGCCCTAGGAAGCTGACCTCCTGTTATGTTCCTTTGACTTCTGCCTTCTGGTTGGGTTTGACCAATGTGTACCACTGGCCAGAGGTTGGAGGAAGAAGGAGAGCAAGGAAAAAATATTAATCTTCCCCCACTCCTCCCCTCCCCTGGGCTGCAGGTTGACAGTGACTGCCCCACTACCTAAGGTCATAACTCCTACCAGGAAGCTCCTTAACCCGCCACCCTCACGGGCCCTCTCTCTGCAGGTACTCCTTCCTCTTGCTTGTGCTAGCCTGTGGTAGTTACAGCTCCCTGCCCTCGCTAGATGTGGCAAGCTTCATTATCGCTTTGGTTTCTCTTAACTTGTCCACACCTTTGCCAATTAAACTCTCCTCCATTATCCCTGCTTGAGTGTGCATTCTGTTCTCAGATAGAACCCTGACTCATACAATTCCATCACCTAAGTAAATATAATGAAAATATGTCAAGAGGTTCTTGCTGCTTCTGTAGATCTCTCTGGTAGTCTGAGTATGTCTGCAAGCTTGGTTAATGTCACATGAGGTTAGGTGCCATTATTCCCATTTCTCAGTAGACCAAAGGAGTGTGCAAGCAATCTGAGGCATGTACCCACACTTCCAGAGGCTGGCAGTGGCAAAGTCAGAGCTGCTTCTCCTCTCTGAACCCTACCCACTGAGCTCAGAGCTACATCATGGCTACTTCCCTCTAAGGGGACCACCCACCAAAAGCTGGAGAGCTGGGACCCCAGATAAATCATCCTTGATGATAAACCCCTCTGCAGTGAGTCTAATCCAGGTGAACTCCGAAGCTCGGGAGTGTGCCGCTGGCTCTGTGCCCCAATTTAGAGCAGGTCTGGGAAGCATTCCCAGATGGCTCCTGGATGTCATTGCTTTTTCTGGCTGCGTTTCTCGGGGAAGTGGGAAAACACACATAGGTCTCCTAGCTGCAAACCCAAGCAAAGAGCACATTGTCATATCTTTAGCAAATGATAACACACAAAACACAGACAGCCAAAGAACTAGAGAGAGACATATCCACCCAGCTGAACTGATTCACTCTTTAGAGCCAAGAGACAGTATGGAAGGTCCTCTATCCTCCTAACAAATCAATTCTCTGTCTTAAAAGCAACTGTCCAAGGCTTCAAGCAAATCACAGACAACCCATCTCTCTATTGTGTATCTCAATTTCCCTCTCTGAAAAAATGGAGTTCTACCCATTGGCAGAAAGGTGAGCACTAAGGTGAGCAAAAATCTCCACAAGCCTCAATTTAAGAACCTTAAATGCAAAACTAATGTTGTTTTATCTCCTTTATTAGGCAGGAGGTAGGTCCCATACAGAGGCAGTATGAGTTGTAATTAAGGGCATGGACTCTAAAGCCAGACTGCCTGTGTTTGAATTCTAAGTCTGCTAGCAACTAGCTGTGTGATCTTGGAAAAGTAATGTAACCTCTCTGTGCCTCTGTTTTCTTACCTGTAAAGTAGGAGTAATGATCATGTCTACCTCATAGGGTTGACATGAAGATTAAATGACTTATTATAAGAAAAGCACTTTGAACATGCCTAGTATGTGGTAAAGACTGTGTAAGTCATTCAGTAACATAGTGATTTTAGTAATTATTCATGTATCTTTAGATAGACTTATCTGGAATGTTGATCCGGTTTTTAACATTTTTTGGCTGTAGCCCAAATAACTTCTGGGATGAAATAACAGATCCGCTGCGCTAGCACTGCCAATTGTTAGATCAAGGGAATTTGGCTTGTGTCTTAGCTGTCATCAGGAAAAGAATATAAGTGGATGCTGATAATTGGAAAAGCTCATTCTGGTCCATGGCCTCAGCCTGGCAGCTAATCAGTTATGCCCAAAGAATAAGGTGAAGCACCAGGTGGCCTTACCTGCAGGCCTGATGCAGAATGAAGAGAGGCCTTTTAAGTGGACATCTATCACTGCTGACTGAAGGCCTAGTGTGATTCCCCATCCATTGTACACAAAGGTCTTTTCACTGAGGCATCTGTCCCACAAGCAGATGCATCTTTCCACTCCTAACAGGCTGAATTACTGTGTGCTCTTCCCTCTGTCCTCTTCTTCAATTTCCCATTTCAGATCAATGACCTGCCCAGCTGTCTATAAGCAAGTTTTGGTTTTTCTCCACTGGCTTTCTTTCTTTCTACCATTCTGTTTCTCTTCTTTTCTTTTCTTTTTTTTGAGATAGAGTCTCACTCTGTTGTCCAGGCTGGAGTGCAGTGGTGCCATCTTGGCTCACTGCAACCTCTGCCTCCCGGGTTCAAGTGATTCTCCTGTCTCAGCCTCAGCTGGGATTACAGGTGTGGGCCACTATGCCCAGCTAATTTTTGTATTTTCAGTAGAGATGGGGTTTCGCCATGATGGCCAGACTGGTCTCGAACTCCTGGCCTCAAGTGATCTGCAAACCTCAGCCTCCCAAAGTGCTGGGATTACAGGCATGAACCACTATGCCCAGCCACTCACTGGCTTTCAAGTACAACACAAGGCCTCCAGGTCTGAGGAGGAGCTCAGTGTCTTCAGCAATCCTCCTCTTAGGGTAGTCCTGATCATCTGGTATTCTTAATGAAAACCCTTTGGTTCCCCAGAGAACAGTCAAGAGTCCTTAAGAGTGGCTGTCCTTTCATATCTTAGTACTAATTGCTGATTTTTATTGAGCATTTATTATGAGGCACTATGTCAAATACTTTATATAAAATTCACATTTAATTCTCACAATAGTCCTATGAAATAGGCACAAGAGTTCACTATCTAAGTCCTTAAAACAGTGCTGTCCTATAGAAACATAATGTGAGCCACAAATTTGGGCTACAGATGTCATTCTGAGTGTTCTAGTAGCCACATTATAAACAGTAAAAAGAAACAAGGAAAGCTAATTTAAATTTTTTAGAGACAGGGTCTGGCTCCATTGCCCAGGCTAGAGTGCAGTGGCATGATCATTAATTTTAGTAATATATTTTGCTTAACCAAATACATCTTAAAAACTGGCACTTCAATATGCAATCAATTTAAAATTATTAATAAGCTATTTTATATTCATTTTTTGTACTAAGTCTTCAAAATCCAAATTTCAATGAACATATTTAGAAGGCTCGGCACAGTGACTCAGTCCTTTAATC
Organism: Trachypithecus francoisi; assembly: GCF_009764315.1. Classification (NCBI taxonomy): domain Eukaryota; kingdom Metazoa; phylum Chordata; class Mammalia; order Primates; family Cercopithecidae; genus Trachypithecus; species Trachypithecus francoisi. The sequence goes on along the minus strand of NW_022681465.1, from coordinate 65,786,369 downwards.
CCAGCAGGCCTCTTGCCTTGGGAGGCCAAGACAGGAGGGTTGTTTGAGCCCAGTTCAATACTAGCATGAACAACATAGCCTGTCTCTACAAAAAAAAAATCAAAAATTAGCCAGGGAGGTGACACGCACCTATAGTCTTAGCTACTTGGGAGGCTAAGGTGGGATTGCTTGAGCCCAGGAGTTTGAGACTGCAGTAAGCTATGATTATGCCACTGCACTCCAGCCCAAGTGACAGAGTAACACCCTGTCTCTAAGCAAAACACACAACAACAACAAAACAAATGTAGAAGGAATGAGGGAAATGGATAGAAAACCACCATTTGTCAAAGAGCATGGTAATAATTGGTGCATCCAAGGTCCACTCGTGCATCACATGGCATGTTCTGGCATGTTCTATTTCCCTCATTACCTTTACATTTATTAATTAGAGAATGAAAATTTAAGGAAAAATAGGATACTTGCCTACTTTATACTCTCAAAGTATCTTTCTCAAGATATTCATTAATTACAAGGAGAAAAACAGTAACTTTACAGTGGAGAAACCCAGCAGACAGTTAACCTCATCAGTGGTAAAAATGTAGCAGCACCACATGCCTCCAGACAGGATGCACAGAGAAGGACACAACATCACTTCTGTGGTCTTACAAAAAATCTGTCACCTCAATCTAGTCATGAGAACATTTCAGAAATACCCACATGGAGAGACCTTGTACAAAATAACTGGCCCGTAGTCTTCCAAAATGCCAAAGTCAAGAAGGATAGATAAGGAAAGCCTGGGGAGCTGTCACAGATTGAGAGAGACAAGGAGACACAACAACTCAACACAACGTGGGATCCTGGATTGGATCTTGAAACAGAAAAAGCACGTTAGTGTCACAATGGGTGTGATTCGAATAAGGCCTGTAGTTCAGATACAAATTATGTACCACCGGCCAGGCACGGTGTCTCATGCCTACAGCCTAGCACGTTTGGAGGCTAAGGCAGGAGGATTGCTTGAGTCCAGGAGTTCGAGACCAGCCTGTGCAATACAGTGAGAATTCATCTCTACAAAAAATGAGCCAGGCATGGTGATGTGCGGCAGACATGGGAGGATTGCTTGTGCCTGGGAGGTGGTAAGCCGAGATTGTGCCACTGCGCTTCAGCCTGGGCAATGGAGGGTGACCCTGTTTCAAAAAAAAAAAAAAAATTGTGTGCCAGTGTTGATGTCCTGGGCTTGATCATTATTCTCTGGTTATGAAAATTGTTACCATTTGGGGCATCTGGGAAAAGAGTATACAGGAAGTCTACTGTTTTTGCAGGTTTCTGTAAGTCTAAAACTATTTCAAAATAAAAAGCAGAAAAACAAAACAATGCAATGCAAATAAAACGCAAATTGATTACAAAGTATCTTTGCAATTACTTCAAAAGATGTGGAAGTCTAGGAAGTTGATAAAAACATTGAAGTATTGCTAGAAATGCATGAAAGAAACCATTAACAAACTAGGTAAAACAATTCACTTTTAGAGAGGAGAAGTCAACAAGGATGGTAACAGGGTGTGGGTTTCCAAAAAACAATGATTTAAATGTCGAAAAATTATGAGAGATCCTTGGAAAAATGAATGATGCTCTCTAATGTTTGCCAAGAACTTTCTGCTAGAAAATCATAGACAAAGCAAAGGCTGTTGTATCATGCCATCGTATAATTTTAGTTTAAAAATTATGCCAAAAAATCCACATGAGATTTATTTTTATTCACTCTAAGAATGAGCACATAGTTGCAATTATAATCTATGTTCTACTGGATGAGATGAAATGTTATTTTTATAATTTATAGCTTCATTTTTCATTAAAAGAAAAAAGCCTCACTTGAAATTTTAATCCATCTTAAATGGCTTGACTTTAATTGCTCTATTCCAGCCTCAGAAACCTGACCCTCAAGTCCACACTCTTAACCACTGCACTATTTCTGTCCCAAAGAAGAGGACTTCCCTTTGTTTCCATTACCTCTAAGTCACCCGAAACAAGTTACATGCGCTTTGTGAAGCCAAGGCACCCTGGAATGTCATTGTCGTTGTTGTTGTTGTTGTTGTTGTTGTTGTTGAGACAGAGTTTCACTCTTGTTGCCCAGGCTGGAGTGCAGTGGTGCATCTCGGTTCACTGCAACCTCCACCTCCTGGGTTCAAGTGATTCTCCTGCCTCAGCCTCCCGAGTAGCTGGGATTACAGGTGCGTGCCACCACACCTGGCTACGTTTTGTATTTTTAGTAGGGACGGGGTTTCACCATGTTGGTCAGGCTGCTCTCGAACTCCTAACTTCAGGTGATCCACCTGCCTCGGCCTCCCAAAGTACTGAGATTACAGGCGTGAGCCACGGTGCCCGGCCGACTATCTTCTTTTCTATCACACTCTATAAATAAATGGGCAACTCTATACATAAATGGAAGACAAGGCAGAGGACAGAAGTGAATGTGCACGTGAGTGTCATCGGCCGTGTGTGTGTGGCCCCTGTGAAATGGCCACCCTTTGTCTGGCTCTCCAAGACCCATCAAGCTTACAGATGACATACCGTTCCATATAAACTGACTGAATCCTAGCTCAGAAACCAATACAATCATTAAAAAATGCTTAAAATGTTCAAAATGATGATTTGTGATGTTTTAAAGTGAGACATGAAGAGGCTAGAAAGACTGAAGAAAGGGAACATCCATCACCAGAAAGGAGCTCCTTATATTTGAAACCATCAGTAGCAAATGATATGGACAGAGACTAGTACCTTACAGTGAGGAGTGGGAGGACACAGGTGCAGAATGGTGGAAGAAACCTGGAGGAACCAGATGGGAGAACATTCTCAAATGTGTCCCTGTCGAGGAGTTCGAGACCAGCCTGGACAACACAGGGAGACTTTGTCTCTAGAAAAAATAAAATGAATCAGGCATAGTGGTGCACACCTGCGGTCCCACCTACTCAGGAGACTGAGGTGGGAGGACTGCTTGAGCCCAGAAGGTGGAGGCAGGCTGCAGTGAGCTGTGATGATGCCACTATCCTCAAGCCTGGGTGACAAAGCAAGACCTTATCTCAAAAAACACGAATGTGTTTGGGAAGTATCTGGTAAGTAGATAAAAGTTTTAAAGTATTGTTGGAAATGCAGAGAAAAAACATTGACAAACTAGGTAAAATAGTTCACTTTCAGAGAAGAAAAATCAACAAGGATGGTTATGGAATGTGGGTTTCAAAAAACAATGATTTGAATGTCAAAAAATTATAAGAGATCCTTGGAAAAATGAATGATGCTGTCTAATGTTTGCCAAGAACTTTCTGTTAGAAAATCATACACAAAGTGAAGTCTGTGGCATTTCTTGTGAAGGACAAGCATTGCTTTAGACACACACACAATTGAAACATAGGTAATATCAATTATTATTATTATTATTTTGAGACAGAATTTCGCTCTGTTGCCCAGGCTGGAGTGCAGTGGCACGATCTCAGCTCATTGCAACCTCTGCCTGCCAGGTTCAAGCAGTTCTCTGCCTCAGCCTCCCGAGTAGTTGGGATTGCAGGCACCCACCGCCATACCCAGCTAATTTTTGTATTTTTAGTAGAGACAGGTCTCACCATCTTGGCCAGGCTGGTCTTGAACTCCTGACCTCATGATCCACCCGCCTAAGCCTCCCATAGTGCTGGGATTACAGGCGTGAGCCACCATGCCCGGCCCTGTGATATCAATTATTAAAGTGCACTGTGAAAAGTTACCAGTCTAGCCCTGATCCTGATCACAGGTGAGGGTGGAAGGTTACTTTAGAGACAGACAGAGAGATGAAACAGGGCGTGACCATTTTCTTCACATGCACATCCTGGCGCATGGAAGCTGGGTGGTAAAAGAATTCATTCAGATTCATCTTTATCCCAAAATGGCTCTCTAAACAATAGAAAACTGGCAATCTTCTAGTAACCTGTGGTATTGACAGTTTGAGAGATGTCATACAAGGGCCAACCCAATGTCAGGAACCTGGGCAGCAGGGAGTGACTCCCTGCATATTATAAAGTCAAAAACTGCCTGTGGATCCCAGGCAGGCTGAAATCCTGGCAGGCCACTGTCCTCCTAACCACATTGCCACTGCCACCATTACCAAGGAAAACGAGACACAGAGAGACAGGGTCGGGGACCTTACTGGCCCCCATGGTTCTCTAAACTCTTTGTTATTTGTTTGTTTGTTTGTTTGTTTTTGAGATGGAGTCTTGCTTTATTGCCCAGGTCACAGCACAGTGGCATGGTCTCAGCTCACTCTCACTGCAACTGCTGCCTCTTGGGTTCAAGCAATTCTCACGCCTTAGCCTCCTGAGTAGCTGGGATTACAGGTGTGTGCACCATCACGCCCAGCTAATTTTTGTTTTTATTTTATTTTTAAGTTTTCGAGATGGAGTTTCGCTCTTGTCGCCCAGGCTGGAGTGCAATGGCACCATCTCTGCTCACTGCAACCTCTGCCTCCCCGGTTCAAGCCTTCTGAGTAGCTGGGATTACAGGCGCCCACTATCACGCCTGGCTAATTTTTGTATTTTATTAGAGACAGGGTTTTGCCATGTTGGCCAGGCTGGTCTTGAACTCCTGACTTCAGGTGATCCGCCCACCTCGGCCTCCCAAAGTGCTGGGATTACAAGTGTGAGCCACTGCACCCAGGCTAATGTTTGTATTGTTAGTGGAGCTGGGGTTTCACCACGTTGGCCCGGCTGGTCTCAAACTCCTGACCTTAGGTAATCCGCCTGCCTCAGCCTCCCAAAGTGTTGGGATTACAGGCGTGAGACACCGCACCCAGCCTCTTTGTTAATTCTTTACAGTGCTTCTAGAGAGTTCCTTTTTCTGAGTGTCCTGGCCGCAAGTCCTCAGGTTCCACAGTGCAGTGAATACTGCCATGCACTGCTTTCTGTGATTGCCTGTCAGGGATAACGCTCAGGTGTCAGTCCTCTTTGGGAATTACCTTAGCTAAAAAGAACTGCCTTGCCCAAGGACACACCCCCCTTCCTAAGGCACAATAAAGATCCAGGCCCCACACCTGCCCCAGCTCAGGAAGAGTTGTCCCAGAGTTATCCCAGCTTCTGAGTTCCCCGGAAGGTTAGCTGAGGCCTCTGCTGAGACTGTATCACAGACCAACTCCTCCCTCTGCCCAGTTCTGCTTCCTTCCCCACCTTCCACGGGTGTTGATCCCAGCAGCATTCCCTGATCAACTTACCACATGCAGATCTCCACATCAGAGTCCACCTCTTAGAGGGCTCAGCTCAGAACACACTCCCTTCTCCATTTACCATCTCCACCACCTGCCATGAAGGCCCACTTTTTCCCAACCACTCTTGGTTTTTTCCTCTCTACATGGACTTCCTGGCCTCACCGACACTGGGTCCTTGGTCATTTTGATCTCCAGTTCCCAGTGATAAGTTCCCCTCCCTCTATGCGTGATTAGCCACTTCATTCTGCCAAAGGGAAGAAAGATCCAGCCTGGCATCACCATGTCCCACCTCTACCTGAAGCCTCCCAGTGACCAGGTGGAGTTGGGCTGTGGGCTGGGAAGGAATAACGCCAATGTGAACGTCTGTCTCTCTAGTAGCTGAACCCATCCCAGAACTCCCAGCTTACTAGGAGGTGGGATTTCCCATCTTTAATCATTCCTGAGCCAAAGGTTATACATAGGCCTGGTGTGGTGGCTCACACCTGTAATCCCAGCACTTTGGGAAGCCGAGGTGGGTGGATCATTTGAGATCAGGAGTTCGAGACCAGCCTGACCAACATGGTAAAACTCTGTCTCTACTAAAAATACAAACATTAGCCTGGCATGGTTGTGGGCACCTGTAATCCCAGCTACTTGGGAGACTGAGGCGGGAGAATCGCATGAACCCGGGAGGCAGAGGTTGCAGTGAGCCAAGATGGCACCACTGCACTCCAGCCTGAGCAACAGAGCAAGACTGACTCAAAACAAAGCAAAACAAAACAAAAAAACAAAGGTTATACACAGCCTTAGGCAGCTTCCGTTGTATATCTTTGGCCAAGACCTGTTGCTACCTACCTGGGCGGCCATGTTAAGTTGGCACAGCAAGCCAAGTGGCACAAATCCTCTATACTTGCCCATATGTGAAAAGAGCAGTTTCTAGCACCTAGAGAGGCATTCGAGTAGAATCAAGTGACAACTGTGCTGCCTTTGTAAGAATCAACTCTTTTGTGTGTGTGTGTGTGTGTGTGAGAGAGAGAGATGGAGTCTCGCACCCTTGCCCAGGCTGGAGTGCAGCTGTGCGATCTCGGCTCACTGCAACCTCCACCTCCTGGGTTCAAGAGATTCTCCTGCCTCAGCCTCCCGAGTAGCTGGGATTACAGGCGCCCACCACCATGCCTGGCTAATTTTTTGTATTTTTAGTAAAGACAGGGTTTCACTATGTTGGCTAGGCTGGTCTCAAACTCCTGACCTCAAGTGATCCGCCTGCCTCAGCCTCCCAAAGTGCTGGGATTACAGTCATGAGCCACCATGCCCGGCAGAGAATCAACTTTTAACAAGAATAGAAGAGCACAACAGGGGCCAGAGACAGGCAGGACCCAGAGACTCTTCCCAGGGTGTGAAAACTCTGAGAAAAGAAATGACTGCCTGAAAGCGGGGCGGGGGCGGGGTAGTGTTGAGGTCAAACAACAGGAGGAGATAGGCTGCCATGAGCAGAGAAGGGAGGGGAGGGCAGCCTCTGAGCAAGGAGGTGGGGAAGCAAATGCTGTAGCTGGATGGCCCGGGGGATAGGGGATAGAAGTTTGGAGGAAGATCAAGTGTGAGCTAGGTCAGGTGGTTCAGTAAACCAAAGCCACAGATCCTGGGCACAGAACAGAGTTCCTTTTTCTCTCCTGAGCCTCTGAGGAATTCTGCTAGGTGTGGGCAACTCCTCAGAGGCACCCAAAAAACAAAGAGCTCCACAGCCCTTCCAAACTCAGAACAAGGTGCTGCTGTGAGCAGCCTCAGCCCTGCGCCAGCTCCCTGTGGCTCCCAACTGGAGGAGGCATCAAGAGTTGACAACACAAGGTGCCCTGCCTGTCACTCTGGTTTCCCATGGCTGGAAACGAGGGCATCTCACACTCATCGCTGGGGTGAGAGGACCCCTGTGTATTTTCTCTGTGAGATATTCAAAGATGAGTCCAGCCCCTTTGCCAGCCCCATGCCTGGGAACAGCTTGTTATCCTATGGGAATCTTCCCTACAACTCCCCACCAAGACCAGTATGTAAAGCCCAGCCTGTCACAATAATCCCAGTTTTTCATTGTTTTGTTTTGTCTTCAAGAAATAACCTTGGGTTTTCCTTGCTTCTACTCTCTGGTATAGCTGCCTAGAGAGAAAAATATTGGAAGCAGCCTAGGCTAATGGCCTTTTAGTGCAATTACAGATGTAGACAGCCAGCCAGTTTCGCTAACGTTGTAGGGGCTGCACGACCCAGGGGCACACGATAAAGCCACATCTCACTCTGCCCACATCAGAAGGCAGGGCTTTCTGGCTTTCACAATGCACTGGGGTTTGTTGTTGTGTTTTTGTGGCTAGGTGCCTTACAATGTTCAAATGACACTGATTTTCACGGGATCTTCCCACAGTGGTTTATATGTGCACCCGGGCTCTTGACCAAGGCTTATGCTTTTTCTATTAATTAAAAATCAAAGCTCCCTGAAGGAAATCTACTGACCCAGAAATTAAGATGAGCACAGTGAGATTTTTTTTAAGCATAATTTCTCCTTCCACTTATCTATTTTCTATCAGTCCTTCAAAAGACTTTCCATGCCCGTAGAATCCACTGAAGAGTTCCAGTGGGGATTTGAGAGGAAAAACGAAGAATAAAAAATGACTCATGCTAGAAGGCTCAAGCCAATCATTGTGAGCTGCTAGTAGTTGCTGAGAAGTGTTGTAGTTTGAAGATACAAATGGTAATGCTGTAATAACAAAAACAATTTTTTATTATTAAAAAATTAGGAAGTCAAATTGTCTCCGTTTGCAGATGACATGATTGTACATTTAGAATACCCCATTGTCTCAGTCCAAAATCTCCTTAAGCTGATAAGCAACTTCAGCAAAGTCTCAGGATACAAAATCTATGTGCAAAAATCACAAGCATTCCTATACAACATTAACAGAGAAAGCCAAATCATGAGTGAATTCCCATTCATAATTGCTACAAAGAGAATAAAATACCTAGGAATCCAACTTACAAGGGATGTGAAGGACCTCTTCAAGGAGAACTACAAAAAACTGCTCAAGGAAGTAAAAGAGGACACGAACAAGTGGAAGAACATTCCATGCTCATGGACAGGAAGAATCAATATTGTGAAAATGGTCATACTGCCCAAAATAATTTATAGATTCAATGCCATCCCCATCAAGCTACCACTGACTTTCTTCACAGAACTGGAAAAAACTACTTTAAACTTCATATGGAACCAAAAAAGAGCCTGCATAGCCAAGATAATCCTAAGGAAAAAGAACAAAGCTGGAGGCATCATGCTACCTGACTTCAAACTATACTACAAGGCTACAGTAACCAAAACAGCATGGTACTTGTACCAAAAGAGATATATAGACTAATGGAACAGAACAGAGGCCTCAGAAATAACACCACATATCTACAACCACCTGATCTTTAACAAACCTGACAAAAACGGGCAATGGGGAAAGGATCCCCCACTTCATAAATAGTGTTGGGAAAACTGACTAGCCATATTTAGAAAGCTGAAACTGGATCCCTTCCTTACACCTTATACAAAAATTAACTCAAGATGGATTAAAGACTTAAATGTTAGACCTAAAACCATAAAAACCCTAGAAGAAAACCTAGGTAATACCATTCAGGACATAGGGATGGGCAAAGATTTCATGACTAAAACACCAAAAGCAATGGCAACAAAAGCCAAAATAGACAAATGGGATCTAATTAAACTCAAGAGCTGCACAGTGAAAGAAACCATCATCAGAGTTAACAGGCAACCTACAGAATGGGAGAAAATTTTTGCAATCTATCCATCTGACAAAGGGCTAATATCCAGAATCTACAAAGAACTTAAACAGATTTACAAGAAAAAAAAAAAAAACCCATTAAAAAATGGGTGAAGGATATGAACAGACACTTCTCAAAAGAAGACATTTATGCAGCTAACAAACTTATGAAAAAATGCTCATCATCACTGGTCATTAGAGCAATGCAAATCAAAACCACAATGAGATACCATCTCACGCCAGTTAGAATGGTGATCATTAAAAAGTCAGGGAACAACAGATGCTGGAGAGGATGTGGAGAAATAGTAACACTTTTACACTGCTGGTGGGAGTGTAAACTAGTTCAACCATTGTGGAAGACAGTGATTCTTCAAGGATCTAGAACTAGAAATACCATTTGACCCAGCAATCCCATTACTGGGTATATACCAAAAGGATTATAAATCATTCTACTATAAAGACACATGCACACACACGTATGTTTATTGCAGCACTGTTCACAATAGCAAAGTCTTGGAACCAACCCAAATGCCCATCAATGATAGACTGGATAAAGAAAATGTGGCACATATACACCATGGAATACTATGCAGCCATAAAAAGGATGAGTTCCTGTCCTTTGCAGAGACATTGATGAAGCTGGAAACCATCATTCTCAGCAAAGTAACACAAGAAGAAAAAACCAAACACCGCATGCTCTCACTCATAAGTGGGAGTTGAACAATGAGAACACATGGACACAGGATGGGGAACATCACACACCGGGCATGTCACGGGTGGGGGGTTGGGAGAAGGATAGCATTAGGAGAAATACCTAATGTAAATGACAAGTTGATAGGTGTAGCAAACCAGCATGGCACATGTATACCTATGTAACAAGCCTGCACATTGTGCACATGTACCCCAGAACTTAAAGTATGATTTTAAAAAATCAAAAATCAAAAATCAAATAAAATAAACATTTAGCCCTAAAAAAAAAAAAAAAAAAAAAAAAAACTGGATGGTTGCAATGGCTCACGCTTATAATCCCAGCACTTTGGGAGACCATTTGGAAAGGATTGCTTGAGGCCAGGAGTTTGAGACTGGCCTGCGCAACATGGAGAGACCGTGTCTCAAAAAAAAAAAAAAAAAAAATGCTGGTGTGGTGGTGCACTCTTAGTTCCAGCTACTTGGGAGGCTGAGGCAGGAGCGCTTGAGCCCAAAAGTTCAAGGCTGCAGTGAGTTCTGATTGCCTATAAGCGCACACTAACACAGCGACTTAAAACAGTTTTTAAAAAGAATTATCGATGTCACGTAAAAGGTGTCTGTGTTGGGGGTACCATCTTGAAGCTAGAGACTGTCAAAGCACTCTTAGCAAAATGGAATTTGGCCAGTGTTTCAACTTTTCTCCCAGAGTAACTTTCGGCTTATACAGGGCAAAACTGGGTTAATGGTACAGGCATATTTTATTGTGACAGCGTGGCAGTTAGTGGTCTAGGACTAGGTAGCAATGTAGAGCAGCAAGTTAAAAAGTGAAGTTTGATGTGACGTAGAATAGAGAATTGTCCCTGCTTCTGCGAGCTCTTTCCGTGAATGAGGTATCCCCTCACTGAGTTCATTTGGCAGAGCTGGTGTTGCAGACACTCCCACAGCCTCCGGGGTGGGCTCTCCCAAAAGACAGAGGGCGACATCTGATTCCCAGGCCCATCCATAAATGCACGCACAAGTAGCCTACTGTAAATCAGGGAACTTCTGGAGGCCTTGCTCTTTCATCTTACATTTACAGGTCTTACTGAGTAAACAAAGCCAATTTCCAAATGAATGAAAACTTACTCAGTGGACTTCCTTCATTTCCCAAGTGGCTGCCAGTACTTGGGCAGTGATGAGACCAGTCACAATTACTCTCCTCTGGTTAAAAAGGAAAGCAACTCTCCTTCCTGCCCCAATGTCCAAGGAAGGAGACGTCTTGAGTTGGCAAAATGTGGGTCCACCCATACAGTGCTAACAGCTGAGGCCTGGATTGTGTGAGCTCAGTAGCAAGGCCAGCTTTCTCTTTCATGCCCTGGCAACATTTCAAGCTCTTTAGTCAAACACCTGCTAGGTGCCTTGTATGTGCCAGGCACTGTGCTAGGAACTAGGGGGCACATACTAAGACAGTGTAAGTCCTGACTCTGCAAGAGGGCAGGGAATAGCCTGAGATGCAAGCGTGGAACTCTTCCATACCAAAGGGTAGCCCAGTTGGCTGCCACGGCAGTAGCCACAGATCCAGTACAGAACCAGCCATGTTAACTAATGGACCTTGGGGTTGGACTTCCTTATTGCTCACTTCCATAGAACACTGTAGAACTGTGGAGAGCTGTGGTCCGGGGTCTGTCCTCAGCTGCACATGGAATGCATGGCCATGAATAAAATCCCTCAACCTCCATGAGTCATAGGTTCCTTATCTATAAAAAGAGGGTAAAGGGCCGGGTGTGGTGGCTCACGCCTGTAATCCCAGCACTTTGGGAGGCCGAGGTGGGCAGATCATCTGAGGTCAGGAGTTCGAGACCAGCCTGACCAACATGGAGAAATCCCGTCTCTACTAAAAATACAAAATTAGCTGGTGTGGCAGTGCACACCTGTCATCCCAACTACTCGGGAGGCTGAGATAGGAGAATCGCTTGAACTCGGAAGGCGGCAGTTGTGGTGAGCCAAGATCGCACCATCGCACTCCAACCTGGGCAATGAGAGCAAAACTCCGTCTCAAAAAAAAAAAAACAAAAAAAAAAGAGGGTACTCCATACCAAGATAGTGAGTGGAAAAATTTTTGGAAAATCATAAGCACTGTACACCTATGCAGATCTAGATTCATCACTTGAATGGAGCCTGTCACCTAATACATGTCTGGTCCTGGGACAAGTGCATTTTATACCATTTTCCACAAAGACAAATACAGAGGATGGTCAGGTTTGCAAGCCTCATTACTAGGGCCTTAAATATCTCTCTTCTTTGTTTTTTATTTTTATTTTATTTTATGTGAGTATATGTGTGGTTTTTGTTTGTTTGTTTGTTTGTTTGAGACAGTGTCTCATTCTGTTCCCCAGGCTGGAGTGCTGGTATGATCATGGCTCACTGCAACCTCCACCTCCTGGGCTTAAGTAATCCTCCCACCTCACCCTCCCAGATAGCTGTGATTACAGACGTGCACCACCACACTCAGCTAATTTTTTAATTTCTTGTAGAGATGAGGTCTCACTATATTACCCAGGGTGGTCGCAAATGCCTAAGCTCAAGTACTCCTCCTGCTTCAGCCTCAAAAATTGCTGGGATTTTTGAGCCACCACACCCGTGCCAACGTATCTCTCTTCTTGCTCCTCTCCTAACGGGAATCCATGCTTACTTCCTCAGATAGCAAGCATGAGGAGTACAGAGCCTTATGATAGCACCTGAGTTAACAGAGAGCTAAACTTACAGACAATAAAGGTAGCTTCTTACGTTTTTTCTCAGCCACAAATATGTCTGCCCCAGCATAAAGATGAAAAATTACACATTTTTAGCTCTTCCAGCGTTTTGTTTTGTTTTAGTGTTTATATTTAGGTGCGACTTAACGTTGTCACAATTGTGATCTATTTTCCATCTCTGGGGCATAAGGTGCAGCTCAAAAGAAAGGTGTTTGCAGTTTCTAACAAGAGGATCTGACCATGGTCTAACAACATGAGATTTAATACAAGTTCAACTTTATTTACTTACTTATTTTTGAGACGGAGTTTCACTCTTGTCACCCAGGCTGGAGTGCGATGGCGCAATCTCGGCTCACCGCAACCTCTACCCACCGGGTTCAAGTGATTCTGCTGTCTCAGCCTACTCGGGAGAGTAGCTGGGATTACAGATATACACCACCATGCCCGGCTAATTTTGTATTTTTTAGTAGAGACGGGGTTTCTCCATGTTGGTCAAGCTGGTCTCGAACTCCCAAGTTCGATGGATCAGGTGATGGGTGGACCTGGTCTCAAACTCCTTACCTCAAGTGATCCACCTGCCTCAACCTCCCAAAGTGCTGGGATTACAGGCATGAGCCACAGTGCCTGGCCTTACAACTTTAAATACTATAAATCATTTTTTCTTAACCATCAGGCCACAACTTATCCAAATGAATCTTTTCCTTCCAGAAATATCTGAAGGAAAAAAATTTAAAGTTGTTTTTAACATATTCTGAAGAGGACTCATCCAAGAAAATTATTTTAAAGTTTATCAAGTTGAAAGTACAAATTTAAGTGTGTCTGTTAAAAGCAGTTGCTGGCCGGGCACGGCGGTTCATGCCTGTAATCCCAGCACTCTGGGAGGCCAAGACAGGCAGATCACTTGAGGTAAGGAGTTTGAGACCAATCTGGCCAACACGGTGAAACCCCATCTGTACAAAAAATACAAAAAATTACCCAGGCATGGTGGTGCACGGCTGTAATTCCAGCTACTCAGGAGTCTGAGGCAGGAGAATCGCTGGAACCCAGGAAGCAGAGGTTGCAGTGAGCTGAGATCATGCCACTATACCCCAGCCTGGGTGACAGAGTGAGACTGTCTCAAAACAACAAACAAACAAAACAAAAAAACCCAGCAGTTGCCTTATTTTATTCTTCCATATCATATACATCCCTACCTGTTGTTAATACAGTGAGGTGAATACAGCAGGTCCTCAAATCATGTTATTTCATTCAACGTTGTTTCATTATAATGTCCATAAGAAGAAAAATGGATTCCTGGTTGGGGCCACTGTCTGTCTGGAATTTGCACGTTCTTCCCATGTATATGTGGCTTTTCTCCGGGTACTCCAGTTTCCCCCACATCTGAAAGTTGTGAAGGTAAGTGAGCTGGCATGTCTAGAAGGTCCCAGTCAGGGTGGAGGTGTGAGTGCGCCCTGTAATGGGATGGCATCCTGTCCAGGCTGCTTGTCCTCTTGGACGCTGAGCTGCCAGGAGATGCTCCAGCCACCTGTGACTCTGAACTGGCATAAGCGATGATCTTACTTGTTTTTATCATCTTTCTTAAATGTATGTATAGCTCACATTTATTTCAGTGTTTAAAATTAGAAATGTTTTGGTCTTTTTTTAGACGTTTGCACCTGGTGCAGTGGCTCACTCTTGTAATCCCAGTACTTTGGGAGGCAGCGGAGAGAGGATCGCTTGAGGACAGGAGTTTGAGACCAACCTGGGCAGCATAGTGAGACCCTATCTCTACAAAAAATTAAAAAAATAGCCAGATGTGGTTGTGTGAGCCTGTAGTCCTAGCTACTCTGGAGGCTAAAGTGGGAGAATCACCTGAGCCCAGAAGGTTGTGGCTGCAGGGAGCCATGATCATGCCACTGCACTCCAGCCTGGGCAACGGAATGAGACCCCGCCTTAAAAATAGAAATCTGGGGCCGGGCGCGGTGGCTCACGCCTGTAATCCCAGCACTTTGGGAGGCCAAGGCGGGCAGATCAGGAGGTCAGGAGATTGAAACCATCCTGGCTAACAGGGTGAAACCGCGTCTCTACTAAAAATACAAAAAATTAGCCGGGCGTGGTGGCGGGCGTGTGTCGTCCCAGCTACCCGGGAGGCTGAGGCAGAAGAGTGTGAACCCAAGAGGCAGAGCTGGCAGTGAACCGAGACCACACCACTGCACTCCAGCCTGGGAGACGGAGTGAGACTCTGCCTCCACAAAAAAGAAATTTGGTAATGTTTTTGTTACCAGAAATATGCCGTAGCATCTTACTTCTTGTTTATATCAATTAGCCTAGGGTAAAATCAGTTTCATTATTCGTCATTTCACTTAAAGTTGCAGTTTCTAAGAACCTAGCAACTGCATTATGTAAGCACTTACCATATTCAAAATATTCAACATCGGCACAGTGAGTACACCCAGCCATCAGAACACACCTAGCCTAAATGTGGTGCCAGGGCATGCTGGTTGAATACTGGGCAGAAAAACAGATAACAGGATTCACATGCCTTGTCTGGGGATATTTAAAGCTTAGTGCTACATGTGAAGGACAAGTTCTACCTTTGAGAACACCCAATCTTAGACAATGTGATAACACTAGATGAACTGTGGCAGGGACAAGACCACTCAGGGAACAAACAGTTCCTAGCAAGATTTCTTGCTGTCCAGCTGAGAAAAAGTCAAGGACTTAGGATATTCACAGTTAGTAAATATTTGTTTAAGGCCGGGCGCTGTGGCCCACACCTGTAATCCCAGCTCTTTGGGAGGCTGAGGTAGGCGGATCACCTGAGGTCGGGAATTGGAGACCAGTCTCACTAACATGGCGAAACTCCGTCTCTATTAAAAATAATAAAATTAGCCGGGGGTGGTGGTGGGTACGTGTAATCCCAGTTCCTTGGAGTCTGAGGCAGAAGAATCGCTTGAAACCAGGAGGCAAAGGTTGCAGTGAGCCGAGATCGCACCACTCCACTCCAGCCTGGGCGATAGAGAAAGATTCCCTCTCAAAAACAAAAAAAAAAAAAAAAAGAAAACATTTATTTAAGCTTCTTACCTCACCCATATTTTATAATTACAGCTGATAGCACTGGTTTTCTGTTTTGTTTATTGTTTATTTGTTTGTTTTTGAGACGGAGTCTCGCCTTGTCACCCAGGCTGGAGTGCAGTGGTGTGTGATCTTGGCTCACTGCAACCTCTGCCTCCCAGGTTCAAGCAATTCTCTGCCTCAGCCTCCCGAACAGCTGGGATTACAGGTGCCAGCCACCACCCCAGCTAATTTTTTTGTATTTTTAGTAGAGATGGGGTTTCACCATCTTGACCAGCCTGGTCATGAACTCCTGACCTTGTGATCCACCTGCCTTGGCCTCCTAAAGTGCTGGGAAGGCCGGGCGCGGTGGCTCAAGCCTGTAATCCCAGCACTTTGGGAGGCCGAGACGGGCGGATCACGAGGTCAGGAGATGGAGACCATCCTGGCTAACACGGTGAAACCCCGTCTCTACTAAAAAATACAAAAAACTAGCCGGGCGAGGTGGCGGGCGTCTGTAGTCCCAGCAACTCGGGAGGCTGAGGCAGGAGAATGGCTTAAACCCAGGAGGCGGAGCTTGCAGTGAGCTGAGATCCGGCCACAGCACTCCAGCCTGGGTGGCAGAGCGAGACTCTGTCTCAAAAAAAATAAAAAATAAAAAAAAATAAAGTGCTGGGATTACAGGCGTGAGCCACTGCGCCTGGCCGATAGCACTGGTTTTCATACTATCAATACAAACATGACTGTTCACCCATGGCCAAGTTTACCTAACATGAATAATGTCACTTAGCAATTTAACCAAAACCCAGGGTTTTGCTTCTGTTTCTTGAATTATATTTGTGTAAACTTGCTCAATGGATGTAGCTGCATTTTGTGCCATTTCATGTCACTGCTCCTCACAACAAACCAGTCAGCTCCCCACTTGCTATTTCGAAAGACAAGTCCACGGAACTACTCCTGACAGTCCTCCTTTGCCATGTGCCACTCCACATTGCCACTATCACCCTCTCTTGCCCGGCCAAAATCATAGGCTCACCTATTTGGTGTTTTATATCTCTGACATTTCTGGGTTTTAAGACTTTAGTTCCCATTCACTACTTAGTTCTCTCCTGGCCTCATTTCAGGTTCTTCCTTCAGCTGGTTTCAGTCTATGGGCAGGAGGTTTAAGGGCCATTTCAATCCAGGATGAGGACCAAGATTTCAACCAGGATCGTGCAGCTTTAGACTGGACATACACCAAAATACTCCCTATCCTTGTTGTTCTTTATCTCTGTTGCACACTCAACACCAAGTCAAAGAGGACTTACTTTCCACAATCTCCAGTCTCCACCTATATGTATTTATGTCATTCCCTCAATGTTGTACCTCCTCATATTGTAATTATTTGTTCACACATAGGATTCCCCTTTAAGAATATGAAATCCTCAAGAGAGGGTCTGTACTTTGTGAATATTTTCCCCCATCACCTAACAGAAAGCCTGGTGTGTCATATAAATTATAAATACAGATAGATGTAAGCATGCATGTGTTTATGAGAGAGATGCAGGTGACAATGGTACTTATTTTGTGTAAGTCATTCATTGATGATGGTGAACCCATAGATTACCAAGAGAAAAG
This sequence comes from Trachypithecus francoisi, assembly GCF_009764315.1. Lineage (NCBI taxonomy): Eukaryota > Metazoa > Chordata > Mammalia > Primates > Cercopithecidae > Trachypithecus > Trachypithecus francoisi. Next base: position 65,769,330 of record NW_022681465.1, on the reverse strand, counting down.
AAAAAAAAAGCCAGGCACAGTGGCTCACGCCTGTAATCCTAGCATTTTGGGAGGCCGAGGCGGGTGGATTGCCTGAGCTCAGGAGTTTGAGACCAGTCTGGGCAACACGGTGAAATCCCGTCTCTACTAAAATACAAAAAATTAGCTGGGCATGGTTGCACATGCGTGTAATTCCAGCTACTCAGGAGGCTGAAGCAGGAGAATCACTTGAACCTGGGAGGCAGAAGTTGCAGTGAGCCGAGATCACGCTATTGCACTCCAGCCTGGGCGATAGAGTGAGACTCTGTCACACACACACAAAAAAAGTAGCTCATACTTCAAGTAAAATTAGATAACCAAAGTTTCTAATATAAAAGGAGACTAGCAGCAAAACTCCAGAATTAAGTTCCTTAGTAATGACACCTTGACACTATCAGAGACATATAACCATGACAAACATAAGGACTCCAGTATTAACTGCATCCCAGAAGCAGCCTCAGCCTTTACCATTATCCGAAGAGCCACATGGAGACTATAAAATACCCAATGAAATGTATACTACCGACAAAAAATACATTAACTTGTTAGGCCATTTTAAAATTTAGTCCATGTGTCCCTGAGGAATTTATTAACGGTTCGTGACTAGAGAAGACTCCCAGGCACCAAGCCATTCCATTTTCTTTTTCGTTTTCTTTTTCTTTTTTTCTTTTCTTTTTTTTTTTTTTTTTTGAGACAGAGTCTCACTCTGTCGCCCAGGCTGGAGTGCAGTGGCCGGATCTCAGCTCACTGCAAGCTCCGCCTCCGGGGTTCACGCCATTCTCCTGCCTCAGCCTCCTGAGTAGCTGGGACTACAGGCGCCCGCCACCGCGCCCAGCTAGTTTTTTGTATTTTTAGTAGAGACGGGGTTTCATTGTGGTCTCGATCTCCTGACCTCGTGATCCGCCCGCCTCGGTCTCCCAAAGTGCTGGGATTACAGGCATGAGCCACCGCGCCCGGCCCGTTTTCTTTTTCTTTTTCTTTTTCTTTTTTGAGCAGAGTCTCTCTCTGTCCCCCAGGCTGGAGTACAGTGGTGCGATCTCAGCTCACTGCAATCTCCACCTCCCAGGTTCAGCCCCCTGAGTAGCTGGGATTACAGGCGCACGCCACCATGCCCGGTTAATTTTTGTATTTTTTTTTTTTTTTTTTTGAGGCGGAGTCTCGCTCTGTCGCCCGGACTGGAGTGCAGTGGCCAGATCTCAGCTCACTGCAAGCTCCGCCTCCCGGGTTTACGCCATTCTCCTGCCTCAGGCTCCAGAGTAGCTGGGACTACAGGTGCCCGCCACCTCGCCTGGCTAGTTTTTTTTTTTTGTATTTTTAGTAGAGACGGGGTTTCACCATGTTAGCCAGGATGGTCTCGATCTCCTGACCTCGTGATCCGCCTGTCTCGGCCTCCCAAAGTGCTGGGATTACAGGCTTGAGCCACCGCGCCCGGCCAATTTTTGTATTTTTAATGGAGACAAGGTTTTGCCATGTTGCCTAGGCTGCTCTTGAACTCCTGGCCTCATGTGATCCGCCTGCCTTGGCCTCCCAAAGTGCTGGGATTACAGGCATGAGCCACCGCGCAGCATCACCTTTGCGCCTATCCTGTAACCTGCAGCTATTTCTCACTCACCTTGGTCTTACCTTAACCAGGATCTCCATAAAGATGTATTATATTAAGCAATTCTTTTTATCCAGTAGTGTTTTCTCCTGTATCATTTTATGATTTCTTTTTGTACCTTAAAGTCTGCTTTTAAATTTAAGATGCTCTGCTTCCCAAGAATCCAGATTTTTGTACAAATTTAAAAGTGTACACTTAACCCCAAGGCCTGAAGCCCTTAACTTTAGGGCTCTACCTGTCTTGTCTGTCTTTATAGATTGTTATCCTCCAGAATATAGTTTGAATAGGAGTCAGAGATATGTATTGACTGTGGCTAATGACTACGTGGAATGCTACTCTAGTTAGATGGTGTTAGAAGGTCACTGCTGGGTAGAGGAGAGTCATGTCTACATCTAGTCATAGTCCGATCAAAACTCATCACCAGGAAAGGTGCACTTTTTGGCAAAGAGAACACTTCTTTGCTGTTAGCCATTGCTGCTTTTCTCGTCTTCCTTTTAACCATTAGTTTACTTTAAAAACACCAACCAACATGTTTTAACCTAATAATAGCTATTGTATTAAGGGAAATTCCATGTAATTAAAGGGGAAATGTAGATCAAAAACTAGGGTAATATGCATACCTGAAAATATCCCTTGGAAGCTGCCCAAGCCGATTTTGTAACCTTGATTTCATGAATGAAAATACAAAGAGCAGAGTGATTGGCATTTAGGAGGCACTCGGTAGATATTTATCCAGCTATTGGCACAAATCCTTCTTTTACTTTAAAAATATCTCCATATCTGCTAATTAATTTGCATTAAATGAGGCCTTCTTCTTCTTTTGTTTTTTTTTAAACACAGGGTCTCCTTCTGTCGCTGACCCTGGAGTGCAGTGGCACAATCATAGCTCACTGCAGCCTAGAACTCCTGGGCCCAAGCGATCCTTCTGCCTCAGCCTCTGGAATTACTAGGATTATAGATATGAGCCACTGTGCCCAGTCAGCGTTACTGTTTCTAAGGGGAAAAATCCTTGCGGGCTTTAGAAATGTTGTATTCTCTATTAATAATTACCAGTTCTTGGCCAAGTGCAGTTGTTCATGCCTGTAATCTCAGCACTTTGGGAGGCCGAGGCAGGTAGATTGCTTGAGGCCAGGAGTTCGAGACCAGCCTGGCCAACATAGTGAAACCCTATCTCTACTGAAAAAAAAAATACAAAAATTAGCCAGGTGTAGTGGTGCACACCTCTACTCCCAGCTACTAGACACTAGAGTGGCTGAGGCACGAGTATCGCTTGAACCCAGAAGGCAGAGGTTGCAGTGAGCTGAGATGGCACCATTGCACTGCAGCTTGGACAACAGAACAAGACCCTGTCTCAAACAACAACAACAACAAAAAACCAAAAAACAGAAAACAAAAAAATTAGCAGACCTTGAAATATCAGCGTCCCACAAGAACAGCTTAAAAGGTCTATAAAGTTCTCTTGATTTTCATATATAATCTCTATATCTGTGTCCAATACAGGAGTCACTAGGCACATGTGGCTACTTAGCACTTGAAATGTGGCTAGTGCAACTAAGGACTGAACTTTAAATTGTATTTAAATTAGGTAGCCACATGTGGCTAGTGGCTTCCAATATTGGAAAGCATAGCTCTATAAAAGGATGAGAAAAACAAAATTTGAAACAGGAAAATGTTTGAAGGAATTCCTATAGGTCTTCACCGTTTTTTTCTCTTCCATGGGACAGTTGGTTCACTTGTCTTCTGACTTCCTTTACTGAGATCTTTTTTTTTTTTTTTTTTGAGACGGAGTTTTGCTCTTGTTGCCCAGGCTGGAGTGGAATGGCATGATCTCAGCTTACCAAAACCTCCGCCTCCTGGGTTCAAGCGATTCTCCTGCCTCACCCTCCCAAGTAGCTGGGATTACAGGCATGCACCACCATGCCCGGCTAATTTTGTATCTTTAGTAGAGATGGGGTTTCTCCATGTTGGTCAGGCTGGTCTTGAACTCCCAAACTCAGGTGATCCGCCCGCCTCGGCCTCCCAAAGTGCTGGGATTACAGGCATGAGCCAGCACGCCTGGCCTTACTGAGATCATTTTTAAGTTTTATAGTTTTAATGATGGTAAATGCTGTTTCATCCACCGGTTCTTTGCTCTTGTGAGTCTTAATCTTGGCTGTGCCTCAGCCTCACCCCCAGAGATTCAATTCAGCAAGTTCGGGGAGGGGACTGGGCATCTGTGTTTTTTAAGCTCCACAGATGATTCTGATCCGCAGCCAGGCTTGGGAACAACTACTTTACACCAGAGACCCAAACCAGCAGCCCTTGGGCCAAACACACCCTCAAAACATATGTTCATCCCACACAGTGTTGTAAAATGTTTTGAATTAGTTGCCAACTTCTGCACATTGTAATTTTTTATCCCAAAAAGATGGTGTTGAGTAAAGGCTGCCCCCTTCAGATACAGCATAAATTCTCTAATTCAATACTACTTGCCTACCTCATAAGGACCCCACTTCCCAGTAGGCATTTGAGTTTGAGATCCCTTTCTTATTACAGGTCTATATAATACCTGCCAAAGCAGGAAGCAATTACTTTATATCAATGTACTATTCCTAGGTATACAAACTGTTTTATCAGTGAGACTGCCTAGAGTTATCTCTTCAGGGTGAGGAATATCACCCAACCATCATGTAAAACCCTTGAATAAATTTATGATGGAAGTCTCAACAGGAGAACGGGTCATAATCCAGAATCATGAGACCACTCCTGTTCAGGGACAAATCATTATTTTCAGCAAAAATGTTATCTCACTTTTCATTTGATTTACTTATTTATTTATTTAGAGATGGAATTTTGCTCTTGTTGCCAAGGAGTACAGTGGCATGATTTCTGCTCACTGCAACCTCCACCTCCCAGGTTCAGGAGAGTCCCCTGCCTCAGCCTCCGAGTAGCTGGGATTACAGGCACGCACCACCACCACATCTGGCTAATTTTTTATATTCTTAGCAGAGACGGGGTTTCACCATGTTGGCCAGGCTGGTCTCAAACTCCTGACCTCAGGTGATCCACCCACCTCAGCCTCCCAAAGTGCTGGGAACCACTGCACCAGGTGTGAGCCACTGCACCAGGCCACTTTTTATTTTCTTTATTTTTTTGAGACGGAGTCTTGCCCTGTCGCCCAGGCTGGAGTGCAATGGCTTGATCTCGGCTCACTGCAACCTCCAGCTCCCAGGTTCAAGTGATTCTCCTGCCTCAGCCTCCCAAGTAGCTGAGATTACAGGTACACGCTACCATGCCTGGCTAATTTTTGTATTTTTAGTAGAGGCGGGGTTTCACCATATTGGCCAGGCTGCCCGAACTCTTGACCTCAAGTGATCCGCCCACCTCAGCCTCCCAAAGTCCTGGGATTACAAGCGTGAGCCACCACACCTGGCTATTTTCTTATACTCCAAACTCTCTTACATAAAGTACTATAAGGCCAGCTGATAAGACCATCAGGAAGGGTATCTTTGTTACAAATTTTATTCCCATTTTGGGGGGGAAAAAAAAAGCTTTTTCTAGCTTTCTCGTCCTTCACCCATGTTTTCCTTTCAATATATTTATATTCAGCCGTCGTTCTTAACATTAAAAAGAGTTGATCACATTTGTGTATCTTTCCTCTCTTGAGACTCCTCTGTAATGATAGCTAATGAATGAAAATTATATAAGCCAAATGATGAAATAAAAGGTACATAGGTCATAGGTTGATGAAAACTTGATAGAGGAGTGCTAATTGATTTAGAGGCAGAGGAAGGCATAGCGTTTGAGTATTTATGGGAACAATAGCTTTTTTCCCAGAAAAACTGCATGCATGCCAAACATTTTGCAATCAATTTTTGGAGTTTCCCAGCCTCTGTGTCCCATCTATTGATTCCTAGTTAAAAAACAAAAACAGGCCGGGCGTGGTGGCTCAAGCCTGTAATCCCAGCACTTTGGGAGGCCGAGACGGGCGGATCATTAGGTCAGGAGATCGAAACCATCCTGGCTAACACGGTGAAACCCCGTCTCTACTAAAAAAATACAAAAAACTAGCTGGGCAAGGTGGCGGGTGCCTGTAGTTCCAGCTACTCGGGAGGCTGAGGTAAGAGAATGGCAGGAACCTGGGAGGCGAAGCTTGCAGTGAGCTGAGACCCGGCCACTGCACTCCAGCCTGGGCGACAGAGCCAGACTCTGTCTCAAAAAAAAAAACCAAAAACAAAACACCACCAGCTTGAAAGAAGACACACTGCTTGACAGATAGTTATGCTGGATACAACGCACCAAAATGTCAGCCACAGATTTTTAAAGCAGGGTATACTTTTTAGATAAAATACTATGATAAAGTTTTTGTGTCAATAAAGGTGAAAGTAGCCTGGCATACCATTAGGCTTTAAGTAAAATGTAAGGAATAAATTGTCTCACTTCCAGGAGCATGTTAAACTAAGCATCATCTAGAATTTATGACTGGAGGCACAGTGGATTTCTCAGCATACAATAGATAAATCAATGGTATTTGAATCTTTAAACAAATCCTTAGAGACATCCATGACAGGGCTGAGACATTTCCTAAAATTGCACTCATAGAAACAGTTGCTTGACACCTCAGCCTGGTCAGTTCCACTAATTCAGAGCTGACTCTTTTGCTCTTGAGTTTTTTTTCCCTGAGTGGCAGTTGGTTCCCTCAGTGAGGTGATAAATTAGGAGTCACCTTAAGGCATGAAGCATGCAATATGAAACAATCTTATTTGCTAAATAGAAATTCCTGCATTTCTGTTCTAATCTATTTCTACATATGACAGGCATCAAAGGTAAAGTGAAGAATTTTTTTTTTTTTTCACAAGATGGGTTTTCTATTTCAACCACTTTATATTATTGAGAATGTTTAGGCTTTTCACACATCTTGCTTCCCCCCCAAGTAATGTAACAGATATTTTTAGAATCTTCATGTACTGACATTCTCCTTTTGTCCCCTGCAGAGGCTCTCTCAGCTCTGCTCAGGGCCCTGGGAGGATATCTCGCAAGTTTTCTTTTCTCTTTTCTTTTCTTTTCTTTCTTTTCTCTTTTTTTCTTTTGAGACAGGGTCTCACTCCTGTCACCCAGGCTGGAGTGCAGTGGTATGATCTCAGCTCACTGCAACCTCCTCCTGCCGCGTTCAAGCGATTCTCCTGCCTCAGCCTCCCGAGTAGCTGGGATTACAGAAGCCCGCCACCACGCCTGGCTAATTTTTGTATTTTTAGTAGAGACGGGGTTTCACTATATTAGTCAGGCTGGTCTCAGACTCCTGACCTCAAATGATCCACCCGCCTCGGCCTCCTAAAGTGCTGGGATTACAGGCGTGAGCCACCGCACCCATGGTGTCTTAAGTGTCTTAAGCCCATAGTGTCTTAAGATTGCAGTCAAAGAGAAATATTTTAAAGAAAGCAATATTCTATATGAAAGCGTATATGCTAAGTTACTCATTCTGGCTTTACTACCTGCTAGTTATATGATTTGGAGCAAATTATTGGATTTCTCAAGAGCCTCAGTTTCCTCCTCTTTAAAATGCAATTCATAATACCTCAAGTATTGTCAAGAGTTATGAGCACATAGAATGTGTTCAGCCAATATAAGTTCCCTTTTTGCTTTGAAATGAACAAACAAAAGATGACAAGGAGTGATAAAGCTCATCAAGACTGGACTTCTTTGGTAAAAGCAAAGCTCAAGAGTAGGTTGATGACCACTTTACTTAGTGACATCTTACTAGGGGGTCCATTGCAAAGAAAAGAGCATTTTCTTTTTGATGGGTTTTACTCTAGTTGTTTTCTTGTTAAGTATTGCCTTTTAAAACCACACTGTTCCTTTCTCTTCCTCAAGCATTTTCTCCCTTCTTCTTTCTACTTCACTAGTCTTACTTGTTTGAAATAAAGAGAGATGAAGTGTGTCAGCCATGATCCCAGCAGGAAGCAGGCTTCACTTCAACTAGTTCCAAAGAAGGAACTTTAGTAAGGGAATTTTTTTCAGACACATGGAAAAAGGAACCAACAAAGGCTATGGAGACACCCAGAGGCTAGCAAGCAAGGGTAGCCATGACCACACCAAGGGCAAAGGAGACAAGGGGGAGGAAACAGAATTCCTGGAGTCCGGTGAGAGCTGGAGATGGGAAGGTGCCATCCAGCAGAATCTATAGTTGCGGAGGGGTGTCACTACTATCAGAGGCCTAACACCAAAACAGAGAGGAAGAGGGGAACAAATAACCCATATGTTTCTGTTCTCCTACCTTCTGATCTCCTGCTAGGGTATCGCATTGGCTACTGAAAGTCAGTTGTCAAGAAAGCCTGGGATGCTGGGCACAGTGGCACATGCCTGTAGTCCCAGCTACTCGGGAGGATGAGGCAGGAGAATTGCTTGAACCTGGGAGACGGAGGTTGCAGTGAGCCAAGATAGTGCCACTGCACTCCAGCCTGGGAGACAGAGTGAGACTCCATCTCAAAAAACAAAAACAAAAAACACACTATGACCCTCTGCAAAAAAATCTTATTGTTTCTAAATATTTTTGATGAAAAATAGTTGACCTACTTGTTTATGTTTCGTCTCTTTTGAGACTCCTCTGTAATGACAGCTAATGAAAGGAAAATATGTAAGCCCAAATGATGATATAAAGGGTAGAAGGGGCATCAGTTGATGAACACCAGACAAACGAGTGGTTGTTGATGGAGAGTGAAAGGTAGGAATATCTTAAAGGGTTTCCAGAGGAAATTATGGGAAAAAAGGAAGGTTATTTGACTTTTTAAAAAATTTTTGATCTATAATTTTTGATTATAGAATCCTTAAGAACTCTGGGAGCAAAGAGTGGACATGCAGTGGTGGACAAGAGTAAGAAGTGGGGCTCAAAAGAGAACTGATGTAAAAACAGATGTCTAGTGTCCCTGATTATTTATACAAATGTACATATTTTTTAAAATGAGGTATTGAACAGATAATTGGGAAGTCTAGGTCTGTTATTGGGGTTTGTCACTTTTTCTTCTTTGCTGTAGGATGATCAAGAAGAAACGTGACTATTATTCTTCCCATCTCTACTCTCTCTCCCTCTTTCTCTCTCAGAAGGCCAGCAGCACGGTTATCTACCAGGTAGGCAAGAAATTACAGGCTCCTCCTCTAGAGAAATTAAATAGTCATAGGGAAAAGACCTCCACATTTTGGCCTTTGGGAGTTCCCTGAGATAATGGGCATTGCCCACACCTGATCACTCTCGACACACTTGTTCACAAACACAGCTCTCAGCTTTTCTGTGTCCCATTCTCAAACATAAATGGACTTAGAGTATTCAGATAACAACAACAAAAACATCAGGAAAATAAAAATTAGATGGCAGAAATGAAAATCTCAATAGTAAAGTAGAGGGTATAGTTAGGGAATCCAAAACCAGAGCAAAGTGGCAAATAATTGGACAATAAGAGAGAAAACATAAGAAATTAGATGCTCAATTCAGGAAGCCTGACAGCTAATTAATAGGAGTGCCAGAAAGAGAACAGAAAAGACTGGTGGAGAAAAGTATTAATAATGTAAGATAATTTTTCAGAGCTGAAGAATGTGAGCCTCTTCTCAAAAAGGTCTTTTTGGTATCTAGCCCAATGAGTAAAAGACAAATGAACAAACAAAAAAAATCCCACAAGGCCAGGCACGGTGGCTCACACCTGTAGTCCCAGCACTTTGGGAAGCCAAGGCAGGAGGATTACTTGATCCAGGAGTTCGAGACCAGCCTGGGCAATATAGTGAAACCCTGTCTCTACAAAAAATACAGAAAATTAGTTGGGTGTGGTGGCACATACCTGTAGTCACTGAGGCTGAGGTGGTAGAATTACCTGAGCCCAAGAGATCGAAGCTGCAATGGGCCATCCTCATGCCACTGCACTCCAGCCTTGGCAACACAGTGAGACCCTGTCTCAAAAAAAAAAAAAAAAAAAAAAAATTCCCACCAAATAATACAAACCAGTGACAACAAAGGACTCGTTATCGGCTGGGCGCAGTGGCTCACGCCTGTAATCCCAGCACTTTGGGAGGCCGAGGTGGACGGATCACGAGGTCAGGAGATCCAGACCATCCTGGTGAATACGGTGAAATCCCTTCTCTACTAAAAATACAAAAAAAATTAGCTGGGCATGGTAGCGGGCGCCTGTAGTCCCAGATACTAGGGAGGCTGAGGCAGGAGAATGGTGTGAACCCGGGAGGCAGCGGAGCTTGCAGTGAGCCGAGATCACGCCACTGCACTCCAGCCTGGGCGACAGAGCGAGACTCCCTCTCAAAAACAAACAAACAACAAACAAACAAAAAACCAACAAAGGACTCATTTTCACGAAATTTCAAACCCTAGGGATAAATAGAAGTCTCTGAAAGCTCTGCTAGGGGTGGAGAAATAGGGTGGACAGAAAATTAATGAATAGACGATTGTGAATAAGAATGGCGGGCCGGGCTCGGTGGCTCAAGCCTGTAATCCCAGCACTTTGGGAGGCCGAGATGGGCGGATCACGAGGTCAGGAGATCGAGACCATCCTGGCTAACACGGTGAAACCCCGTCTCTACTAAAAAATACAAAAAACTAGCCGGGCGAGGTGGCGGGCGTCTATAGTCCCAGCTACTTGGGAGGCTGAGGCAGGAGAATGGCGTAAACCCAGGAGGCGGAGCTTGCAGTGAGCTGAGATCCGGCCACTGCACTCCAGCCTGGGCGACAGAGCGAGACTCTGTCTCAAAAAAAAAAAAAAAAAGAATGGCATCAAACTTCTCAAATGGAAGGTAGAAGGTAATGGAGCTACACCTTCAAATTTCCAAGAGAAAGTTTTTTTTTGTTTAACCAAGAATTATATATTTAGCCGAATTTTCTATCAAGTAAAAGGGTAGAAAAGAGACATTTTTACACATACAAGTCTTCAAAGAATGTACCTCCTGTGAAATTCAATAATTCAAACTTAAAGCAGTTGGAAATTTGAATTATTCTGACCTTCAAGGGGAGGGCAGCTATGTAGTCTGAGTAATGCAGCATGCAGCTGCAACTTCTGCCTTTTTTTTCTTGTAAGTAATTAAGAAGACCAAATGGCCTCAGACATGAGACCCCCTCAGATCACTACCGCCCTCACGGACCAATAAAGTAATCTTCCTTGGGATGTAGCAATCTGTAACCAATGAAATTGCTGTCACATAGGGACAGGTCTTGTAGGGAACATACTGTAATCTGCTAAAATTTCTCTGTTTCTGCCTATATAAGTGAAACTTTAACTTTTTTTTTTTTTTTTTTGAGACAGAGTCTTGCTCTCTCACCAGGCTGGAGTTCAGTGGGCGATCTCAGCTCACTGCAACCTCCACCTCCCAGGTTCAAGTGACTCTCCTGCCTCAGCCTCCCGAGTAGCTGGGACTACCAGTGCGTGCCACCACGCCAGGCTAATTTTTTTGTATTTTTAGTAGAGATGGGGTTTCCCCATGTTGGCCAGGATGGTCTTGATGTCTTGACCTCGTGATCCACCCGCCTCAGCCTCCCAAAGTGCTGGGATTACAGGCGTGAGCCACCGCGCCTGGCCTGAAACCTTAACTTTTCCACTTTGGAATACTGACCTTGTTTGTAGTCACTGGTTCCTGAGCAGCCATCCTCAAGGCTCGTGTTTGAATAAACTCTGTACAAATTTATATTTTCTGAATCTCATTACTTAAGGTTGACATTTTGGCGACCGCGATGGGACCTGAAGCAGAACTTCAGCAATCCTCATCGCTTTGTCAACAACTTGAGCCTTGGTACCAGCACATATGATTTTCATTTTCCTGACTTCACAGGCCATGCAAATCTCTGGTAAGGCCCCTTTCAAGTTTGAGTTCTCCTGGATTGGTTGAGGATTCAGACTTTATTTGCGTTACACACATTCCTAACTCAGTGGGGTTGGAACTGAAGTTCTACAACAAGGTGGGAGTTTGGTTTGTTATTCTCTAGAGATTCCGCTAATTGCAGATTTGTGATTTTCACTTTTCTCTGAGCTTAAGGTTTTGTTTGGAACTACTGCGTGGAGTTTTTCAAACTTTCTCTTGTACTAAATTTTAGTTTGGAAGAAAACAGTTTCTCTTTGAAAAGAGGAAGTGAATCTCTGTGGCTTAGGTGAACATTTTGTAAACTTTAGAGCCGGTTAGATTCTGAAGCTTGGTTCAATTAACAAATCTAAACTTTTTTTTTTTTTGAGTGACAATATTATAAAAGGCTCTCTATGAGGACAAGTTAAGTCCTGAAGATAAGAGACATTGTCTTTCCCAGCCAAAAGGCACCTTTAGTGAGTAAGGTCTTGAGGGAGTGTTGGAGCTTATCGCTCATGACATAAACTGTTCTAGAGGGAATCCCTTCAGAAGAATATACAGGGAATTTTGCTTAATCCTGTGAGCATACATACAAGTTGATCACCTAGTGCTTTAAGCACTCAAGTCTCTTGGGACCACCAAGACACGTAAACGAGAAGAACTGACTCAAGGGTGATACTTTGAAGAGCTGTTCCCACAATCAGCACAGTGAATCCAAAACATCTCCCACTAGGTCTTTTTGGTCATTCAAAAGTAAAGTCTAAATTATGAGCAATCATATTTCTAAAACTGAGTCTTCTTCCTTATGGAAAGAGCCACGCTTAGAAACACCAGCTAGATTCATGTTTAATACTTATGGTACCTTTATATGCAAATATTTAGAAAAATGGTCTCACATAACTCACAACGACCAAATTGTAATGGCCAAATGGCGCGGCACCTTTTAAGTACCTAAACTAGTTTGCACACTCAATTAGAAAAGGCTGGCACAAAAATAAAATAAAACAACGGGCAGATTGATTTTCAGTGGTACTTGGAAGCATCTAAAAGAGGTTCTGATTAAATCATTTCTTTGCAAGAAGAAAACAAAAGTGCCTAAAACAACTTTTAAGTTGAAAGACTGCTGAAATTTCTCCTTCTTCAGCTCTTCTTTCTCTTTTGTCAAAACTTCTTTGTTTGGACTTACCTTCCCTCCCTCCTTCCCTCTTTCCCTCCCTCCCTCCCTTCCTTCCTTCCTTCTTTCCTTCCTTCTTTCCTTCCTTCCTTCCTTCCTCCCTTCCTTCCTTCCTCCTTCTTTCCTTCCTCCCTCCCTTCCTTCCTTCCTTCACCTCTGCCTCCTCCTCCTCTCCCTCCTCCTTCTGCTGTTCTGACTCCATTTTGGGAATACCCTATGTCCAGTAGAGGAGAATCTGCCTTGGTTTAAGGAATTCCTGGATCCTCTTCAGGACCCTACTGGATTTGCTAGAGAATTTGTTTTGTTTTGGAGACAGGGTGTTGCTGTTACTCAGGCTGGAGTGCAGTGGTGTAATCTCGCTTCACTGCAATCTCCACTTCCTGGGCTCAAATGATCCTCCCACCTCAACCTACCAAGTAGCTGGGATTACAGGCATGCACCACGATACCTGGTTAATTTGCTAGAGAATTTGTATATGTGCTGCCAAAGTGAGCACAATTTGCTAGAGAATTTGAATTAAACATTCACACTTATGATCCTAGATTTTCTGATTTATATCAATTGGTTCACATTTAGTGTTACAAAGTAAAGCCAGGCCAGGCACGTGGCTCACGCCTGTAATCCTAGCACTTTGGGAGGCCAAGTAGGGTGGATCATGAGGTCAGGAGATCGAGACCTTCCTGGCTAACATGGTGAAACCTCGTCTCCACTAAAAATATAAAAAATTAGCCAGGCATGGTGGCGGGCACCTGTAGTCCCAGCTAATCAGGAGGCTGAGGCAGGAGAATGGTGTGAACCCAGGAGGCAGAGCTTACAGTGAGCTGAGATCGCGCCACTGCACTCCAGCCTGGGCGACAGAGTGAGACTCCACCTTAAAAAAAAAAGAAAAGAAAAGAAGGCCGGGCGCGGTGGCTCAAGCCTGTAATCCCAGCACTTTGGGAGGCCGAGACGGGTGGATCACGAGGTCAGGAGATCGAGACCATCCTGGCTAACACGGTGAAACCCCGTTTTACTAAGAAAATACAAAAAACTAGCCGGACGAGGTGGCGGGAGCCTGTAGTCCCAGCTACTCGGGAGGCTGAGGCAGGAGAATGGCGTGAACCCAGGAGGCGGAGCTTGCAGTGAGCTGAGATCCGGCCACTGCACTCCAGCCCGGACGACAGAGCGAGACTACGTCTCAAAAAAAAAAAAAAAAAGGAAAAGAAAAGAAAAGAAAAAGATAGTAAAGCCAAAGATTAGATAGCAAAGGCAAATTGGAGAAATCCTTTAGAGAATCATGAATGGGCCTGCAATACTGCCAAAGTTTTACTAGGCACTATTCCCTTAGGTTTCTGAAGTTTCTGAAGATTGAAACAAAATACAACAATGGAAATAAAATCTGGATAAGGCTATAATGTCATACTATGAAAAATTTGAAACATATTTAAATAATATTCAGGCTTATCAGAAGAAAGTTATACTAATCGCCAAAATGATACTGTCCTTAACTCAAGCTTTGTAAATGGGTTAGATGAAGAATTGGCAGTTATAACAAAAAGACAACGCCCTATTTGGGGTACCTCTCAAACTCATGATCCAGTCAATCCTGCTGATCAAATGTCCTGTACCCTAACTCAGAAATAAAAGGAAAGGGAAGTTAAGCAGGGAGGAAAAGTAAATAAGATCATGAGTTTACAATTAAAACAATTGTCCAACCAATTTGTAACCCCTAAATCGCCTAAAAAGTTCCCAAACTGACCTGATCCCCTGCTTTGCAATTACTGCAAAAAGCCTGAATATTTCAAAAGGGACTGTAGAAAACTAAAATGGAACGGATGGCCCGGGTGCGGTGGCTCACGCCTGTAATCCCAGCACTTTCGGAGGCTGAGGCGGGTGGATCATGAGGTCAGGAGATCGAGACCGTCCTAGCTAACACAGCAAAACCCCATCTCTACTAAAAATACAAAAAATTAGCCTGGTGTGGTGGCGGGTGCCTGTAGTCCCAGCTACTCGGGAGGCTGAGGCAGGAGAATGGCGTGAACCTGGGAGGTGGAGCTTGCAGTGAGCTGAGATTGCACCACTGCACTCCAGCCTGGGCGACAGAGCAAGACTCCTTCTCAAAAAAAAAAAAAAAAAAGGAAAGGACAGCAGCAGGTCAAAGAAAAAGAATAAGGATGCTCTGAGGAAACCAAATGGACCTTTTCTTACCTCCTTATAAATACCTTAGGGAAGGTTAGAATTAATTTAAATGGAGACAAAACACAAACTCTTAATGACACTGGAGGTACATTATCAGTGATAAATCTCACCTTATTATGAGGTTCCATTCCTCAGAGTAAAAAACCAATACAAATCATGGGTGAAACAAATACTCCTATATCACTATATCAATCTCAACCTATAGTTTTTCAGTTAGGTCCCCTAGAGGGAACCCAACATGTCTTCCTCTTTGCCCCCTCGGCCTCCAACCATTTGATAAGGAAAGACTTCCTAGAGTTATATAATACGTATCTTTCTTTCAAAAGGGGGAAGGTCGGGCGCGGTGACTCATGCCTGTAATCCCAGCACTTTGGGAGGCTGAGGTGGGTGGATCATGAGGTCAGAAGATCGAGACAATCCTGGCCAACATGGTGAAACCCTGTCTCCACTAAACATAAAAAAATTTAGCCATGCGTGGTGGCATGTGCCTGTAATCCCAGCTACTCGGGAGGCTGAGGCAGAAGAACCACTTGAACCTGGGAAGCGGAGGTTTCAGTGAGCTGAGATTGTGCCACCATACTCCCGCACGGTGACAGAGCAAGATTCCGTCTCAAAAAAAAAAAAAAAAAAAAAGCGGGGATGGGAGATGTATTTAGAATTAGAAGATAAAATAGAATAATTAGGTCCAAAATTTTCTCAAATTCTGATGCTTTTAAATCACAAATAGCAATTAATATTGTTATGAAGGAAACTAGATTGTTAAATAATGAAGAATTATTTAACAAGAGCTGTTAAAAATAGAACTTGAGTGCTTCCTTCAGCAGCACATATAATAAAATTGGGATGATACAGAGAAGATTAGCATGGCTCCTGTATGAAGATGATACACAAACTCATGAAATGTTCCATATTTTATATTAATAAATTTGTTTTTAAAGATTAAAAATAGCACTTGATCAATTGTGGTCAAAATTCTCCACCAATATTGGAAAAATTATCTTAGCTGCCACAATTAAAATTCAAATAAATCCATCAAAACCTTTTCCAAACCTTAAACAATATTCTCTAAGATCAGAGGCATAGGAAGGGATAAGGTCTATAATTTTGGATTAAAAGAAAAGGGGCTTGACTTTTTATATACAAGCCCATACTCCAAACAGTAGAGGGTGGAGATTTGCACAGAATCTGAGAGCAATTAATAACATAGTCATTCCTCAGCATCCAATGGTTACCAAACCTGCATATGTGTTGACTGCCATCTCAACTGAAGGTGTGTTCCCTACTGTAAGAGACCTATGTAGCTCATTCTTCAGCATTCCTGTGGATAAAGATAATCAATTTCTCTTTACCTTCACTTGGGAAGATAGGCAATACACATGGACAGTTATGCCTCAGGGATATACTGACAGTCCAACTTATTTTTCACAAATATTAATAGCAGACCTTTCAGATGTTGACTTCCTTAAGAAATATACCTTGATACAGTATGGACACAATTTACTTCTCTGCTCAGGAGATAAACAAGCCTCCATGGCGGATGGAATTTATTTATTACAATGATTAGTTTCAAAGGAACACAAAGCCTCAAAGAAAAAACTTCAATTCTGTCAAAAACAAGTAAGATATTTAGGTTATCTAGTATCAAAGAAAAGCCTCTTTATCAATTCAGATAGGAATAAAAGGAATATTGGGCCGGGTGCGGTGGCTCACACCTGTAATCCCAGCACTTTGGGAGGTCGAGGTGGGCAGATCACAAGGTCAGCAGTTCAAGATTCAGCCTGGCCAAGATGGTGAAACCCCATCTCTACTAAAACTACAAAACTTTTCCAGGCGCGGTGGCATGCCCCTGTAATCCCAGCTACTCAGGAGGCTGAGGCTTGAACCCCGGGGGCGGAAGTTGCAGTAAGCCAAGATTGTGCCGCTGCACTCCAGCCTGGGCGACAGAGTGAGACTCGGTCTCAAAAAAAAGAATGAAAGGAATATTGGCCTTCCCTACCCCAAAACCAAGAAACAACTGAGAGAATTTTGGGGGTTCACAGGATACTGAGGAAACTGAATTCCAAACTTCTCCTTAAAAAACTCAACCTTGGCCGGGCGCGGTGGCTCAAGCCTGTAATCCCAGCACTTTGGGAGGCCGAGATGGGCGGATCACGAGGTCAGGAGATCGAGACCATCCTGGCTAACACGGTGAAACCCCGTCTCTACTAAAAAATACAAAAAACTAGCCGGGCGAGGTGGCGGGCGCCTGTAGTCCCAGCTACTCGGGAGGCTGAGGCGAGAGAATGGCGTAAACCCGGGAGGCGGAGCTTGCAGTGAGCTGAGATCCGGCCACTGCACTCCAGCCTGGGCGACAGAGCGAGACTCCGTCTCAAAAAAAAAAAAAAAAAAACTCAACCTTTATATACTCTTTTTAAATAAGGTAAACTAGACCACCTGGAATGAACAGAGGAAAATCAGTTAACATTAGAAATTTTTGTGTTTTTTTTTTGAGACAGAGTCTTGCTGTTGCCCAGGCTGGAGGGCAGTGGTGCGATCTCAGCTCACTGCAGCCTCCACCTCCTGGATTCAAGTGATTCTCCTGCTTCAGCCCCCTGAGTAGTTGGGATTATAAGTGCACGCCACCACACCTGGCTAACTTTGTATTTTTAGTAGAGATGGTGTTTTGTCATGTTGGCCAGGCTTGTCTCAAATTCCTGAGCTTGGTGATCTGCCCTTCTCAGCCTCCCAAAGTGCTGGGATTACAGGGGTGAGCCACAACCCCTGGCTAACACTGGAAGAAATTTAAGAGTCTTATAGATGCCCCAGTGTTAGGGTATCTGAATTATAACATTTCATTTTCATTGTTTGTTCATGAACTGCCTTAGGCATTCTGACTCAAAAACATGGAGATCAAAATAGACTTGCAGGATACTATAGTCAACAACTGGACCCCACAGCTAAAGAACTGCAACCATGCATGACAGCAGTAACTGCTACTGTCCCTACAGCGACCAAACAAAGAGTGATAGGATCCCCCTTCACTGTCTTCATTTCACATTCTGTGGAAGCACTTCTCAACTTGCACCACGTTTAACACTATTCAGTTAGTAGACTAGCTTCTTATAAAAAGTTCTTCTTTCTGCTCCCCAATCAATCTCCAGATGTAAAAGTCTAAATTTTTCTAAATTCAACTGCCCCTGCCTTCAGATGAAACACCACATGATTGCATAATCTTAACCAACCAGCTCCTCTCCTAGGATGGACCTGCAAGAAACCCTCCTTACTAATGCTGATGTTATTTGGTTTGCAGATGGGTCTTACTTAAAGGGTAGAGCTGAAATTTACCATGCAGGTGATGCTATAGTATGCTTGACTGAGGAAATAGAAAATGCTTATCTTCCAGGAGAGACCTCGGCTCAAAAAGCAAAGCTAATAGCATTAATTAGAGCCTGTCAACTGGCAAAAGGAACAACTGCTAATATATATACAGAGAGCTGACAGGCTTTTAGAGTAGCTCATTACTTTGGAATGCTATGGAAATAAAGATGATTTTTAACCTCTTCTGGTCAGTCCGCAAAAAATAGACCCTTTATTTCAGAATTATTGGAAGCTATATTATTGCCCAAATCATTGCCCTTTATCAAGATTCCAAGCCATTCAAAGTCAAATACTTCAGAAAGCAAAGGAAATCAATTAGCAGACAGTACAGCAAAAAGGGCTGTACTAAGCGCATCTGAACAAGAAAACCCATTTTAGCTTTTAAGAAAGCACTTGATTTTGATATAAAATTAGCTCAATGCAAAGCTCCAAAAACAGAACAAGAAAATTGGGAAAGTAAAGGGGGAATGTACTTCTCTGAGACTGGGCTATGATATGGACCAAATGGTCTACTCACGCTTTCAACCAAATTACAGTTATCTTTCCCAACTCGTGTGCATGATTTAACTCATTGGAGCCCTGATAAGATGATTGCTTGGGAAAAACAAGATTATTAGAAATCTCCAACTGTTGCTTATAAGATACATAATTGCTGCCACATCTGTCCAAAACATAATCCAGGGACATCTTTACATAGTTCTCCGGGTCATTTTCCTTTACCAGAAAGCCTAATTGAGGTGTGGCAACTAGATTTTATTCAGGTACCACCATTGCAAGAATATAAGTAGGTTCTAGTAACAGTTTGTATGTTTTGTCATAGGGTGGAAGTATTTCTATGCAGAAGAGCAACAGCCTTAGTGATAAGTAAAATTCTTTTAGAAAAAAATTATTGCAGGCCGGGCGCGGTGGCTCAAGCCTGTAATCCCAGCACTTTGGGAGGCCGAGACGGGCGGATCACGAGGTCAGGAGATCGAGACCATCCTGGCTAACATGGTGAAACCCCGTCTCTACTAAAAAATACAAAAAACTAGCCGGGCGAGGTGGCGGGCGCCTGTAGTCCCAGCTACTCGGGAGGCTGAGGCAGGAGAATGGCGGAAACCCGGGAGGCGGAGCTTGCAGTGAGCTGAGATCCGGCCACTGCACTCCAGCCTGGGCGACAGAGCGAGACTCCGTCTCAAAAAAAAAAAAAAAAAAAAAAATAGAAAAAAATTATTGCAACATGGGTAGTCCCTCTAGAACTTCACAGTGACAGAGGACAGATGTGCTCATTTTACTGGACAAATAATCCAGTCAGTATGTAAAATCTTACTCATTCTCCAATGTTTCCGTTGTGGCTATCACCCCCAGTCACCTGGGACAGGGAAATGCACAAACGGAATCACCAAAACTCAACTGGCAAAATTAACCGAGGTTTTAAAAATTCCTTTGGCCAAGGCCAGTCGCAGTGGCTCATGCTTGTAATCCCAGTCCTTTGGGAGGCTGAGGCGGGTGGATCATCTGAGGTTGGGAGTTTGAGACCAGCCTGACCAACATGGAGAAACCCCATCTCTACTAAAAATACAAAATTAGCTGGGCATGATGGCACATGCCTGTAATCCCAGTTACTCGGGAGGCTGAGGCAGAATTGCTTGAACCTGGGAGGCAGGGATTTGGGGTGAACTGAGTTCGTGCCATTGCACTCCAGCCTGGGCAACAAGAGTGAACTCCATCTAAAAAAAAAAAAAAAGAAAGAAAAGAAATTCCTTTGGCCAAAAGCTCTTCCATCGGCTTTGCTTAACCTAAGATTGACCCCTTTTGGTAAATGTCAGTTGTCTCCATTTGAAATTATTACAGGCATACCTATTACATTGTCTGTAGGAAATTGTGAATCTATGATATTAAAAGGGGTTGTGTTCTATTATTGCAGTAGCCTTATAAAGCAGCTAACTAAAAACTGTAAGTTAGTGAAAGACTCTTTCCACACTGAGCTCCCAGGAGGCAAAAAACTCAAGGACCATGGACTTCAACCGGGAGATTTTGTTGATTGGAAACGCTATCTTTTTTTTTTTTTTTTTTGAGGCAGTGTCTCGCTCTGTCGCCCGGACTGGAGTGCAGTGGCCGGATCTCAGCTCACTGCAAGCTCCGCCTCCCGGGTTCACGCCATTCTCCTGCCTCAGCCTCCCGAGCAGCTGGGACTACAGGCGCCCGCCACCTCGCCCAGCTAGTTTTTTGTATTTTTAGTAGAGACGGGGTTTCACCGTGTTAGCCAGGATGGTCTCGATCTCCTGACCTCGTGATCCGCCCGTCTCGGCCTCCCAAAGTGCTGGGATTACAGGCTTGAGCCACCGCGCCCGGCCGGAAACGCTATCTTTTAAAGGACTCTCACCAATCAAGGTGGAAGGAATCTTATCAGGTGCCCCAAAAACTCTTGTGCCAACCAATGATTCCTGGATATACATCACCATGTAAAGAAAGCCATTTTGCAAATTTGGACTTCATCTCAAACCAGTGAGCTAAAATAGAAATTCTCCAGAACCAACAAGAACAAGAAAAAGATGACATCTGAGGTAGTGAGCGTTCCCAAGACACTGGACCAGGCCTGCATCTCTAAGTGAATATTTAATTTTATTTTATTAAACTCATTTACTGCCGGAAAATGTTTAATGTTAATAATAACTAATAGATGGAGAAGGTGTTCACTTGCAAGTTCTCACCAAATTTCTTTCTTTTTTTTTTTTGAGATGGAGTCTTACTCTGTCGTCCAGGCTGGAGTACAGTGGCACGATCTTGGCTCACTGTAACCTCCGCCTCCCGGGTTCAAGCAATTCTCCCGCCTCAGTCTCCTGAGTACCTGGGACTACAGGAGCTCACCACCACGCCTGGCTAATTTTTGTATTATTATTAGAGACAGGGTTTCACCATGTTGGCCAGGCTGGCCTTGAACTCCTGACCTCGTAATCTGCCTGCCTTGGCCTCCCAAAGTGCTGGGATTACAGGTGTAAGCCACCATGACCCACCTGTCAAGTTTCTTTCTTTTCATTCCTAGTTCTTATGTTTTGCTGCCACTGTCACCAGCTATTGTCCATGAAGCAAACCTCTTTTGGAATAGGCTCAGGACAATGCAAATGGATTACAGAAAACACTTATTGGGTGTGTGGTCTTATGCCCTTTTCTGGTGGTTCTGGCTTAACATGGGGGGCATCTCCTTTCCTAGAATAAGATTGGATAGAATGTCAGAAATATATCCACAAAAATTAGTTGGGCGTGGTGGCTGGTGTCTGTAATCCCCACCACCCAGGTGGCTGAGACAGGAGAATCGCTAGAATCCGGGAACTAGAGGTTGCAGCTAGCCAAGATCATGCCACTGCACTCCAGCCTGGGCAACAGAGCAAGAAAAAGAAAGAAAGAAATATATCTGTATTTCTCAAGAATACTCATTGGTGCTTAACACTAGCATGACTAGAAATAATAAGTATCACTGGCCTTTTAATAATTTTTTTTTTGAGACAGAATTTCATTCTTGTCACTTAGGCTGGAGTGCAATGGCACGATCTTGGCTCACTGAAACCTCTGCCTCCCGGGTTCAAGTGATTCTTGTGCCTCAGCCTCCTGAGTAGTAGCTGGGATTACAGGCGTACTCCACCACAGCCAGCTAATTTTTGTATTTTTAGTAGAGACAGGATTTTACCAGGTTGGCCAGGCTGGTCTTAAACTCCTGACCTCAGGTGATCCACCCACCTCGGCCTCCCAAAGTGCTAGGATTACAGGTGTGAGCCACCGTGCCCAGCCAATAATTTTTTTTTTTTTTTTTTTTTTGAGACGTAGTCTCACTCTGTCACCCAGGCTGGAGTGTAGTGGCATGATCTTGGCTCACTGAAACCTCCATCTCCTGGGCTCAGGCAATTCTCCTGCCTCAGCCTCCTGAGTACCTGGGATTACAGGTGGCCACCAGCACACTCGGCTAATTTTTGTATTTTTAGTAGAGACAGGGTTTCACCATGTTGGCCAGGCTGGTCTCAAACTCCTGACCTCAAGTGATCCGCCCGCCTTGGCTTCCCAAAGTGCTGGGATTACAGGTGTGAGCCACTGTGTCTGGGCCTTTTTAATAATATTTTATAGGAGGCCAAGGCAGACATATCACTTAAGGTCAACATGGTGAAACCCCATCTCCACTAAAAATATAAAAAGAAAAAAAAATTAGCCAGGTAGGGTGGGGCATGCCCATAATCCCAGCTACTCCAGGGGCTGAGGTGGGAGAATTGCTTGAACCCAGGAGGTGGAGACTGCAATGAGAGGAGATTGCACCACTGCACTCCAGCCTGGGTGACAGCCAGACTCTATCTCAAAACAAAACAAAACAAAACAAAACTTTAAAAGCAAAGGAGCAAAGAACATAGGGACATAGGAAGGCTTTTCAGAAAAAGAGACCAGTTCATTAGCTTTATTGCTGGTACTGCCCCAAATGAGAGATAGGACAACTCTATTTCAAGATAGTATAACACAAATTTGGGATGGTTTTATCTGGCTTACTCCCTATTTGGTCAGGTCAGTCAGCTTGCCCCTAAATGTTGAGAATGAAAGAATTACACCACGGATACACAGCCCAGTAGCACAACAGATATGGGATGGATACCCAAGGAACAGTGCATCCACATCATTATATTACACAGTATTGATTGATGCGCCACTGAAGGGGCACAGGTATTCACTGGTGTGAATACCTGTGCTCCTCTTCAAAGAGTCAGCTCGTTCAGCTTCCTCGTTCCTTGTTCTCTATTTCCAAGCCAAATTTCCTCATTCTTTGTACCTCTCCTTACCCCTAGTTATGGTAAATAACCTTCCTGCCAGCCCTAATCTGTAATTCACATCTATCCCCTCAGTTACCCACTCTGCAATTGTCATTCCCGCCAAAACTATCCTTCTGCCTTTACTGTAATGAACAGCCTCTCCCTTCCCGCCTAATTAGCCCTATTCAATTTTAAACAGTAGCCAATTGGGTCAGCTTAGATTGTGCGGTACAACTCCAGCCAATGGGGAAAGGACACACCTATAGGAGCCGCTGTCTTAGAGATAAAAACCCTTGCCCTGTCCCACTCGGTGTGCTCTTGTGACCACGCCAGGTACAAGTGACACCCTTCTGCAAAGGTAAATTGCCTTGCTGAGAAAACTTTTTGCCGGAGGGCTGATTCTTCTTTGCGGCACTGAGCAATTATTTCTCACACTGGCTAGCTCCAAATTGGACATCTTGGCTATGTGGCATCAAGCTATGGCCATGGTTACGCCCAGGATGGTTAGAGCAGTGTTCTTTGCATTATGCCTGGGCACAAGATTGAATAATTTACAATCTTGTAAATTACAAAGCCTGCAAATCTTCTTCATTTATAATCTTATTGGGTTTGTTCTGTATTTCATTGGTATGATCAATTATCTTCCATCTTTCTGCCACAATGGGATATAGAAGAGGTCCTTTGGCATATAAAGGCCCTAACCAATTACACAAAGAAGACATTAAATGATAGTTGCATGATTATCTTGTTACTAAACAAGAAAGTTTCTTATGAGAAAGCCTGCATTGTTCAGGTGCAGTGGCTCATTCCTGTAACCCTGAAACAGGAGGTAGAGAGAAATTAGATAGTAAGGGCAACAGTCCTTGGTGGAATTTCCCTTTTAACAAAAAGCAGCCACAGAATTATTTCTTTTCTAACAAAGAGCAACCTGAAAAAATCAAGCTGCAGACACAGATAAGCAAGCTGGAAACTTGCACAGGTGAATGCCGGCCAGCTGTGCCAATAGAAAAGGGCTACCTGGAAGCCAGGTATGTTTAACATGGAGGCCTCATCTTTCCTTGTCTTTGTCACTACACGTATAGTAAAAAGGTAGGCAACATGGCACCAGCTGAGTAGAGAACTCATCTGCATAGTAAAAGATTAGGGTGGGGCGGCCAGCTTCCTCAGGGTACTACGCAAACAGTATACCTAGTCCTAACCAGTTATTTGTGTGCTATGCAAATGACACGACCGTCAGGCCTATCTTTCATGCCCTATGTAAATCAGACACCGCCTCCTCAAGCCCATCTATAAAACCTTCTGCATTTCATGGTGGTAGCAGAAACCCATTTGGGACCCCTCTCTCTGCAGAAGAGAGAGCTATTCTCTTTGGCCTATTGAATCTCCACTCTTAACTTCACTCTTTGCGTGTGTGTATCCTAGTTTTCCATGGTCATAGGACAACAAACCTCCGGTATTACCCCAGGAAAATGACACCACTTCAAATCCCAACACTTTGGGAGACTGAGGTGGGTGAGTCACTTGAGGCCAGGAGTTCCAGACCAGCCTGGCCAACATGGTGAAACCCCGTCTCTACCAAAAATACCAAAATTAGCTTGGTGTAGTGGCGCATGCCTGTAGTCCCAGCTACTTAGAAGGCTGAGGCAGGAGAATCGCTTGAGCCTGGGAGGTGGAGGTTGCAGCCTGGGATGTGGAGGTTGCAGTGAGCCGAGATTGTGCCACTGTACTCCAGCCTGGGCAAGAAAATGAGACTTTGTTTCAAAAAAAAAAGAGAGAGAGAGAAAGGCTGCATTACAGAACCATATGGCTTTAGACATACTCACTGTATCCCCTGTGGTAATACATGGGGAACCCATGTTATCACAAAGACGAAGTGTTGTGTTTCTGTCCTGGAAGAGTCAGATAACATCACTAAATTAATGTCTGATATGAAAACCTAAATAACCAAACTTTAAGATCCTACACCCACTCTAAATGATTGGCCAAGAAGCAGGTTTGGATCTTGGGGAACTTTGCCCACAGAAGCTGTTATGCGTTCTTGAAATTATAAGCATTTGTTGTATTTTGTCCTGTTTTTGTCTTGATTGCTTCTGTGGCATTTGTCTGCAATGGAGTCAACATACAACTGAAAAAACGAAAATAATGGTTGCTCAAAGAATTGCATTAATTGAAGGTACAACTGTGAAGTTGCATCTTCTGTAACTACTGTGTGACTCAGGTTACAAAATCACTTCTTTCATGTTGCTTTAAATTCAGCCTACACCCGGAGCTTGCAGTGAGCTGAGATCGCACCACTGTACCCCAGCCTGGGCGACAGAGCAAGATTCTGTCTCAAAAAAATATAAAAATGAAAATAAAAATAAATAAATAAATTCAGCCTACACCCCAACAGTTTTTTGTTGTTGTTTTTGAGACAGAGCCTCACTCCGTCTCCCAAACTGGAGTGCAGTGGTGCAATCTCGGCTCACTGCAACCTCTGCCTCCACAGTTCAAGCGATTCTCCTGCCTCAACCTCCTGAGTACCTGGGATTATAGGTGCACACCATCACACCCAGCTGATTTTTATATTTTTAGTAGAGACGAGATTTCGCCATGTTGGCCAGGCCGGTCTCGAACTCCTGACCTCAGGTGATCTGCCCACCTCAGCCTCCCACAGTGCTGGGATTACAGGCATGAGCCACCGCCCCGCCAACCCAACAGTTTTATTGCCTGACAAATTCCCCCTGCCATGGGATATGACACTCTAGGAATGAGCCTACCTAGCAACGCAGGACTAAGCTCCTGAACTTAAAAGGAACCAAAAGTATTTGAGTTCATCTATGATGGTTTCTCCAAAAGATCGATGAAAAGAGGGAAATGTGAAATTAAATAATTCAAACTTAAAGCTGTTGGAACTTTAAATTATTCTGAGCCTTGAGAGAAATGTGGCTATGTGGCCTGAGTCATGCCACATGCAGCTGCAACTTCTGCCTTTTTTCTTCTGTAAATAATTAGGAAGATTAAATATCACTAGAGAAAAGACCCTCTCAGATCACTACTCCTTCTCACAGAGTATAAAGTAATCTGCCTTGGAATGTAACAATCCATAACCAATCAAATCACTGTAATGCATGCACTGGTCTTTTAAGGAAAATGTAATTTGCTAAAATTTCTCTGTCTCTGCATGTATTAGTGAAACCTTAACTTCTTCACTCTGGAATGCTGATCCTGTTAGTTTGGAGTTGGTGTTTCTGGGTGGTCATCCTCAAGTTTTGCATTCAAATAAACTCTGTTCTTAATCATATTTTCTCAATCTCATTATTAAGGTTGACACTCCCAATCACCTTTCTTAGAAAGCTGTTTAAGGATGTGTCCGAGCATTCACATATATGCACGTGCACTCACACACACACACACACACACACTCGCTCTCATACATTAAAAAAAAAAAAAAAAAACAAAATTAAGAGGAGGATATTGGGATTTTGGAATACATGAGATTGAAGAAACAGAGGATCCAAGAGAGGCAAAAAGAATTTCCAGGGTAATGGGAAATGGAAGTTCCAATACACCAACTAAGCAACAGGCCCACAGTGGAACCATCCAGATTGGAGTAGGAACATGGGGGCACTAGGAAGAGTCTGGAACTGAAGCAGGGCAGACAGTGATGTAATTCTTCAATTATCTGGCATGTATAAAATTTAATTGAAAGTCATTTTACAGAGCTGTTGAGGGTGTGGAAATAGTCAGCTGTCCAAAGAAAATTAAGAAACTGTCTTAAAATGAAGCAATCATTAACTCTAGAAAAAACCAAGTTGCATAAGGAAGGATATATAATCATGCTACTAGGCTCAAAAGTAAACTGCATACCACATATACATAGACAAAATTATAAAAACACTGAATATAAATTTTACAGATATTTGAGATTTTGGCCAGGCGCAATGGCTCATGCCTGTAATCCCAGCACTTTGGGAGGCTGAGGCAGGTGGATCACTTAAGGTCAGAAGTTCAAGACCAGCCTGACCATTATGGCAAAACCCCATCTCTACTAAAAATACAAAAACTAGCTGGGTGTGGTGGCGCATGTCTGTAATCCCAGCTGCTTAGGAGGCTGAAGCATAAGAATCACTTGAACCTGGGAGGCAGAGGTTGCAGTGAGCCGAGATCATGCCACTGCACTCCAGCCTGGGTGACAGAGCGAGACTCTGCCTCAAAAAATAAGTAAATAAAATACAAATAAGTAAATAGGTATTTAAGGTTTTATTTTTTGGGGAAGGTGGTGAAAGGAAAAGAAAAGACATAAGTAAGCTAAAATCCTTATTACTCCTAACTGGAAATCAATGGATATGTCTACTGAGATGAACCAAGAGACAGCAGTATGTACACATTGCTTAGAAATAAAAAAGTAAAATCAGTGAAAACAACTTACGAAAATTGAAATTAGTTACTTGGTGAATGGTAGTAGTAGGACCGTGAAGAGAAGGGGCTATTTTGTAAAAATCAAGATTCGTAATCTTTGATCTTTCTTTTTTCCTTTTTCTTTTTTTTTTTTTTTTTTGAGATGGAGTCTCGCTATGTCGCCCAGGCTGGAATGCAGTGGCACAATCTCAGCTCACTGCAAGCTCTGCCTCCTGGGTTCACACCATTCTCCTGCCTCAGCCTCCCGAGTAGCTGGGACTACAGGTGCCCGCCACCACACCCAGCTAATTTTTTTTGTATTTTTAGTAGAGACGGGGTTTCACTGTGTTAGTCAGGATGGTCTCGATCTCCTGACCTCGTGTTTTTTTGAGACAGAGTCTCACTCTGTCACCCAGGCTGGAGTGCAGTGGCATGATTTCGGCTCACTGCAACCTCCACCTCCTGGGTTCAAGCAATTCTTCTGCCTCAGCCTCTGGAGTAACTGGGATTACAGGTGCACACCACCACGCCCGGCTAATTTTTGTATTTTTAGTAGAGATAGGGTCTTGCCATGTTGGCCAGGCTGGTCTCGAACTCCTGACTTCAGGTGATCTGCCCACCTCGCCTCTCAAAGTGCTGGGATTACAGTCTTGAGCCATTGCATTGGTCAATCTTTGATCTTTCATACTATTCAAGTATAGTACTGTAATAAAAAATAAAAGTTGATTAAAAATAATATGAATTATTATTATATATGAATTTCATATAATGCAAAACTTTATAGGTGAAATTATATAATATCACAAAATCAGAAGTTTGAATTATAGTATTAATGTTCAGTTTAACACATGTAAAATTTTATTTAATCATATGCGTTATTACCACAAAGAAGACATGATTTGGAAAATCCATTTTGCACTTTGTGATATGCTTTGTAAAACTGGAGTTTTTAAATTGTGATAATTAATTCATGAAGGGTTAAGGATTTTATTTCTGCTTTCTGAGGTTTATTAATATTTAAAGCCTGGATATGTATTTGAAGCATAAAGAACTTTATCAAATTAAAGAGTGGCAAATCATTCCCCTTTGAAGAAAAATATTACAATTTGCATTCAAATTCCTTATCTTTTTTAAAGAGGAAAGACAGCATTAATTTTAAGTCTCATTATATTTACCATCCAAGAGTTTGCAAATGGAAATTATATCGAAATGATAAATGTAATTCTGTTTATGCTTTTCCTGGATTAAACATATATGCACATACCCATATATATATATATGTATTTTATTTTTTTGAGATGGAGTCTTGCT
This sequence comes from Trachypithecus francoisi, assembly GCF_009764315.1. Taxonomy (NCBI): domain Eukaryota; kingdom Metazoa; phylum Chordata; class Mammalia; order Primates; family Cercopithecidae; genus Trachypithecus; species Trachypithecus francoisi. The sequence continues at coordinate 65,740,742 of NW_022681465.1, read as the reverse complement.
CTGGTGCCCAGGCTGGAGTGCAGTGGCGCAATCTTGGTTCACTGCAACCTCCACCTCCCGGGTTCAAGCGATTCTTGTGCCTCAGCCTCCCAAGAAGGTGGAATTACAGGTGTCATGCCCGGCTAATTTTTGTATTTTTAGTAGAGACGGGGTTTCTCCACCTTGGCCAGGCTGGTCTCAAACTCCTGACCTCAGGTGGTCTGCCTGCCTCGGACTCCCAAAGTGCTGGGATTACAGGTGTGAGGTATCGCCCTGGCCACACACCCATATTTAAATTTTAAGAAATCAGCAACAGTTATTTCACCCATCTGCAATCTGAGCCTGATGATGGGACAGCCTTCTCTTCTTTCCTTCCCTTTCCTTTTTCCTTTTCATTTTCCTTTCCTTTTTCCTTTCCTTTCCTTCCTCCTTTCCCTCCCCCTTTCCTTCCCCCTTTCCTTCCTCCTTTCCTTCCTCCTTTCCTTTCCTTTCCTTTCCTTTCCTTTTTCCTCTCCTCTCTTTTCTTCCTATTTACTTTATTCCCAGTATTGACTGGGTATTGGGAATATAAAAAAGAATAAAGTATTACCTTTTATCTCCAGAAATTACAATCTGGTGCCACTACATAACTAAACGTAAACCAATGTGAACACAGCGAGAACAAAGTACTATGAAGGAATCAGAATTTACAAGATGTCTGGGGACAGAGTACACTGTGTTGGGGATCAGAACATACCACACCAAATATGACTGTGAGAGATCAGAATATGCCACCCCAAAATATGCCTCCTTGGCATGTTGCTTATTTTGAGCTGGTTATTTTGAGAAACTGCAGACACAGGAATATTTCTGAAAAGTTACCCTTTAAAAGAGAAATTTACATCTTTAAAGGCAGTCTCCATTTGTAAGGGTGTCTCTCTCTGCACCAGGGAAAAAGAGTAAATCAGCAGAGACTCGTAACCAAGGGAGAAGGCTTGAATTCAAATCTGCACAAAAAAACCTTACCTTTGTTTTGTGGTGTTTTCCAGACCTTTCCCTATACCCTTCTTTCTTTTTTTCCTGGAATGATGATATTTAAGCTTGAAGTTTAAATGCTTCTTTTGAGATCCACTCTAAATGTTGACAGGTTTCTCAGAGTTTTCTCCCAAATATACATGAGGTATATATAGTAATAAACTGTCTGTTTTTCTCATGTTAATCTCTCTTTTATTATAGGTAGTCCCAGTTAAGACCTATTAAGGGTAGAGAGAAAATTATTTTTCCATCCCTACAACTGGGAAGAAGTCTCTGAAGCGGACACTTTTTCACTTTGAGTTGGAGGGCATGACAGGCAACAGGCAATAGGAGAGGGCTTAATGCCCTGTGGCAGAGGGGCACAAAGTGTCCAAGGACACAGGTAGGTACCGTGCAAGCCCCTGCATCCAGAGAGGTGTGTGACTTCTGGTCCACTGTTGACCTGACCACACTCTCCCCTGAGATCACTCACAGACACTGGGAGGAGAGTAGGAAGCCTAGGGCTGTTGGGTTAGAACTGGAAACACCTGGGCTGGGGGCCAGGGCAGACTCCATGTAATGAGGAACGGCTGTTCATTTCTAGCACAAAGGAGAATGCATCGCAAGCACATTTAAAGAAACGAGTGCTGTATGAATAGTGCTAAATTAAAAATTCTTGGACAAAAGGATTTTCTTCAAGTTCCAGATTATTCAGAAACAAATTTATCTGTGCAAATTGGACATGAGATGTTCTTTCATTCAACAGTTATTTATCGGGCGCCAGCTATGAGATACTGTCAGTATTCAAGGCACTGGGAACCAAAAAAGTTCTTACCCTTGTGTCATATTCTAGTGACACCACCTATTCTTTTTTTTTTTTTTTTTTTTTTTTGAGACCGAGTCTCGCTCTAGCCCGGGCTGGAGTGCAGTGGCCGGATCTCAGCTCACTGCAAGCTCCGCCTCCCGGGTTTACGCCATTCTCCTGCCTCAGCCTCTGGAGTAGCTGGGACTACAGGCGCCCGCCACCTCGCCCGGCTAGTTTTTTGTATTTTTTAGTAGAGACGGGGTTTCACCGTGTTAGCCAGGATGGTCTCGATCTCCTGACCTCGTGATCCGCCCGTCTCGGCCTCCCAAAGTGCTGGGATTACAGGCTTGAGCCACCGCGCCCGGCCCACCTATTCATTTTTAGTTCATCTTTCTAGATTTAAAAAAAAATTGTCAGAAACCAACTTAAAGATTTCTCAAGACTAATTTAAGTGACTGACCAACAATAGTCAAAAAACTTAGATGCAAATGTAATGGGATGTTTTTTAACATTCTTCTTATTAAAAGAAAATTGCATCATTGCCTTTATAGTAATATGTTAATGTCACAAAACTGAAAAGCGCTCCTTTGATAAATTTGGTAGTCTAGTGCCACCTGGTGTCCAAACTATTTAATTATGTTATTTAACAGATAAAAAGGATACTTTTTTTTTTTCCTCTGCTATGATTCCATTTATGGGATGTCCAGACAGGCAAATCCATAGAAACAGAAAGCAGGGCAGTGCTTTACTCTTTTAAACTTGAAATTCCCTAATTAAAAAAAGATATTCCTTACAATTAAAAATTAAAACAAAATATATTAGCTAGGTGTGGTGGCACGCACCTGTTAATGAAGAAAGATTCTGTATTAGTTTCCTTTTGCTGCTGTAAAAAAATATCACGAACTTGGTGGTTTCATGCAACACAAGTTTTTTATTTTATAATTCTGGGATTATATTTTCATAATGAGTCTCTAAAATCAAGGTGTCAGCAGGGCTCTGTTCCTTCTAAAGGCCCTGGAGGAGGATCCGTTTCTTTCCCCTTTCTACCATCTAGAGGCTGCATGAATTCTTTGGCTGGCAGTCCCCTACTGTCTTCAGAGCCAGTGATGACTGTTGAGTCTTTTCCATGATGCACCCCTCTGACACTACTTCTGGGCCCACCTAGATGATCCAGGCTACTCTCCCCATCTCAAAGTCAGTGGATTTTTTTCTTTTAACAGATATGGGGGGGGGGGCGGGTCTTGCTGTGTTGCCAGGTTGGTCTCGAACTCCTGAGCTCAAGCAATCCTCCCGCCTTGGCCTCCCAAAGTGCTGGGATTACCGGCATGAGCCACTGCACCTGGTCGTCAGTTGATTTCTTAGTTGCACCTGCACATTTAATTCTCCCTTGCCCTGTAACATAACCTATTCACAGGTTTTGGAGATTTGGATGAGGATCTCTTTGGGGAAAAGACATTATTTTGCCTATCATAGAGTCCGTTAGTTTTTGCTGGAGGCAAATATGCTACTTTTTGAGTTTCAGTTGAATGGGAAAGACATTAAACTGTCCCTATTTGTAACTTGGAATTCTCTGTCCCTATATATAACTTGGAATCAATGAACAGGAAGAGAAACATTGCTTCTGCCAATGCCTGTAAAAGTAACCAACGGTTTCAAAATCCCCACAGTGAAGTTTTATTTATGCTTTCTTTACTAATCTTAGCTAGAAAAACCCGAACTAAATATTTAAAAATGCTAATCTTCAAATTAATTCAAGTTGACAAAGACAGGTGTAAGCCCAAATACTGCTTGATAGTACACAAAACATACAAGTAGAAGGTTTTGTTTGTTTGTTTGTTTACTGGGCAAAATGGTTTTATCTGCAAACTAGTTAGAATTAAGCTCACAAAAGTGGAAGAATAGGGACCTCTGAAAGGGATAAAGGAGGAGAAAAGAGGAAGATAACGGGGGTCTGTTTTTACCTGTACCTCTTCACTACAGTAGCAGGTGAACACCCTGCATATGTTGGTCATCGGCCAGCAAGGGCAGGAGTGACCCTCCATACCCAGGAGATTTGAATCGGTTGCTCCTCAAGTGGCCTTCAGAGTGAGGAAAATAAACACGGTCCTTCTCTTTTCTGTGAATGTAGACAGTTTATGCTCATCTAACTTCAATGGAAAATCAGCCAGAAAAAATGCTTGGGTTTTCAATAGTGCTGCCCTGCCTTTTCTGGAATGTCATATATAAGGGGCTACGGTAAGAGGACATCAGTATTGTCTAGGTAAATGAGAAAAAAGAGAATTGAATTATTCAAAATAATTGAATCACTTTAGAATATTCAACTATTAATAATAATTGAGTATTCAATTATTTCTGTTGTAAAAATGCTTTAACAACTGTTAATAGTACTGATAGTAGTAAAGAGAGTCTTTCCAGGACCTATGTAAGGCTTTTGTCTAGTTTGAGGAAGGCTTCATGAAAGCATTAAAATACCTCCAAGAACCTCCTTAATTGAAGTTATGTATTAATTAAAATTCAATACTTTTAATTATTAATTTAGTAATTAACAATAAGTATAACAATAAATATTTTAAGTAATTTAATAATTTAATTAAATATTTAATAATTAAAATTATTAAAGTATTTTAATAAATAGTAGTCATTAAATTGCCAGCATAAGTCTTGGCAGTATGTGTTATATAGTTTTCATTGTAGAGGTTTTACATGTGTTTTGTTAAAGTTGTTCCTAAGTATTTTGTAAATTTTAATGCTTTTAAAAATAGTAATGCCGGCCGGGCGTGGTGGCTCACGCCGGTAATCCCAGCACTTTGGGCGGCCGCAGTGGGTGGATCACAAGGTCAGGAGATGGAGACCATCCTGGCTAACACGGTGAAAACTCCGTCTCTACTAAAAAATACAAAAATATTAGCTGGGCGAGGTGGCGGGCGCCTGTAGTCCCAGCTACTCAGGAGGCTGAGGCAGGAGAATGGCGTGAACCCTGGAGGCAGAGCTTGCAGTGAGCCGAGATCGCGCCACTGCACTCCAGCCTGGGCGACAGAGCGAGACTCCATCTCAAAAAAAAAAAAAAAAAAGGTAAAAGATAATGCCTACCTGGCCCTTTGGAAAATTAAAAAAAGAAAAGAAAAAATTGGTAATGGTTTTATTTCTTCCTTTCCCATATGTATGACTTTATTTTTCTTACCTTGTAACACTGGTAAGACCTCCAGTATAATATTGAATAACAGTGGTGAAAGTGAACATTCTTGCTTTATTCACAGCCATAAGGGAAAGGTAGCCAATATTTCACCATTAAGTATGCTATTATCTTCAGGCTTTTTCCTAGGTGACTTTTATCAAGAAGTTCCCTTCTGGTCTTAGTTTACTAAGAGATTTTCATTTTTAAATCGTGATGGCTATTATTGAATTTTGTCACAGGCATTTTGTTGCATTTATTGAGATGATCATATGGTTTTTCTCCTTTATTCTGTTAGTGTGACGAATAGCAACAATTGATTTTCAAGTGTTAAAGCAATTTTGCATCCCTAAAATAAACCCCACTTAGTCATAATGTATTATCCTTCCTTTTTATGTATTGCTCCTTTCAACACTTTATTTTCCCTTCCCTTCCCCTCCCTTCCTCCCTCCCTCCCTGCCTTCCTTCCTGCCTTCCTTCCTTCCTTCCTTCCTTCCTTCCTTCCTTCTGCCTTCCTTCCTTACTTCTCTCTCTCTCTCTCTCTCTCTCTCCCTCTTTCTTTCTCTCTCTCTTTCTTCTCTCTCTCTGTTTTCAGACAGGATCTCCCTCTGTTGCCCAGGCTGCAGTGATCATGGCTCACTGCAGCCTTGACCTCCTGGGCTCAAGCAATCCTTCCACTTCAGCCTCCCAAAGTGCAGGTGTGAGCCACTCTGCCTGGCCAGGAAACTATTTTCTAAAGGAGTTTGTGGCCGGGAGCGGTGGCTTATGCCTATAAGGAGACTGAGGCAGGAGAATTCCTTGAACCTGGGAGGCAGAGGTTGCAGTGAGCAAAGATCGTGACACTGCATTCAAGCCTGGGTGACAGAGGGAGACTCTTTCTCAAAAAAAAAAAAAAAGGGAGTTTGTGGAAGATTAGTATTATTTCTTCCTTAAATGGTTGGGAGAATTCCCAGGGGAAACCATCTGGGTCTGCAGTTTTCTTTGAGGGATGGCTTTCAATTCTCGACTTAACTTTTAAAATTAATATAGTTATTCAGATTTGCAATTTTTTTTTCTTTGCATCAGTTTGGTAAGCTGTGTTTTTCAAGAATCCCCTTTCACCTGACTTGTCACGTTTATCAGCATAAAGTTACTGTCTGCAGGCTTTGTGGTGATCTCCCCTCCTTCTGTTTGAGGTTGGGAATGTGTGCTTTCCCTCTTTTCTGGAGCGTCCTCAAAGTCTCCCACAGCAGTGTCCTTTTTCCCAGGCAGTGCAAAAAGGATAATCTTCTTTCATTTACGGAGAGGCCAGCACCCTCTTCCCCTTTCTTCTATTTCTTATCATCTATAAACCCCTGCACGCTTACAGATAAAACAGACACTATCTGGGACATCCCTCATTTTCTCCATAATAAGTTCCCCAAAATGTTTTTTGGGCATAAGAATGTATAGACTTTGGGGGATGTGGACAAAACAGACAAATACCAACTTACAATTACTATTACTATGATTATACATATGCACTTTAAATCAAATTATATATTGAGTTTTTTAGTTGTGTTACTATATAAAAACACACACACAAAAACACTCATTATTTTCTGCTTTTTTGATAATAGCCATCCTAATGTGTTTGAAGTTATACCTCATTGTAGTTTTGATTTGCATTTCCTACCTAATGATTTATGATGCTGAGCATATTTTCATGTATTTATACTATACATAAACATACACACATTTGCCATTTTAGCCGTTTTTAAGTGTATAATTCAGTGGCATTAAGTACATTCACAATGCCATGCAACCATCCCCACTCCCCATTTCTGGAACTTTTTTTTTTTTTAGACAGAGTCTTGCTTTGTCACCCAGGCTGGAGTACAGTGGCGTGATCTCTGCTCACTGCAACCTCTGCCTTCCTGATTCAAGTGATTCTCTTGTCTCAGTCTCTGGAGTAACTGGGATTACAGGTGTGCACCATCATACCCAGCTAATTTTTGTGTTTTTAGTAGAAACGGGGTTTCACCATGTTGGCCTGGCTAATCTCGAACTCTTGACCTCAGGTGATCTGCCCATCTCGGCCTTCCAAAGTGCCAGGTTTACAAGTGTGGGCCACTGTGCCTGGGCCATTTGTGGAACTTTTAAATCATTCCAAACAGAAATTCTATACTCATTAAGCAATAATTTCCCATGCTCCCTCCCTACAGCCCCTGCTAGCCTTTATCTACTTTCGGTCTCTATCAATTTTCCCACTATAGGTACCTCATTAGTGTTTTCATGCTGCTAATAAAGACATACCCAAGACTGGGTAATTTATAAAGGAAAGAGGTTTAATCGGCTTGTAGTTCCACATGGCCAGGGAAGCCTCACAATCATGGTGGAAGGCAAAGAAGGAGAAATACACATCTTACATGGCAGCAGGTGAGGGAGAGTGTGCAGGGGACTCCCATTTATAAAGCCATCAGATTTCATAAGACTTACTATCATGAGAACAGCGCAGTAAAAACCCACCCCCATGATTCCATTACCTCCCATTGGGTCCTTCCCATGACACGTGGGAATTATGAGTGCTACGATTCAAGATGAGATTTGGGTGGGGACACAGCCAAACCATATCATATACCCATCATAGATACCTCATATTATAGGTACTTCACACAATATTTGTCCTTTTGTGTTTGGCTTATTTCACTTAGCATATGCTTTTAAAGTTCATCCATGTTGTAGCCTATCAGCATTTCATTCCTTTTTGTGGCTGAATAATATCCCATTATATATATATATACACACACACCACATTTTATTTATTCATTCATCTGTGATGGACACTTGGTTTGTTTCCACCTGTTGAATATTGTGAATACTGCTGCTAAAAGCACTGGTGTACAAGTATATGTTTGAGTGCCTGCCTTCAATTCTTTTGGGTATGTATGTAAGAGTAGAATTGCTGGACCATATGGTAATTCCATGTTTTGACTTTTTGAGAAGCTGCCAGACGTTTTGCACAGCAGCTGTACCATTTTACATTCCCATCAGTAATTCATGAAAGTTCCAGTTTCTTCATATTCTTGCCAACACTCGTTATTTTCTGCTTTTTTGATAATAACCATCCTAATGTGTTTGAAGTTATACCTCATTGTAGTTTTGATTTACATTTCCCTAATGATTTATGATGCTGAGCATATTTTTGTGTATTTATTGGCCAGTTGTATATCCTTTGGAGAGACATCTATTTAAGACATTTGCCCATTTTTGAATTGTTTCTTTTTTGCTGTTGAGTTGTAGGAGTTTTTTATATATTCTTTTTCTTTTTTTTGAAGAGTCTCACTGTGTCGCCCAGGCTGGAGTGCAGTGGCGTGATCTCGGCTCACTGCAAGCTCGGCCTCCCAGGTTCATTCCATTCTCGCGCCTCAGCCTCCCGAGTAGCTGGGACTACAGGCACCTGCCACTAATTTTTTTGTATTTTTAGTAGAGACGGGTTTTCACCATGTTAGGCAGGATGGTCTCAATCTCCTGACTTCATGATCTGCCCGCCTCAGCCTCCCAAAGTGCTGGGATTACAGGCGTGAACCACCGTACCTGGCCCTATTTATATGTTCTTGATATTAATCCTTTCTCAGATATATCATTTGCAAATATTTTCTTCCATTCCATGGATTCTCTTTCCACTCTCTTGATTGCATATGTGTCAACCTGACTGGGTCACAGGGTGTCCATATAGTTCTTAGTGTGTCTGAAAGGGTGTTTCTGGAGGAGATTAGCACTTGAATGGATAGACTGAGTAAAACAGAATGCTCTGCCCAATGTGGGTGGGCATAATCTAATCCGCTGAAGGAATGAATAGAACAAAAATGTGGAGAAATGGAGAATTTGCTCTCTTTGTCTGAGTGCTTGAGTTAGAATATTGCTCTTTTCCTGTCCTTGGAATGGGACTTACACCATCGGTTCTTCTGATTCTCAGGCCTTCAGACTTGGACTAGAACTTACCACTGGGTCTCTAGTTTGCAGATGGTGCATTGTGGGACTTCTCAGCCTCCACAAACATATGAGCCAATTCCTTATTGTCTCTTGCCCTCTCTCTGCGCATGAGTGTGTGTGCTTGTGTATCTCCCTCCTGTTGGTTCTGCTTCTCTGGAGAACCCTAATGCGGATGTCCTTTGATGCATGGAAGTTTTTGATGAAGTCCAATTTTTTCTCTGTTGGTCATGCTTTTGGTGTCATATTCAAGAAATTACTAGCAAATGCTAATATCATGAAGATTTTCCTGTATATTTTCTTCTAAGAGTTTTATAGTTTTAACTCTTAAGATTAAGTCTTTGATCTATTTTGAGTTAATTTTTGCATATGGTATAAGATAAGGATTCCATGTCATTTTTTTTCCATATGTATATACAGTTTTCTCAGCACCTTTTGTTTAAAAAAAACTGTTCCTTCCTCATCGGATGATCTTAGCACCCACCTACATATGGCCGATTTTCATCAATTGACCAATATGTGAGAGTTTATTTCTGAACTTTCTAGTCTTTGGTCTGTATGGTCTATTCCTTTGGTCTGTATGTCTGCCCTCATGCCAGTACCGCACTGTTAGGATTACTTTAGCTTTGTAGCAAGTTTTGAAATTAGGAAATGTGATAGCAGGCTCTGAAATTGAGGCAACAATTAATAGCCTACCAACCAAAAAAAGTCCAGGACCAGATGGATTCACAGCTGAATTCTATCAGAGGTACAAGGAGGAGCTGGTACCATTCCTTCTGAAAGTATTCCAATCAATAGAAAAAGAGGGAATCCTCCCTAACTCATTTTATGAGGCCAACATCATCCTGATACCAAAGCCTGGCAGAGACACAACAAAAAAAGAGAATTTTAGACCAATATCCCTGATGAACATCGATGCAAAAATCCTTAATAAAATACTGGCAAACTGGATCCAGCAGCACATCAAAAAGCTTATCCACCATGATCAAGTGGGCTTCATCCCTGGGATGCAAGGCTGGTTCAACATACGCAAATCAATAAACGTAATCCAGCATATAAACAGAACCAAAGACAAAAACCACATGATTATCTCAATAGATGCAGAAAAGGCCTTTGACAAAATTCAACAGCCCTTCATGCTAAAAACGCTCAATAAATTCGGTATTGATGGAACATATCTCAAAATAATAAGAGCTATTTATGACAAACCCACAGCCAATATCATACTGAATGGGCAAAAACCGGAAAAATTCCCTTTGAAAACTGGCACAAGACAGGGATGCCCTCTCTCACCACTCCTATTCAACATAGTGTTGGAAGTTCTGGCCAGGGCAATCAGGCAAGAGAAAGAAATAAAGGGTATTCAGTTAGGAAAAGAAGAAGTCAAATTGTCCCTGTTTGCAGATGACATGATTGTATATTTAGAAAACCCCATCATCTCAGCCCAAAATCTCCTTAAGCTGATAAACAACTTCAGCAAAGTCTCAGGATACAAAATTAATGTGCAAAAATCACAAGCATTCTTATACACCAGTAACAGACAAACAGAAAGCCAAATCATGAATGAACTTCCATTCACAATTACTTCAAAGAGAATAAAATACCTAGGAATCCAACTTACAAGGGATGTAAAGGACCTCTTCAAGGAGAACTACAAACCACTACTCAGTGAAATAAAAGAGGACACAAACAAATGGAAGAGCATACCATGCTCATGGATAGGAAGAATCAATATCGTGAAAATGGCCATACTGCCCAAGGTAATTTATAGATTCAATGCCATTCCCATCAAGCTACCAATGAGTTTCTTCACAGAATTGGAAAAAACTGCTTTAAAGTTCATATGGAACCAAAAAAGAGCCCGCATTGCCAAGACAATCCTAAGTCAAAAGAACAAAGCTGGAGGCATCACACTACCTGACTTCAAACTATACTACAAGGCTACAGTAACCAAAACAGCATGGTACTGGTACCAAAACAGAGATATAGACCAATGGAACAGAACAGAGCCCTCAGAAATAATACCACACATCTACAGCCATCTGATCTTTGACAAACCTGACAAAAACAAGAAATGGGGAAAGGATTCCCTATTTAATAAATGGTGCTGGGAAAACTGGCTAGCCGTAAGTAGAAAGCTGAAACGGGATCCTTTCCTTACTCCTTATACGAAAATTAATTCAAGATGGATTAGAGACTTAAATGTTAGACCTAATACCATAAAAACCCTAGAAGAAAACTAGGTAGTACCATTCAGGACATAGGCATGGGCAAGGACTTCATGTCTAAAACACCAAAAGCAATGGCAACAAAAGCCAAAATGACAAATGGGATCTAATTAAACTAAAGAGCTTCTGCACAGCAAAAGAAACTACCATCAGAGTGAACAGGCAACTTACAGAATGGGAGAAAATTTTTGCAATCTACTCATCTGACAAAGGACTAATAACCAGAACCTACAAAGAACTCAAACAAATTTACAAGAAAAAAACAAACAACCCCATCAAAAAGTGGGCAAAGGATATGAACAGACATTTCTCAAAAGAAGACATTCATACAGCCAACAGACACATGAAAAAATGCTCATCATCACTCGCCATCAGAGAAATGCAAATCAAAACCACAATGAGATACCATCTCACACCAGTTAGAATAGCAATCATTAAAAAATCAGGAAACAACAGGTGCTGGAGAGGATGTGGAGAAATAGGGACACTTTTACACTGTTGGTGGGATTGTAAACTAGTTCAACCATTATGGAAAACAGTATGGCGATTCCTCAAGGATCTAGAACTAGATGTACCATATGACCCAGCCATCCCATTACTGGGTATATACCCAAAGGATTATAAATCATGCTGCTATAAAGACACATGCACATATATGTTTATTGCGGCACCATTCACAATAGCAAAGGCTTGGAATCAACCCAAATGTCCATCAGTGACAGACTGGATTAAGAAAATGTGGCACATATACACCATGGAATACTATGCAGCCATAAAAAAGGATGAGTTTGTGTCCTTTGCAGGGACATGGATGCAGCTGGAAACCATCATTCTCAGCAAACTATCACAAGAACAGAAAACCAAACACCGCATATTCTCACTCATAGGTGGGAACTGAACAATGAAATCACTTGGACTCGGGAAGGGGAACATCACACACTGGGGCCTATCATGGGGAGGGGGGAGGGGGGAGGGATTGCATTGGGAGTTATACCTGATGTAAATGACGAGTTGATGGGTGCTGACGAGTTGATGGGTGCAGCACACCAACATGACACAAGTATACATATGTAACAAACCTGCACGTTATGCACATGTACCCTAGAACTTAAAGTATAATAACAATAAAAAAAAAAACCTTTCTCTCCAAAAAAACATTTTCAGGCCCCCCCCCCAAAAAAAGAAATTAGGAAGTGTAAGTCCTCCAAATTTGTTCTTCTTTTCAAGATTGTTTTGGCTATTTGTGCTCATATATTAACTTTTAAATACTAATTTCCCTCCACTTATTCTTCATGATGTCATTTTATTTTTATTTATTTATTTGAGACACAGTCTCACTCTGTCACCCAGGCTGGAGTGCAGTGGGGCGATCTCAGCTCACTGCAACCTCCACCTGCCGGGTTCAAGTGATTCTCATGCCTCAGCCTCCTGAGTAGCTGGGATCACAGGCAGATGCCACCATGCTTGGCTTATTTTTGTATTTTTTAAGTAGAGATGGGGTTTCACCATGTTGTCCAGTCTGGTCTCTAACTCCTGGCCTCAAGTGATCCACCTGCCTCAGCCTCCCAAAGTGCTAGGGTGTGCCCAGCCAATGACGCCATTTTAAACATATCACATGAAATTTTAATATGGTTTATTCTGCTACAATTATTTAAGGTGGATTAGCTCCTACGAGATTGAAAGTAGAGAAATTAGGTCAGTATGCTTTGGAAACTGTATTGGTTCATCTGCAAAATTACCCAGCATGTAGTATTTTGTGCCACCAAGAAAGAGCAGCAGGATGCAAGCACATGAGCACAGCTGAATACCCCAAATATAAAGGAGTACAGTATTGAAACCAATGCATTTTCTCTCCATGCCTTCCTTTTTCCTTTTGAAATAATTTTCCAAATTATTGCAAAAATAGCACAAAGAGTTCACATATGCCTTTCTCCCAGCTTCTTCCAATTTTAACCTACACAATTATCAAAATCAGAAAATATCATTGGTACCATACTATTAACCAAACTACAGATTTTACATTATCACCAGTTTCCTCCCTTAAAGTGCCGTGTCTGTTTCAGGATCCAATCCAGGATCCCATGTTGCTAAATCGTGTGTCTCCTTAGTCTCCTCCAATCAGTGAGAGTTCCTCAGTCTTTTCTTGTCTTTCATGACCTAATGATTACTTTGCAGAATGTCTCAGTTTGGATTCCTCTGATGATTTCTCATGATTAGATTGAGATTATGCATTTTTGGTAAGATTACCCCAGAAGTAATGTTGTATGCATGTCAGTACATAACGGTATGAATGAGACTTGTTACTGGTGATGTTAACCTTGATAATTTGTTTACTGTGGTTTCTCAATAAAGTTCTGCACAAAATGTCTTCTGTAATTGATAAATATCTTAGAGAGATAATTTGATACTGTGAAATACCCTGTTTCTCCTCCAATATTCATGACCAGTGTTAGCATCCATCAGATGAATCATGCCTGTAGCAATTATGGTGCTGTTTGCCTAGTAATTTTGTATTTCTGTTATTCCTTCTATGTTTTTAAATTAGAATTATTTGTAAGGAATGGATAGCCTGTTTCTACCATTTATTTATTTATTCAATTACTTATTTGTATCAGTGTGGACTCATGGAAATTTATATTATTCTGAGCTAAAATCCAATACTATTTTAATTTGGTTGCTCCAGTTGTTCCAGCTTTGTCCATTGAGAGCTCTCCTTCACATTAATTCCAGTGTCTTCTCAACATGCTTCCATCCTTTCAAGCACCTCCTTATTTTCTAGTGCAACAACCTATTCCAGGCTCATTTTGCATTTTGCAAAGGAGACTTGGTTCCTGTCACAGGAGAATGGTATTTGGAACTCATGACCTAGGATTGAGATATGCTCATAGCCATTGGAGTATCATTGCCTTTAGGCACTCTTAGCAGACAGAGCTAAGGACATTTATGTATGTATACTAACTCATGCATATACACACATCTAAATGTAAAGGCGTGTGTGTATATGTGTATATTCGATATATTAAAAACAATTATTTTGGACTGGGCACAATGATTCATGCCTATAATCCCAGCACTTTAGGAGGCCGAGGTGGTGTTGATAGCTGATGTGATACCTCGGTTCTTGTCTTCTTGGTTTAAAAGAATTTAAACAAGAGACATATAGCAAAAGAAGTGCAGCATAGAGTAATTTATTGCAAAAGAAAAAGAATATTTTGAAAGTTAAGTGCAGAATAGACAGTACACTGAGAGAGAGGATTCAGGGTGGGTTGCTCATAAGGATGAGACAGCAGAGATTGGCACTAGGGAGACTCCTTTATGGGAGTCTCCCATGATTATTCATAAGGAGGTGGAAAGAGGTGTTGCTAGTAAACATGTACTGGGGGGTCCTCTGGGTGCACGTGCACAGTAACTGTACATGCTTGTTCATATGTTGTACGTCTCATTAGCATCTTAAATCTTCACCCAGGGGTGTGTTTTTTACTATTATAATGAGCAAAGGGTCAGTTTGAGGATGGGTAAAATCCAAATGTGCATGTGCTCTAGAAGGGAAAGTCCCTGCTGAAGATACTTTGCTTGAGTAACCCCAGTGCAAACGCTGAGGCTTATTGTGTTGACTGTATGCTCACCATGGTTGTTTGTCCCGAGAACATGGTCAATTCCTTGACTACCAGTCCTGCCTCAGGCCAGGAGTTCGAGACCAGCTTGGGCCACATGGCAAGACCCCATCTCTATAAAAATAATAAATACAAAATGTAAAAAAAAATCATAATACTGATATATCTGATTCCAATTTAACACAAGGCTCATTCTAGCCATCTCCCTTTCCCTCCTTGTAACTTATTTCTTTGAGAGACACATGGTTCTTATATATAATGTTCATTTATTTATTCAATACTAGTATATACACAAAGTATTTATTGAATTGCTAATCCATAGCCCTATGAGAAACTGATTTACTAACTAGAGTACAGTATTTTTTTTTTTTTTTTTGATATGGAGTCTTGCTGTTGCCCAGGCTAGAGTGCAGTGGCGCAATCTAAGCTCACTGCAAACTTCACCTCCCGTGTTCAAGCAATTCTACCTCAGCTTCCCAAATAACTAGGACTATAGCCGCGTGCCCCCACACCCAGCTAATTTTTGTGTTTTTAGTAGAGACAGGGTTTCACTATGTTGGCCAGGCTGCTCTCGAACTCATGACCTCAGGTGATCCGCCCGCTTCAGCCTCCCAAAGTGCTGGGATTACAGGTGTGAGCCACCATGGCCAGCTGAGTATAGTATTTGTAAATGGTTCATTTTGCCATTAGCTTTTCAGTATCCAGGCAAAATGCTGTTGTTCAAAGTTACTTAATTATTTTTTTTCCTCATCCCCTTCTGTATGGTCATTAGTCATTTGTAGTATATTTAATTTGTTCAGTCATTACTATATCCTTCCCTTCTCTATAACTCCTTTCAAATTTCCCCTTTGCTACCTATACCCTGTAAGTAACCAATATCTTTAGTTTCTTGTTTATCTTTCTGTATACTTTTTGCACAAATAAGAAATCTGTTCTCTTATACTCCCTTCTTAATTTTTTTTCCTTTTTTCTTTAAATTTTTTTTTTTTTTTTAGAAATCAGGTCTTACCACATTGCCCAGATTGGCCTTGAACTCCTGGGCTCAAGCAATCCTTCTGCCTGGGCTCCCAAATCTCTAGAATTACAGGCGTGAGCCACCATGCCTGGCTCCCTCCATCCCCACCCTCACTTCTTTTTTACATGAAGGGTAGCATGCTATAGTGACTCTTTTTTTCTTTTCTTTTTTTTTCTTTTTGAGACTGAGTTTGCTTTTGTTGCCCAGGCTGGAGTGCAATGGTGCGATCTTGGCTCACCACAGCCTCCACCTCCTGGGTTCAAGTGATTCTCCTGCCTCAGCCTCCCGAGTAGCCGGTATTGCAGGAACCCGCTACCACACCCATCTAATGTTTTTGTATTTTAGTAGAGACGGGGATTTCACCGTGTTGCCCAGGCTGGTCGCGAACTCCTGAGCTCAGGCAATCCCCTCAGCCTCGGCTTCCCAAAGTGCCTGGAATTACAGGCGTGAGCCACTGCACCCGGCATAGTTAACTCTTTTGTACTTTGCATTTTTTCACACCCTCTTCTTCCTGTTTGCTCATGTCGGTCACATGCTCTGTCTTGGCTGTGCAAAATACTGTTTCCACCATCTTTGTGCATTTTGTTTTTGTTATTACATCCCAGAAGCCCCAATTCCTTACTACACCTTCTTCCATCAAGCTGCTTTCAGCTTTTTTTTTTTTAAAGGTAAGATTCTATACTTACTGTACTATTTTTCTATTAAGAGTTTAATGTGTCTCTTATTATTATGCTAGTATTTCTTACTGGGTTCTGCTTTAAAAAAATTCTCATTATAAAATTGCATGGGCTATGAGTGGCCTGCTTCAACACTTTTCCCTATAAGCCCTGTTATTTTTAGTGTGCAAGCTTGCAGAAGATAAGCCTTTTACAGAATGCCGTTTAGTAGCAGAAATGCCTGTTATTAGTAGCTTCATCATCACTTTTTGAGGCTTTTAACACATTTCAAGAGGCCATCATCTTCAATTCCATCTAAATTTTCAAGAGAGTACAAATTTGTATGTGATGATATTGCTGGAAATTTTGTTCTGAGCCAAGTACTCATATATTGTTCATTATCTACAAAACAACCACTTACTGTATCTCTTTTCAACGATCTCTGTGAATGGCTTATTTATAATATCTTGTAACTGTGAAGCCATACTCTAGGAATAATTAGTAAATCTGTGTAAATTTCTTTACCTCCTTTTTATCAATTCCATTCTACAAAGCATGCAACGTTGTTCAAACTCATATAATTGAGGAAATTCAAACCAGGATGCTACTGCTTGATAAGCAGTGGGTGATGGCTAGACTCTGTCTCTGGAAAGTCTTCGCTGGGTGCAAAAGAGGATCGACCGCTAAAGGAGCTTCTCAAAGCTCCTGAGGATGATGCTAGTGCAGTGCTTCTAAACCTTAATGTGCATACAGATTACCCAAGGGTCTTGTTGAAATGTAGACTTTGGTTTCAGTAAATTTGGGAGGGGCTTGCAATTCTGTCTTTCTAACCAGTGCTCAGGTGATGCTGATGCTGATGCTCCAGGTTTGTGGAGCCCTCTTTGACAAGAAAGATTATAGATTTTTGCTAAGAATTGAGATCAGCATTCAATAGAATATTCTGAAATACTGGAAGTGCTTTATGTCTGTACTGCTCAATACAGTGGCCACAGGCCATGTGTGGATACTGAGCACTTGAATTATGGCTGGTGAGACCAGGAGCTGAATTTTAAATTAAATTTAAATTAATTTGAGTTTAAATGAAAATAGCCACATACAGTTAGTGGCTATCACCCTAAACAGTGAATATCCTTTAAAATAAAAAAATATATATAGGACGGGTGCCGTGGCTCATGCCTGTAAGCCCAGCACTTTCAGAGACTGAGGTGTGCAGATGCTTGAGCCCGAGATTTCAAGACCAGCTTGGAAACATGGTAAAACCCCATCTCTACAAAATACAGAAATAAAAAATTAGGCAGGGATGGGGGCTTGCCCCTACAGTCCCAGCAATCTGGGAGACTGAGGTAGGAGGATTACTTGAGCCTAGAGAGGTTGAGGCTGTAGGTTGTGCCACTGCACTCTCTCCTGGGTGACAGAGTGAGACCCTATCTCAAAAAATAAAATAAAATAAAATAATATGTATATATATGTGTGTGTGTGTGTGTGTGTATCATGTTCAGGGGCAAAGGGAATTTTACTTCCACCCTCTGAAGGCTTGCTAATTTTAGTCTCTGGAATAAATTGGACAGTAGACAGATCAACAGGAGAAAAGGCATACAGATTGATTATGTGCATATGCCTGGGGGTCCCACAAACTATGAGATTCAAAGAAGGACCAGATGGCTGAAGCTTAAATAGCATTTTGGGCTACAGAAAGAAATAGTAGCCGGGCGCGGTGGCTCACGCCTGTAATCCCAGCACTTTGGGAGGCCGAGGCGGGCGGATCACAAGGTCAGGAGATCGAGACCATGGTGAAACCCCGTCTCTACTAAAAATACAAAAAAATTAGCCGGGCGCGGTTGCGGGCGCCTGTAGTCCCAGCTACTCAGGAGGCTGAGGCAGGAGAATGGCGTGAACCCGGGAGGCGGAGCTTGCAGTGAGCCGAGATCGCCCCACTGCACTCCAGCCTGGGCGGCAGAGCGAGACTCCGCCTCAAAAAAAAAAAAAAAAAAAAAAAAATAGTAGCTTGGGGTTTCCAGGGGCAGGGAGGTGGCCTCAAATTATGGAAGGATAAGGTTGAAAATGTTTGGCAAACAGAGGTTGTCTCGTTATGCAGATAGTCTTCCAGGTAGCAGTCTTCAAAAGAATACATTAGGCCTGTGTTTAGGCTCCTTTCCTGTGAGTTAAGCTTCCCTGTTCAATGAGATTATAGGGAGGGGCTCACAATTGCATTCCTTCTAGAGCAACTTCAGAGAAAGTGGTACTCTGGCGCTTCGGGAGGGAAGGAGGGGAGCCAGACCTTGATTTTCCTTTAGTGAAAAGCACTCAGCATGCCAAAGCACCATACTTTGGGGCATCAATTTCTGAGCCCCAACACTTGTGTATGTAAGTACCTGTACAAACATATAATATCATTTTTGAGGTCTTTATATTTTCATAAATGCAATGCTATTGAACACATTATTCTAAACTTTGCTGTATTACGTATTGATAAATGTTCAGGTTGTTGTCCATTTTTTTTAAACTACAAACGATACAGAAAAAAATCTTTGTACATGCTACCTCAAATGCATGTTTGTGTATTTTCATAGGATAGATACCGAGAAATGAAATCACTGGGTCACTGACAATAGTTACTATTTTGAGTTACTGCCAAGTTGCTTTTCAGAGAAGCTGAAGTAATTTATTCCAATTTTAGTAGGAGAGTACCATTTCTCCACATTCTTTTTTTTTTTTTTTTTTTTTTTTTTTTTTGAGATGGAGTCTCGCTCTGTCGCCCAGGCTGGAGTGCAGTGGCGCGATCTCAGCTTACTGCAAGTTCCGCCTCCCAGGTTTACGCCATTCTCCTGCCTCAGCCTCCCGAGTAACTGGGACTACAAGCGTCCGTCACCTCGCCCGGCTAGTTTTTTGTATTTTTTAGTAGAGACAGGGTTTCGCTGTGTTAGCCAGGATGGTCTCGATCTCCTGACCTCGTGATCTGCCCGTCTCGGCCTCCCAAAGTGGTGGGATTACAGGCTTGAGCCACCGCGCCCGGCTGTCTCCACATTCTTGATTAGTATTACCAACATTTTTTATTGTTTTGCTAGTTATGTGGTGAAAGTTACATCTTACTTTAATTTACATGTCTGTACATGACTAGGGAGAATAAAATTTATTTCTTTGTTTACTGATCATTTGTATTTTCTCTTCTGTGATTTGACAGTTCACATTCTCTGTTCATTTTTCTGCTGAGTTGTCTTATCCTTATATATATCCAAATTAAAATTTTTTGTTATATGTTATATTTATTTCTAGTTTGTACTTTTTTTTGTACTTATATTTTAAGTTTGCTTATGTCTTTAGGTTTTTACAGAAGGTTTAAATTTAGACATGGTTATGCAAATCTCTTCCCTTGCAACTTTGCTTAATTCAGGCTTTTCTGCCCCAGAGTCATAAACACAGTTTCCTATGTTTTTATATAATACTTTTATAATCTTACTGAGATATATAATCCATATGCAATTGATTTTTATTAAGTGTGAGTGAGAGACCAACCTTTTTTTCTCTAAATGCATGGCCTGTTCTCTCAATACTATTTCTTGAGTAGTCCAGCCTTTCACCACTGATGAATTTCAACCTTTATTAGATATTAAATTCCTATGTACGTGGAAACCTTTTTCTGAAGTCTTCATTGTGTTTCATTAATTTTGTCTGTTTATTCATGTATCAATATGACATTTTAAACAATATTAAACACGTGCTTTGATATCTGCCCGGGCCAAGTTTCTCCCATTTTTTCCTCCTAAAATTGTCTAAGCTATGCACACATGCATACACTTCTAGCCTTACTTATGAATTCTTGAATTAACTTGCCAAACTGCATGCTAAAGTCTGTTGGAAGACTGTTGGGTTATTTTGGGGATTACATTTTACATATTAACTTGCAGAGAGCTGGCTTTTTTTTTTTTTTTTTTGAGACAGCCTCTCTCTTTTGCTTAGACTGGAGTACAGTGGCGTGATTTCTGCTCACTGCAACTTCCACCTTCCAGACTCAAGTGATCCTCCCACCTCAATCTCTCCAGTAGCTGGGACTACAAGTATGCACCACCACACGCAGCTAATTTTTTTTTTTTTTTTTAAGTGGAATTTCACTCTTATTGCCCAGGCTGGAGTGAAAAGGCATGATCTCGGCTCA
Source organism: Trachypithecus francoisi (assembly GCF_009764315.1). Taxonomy (NCBI): domain Eukaryota; kingdom Metazoa; phylum Chordata; class Mammalia; order Primates; family Cercopithecidae; genus Trachypithecus; species Trachypithecus francoisi. The sequence continues at coordinate 65,720,176 of NW_022681465.1, read as the reverse complement.
CTGCAAACTCTGCCTCCCAGTTTCAAACAATTCTCTTGCCTCAGCCTCCTGAGTAGCTGGGATTACAGGTATGCACCACCATGCCCAGTTAATTTTGTATTTTTATTAAAGATAGGGTTTCACCATGTTGGCCAGGCTGGTCTTGAACTCCTGACCTCAAAGTGATCCACCTGCCTCGGCCTCCCAAAGTGCTGGGATCACAGGTGTGAGCCACCATACCTGGCCTACATTTTGTATTTTTGTAGAGAAAGGGTCTCACCAAACTGGTCTCAAACTCCTGGGCTCAAGTGATCCTTCTGCCTTGGCCTCCCAAAGTTCTGGGATTATAGGTATGAGCCCCTGCACCCAGCTTGGCATGTTAAAGTACTGAGATTTACCATCTATAACCAATAATGTTCTCCATTGTGGATTTCTTCTATGTCTCATAAAGTTTACTTTTTTTCCTTGTAAAGATCTTCTATATTTATTATTTAGGTTCTGTTGTGAATTCCTTTCCATTATATTTTCCATCTATTGCTGGTTGTATTAGTCCGTTTTCACACTGCCATGGAGAAATACCCGAGACTGGGTATTTTATAAAGGAAAGAGGTTTAATTGACTTACGGTCTCACATTGTTGGGGAGGCCTCAGGGAACTTACAATCATGGCAGAAAGCAAAGGAGAAGCAGGGACCTTCTTTACAGGGTTACAGGACAGAGTGAGTGCTGAGCAAAGAGGGAAAAGCCCCTTACCATCAGACCTCATGAGAACTCACTCACTATCATGAGAACAGCATGAGGGTAACCACCCCCATGATTCAATTACCTCCCACTGGGTCCCAACTATGACACATGGGGATTATGGGAACTATAATTCAAGATGAGATTTGGGTGGGGACACAGCCAAACCACATCACTGGTGTATTAGAGAACTACTAATTTATGAACGTCCATCTGCTATCTAAGCCACCTTGTTGAACTTCATTATTGTTTGTCAGTTTTCACCATATTAGTTTTCATAATCTATTATGTGGTAGATTAATCATACCCTGGAGTGTCCCCCTTTTATCTTAAATCCCTAGGAATGACAGAGAAATTATAAGAAAAATAAAATACATCCCTGTCTCCTAGAACACATGAAAAAGAAAAAAAAAAAAAAGAAAAAGAAAATACATAGTGGCATCGTGTATATACTGTTAATCTTTTTATATTTTCTGCTTCCTCCTAGTGGAATTTTCTTTTTTTCTTTTTTTTTCTTTTTCTTTTTTTTTTTTTTTTGAGACAGAGTCTCTTTCTGTCACCAGGCTGGAGTGTAGTGGCCTGATCCTGGCTCACTGCAAGCTCCGCCTCCCGGGTTCAAGCGATTCTCCTGCCTCAGCCTCCTGAGTAGCCAGGATTACGTGCATGTGCCACCACGCTCAGCTAATTTTTGTGTTTTAGTAGAGATGGGGTTTCACCATCTTGGCCAGGCTGGTCTCGAACTCCTGACCTCGTGATCCACCCGCCTCGGCCTCCCAAAGTGCTGGGATTACAGGCGTGAGCCACCGCGGAATTTTCAATATCAGTACACAGACAGGAGCCCCCTTTTATGTAAGGGTACCACTGTATGGATGTCTGATAACTTAACCAGTTCCTGTTGAAAGACCTTCCCCTCAATCTTTTACTGTCACAATGAAAATCCTTGTATAAAAGTCTTGCAGTTGCCTGATGGGTTCTTCCTGCCTGCTGCACAGACAAATGCAATTCACTGAGACTGTGGTACTACAATAAAGAAAGTTTAACACAAGGCCAATGATATGGTTTGCCTGTGTCTCCCAAATCTCATCTTGAATTGTAGTTCCCATAATCCCCACATACCATGGGAGGGACCCAGTGGGAGGTAATTGAAACATGGAGGTGGTTACCCCCATGCTGTTTTCGTGATAGTGAGTGAGTTCTCATGAAATCTGATGGTTTTATAAGGGACTTTCCCCCTTTTGCTCAGCACTTGTCCTTCCTGTTGCCCTGTAAAGAAGGTGCCTTCTCCTCTATCGCCTTCCACCATGATTGTAAGTTTCCTGAGGCCTCCCCCGCCATGCAGAACTGTGAGCCAATTAAACTTTTTTTCTTTATAAATTACCCAGTCTCAGGTATTTCTTCACAGCAGTATGATAATGGACTAATACAGTAAATTGGTACTGCAGAGAGTGGGGTGCTGCTATAAAGATACTTAAAAATGGGGAAGTGACTTTGGAACTGGGTAACAGGCAGAGGTTGGAGCAGTTTGGAGGTCTCAGAAGAAGACAGGAAAATGTGGGTAAGTTTGGAACTTCCTAGACTTGTTGAATGGTTTTGACCAAAATGTTGATAGTGATATGGACAATGAAGCCCAGGCTGAGCTGGTCTCAGATGGAGAAGAGGAACTTATTGGGAACTGGAGCAAAGGTGACTCTTGTTATGCTTTGGCAAAGAGACTGGTGGCATTTTGCCCCTGTCCTAGAGATCTGTGGAACTTTGAACTTGAGAGAGATAATTTAGGGTATCTGATAGGAGAAATTTCTAAGCAGCAAAACATTCAAGAGGAAGCAGAGCATAAAAGTTTGGAAAATTTGCAGCCTGAAGATGTGATAGAAAAGAAAAACCCATTTTCTGGGGCAAAATTCAAGCAGGCTGCAGAAATTTGCATAAGTAATGAGGATCTGAATGTTAATAGCAAAGACAATGGGGGAAATGTCTCCAGGGCATGTCAGAGATCTTTGTGGCAGCCCCTCTCATCACAGACCCAGAGACCTAGGAGGGAAAAATGGTTTTGTAGGCCTGGACCAGGGCCCCCCTGCTCTATGCAGCCTCAGGACATGGTACCCTGTGTCACAGCTGCATCAGCTCCAGCTGTGGCTAAAAGGGGCCAACATACAGCTCATGCCGTTCCTTCAGAGGGTGCAGACCCCAAGCCTTGGTGGCTTACATGTGGTGTTGGGCCTGCGGGTGCACAGAAGTCAAAAATGGAGGTTTGGGAACCTCTGCCTAGATTTCAGAGGATGTATGGAAATGCCTGGATGTATGGGCAGAAGTTTGCTGCAGGGATGGAGCCTTCATGGAGAACCTCTGCTAGGGCAGTGCAGAAGGGAAATGTGGGGTTGGATCCCCCACACAGAGTCCCCACTGGAACACTGCCAAGTGGAGCTGAGAAAAGAGGGCCACTGTCCTCCAGACCCCAAAATGGTAGATCCACCAACAGCTTGCACTGAGCACCTGGAAAACCCACATAATCAATGCCAGCTGATGAAAGGAGCCAGGAGGGGGGCTGTACCCTGCAAAGCCACAGGGGCAGAGCTGCCCAAGGCCATGGGAGCCCACCTCTTGCATCAGCATGACCTGGATAGGAGACATGGAGTCAAAGGAGATTATTTCAGAGTTTTAATTACTGCCTTGTTGGATTTCAGACTTGCATGGGGCCTCTAGCTCCTTTGTTTTGGACAATTTATCCCATTTGGAATGGATATATTTACCCAATGCCTGTACCTCCATTGTATCTAGGAAGTAATTAACTTGTTTTCAATTTTACAGGCTCAAAGACAGAAAGGACTTGCCTTGTCTCAGGTGAGACTTTGAACTTGGACTTTTGGGTTAATGCTAGAATGAGCTAAGACTTTGGGGGACTGTTGGAAAGACATAATTGTGTGTATGTGTGTGTGTGTGTGCGCGTGTGCGTGTGTTTTGAGACAGAGTTTCGCTCTGTCACCCAGGCTGGAGTGCAGTGATGCGATCTTGGCTCACTGCAAACTCCACCTCCTGGGTTCAAGCAATTCTCCTGCCTCAGCCTCCTGAGTAGCTGGGATTACAGGCATGTGCCACCCCCAGCTGATTTTTGTATTTTTAGTAGAAATGGGGTTTCACCATGTTAGCCAGGCTGGTCTTGAACTCCTGATCTCAGGTGATCCACCCGCCTTGGCCTCCCAAAGTGCTGGGATTACAAATATGAGCCACCGTGCCCAGTTGCATAACTGTGTTTTGAAATGTGAGGAGATGAGATTTAGGAGGGGCCAGGGGCAGAATGACATGGTTTGACTGTGTCCCCACCCAAATCTCACACTTGAATTGTAGTTCTCATCATCCCTATGTGTTGTGGGAGGGACCTAGTAGGAGATAATTGAATCATGGGGCTGTTATCCCATGCTGTTCTTGCGATAGTGAGTTCTCACAAGAGCCAATGGTTTTATAAGGGGCTTCTGCCCCTTTTCTTGGTACGTCTTCCTGCTGCCCTTTGAAAAAGGTGCCTTTCTTCCCTTTTGTCTTCCACCATGATTGTAAGTTTACTGAGGCCTTCCCAGTCATGCAGAACTGTGAGTCAATTAAACCTCTTTTCTTTATAAACTACCCAGTCTTGGGTATTTCTTCATAGCAGACCAGACTAATATAGCCAAGCAGAAGAACTGGAGTTATCACTCAAATTAGTCTCCTCAAAGGTTTTAAGATAAGAATTTTTCAGGGATAGTTTGATGGGCAGGGAACTAGGGAATGGATGCTGCTGATTGGTTGGGGATGCAATCATAGTGGTGTGGAAAATGGTCCTTTTGTGCTGAGTCTTCCTCTGGGTGTGGGGCCACAGGACTGGTTGAGTTATGGGTCATGAGTCTGGGTGGGGTCAGTCAGTTGCCAGAATGCAAAAGTCTGAAATGCATCTCAAAAGACCAGTCTTGGGGCCGGGCACGGTGGCTCATGCCTGTAATCCTAGCAATTTGGGAGGCTGAGGCAGGTGGATCACCTGCGGTCAGGAGTTGGAGACCAGCCTGGCCAACATGATGAAACTCCATTTCTACTAAAGATATAAAAATTCGTAGGGTGTGGTGGCAGGCACCTGTAATCACAGCTACTTGGGAGGCTGAGGCAGGAGAATCGCTTGAACCTGGGAGGTGGAGATTGCAGTGAGCGGAGATTGTGCCATTGCACTTCAGCCTAGGTGACAGAGCTTGCGCCATCTAAAAAAAAAAAAAAAAAAAAAGGCCAGTCTTGGGTTCTACAATAGTGATGTTATCCATAGGAACAATTGAGGAAGTCACAAACCTTGTGACCTCTGGCCACAACTGAGCAGTAGGGGATTATAGAAATTGTGCCCACATTTTAGCAGAATTCTGGCCCCTCCCATAATGCTAATTTCATAGCCTTTCATTAGTTTTTAGTCCCTGAGCAAGGAGGAGTTTAGTTTTAGGGAGGGACTATTATCGTCCTTGCTTCCAAGTTAAACTGTAAACTAAATTCCTTTCATGATTAGCTTGGCCTACACCCAGGAATGAGCAGAAACAGCTGGACTGTGAGGCTAGAAGCAAGATGGAGCCAGCCATGTCAGGTTTCTCTCATTGTCAGAATCTTTGCAAAGGTGGTGTCAGTCTTTGCACAAGTATCTGCAGGATAAATTCCTAGAAGTGAAATTCCTAAAACTTGAATTTAAAAGTGTATGCAATATGCTTCAGTGTTAATAGCTACCACTGAAGTGCCCTCCAGAGGCTGTACCAACATGTCTTTTTAACAATAATATATCGGCATGCTTGTTTTCCCACACCTTCAGGAACACACTTGGTTTAAAACTGCCTGAAAGGAATACAGAAATGGCCTCTCAATTCTTGCTATAGGGGATGCTGTGGATGTCCCATCCAGTATTTCCATCTTCCCTCCAAGTTTACCTGCAGAGGATGGTTCCCGCCCATCCTGACAGCATCTGACATAGTGTCTTTATCTTTCTGCTTCTTTTCCTGAGTCATTTTGAGGTGTCACAGGAACTTGCTCAGCCCATCCAAGGGTGGGCTTCCCAGGGTGGTTGGGAATTAACAGCCTATCTGCTTCTCAGAGGCAACCCTCAACCAAAGAGGAAAGAGAACCAACGGATAAATGTACAAACTTCCCCATCTCTCAGCAGGTAATTCTGAAGCATGTTCCTGCCCGTTCTTCCGGGGACCCTAGTGAAATTGAGCTCTCGTTGGTTAGAGCAGTAATCTTGTTAGTACATCCTTTAATCACTTCGCTACCTTTTTTATTTCCCCACTCCCTCACTTCTTGCTATCACTTCTCAGATAAACTACATTCACCCAGATCCTTGCCTCAATGTCTGCTTTTGGGGAGACCTAAACTAAGATGGATGGTACTAGAGCTGGTCCTAGAAAGGAGACCCTCAGAATGGGGTATGAGAATTTGCTTATGTCCCGGTTAGAAGCAACAAAAAGCTCACTACTGGTCTAAGTGGGGGAAGTGATGGCCCATGGCTTAGGATGTTTACTAAGAATTTCACCAACGATTGTTTAGGATGAGGTACAGGCAGAAGGGGAAGCCTTGGCTAGGGAAGGATTGTGGAGGTGGCTGACTTTTGTGAACTTTTCTGGAGTTCTTGAAGAGAATAACACAGAGAACAGCAGGTAAGCCAACTATCAACTCAAGGCATGCTATGAAAGGCAAAAAGCTTTCATGGCCAACTTTAATTAGATCCTCATCTTTTGCTGCAGGAGTGCACAGTATGCTGCATATTAGACTCAGAATATAATCATAAAAATGTCAGCACTACAATGGATACCAAATTCACAGCTAGGGCAGATGTCCTATGTTAACATCAGGGCCCAGAAAGGGAAGCAGTAGGACTGTGAAACCTGGAATGGTCATGCTACACAATCTTGAATCCCATATTCCTTTGAATCTTAAAAAGAAAAAAAAGAAAAGAAAAGAAAAAAAAAGTATGCTGGCTCTGGTGGTTCATGCCTGGAATTCCAGCATTTTAGGAGGTTAAGGTGGGAGGTTCAGTTGAGCCCAGGAGTTAGAGACCAGCTTGGGGAACATAGTAAGACTCCATCTCTAAAAAAAAAAAAAAAAAAAAAAAATTAGCTAGGTCTGGTGGCATGCACCTGTGATCCCAGCTATTGGGAGGCCAAGGTGCAAGGATTGCTTGAGTCTGGGAGGTGGAGGCTGCAGTGAGCTGTGACCATGACACCACTCCAGTCTGAGTGACAGAGTGAAATCTTGTCTCAAACAAACAAAAAACCAAGCATGCTTATTTATTAAGAATCTTTCCTTTTCTCTGTGATCTAGAAATAGTTTCCTTCCTTTTCTTTTTCACTTTATTAAAATTCGATTCAATTGTAATTAATTTGCTGTAAGGAGTAAATTGGGAGTGCAACTTCCTAACTCATCTTTCCCCACTGATATAAAATGCCACCTGGATTGTATACCAAATTCCATATGTACTTGGGTCTTGTGGGAGAGAAAGTTAGGTGTTCTCCAAACCTGCTCTTCTTCTATCCAGGCATACAACAGAGTAGGTTTCCCAGGTTTCCTGCAGTTAGAAACTGATAGACCTGGTACATAAAAGCCTCCCAAAAGATGCCCCATCCTCTTTGCCTTCTTGCTAGGTGGATTAGAGATATATATATATATATATTTTTTTAATTCTCTAAGAAAACCTTGAAAGCCACATGTTAAGGATGGCAAAGCCAAAGATGCAAAGAGCCTGAGTCCAGAATCCTTGTGAAGAGGAAAGTCTGCTGAGTGGAAATACTCTTATTCTGGACTTTATGAAAATGAGAAATAAACTTGCACTTTGTATGAGACATTAGTCACTTTTTATTAAATTAGATGTCCTTACTTTAATATAGGTCTATTTCTGGACCTCATTCTGTTTCATTCCTCAGTTTCTCTGCTCATATGCCCATACTATACTGTTTTAATTTATATAGTTTCAAAATGTGTTTTAGTACTTAGTAGGATTTAATAACTTCATTAATTTTTCACAATTTTTTGGGGTTCTCCTTGCATGATCATTTTTCCATATGAATGTTAGAATCAGCTTCACTAGTTAAAATAAAACCTCCTTTGGTATATTTATAGAAATTATAAACATTAGAATTTGATATAAGAAGCAGTGACACCTTTATAATATTGAATCATCTTACATAAGCACTATTATTCTCTTCATAGATGGTCATGTCTTCATTTATATTCTTTAGTAGCAGTATAAAGTTTTATTTGCATAGGTGGTAATAATTTTTTATTTCGTTTACTCATAGTTTTTTTTGAAGTTATGGTATTATAAACAGGATTTTTTTTCTATAATATTTTATAACTGGCTGTTGCTTATACAGGAAGCCTACAAGGATGCTGTGTTACCTGTTTTTTGCATGATGTCAAATAAAAGCGAAATGACCAGTCAGACATCCAAGAAAAACGTCTAAAAGCAAAATAAATCTTAAGTTTAAAAACGTTTACACTGTATAGCAGAAAAACAGACTGCATTCAGAGAAGGCATGTTGTTCTGGGTTAATTCACAATGGTCAGAGTTGCCCTCATTTTTGATCAGTATTCCAAGGAGCTGCTATTTTATAAACTGTCCATACTATTTAACGAGCAAGCACTGCTGTGCTGGGGTTTGAGGAAGCACAAGAAACATCACCATTCTCCCCTGTTTCTAATAACTCAGAAATAGGTGCAGGCCTTCAGGCAGATGGTTATATCACTATTACTGATAAAACTGATATTAGAGAACATGGTTTATGTCTGTGGCAACAACTAGCTTCCTAATACTGCACTAAGACAGACTTTGTCATGCACTGGCAACATGGGACAACTGTAAGCCTCTCCCATGGAGTCCATCCTTACAAACTTAAGGCATGGACAGGCAAAACAGAACACATTTTTCTATAAGAAGGCATCTTGTAATTCTCTTCTTTCATTTTTCCTCACTCAGGAAAGAGTAAAAGGGCAGAACAAAGCAGGACTGTAACAGAAGGTACCTCAAAATAGAAGTAAGTATCAGAAGTGAGAACAATTGTCACTCCTTTAATGGCAAAACAATGTATTTTTAGGGATCAAAAGTTCATGCAGTTTTTGGATATATCAAATGTTAGATTTTGAATGTTAGGCAGGAATTTAAACTATATGTATTTTTAGGTCATGCTTACACATGCATTGTGGAACATGGTTCTTATCAGGCCTTACCGTAAGAACACAAAACAGATCACAAAACTGTTGGGAAAATGGCACAATTTGCCTTGGCCTTCTTTTGTTTATAACACAGTTGTTCTATGGACATGATCATTATATTACAAGTATCTTTCTTTTAGCTGTTCTGGATTCTTGTATTCAATACACTTAATCCTTGGTAAAGTTCATCCTTGCATTAATGCATTTGTTGAATGTGCTCTCAAAGATGGTACGTTCATTATAGCATGTATAATATAGGGCAGATACTAAGGTTTATTGCCACCGAGCCTCCAGTGACCATCACAATTTTCAGTATTTATTAATTCATTATATATGTTTAGAGGCCTTATGTGACAGGGACTATGCTAGAGACTGGAGCAACAAAGATGTGTAAGGATACACTCTAGGAGCTCATGGACACATGGGGAGGGCAGAAATAGCTCACTGAAGTGCATTGACAGAGCATAGTTGTCCTGTAGGAACACAAACTGGGCCTTGAGTCATGCCTAAATCAAGGAACTCTGACACTTGAAGTTGTCTAACTTTATATAACTTGTAACTGGCAGAGGAAGTACTTGGACTTAGACTGATTCCAAAGCCACTGATACCTTTGGTGCCACTTTGTGATGCTGCTGCCCCTCATTGTACCTGTTCCAGATGGGGCAGTGCTGCAGAGGGCAGATGGTGTGGCTGTGCAGTTCACAGAGTAATTTGCTCAAAAAGTTGGCCTTTGAGCCTAGCGCTAACCCTGACTTCGGCCTCCCTCCTTAAGTCAGCTGATTGGTTGTGACCTTATTAAGCCCAGCTGACAAAGGCATTCCCCCTTTCTCTAACGATCCCATTTTCCTTACCCCTCAACAAGCTGAGGTTGATCTTTGATCAGGCTGAGGCCCAGGTGAAGGAAATGCTTGGGATTGGTTTGGGAAATACTGGTGAACTGGGTGGAGGATCCCACTTTACCCCACCTCCCTGTCATGCTTCGGCTGATTCATGAGGGATTTGTTGTTGTTATTTCAAGTCGTCTATAAATCAGCTGTACCAAAAATGGTAAGGATAACCCTAGATTCTATGAAGGTAATTCGTAAGTCCAAGGGTAGCAACTTCTAAACACTGTCTACATCAAAAATTTGGCATCACAAATCTGAGTTTTATCTGCAAGCATGCAGAAGGAAAGTATAAAGAAGCAGCTGGGGCAAGTTTTGACTTCTCTGACCCTCTGTAATTGCACGAGAGTATAAGATTCAAAATTGTGACTAAATGAATGCTTGCACCAACTGAAAAAAGTTTTAAATTATCAGTAACTCTGCCTAAAGTGATCTCTTACTTCTTTCCTTATGGGCAAGAACCTACCTTTTTTGAATAGACCTCTAACCTTGAAATTCTGTTATTCACAGATGTATGGTGGGGGCTCATAGGGGGTTGAAAATAATCAGTATTTGGAGAATCATGAGAAGAGCAGCTGAGACTGGAGCAGTCACCACAGGATATTCTCATTTGGGCTGAGTTTGGAAACAACAGCCAATGTTTACTGAATGATTCCAGTGCTGAGGGCTTTATATATACTTTTCTTCATAATGTCCTGATAAGTTCTCTTCGTTTTTTTTTTTTGAGACGGAAGCTCGCTCTGTCATCCAGGCTGGAGCACAGTGGTGGGATCTCGGCTCACTGGAACCTCTGCCTCCTGGGTTCAAGTGATTCTCTTGCCTCAGCCTCCTGAGTAGCTAGGATTACAGGTGCCCGCCACCATGGCCAGCTAATTTTTTTTTGTTTTTAGTAGAGATGGAGTTTCACTATGTTGGCTAGGCTGTTCTTGAACTCCTGACATCGTGATCTGCCTGCCTTGGCCTCCCAAAGTGCTGGGATTACAGGCATGAACCACTGCACCCTGCTAAGTTAAGTTCTCTTCTTGTAAAAGGGGAGCTGAGGCTTGGAGAGGTCACAGAGCTCGAACATGGGGAAGGAGACACTGGAGTCAGGCAGTTGGTCCCTGGAGCCCACATTCTTACTACCATGTTCTCCTGCATGCAGTCATGGAACTTCTCACTCAGCTCAATCTTGGCATGAGTCACCTGAAATGGGGTGCAGGGGCTTCTTAATAGTGCTGATGGCTGACTGACAGGCTTCAGAGCTCTGCTTGCTGTCAAGGAGCGTTGTGAAGTTAGCAAAATAGTAAAGATGCTGTAGTTGGAGGTTGGCTGACTATTCAGTGAAGGCCCTCCAAGGAAGTAAAAATGTGCCATCTCAGCCTTGTCTTAGCCTCCATAACAGAACTCCTGTTTCTGAACTACAGGAATCAAACTGACAAGATATTAATGTATAGAATGCCAATTTACTAATTTGCAATGTTAAGATAAACCCTCCTAGTGAGTGACCAGAATGTTCACTGTTCAGAGAACTCTTTTTCTAAGAACCACGGTTTGTGGGAACCTCCTTAGTTATTATAACTTCATTTGTGAATGCAAATGAGAATAAAGGGAAAGGATGGTGCTGATGTCTGGAATCCCAGAGAGCAGCTAGAACTGCAAAAGCAAGAGGCAGTTCAAGACCAATTAGTGCAGAAACAAGCACTGCAACTGCAACAAAAGTGCTACCACTGAAGTTGACAGAGCAGAGTAGGACAATGAATATTTATAAAACTGACCCTCACTTTCATGTGACGCTTAAAAAAAGAGTCAAACACACAGAGCTAGAGAATAAAACAGTGGTTCCAATGGGCAGTGGGGAGGAGGAAATGCGGAATGTAGGTCAAAGGATTCAAAGTGGCTGGCACACAGGATGAGCGAGCCTAGAGATCTGATGTGCACACGAGGACTACAGTTAATAATACTGCATTTAATTCAGGATTTTACTAAAAGAGATTTTAGGTGCTCTTGTCACACACACACACACACACACACACACAAAGGGCAACTATGTGAGAAGTGGATATGTTGATTTACTTGACTATAGTAACCATTTTACTATGTATATACTGTATACATAGTATACATATGTATATATTGATATATGTATATCAAAACATCATGTTGTACACCTTAAATGTTTACAACAGGCCGGGCGCAGTGGCTCGTGCCTGTAATCCCAGCACTTTGGGAGGCTGAGGCAGGTGGATCACGAAGTCAAGAGATCGAGACCATCCTGGCCAACATGGTGAAACCCTGTCTCTACTAAAAATACAAAAATTAGTTGGGCGTGGTGGTGGGCGCCTATAGTCCCAGCTACTTGGGGGGCTGAGGCAGGAGAATTGCATGAACCCGGGGGGCGGAGCTTGCAGTGAGCCGAGATGGTACCACTTCACTCCAGCCTGGCGACAGAGCGAGACTCCGCCACAAAAAAAAAAAAAAAAAAAATTACAACAAAAAATGCTGATCCTTATCAAAGTATCAATATACTTTGAGAAGGCAAGACTGTATGTCAAGCATTTCTGAAAGATATCAAACAAAAACTCCTGAAGTTTCACTAAAGTGCTCTCTCTTGAGATGTGCGGTGAATGAAAGAATCTTGTACTGAGAAACACACCACTGACTATAAACCACTGGCAGTATGATGAATTTACTGCCAGCAATCCAGGGCCGCTGCTGCAAAAACAAAGTCAGGACTAGGAGAGATTATCATAAAAAGAGTGAAGAAGGCCGGGCATGGTGGCTCACACCTGTTATCCCAGCACCTTGGGAGGCTGAGGCAAGAGGATCGCTTGAGCCCAGGAGTTTGAGACCAGCCTGGGCAACATAATGAGACTTCATGTCTACAAAATAGTAATAAAAAAAAACCTAGCATGGTGGCACACACCTGAAGTCCCAGCTACTCAGGAGGCTGAGGTGGGAGGATTGCTTGAGCCCGGAAGGTTGAGGCTGCAGTGAGCCAAGATCATACTACTGCATTCCAGCCTGGGCAACAAAGTGAGACCCTACCTCAAAAAAAAAAAAAAAAGAAAAAAGTGTGAAGGACATTGACTAAGAGCTCCTTGAGAGGCTAGAACACATAGAGACCCATGCCTATAGGAAATATTTCTAAAGAGATCTAAAATTGACAGTCAAAAGGTTATTGTGAAGGGCTGGACTTAAATCTTTTCCCCTTAGATACTAGAAAATACACAACTTATTAAGTTAAAGTATTTGCTTACACTTAAGTCACATTTTTTAAAAAGCCACTAAAATCCCATGCTTTAATGGTATGAGTACACAGTTCAAAACACTGTACCATGGTATCCCCTCACTGGTACTTGGAACACAAATGAAACACATCTTGATAAAGTATCTTCCTATTTGGAATGTGCAAGACATAATTTACTAAGTTGATTCTTTTCAACTATTAGGGACTGAATTTTATTCTCAAAGAGATGATCACAGAACATGAGAATTAAACAAACATTCCTATAAAAGAAACGGATGCTTTTATTCAACCTGAGTTAAAACCACAATGAATCATATCAGAGTTTATGGGAATCATAATAAATGAATAGTTAACCACTCACAAAATCAAAGCCATCAACATACTGAGATAACACACATTAATTAGTGCTATAGTTCAAAACATACCCTTTATTTAGCACACAAAATAACCATAAAAGTAATGTCTATACGCTCTAACCAAAAATTTTAAAAATTAAAAATAGCACAATTCTACGATTCTGATTTTACCAAGAAAATAAACCCTTTTTTTGGCACATGTTGTTTTATCAAAATGGAAAGCTGAGTCAGGCTGCTCTGCTTTTCACAACATAAATAAGCATTCATGCTATCACGCTTGGGAAATTAACTCGGTGACAAAAAATTCACTGGAAAATAGAATCCTTGGAAAAATGGGGTCAGGTGCCATCCACTGGGAGGCAATGATAATGTGTGTCCTTGGTTATTAGCACAAAGTCAGGCAGCACACTATAATTTTAGTTACATGCAACTCTGTAGGAACACATGTGGCCTGAAAGTTACATGCAAGAGTGAAAAGAACTGCTGTGTAGGGACTGAGGAATGATGGGTGTTTTTCTTTAAATGTCATTTCACGTTTTAAAGGAAAATAAATCAAGTAGGTAGGTAAAAATTACTGAACTAAAGAGATACTAAAGAACAGAAGACTGGCAAATTGAGAAAATCCAGTTTCATGATTAAGAGTGACTCAAGAAGGATGTCTTAGTCATGAAGAGGGTGCTGGAAGACAGTTTATATCTTTGGGTATTTACGGCAGGTCAGAATTAAAGATTTACCTTTTTCCTTACTATTTACATAAAAAGCTGGTTTATCTGAAAAAAGTATCAATCCAGACTTGCCAATAAAGTGGCTCTTAGGGACTGTATTATTGATCTACAATGACTGCCTGGAGACACAAAAGACCCTGAAGGACTTTTTTGATTAGCAAAACAAAAACAGAAACAAAATCAGAAAAGCAAAAAACAGTTAATTTTTGTTTGGTCAAGTTTACTCAACCAGACCACCTTGATACCAACAATGCTGGAGAGCATTTGGCAAGAGCAGGACCACAATGCCAAATTCCTTGGAAAGGTAGACTTCCTGTGATAATTTCACAGATTGGCAAATTTGTGGGTTTTTTTCCATAGTAGCTTTTGAGAATGTTAGTTTCTGGCTGGGGCGGTGGCTCACACCTGTAATCCCAGCACTTCGGGAGGCAAAGGCAGGTGGATTGCTTGCGCCCAGGAGTTCGAGACCAGCCTGGGTAACATGGTGAGACCCCATCTCTAATTTTATAAAATTAAAAAAAAAAAAAAAAAAGAGAATGTTATTTTCCTATAAGGCCTGGGTGTCCTAAGTACTAAGACATGTCTGTTGTTGTCCATTCCTTCATAACATTTCTCATAACCCATAATTTATTTCTCATCTGTCTCCCCTGAAAGGGCAGGGGCCTTGTCTATTCTGTTCGTTACCATATACCCCAGCACTTAATAATGTCTGGTATATGTAAGTGCTTAATAAATATTAGTTCAATGAATAAATGAAGTATGAATGAATCTCATACAGTCCAACAGACCTGGGGGGAAAGTGGAAAAAACAAAAACCCTAAAAAAAAACTTAAGGAAGACAGATAAGCAACAGTTCTATCAGTTGGGGTTATTAGACTTAATGCCAAAAAATTTACCATCATTTCACAACTGACAATAGTTGTTTAGAGATTCAAAATATCTGAAAGATTTCAGTTGAAAGTTAATATAAAAACAGTGTTCTCTGGAAGACTCATTTACAAATAAATTAATTAAAGGCCTGTTACCAAACCAAGATACAATAGGAGCCTAATGTTTTGTTTGTTTTAAGATGGAGAAGACTCTGCTGCATGCACTTGGAGGTCTAGATTTCCATAGAGGGCACGTAGCATATTGAGGACCTTTTCTTGAATGGTGTCAACTTGGTCAGAAGGACAGTAATCATCCAGACTTGACCTAGAACCAAGAAGAGAAAGAGAAAGAAGAAAAATACACATAGGATAAAATCATACTGTGAGGAAAAGCTGCATGTGTTGATTTCAATGTAAAACAGAAATTAAGGTGTGCTGAATTTTGGATCAATATCAGTTGAAAGCTAGTAAAGGTTTACCTTGTGTTAGGCACCTCACATAAATTATGTTCTTTAATTTTCACAGCAACTTTATGAAAGAGGCACAATTAGTATCCCTTTAAAGATATCTGAAACAAACAGATTAACCTGTGCAAGGTGAAATGTGGCATGAGCCTTAGTGCTTGATTGCTAGATCACTGTTTGCCTGAAAGTGAGATGTTGCTTGGGAATACAGGGGCTTAGTATCTTAGTGATGGGACATCTTTTATTATGTGTGTGCTACGGCTAGAAATGATGAGAGTCGAGGTTTTCCAACTGATAAAAGGATTCTATTTCTAAAAATGATTTGTTAACCACAAAATTATAAAGGATCCATGGCTTGGTCCAAAATGAAATGTGGCGATGTGCTGGTGTTGGATTTACTTTCCTAGGCAGTAGGAAGCAGAAAAAAGCAAAGTAGGTTGGGGCAGATATCTGTATTTTGGGAGTCTTCAGAACTTACCAACTACAATCTGAGTTGCGCTGGGCAGTTACAATGCTGCTGCCAATTACAACTGGATTAACCAGTGTCTCCTAGTTCTGGATAAGGGTGAATAAAGCCTTCTAGAGGATAGAGTGAGAAGAGCAGCACAGAAATCTTTATAGAAGGAACTAGAATTAGTTATCTGGCCTACTCCTTAGTACAAGTATTTCAAACCTAAAGAGATAATCTGTAAGACCACTGATAAACTCCACACTCTGCTAACCAGGTTATTGTTGTGGCTTGATGTGAAAATTTAAGACACAATAAATAATATAGAGAACTTTA
Organism: Trachypithecus francoisi; assembly: GCF_009764315.1. Classification (NCBI taxonomy): domain Eukaryota; kingdom Metazoa; phylum Chordata; class Mammalia; order Primates; family Cercopithecidae; genus Trachypithecus; species Trachypithecus francoisi. Next base: position 65,703,950 of record NW_022681465.1, on the reverse strand, counting down.
ATTTTTAAAAAAAATTTTTCTTGAGACCGTCTTGCTCTGTTGCCCAGGCTGGAGTGCAGTGGCACAATCTTGGCTCACTGCAATCTCCACCTTCTGGGTTCAAGCGATTCTTCTGCCTCAGCCTCCTGAGTAGCTGGGATTACAGGTGCCTGCCACCATGCCTGGCTAATTTATATATTTTTAGTAGAGACAGGGTTTCATCATGTTGGCTAGGCTGGTCTTGAACTCCTGAACTCAGGTGATCTGCCCACCTTGGCCTCCCAAAGTGCTGGGATTATAGGGGTGAGCTACCAGGTCTGGCTTGAGAAACTTTATTAAATACTAACATATACATATGGACAAAGGCCTACTTTATTTTTCAAGACAACAGCTTCCTTTGTTGTTTAGTGGCATGATCATGGCTGATTGCAGCCTCAACCTCCTGGGCTCAAGCAATCCACCCACCTTGGCCTCCCAAAGTGCTGGCGTTACAGGTGTAAGCCACTATGCTCAGCAAGACCTATTTTAAAGTGTCATATGTAAAAACTCAATTTATAAGTCTTAACAAATAAAGAGTACTGCAATACTTTTGGAAAGATTTTTGACTTTTTTTTTGAGACAGGGTCTCATTTTGTCACTCAGGCTGGAGTGCAGTGGCATGATCTTGGCTCACTGCAGCCTCAGCTCCACAAATAGCTGGGACTACAGGCACATGCCATCATGCCCAGCTAATTTTTTTTTTGTTTTTGTTTTTTTTTTGTAGAGACAGGGTTTTGCCATGTTGCCCAGGCTGGTCTCAAACTCCTGAGCTCAGGCGATCCACCCACCTCCAACTCCCAAAATGCCAGGATTACAGGTGTGAGGCCACTGCACCTGGCAAATTTTTGACTTCTTTAAACACTATTAGAGTGGTTCTTGATGGGAGCTACTCCCATGAAGGTGTTTTGAAAATCTTAGTACATTTTTGATTGACACAATGAATAGAGGACACTACTGACATTTAGGGGACTGGGACAAGAGGGCTGGGCTGCTAGAGAAGCTTGCAACAGGCAGGATCATCCTGCAATATGAATAGCTGTCCTGTGTCTTGAATGTTTTCAAAGTCTACTGAGTACTCATGTAAGTGAAAAAGTGATTTTTAATTTTTTGAGCCTATGACATAGTTTGACTGTGTCCCCATGCAAATCTCATCTTGAATTGTATCTTCCATAATTCCCATTGCAGTGGGAGGGACCTGGTGGGAGATAATTGACTCATGGCAGTGGTTTCACCCATACTGTTCTTGTGGTAGTGAATAAATCTCATGAGATCTGAGGCTTTTATAAGGAGAAACCTCTTTTGCTTGGTTCTCATTCTCTCTTTGCCTGCTGCCATCCATGTAAGACATGACTTGCTCCTCCTTGCTTTCTGCCACGATTGTGAGGCTTCCCCAGCCACGTGGAACTATAAGTTAAATTAAACCTCTTTCTTTTGTATATTGCCCAGTCTCAGGTATGTCTCTATCAGTAGCACGAAAACAGATGAATACAGCCTAGAACTGAACACTTTTTTATATAGAAAAGTATTTTTAAAAAATGCATTAAATATGAACTAAATTTTCCAGGAACGTAACTACACTGTAAATTGGGGAAAGACTGGACTTTAATTGCAGATCCTTATGAAGAGGCTGTTCAATGACTGAAAAAATGTCATTATGGCAATGCTGTTCATGGCATCTGGTCAACACATGGTATCTGCATTTGTAACTGCCACATTTACATCATGTAGTGTAACTGCTACAGTACATTTTTAACTGCATGTCTTAAATATGTGAGTCTAGTTTGGCATTTTAATATATTTTATTATCAATTACTTTAATTCCTCCTATGTGTATAGGTATTATGTGTATAGTAGGTTATATTACATATATAATGTATATTATCTACATATATTATGAATATTATCTATATATATTTAAATTACATATAGGTAGGTTACATTATATGAGGTTTCAGAATGAAAAGGATGTTACAAAATGTTTGTCATGAATTACATATTATTAGCCTGGTACTTAAAGTACTTATTTTAGAACCTCATACTTCCATACAAAACCAGCCCAAAAATTAACATAGGAAAGCATTATTAAATTGTTATAACTATTCAGCAATTATATTCAAATTTAAAACATGGCAACAGCTAAATATTAATTGGTAGGACACAGAAATGAGAATTCTTGTGTTCATCTGAATCTTACCAATTGCAAAGACAAGATAACAATAACTACATTGTTTGCATATCATCACTAATAGGGAAGAGAAAAAGGCCAGGTGCGGTTGCTCATGCCTGTAATCTCAGCATTTTGGGAGGCCGAGGTGAGCGGATCACCTGAGGTCAGGAGTTTGAGACCAGCCTGATCAACATGGAGAAACCCCGTCTCTATGAAAAATACAAAATTAGCCAGGCGTGGTGGTGCATGCCTGTAATCCCAGCTACTTGGGAGGCTGAGGCAGGAGAACTGCTTGAACCCGGGAGGCAGAGGTTGCAGTGAGCCAAGATTGTGCCACTGCACTCCAGCCTGGGCAACAAGAGCGTAATTCCTCTCAAACAAACAGACAAAAAAACCAGGGAAGAGAAAATACAACATCTAAATTTTGAGCTGAGTAGGTAAAAAAAATTCGTATTATTTTATTAGTAATCATTATATTTACCTATAGAAATTGTATTAGCTTCCTACTGCCGCTATAAAAAATTGCCACAAACTTAGTAGCTTAAAGCAACACTAAATTATTATCATATACTTTTGGAGGTCAGAAGTCCTAAAATAAAGGTGTCGACAGGGCTGCATTCTTTTTGTAAGATCCCAGGGATAATCTGTCCCCTGGCCTTTTCTAACTTCTAAAGGCTGCCTGTGTTCATGGCCTCCATCTTCAAAGCCGGCAGGGCAGAATTTTCTAATCACTCTCTCTGATTCTGACCCTCCTGCCTTTCTCTTCTAAGGACCCTTGTGATTACATTGGGCCCACTTGGTGAATCCAGGAGAACCACCACATCTCAAAATCCTTGAGTTAATCACACTGAGAATTCCCTTCTTCCATATAATGCAACACATTCACAGGTTCCAGAGATTAGGATGTGCACATCTCTGGTTTGCTATTATTCTGCTGAACACACTTACCTTGCAATTGTCACAAGAGTAGGATTTGGCAAATTTTTCAGTAAATAATGCACAGATTGAATAAGATACTCTATTTCTTGTTCTGTGCTGATATGGTGAGGAAGTTCTGAATAATCGCAGGTTAAACCAGCCTGGTGAACCTGAAAATAAGACAATTAAAAATTACACTGTATGACAGTTGTTTTTATAAGCTTCTTTAATCATCAATGGCCTTATTGACAAATCTTTACTTTTATTGATACATAAAAGATGTGCATATTTTCAGGGTACATGTGATAATTTAATACATTCATAATAGCATATACAGATCAAATCAGGGTAACTGGAATATCCAACACCTTAAATATGACAAACTTTTAATTTTTAATATCTTTATGCTTTGGGATTATTTTTTCCCTAACAGTTTCTATGTCATAAAAGTTATCTGCTCTCTGAAGTGTTGGTAGAACTCACCTATATACTGTCTGGGCCAGATGCCTCTTCTTAGAATAATTCTTTCCTTCTTTATTTTATGATTATTGGTCTTTACTTGAGTTAATTTTGGTAATTTGCATTTTCTATCAAATTATCCATTTCATCTAGATTCTAAAAAGTTGAGGCTGGGCATGGTGGCTCATGCCTGTAATCCCAGCACTTTGGGAGGCTGAGGCAGGTGGATCACCTGAGGTCGGGAGTTTGAGACCAGCCTGCCCAACATGGAGAAACCCCGTCTCTACTAAAAATACAAAATTAGCCGGGTGTGGTGGCACATGCCTATAATCCCAGCTTCTGCTAAGGCAGGAGAATCACCTGAACCCGGGAGGCAGAGGTTACGGTGAGCTGAGATCGTGCCATTGCACTCTAGCCTGGATAACAAGAGTGAAACTCCGTATCAAAAAAAAAAAAAAAAAGTTGATACAAAACTGTACATAATATTCTCATCTCATTTTTAACACATTATTTTACTTTTAAAATATTAATACATGCAACTAGTACTATATTCCAAGCTTTGAGAGGATACAAGATAAATTTGTCCTACCTTATTTAACTGTTTTCTTGTGTATCCTTTATGTGTAACCATAAACTACTGCTATCTACATGTGTGTTTTAAATTTAAATGAATGATATCCAGTCTCAGCACTAAACTAAACTTGCCTGAAAGTTAGAAGTGGCTCACACGCTACCATTCTGCAACCTTAACTTTAATGTTTTGAAAAATGGAACTTAACTATGTCATAGTTTTGCCTGGAGTATACAAGTCAAAGCATGAAAAAACACACTAATCAACTATTTTACTAGAGGCTCTGGATACACATCCACAGTTTAACTGGCAATAATCAGTCAGTGTGATAAAAGGATGAATTCTGAATGTTCATTTTGCCAAAATAGTAAATTTAGCGTTCTCTCTCTGCAGCTGTAGGCACATCATAATTGATTACATAATCTGTGACTGAACCCTAGCCATTCCGTCCCCCAAAAAACATCAAACCCACCCAGCGAAAAAAATCCAGATGCAATGTAATGATTAAAGCAGACCTGCCTGCAGACATATTTGATAATATTGTATGCACTCAAAGCATTTTCTTTCTCTTTTTAAATATGACACAAAGTCTCACTCTGTTGCCCAAGCTGGAGTGCAATGGCACGATCTCAGCTCACTGTAACCACCTAGGCTCAAGCAATCCTCCTGCCTCAGCATCTCAAGTAGCTCGGACTACAGGCGTGTGCCACCACATCTGGCTAATTTTTGTACTTTTTGTAGAGACAGGGTTTTGCCATGTTGCCCAGGCTGGTCTCAAACTCCTGGGCTCAAGTGATCTACCTGCCCTGGCCTCCCAAAGTGCAGGGATTACAGGTGTGAGCCACCGCTCCTGGCCTCAAAATATTTTCAAACCTTAAGTATCTTGCAATGATCTTAAATACCATTCTTAAAAAATGTAAGTCTTGGCTGGGCACGGTGGCTCACGCCTGTAATCCCAGCACTTTGGGAGGCCGAGGTGGGTGGATCATGAGGTCAGGAGATCGAGACCATGGTGCAACCCTGTCTCTACTAAAAATACAAAAAATTAGCTGGGTGTGGTGGTGGGCGCCTGTAGTCCCAGCTACTCGGGAGGCTGAGGCAGGAGAATGGCGTGAACCCAGGAGTCGGAGCTTGCAGTGAGCCAAGATCACGCCACTGCACTCCAGCCTGGGCGACAGAGAGTGAGTCCGTCTCAAAAAAAAAAAAAAAAAGTAAGTCTTGGAAGCGTTTATTCAGGGTAACTTGAATGTATGCTCCCGGAAAAAAAAAAATTAAACAGAACAGTGTAAGTCTTGGATTTGCTCAGGTTTCACCAAAATATTCTTTTGCTCATTATATGGTTTTGCTGTATCTCCACTCAAATCTCATCTTGAATCGTAACTCCCACAATTCCCATGTGTCATGGGAGAAACCTAGTGGGAGGTGATTATGGCAGCAGGTCTTTCCTGCACTGTTCTCATGACAGTGAATGAGTATCAGGAGAACTGATGGTTTTTTTTGTTGTTGTTTTGTTTTTTTTGAGACGGAATCTCACTTTGTCACCCAGGCTGGAGTGCAGTGGCATGACCTCGGCTCACTGCAAGCTCCGCCTCCCAGGTTCATGACATTCTCCTGCCTCAGCCTCCGGAGTAGCTGGGACTACAGGTGCCCACCACCACGCCTGGCTAATTTTTCAGTAGAGATGGGGTTTCACCATGTTAGCCAGGATGGTCTCGATCTTCTGACCTCATGATCTGCCCGCCTCAGCCTCCCAAAGTGCTGGGATTACAGGTGTGAGCCACCGCGCCCGGACGAGATCTGATGGTTTTATTTTTTTTGAGACGGAATTTCACTCTTGTTGCCCAGGCTGGAGTGCAATGGCACAATCTTGGCTGACCGCAACCTCCACCTCCTGGGTTCAAGCGATCATCTTGCCTCAGCCTCCCGAGCAGCTGGGATTATAGGGATACGCCACCATGCCCGGCTAATTTTGTATTTTTCATAGAGATGGGGTTTCTCCATGTTAGTCAGGCTGGTCTCAAACTCCTGACCTCAGGTGATCCACTCGCCTCGGCCTCCCAAAATGCTAGGATTACAGGTGTGAGCCACTGTGCCCGGTTGGAGATCTGATGGTTTTAAAAACAGACGTCTCCCTGCAGAGAAGCTGTCTCTTCTTGTCTGCTGTCATGTGAGATGTGTCTTTCACCTTCTGCCATGATTGTGAGGCTGCTCCAGCCATGTGGAACACTAAGTCCATTAAACCTTTCTTTTGTAAATTGCCCAGTCTTGGGTATGTCTTTATCAGCAGTGTGAAAACAGACTAATACAGTAAATTGGTACCAGTAGAGTGGGACGCTGTTGAAAAGGTCCCTGAAAATGTGGAAGCAACTTTGGAACTGGCAGAGGTTGGAACAGTTTGGAGGGTTCAGAAGAAGGCAGGGAAATGTGGAACAGTTTGGAATTTCCTAGAGACTTGTTGAATGGCTTGGACCAAAATGCTGATGACACGGACAATGAAATCCAGAATGAGGTGGTCTCAGATGGAGATGAAGAATTTGCTGGGAACTGGAACAAAGGTGACTCTTGTTATATTTTAGCAAAGAGACTGGTGGCATTTTGCCCTTGCTCTAGAGATGTGTGGAACTTTGAATTTGAGAGATGATTTAGCATATCTGGTGGAAGAAATTTCTAAGCAGCAAAACATTCAAGAGGAGACTTGGGTGCTGTTAAAGGCAACCAGTTTTTTTTTTGAAATGGAGTCTTGCTCTGTCACCCAAGCTGGAGTGCAGTGGTACCATCTCGGCTCACTGCAGCCTTCGCCTCTCAGGTTCAAGCGATTCTTTGCCTTAGCCTCCTGAGTAGCTAGGATTACAGGTGTGTCCTGCCACACCCAGGTAAGTTTTGTATTTTCAGTAGAGAAGGGGTTTCGACATGTTGGTCAGGTTGGTCTTGAACTCCCGGCCTCAAATGATCCACCTGCCTTGGCCTCTCAAAGTGCTGGGATTATAGGTGTGAACCACCGCACCTGGCCAAGGCATTCAGTTTTAAGAGGGAAACAGAGCATAAAAGTTTGGAAAATTTGCAGCCTGACAATGTGAAAGAAAAGAAAATTCCATTTTTTGAGAAGAAATTCAAGCTGGCTGCAGAAATTTGCATAAGTAACGAGGAGCCAAATGTTAATCCCCAAGACAATAGAGAAAATGTATCCAGCGCATGTCAGAGACCTTTGCGGTAGCCCCTCCCGTCACAGGCCTGAAGGTTTAGGAGGAAAAAACTGTTTCATGGGCAGGGCTCAGGGTCCCAGTGCTGTGTACAGCCTAGGGACTTGGTGTCCTGTGTCTCAGCTGCTCCAGCCATGGTTAAAATGGACCAATATAGAGCTCGGGCTGTGGCTTCAGAGGATGGCCTTGGCAGCTTCCAGTTAGTGGTGAGCCTGCGAGTGCACAGAAGTCAAGAATTGAAGTTTGAGAACTTCTGCCGAGATTTCAGAAGATGTATGGAAATACCTGGATGCCCAGGCAGAAGTTTGCTGCAGGGGCAGGGCCCTCGTGGAGAACCTCTGCTAGGGCAGTGTGGAAGGGAAATGTGAGGTTGGATCCCCACCCAGAGTCCCTAGGGGCACCACCTAGTAGAGCTGTGAGAAGAGGGCCACTGTCTGTCCTCCAGACTCCAGAATGGTAGATCGACTGACAGTTTGTACCGTGTACCTGGAAAAGCTGCAGACACTCAACACCAGCCCATGAAAGCTGCCAGGAGGGAGGTTGTACCCCGCAAAGCCATAGGGGCAGAGCTGCCCAAGACAATGCGAACCCACCTCTTGCATCAGAGTGACCTGGATGTGAGACACGGAGTCAAATACGATCTTTTTGGAGCTTTAAGATTTGACTGAAGATGGACTTCAGACTTGCATTGCCCGTTTGTTTGGGCCAATTCTTCCCATTTGGAACGGCTGTATTTACCCAATGCTTGTACATCCATTGTATCTCGGATGTAACTAACTTGCTTTTGATTTTACAGGCTCATAGGTGGAAGGGACCTGCCTTGTCTCAGATGAGATGTTGGACTGTGGACTTCTGAGTTAATGCTGAAATGAGTTGAGACTTTGAGGGACTGTTGGGAAGGCATGAATGGTTTTGAAACGTGAGGACATGAGATTTGGGAGGGGCGAAGGGTAGAATGATAAGGTTTGGCTGTATCCCCACCCAAATCTCATCTTGAATTGTAATGCCCACAATTCCCACATGTTGTGGGAGGAACCCGACGGGAGGTGATTGAATTGTGGGGGTGGGTCTTTCCTGTGCTGTTCTCATGACAGTCAATGAGTCTCAAGAGATCTCATGGTTTTAAAAACGGGAGTCTCCCTGTACAAGCTTTCTCTTCTCTTGTCTGTCACCATGTAAGACATGCCTTTCACCTTCCACCATGACTGTGAGGCCTCCCCAGTCATATGGAACTGTAAGTCCATTAAATCTCTTTTGTAAATTGCCTAGTCTCGGGTATGTCTTTATCAGCAGTGTGAAAACAGACACCTCTTATTTTAAAGAATACCAGCAAATTCTTATAAATGTAATCAATACTTAAATCAATACTTCAGTTTTAGTCAAAGTGGTCTGATTGTATTCCATAAGTAAATAAAATATGCAAACTCAGCTTACTGAAGTAAGAGAAAGACCACACTAAGAGGCAGGACTTGGAAGTCTTAGCCCTGGCATCAAATCTGAGAAAAGTCACTTGAACAATTTTTTTTGAGATGGAATCTCGCTCTGTCACCCAGGCTGGAGTGCAGTGGCGCGATCTGGGCTCACTGCAAGCTCTGCCTCCCAGGTTCACACCATTCTCCTGCCTCAACTTCCCGAGTAGCTTGGACTACAGGCGCCCGCCACCATGCCCGGCTAATTTTTTGTTATTTTTAGTAGAGACAGGGTTTCACCATGTTAGCCAGGATGGTCTCGATCTCCTGACCTCGTGATCTGCTGGCCTCAGCCTCCCAAAGTGCTGGGATTATGGGTGTGAGCCACCGCGCCCGGACGCTTGAATATTTTAAGCTGTAGCTTTCTCATCTCAAGTACTGGGTCAAATGGGAAAATATATGCTTCAAAGACTGCAAAATGATATACAAATAAATTATGACTAAAAGTATCTTTGGCTATAGCATTCAGATCCCTGTTGACAAACAGCTAACACATTTAAAATATGCTAGTCACAGCTCTCTCTTTTTTCTTTTCTTACGGTTTTTACAAACAGAAAAGTTTTTTTTTTTTTTTTTTGAGGCGGAGTCTCGCTCTGTCGCCCGGACTGGAGTGCAGTGGCCGGATCTCAGCTCACTGCAAGCTCCGCCTCCTGGGTTTACGCCATTCTCCTGCCTCAGCCTCCCGAGTAGCTGGGACTACAGGCGCCCGCCACCTCGCCCGGCTAGTTTTTGTATTTTTAGTAGAGACGGGGTTTCACCATGTTAGCCAGGATGGTCTCGATCTCCTGACCTCGTGATCCGCCCGTCTCGGCCTCCCAAAGTGCTGGGATTACAAACAGAAAAGTTTTTAAATAGGGAAGAAAAGAAGGAGGAAGGGAGTATAAATACTCATCAATAAAAAATGGACCATTTTAGAAATTGTGTACTTTTCTTTTGTCTGGTGAAGAGAGATCTGACCACAGACAAAACTAAAAAAATACACAGGACTTTTGCTTCATATGTAAAATTGAGGAAAAAATGTTTTTCCTGGAAAACTTTTCCAGGAAAACAGTATTCTGTTTCAATGTATGTATTTTTTCCCCTCATTTCTTTTCTTAATAATTATTTCACACTTCACAGGAACACAAACAAAAACGAACCACTTTAACAAAAAGCAAATTCTTCTACCCAGAAAATTGTCTTTACAAAGGGTCAATTTTACACGTTAATATAAAATATTTACCATTTCATAGTCTGGTACTTCCATCCGTTTTTTCAAACTCTGTACAAGGGGAACTAGTGATTCCATTCTGGAAAAAAGTCATCCCACTCAATTAAACATCACAACCACTGCAACTAAAATGACAATAGTAAATGATACATTATACTAACATTTACCATAACAACATGCTTCATATCGTACTTGGGAAATAAAAGATAAAGCTGTTCAAATATCTTAAAATATTAAGAAATAAAAGTTTCCTGTTTTCTTACCCAAAACATTGATATAACACTGATATAACATTGATGCTTTTAAGGTATTAAGTTTAGGTGGACCTTCTGGAAGCTCTGATTGGCTAATGCTTCTAGCGTTTTAATTCCTCCTCCACAAATATTCACTAATTTGCTGGAAGTAAAGAAAGAAAGAAAAAAGGAGGCATGGAGGCTTGCCTGCTTGCCCACTTGTCCTGTTACTTTTTCCTTTTTATTAATGACATTTTCTAGGCCTCTGGACCCTAACCAACCACCTCACTTCCCTAGACATAGTGAAGCCTCCATGCTGAGGGTCTGGCTCTTTAGGGTCATGATTAGTTTGGGGAGACTTTTCTTTCAGTGTCATCTACTTTTCCTTTATGCTATTTTTTCTCCCTTCAATACCAAGCACTGCCTAAACTCACTACTGTTGCAAGTCTCATCATATCTTCAAGTCTGCGATAGAACTCTCTGCTGGTGACGAGAAGCTCAATGGGCATGCTCAGTAGGCAGAGTGGGTTTCAGTGGAAGTCTGTGGGCTGGACTTAGGATTCCAAGGTTTCCAGGCCTATTTTGTTGTTGTTGTTAAAGTTTTAAACTTAGCTTGAGACTTCATTAAATAACAAAATAATAGGTTTTTTTCAGTATTTCTAGGAAGACTCCTGTCCTGTGACTTACTTCTCTATCTCCCTCTTCTATCATTTCAAAAAAGAGGGAATCATTTTAGAACCCTATACTAAAGAGGAAAAAGCATTAACTGATGTTTTTTTCCTTCTTTTTTTGAGACAGGGCCTCCCTCTGTCACCCAGGCTGGAGTGCAGTGGTGCGATCTCAGCTCACTGCAGCCTTGACCTCAAGTGATCCTCCCACCTCAGCCTCCCAAGTAGTTGGGGCCACAGGTGCATGACACCATGCCTGGCTAATTTTTTGTATTTTTTTGTAAAGACAGGATTTCACCATGTCATCCAGGCTGGTCTCGAACTCCTGAGCTCAGGTGATCTGCTCACCTTGGCCTCCCAAAGTGCTCAGATTATAGGCATGAGCCACCACGCCTGGCCATTAACTGATGTTAAAGTGCCTAATCAATACTTACTGATGTGATTAATATTACTTTGAATTATTCTTCCACATCACTGCTTTGTTAGTGTCAATAATTAAAGCTTTATGATGTTTACATTTTAGGGATGCTTCTGAATATTTTAAGTAAAAATTACAATGAGTATTTTGAATAGATAATACATGCACATAGCAAAAGAAATAATTTATCACTCATATACTTCATCATTTAGCCATAGAATTCCTTTTCCCAGAGGCAACCACTGTTCCAGGTTCTTCCATATTCTTCTAGAGATCTGCTGAATTATTTTTAATAACCATAACATGACAAATCTTACTGGTTGTTCATGTTCTGGCCTAAAGTATTATTGATTCTAATTTCCCATTTTATCTTGCTATCTTACAACTGATTTTCTTTTGTTTACACTAGAGAGAATAATATGACAGTTTGTGGGAGATTACTTTTAAAATAAGCTAGTTCTGGTTTTCCTATGCTCATGGGGACAAAAAGTTTGTCTGAATGGTTTTATTTTAGTTTTCTAGCCGTTTGAGATTACATGATTTAAGAATTATTTTAGAGAAAAATCACTGTAATATTTATGTCAATATTCTTTCACGCCAGCTTCAATACCAAAGACTTTTACTGAAAAAGAACTCTCTTCACACTTTCAAGGTAATATGAACAGTCAGTCAAATAAATGACCTGATGGAGAATCTAGCCTTCAAATACTGTTCCTTCATGTTAAGAGATTGAAAATACCCTTCCACTTATATTTGGGTTTTCCTTAAAAGAAGGTAAGTTTTTGCACTGGGGTTTTTTTGTGTGTGTGTTGTTTGTTTGTTTTTTTGAGATGGAGTCTCACTCTGTCGCCCAGGCTGAGTGCAGTGGCGTGATCCCGGCTTATTGCAAGCTCCGCCTCCCGGGTTCATTCCATTCTCCTGCCTCCTGTATTCTCCTGTAGCTGGGACTGCAGGCGCCCGACACCACGCTCAGTTACTTTTTTCTTTTTTTTGTATTTTTAGTAGAGACTGGGTTTCACCGTGTTGGCCAGGATGGTCTCGATCTCCTGACCTCGTGATCTGCCCGCCTCAGCCTCCCAAAGTGCTGGGATTACAGGTGTGAGCCACTGCACCCAGCCAAGTTTTTGCACTGTAATTTACTTGTCAAGTAATTTACTTTTCTGTTGTTAGGTTAGTATTTTTTTCTTATTCTACGTAGAACAGGGAATGTCTATGTACTACTCATCTTTAATTCTCTTTAAGACCTCGTACAGTATTTCATATTTAGGGGCAGCTACCGCACAAAGACTAAAAACATGCCCACTTACTATGTGACTTTGGGCAATTTCCTTAACCTTGGTTTTTTCATCTATAAAATTGACATAATAAGAATAAAACTATAAGGCTGTTGTAACGAGTATATGGGATAAGGCAAGGAAAAATATTAGATAAAGGGTACACAGGCCGGGTGTGGTGGCTCAAGCCTGTAATCCCAGCACTTTGGGAGGCCGAGACGGGTGGATCACGAGGTCAGGAGATCGAGACCATCCTGGCTAACATGGTGAAACCCCGTCTCTACTAAAAAAATACAAAAAAAACTAGCTGGGCGAGGTGGTGGGCGCCTGTAGTCCCAGCTACTTGGGAGGCTGTGGCAGGAGAATGGCGTAAACCCGGGAGGCAGAGCTTGCAGTGAACTGAGATCTGGCCACTGCACTCCAGCCCAGGCGACAGAGCGAGACTCTGTCTCAAAAAAAAAAAAGTACACAGAAAATACTCAATAATGTCTACTGTTGTTAGTAAATGTGTTGAAATTTAATACTAATTCTTTTTTCTCTCTCTTTCTTTTTTCAGACAAGTCTCTGTCACCCAGGGTAGAGTGCAGTGGCATGATCACAGCTCACTGCAGACTCAAACTCCTAGGCTCAAGCAATCCTCCCACTTCAGCCTCCCAAGTAACTGCGAGCAGTGGCTGTAGTGGCTACAGGTAGGTGCCACCATATCTGGCTAATTAAAAAACTTTTTTTTAGAGACAGGGTCTTATTACATTACCCAGACTGGTCTGGAACTCCTGGCCTCAAGTGATCCTCTCCTGCCTCAGCATCCCAAGAAGCTGAATACTAAGTTTTTAAAAGCAATGTATCTTGCAAATTTAGGAACATATCTAGGACCGAAAGTTAGTAGAGTTGGGGGAAAAAATATTTGAGAGTCTTACCCAGGGTTTGAAGCCCATCTCTGTACAGTTTCTTCATCATCACCATCACACAAATCAGCAAAAGTGGCTTCTAAATCCTCTAACTGATGAATTCGAGTATCAACAATATCTACCAAATCTTCCTTTAAATACATTGAAAAGCTGAGATTATATAGTTATTCTTTCAAAAAACGAGCAACATTCCATTACAAAAAAAACTTGGCTCTATTAGTTAAAACACAATTTTCAAGGACTAACCATAGGCTTTGCCAATACACACACACACACACACACACACACACACACACACACTCACGTTCATCAGTCTTTGAGATCACTGTAGTAATTTGCAAGATATTATTAGTTATATGATAAATGAATAAAACCCCAAAGAAACAAATGGAGGATACCTCTGTTAGGTTGGTGCCAGGTTTCTTAAATTTGTACAGCTCTTGTAAGATTTTGTACTCTTCCTGGAAAACAAAACAAAAAATCCACATACCAGAAGAAAAAAAGTTAAAAATTTTTAATGATATGCTTTAAGGAAGAGACAGCCTTGCTTGTGATACAAGAACATCTTAGATAATTATTTAAAGGTTTGTATGGGAGAATGAGGCAAAATGTATACTTTAGATTTTTATTGTAATAATTTTATTGTAAATATTGTAAAATTTATTTTACTGTAAATATTACTTCTTCAAGGCAACTCTATCCAGCTGGGCATGACAATACTATGTAAAAATTACCTAAGGAAGCATACTTGGTGGCTAATGGGTCACGACATGAAAATATTTTAAATAATATTCCACTATATAAATGGCATGTCCTAGGATATAAACAGACTTTAGCTGTTTACAGGAAATATACGTATCTTTAATAACAACAACAAAGAACTCCCCATGTCCACTTTGCAGCCATTTCTCTAACAACAGAAGAGAACTCTGAAGTACAAAGGCAATACTGGAGGCAGAATATCAAAGACATAGAACCTCGGTCAGGAGGCTCCACTAAGGGGAGAAAGAGGTTTGCTATACAAACTTTGTAGGATAATGTTTCCCCTTGTTTAGCACAGCTACATGGATCCATTACATAGGTGGGTACACCTGGCCCCAGTAATCCTATTTAGGAGTATTCTCGGAAAGAGGTTATACCCAAGAGCTAAAATTCATTAAGCACAATGTTGTAGCACATCTTCAGTGCTTTATTCATTATAACAATCCTGAGTTGGGTATGACTATTATTCTGATTTGGTACTTGAAGAAACTATGGGTCAGAAAGATTAAGTAATTTTCCGAAAATCATATAGCTAATAAACAGTAGAGGTGACAATAGAACTTAACTCCCCTAACTTTTGAACATGCTTCTTTTTTTTTTTCTTTTTTGAGATGGAGTCTCACTCTGTCACCCAGGCTGGATGGAGTGCAGGGGTGTGATCATGACTCACTGCAGCCTTGACCTCCCAGGCTTAAGTGATCCTCCTATCTTGGCCTCCCAAGTAGTGGGACCATAGGCACGTGCCACTATGCCTGGTTAGATTAAATTTTTTTTTTTTTTTTTTTTATAGAGATGGGGTCTTGCTACATTGCCTACACTGTTCTCAAACTCCTTGGCTCAAGTGGTCCTCCTGCTTTGGCCTCCCAAAGTACTGGGATTATACGCGTGAGCCACCGTACCCAGCCTGAACATGCTCTTAAAAAAACAAAAGATGAACATCTGTCTTTCCTAATGATATTGAAAAAATTGCTACTAAATAATAGAGTGTAATATATGTTTTTAAAAAAGTCTATTGTACCAAAGGGTCTAAAAGCTATAAAAATCCCTGTGTTTCCAGGTTTCCTGATAGCACTCTAAAATGAATAACTGCCACTGAATTTCTTATGTAACCTTCTAGAAACTTTCATTACAAATATTTACTACAAATATTTAGGTGAGTAATCAGGCACGTCACTGTTTAAGGAATAATCTGTTATACAGGATTCATGTATAGAATATCTCTGGAAAGATACACAAGAAACTGATCACAGTATTTGTTTCTGAAACAAAGAACTGAGGGAATAGGGATAAGAGAGTGTGCTGTTTTTCAATGTACATTTGTCCCTTGGTATCTGTGGGGGATTGGTTCGGGGACCTCCTGTGGATACCAAAATATGTGGATGCTCAAGTCCCTGATATATAATAGTGTAGTATTTGCATATAACCTATGCATACCCTCTTATATGCTTTAAGTCATCTCTAAATTACTTATGGTATCTAATACAGTGTAAATCCTATGTAAATAGTTGTTATATTGTATTGTTTTTTATTTGTATTATTTTTTACTCTTGTTATTTCTAGTTGTTTTTTATTTTTTCTGAATATTTCCTATCTGTGGCTGGTTAAATCCATGGATACAGAGGGCTGACTGTATATACCTGTACTGTATGATTTAATTTTTATCCATCACCCATGTATATATTACCCAAATTAATAAATGAAAAATAATGAATACTATCTATAGCAGGAGTTGGCAATCCACAGCCTATAGCCTGTTTTTGTATGGCCCTCAAGTTAAGAATGGTATATACAACTTTAACAGGTTTAGAAAACAACAGAAAAGGGTATTAGTAGAGAATGTGAACCCCAAAGCCTAAAATAATTGCTAGCTGTCGGTTGAAACTGTTTGCTGACTCCTCATCTAGAGAAAAGCCATACAATTCTCAAGATCTATGTGTTAAAAATACAATATTTACCTGAGTGAACATTTCTTTGAAGGGATTCTTCACAGAAAAAAAATCCAAGTCAATATCTAAAACAAATGCCTTCCCTTTCTTTAAAATTTCCAGAATCTCCCCAGTGCTGGCGGCAGTCTGGCATTCCTGATTTTCAGAAGAACATGAACATGATGGTTCTAGGCAAGTCTGGTCACTTCTCTGTGTTGCTGCGTCCTTTTCCAGTCCTTCTGAAGAAGAGTCACAGTTAGTAGAGGCAGTGTTTTCCGAATCTTCCAGGGCTAGCTTTGGTTTCTTAGCAGAAGACACTGCATCGTTTTCTTCTTGATTGTTACAGAGTTTATAAGGTTTTACCATAATTACATCCAATTGTAAAGGTTTTTGGTTCTCTAGCTGGTCTTCAGGTACATACAGACCATCACTTAGGAAGTAATGATCTGTACTTGTAACCCTGAATCAGAGGAAAAAACAATTTTTAAGAAGAATGGGCAAATTAGTTGACATTTCACTATGGCATGGCAGAAATATAAGAACGGATCTATTTGACAAAAACTGAGAGCAGTCTCTAGTATTTGTACTTCCTGTTCTTCTGTAGAAATAGCATTCCTCAAATTCTTAGCTGGACACACAGCTGCCCCACATAAAGACTACATTTCAGTCTGCCTTGTAGCCTGGTGTGGCCATGTGATTAAATTCAGGCCAGTGGTTGTGAATGGAAGAAAAGCATACAGAGCTTTGCTCTCCTGTTTCCTGCTGACTGGCATATGAACACAGAGGTGGCAAGCCACCTTGGACTATAAAGACAAGGGCAGTATTCTAGAGATGGTGGTGCAAAAAGATAGAAGGAACTAGGGTTCCCCAAACTCTAGAGCTGCCACATAGGCCTGGACTGTGTACACTGAATTCTAATACAAGAATAAACTCTCTTGTTTAAGCCAGTGTTCCTTTGTTCTCTCTCATACCAGCTGCATCTTTATCCAAAAAATCACTGAAGAGAAAAATTTCATCTGGAAATAATTTCTCTTGATAGAAACTCCCCGACATATTTTAGAGCTTTGTTAATTTCTATATAACCATAGTATTTTCAATATGAAAGGTGACTCGGTAAATACTTTGAACAGTGAAGCCAAATACTTCTTCTAGAGGCATGCCTTACCCACCTAAAATAATGGTTAATATTTATTTCCCACTTGCCCTCTCCCACTTGCCCTGTCCCAGCATACACAGCTGTAAACTTTAAAAGCTATTTTCCAAAAACAGATTAATGACATAGTAAACTAATGTCCAAGCTTATTAAAACTGTACAACCCTAAGATGAGGCTGTATCCCCCAACCTAAATTAATATTCTTTTTAATAACAGCAGTTTTCCCATGTTCCTATCATACAAACATAAAAATATTTGTCAAACTGAACACCTACATGTATATGTGTCTATTCCATAAATTTTTACTTGCAGGATTAACCAAAATCATGCATCAAAATCTTCCAAAATTGTTAATCACACACAGAGTTTCAAATGTCTGTGTCAGATTGCTGAAAATTATTTGATTTTGTAGGTTAAATCAGGCCTACCCACTGAAGTACTCAATAAAAACCCTACTACTATTTCACACATACCTGTAGTATGTACAATATTTATATGCTGAGTCTTAATTATTTCTTTTGAATTATATCGGAAATAAATACAATTTTCATATATCACAACCAAGCCATTTGTGTGGATAAGAATATATACCACAAAAGTTAATTGTGTCATTAAGAATAAATTAGAAATAAAGTATCATTTTCAGAGAGGAAGACTATCTGATTTTCAATTACCATTTCATTCCATTATCCCTAAGGTTCTAGAACGTTATGGCTATACTGCTTAAAATATTTATCCCATTACAAGAGAATTTTAAAGTCAAGAACATATTGATATTTCTAAAAGTATTATACTATCGCAAGATACAGAAAACATTGGTTAAATAGCTTATACAATAAAAACAGTTGCACATGTATCTCAAGTCAGAGGATACTGTAATTTACTTTAGATTAAGTACTTATCTGAAACTAATTATATTATAATCAAGAAAATTAAAGCCCTAAATCTACTCATTCAGCAGTTGGATTTATAAAAAAATCAAAGTGAGATAATTTTGCCCTTTCACTGCTAATTATTGTTTTTTTTGTTTTTGTTTTTGTTTTTTTTTTGAGATGGAGTCTCACTCTGTTGCCCAGGCTGGAGTGCAGTGGCACGATCTTAGCTCACTGCAAGCTCCGCCACCCAGGTTCACGTCATTCTGCCTCCTCAGCCTCCCGAGTAGCTGGGACTACAGGTGCCCGCCATCATGACTGGCTAATTTTGTTTTTGTATTTTTAGTAGAGACGGAGTTTCATCATTTTAGCCAGGATGGTCTCGATCTCCTGACCTCGTGATCTGCCTACCTCGGCTTCCCCAAAGTGCTGGGATTACAGGGTGAGCCACCGCAGCAAATTCAGCAGACAACAGTTACATTGAAAGGAAACAGTAAAATGTACTACTGAATATATAAATCTATAAAATACTTCAATGGCTTAAGGAGTTAATCAGCAATGAAGCCCAAATTGCAGGCGCTAAAGATCACATTCAAAATCTAATTTGACCAGCAACTAAATATAAATGGTACATGAAGAACATCAAGAGACTTAAAAGTTTGTTCTTCATGTTTTGAGAACTCTTTGGAGAAGCTGAGGCTTAATCTGATCCTATTTGTGTGCAGAGACTTATGAAGTTATTATAGGAATCCAAAATAAGAAATGTTCAATCACATCCATATTCACAAATCTGAGGAAATTACCTGATTGTTGTGGTAGAAGTGTCTTTACCTACTAAAAAGTGGTGTTTTCCCTCTCTGATTTGCTGAGCCCATGTGGGATGAAACCATACTACATGTGAAAAATGGCCAGCATAAACCGCAGGCATAATCCAATTTTCAATACTTAATTCTCTGGAAAAGAAATAGAGAGACAACATTAGAACTTTTAAGGTGTTTTTTTTCCCCAAGTGTAATTTCATCCACAACATTTTAAGACCACAGGTCTCAAAGTATGGTCCCTTGAGTGGTTCCTGAGACTTTTTCAGGGACATCACTATTACAAAACTATTTTCATGAAAATACTAAGGTATTATTTCCTGTTTTCACTTATTGACATTTGCAAAGATGGTACAAAGGCACTGGTGGGTTAATGTTCCAACATTAATTAAGGCAGCAGCACCAAACTGTTAGTAGTTACTATATTTCTCGTTACCAACCACTGCCAAAATAAATAAATAAATAAATATAAAAGTTTCATTTGAGAACATCTTGATTTTATTACATTTCCATCTTGAGTATACATTTTACAATATTCTGTGTGGCAAAATGAGAGATGCACAGAAAGCTCTCCTGCTACATAGTTTGAAGCACAACAGTTGTCTCAAGGAAAAGCACTTGTTGTGACTGAAATTTGAGGTGAACACCATTTATCTTGAAAGGAGTGATCAATAAACTATGGTTATTCACACTTGATACTGAATTGCTGAATTCTACATTTCAAATAAGCTTAAATAAACTACTACTTTTCAAGTTTTGATGCACTATCAAAGAATATTCACAATTATCTGAAGAGGCTATGAAAATACTCTTTCCTTTTCCAATTACATGTCTGTGAAAGCCTGAATTTTCATCATATTTTTCAACCAAAACAACATATGGCAATGGACTAAATGCAGAAATAGACATGAGAATCCAATGGTCTCTATAAAGGCAAATATTAAAAGGATTAAACATTGGCCAGGCTGTTTTTGTAAACAAAGTTTTTTTGGTTTGTTTCTTTCAAGAGATGGGGTCTGGTTGTGTTGCCCAGTCTGGAGTGCAGAGGCTATCCACAGGCTTGACCACAGCCTGGAACTGCTGGCCTCATGTGATCTTCCCACCTCAGCCTCCTGAGTAGCTGGGACTACAGGTTCATCCACCATGCCCAGCTTGTAAATAAAGTTTTATTGGAATACAGCTACTGTCATTTGTTTACACAGTGCCTGTGATTGTTTTCACACTACAAAGGCAAAGATAAATAGCTGCAACAAAGACCATACGGCCAGCAAACCTAAAATATTTACTAACCTGGCTCTTTAAGAAAGTTGTCAACACTTGTTCTAAATAAAATGAAAAGGCAAAAAGACAAACAAAAACCCCCCAAACCCTTGAGTTTAGCAGTCTATTTCCTATAATTACTTATTATCTACCACAAATTTTACTTCAAACACAAAAGACCATGAATAAAATCACATATTACCCGAAGAGTGTTTCCTTATCAAACACAGTGTCTGCTGGCATATTCACAGGAATAAGGAGGTCTGGATGTGAGTCAAAATGTAAAAAACTTATATTACTGGCAGGAAGATGCTTTGAGCCTATGGCCCGGTATATAAAGGGTAGAACCTGTAAAACACACAGGCACACAATCAGAATTAACACTGAAACCATGAGCACACACTCAACTGCAGACTGAAAAATGCTAAGTAATGCACATAATTGAAAGCATACTATGTTGCTGAAAAGTGGAAAAAGATAAAATTTATTGTAGATGGTGCAGATGATGATAATCTCGAGCATTACTTCATCCTCAGAACTTCCAACCTGCACCTCTAGCTGCCTTCCTGCTGCCACCTAGAACTCAACAGGTCATGTGGGGAAACAGACCAGGACTGGGGCTCAGGAACAAACTACCGCTTAATGCCTGCCCTAACATTAACTAGGTGTTCAAGGTATCCTAGGTCTCAAAGCATTTTTTTTTCCTTTAAAAAGGGATAGGGTCTTGCTCAGTCACCCAGCCTGGAGAGCAGTGGTGTGATCATGGCTCACTGCAGCCTTGGGCTCCTGGGCTCACGCGATCCTCCCACCTCAGTCTCCTGAGTAGCTGGGATTACAGGCATGCACCACTACGCCCAGCTAATTTTTTCACTTCTATTTTTGTAGTGATGGGATTTCGCTCTGCTGTCCAGACTGGTTAGGGTCTTTTTGGTACCCTTAGAATGGTGGGGTTGGGCTAGGTGGTCCACAAAGGCCATTTCTCCTCTTACATCTTCTCTAATTCTAGGTTTAATACCTAATTTGAAAGCACCGTCTAACCTAGGCTTTCTCATTATCTCAAGGTCATAGACACTATATCCAGGTCCTGAGAAACCTATCTTCCTCTCCTATTAACTGTCAGTATCAGTAAATCCCTTTTATGTTTTAACATCCATAGAACCGCCTCCCATCCCAAGCCTACTGATGCCACTTTAAAACAAATTTATTAGATCCATGGGCCTCCTTTGTTGACTTGGATAAGTCTAGATTAAGACACCAATTTAGCTACTGTAAATCAGCACGGCCATAAACACGGAAACCCCTTTTAGTGTTTATCTATGCGGGGCACCGTGTTAAAATATATATTTTTTACACAATATGGGCCGTGTGTAGCAGCTCACGCCTGTAATCCCAGCACTTTGGGAGGCCGACGGGGGCCAATCACGTGAGGTCAGACGTTCAGACCATCCTGGCTAATATGGCGAAGCCCCGTCTCTACTCAAAATACAAAAATTAGCTGGGCACGGTGATGTGTGCCTGTGATCCCAGCTACTCAGGAGGCTGAGGCAGGAGAATCGCTCGACCCCAGGAGGCGGAGGTTGCAGTGAGCCGAAATCGCGCCACTGCACTCCAGTCTGGGCAACAGAGAGAGACTCTGTCTCAAAAAAGGAAAAAAAAAAAAAAAGAGTTTTAAACACAATATGCATACAATAATACTCCTAACAGCCCTGTGAGTCCTACGATTACTGTCCCCATTTCACATCAGAGTCCACATAAGGCCTCCCATCTAAACAGCAGGGTTGTCGTGGCGATTCCAGGAGACACTTGGAAGCCAGAGTTAATTGCAGGTTACGGTCACAGGGCTCTGCAGCCAGCCTGTCCAGGTTTGAATCCCGACGCCACCAGTTGTTTGGTCCTGGGATTTGGGGGCAAACCGAGGTGAATAAGTTGCCTCGACTCGTAGGAAGCTCCCATAAATGTTAGTTCTTATTCTTCCTAGTTAGCTGTTTTGGGGTCCTCCCCACAGCAACGGAATCGGGCAGTTTAACCGAATCGGGAGGCCAGACTCTCTGGCCTCCGATGCTAAGGTTGCGCCGTCTGCTTGGTCCTCTGAGCGTCACGGTTTCCGCTGATTCTGCCCCAGAGCCCGGCCGCCGTCCACTCACCTCTTGATGATCCTCCACCACCCACACTGGGAGCTTGGGGTAACGCCGAAGACCAGCGCGCCCTCCCGCGGAGTCACTCATGTTTTTGCGCGGGTCAGCTTTGCAGCAAAGCGGCGGCAGCTGGACAAGACCCGGGAAAGCCGGCTCAACCCGGCCTGCCCTCTCCGGGCGGAAGCGCTCCCTCACCCGGTTGTGTTTTTGGATTGGAGGACGTAGAAGGAGGGGGCGGGCTCCAAAGGGTTCTTTGCTGACGATTGGTCTAGATGTCCATCGCTTTCGTTGACTCGCCAATCACCGCGTCCAAGGCCCTGTGGTGGGCTGAAGCGTTTTCCCTCCCTTGGCCCAGCTGTCTCAGGTTTGCTTTTTAATTCCCTTGGTTTCCTGTTCCGGAGGCGCGGCGCCACAGTCTTGGTACCTGCAGTAGTAGCCTGGCTTTTCTCTGACGGCGACCTCGCGGCCCGAGAGTCTTTTATAGGTAAAACGGGTACCTTGCAAGTGTTAGAAGAGAGTTTCCGAGTGTCAGGATTTAAACGGGGCTGGAGTCTCCGGGGCTGGGGTGAAAGGCGTCCGGGAATTGGGGTCGGGCAGCCCCACTTCAGATCTGCAGCTGCGACCCTAGGCCTGGATCCCGCAAGTAGGTGGAAGTGAAAAAGGAGATCTTTCCTTCATTTGTGGAGCACACACTATGGTCCAGGCCTTGGGCCGTCCGGCTCTCGGAGGGGAGCGAGATCCTGAGCTCAGCGCCTGCCTCGTGGGGCGCAGCGTCTGGCGGGAGATGCAAATAGTAAATATGCAGTTACGGATCAGGATGAAGGTGACCGCCCTGCAGATATACCTGGGGAAAGAGGGAGTTCTCAGTAAAAATGTAGTCACACTTTACAATTCTTTTTACATGCACTGACGTTCCTGGCTGTGTTAACTATTCAAGGCAGCTCCCTCAGTGTCTCTGCTTCCAAACCACAACCGAGAAGAGACAGACGGAGAAAAGAGTTACTTTTCCAGTTGCAGTGAATTCCTTGACTTTTTTTTTTTTTTGAGACGGAGTCTCGCTCTGTCGCCCAGGCTGGAGTGCAGTGGCCGGATCTCAGCTCACTGCAAGCTCCGCCTCCCGGGTTTACGCCATTCTCCTGCCTCAGCCTCCCGAGTAGCTGGGACTACAGGCGCCCGCCACCTCGCCCGGCTAGTTTTTTGTATTTTTTAGTAGAGACGGGGTTTCACCATGTTAGCCAGGATGGTCGCGATCTCCTGACCTCGTGATCCGTCCGTCTCGGCGTCCCAAAGTGCTGGGATTACAGGCTTGAGCCACCGCGCCTGGCCGAATTCCTTGACTTTTGAATTAAAGTCTGCATCCACAACACAGCCGGACTATGCCTTCAATAGGTCAATTTCATGATTAGTATTTTTAGATTTTTTAACTACAGAAACATCCATGAGGATCTGGCAGTTTGACACTGTGCAAGAGTGTTCATGACCCTGACTTTTGTCCACCTCTAGGTGCAGCACACACCTTTGTGTTCCCCTAAGCCCTAAACATACCTCTTTTTTGTGTGTTTATTGCATTATTTTTCAAGTATTTTTAAAATACTTGTATGTGGGTTCTGAGTTCCTTGAATCCTACAGGCTGTGTGTCTTACTTATCTCTGAGTCTACAAGGCCGGGGACAGTACTTCCCATATATGGCTCATTAAATATTGCACGAATCAGTGAAAAGGTCTGCTTTCTGTTGCAGAGATACATGGAAGGGAAATGTACAGTAGCAACATGGAAACATATACTATTGGTGAGACAGTAAACATGTATTGACCACCAACTGTGTGTAGGTTCCTTTTCCCGGGGATGTGAAGGATACAGAGATGACTGTGAATCAACCCATATCATCAAGGAGCTGATAATCTAGTGGAGGAGTTAGACATGCGCATACTTCACTATTATGTGAGGCAGCCTCTGGTAAGTGCTGTAGAAGAATTAAGTATAGACTAAGTCTAGAGGGAATGGGATTACCTAAAGGAATCAGGAAGGGCTTCATAGAGGAGGTGGCATTTAAGATTGGTGGATGGATAGAAAAATCACTGGGCAGATTCATATGTTGGGAGATTCTTTTTTTGAGATGGAGTTTCGCTCTTGTTGCCCAGGCTGGAGTGCAATGGTGCGATCTGAACTCTCTGCAACCTCTGCCTAGGGCGAGAGATTTTAAAAGTAGAACGTGAGGAAAGAACTAGCTGGTTCTTTGTACTCGAATGGTAATCCGTTGGGAAAACACGGGGTAGTAGGGTCTTTCTAGGGAAGGTACTGGAGAACAAGCCTGGGTGCAGAGTCTGTAGGGCCTTAAATGCCAAGCACAGAGTTTGAACTTGATTCTGTTGGCAGTAAGTAGCCTCAGGAGCACCTGTCTGGGCCCCAGGTTTATCATGAGGGTACTGGACTGGATAATAATAGTCAGGAGTCAGGCACAGTGGCTCATGCCTGTAGTTACAGCTGTTTCAGAGGCTGAGATGGGAGGATTGCTTCAGCCCAGGAGTAAGAGACAGCAGTGAACTATGATTGCACCACTGCACTGCAGCCTAGGGACAGAGTGAGACTCTGTCTCTAAAAAAAAAAAAAAAAAAAAGATGTTATTTGGTGCCTATTATTTATTAAGCACACTGATTGCTAAGATAATCCGAAATTATTTTCATGAGCCATTTGAAAGTCTACATAGTTAAGTTCTGTTGGTGAGACTTCTAGTTAGAAAGACTTTAGGAAAATGTTTCTATGTTAAAGCTTTTTGTACTCAATATTTATTGAGTTTTTTTTAATGTTTTGCTGAAGTTCAAGTATTTGGAAAATCATTCACGTTTACAATATCTTTCTGTGGGAGGAACTGAGAAGGAAAATCAAGAATCGTAACTGTTGTGTTAACAAGATTATGGTTATGTTTGAATTTGAATGCTGGTCGCACTGTGATTTTTGTGTTTGGTCTATGCCTACATTTTTTTTTTTTTTTTTTAGACGGAACCTCTCTCTGTCGCCCAGGCTGGAGTGTGAAGCTCTGCCTCCCAGGTTCTTGCCATTCTCCTGCCTCAGCCTCCCGAGTAGCTGGGACTACAGGTGCCCACCACCACACCTGGCTAATTTTTTGTATTTTTAGTAGAGACGGGATTTCACCGTCTTAGCCAGGATGGTCTTGATCTCCTGCCCTTGTGATCTGCCCGCCTCGGCCTCCCATAGTGCTGGGATTACAAGAGTGAGCCACCGCGCCCGGCCTGTGCCTACATGTTTTTACCATGAAGGAAGTGAGAATATGAAGGGGGAGAGGAGAAATGATTTTTTTCCCAAGTCTTTTAACAAATTAGAGATGATCTATGCCTATGATATAAGTCTTTTTAGCTGCTGATAGTTTTGAGTTGGCAAAACTGGTAATAATGACATTTTAAAATTTAAGGACATTAAAAATTTAGTTGGAAACTTTAATACAGTTCAACATACTTTTAATTTTGTTAGTAGGCTAAGTGTATTGGAAACTGCAAAATCTGTTATGGTAATTGCAGAAATATTTTGTATCATTGGCAATTTGGGAAATATATTTATGTCTGTTTTATTCTTTCTGTTTTTTAGAGCTTATATTCTCTGCGGAAGATGTGACATACCCAGGCAGTACATCATGATGCAGGGCAACACATGGTGAGTGCTGTGATGGGAATGTCAGTAGTTTGGGAGAACCGAGAGAGGAGCAAACATTGGTGCTGAGCTATAGAGGGTGAAAAGGATTTAGATACATGGGGAGAGGGGATAATGTGCTCGTTCTTTCAGCAATGGGCACAATACAACAGAAGGCCATGCACAGGGCTAGGAAGCCAGACCAGAACAGTTAATAGACATCCCAGAGCACTACCCTGATAGCGCTTGCAGTTCCGAGATGCAGGCAGACATTAAAGGTGGAATTAGGGCCGGGTGCGGTGGCTCACGCCTGTAATCCCAGCACTTTGGGAGGCCGAGGTGGGTGGATCGTGGGGTTAGGAGATGGAGACCGTCCTGGCGAACCCTGTGAAATCCCGTCTCTACTAAAAATACAAAAAAATTAGCTGGGCATTGTGGCAGGGGCCTGTAGTCCCAGCTATTTGGGAGGCTGAGGCAGGAGTGAACCTGGGGGACGGAGCTTGCAGTGAGTGGAGATCGTGCCACTGCACTCCAGCCTGGGCCACAGAGCAAGACTCCATCTCAAAAAAAAAAAAAAAAAAAAAGGTGGAATTAGGTCCTTAGTAGGTGGATTGTAGTTACTGTAGGACCTGCCAAGAAGCAGCACAGAGGGTTGTGAGAGCAAGGAACCTAACGAAGCCCTGGGGTCAGTGACAGTGGTTATAGAAAGGCCAGCAAGGATATTATTGTAATAGCCATGCAAGAGGTGATGGTGTGAAGTAGTTGAATTCAGGAAATATTTATGAAGCAGAAACAATAGGATTTTGTTGTTTATTTTTTTATTAAGGGATAGTTGCCATATAAGTGACAGCAATTTTAAAGTAAATTTTTAGCTAAGGATGGGGGGTGAGGGAGGACAAGTCAGATGATTCCCTGGTATGTGTCTTAAGGACCATTAATGGTGTCGTTTATTGAGATAGGAAATACTAGGAAAAGAGCAAATATTTGTCTTGGAGAGGAAAGTCATCAATTCCTTTTAGCATATGGTATGTTGAATTTGCAGAGTCAGTGAGACACTCAAGGAGAGAGATGGGGTTGGCAATTGGCAGGGTGGGTCTGGAACTCAGAAGTTGTGGGCTAAAGGTGTAACTTGGGAGTTACTGACAGATTAGTGTTAATTGAAGCAGTGCAGGTGGGTAGCGTCACTTTGGAAGAGAGAGTGAGCAGAGTGCCTGGGCTAGACCCCTGAGGAATACCAGACGGTTAAAGTCCCGCTAGCAGAGAAGAAGCTGGTATGGGAGACTGCCAGGAGAAACAGCCTGAGGAGTAGGAAGGCCACAGTGAAGGCGTCATGTCAGGAAGCCAAGAAACGCATCCATGGGGGTGGGGGCTAGGGAGGCAAGCGGGGAGGTATCTGGGCTAATTGCTACACAGAGATCAAGCAAGGTGATTGAAAATGACCTTTGGTTTTCAAGACAAGGTGGGCACTGATCATGTCACTTATTGGAGTGCTGGTGGAAGCTGAAGTTGGATTAGAGTGAGTTGGAAGTATATACAGTTTTGTCTTAGCTTGGGCTGCCATGACTAAATGTTATAGACTGGGTAACTTAAACTGTAAACATTTATTTCTCACAGTTCTGGAGGCTGGCAGTCTGAGATCAGGGTACCAGCACAGCCAGGTTTCTGATGCATGCCCTCCTCCGGCCTTGTAGGTGGCTGCCTTCTTGTTGTAGTCTCACCTGGCAAGGGGTGGGTGGCGGGGGTTTCTTTTTTCTTCCTCTCTTTATAAGGGTACTAATCCCATCATAATTACCTCTCAGAGTCGCCACTTCCATATAGCATCACATCAGCATTAGGGTTTCATCAGCATTAATTTCGGGGTGGACACAAACATTCAGTCTGTAGCAACTTTTTCAGGTCATTTGACTGTGAATGGGAGGGCAAAGAACGGGCAAAGGCAAGAGAGACCTGGAGGCCAACGAAAGTACTTTATGCTGGAATAGACCCGAGCACTTTCAAATGCTGATGTGAAGGGTCTGGTAGCAGGGAGAGGTGGAGGATTGCAGAGGGAGGGTGGTAATCCCAAATATGCATTTGGAGATGGGAGTGGGGTCTGGGGAGGCAAGCCCCCTTGTTCTTGTGAGGTCAAGATCAGAGGGGAACTTGAGCAAAGGCATAATAGCAAATGGTGAACAATGGGATGTTGAATTGGTCATTTTGGAAGTGGAGCAGCTTTAAGGAATGGTCGGTCCAGGGACTAAACATGGCAGTGGGCTGGGTGGCCAAGAAAGGGGAAGGGGAGTTTATTGAGCATGAGGGTTTCAGATATTAGCAGGAACCCAGTATTAAATGGGTGGTATATTCCAGTGGCTTGACTAGGGGGTCTTTGAGTTGCTCATCAAGATGGTCAGGCATTTATGAAACTCTGTTTACATAGTGAGGATTATTTTTAAAAAAAACTTTTCCCTTTTTCTTTTATGCCATGAAGTCACAGAATGTCATTCCACCCGGGACGAGGGTGTCCCCGAGGACGAGGAGGACATGGAGCCAGACCCTCAGCACCATCCTTTAGGCCCCAAAATCTAAGACTGCTTCACCCTCAGCAGCCTCCTGTGCAATATCAATATGAACCTCCAAGTGTCCCTTCCACCACTTTCTCAAACTCTCCAGCCCCTAATTTTCTCCCTCCACGACCAGACTTTGTACCCTTCCCCCCACCCATGCCTCCGTCAGCGCAAGGCCCTCTTCCCCCCTGCCCAGTCAGGCCTCCTTTCCCCAACCACCAGATGAGGCACCCCTTCCCAGTTCCTCCTTGTTTTCCTCCCATGCCACCACCAATGCCTTGTCCTAATAACCCCCCAGTCCCTGGGGCACCTCCTGGACAAGGCACTTTCCCCTTCATGATGCCCCCTCCCTCCATGCCTCATCCCCCGCCCCCTCCAGTCATGCCGCAGCAGGTTAATTATCAGTACCCTCCGGGCTATTCTCACCACAACTTCCCACCTCCCAGTTTTAATAGTTTCCAGAACAACCCTAGTTCTTTCTTGCCCAGTGCTAATAACAGCAGTAGTCCTCATTTCAGACATCTCCCTCCATACCCACTCCCAAAGGCTCCCAGTGAGAGAAGGTCCCCGGAAAGGCTGAAACACTATGATGATCACAGGCACCGAGACCACAGTCATGGGCGAGGTGAGAGGCATCGGTCCCTGGATCGGCGGGAGCGAGGCCGCAGTCCCGACAGGAGAAGACAAGACAGCCGGTACAGAATTGATTATGACCGAGGGAGAACACCATCTCGCCACCGCAGCTACGAGCGGAGCAGGTAAACCACTTGTGCGTAGTTCTTTAATGAACTGCCGAGGCCCAGGCACAGTCATTCTCCATTTATGTCAACCAAACCAAAAGGGTCCAGTAGTGCATTTTGATTTGTATAAGGAAAGGAAGCATATTTTAGACTCTGTTTTCAAGAGGAAGAGACAACTGACAAGTAAATAAGTTGATGTCAGAAAAAATTGCTTTTGAAAAGCATTCCAAATATATCAGTGTAGATTCAGTTAATATAAGACTTTCACTCTGCATAATACAGTTGACATTTTAATGATGATCCCATGAGTTGAAAGACCTTGTATTTTTTGTGTTAGCATAGATTAAATTATGTTCAGTGTGATCATCGTATCATGTTATAGCATTTGAGTGTTTTTGGAACTGGCGATTTGCATGTTAATAAAGAATCAAATTAGTTAACAGGAAGGACTTTCTGATTTTTAGGATAAATGGAAATTTATTGTACATTGTTGCCTTCTTGGTTGGTTTCTTTGTAAAACGAAGTAAGATTATTTACACATTATGAAAGTTAGTGTTTTTCTTTTTTTTTTTTTTATGATGGAGTCTCACTATGTTGCCCAGGCAGGAGTGCAATGGCGAGTCTCAGCTCACTGCAACCTCCGTTTCCTTGGTTCAAGTGATTCTCTCACCTCAGCCTCCCAAGTAGATAGGATTACAGGTACACATGACCACACCCTGCTAATTTTTTTTTTTTTTTTTGGGACGGAGTCTCACTCTGTCACCTAGGCTAGAGTGCAGTGGCGTGATCTCCGCTCACTGCAACCTCTGCCTCTGGGTTCGGGTCATTCTCCTGCCTCAGCCTCCTGAGTAGCTGGGATTACAGACATGTACCACCATGCCCAGCTAATTTTTCTATTTTTAGTAGAGCCGGGGTTTTGCCATGTTGGCCAGGCTGGTCTTGAACTCCTCACCTCAGGTGATCAGCCCCCCTCAGCCTCCCAAAGTGCTGGGATTACAGGTGTGAGCCACCGTGCCTGGCCTAATTTTTATATTAGCAGAGACAGGGTTTTACGATGTTGGCCAGGCTGGTGTTGAGCTCCTGAACTCAAGTGATCCACTCACCTTGGCCTCCTAAAGTGTTGGGATTATAGGTGTGAGCTGCCATACCTGGCCCAAAATTGCTTTTAATCTTTTTGTTGCATTGAAATGGATTCTTACTGAAGAAAGTTGTAGTTAAAAAATACTGTTTCATTCTATATTACATTTCTTTTTTCAAAAGACCAAATATGTATAAATATGAGAGAAATAAGGTTTCAAGGAGGCATTTCTAAAACTGGGATTCTAGCTGGGCTTACAGAAATACTCTGAAGTTATACGCAACTTTTGTGTGTGTTTTTCTATAAGGAAGCTTACATCAGATTCTCAAAGAGGAGGGTGTGAGTCTGTTACCCCAAAAGCCTAAGAACCATTGGTTTATATGGAAAAATAAAAGACACATATCAATTGTGCTAATGTTTATTTATGCCTCAGTGAACTCTTAAGTTGATGAAGATTTGAGGTCTTCTGTTGTCAAGCTAATAATGGTGCTTCTCTTTCTTTCCCCAGTAGTGTACTTACCTTCATTGTCTTGTGGAACTTTTGTGCTGAAAGTGTTTGAGCTCCCCAGAGCAAGTGACTTCACTATGGGTTTGCAGAGAGCTGGTCTTGGCTCTTGTTGCTCTGCCAAACAAGAGCAACAATTCACATCTGTTTCCACACTTTTCTCATGGCTCTATCAATTTGGCTCTGACTAAACATTTTGCCAGTCAATTAAATGATAGTGGTCATTCTCTGCCTTGAAGAGAGGGATTAGGGCTCAGAAGGTTCAGAAGGAAAATGCTTTGTTGCCTCTCCCTGGTGGCCTGGTAGAAGGTAGAAGGGAATGTGTTTCTTGTAGGGATGACTGATTTCTGGTGGGCCAAAGCTGAGTGAGAGTTGGTAGACTTTAAAAATATTTTCAGCATGAACTACTGTTTCTGGTCAATATTCTGTGATGTACTAGTTGGCAGAGGCATAGGCATGTGATAGTTTTTTTTTTTTTTTTTTTGGAGACAAAGTCTTGCTCTTGTCTCCTAGGCTGGAGTGCGATGGCGCAATCTCAGCTCACTGCAACCTCTGCCTCCCAGGTTCAAGCGGTTCTCCTGCCTCAGCCTCCCGAGTAGCTGGGATTATAGGCACTGCCACCATGCCTGGCTATAATTTTTGTATTTTTAGTAGAGGCTGGGTTTCACCATGTTGGTCAGGCTGGTCTCGAACTTCTGACCTCAAGTGATCCGCCTGCCTTTTCCTCTTAAAGTGCTGGGATTATAGTCGTGAGCCACCACTCCTAGCTGGCATGTGATAGTTAATGTTACTATCATTTCTATGATAGTTTTGTAGTACAAATGTAAACTGGAAAGAGTAATAGGTAAATAATTTGTAAATAGTTTTCTTCAGACTCCAAAGTAATTGTTAATAATTCCGTTTCTGGGAAAACATTTTGCAGCAAGCATTCTAGATAGTGTTGTATTTCCCCCTCCGTTTTGAGATGCTGTAATTAGAGGAGTTGTCAGGGCTCTGCTGTAAATCCTAAATTTTTCCATCAAGGCTTCAACTTTGAGTTATGTATTTGTTTGAAGAAACTCGGATGTCCTGTGAATTGAGGATCTCAGTAAAATCAAGTGTCGTAAGAATTACTTCTAACCTGATTTATTCTAAACCACACTCCTTTACTATGAGGATCTATATCTTTCTAAAATGGTCTTTATTTATATTCGAGTTGTTTTATAATGTGCTTGGGGCATTTGTTTTGGAGCTGCCTAGTGGCATAGCTACATTAGAATTGGCTCCCTTTGGGATATTAATTAGGTGGAATATCAGTCATTTGTCTTATATGACATGCTTCTGTGAAACAAACATGGAGCACATGAAGTCCTAGTATAACTTCTAGAAGTATATTGGGAAAACGGAATCTTCATAAATTTGGATTGTGTTAAGTTTATGCAAATTCTATAGTCTGTTCTCTGGCTGCTTCTCCCCTGCTTCTTGGGGTAAGTGAATCTGTCCTTTTACAAATTCTGTCTTCCCTATTTTTCTCTGCCTCCAAAATGTGATTGAATAACAATTGCAAGATTGTCTTAGGGTGGACTGTGTTTAGTAAAGGTCTGTGAAGAAGTAGATATATATATTTGTTGTCATGAAAAATTAAAGTTACTCCAGGGGATAAGGAAAGACATCGCTGCAGGCAAATGTAGTGCACCAAGTACACTGTTGAGCAGAGTGATAAGGAAGTGTGCCCTGGGCTTCACCTAGCTAGGGAGCACTACCACGCAGGAATTCTCACCGCTGTCCTTGGAACAGTAAATGTGTAGCTATTGGAGAACTAGCCTAATGTACCTAAGGGATATCTTAATGTTTGCAAACAAGGAAGAATCTTGGGAAAAGTAACACAAACATAGCTTTCCTTGCTTTAAATGAATTTGTCTTGATAGTGTTACTAATGTTATTTATATCCAAATTGGTCTTTTCAAGTCCTACCTACTCAGAGGTACCAATCATCATTAGAAGTGTTATTCTTAAATGCAAAATTCTATAGGCTATATGTTAAAAAACAAAAATTAGAAATATTCTCTAATTAGAATTTTTATTTAGAAATGTAGGCAATTATTCTTTTCAACAGCCGTGCCATTACAAATTACATTATCTTTGACATGTGGCATGGTTCACTAATTTCTATACAATAACTAAAATTTACTGCCCAAATGTAAACTGTGATTTTAGAAATGTATGAGATGAAGAATGTAGAATCCGAATCTCTGACTGCTTTATTTGGGTTAGCTGATGTATATCTGAGGATTGTGTATATATCAGAAACATTGTTCAGAGGAGTCTTCCTTTAGAACAGGGGAATCTTTAAGTTGAAAACAATTTCTATTTTAATGCTTAAGCACTCACCGATCTCTGTCAGTTTTGTAAGTTCTATTTTCAATGTATCGACATTTCTGTTTGGCGATAGGTTGGGGAATATTTTTGAGTTCAAACATTTTTATGGTCTTCTTTCTAGAATCAGGTTAATCTAGCATTTTATTTTTCCTATTCTAAGATTGAAAGGTTACTTCCTTTAGACTTGTAGTTCTGATTCAGTCACACTAGAGTTCAGATTTCTCTTCTAGATCCTCATTGTTACATAGGCTCAAAAGCTATTAATATTATTAAACCCCAGTTTTACATTGGAAGGTTTTAAAAATTCCTCATCTTTTTTTTTACATTAAGTAAGCCCAAAATCTCCATTTAGTTTTTTTCCAGATGAAAAATAGCATTCAAGTGACTTAGTCATGGCCTCATGGCAGGTTAGTGATAGCTGGAACTACAACTCAAGCCTATAAGCCATAAGCATTAAGAGCTCGTTCATTATAGAATCTTGTCCTAATTTTCACTATAAAAGTTTTATAATTTATATTTATTTGATGGGTGAGATAGGGCATTTTCTAGAAATCAATAGGATATGGAGTTCTTTAGAGTTTTCCCTCTAGGTTAAAGAACCAAGGATTGACTGATTGCAAGGTCTTAAGGGAAGATTAGGATAAGATTCCCATTATTGCATAGCATCACGTATGACTGCTTTCTTTAAAGAAAACTGCAAAAATTGTCCAAGTTAGTTAACTTCTGTAAAGTGAATTTAGAGATTTATCCTCTAATAAATTAAGAAGGCATAAAAATGACCCCTAGTGAATAGTGCCTGAAAAATTCATAGATGTGGTCCATTTATCTAGAAGATGAATTCAGTGAAAAGAGATGGTGTTTTTGAGTCTTTCTGTTGAAAACAGCTCTGTGTATTAATTCCTTTAAGAGAGCGAGAACGGGAGAGACACAGGCATCGAGACAACCGAAGATCACCATCTCTGGAAAGGTCCTACAAAAAAGAGTATAAGAGATCTGGAAGGTAAGCAAGGAGTTGACACTGAAAGAAGTCGTAGGATTATCTCCTTGAACTCAAATTTTGTGCTTGTACAGAGCAGCAGCCAAGTCTTCATAATGGCCTCAGAGTCTGTCCAAGGTGACCTGTGAAAAGCTAAACAGCTTT
Source organism: Trachypithecus francoisi (assembly GCF_009764315.1). Classification (NCBI taxonomy): domain Eukaryota; kingdom Metazoa; phylum Chordata; class Mammalia; order Primates; family Cercopithecidae; genus Trachypithecus; species Trachypithecus francoisi. The sequence continues at coordinate 65,669,501 of NW_022681465.1, read as the reverse complement.
TAATTTAAAAGACTTTACTTTCAAGATGCATTGATTATGCCCAGGGAAAATCTTGATAAATTTCCAAAAATTAGAAATTATACAGACCACTTTTTCTGACCACAGTGCTATAAAACTAGACATTCATAATTTTAGAAAACCTTGGAAATTCATAATTACGCTCTTTAATTTACATGTTTCAGAAAAATAGAGCAAAACTGCAGTCATATTTTCATTAGAAAATGACATTGAGATTGCTATCACCCACATCTTAAAGGGTGTAATCAATTCTATATCCCGAAGTAAAATTTTTGGTCTTACATTAATATAATGGTAATGAACAACAGCACTCTAGAATCTGACAGATTCGGGGTCAGTTATTAGCTTTCCCAACTTTATTACTGGGCACAGTTATCAGTTTCTTCGTTTGTAAAATAAGGACCATTATATGTACCTTCTTGAGTGATAAGGGGTCATTGAGATAATGCATGTCAAACACTTAGAACTGGGCCTGAAGTAAGTGCCAAATAAATCGTAACTGTGTATGTAATTATTATCTGAGCACTTGGCTATAGAAATTGGTGGAACTTAAGAAAAGCAGAAAAAGGGATTTAAAGATAAATTAATGAAATGGAAACAGAACTATAGTGATATAACTATATTGTAAGTAAATGCAAATACAATTTTTAAAGTGGGAAATCAAGAAAAGAAAAATCTACATAATATTAGGTTTGAGAAAGTATATTATTACAGGAATGAAAAGAAGTTTAAAAATTTAAAACAGTATAAAAATTAACTTAAATGTGATGGGTCGATTTCTAAGAAAACAAAAATAATTTCACACAAGAAGCAGAAAACTTCAATAGTTCGATAACTGGAAAAAAATGAAAAAAGCTTACTTTGCACCACCTCTAAAAAAAGTTTTAAAGTGGTCTTGAACACTTAAAAAAAGATGGAAGAAGAGCTCAGATCATTCTGTGGTAGCAGGAAAAACCAGACGGTGAGACCTAACCAAGGGAAAAAAATGACACAAACATGACACAGCAATCTCTCTTACAAATACGGATATAAAATCACTAATTAGGATATTAGCAAATGTTTTCAGTGGTTAAAATAACTGATAGAGTTTATTCCAAGACTGCATGGATAGAAAAGTTAATATTAGAAAATCTGTATTCTTTGTGTCAAAATCTGTAGGGTTATCTCAGTACTTACCTTTTAGGTATTTAAAGTAAAACCAACATCCATTTGTGCGTAAAAACTAGTAAACTAGAAATATTAGCAGATGTCTTTAACATGATGAAGAATGCTAGCTCGTGATGAACCTGATGGATACCACCCCAGAGAGTCAAGTGTGGTGTTGAAACCCGCAGGCCTTTCCCATACAAATTTGAAAAAAGGCAAGGTGGCCCCATTGCTTATCATTGTTACTGAATATCCTTATACAATCAACGTGCTAATTAAAAACATGGTGTCTTTGTGTGTCCCGGGTATTGTACTGGTATGGGTGATACAGTCATTAACAAAGGCCTCCACTTAATAGGAAAAGGAAAGTTAAGTGCTGTAAGTGCGTTTGATAGGACACTTACATATTGCTATGGATTAGATGAGATTAATTAGGAAGGATGAAATGCCATGGGTTAGATGGGATTAATTAGGAAGGATGAAAAGAGGGCCTGAGGAGGAGGAGAGGAGACAGGAGAAAAGTGAGGGTATTGTGTCAGTGGACATCATTGAGGTCCTATTTGAGGTGGATGATTTTTGAGGTATAAGTGCTGGAAATAGCCTCGGTTTAATGGTTTCTTCTCTAATGGCTGGTAGCTTGCAGAGAAGGTAGACTTGAATTCTATAAGTTCTGACTAATGCAGTAGAAAACAAAAATAAGAGATGGAAATACTATGAAGGGGAAAAGTTACCAGTTTGCTCTATAGCATATTGGCAAGAAGAAACATTGGGAGTTTGGATTTCGAATTTTAGAGTGCCTGAGACACTTCCCTAAAAAAGATCTTTTGTTCTGTGTTGAAGTGCCCTTCTCAAAGTGTTAAAAAGAAATATTAATTGATGTTCACAACAGATGACCCTGATCATTCATTACATCATTCACAACACCTGCTTAAAAGGATGGGTGAGGATGTCTTTTGCCTGTGTTTCTTGGCAATAATAATAAACAGTTGGTGGGATTTCTTTTCAGAACATGCTGAAATGTCTGTATCAACCATATTAGCATTTAACTACTACTTCCTAGGTTTATCATATTAGATACACTGATTTTCAAGGCTGTTTCCTCCTTTGTAGGGGATGTTAATATCTGCCTTCTAGGGTTGCTGTCAGGATTAAATGTGAAATGTCAGTAAAGTGCTCAGCAGAGTGCCAGCCTCAGAGTAAGCACCAAAACAAACAAAAAAGAGCCACTAGAGTTGCCATTATTACCTGACAGTATTTAATAGCCTTTTTAATAAAAGAGACTACCTGGTTAGAAAGTGTAGTGCAAAGAAAAATTAAATTTACAATTCACTATGGAAAGTTATTAATAAATTAATTAAGCATCTTATAATGCATAGGACCAATGGGAAGAAAACTAATAAAATGTAGCTGATGACAAAGAAGGTGATGTAATGAAAGGAAGGTATGTCCTGTTCCTGTAGTGGATAACCATATTGTAAAAATACCAGTTTTCTTCACAAGATAATCATGCACCACATGGCATTTCAGTCAGTGACAGACTCTATACAACACTGGTCCCATAGATTATAATACCTTATTTTTTTTACTGGACCTTTTCTATGTTCAAATATGTCTGGGTACACAAATACTTACCATTGTATTATAATTGCCTGCAGTATTCCGTACAGTCACATGCTGTACAGGTTTGTAGCCTAGTAGCAACAGGCTATGCCACCTGTCCTAGGCATGTAGTAGGCTATACCATCTAAGTTTGTGTAGGCACACTGTGATGTTTGAACAGTGATGAAATCACCTAAGGACTCATTTCTTAGAATGTATTTCTGTTGTTAAGTGACACATGACTGTAATCTATAATTTTATTGTAACTTCAGTTAAAGTACTGTGGTTTTTTTTTTTTTGTAGTTTTTAAAAATGTAAAAAGAGATGGGGATCTCACTTTGTTGGCCAGGTCGGTCCTGAACTGCTGGCCTCAAGTGATCTTCCTACCTCGGCCTCCCGAAGTGCTGGGATTACGGGCATGAGCCACCGTGCCTGACTCAGAGTACTGACTTTAGAACTTCGTAATGACTCTTTAACTTTTCCTTGGGATAGAAGTTAGGATAATGAAGATAAACAGTAATGCAAGGATACTTACTCTGGAAATATTAAATGTTCTGGAAATATATAATAATTTAAAAAATTTGATACAGGTTAAATAGATCAATGAAACAACTATAGAGCAACATTCAAGAATATATATTACATCTAATAAATAATATATAAAGTTACATGTGATAAAGAATATTTTTTTTCAAATCAGAGGAGAAACTGGCAATTGGTGAGCCATTTGGGGGAAAAATTGAGATTAGATTTCTGCCTTATACCTTGGAGAGAGAGAATTTAAAAACTGTATTAAAAGTAACTGATGAAAATATAAAATCTTTTTTTAACCTTGGGATAGGAAATGACTTCCAAGCATACTAAGGTAGGAAGCATAAAAAGATCTCTAGATTTGACTTTATAAAAGTTGTATGTAACCACAAACAAATAAACAGATTTCAAAGCAAGAAACTGGAAATGGTTACAATGCATATGACAGAGGGAGGACAGATATCTTAATGAAAACTGTTTCAACAAAGAAAGACTAATAATAATTTTACAAATATTTGCATAGCCTATGACCAGAATGTTCACAAAAGAAGTAAGCATGAAATGTATTCATTTCAGTATTGAAGTATTGATAAAATATTTCAAATTAAATTATATGAAAATACTTTTTCATCAGAATGGCAAAGATGAAAAATAACCATGGTGACGGGATGTGTGGAAATGGGAACTCTTATGTGGTTTTGATGGTAGTCTAAACGAGTACTACCAAACTAGAGAGAAGCCTTAAAAAGTATACATCTGGGAAAGAATCTGACAAGTGTGTAAAGAACACAAATGTGTTCATGATAGCATTGTTTATGGTGGAAGAAAAGTAAATGTTAACCTAAATGACTATTGTTAGATTTGTTAAATTATGGTATATACTTAGAATAATAATACACCTATTAAAAATGCTCCAAATATAGAATTACTGAAATAGCTGTTCCTGATTTACTACTGAATGAGAAGGTCAGGTTATAACATTAAAACATTTGTGAAATATAGTGATTACCTCTGAGTGGTGTTATGTGTGGTTTTTATTTTATTTTTGTTTATGTTTGTGCTTTATTTTTTCTACAGTGAACATACATTGACAGTAATTTTTCTGGTAACAAAACTAATGATGCATATTGTAATGTTTAGAAGTTGTATAAATAATGTATATACTCTTTCTAATCCTCCCCAAGTATACATACCTACACACACATATATACATACAGACTTTGCCTGTTATAAAATTACAAGTTAGTGGTAGAGTTAATGAGAATACTTGTTACTTTGATCTGGATGTAAACTTTCATGGACAGTAGTAACTTTGTTAGTGGAGCTGTGAAGGCTACCAGCTGGGCTTACAAAGCAGTTTTTCTACTTAGCTGGATTCTCAAGGTCTCTGTGTTCTACCTAAATTTCTTGGGCTTAAATTAAAATCCACCCTATAGGTTTTGTTGTTATCATTGTTGTTTTGAGATGAGGTTTTGCTCTGTTGCCCAGGCTGGAGTGCGTGGTACGATCATATCTCACTGCAGCCTCAGCCTTTCAGGCTCATGTGATCCTCCCACCTCAGCCTCCTGAGTAGCTGGGACTACAGGTGTGCACCAACATGCCTGGCTAATTTTTGTATTTCTTATAGAGACAGGGTTTCACCATGTTACCCAGGCTGGTCTGGAACCCCTGGGCGTAAGTGATCCTCCCGCCTCGGCCTTCCAAAGTGCTGGGATTACAGACGTGAGCCACCACGCCCAGCTGATCCGATAGGTTTTTCCCTCCAAGTACATCCATCTGATGGGTCTTTGCAGATTTCAAGCCCCAGGAAGTCAAGGAGATGGAGTTGTTTTTTCATCCTTCTTTATTGACTGAGTTAATATTAATATTTGTGAGGACCAAAATTAGGCAAAATGTTGGTTTGCCAAGTAGTAATGCCCAACACTGGGGTTCCAGAGACATAGTTAGGGATGACATAACTGGTTCATTCTTGGATTATAATTATAGTTCTCAGGCTAAATTTATGGCCATATTGAGACCCTGTTTTGTGAAATTTTAAAGTCTTTTTTTCCTGGCAAAGACAGATGTGGAGGATTCAAAACTAGTATTCTCATTGCTAAAATTGTCCATACGAGGCCGGGCGCGGTGGCTCAAGCCTGTAATCCCAGCACTTTGGGAGGCCGAGACGGGTGGATCATGAGGTCAGGAGATCGAGACCAACCTGGCTAACACGGTGAAACCCCGTCTCTACTAAAAGTACAAAAAGCTAGCCGGGCGAGGTGGCGGGCGCCTGTAGTCCCAGCTACTTGGGAGGCTGAGGCAGGAGAATGGCGTAAACCCGGGAGGCGGAGCTTGCAGTGAGCTGAGATCCGGCCACTGCACTCCAGCCCGGGCGACAGAGCAAGACTCCGTCTCAAAAAAAAAAAAGAAATTGTCCATATGTGGACATTTCCAAACATTTCGCAAATATGTTTTTCTTTTAGGAGTTACGATTTATCGGTTGTTCCTGAACCTGCTGGATGCACACCAGAATTACCTGGGGAGATTATTAAAAATACAGATTCTTGGGCCCCACCCCTGGAGATTGTGAATCAGTAAGTAGATCTGGGGTGGGGCCTGGGAATTTGTATTTTTAAACAAGTAAACTTCAGGTGATTCTGATGCCACCAGACTGGTATTTGGGAATCACTGGTTTAACAAAAGTACACATGGTGATTTGGCATGGTATTTGTATTTTAGGTGAAAAATGCACCAAAGAGGTGAAATAGAATAGTTTTTTTTTTTTTTTTTTTTTGAGGCGGAGTCTCGCTCTGTCGCCGGGCTGGAGTGCAGTGGCCGGATCTCAGCTCATTGCAAGCTCCGCCTCCCGGGTTTACACCATTCTCCTGCCTCAGCCTCCCGAGTAGCTGGGACTACAGGCGCCTGCCACCTCGCCCGGCTAGTTTTTGTATTTTTAGTAGAGACTGGGTTTCACCGTGTTAGCCAGGATGGTCTCGATCTCCTGACCTCGTGATCCACCCGTCTCGGCCTCCCAAAGTGCTGGGATTACAGGCTTGAGCCACCGCGCCCGGCCTAGAACAGTTTTTATAATGGAAGAGTATGTTTAATAATTAACCTCCTTTGCCCTCTTTTGAAGTCGCTCCCCAAGTAGGGAGAAGAAGAGAGCTCGTTGGGAGGAAGAAAAAGACCGATGGAGTGACAACCAGAGCTCTGGCAAAGATAAGAACTATACCTCAATCAAGGAAAAAGAGCCTGAGGAGACCACGCCTGACAAGAATGAGGAGGAGGAAGAAGAACTTCTTAAGCCTGTGTGGATTCGATGCACTCATTCAGAAAACTACTACTCCAGTGACCCCATGGATCAGGTGGTAGGTCCGAAGCAGCATACAAGCTATAGACCAGGGTTTCTGTGCGTTGTCACTGTTGGCATTTGGGGCTGGATAATTCTTGATTGTGGGGACTGCCCTATGTGTTGTAGGATGTTTAGCAGCATCTCTGGGCTCTGCCTATTAGATGCCAGTAGTACCCCTCCCCAGTTGTGATTACCAAAAATGTCTTCAAATATTGCTAAATGTCCCTTGGGGGAGAAGATCACCCCCAGTTGAGAATCACTGTTACAGACAAAAGCTGTTTTAAAAAGCTAAAGGCCAAGAGTGCAGTAGGTTAATTAAAGTATTTTTTACAATGAATTTTTATTTATTTGAGACGGGCTCGCTCTGTCACCCAGGCTGGAGTGCAGTGGCACGATCGTGGTTCACTGCAGCCTTGATCTTCCAGGCTCGAGTGATTCTCCTACTTCAGCCTCTTGAGTAGCTGGAACTACAGGGACACGAGCCACCGTGACTGGCTAATTTTTTTATTTATTTTTTAGTAGAGATGAGGTCATACTATTGCCCACTCTGGTCTTGAACTCCTGAGCTCAATCCTCCAGACTTGGCCTCCCAAAGTGTTGGGATTACAGGTGTGAGTCACTGTGTCCAGCCTATTCTACATTTTTAATGATACTGGTAGCCTCGATACTGGTGGTTTCATAAGCTTTCATGTGTAACTAGTTTATGCAGTTTGTGGTGTGTATGTGTATATGTGTGTGTATTTTTTCTCCAAAATGAGAAATAAGGAAGAATTTGAGTTTGTCTCTTCGAAGTGTATCCTTGACTAAAAGAGCACCAACCCTCTGAAGCTGCCCATGCATATCAGCTAGTTTTGCAGAAAGGGAGAGCCATTGTCACCCTTAATGGGCTGGAGGGAGGACTCCTAGAGCACATGCTGCCAGGGCTGGGGTGCCTGTGGCGGTACATTGCCATCGCAGACTCCACCACTATCTCTACATGCTCACTTCTCTTTTCTTTCTTCCATCTCCATTTTATTTTCTGTCACTGTCTCCTTTTTGCTGTCTCTTCCCTTCTTCCTCTCTTCCCCTTAGGCATTATGCCTCCATCCTGTTAGGCATATTTGCCACAGAGTAGGCATGCAGTAATGTTCATTGATTAAATGAATGAGTGTACATCTCATTCATTTAATCAATGAACTCATGTACAGATTTAGGGCATGAAAAGTTGCAGATGTTAGATTTAGTGCATGGGATTAGGTAAGAGATAAGAGAGGGTTTTGTTTGGAATTTTGTGAAAATAGCTTCTAGTTGGACTCGATCTGTGGGGAACTTGAGATTTCTGTGTTTTTGGAAACAAAGGATTTGAGAAGTCTCTCATAGTGGTGTGATATTTTATTTGATAAATTAGAGCAGGCTTTTAAGTCATAGTTGATGTGGTACAGGGAAGGGAAAGCTCACATACTGTGCACTTTCACGGTGCCAGAATGTTACTCCATGCTTCTCATGTTGTCTTAGTTAACCCTGAAAATACCCCTGGCAAGAGGGTCGTTCTGTCAGTTAGAAATGCTGCTGGGAAGGCCGGGCGCAGTGGCTCAAGCTTGTAATCCCAGCACTTTGGGAGGCCGAGACGGGTGGATCACGAGGTCAGGAGATCGAAACCATCCTGGCTAACACGGTGAAACCCCGTCTCTACTAAAAAAATACAAAAAACTAGCCGGGCAAGGTGGCGGGCGCCTGTAGTCCCAGCTACTCGGGAGGCTGAGGCAAGAGAATGGCGGGAACCCGGGAGGCGGAGCTTGCAGTGAGCTGAGACCTGGCCACTGCACTCCAGCCTGGGCAACAGAGCCAGACTCCGTCTCAAAAAAAAAAAAAAAAAAAAAAGAGAAATGCTGCTGGGAGCAATAACACCTGACTAAGTGGGACTTAAACAAGCTGAGTTTGTTCTTCTCATGATAAGGTACCTGGAGGGAGGCCATGGCTGGTGTTCACTGAGTGGCTCAGTGATGGCAGGCCCTGCTGTCTTCCTGAGCATCTTCCACAGTTGCAGGATGATGCAGGACTAGCAGGCCTCAGGTCCTTATACACCTGTGTCCCCACATGCAGGATGCAGAGGGCATGTTGGGTGAGCATTCTTCCAGTGTCTTGCCCGAGCTCTCCTTTCATCCCTTGACTCCCCTTCCATCCCTTGACTCCCCTTCCATCCCTTTACCAGAGCCATGTGACATGCCTACCCCAGGGATTTGTTTTTCCTTACTGCCATGACAGAGTTCCACAAACAGCATGGCTTGAAACCACACACATTTGACATCTCACAGCTCGGGAGGCCAGAAGTCCAGCTTGGGTCTCACTAGCTCCATCAGGATGTCAGCAGGTCTGTGTTCCTTTATGGAGGCTCTGGAGAAAATCTGTTTTCTTACTTATTCAGGTTGCTGGCAGAGTTCAGTTCCTTGTGTCTGGAGGACAGAGGACCTTGTATCCTTGCTGGCTGTAAGGTCAGGGCACTTCTTGGTTCCTCCAGGCCGTGTGCATTCCTTGACTTGTGGATCTCTTCCTCTGTCTTCAAAGTCAGTAATGGTGGTTGAGTCCTTCTCATGCTTTAAATATCTCTTGCCTCTTTTTCTGTTACATCTCTGACCCCTGTTGGCAAAGGTTTCCTGCTTTTAAGGGCTCCTGTGCTAAGATTGGGTCCACCCAGCTGCAAGTCCGTTTTGCCGTGTAAGTTAACATATATATTTAATTTCTGGGGATTAGGACATGGACATCTTTGGGAGGGGTGGGTGGCTCAGTCTACCTTCCCAGAGATCAGAAGTTCTCTGCCCCAAATCTGATAGAATCCTGCTTCTATTAGGAAGAAGGAAAGAATGGCTGCCACAGTGTTATTATTCTTAAAACAATAAAGATGAAGACACTGAAGTTCAAGGAGTTTAAACAGGCAGAGCTGGTTTTTTTTTTTATTACTTATTTGTATGAGTATATTAAAACTCCAGTGTAGGAGGAAGACTGATAAACTCAAAAGGCTGACATTCGCCTTTGAGTTTTGTCGTCTGTGGTGCAGAGAAGGTGATGAGGATGTCAAAGCTATACCGGCATTGCCACTCTCAACAATGAGATGGGGCCTGAATTATCCCCTCTTCTGGGTACCAGATTTTATGATTTGCCTTAATTTTACATTTGGCAGGTCTGGTTTTTACATTTTAAGGCTACTAAGTCAGAGTGTGGACATGTGAAATGATTTTCAGCCTGGAAAATGAATGAGGAAAAGTGGAAAATTTCCTCTAGGAATGCTTCGCAGAGTCCCATGTTTGTTCTGTGTGTTTGTGTGTGTGTGTGAAAGAGAATGTGTGCATGTTTATATCCTCGTGTTTAAGGCATGAGTGTGTGTGTGTGTGTGTGTGTGTGAGAGAGAGAGAGAGAGAGAGAGAGAGAGACAGACAAAGAGGATATATATGATATTCCTTGTTCCTTGTTGGATTGGTATAGGAGAAGATAGATTATCAGTGATTTTTCAGTAGGAAGTGTACATTCCCTAGGAAGAGATTTGGTGTCAGTTGTTATGATTCTTTGAGGTCATGATTTTTAAAAAAATGTCATATTAAGAGGGTGTAGATGAACTGTTGTAATGTTTCTTTTCTTTTTTTTTTTGAGATGAGGTCTCACTGTGTCACCCAGGCTAGAGTATAGTGGCACAGTCATAGCTCACTGCTTCCTCCAACTCTTGGGCTCAAACAGTTCTCCTGCCTTAGCCTCCCAAGTAGCACAGGCACAGACCACCTGGCTAATTTTTTTCTTTTTCATAGAGTTAGGGTCTCTCTATGTTGCTCAGGCTGGTCTTGAGCTCCTCGCCTTGAGCAATCCTCCTTCCTGCCTCCGCCTCTCAAAGTGTGCTAGGATTACAGGCATGAGCAACCACGCCTGGCCTGCTGTAATGTTTCTGAATGTTGGCAAGGCACATTTACCTGAGGACTGTGTCAGCGATAAGTGTGTGTTTGATTCACAGTATGATTGCCAGTACTTGAGCATTTTTTTTTTATTTTTTTATTTTATTTTATTTTATTTTTTTTGAGACGGAGTCTGGCTCTGTCGCCCGGGCTGGAGTACAGTGGCCGGATCTCAGCTCACTGCAAGCTCTGCCTCCCCGGTTCACGCCATTCTCCTGCCTCAGCCTCCTGAGTAGCTGGGACTACAGGCGCCCGCCACCTCGCCTGGCTAGTTTTTTGTATTTTTAGTAGAGACGAGGTTTCACTGTGTTAGCCAGGATGGTCTCGATCTCCTGACCTCGTGATCCGCCCGTCTCGGCCTCCCAAAGTGCTGGAATTACAGGCTTGAGCCACCGCGCCCGGCCGAGCATTTTGTTTTTAAATGTTTGTTAAATTGAGGGTTGAAAAATAGCATCTTGCTGTTAAAAATGCTTTGATTACCTGTGAGATCTTACATATCTTTGATATGATCGTTATTGTTATAGTTCCTAATAGTGATCCTTTATTTTTAAAAGGGAGATTCTACAGTAGTTGGAACAAGTAGGCTTCGTGACTTATATGACAAATTTGAGGAGGAGTTGGGGAGCAGGCAAGAAAAGGCCAAAGCTGCTCGGCCTCCGTGGGAACCTCCGAGGACGAAGCTCGATGAAGATTTAGGTGAGTCAGAGTCATTAACTAGCCTGAGACCATTGCCATTATAGCTTCATTCCTGAATTTTGGGGAAATACCCTTGAGATTTCTTCCTTTTCATTTTATTTTTCTTAATTACAGTCAGTAAGATACATAGAAGTGGAACTTCCTTCTTTTTGATCATATTTTTCCTTAGTTACATTTGGCAGAATACAGCCGCGATCTCATTTGCAAGGCATGCTAACAAGTGTGCCCCTTGGAGAGTTGTCCAGTCAGAAGAGTTCAGCATCTTTCCAAAAGAAGGAGCCTGTGCCCCCTGCCTCTCATGAGGACAGGCGTCCTTCCTTGGCCCTCTCCTTTGCCAGGTGTGCCTGGTTTGAGGAGGGAAATAACGACTATAACCCAGCTCTGTTTGAAGGTTTCTCTCCACTCGTGTAGACAGTTTGCATAGCTTTTTCATAAAGTGGTCTATTTTTTCATTTGTATGTTCTGAGGTTCCAAGTAGGTGGTGAGATCTTTGAGGATAGAAATTACTTTTTACCGCTTTGTATCCTTAGCCCCTAACAGAATGCCATGCACAGATGAGACATTCAGTGTGCATTTACCTGCATGTTCTCTCTGGCTCTCATCTGCCCACCTCCATGACATCCCACATGCTGAGAGGCAGTTATCCATACTGGGCAAAGGCACCTGAGTCGGGAGCTGGATGGCCTGGGTTTGAATCCCTGCTCTAACACCTACTTGATATGTGACCTTGGGCCAGAAGTTCATCTCCGTCTCAGATTTTTCCCATTTGTAAAATAGGGATGACAGTAGCATCTATCTCATGCAGTATACGTAAATACAATTCCATGTTGGATTTTATTATGCTACTACTATGTTAATCTCTTATAGGATTAATTTATTTTAAAAACTAATTATTTTTCTTTTTGTAGTGATGGAATCTCACTATGTAGGATTAATCTAACTTCTAGGTCTTTTTTTTAAAAAAAAAATGGTGGTAAAATACACATGATACAAAATTTACCATCTTAACCATTTTTAAGCATATAGTTCAATAGGGTTCAATATGACATTGTTTGCAACCAGTCGCCAGAACTATTTTCCTTGCATAAAACTGAAACTCTGTACCTGTTGAGGAATAACTCCCCAGACCCCAATTCTCCTGTTCCCTTATTACTACTATGCTACTTTCTTTCTCTGTGAATTTGACTCTCAGGTATCTCATATATGTGGAATCATGCATGTTTGTCTTTTTGTGACTGGCTTGTTTCAGTTAGCATAAGTCTGTGTCTGTTTTTATTCAGTCACTTTAAGGACTAACATCTCTTGCTGTTATTGAGGGAAAAAAATGTCAAGTCTTTGGTCTTGCATTCCCAGCCTTCACTGTGGCATTCTCAGCACTCCCAGCCCTAACCTCCCAGTGTTTTTCTGTGTGGCCCACGTTCTAGCTAGTCCACTGTATTCTTAGCTCTATGCTTTTGCCTCTGGTGCTCCCTCTTCATTCCTTTCTTCTTCTCTCCTCCTTATCATGCTTCTCCCATCCCGTCGCAGTGCCTGGGTCACATGTGCTCCTTCTTTGAAATTATCACCAGCCTTTCTGGATCCCAGTGAAACTGCCCTTTTGTGGATTATTACATAGCTCAAGTGTTAAACTACATACTACTACTATGGTTTTTCATTTTATCTGACATTGCTCATTGAGTCTTACTTTTTCTCTAAAGATGTTTATTTTCTTTGCTTCCCTAACTGGATTGTGACTTAGCATTGTGGTCTATTTTTTTTTATGGTGTTGCTTAGTAGAGTATTTGGTGTAGAGTAGGCCCTTAAGTATTTTCTAGAAGAATAAAGAACTCTTCTTACCTTTAGAGGTTTAGGTCATTTGGAAGTCTCCACAAAAACCAGTTTGTCAGCTGGATGTGGTGGCTCATGCCTATACTCCCAGCACTTTGGGAGGCCGAGACGGGTGTTTCACCTGAGGTCAGGAGTTCGAGACCAGCCTGGCCAGCATGACAAAATCCTATCTCTACTAAAAATACAAAAGTTAGCTAGGTGTGGTGGTGGGCGCCTGTAATCCCAGCTACTCAGGAGGCTAAGGCAGGAGAATCACTTGAACTTGGGAGGCGGAGGTTGCAGTGAGCTGAGATTATGCACTGCACTCCAGTCTGGGTGACAGAGTGAGACTCCCTGCACTCCAGCCTGGGTGACAGAGCAAGACTCCGTCTCAAAAAAAAAAAAAAGGAAAAGAAAAAACCCAGTTTGTTAGTTCCATCAATTTCTGTGTTTTTCTCCCAACCCCTGTTAGAGAGTTCCAGTGAATCCGAGTGTGAGTCTGATGAGGACAGCACCTGTTCTAGCAGCTCAGACTCTGAAGTTTTTGACGTTATTGCAGAAATCAAACGCAAAAAGGCCCACCCTGACCGGCTTCATGATGAACTTTGGTACAACGATCCAGGCCAGGTGCGTGTTTTTATGCCCTTGCTGTGAAGGTTGCAAACCCAGACGTAACGGTTACTGCTTTGGGCTCAGAAGATGCATGTTGCCTTGTATTGAAACTGAATTTTACTCTCAGGCTTGTGTCCTTCAGAGCTATTTTTTTTCAGCTTCAGGTTCAGTTCCAAAGCATAAGCACCAGAGCAGCTGTCCCTTGAATCATTTTTGATGATGTTTGTAAATTCCGTGTTGGGGAGAGGAGTAATGGCCCTGCCTCATTAAACTTGGAGTAGATGGAAGAAGACACATGGTAGGATGAGGAGAGAGAACTCGGAGGTCTTTTTAGAAGTAGTTCACCTGGAAGGTATCTTGCTGCGTAATAGTAAATAAGTCCTATAAAATTTCATTTTTTTAAGTTGGTAACAGTCACAAGTTCTCTTCCTTGTTAAGCATGTTTGAGCTAATGACATAATAGGTGGACATAATTATTTTTATTTTTAATTACTGTCTTAATATGAAGTAATACATAATAAAATTAGCATTGTTAAAAAAGATTTGTGTCACACAGATATATAATACGTACAAAAATTGTATCTTTAATCCCTGTAAAGTTAGGAAGCATAATAAAGCATATCTATAAAAAGATAATTTAAAATTTATATTTCGTGAGTAAATTTATAATGTTCTATATTAATTAAAATGCTTTTCTCCTGGTTCTTGTTAGACAACAGCTATCCATCTTTTATTTATAGAATGTCTGGGAGAAATGTATTTTGTGTGTTCCTTTTACTGTCTTGGAATTGAGCAGAAATGTTTGCAAAACTGTCAGTGCATTTTAAAACTTGGTTTTCTTTTTAAACAGCTTTGTTGAGTTATAATTTACATACGATATAATTGTACTTCAAATTTATAATCCAGCATTTTTTAGTATATTCATGGGGCTGCACAACTATCACTACAATTGAATTTTAGGACATTTTTGTCCCCCCTAAAATAAACTTCCTCCATATATGGGTTATTTTGTTTTTTTTGAGACCTGGTCTCACACTGTTGCTCTGGCTGGAGTGCACTGGCGCAATAACGGCTCACTGGAGCCTTGACTTCCCAGGCCAAAGCGATTCACCTGCTTCAGCCTCCCAAGTATCTAGGACTATAGGGGCGCCCCACTATGCCTGGCTAGTATTTTTTTTTTTTTTTTTGAGATAGAGTTTTATTCTTATTGCCTAGGGTGGAGTGCAATGGTGCGATCTTGGCTCACCGCAACCCCTGCCTCCCAGGTTCAAGTGATTCTCCTGCCTCAGCCTCCCGAGTAGCTGGGATTACAGGCATACGCCACCACGCCTGGCCAATTTTGTACTTTTAGTAGAGATGGGGTTTCTCCATGTTGGTCAGGCTGGTCTCGAACTCCTGACCTCAGGTGATCTACCTGGCTCAGCCTTCCAAAGTCCTGGGATTACAGGTGTGAGCCACTGCGCCCGGTCTGCCTGGCTAGTTTAAAAAAATTATTTGTAGAGATGAGGTCTCGCTATGTTGCCCAGGCTGGTCTCAAACTCCTAGGCTCAAGCAGTCTTCCTGCCTCAGCCTCCCGAAGTGCTGGAGTTACAGGTGTTAGCTACTGCGCCTGGCCCTCTAGTCTTTTTACTTGACTGTTGTTTTCCTGTTTCACAAGAAGCCTCTACACTGATTTCCGTGGATACCTGTTTCTATCAGAAATTCAACAGTGCTTTGTATATAGTCTCTATAATGCTGTTTAGTGTTATTGGTTTTGTGTCCTCTGTATAGTTGAGCCTTGTGAAGGGCTGAATATGTAGGATCCCAGACCTTGATAAAAGGCAAGCATGTAGGATGTCTCTACTTCCCTGGAGATCAGTGAGCACTACGTTAATTTTTTATATTTTTCATCACAGAAGTCATGAGTGGCATTAAGAGTATGTTATAACTTTTTTTTTTTTTTTGAGACGGAGTCTCCAAAAAACTCCTGCTCTGTTGTCCAGGCTGGAGTTGGAGTGCAGTGGTGCGATCTCAGCTCACTGCAAGCTCCACCTCCCAGGTTCAAGTGATTCTCTTGCCTTAATCTCCCCAGTGGCTGTGACTACAGGCTTGTGCCACCACACCCAGCTGATTTTTGTATTTTTAGTAGAGACGAGGGTTCACCATGTTGGCTAGGCTGGTCTTGAACTCCTGACCTCAAGTGATCTGCCTGCCTTGGCCTCCCCAAGTGCTAAGATTACAGGCATGAGCTATTGCACCCGGCCTTAGGAGTGTGTTACAACTTTTTTTTTTTTTGAGATAGAGTTTCATTCTTATTGCCTAGGCTGGAGCGCAGTGGTACAATCTCAGCTCGTTGCAACCTCTGCATATCTAGTGCAAGCAATTCTCCCTGCCTCAGCCTCATGAGTAGCTGGGATTACAGGCGCCCGCCACCACGCCCAGTTAATTTTTGTGTTTTTTAAGTAGAGATGGGGTTTTGCCATGTTGGCCGGGCTGGTCTTGAACTCTTGACCTCAGGTGATCCGTCTGCCTCAGCCTCCCAAAGTGCTGGGATTATAGGCGTGTGCCACTGCGCACAGCCATGTTATGACTTTTGATGAAATCCTGTTGGGAGCCAGCTGTTACTTTAGATAATATCTTAACATAATCTTTCTTTTCGGCAGTAAAATTATTCCTTTGCTGTACCACCTGGATCTTTAGATTTCCCAAGAGGCTAAAGCAAAGTTACAGCTTTTTACTTTAACACTTTTTTTTCAAAAAGTCTTATTGACTTTTATATTTTAATTGGACATAATGAGTTATAAATCTCAATAACTTTAAAGAAATATGGGTGTGTATATATGTATATATGTATTTTTTCTTTTAAGGCTAGTCAAGTGAAGAAGCAGTGGGAGTGGAGAAGGAACGAAGAAGTCGAACTGGCTGTGATCAATTATTTGTAAAAACCATTACACTCTGACCAGCCTATATTTTTAAATTATTACAAAGAAAGAGAAATGGAACTCCACTTCTTCATTTTCCCTATCTGAGCTCTGGTCTTGTTTTTGATTCAGTATTACCATCTATACCAGAGGAACTCATGAACCTGGCTTGTGAGGCCCTTCAGATTTTGATCTTAGTTCTGCTTCTTTTGTTCTTCTCCCCCACATAAATGGTCCATTTTATTTATATGGGTCTCGTGGCCCAGAGCATGACGTGGACTTCCTGCCTTCTCTCCTTTTCTGATGCGTGCTGGTGCCTCTTGTGGAGCAGCCCTCTTGTTTTCTTGTCCATCCCATCTGTTTGACGCCCCAGCATTACCTACTTTCGAGTGATTTTTTTTTCTTTTAAATTATGAAGCATATCATATATATGTTGTTCTCCTGTCTAGAACAGATATTCCTTGAGCACATGGACCCGCTGTTCTTTATCATCCCCATGCTTAGCACTCATCCGTTCCAGAAGTTTTGAAGAATTGCTTGCCCATGGAGCCTTGTGGGCGGAGTTTGTGGCACTAAAACAAATTCAGGGAAAGAGATATAATCTAACCTGACCAGTGTGGGAAGTTTTTCTGGCTTTAGTAGCATTTTCTTCTCTCCGCTAGTGAGGTACCTTACAGTTTCTCTTTTCAAAACATTGAATCCGCAGGTCACCTTCAAAACGCTGTATGTGTTCCTCCAGGATATAAAATTTGCTTTTGTGAAAGAGTCATTTTTCTTGAGATAAGAAATAGGGAAACAAAAATGTCCTGGGAATTGGTAGAAGAAGATGGGGGCAAACAGTGTGCTGACATTGATATTTTCTGCTTGGCTGCACAAATAACTCGGGAATGCAGGGTTGTCATACAGTTTCCCTTTATCAGACAATATAGAGAGTTTGCAGCTTTATTGGTTTTGGAACATCCGTTTAATCTTCTTTTTTTTTTTTTTTTTTTTTTTGAGGCGGAGTCTCACTCTGTCGCCCGGACTGGAGTGCAGTGGCCAGATCTCAGCTCACTGCAAGCTCCGCCTCCCGGGTTTACGCCATTCTCCTGCCTCAGCCTCCTGAGTAGCTGGGACTACAGGCGCCCGCCACCTCGCCCGGCTAGTTTTTTGTATTTTTAGTAGAGACGGGGTTTCACCGTGTTAGCCAGGATGGTCTCGATCTCCTGACCTCGTGATCCACCCGTCTCGGCCTCCCAAAGTGCTGGGATTACAGGCTTGAGCCACCGCGCCCGGCCCCGTTTAATCTTCTAACCGTGACAGCCTCTCAGAGCTTCAGTGCTCATGACATTAAAACCCACACATTTTCGGAGGCATCATTGTGCATGGTGTGGATTTTTCCCTCCAATAAAAATTATATTGTGTTTCTGACAGATGAATGATGGACCACTCTGCAAATGCAGCGCAAAGGCAAGACGCACAGGAATTAGGCACAGCATTTATCCTGGAGAAGAGGTAACTGGTTTGGGTTATTATGTTTGTAAATGCCGAGAAGCCAGAAGTAGACAGATGTTGCTGTTCTTTCCCCCATAAATGAAATAATACCATCAAAATTCTCTTCATATTCCCTGATAGTCTCTGTTACTGATAATTGCGGAGGAAAGCACTTGGGTTTTGGGGGTGGAGTGGGGAATGTTCTCGAGGAAACATTAACAAAAGTTTTAGTAGTTTTATATTTAAAATAGGCATGGTGTATTTGATAGGTGTTTCCCATTTTAAGTATTCTTCAACTGTACATGTTATAGTTTTATGTTTCATCGTAAGTGGCTATGAATGGCCCTGGAGAGACGCTCTTACTAAAGTGCTCTGAGGCGCATGTCTTCTCTCTCTGTTAGTCTGTCCCTTTCAATTATTGTCCCTCATTTGTTCCCTTTATCTTTTATTTTTATAAGCTATTTTTGTTAATCCCAGGCTCCTCACTTTATAATTCAGCTCATTATATTTAAACACAGTATACGTAAAACCTTAATTTCTATTTAAAGCTTGTTTGAGGGCTCAATAATAATGGGAATAAAGACTAGGAGATGGTGCCTGATAATTTGAAATACTTGCATCACTTCTGCTCATTTGTCTTTGAAAGTCGGCAAGTGTAGCGAGGAATTGTGGGACAGGGTGGCATCTTGTGAGTGTTTGTGCACATGCTTCAGGTTGGGAGCTCTGAGATGTTGATGAAGGATCAACACCTGTGACAGGAAAAGAGCAGAGGTGGGAACTATTCCCCTGTGATGTGGGCCTGATCAGGCCTGGCTTATCAGAATTTTTGTGTGTTGTGCTGGAATGGCCGTCATACCCCCATCTGTCTCAGTCCCCACAGCAAGGTGCCCCAGGAAGGGCACGACCCTGGGAGAGGGGGCTCTGCAGCTGAGGCTGACCCTGAAGGAGCCAATAGCTACAGGCTGTGTGCTGACTACACAGTGCACATTTGGACAGCAGGCTCTTCCTTGAAGGCAGACTAGATGGGCAGTGGTGCCAGCTAGGGACCTGTAGGCAGGAAAGGCAGGTGACAGTTTGGTCTCCTGGAAGAATGGTCTCATTTTGGGGACTCAGCATGGGTCATTGTATCTGGCTAGTTGGATGTTTGGCAGTGGAAGTTAGCTTAATTATATAGCTTAGCCTTGATAAGTGGGGTCCACGCTGTTGGGCTCATGTGAAGCCTCCTCTCTGCTGCTGTGGTCATTTCATTCATGTGCCCCTCCTGTTGCTCTGGGGTGGCCGAGGTCAGAGGGTGGCTGGCACCAACTGCCCCAGTCATTTTGTCTGCTTGGTACCTTGGTACCTCTTCCATGGTGGTGCTGTCTGACGGACCTCCATGTGTGAGATAGAGCTCGTCATGCTCCCTTCCATTTGTCCACCTGCAAGTCTCTGCCCCAAGACCTTCTCATCCGTCCTCTTTTCTTCTAGGCCCCTGACCAGCTGGCATGGCCACCACTTGCTTCTGCCCATGAGTCCATCTCTATAACTTCAGGCCACTTCTCTTTCCACACAAAGTGGATGACCAGGTACACTGCCTGAAACTCCGCCCACTGGGAGAGATTTCCCCACAGCGTTGTCTTTCAGAACCATCCCAGAGTGAGGCTGTAGTGCCATCTGTTTTTGGCTCACCCACTCTTGCCAACTGAGCCATTTGTAAACCAAGTTTGGGCTTTTTCCTCTGCTTTCATCCATACACCCTTAGTCATCAGCTGAGGGAGGGGAGCTGGTGCAACAGTGGTGGAGCCGTGGGGATCCGGGCCACCTGCCCAGGCAGCTTGTTTGTGCTCTTGGCTCCTGGGTATGCTTGACTCTGGCAGTACCACGCCTGCCTTTTGATGGATTGTTGCTGATGCCGTATTGCCTGGTGGGACTGACAGAATTTAGCCTATGATGGGTGATTCTGGCCACATGTGTATCTGGTATCTCTTGGCCAGGTCTTACATCTCTTATCAGGGCCAAGTAGCACATCTGGAATATTCTTTCAAAGGCACGTATGTCTTCACTGTAGATAGCAGGTCTTGCTCCAGAACATCAGGGACCAGCATTGTGATTCTCCCAATGTGGACTGCCACAGATTCCTTTTGGCATCTTTTCCCACCAACACTGTAGGATCTGCTGAAACATATGGCCCCAGTAGCAGGGCTGCTTATACTCTAGCCTGGAACAGCTGAGGCCCTTTCTCACATGGGCTGTCCTCAGCGGGGGCAGCTGTTTGTGCCGTTTGTGCCACTCTGTAAGTGGATTGAAGCAGTGTTTCTGCATGTGCATTCTCTTGCCTCCTGAGCCTGAAAAGGCCCACTAGGTGTTGTGCTTTCTTCATTGTAGGAGGTGGAAGATAAAATAATTGTCTTTTACTTTGGAGGGGATGTCTTGGCATTCCCCAGACCACTGGACTCCTAAAAATTGTGTGGCTGCGGCAGGCCCCTAAATCTTTGTAGGGTTGATCTCACATCCACTGTGGTGCATGCGTGCATGCCTGATCATCATAATGTCAGAGGTGTAATGGAGCAGTGTGAGCTTCTGCAGTATGCCTGGACGGTTGGGAACTCCTTGGTATTATGAGTGGGTGGGAGCATTAACATAGCCCTGGGGCAAAACTATAAATGTCTGTGAATCATTCTGATCCTCATTTCTGATTGGGATAGAAAATAACCCATTCACCTAATCAGTTGCCATATACTTTATATCTGCTCCAGCTAAACTACAACACCTGGCCTGGCAGCTACACTCAGAGCTCCTGCTTGGTTGAGTTTGTGGTAGTTTGCAGTCATCCTTCAGGACCTTCAGGGGCCAGACAGGTGAATTAATCAGAGATAGGACCGGTACCATCTCCCTTATATCCTTCAGATCCTTAAGGGTGGCACTAATCTCCTCTATCCTTCCAGTGCAATATTGGTTTTGATGTGGGTTGACGGGTGTTGTGTTAATTTAATTTCTGCTTGACTTTCCCATTAGGATAGCTCTTATTCCACATGTCGAGGACCCAGTGTTGAGTAGCACGTTGGGTCTGCCAGGAATGTCAATTCTAGTGGTACATTCAAGGACTAGGGAAAGGACCACTGGGTAGATCTGTGATTCAGTAGGCCCACTGTAAGTCAGACCTTGACCAAGATCCATTTGTTACCTTGGCCTCTTATTCTCTACTCTAACTGGGGTACCATAGTGATGTATCCAGTCTCCAAGTATCAATGATGATTCAGATACTGCATCTAACATGGCTTGAACTGTCTGCTATTCTTCTTTTCCCAGTGTACAGCTCCCCAGGTAAATGGCCATAAGCCCCTTTGGGGAATGACAGGGTTGTCAAGGCTGTTTTTGCTTGTTATTTTGTTACAGGGTCCTTCCTCCTGGGATCTGACCACCTCTTTAGTCGGTGGATTTCAGTCCAAAAAACGTGATCAGGTCTGGAACTGGGCAAGGAATAGTGTGACTGTTTATTGGAATGACCTGCCTTCAGTCTCTTGGTTATCCATTCTTGATTTCTCATGTTTGTACAAACTAAGTAGTACTCGTATTGGTTACCCACTTGTTTTGTACCCAAGGACACCATGTTCTATTAACTATTTCCGTGACCTTTGTGGGTCAGACCCCCGTGGCTGCCACTGTGGCCTGGCTTCCAGCACTTAGCCCTATCACCTGGCATCTCTTACTTCAGGATTCTGTCATCCCTGTTACTGCTGGCGAGCTCTGCTCTCTGACCACTTTTGTGGTCAGCCCTGGCCTGCAGAGGAGGTTGGCACTGATCTTCCTCATGATGTTTGTGCTCCTATCACCTGCACATTCGTTTTGGTGTGTCCTCTGGGGCTTCCCATGCAACACAATTATTTGGCATATTTTCCAGCCATAGATACTGTATCCATTCTAACTTCCTTGAGTCCTTGAATTCCTTCCTCCAGTGTCTACCCCGGCAATTCTGGTATTTCAGCTTTGCTCAGTGTGAGTCGTTGCTTCTTCATGCTTTTAGGAGCCATGCTAGTAGGGAGTTCTCAACATACCCTGGTGTTGTTGTATCCTGAGTGCTCCCAAGTCAATATACTCTTCTCTAAACGATTTTATGTTCTGGCCCTGTTGATCAAGCGCTCTCATCATCATGTCCTCTGCAGACTTCTCTGGCTGTTGCTACATGCTAGTTAGTTCCTGGAATTCTTTTGAAATATAATCTGTTGCCTTCCAGCACCTCCCCGTTTGGGGCCCTGAAATGACCCCAATTATAGGTATTGGCCTGGAGTGTGTGAGGGGGCATAGTGTTGTCTTGTAGGTTCTTCCATTGTCTTCTGGCACAATTGAGCAGTTGCTCTTAATTGGGAGGGATGTGCCATCTTTGCAGTCAGACGGTTTAGAGGAATCTGGGGAGTCAAAACCTAAATGTCCCCATTTCAGGTTTCCTGGGCCCTGACCGTGGCTAATTGCCTTTGAGGTTCGGCCACTCTCACAGGTAAGCCTTAGGCTTGGTCCTTGCTGTGACCTCTCACCGTAGGTAGTGAGAGTTTCTTCTGGCTTTCACATCTGGTTTCCAATAGTCTTTTCTCCTCCTCTGCTGTTATACTTCTATAATGCAGTGGTTCTCTAAGTGAAGGCTTCCAGCTGAGACTCATACAGCTTCACCTGGGAACTTGTTAGAAAGGCAGATTCTCAGCTCATCCCAGCCACTGAATCAGAAACTGGGAGTGGGAAACAAGCACCCGGAGATTTAACCAGCCCTCCAGGTGATTTCTGGGCAGACTAAGGTTTGGGGACTATGGTAGAGCATCAGTGGTGCTTAGTGACAGCCATCCGTCCCTGAAGGATCATAACCATTGTTCTTATAGCTACCATTTTCTCCACAGTCTTAAACACCTGGGTGTTTGGCCTGCTTCCAGTGTACAGCTTCTAATTCACCATCTTTAAAGTTTAGTTGCCTTGCCATCTGGTGCCAGGGGTTGTCTGTGTTCCACTTACCACCAGTGATGGCATCTTCATTGCTTGTTGGGAGGTGATTGAGCTCCAAAACACCATCTTATTTGCTGTTTTCTTGGGTCACTCCTAGTACCAACAGCTGCATCTTGGGTTCTCTAGAAGCAGATGCTAAGATGGAGTTTTGGGTGCATGAGATTTATTAGGCATCAACGAAAGGTGGAAGCAGGATTGGACAGAAGGATTGGCTGAACTGAAAGCTGCATTTAGCCTGGGAGTGATCTGTGGAATGCATATTTTCCGTTTGAGTTGGGCTGAAATGGCTGGGCCTTTATACCTCTGCCTTGCTCAGTATCTGATGTTGGGCCATACCTGAGGTCACAGGAGGGAGATCTGCAGTGGAGGGAGATCTGCAGTGGAGAGAGATCCTGAAGAAGCTTATAGCTGTAAGCTCCCTGCTATCTGTGCCCTCCACAGCCAGGCAGCAAGTCTTTCCTTGAACATGGGTCTGTGCAGCACATCCCCATGTCTATCACAGGTACACCCAATCATGCCATCATAGCTGATGCTGTCACAGCACACTTCTTTTGCTGGCTTTGTTTGCCTTTTCCCGTTTTTTTTTTTGATACGGAGTTTTGTTCTTGTTGCCTAGGCAGGAGTGAAATGGCTTGATCTCAGCTCACGGCAACCTCCACCTCCCGGGTTCAAGTGATTCTCCTGCCTCAGCCTCCCAAGTAACTGGGATTGCAGGCATGCGTCACCACGCCTGGCTAATTTTGTATTTTCAGTAGAGACAGGGTTTCTCCATGTTAGTCAGGCTGGTCTTGAACTCCCGACCTCAGGCAATCTGCCCACCTTGGCCTCCCAAAGTGCTGGCATGAGCCACTGTGCCTGGCCAGCTTTTTCCTGTCTTAAGATCCATACATATTCTCTTCCACCACCTCTCATGCTTTCTTCATTTCTGACCTTTTTGATTTTTACCCAGCATATTTATTCCTTCCAGCTTTTAAAATTTCCTATTAACTCTCGCTGCTGTTAGTTCTCAGATTAATTTCCCCACTTTTTTTTTTTCAGTTTATTCATAAGTATAACCAAAGGTCAGTTATTATGTTATTTTATAAGTAAAAGGAAGATGGTCATAGGATTCTAGATCTAGAAAGATCCTTAAATCTTATGGTCTGAACCCCCTCTGGAGTATGTTGTAAGTGGCATATTGTGGCTATAAGATTAAGAGTAGCCATAACTTCATTCAGGTGTCTCACAGGGCCGATACTCCATGTCAGCAGTGTTGTCCGTGTCAGCCTGTGCCAGCAGTCTACAACCTAGCCTGGAGATTTCCAGGAGACAAGGCCACCTCGGCACAGATAGAGCTTTCATAAGTCTTAAAGTTTCCCCTTACAAGAATAGTTTAAACTCCTTTTAGAAAAGAGACATCTGGTAACTGATCTGGACTGAATACAGGTGTAAGTAAAGGAGAAGGATCCTCCAAACTTGAGGATGGTCTCTGGATGAAGACCCTCCTGTTGACTTGGTCATCTGACTCCCTGGCTATATCTGGCCTGCATCTGCTGTCCATCTTGTAAGAGAATAAGCAGAACAAACTGCTTGAGCATCGGTTGGTAACTAAGACTTATCTTTGAGGAGAATCAGATGGAAAGGGAGAAGTCCCTCCTGAAAGAGCTGGTTAATTAGGTCCATTGGAAACACCCCACCCACCAACACGACAGTTGGGGATGGTGATGGCATTTGCCTAAGCAGGTGAGTAGTGGCACTCATTTCTCTGAGAGAATCATGAGAGTTAGCTCTGATCCAGCTATCGGGTGAGCCCTATGGACTATTCCACATCAGGTCTGGCAGTTTTTGTTCTGCTTTCTGGCCAATTGCTACCTACTGTGTGTACTTTTTACCTCTGTTATGGAAATTGCCACCAGGCAAAACCTGCCAAAATTATTCTTTTTTTTTTTTTTTTTTTTTTTTGAGACGGAGTCTTGCTCTGCCACCCAGGCTGGAGTGCAGTGGCCGGATCTCAGCTCACTGCAAGCTCCGCCTCCCGGGTTTATGCCATTCCCCTGCCTCAGCCTCCCGAGTAGCTGGGACTACAGGCGCCCGCCTCGTCGCCCGGCTAGTTTTTTGTATTTTTAAGTAGAGACAGGGTTTCACCGTATTAGCCAGGATGGTCTCGATCTCCTGACCTCGTGATCCGCCCGTCTCGGCCTCCCAAAGTGCTGGGATTACAGGCTTGAGCCACCGCGCCCGGCCCAAAATTATTCTTAAGATTCTTCCAGGCCCCTAGTAAGCGGGGACAGGCTCCCAAGTGGAGGAGGACAGTCTGGATGCCGGGGACACCCTTGGCTTCATGAGCTGACTGCCAGTTGTGACACCCTAGGCCAGGAAGTCGTAGGTCGGGTTTATCTGCAGAAAGCCTCTCTGTTGTTGTCTGCCAGTGGGGGATTTAGAAGATGATCCCCTGCAAATCTGTACAATCACTGAAGGACACGTTATACCCTCTGCACTCCTGATGGGACTGCGCAGCTTCTCCAGGGATGTGCTCCATCCTCAGATGCCTGCTGGGTGCTGTGTACTCCAGTCAGACAGCCTCAGCTCAGAGTCGCATCACTTGGCCTGTCTGATCCATAGGCCTTCAAGCTGTGGAATGATGATCCTGAGTTTGCGGGGTAACCATTGGTTGCATTACAGGCATTACCAGTCACCACCTGGGTCATGATTAGGACAGTGGCTGTTACCTCCACAGCCTGCTCAGATGAGGAGGCATGCCCCAGACACCGTAAAAGTCTGCAAAGAGGTTTACCCTTTGTCAAGGACAGAAATTCAGAGCCTCCTTGAAGACCTGATGCAGGGACTCAGTGAGAAAGTTGTCACTGGCTGTACTGTGTGTATCACACGGGAAGTGGTCTGTAACTCACAGACTGAAAAATATAACGGTAGCTATCTCCAAAGATGGTAAGGTCTCTCATGACTTCAACACCCAGTCAAGGTTATCCAGGAAGCACAACTTGATGGGGCTGTGGGCATAGAGCGGGCGGCCATAAGCTGTCCCTGTCCTGTGCTGCAGTGACTGTTCATGACTTGGAGAATAGCACACCTCAGCATGAATCTCTCCACCAAGGGCTGAAAATGGCTGGTGTAAAGTTCAGGAAGGAACATTTAAGCATGTTTCAGTGGGTTTATGCAGCTGCCACCTCCATGGGACTGGGGCACCGCTGGGAGAGCCCTGTATAGGCCACCTTGCAGCCAAATGTTTATGATTTTCTTTTTGTTTTTGTTTTGAGACAAGGTCTCCCTCTGTCACCCAGGCTGGAATGCAGTTGTGCAATCTTGGCTCACTGCAACTTCCGCTTCCTGAGCTCAAGTGATCTCCTGCCTCAACTTCCTAAGTAGCTGGGACCACAGGCATGCACCACCACACCAGGCTAATTTTTGTGAAGACAGGGTTTTGCCATGTTGCCCAGGCTGGTCTTGAACTCCTGAGCTTAAGCAGACCTCCTACCTTGGCCTCCCAAAGTGCTGTGATTACAGGCATGAACCACTGTGCCTGGCCCTACTTTACAGTTGTTTTTAAGGGGAGCCCCATCACAGGCCAAACGAGCTCTCTTGGCCTCTGAAGTTAATCAAGCTCTATGGGCCTTTGCCATGCTGGAAAATGCCAAGACATAACCACCCAACCAAGTGTTCCCAGCTGCAGCTCACACCTCTCCCAGCCCCAGCTTGGCATCCTCTAGCCAGAGGTCTGACAGCTGGCATCGCTCTCCTTGGGCTTCCCAGGCCCATCACCCACAGGACGAGATGCAGTCCAGCAGTCTGCAGCAAGGTCAGAGCTACTTCTACTGGCAGCTGCAATAAAGGGGAGTCCCAAATGGGCCCATCTCAGGCAAGCCTCATGAGTTCCTTCAGACTCTCCTTACAACTGACGTGGCCTACTCGCCTCGTCAGGTGGAAGAATACCAGGTCTTCATCAAGGACAGGCCACCTATGTGTACTCGTGGTCCAGTGGGTGTCCCCCGGCACCCTCATGGATGGTAACTGCTCATTTGCCAAGTTCACGGTATTTTGGAGGCCCCAAAACCCTCAGACATTTATGGCCTTATTGGACATCCCTGCTTCACCAGCACCTGAGGAAGTGGCTGAGAGCTGGAGACTGGCCAGCCCTTTTTTATTGGTCTAGGTATGACAAAGCCAGTACTGTTCTTTCCTACCAGTCTGTGAAGGAACAGACATAAAATCTCTTTTGTTAGATGTGAATCTAGGAAATACAATATATTTTTAAGTAAAAATACTCTGTTTTACTTGTAAACTGATTTTCGTTTTTTTCCCCTCAGGCTATCAAGCCCTGTCGTCCTATGACCAACAATGCTGGCAGACTTTTCCACTACCGGATCACAGTCTCCCCGCCTACGAACTTTTTAGTAAGTTTCTAAAGAATCACATGCATATCATTTAAAATGTAAATAGAGTAAAATGTGAATAGGCTAAAGTTATTCCGTTCTTAAATGTTCTTACTTTGAAATATATTTTATTTTTATGTTGAGAAATTGATCTTTATCACGATGATGTTTCTGTCAGCTTCCTCTTCACTATACTACTATATCTTTTTTTCATTAAATATTGTTGGCATCACTTAATAGCCAAATTCATAGTAGCCAACAATGTTGGAGCTATGGAGTGGGAAGAAAATATAGAATGCTTCGACATCTCTTAAAAATTAGTGAACAGCGGCCAGGCCTAGCGGCTCATGCCTGTAATCCCAGCACTTTGGGAGGCTGAGGTGGGTGGATCACAAGGTCAGGAGATCGAGACCATCCTGGCTAACACGGTGAAATCTCGTCTCTGCTAAAAATATAAAAAATTAGCCAGGCGTGCTGGCGGGCACCATGGTGAAACCCCGTCTCCACTAAAAATACAAAAAATTAGCTGGGCATGGTGGTGGGCACCTGTAGTCCCAGTTACTTGGGAGGCTGAGGTAGGAGAATGGTGTGAACCCAGGAAGCAGAGCTTGCAGTGAGCCGAGATCGCGCCCCTGCACTCCAGCCTGTGCAACAACAACAACAACAACAAAGTTTTTGAAGAAACGTCAAACTGTTTCCAAAGTGGCTATACCATTTTTGCTCATTATTTTTTTCTTTTTTCAGAGGTGAGATCTCACTTTATTGCCCAGGCTGAATTTGAACTCCGGCCTTAAGTGATCCTCTTGCCTCAGCCTCCCAAATAGCTGGGATTACAGGCATGTGCCACTGTGCCTGGCTCTCTTTTATTTAATTTAGACCATCTTTGTTAAGGTTTTCAAATATAAATTAACAATAATATTGGCAAAACAAATAATATATATTTCGATATTCTTTTGTTTCCCCTTATTCCAAGTTGTTCTTAGTAGATAATGTTTAAAAGGATGAAATCTAGTATCTGTGTTAGAAATACGTCTTATAGGCCACCAGTCTTAATAATTACAGCCATATTTAGCATTTAAGGTTAAAAATGGCTGGGCCTGGTGGCTGATGCTTGTAATCCCAGCACTTTGGGAGGCTGAGGCAGGCAGATCACTTGAAATCAGGAGTTCGAGACCAGCCTAGTAGAGATGGTGAAAACCCCATTACTAAATACAAAAACTAGCCTGGCATAGTGGCGCATGCCTGTAATCCCAGCTGCTCAGGAGGCTGAGACATGATAATTGCTGGAACCTGGGAGGTGGAGTTTGTAGTGAGCCAAGATCATGCCCCTGCACTTCAGCCTGGGCAACAGAGTGAGACTTCATCTCAAAAACACACACACACACAGACACATACACGCACACACACACACACGCGCACACACACAATGTTGGGTTATAAGAATGGCATAAGAAATAGAGTCCCTCATGCTTAGATTGATATATGTATTATTTAGTTACAAATCTAATTTTCTGGGAATTAAGGCCTTTGAACTTGTATGGGAATTGATTTTTTGCAGTGTTTTGTTGGTTGACTTCTTGGAGAGGCTGGGAGTAGAGCTATGAGGGGTTGACCTTCTGGCACCCAGAGGCCTTTCAGAGACTTCTAGGCTGTTGCTAGTCTCCACTCTATGATGCTGAGTCTTTTTCCACTTTGCATTTGAGTTAGCTGTATTATTTACCTTGCTCCTGTTAGGACTTCTGTTAGTTCAGAAATATAGTTCATTAAGAACAAAACTGGTAGTATTGTGAGATTAAATAAAATAAGTTCCTAGAAAATGAAGCTTAGTGTAGCCTTTTATTTATTTATGGCACCCATAATATTACTTCATTAATTGTCTAAGTACATAAATATTATACTTACTATCTGAAGCCAGAGAATTTCATGTAAAATTAAACTTTGTATAAAGTTCTCCCTGGTGTCTGAAAGGAAGTCCTTATGTTCTATTGGTTACTTTGAGTCCTGATGGATTTCTGCACATGCAAACTGTGTCATTTATTTAATTTGGGGTTCATGTTTCTGTTTGCTTTTAGACTGACAGGCCAACTGTCATAGAATACGATGATCACGAGTATATCTTTGAAGGATTTTCTATGTTTGCACATGCCCCCCTGACCAATGTAAGTATGTGCTAGTTGGCTGCTTTTCTCTTTCCTTGTACCTCCTTCATCCCTTCTTTCCAAAAGTCAAAACATTTCCTGTCATCTGCCTCCTAAGAAACGTTTCCTCTGCGTCCCTCTGTAACGTGAATGAGCTGCAGGAAGTCTGCAGTAGTGCGTCAGGTGGCAGTGTGACGTCTGTGTTAAAGAGTCACAGGTTCGGTCTGCATTAAATGCTGTAAGTAAACATGTGTCAGTAACATTTTGAGAGTGTGAAAGCTTGGAAAAGGAGGATAAACTGTGTAGTAATGTGTTAAAGCTATTTTGGGTTGGTTGTCCTTCAAAAGAAAGTTGGAAAGTTTTAAGGAGAAGCCATTGTTTAGTCTCTGAGCAAAAGAAACAGAGCTTATTCAGGACGTTTGGAGCCTGAATTCATGAAGTACATTTTCTGCTTTTGAATCCCAGGAATGTGTCTTCAAGAGACTTTGACATATGGATTCATGATATTTTTATACAGGTATTAAGTCTGCTTTGTTGGTAATTGGTTCAAATGGAAGTTCCTGATCCGTGAGTCAGAATCTTTCCATCTCCATGCTGGCAGTCCCAGGAATTGTCTGTCTTACTCCAGTTGGATGTAGAGTGAATTGGCTGGCAGTGGCACAGGAAGTGATGTGTGGCAGTGTACTTGACCCAGTACAGATGCTGTTGTAGAAGTTATTGAATTGTAGCTATTATATATCCACATCAAATGGAATGTTGTTTAACCTTTTCTGGTTTGGTTACATGAAATTACATCTGCAATTTGAAAAATTATTTTAGTACTGTTTACTTCACAGATGAAATTCAGTTCCATTGGAGAGTACAGTTAAGACTCAGATTTTTGCCTTACCTTAGCCCTTTTTTGTCATTTTTTTCATATAAGTAGATATGATTACATAGCAGTGATGCTAATTTAAGACAAATTGTTTTCCTAATGAGATTTTCTTTATTTCACAGTATTTTTTATCCTAGAGAATTTTCTTTGAGAAGATGATTACATTGTAAATGTAAAAATAAAATCATTTGATAATATATATTATGTTTTTCTTCAAGGGGGACCATCTGTTGTTCACTAATGTAGAAAAGCAATAATATGGGCCAGGCGCGGTGGCTCACGCCTGTAATCCCAGCACTTTGGGAGGTCGAGGTAGGTGGATCACTTGAGGTCAGGAGTTCGAGACCAGCTTGGCCAACATGGTGAAACCCCATGTGTTTACTAAAAATCCAAAATTACCTAGGGGTGGTGGTGTGCGTCTGTAAACCCAGCTACTCGAGAGGTTGAAGCATGAGAATCACTTGAACCTGGGAGACAAAAGTTTCAGTGAGCCAAGATCGTGCTGCTGCACTCCAGCCTGCGCAGAAGAGTGAAACTGTGTCTCAAATAAATAAAGAAATATAGAAAAGCAATAATATTAGGCCATTCTTAAGTAATCTTTATGGAAAGGTACTAAGAGGTTTCTGAATTTTCATGATTTCTTTGCTTTTTTTTTTTTTTAAGTGTCACAAACTTTCAAACCCTTTGTTACACCAAATCTCATAGCCTTAGAGTTGATTACCCTCCACCCCCCACCATCTACTGCCTGTCTCTTTTTCCCCCACAAAGGGCTTATAAATACACAGAATTTAGTTAGCATGAAAATACTTAAAACTATTCTTCATCTTATTTCTTGATTCCCTAGAATTAATAGAGATCTTATTTTGACTTTTAGGATCACCTTAAACAACGAAGGATAGCAGTGTGGCTTTAGAGAGACCAGGGTTTAAAATTAGTGATAGCTCTGTGATTTGACATTTCAATCTGTATAAGCTTTGGCTTTCTCATCTGTAAGATGAGGGTATTAGTTGGAGCAATCTCATTGGCTTTTGTGAAAAATAAATAAGATGGCACATAAAAAGTGTTTATCATGGTGTTTGGCACATAATAAATACTGGCACCTCTCTCTTTGGAAAGGATTTCAGACAGAGCTGGGTTTGAATCTTCTAATCCTTTTTTTTTTTTTTTTTTTTTTTTTTTACCTTGGACAAGTGAATTCTTTGAACTTCATTAATGATAGCAATGCTTGGGGTTTTAGTGAGAATCAGACATAATTTTCTAAAAATATGGACTTAAAAAAACAAAACAATAATTTTAGGTTTATAGCAAAAGTGAATAGAAAACATCATTTTTAAAAACGTCCCCCAGCACAAGGTTTGACCTGAGAGGCCACTGATGCTAAATTAGTCACAGTCATTACTGTTATTATAAAACAAAAGGACAGAAAAAATTTCTGGCTTCAGCATATATATATATATATTATATATATATATATTTATTTATTTATTTTTTGAGACGGAATCTCGCTCTGTCGCCCAGGCTGGAGTGCAGTGGCCGGATCTCAGCTCACTGCAAGCTCCGCCTTCCAGGTTCGCACCATTCTCCTGCCTCAGCCTCCCGAGTAGCTGGGACTACAGGCACCCGCCACCACCCCCGGCTAATTTTTTGTATTTTTTTTTAGTAGAGACGGGGTTTCACCATGTTAGCCAGGATGGTCTCGATCTCCTGACCTCGTGATCTGCCTGTCTCGGCCTCCCAAAGTGCTAGGATTACAGGCTTGAGCCACCGCACCTGGCTGTTCAGCATATATTTTATGTAAATGTTCAAGTTCTCGATGAGAACTTTATTCTGTGACAAACCCCATCATTTATGTCAGAGATGTTGATAAAAATAAATTGAGTTTTAAGCTGAGTGTTGTACAGTTCATAGGAATTAGATCCATCAAAGGCTTCTTGAATTTGAAATAGCCTCCTAAGGAAAAAAATTGTTAAACTGCTTTACCAGTCTGATTCCTTTTCTTGCTAGAGAGAGAATGTCAGCAAGAATGTCATGCAAATGATGGTAATGATAGAATCTCCACCACATCTAGTTCTACAAGTTCTCTTAAGGTCTTGAAGTGGATTGAAAGCCTTGTTGGCTGAGTATAAAGCGTTCTGGGAGAATTTTACCTTTTTATGGAGCACATTTGTTATAATACCTGATGTTAAGAGCTTTGACAACTTATCTGAAGTTTTAAAGATATGTGTATTTGCCAGGTACAGTGGCTCACACCTGTAATCCTGGCACTTTGGGAGGCTAAGGCAAGCGAATCGCTTGAGGCCAGGAGTTCAAAATGGCCTGAGTCCCAGCTATTGTGGAAGCTGATGTGGGAGGATCACTTGAGCCCAGCAGTTTGAAGCTGCAGTGAGCTGATTGCCTCACTGAACTCCAGCTTGGGTGACAGAGCTAGACCCCATCTCTTAAAAAAAAAAAAAAAAAAAAAAGGAAAAAGGGCCAGGTGCAGTGGCTCATGCCTGTAATCCCAGCACTTTGGGAGGCCGAGGTGGGCAGATCACCTGAAGTCAGGAGTTTGAGACCAACCTGGCCAACATGGTGAAACCCCGTCTCTAGCAAAAATACACAAATTAGCTGGGCGTTGTCGCGGGCATCTGTAATCCCAACTACTCGGGAGGCTGAGGCAGGAGAATCTCTTGAACCCAGGAGGCGGAATTTGCAGTGAGCCGAGATCCCGCCACTGCACTCCAGCCTAGGTGACAAGAACGAAACTCCGTCTCAAAAAAAGAAAAAGAAAAAAAATGTAAGATATATGTATGAGTTATATAGTATTTTGTCATATTCCCAAAAGCACAGGAAAACCCCTGGATCATTTCCTTCCCACTGTAGTTGGCTTCCCATTTGGAGTGGACTTGCTGACCCCTGGATTTGGTCAATCAGTATGTGGAAATAGTAGAGTTAGAAGATGGAGGTTTGGAGAGTTTTTTAGTTTTTTGGGTTTTTTGCTAGGGTAAGTAGGAGTATAAGTCAGTATAGGATAGTCTTTACTTTTAAATATTCAAACATGATAGTAGTCATTTATATTATTTGATGGCATTTGCTGGGAGGTTTTTTGGTGATCTTTGAAGTTACAGTTTTTTGGTTGACCATTGTGTAGCAAAATAACAAGCTCTCCTTGACACTTAGAGAGATCATAGTTTGAATAGATGAGGAGATCCTGCCTTTCCAAATTTGTGTGTCTGAGAATGGCTCTGGTGGTATAGATGGAAGCCCAAAAGAAAATAAAGTATATACAAAGAAAAGAGGTCAGAGAAGGAATTCCAAGAAGTGATTTAACTTAAAATGAAATAGGAAAAGGACTGTACATGCATAAATCATCAAGCAGAGTGCTTTTTCCTATGATAGCAAGGAGGAAAGTTTGCACATTTGCTTCTGCCTACCTCTTGAGAATTCCCAAGAGCTCCCGTTGTTTTCTCTCCTGTATACTCTCTGAGTAATTCAGTTCCACCCATGCATATTCTGATCCCCACCAGATCAGTATTTATAGCTGTGACATGTACCTCTGTATTAATACTCCACTTTCACATTTTAGATTGCCTTTTGAAATGAACCTCCTTGATGTTTCCTCAGATACTTTACCCTCAACCTGTGTGAATCTAGACTCGTCATCTTCCCTGCATATTGAATTTGAGGTACTCAGGGGACACCCTCCTGAATTAAGTGACCTAGTTGTTCACTTAAGCCAGAAACCCAGAAATGATCCTCAGTTCTTTCTTCACTCTTCCTTCCACATCAGAATGATCACTGTATATTTCAGTAATATCTCCTGTGTTTAAAATTTTTCTCTTCCTTTCCTGTCTTCCCTTCATTTGGCTCCTGGACTATTGCATTAGACTTCAGTCTGGTCTTCTTTGTTCCCTTACAAGCCATTCCAACACTGTTTCCACAGTGTCTCTTCTGAAATGTAGATGATGATAATCTCTAACTTCAAGTACTTGAATGATTTCTTCTTGCCATATATCCATAAGCCCTGACCTTAACATGGTTTGTAAAGGCTGCGTAATAGAGTTCGTATTTTCCTCTCTAGATCACCTGGCATCTCTCTCTCCATGTACTTCTGTCTGAACCATGAAATTACTACTTCTTTCCTCAGCTCCCTTTCCTCCATTTTGCTAGAAACTAAACAGCTGCTCTGCCTCAACTTTTTCTGGATGGCCTGGAAAATTCCTCCCCTCCTCATCTTTTTTTTTTTTTTTTTTTGTGATGGAGTTTCGCTCTTTTGCCCAGTCTGGAGTGAAGTGGCACGATCTTGGTTCACTGCAACCTCCGCCTCCTGGGTTCAAGCGATTCTTCTGCCTCAGCCTCCCGAGTAGCTGAGATTATAGATGCCCGCCACCATGCCCAGCTAAATTTTGTATTTTTAGTAGAGACGGGGTTTCACCATGTTGGCCGGGCTGTTCTTGAACTCCTGAACTCATTTGATCAACCCTGCTCAGCCTCCCAAAGTGCTAGGATTATAGGCATAAGCCACCATACCCGGCCCCTCCCCATCTTTGAAGACAACTCATATGTTACCTCCTCTTTGGTTCTTTTGCGCTTTATACTTTTTTTGGTTGCTTGTTTGTTTTTTAATTGAACTTAGAAGTTACATTGCATTGTATTCTGTTTGTATTTGCTTACATGCCTTTCTTCTTACACATCTTTACCTCTTAAGATAGGACCCGTAGCTTATTTTAGAGTACCTGTGAATCTAATGTAGTTGTTAGCAAAGAATAGGTATTTTAAAAATATGTTGAATCATGCAAAATTTTGTAACTCTTAAATATTTTTAAATGATTTTAAGAACAAAGTAGAACTTAAAAATGATAATGGCTATCATGAGTTTCACTCGAATTAACCACTGTTCTTTAGAATAAAAAGGAAAAGCCCCCAATAACTAAACTTTGTATCTCAGAAAAAGATTGCCAGTAGATGGCATTATAAGACTATTTTTCTGTTTTTCTTACCATCCCTTTCACTGACAGAATTAAAGTTTGTTTCTTTCTGATTGCTATGGTTTATGAAAATGATTACATCTATATAAAATCATCTTATGGTCAGATTAAGCAGCCGGGAAAACTCAGTTAATGCATCTCTGGGACTTCTGAGTCTGTTATTTTCCCCAGCTAGCCAGCCAATTGTCTGCAGTAATCTTTCTCCCTCCCTTTCTTATTCTTTAATTCATTCAAAAATATATTTACGGAAAACCTATTATTGGTAAAGTAAGATAGGTGTGGATTTTTTTTATGCTTAGCCTTCCTTCGTTTTCACATGTATCCTGAGTGTTAGAACAGGTAATGAGAAGGGTATACCCTAGTGGCTAAGAGCTGGGGTCTAGAGGAAGACTTTCCAGTCACCGAGCTAGCTGTTAGGGATGGTACTTGATGACTCTTCTGCCTTAGCTTCCTGCATTGTTTAGTGGACATGGTAGCCAAACCTATGTCATAGGGATGTTGTGATGGTTACATGAATGAATATTGTGAAGCATTTGGGACAGTGCCTGGCTCAAAAAATGTTAGCTATTATTATTTTTATTATCACTTGTTATTATTTATTACCACAATTGCCTTTGCTCACGAGCCAGCTGGGGAGCATGAATTGGGTGTTTTCAGTGACCTGTGAATCCATAATTGATGAGTTATCACTCTACTATCCCTGATCTGCCTAAGGAGCCAGAGATTCTAAAATATTTTAAAAACTTGAGAAACAGAAATGTTTATGGTTATGGTTTTATTAATTCTTTAGATGTGATATGTGTGGTTTTAATGGGTTCTTGTTATGTTTGTATTGCTGCTGCTAATCCTGTTAATTAAGCACCACATTATGCAGGTTTCTTGGAGAGGCCAGGACAGCTGGGTTCTTGTCATTAAAATCCAGCAGTTGTGGTCAAGCTGCATGTGCAGTGTTGTTAGCCACTGAGATGAAGGTGAAGCCTTCTCATTTGGTTCGTGGCCTTATGGGTCAGGTAACAAACGTGTGTAATATGAGCCTGCAGGGAGATGTTGGGGAACTGAACCTCACTTCTTTTTATTGCAGATTCCACTGTGTAAAGTAATTAGATTCAACATAGACTACACGATTCATTTCATTGAAGAGATGATGCCGGAGGTAAGGGAAAAGATTGTGTAATGGTTTGATGTTGTTTGCTCTTTTGCTTATTCCACACTACTATTTGAAAGCATTGAACTTGGCCAGATCTGGCTTTTGCCAGGAATATCTGTAAAGTATCATAATCACTGTTGAAAGAGTCAGTTAAATTGAGCTCTAGTATCAAGGTTAAAATTCAGGCCAATTTTCAACTTGTTGACCTGTCTTTTGAACCCATTTCTCCTTGTGTTACATCTGCTGATATTAACTTTACATCTGTTTCTAGTTTTGTTTACGTAGGGGACAGATTTTGGTTACTGGTCGTTATCAGAGGGGAAATTGGAATAGTGAAACAATCTGATAGCTGTTGTAATCATCTTATTCATTATCTCCAATGACAAGATCAATGCTTGGTTTGTTTTTCTTCTCATATATTTACATATTTTTCCTAATTGTTTTTCATTGCGGGTGCACAGCAGCAGATTTATCTAAATATATGCAAGAGATTTAAAATTCCAAAGGAAGATTAATGTGAATCTCAGAATGATTCATAGTCTGATCTTGAATTTAGTGGTGTCGACAAATCATACTAAGAAATAACAACTAGACAGCAAACAAGCTTGTGCACTTAACATTGTGTTGGAGTCAGGGTCAGTTTCCGGAGCCCCTGGCTCTGCTTGCAAACCTTGTTTAATGGGACAGCTCTGTCATGGGCAGGGAGCATGGAAGGGAAAATTGATGGGCATGACATGTGTGCCTAGTTGGCATCTGTTTCATTCTGAGCAAGTCTTGCTCATTGTACCTTCCTTTCAAAAAGAATTAAATAAAAAGAACCACCCCTTCATTCTTCTGCTCTAGAAGGGATTTTTTTTTTTAAACTTCCTTTTGGTTTTTAAGGTCATATACCTTCATTTGCTACTGTAAAAGTTTATGACTTCTGGCGTGATCTCACGCAGGGTAACTTATGAACCCCGAGCAAAACAAGTAGGAGGAAGAATTATGAGATAAGTCTCACTTGCAAATATATCATCTGTTTAGCTTGTTTTACAGGAGAAATTTTGGTGCAGAGTTGTATAGTTTTTCTTAGCCCTTTATTTGCATTCATTACGAATTTGAACTTTTTGGGTACACATGACCTCTGTTTTTTTGTAACTCCATGACCGTTATTCTGGATGTGTGAGGCGGGGGTGAAGGACAAGCCTATCAGGTGCATATGTGTAATCTGAATTAACAAAACATCCTCAGAAGATTCTCACACAGTTTATAATTGAATTAGAAAAATAATATAAGTGAGGCCTTACTTTTTAAATTTCTCATTTTATTTGTATATTGAGAAGGGCTAAGTTGACATTAAGGAATCCTAATGGCGTTATTGTCTATTTCATTTCCGTCTGAAACTAGTGATCAGTGGCTAAACTTTTCAGGAAACTATATGGTCTTAGTATAGTTTTAACAGACATTTTTAAAGACACTTGACAAGAACAAGTTGAACCTTCAGTTAATATATATTTTGCCAATCTACAGTACTTTAATTTTGGTTTGTTTTTCAGAATTTTTGTGTGAAAGGGCTTGAACTCTTTTCCCTGTTCCTATTCAGAGATATTTTGGAATTGTATGACTGGAATCTTAAAGGTGAGTAATAGGATTTAAAGAAGAGAGTAATGCTTATTGAAGAATGCTATGGTATATGTGAAAACTCTTATAAAAATTGTAAGGAGATAGTTGAAATTTCTCTTACTTTTTAAATACCCAGAGAAAAGTGTTATTCACAGGAATGCTTGTTATCATTTGACATAAATAAGTTTCTATGGATTTTACTTTATACAGGTTGACAGTGCTTGTTATTAGCTGGTAGCAGCTTAAAGATGGTACCAGTTGTTATGTGTAACTACCTTGATAATATGTGTACCTGGGAAATTACCATTAGTTAATATTTTAAATCTAGTAAACTTTGCTGTAATAAATCTTCTAAGATGGAAGTTTATTTAAATGCAAAACTTTGGTTAGTCTTTAAGACACACACACACACATACACACATGCAGACACTTAGAGTGAACTAGATGAATTCAAAGACTTGATGCTTGGTTCTTGGATAGTAGCTTACTCTTTTGAAGTATATTCTAACAAACAGTTACTTATTTATTGATGAATGGCTTTTCAAACTGATAGCATTTCTCAATATTTTTAGTGTAGTGATTAAAATGGGAAAGAATGAACACATAGTCACATTATATCATGTAATAATTCAATTATAATAAGTCTTGATAACTTTGAATTTTAAAAATAATTTTACTATATATATTTGTGCTTGGGGCTTTCATCCTCTTCTTGCCTTTGCGTAGTCTCCTCATTGCAGTTGTCCTTGGATGCTTGTGGCAGTTACCAATGATTGATTTAGCTACTGAGGAGGAGTGGCAGGAGGTGGTGGTATTTTTTATGCCTTTACTTCTGGTGGTAGTTTTTGTGGTTATCATAAATCTTAGAAATTAAGTTGCAGTGCTTGTTTTTTAAGACTGTTTGAGTTTTCTTTTCTTTTTTTTTTTTCTCTCATTTGTTTGCTTCAGGTCCTTTGTTTGAAGACAGTCCTCCCTGCTGCCCAAGATTTCATTTCATGCCGCGTTTTGTAAGATTTCTTCCAGGTAAATCTTCTGGCTTGTCAGTGACCTGGTGAGATAGTGCATCTGAAAATAAGCTTGCCGTTTTCCTTTCAATCTTCAGGGACAACTTTCCCACCTTAGGTACTGTTAATTATCTACTTCTCAGGTTAGGCATGGAAATGTAAAATTATACATGTGGATTTATGTCCCTGCATAAATTATGGTAGCCCAAATTAGATGAACAATGGAAGAACGGATTTATAAATTTTAGAAATCTACTTGACAAAACATCATGCAGGTGTGTTAATGTGGAAAAATGATTGTGGCTTAAAAAATGCATGTGGCTAATTAGAAAACAATAACATTTTAAATGTAATATGATTATAACTGTGCTGAAAAAATACTGTAATAATAGTTGCATTAAGGTAGTAGGATTATAGTGATTTTTTTCCTGTCTTTTGACATGTGTTTGAATTCATTTTGCAGTGAAAAAAAGGTATAAAATAATTTTTTCTCCCAATAAAATATATAAGGAAATATATGACAGTTTTTAAAAGCAATATTTTAACTTCTCTAATTTTTTAAAAAGAATCCAACTGTAATATTTGGCATTATATTTGGTATTTTAAAAAATGCTTAGAGTCAGTTTAGTGACATGTACCTATAGTCTCAGCTATTTGGGAGGCTGAGAAGGAAGGATCACTTTAGCCCAGTGGGGGTTTCAGACCAGCATGAGCAACATGGCAAGGCCCTGTCTCTAAAAATAAAAAAAAATATGTATATGTATATTTTTAATGAAATCTTTTGGTTGCCTTTTTGATTGCAAAATCTTTCTCCTTGAGGCTTCTGCCACCCTATTCCCACTCCTTCTTTATTTATTTCCTAGTCAATTACCTGCTTTATCAAGTGCTGTGAAACCTGGCTTACACTTTCCTCTCTCTACAAGGTTCTGTTACCAGCCTGGTGAACTTCACTTACCATTCTACCCTGAGCTATATAATTATTTGACTTTTTCTACTGTAATGATTGTCACCACTCAGTCACTTAATCTTAAGATAAAAACCATGGACCATGCCACCACCCTACGTTAATTTCTCCCTAGAATTTGACTCCAGTGTCTCACTTTCTGGTGACATCCTTCAGTCTAGCCTCTCATGTCCCTATTGCCTTTTGCTTCTACTTGGATCTTCCATCTTCTCCTTATGTACGGCTACTTTCCTTTGCCTTCCCCACCAGGTCCTGTGCTCTGACATTTATCCTGTCAGTCCTAGCTGTCTCAGCTGCTTGTATGGCCACCATCTCCAAGTGAATGTCATCAATCCAACTGCTTGCCTTTTCTTCTATATGTGGGCCGCTCAGTAATACTGGAGAATAAAACATAGCTGCTGCTATAAATCTGCGGTCTATAATCTTGGTTGGGGAGCTTTTCTTTGTGTAACCTTTCCACCCAGTATCAGCAGTTAAAGAATTTCAATCCTGTGTTCATGCTGTCCTCCTTATGCCTCTTGTCCTCCCATGGGCAGGAGTCCCTGTCTCCCTCAGTCAGGAGCCCTTGTCTCCCTCGGTTAGGAGCCCTTGTCTCCTTCATGCCTGAGAGCCCTGCAGTGAGCCTGTCGGAGTCTGGCTTTTTCCAGTGCCCTTGTCCATTCACAACCAAGTTTTGCTTCAGTGCCAGACCCCCTCTAACTGTCCCTAGCCCACTGCAGCTGCCGATGCCAAAGGCAGCCTCCTACAGACCAAGTGCAGAGGACGTGCCTCAGTGTTAGTCTCTTCCCTGCTCTGGTGCCTGGGTGCTTCTTACTTTCCTCCTGTCTCTTTGACTCCTTTTGTGTGGCCTTAGATTCTTCTTGTCTACTCTGTCTGGTTTAGATTTTTGTCAAGATTTTTTCCTGATACTGTTTCCTCAGTCCAGACAGTCAAAATGGCTTAGTTTATTTTAGGTTAGCATTACTCAGATTTTTAGTATTACTGTTCATGTTTATTTTGTTTAGAAATGCATTCAAAAGCTTTTCTCCTCTTTATATCTGGTTTTGTTTTATTGAGATGCCCTTTCTTCTCTTCCGGTGAATGAATCTTTTGATTTTAGACTGGAGCTTCAGCAGTAAACTTATTAGAAAATGGTGTTAGAGTGAATTTGCCGAAAAGCCTTTTCCTTTCTGTATCTACTTTCCTCTAGGCATTTTATGACCAAACAAATGTCTGAGAGAAAGTGGGCAGTTTTAAAATCTCCTTAAAGAAAAATCTGATGTTAGATATTTACTTTGTGGGATTTCAACTCTCACATAACTATGTAGGGATAACATTTAGATCGTCGTAAAGAAAAAGGTCTATTGATTTGTTTTTAAACAGCGTTTACCTTTTCATTAGACTCCCCTTTGAAAATATACCTATTAAGAAGACCCTGAAGGATACTGAAAAATATCTAATAAATAAAATGCATTTTGGTATTAGATAGGAAATTATGGTTGATTTGTTTTGCATAATGTGACTTTGTTAAAGATCTTTTGGAAAACGGTGAATTAAAAAAAAATTTTGATATATAATTTCATTTTTTTCTGTGCATAAGGATATTTTTTACGTAGTTGTCATCTACTAGATACGATTTGCATCTTTTTTTAATAATTCCTTGAGCAGATGGATATTTTTAAATATCGTGATATGTAGTGCCAAATTTCTTGTCAAAAGAATAACATCAGTTTGTGCTGCCATGAAAAATGCATTATTATTCATTTTTAGCATTTTAGGCTTGCTCAACCTTCTTCTCTTCTTTCTTTCTTTTAAAAAATTTCAGTGGTGAGTTACATGAGGCTGAAGAGTAAACATTTGTCTGTCTTGTTGTATCACTAGTCCTAACATACTTTATGGCGCGTAGCAGGGACTCAGTAAATACTTGCTTACTGATTTTATTTAATTGGTCATAATAATGCCTTAGCTAAATATTCATGTTTTTGGTTACTAGTGAGTCTGCTTTTCAAATAGTCTTTGGTATTATCTCTCATTTTTATAAAGTAAACTTTTGATTGAACTGTAACATAAATCCTGAAAAGTGCATGTATCATGAATATAGGACCTTAATGAATTTTTACGAAGTGAATATGACCATCCACCCAGCACCCAGATCAAGATTAGTAGCTTCCAAGAACCCCCTTAGGACCCCTTTCCAGTCACTGCTGAGACCCTCAAGGGTAACTGCTATTCTGACTTGAAACACCATGTATTAGTTTTACCTGTTTTCGAACTATGAAAACTAGAATTTTATATTCTCTTTTGCTTCCATCTTTTGTTTAATGTTTTTCAGAATCATATCCTGTTGCACTTAACTGTTAATGGACAGTTAATGCAGTCCATTAACTGTAGTTGGCTCGTTCTCACTACTATGTAGTATTACATGGGATGACTAAATTAAAATAAACCTATCTATGATTAATGGACATTTGGGTATTTTCAGTATATATATATGTGTGTGTATATATATATTCATGACATTTATATTCATGTTCTATATTCCTATATATGTACATATATTCACTATATATCTGAATCTGTATATTTGAATAGCATATGTACGTTCACCAAAGACCTGTACATATCATTTAGTGAGCACATAAATGTATTTTTCTGTTACATATATACCATACCAAGTGGAATTCTGGGTGTGTGTATATTACGCTTTGTAGACACTTTCAGTTCTCCAAAGTGACTGGGCTGTTTTACCTTCTCATTAACAGTGTATGAAAATTCAAGTTATGGCCGGGCGCGGTGGCTCAAGCCTGTAATCCCAGCACTTTGGGAGGCCGAGATGGGCGGATCACAAGGTCAGGAGATCGAGACCATCCTGGCTAATACGGTGAAACCCCGTCTCTACTAAAGAATACAAAAAAACTAGCCGGGCGACGAAGCGGGCGCCTGTAGTCCCAGCTACTTGGGAGGCGGAGGCAGGAGAATGGCATGAACCTGGGAGGCGGAGCTTGCAGTGAGCTGAGATCGGGCCACCGCACTCTAGCCTGGGCGACAGAGCCAGACTCCGTCTCAAAAAAAAAAAAAAAAAAAAAAAAAGAAAATTCAAGTTATTTCACATTCTCACCACTTGGCATTTAGTTTTTTCTTTGTCAATTTAGCCATTCTGATGTGTGTTCAGAAGTATCACATGATTTTAATTTGCATTCTCCTAATGACTAATACAATGGAGCACCATTTCATATATTTATTGGGTACCTAGAGAGTGTTTTTT
Organism: Trachypithecus francoisi; assembly: GCF_009764315.1. Lineage (NCBI taxonomy): Eukaryota > Metazoa > Chordata > Mammalia > Primates > Cercopithecidae > Trachypithecus > Trachypithecus francoisi. Next base: position 65,626,197 of record NW_022681465.1, on the reverse strand, counting down.
TTTAAAGTGCCCATTCAAGTCTTTTGCCCGTTTTTCTACTGGCCAATATCAGCCTTTTTCTCATTGATTTTTGTTTTTTTTAATTTCAGGGATTTTTTTTTTTTCATTTTTCTTATACTTTAAGTTCTAGGGTACATGTTTGTTACATATGTATACATGTGCCATGTTGGTGTGCTGCATCCATTAACTCGTCATTTACATTAGGTATATCTCCTATGCTATCCCTCCCCCCTCCCCCCACCCCACAACAGGCCCCAGTGTGTGATGTTCCCATTCCTGTGACCAAGTGATCTCATTGTTCAGTTCCAACCTATGAGTGAGAACATGCGGTGTTTCGTTTTCCGTTCTTGTGATAGTTTGTGCAGAATGATGGTTTCCAGCTGCATCCATGTCCCTACAAAGGACACGAGCTCATCCTTTTTTATGGCTGCATAGTATTCCATGGTGTCTATGTGCCACATTTTCTTAATCCAGTCTGTCACTGATGGACATTTGGGTTGGTTCCAAGTCTTTCCTATTGTGAATAGTGCCGCAATAAACATACGTGTGCATGTGTCTTTATAGCAGCATGATTTATCATCCTTTGGGTATATACCCAGTAATGGGATGGCTGGGTCAAATGGTATTTCTAGTTCTAGATCCTTGAGGAATTGCCACACTGTCTTCCAAAATGGTTGAACTAGTTTACAATCCCACCAACAGTGTAAAAGTGTTCTATTTCTCCACACACTCTCCAGCACCTGTTGTTTCCTGACTTTTTAATGATCGCCATTCTAAGTGGTGTGAGATGGTATCTCATTGTGGTTTTGATTTGCATTTCTCTGATGGCTAGTGATGATAGGCATTTTTTCATGTGTCTGTTGGCTGCATAAATGTCTTCTTTTGAGAAGTGTCTGTTCATATCCTTTGCCTACTTTTTGATGGGATTGTTTTTTTCTTGTAAATTTGTTTGAGTTCTTTGTAGGTTCTGGATATTAGCCCTTTGTCAGATGAGTAGATTGCAAAAATTTTTTCCCATTCTGTAGGTTGTCTGTTCACTCTGATGGTAGTTTCTTTTGCTGTGCAGAAGCTCCTTAGTTTAATTAGATCCCATTTGTCAATTTTGGCTTTTGTTGCCCTGCTTTTGGTGTTTTAGAAATGGAGTCCTTGCCCATGCCTATATCCTGAATGGTATTGCCTAGGTTTTCTTCTAGGGTTTTTATGGTTTTAGGTCTAACATTTAAGTCTCTAATCCATCTTGAATTAATTTTTGTATAAGGAGTAAGGAAAGGATCCCGTTTCAGCTTTCTACTATGGCTAGCCAATTTTCCCAGCACCATTTATTAAATAGGGAATCCTTTCCCCTTTTCTTGTTTTTGTCAGGTTTATCAAAGATCAGATGGTAGTAGATGTGTGGTATTATTTCTAAGGGCTCTGTTCTGTTCCATTGGTCTATATCTCTGTTTTGGTACCAGTACCATGCTGTTTTGGTTACTGTAGCCTTGTAGTATAGTTTGAAGTCAGGTAGCGTGATGCCTCCAGCTTTGTTCTTTTAGCTTAGGACTGTCTTCGCAGTGTGGGCTCTTTTTTGGTTCCATATGAACTTTAAAGTAGAATTTTTTTTTTTAGGTTGTTAGAAATATATACTGTATGTGAGTTCTTTGACAGATACATACATATATATATATAAATAGCCAATACCTTCTCTGCAGATTGCTTTTTGATCTTCTTAATGATTATTTTTGATGAATAGACATTCTTAATTTTTATGTGGTCCAATTTATAGATACATATTCCTTTATGATTCGAGCGTTTTGTATCATATTTATGAAATTTTTGCTTATGCTAAAGTCAAGATACTCACTTATATTTCTTCACTTTTAGAGCTGTAATCAGTCTTGAATTTGTTTTCACAGTTGATATGAGATATGGGTCAAAACTCAGTATTTTCAATGTGGGTATCCAATTGACCCAGCACCATTTATTGAAAAGAACAATTTCTTTCTTTAGAAAACGGAAATGTTGCTTTTGCTTTTGATTGAGTTGACTCTGTGTGTATGCGTGTGTATACAAACAGTACAAAAGTATGTAAAGTAAAAACAGTGAACACTTCTTTCTGAACATGTGAAAATGAGTAAATGCTGTAAATGGCTTGATTTGTATTGTTTTAACTGCTGTAAGGAGAATTATGCTTTTTTTCTTCAAGTAGAATAATACTAAATGTTACATAACTTTTTTTTTTTTTAACTCAGATACTTCAGGCATTCTCTGTACTGTAAATGCTTTGCTTCATTCTTTGATACATACTTAGCATTTTATAGTATGGATAGACATTAATTTGTTTATAATTCCTATGGTGACGAATATTTTGGAGTTCTCCATTTTTTCCCCATTTCATATAAATGCTTCAGAAATAGTCTGTGTCTATCCTGTTGCATTTGTTTGTTTCTGTAAGGTAGAGTTCTAGAAGTGAAATTACATGTTAAGGTAGTATGCACATTTTAAATTAAGAATGATGTTGGCCAAGTTTTCTCTAGAAAGGACATACCAATTTGTAGTTCTGACCAACAGTTTTCTTTCTGACCAACAGAAAGTACTCTTTTTCTATACACTTGCCAATACTGGATGTTACGAGTCTTTTTTTTTTTGAGACAGAGTCTGACTCTTGTTGCCCAGGGTGGAGTGCAGTGGTGCCATCTCGGTTCACTGCAACCTCTGCCTGCCAGGTTCAAGTGATTCTCTTGCCTCAGCCTCCTGAGTTGCTGAGATTACAGGGACCTGCCACCATGCCTGGCTAATTTTTGTATTTTTGGTAGAGACAGGGTTTTGCCATGTTGGTCAGGCTGGTCTCGAACTCCTGACCTCAGGTCTGCCTGCCTCGGCCTCCTGAAGTGCTGGGATTAAAGGCATGAGCCATTACACCTGGCCAGGATGTTACTAGTCGTTTACAGTTTAGTCCAAGCTTGTCCAACCTGCAACTCAGGGGCCACATTGGCCCAGGACGGCTTTGAATATGGCCCATCACAAATTCATGAACTTTCTTAAGACATTATGAGTTTTTTTTGCGATTTTTCTTTTTAATCTCATCAGCTGTCGTTAGTGTATTTTATGTGTGACCCAAGACAATTCTTCCATTGTGGCCCAGGGAAGCTGAAAGATTGGACATTCCTGGTTTAGTCCATCTGATAAGCAAAAAGTCTGATGTTACTATTTGCATGTTTCTTGAACTTCTTTGAGAATGAGTAGCTTTCCACATTTTTCAGGTATTTTGTGGTCTTCTTATTCTTACTTGCTTTTTATTTATGTCGGTTTGTTATAATATCTAACTGAAAATTCAAGTTTTATAAGTCATCATCATATTTCTCTATTTCTTCAGTTTATCCATTTTGAAGAAAGCTGTCCCAGTTGCTTTAAGCAATTTTAACCCAAAAGTAAGCTTGATAGTTTAAACCAAGGATTATTCAGTGCTGACCAGTTTACCAGAAACCAAATCATAGAGCAATCAGTTTATTGAGATTTAAAAATTTTTCTCAAAGTTTTGTTTCTTTCCTATCCAACTCTCTACCTTTGGTCGCAAAATAGTTGATATGAACTAGACTGAGTACAAGGTTTTATTCTGAGTGTAACTGGGGCAAAAGTAGTTTCAAGATAGTGAGATCACACTTAGGGGAAAGCCTACTCATTGCTTATATTACTGCCCTAGTAAAGCATTGCAAATCCTGAATCAGTTTTGCAAATTGACTGTCTAGAAAATTGATTCTTTGAAATTGCCCCATCTGGAGCAGTAGTTCTCAGGTGTGGCTGGCAGGGGGCCGGGAGGTGGGAGAGTATTGCAAAATTTCCAGGAGGCAAGTATAGTTTGCAAAAGCATCTATTAGTACCACAACTTAATATACATTTGGAAAATTTAGAAAAGACCTGTTAATACATGTTTTAGAAAATAAGATTATTAGGATGTCTCAGCAAGAATATCCAGAAGACACAGAAATGCAGTCATACAGTTACTGTCAGTGTAGAGAAAGGGGATAATGTTTTTGTATTTCTTAAAGTTGAGCACTATACAGTTGAGAAATACTCTTATAAGCAGCCATATACTTAATACAGATTCCCTAACAAATTATCCCCCTCCCCAAATAACCATATAAATAATCAAGCAATATAAACTGAGAGCATTGGGTCTCTAAGAAACAGTTTATAAAGTCTGTCAGTTCATTAATGACTGTCCAGATTCATTCCCTGAAACACAAACTCCAGTTCTTCCCGAATAATGAGCTGTTGTCACGGTTCCAGTCCCAGAGTTGGCGGAATTCCTGCTAACCTTAGCTTACCCGCTCTCATTTCTCATTTATATCATGTCCTATTTATTTCAGCCAACAAGATAAAAATTACTTCCTAGCCCTCAGTGACATGGCTCCATAAATCCCCAACATAAACAAGTGGCAAAGCAGACAAACCAAAAGAGCCAATTCATTAACATTAGTGAATTCATGGCAGCCTGAGTGCAAGTGGCCAAGTTATTAGTCTGCTTTAGAAAGTCATTCCACAAATGTTTATGGAGTGTCTTTTTGCCAGGCTGAGTGTGAGAGATACAGCTCATGCCCTGTGGGCTCTGGCAGGAGTCTCTAATTTATGGATCTCCTCTTACCTTTCCATGGAAATTGAACCCCAAAACCGGACAGGGAGCAGAGTCTCAGTCTTCCTTCCTTGAGATACCTTTCACCTCAGGTTATCTGCCCTGAGTTTCTACTTTTTTACAGTGGTAAATAAAATCTCTTTTAAGGCTTAGTTGCCATTTAAAATATTTAGCAGATTTCAACATGGATTTGTGGTTTCTCCTTCAGTGTTGTTAGCTTTGCACCTGATGTGTGTATATGTGTATTTTTAATTATGTCTAGTTTCTATGCTGCTATGTGACTCACTCCTGCCTCATCATTAGCATTGCACCTAAATAAGAAGATGGATAACTGGCATTCATATAAGCACCTTGTGATCTTCTTTCTTTCTTTCTTTTTTTGATAGGGAGTCTCACTCTGTCACCCAGGCTGGAGTGCAGTGGCACAGTCTCGGCTTACAGCAACCTCTGCCTCCCAGGTTCAAGTGATTCTCCTGCCTCAGCCTCCTGGGTAGCTGGGATTACAGGAGTCAGCCACTATGACTGGCTGATTTTTGTATTTTTAGTAGAGACAGGGTTTTGCCATATTGGCCAGGCTGCTCTCGAACTCCTGACCTCAGGTGATCCACCCACCTTGGCCTCCCAAAGTGCTGGGATTACAAGCGTGAGCCACCCCACCCAGCCAATGGCCTTATTTCTTAATCTAGTTATGCCTTTCCTAAATTGGACAGTATCTATGCTAATCATTTTCTACAGAATTGAAGCCTTTAAGGGAGTCTTGATTTGTAGTCTTAAGTATTCCTCTCTCCCACTAGCTCTTTTAAAAGTCTTTTCACATTAAATTTGCTGTCCCCAGTCCATTTCCCTTTTATCTGAAGTGCCATGGAGTCAGGCAACTGTAAATGCATGCGTGGAGATTCTAGTGCTGTTTTGTATACCTAGACCTGTGTATATTTACTCCCTCCATCATGCTCCTCTCCCCCCGTGAAAATATGAATCTTTTTTCTAATCCTTACACAAAGCAACATTCTGCTCCTTCTTACGGTATTTTAGACCCCTATTGTGTCCTTAAAGTCCCTGGTACTCTTAGGTAATCTCACCAAGTATAGGCATTATAAGCGAAAAACTATTTTCCTCTTTCCTTAGTTCCTTGTGAACCTAGTTAGTGTGGCGGTTCTTTCCAAGATTCTCTAGGTTTCTTTTATTCCTGCCGTTCGGTGTGTATGCACGTGAAGTGTATAGGCAACGCATTCTGGCATTAGAATTTTCTTATCCACCTGTTCACCTCAGTCCCCTTAGAAGATTAGCGATTATCATGGACTCAGGCTGAGAGATGGGTATTAGGGGTTTCCTGGGCTCCTTAGCAAAGAGAGGAACATTACTGATTGAGGAACACATGTCACATGCAGGTGGATTGGAATATGTTTGTATTATTTTATTTTATTTTTTGAGACAGGATCTTACTTTGTTCTCCAGGTTGGAGTGAAGTGGCACAGTCACGGCTCACTGCAGCCTCAACCTTCAGGGCTCAGGTGATCTTCCTACCTCAGCCTCCCGAACAGATGGGACCACCGGCCTGTGCCACCATGCCTGGCTAATTTTTGTATTTTTTGTAGAGAGAGGTTTTGCCATGTTGCCCAGGCTGGCCTTGAACTCCTGAGCTTAGGGCAGTTCGCTTGCCTCAGCCTCCCAAAGTGCTGGGATTATAGGCATGAGCCACCATGCCCAGCTGGAAATGTGTTTTGAGACTGACTTGGAGAAATATGTCCCTATCCATGTTTCTTCATTTGAACTATACTAACAAAAACACTATAGACTGGTGGCTTAGACAACAAACACTTATTTCTCACAGCCCTGGAGGCTGGTAGTCTGAGATTAGGGTGTCATTGTGGTTGGGTTATTGGTGAAGGTCCTCTTACTGCTTCGCAGCCAGCCATCTTCTCATATCCTCACCTGGTGAATAAAAGAGAGAGGAAGCAAGCTCTTTCATGTTCCTTCTTATAAGGTCTCTAATCCCATTTATGAGGGCTTTACCTTCATGACCTAATTACCTCCACAGGCCCCACCTCCTAATGTCATCATACCGGGGGTTAAGATTTTAATATATGGCTGGGTGCTGTGGCTCACACCGTAATCCCAGCACCTTGGGAGGCTGAGGTGGGAGGGTCATTTGATCCCAGAAGTTGGAGAACAGCCTGGGCAACATAATTAGACCCTGTCTCTACAAAAAAATTTTAAAAGTAGCCAGGTATGGTGGGGTTCCAGCTACGCGGGATGCTGAGATTGGAGGATTGCCTGAGCCCAGGAGGTTGAGGCTGTGATGAGCCGTGATTGCACCACTGAACTCCAGCCTGCATGACAGAGACCCTGAATCAAAAAGAAAGAAAAAAAAGGATTTTAATATATGAAATTTGGGGGAACACAAACATTGAGTCCATAACACTATGGAAGTTTGCTTATTAATGATGACTTTTGTGTTTAAGGCGGTTGCTTTGTAGTGAGGCATAAAAAAATGTCACTGCTGTGAATTAGTAGATAGAACATATCGTAATGTGAGTTGATGTATTTTGTGACTTTGTCACTTCTTGGACAATTATTTATTTTTAGAAGCACAGTGTCTTTAGAACTTTGATTGAGAGAACTTTATTTTCCGAGTGTTATCTACAAAGATTCCTTTAGGAACCATTGTGATCTGTCATTATTAGCCTATGTGCTTCTTGAGCGCCTAGAGCTTGTGGCATTTTTTTCCTTAGTGATGTTGACATGGGACCACTCACAGTGCCTGGCACATATGGTGAAAAACACGCTCCCCTCTCAGAGTCAACTCCAGAGCTCTCAGTGAGCTGTAAAGCTTTGTAAGATCTGACTTCCCTGCTGCGTCTCCCACATTCTTCTCACTTCACATCATCCACGGTGGCTTCTTAGCAGTTTCTGGGCACAACAGTTCCACTCCACCTTAGGGCATTTGCTCTTTCTTCTCCTCTTCCAGACTGCTGCGTGGTAGCCTCCCTTGCTCCTTTCAAGTTTTGCCTACATGAAACCTCTTAGAAGATTCCTTTCCTAACCATCCTTTTAGATACAACTCTAGTTCCTTGCCCTGTTTGATTCTTCTTTGTAGCACTCATCTCAACCCGATCTTTTATGTAGCTCTTTTTTATTGTCTCTTTCTACTGCAGTGTAAGCTTCAGGAAGGCAAGGCTTTGACTGTTTTCATCATTGCTGTGTTCTCAGGGCCTAGAACAGTGGCTGTTACGTAAAAGTCACTCAACAAATATTTGTTGAATAAATGAGTATTTGGATGAATGAGTGAATGCATGCCTACATATATAGTGGCCGTAGAACAGCAATGTGGTCTAGTTCCAGGGTAACATCTCAGTTGGAGGAACACAGCTCACATAGAGATGTTGATACCTACTCTCTTTTCTCTCAGACGTGCAGTCTTGTTTAAGTTCTTAGCCCACAGCAATTCGCATTAAAATTGTTTAGTGCCTCAGACTCGAACTGGGTGCCACTAATTCCTCTGACCAAGGAGGACACTGTCTTTTGTGCCATCCCTTTGCTGCCATCTTGTGTTCTTGGTCCCTTTCTTTTTCCCTGAAGTGTTTGGTCCTGTACTACTGTTAATAGCATATCTCATGACCTAGGAGAGGGTAACGATTGTCCTCTTCAGGGCTCTTGTCCTTTGTTTGGGTGGGAGTAGGCAAAGAAAAGAGGTATCAAATGGTTGCCCATGTTGGTCCGGAAGTTAAGTCCAAAGAGAAGGCAGAAGCCTCTGACCCCACCTTAATGCCCAAATGAAGTGGATGTCTTTGGTTCATTAAGTACTAGATTAATTGGCTTTTTCCAAGGTACTTGAATGATGACCTTTGTTATTTTTATCCCCTGTACTTGGTGCTATATGCTTCTGTAGGCCTAAGAACACTTGGTATTTTTTCCATATACTAACCCCATAATGATCTTCCATGATACTAGCACAGGCTCTGTTCATCATGGCAGGTGCAGCACATTAGCACCAAAAAATTAGACCATAATGCAACAATAGCTTATTGAAGACATTCATAAATATCTCACAAAAGCTTAGAATTTCCTTAAGATGGTAACATTACTTCTAAAGAGCTTTCATCTGTTACCTCAGAAAGAATGATAAAATATTTAAGACATAACATGGTTCTGTATATTATAAACTATGGTTCTTTATGCTAGGTGGCTTTAAATTTATTTAGATAGGCACCTTTTTTATATTCATACCTCACAAATGGAGCCTTTTATCATTTATAATGTTGTTGTTGCCAATTTAGTAAATGAGATGCTTTATGAGCACAGTTCATCAATGAAATAAATGGCTTTCATATTATTTGGCACCTGGTTAAACAGTGTAAATTTTACATTACCTTTTTGTACGTGCTCTTTTTCCTCCATTGTCTTGTTTTTTCCTTATTCAGTTGTTGATTTGCTGTAAGTTGAGTAGCTTTATTTTTCCCCTTCTCTCCACTCCCATCCAAGATGGAGGAAAGGAAGTGCTGTCCATGCACCAGATTCTCCTGTACTTGTTAAGGTGCAGCAAAGCTCTGGTGCCCGAGGAGGAAATTGCCAATATGCTTCAGTGGGAGGAGCTGGAGTGGCAGAAATATGCAGAAGAATGCAAAGGCATGATTGTTACCAACCCTGGGACGGTATGTTCTTGTGTCTGTATATTCAGAGGCTGGAGCACCTTCTTTTCCAGATCTGAATGTTTCATGAAAACAGTAACAGCACATTTTAAAAGTTTTAGGTACTCACTGCTTCTTGTCCTTGGATAATTTTTTCTATAAATATAAATAAGAAAATATTACTAAATTAGGTGAATTAGTAAATTTTTTATAATTCTACTGCAGTATAAGCTTCAGGAAGGCAAGGCTTTGGCTGTTTCCGTCATTACTGTGTTCTTAGGGCCTAGAACAGTGGCTGTTACATAAAAGGCACTCAATAAATATTTGTTGCATGAATGAATATTTGGATGAATGAGTGAATGCATGCCTACGTATATAGTGGCCATAGAACAGTAATGTGGTTATTATAAATTATAATACAAATTTATAAAAATTTTATTATAAATTAATAAAAAATTATAAAATTTCTTATAATTACTAAATTCACCTAATTTAGTAAATTTATTCTACCTGAAGATAGGTACATTTTTAAGGCCTTTGATGCCTGTTGCAGATTGCTTTCCAGAAGGGCTCTAAAATTTGTACTCTGGGAGCGTATGAGAGCAACCATATCTTCGTGCTGGTTATACTAAGGGAATTTGATGGGGGTGGGGGGGGCAGGAAACTACTTAGTTCAGTTTTGTATTTATTTTGATTTCTAAATGTTTATTGCTCATTCATGTTTTCTTTTGATACTTGCCTATTGATATCCTTTGTCTGAACCTTTTTGTAGTATTCTTTTTTATTGATCCTTCACTATAATTATTATAAATATTTTCCATTTCTTTGGGTGCTAATTAAGTTTTTTGTTATAAAATTAGCTTTTAATGTTCAATTTTAGAAGTAAAAAATGTAAATATTAAAAGATAATTAAAAGAAAACTAGTTCTTACATAAAGACATAACATTTTCTTTATATAAGAGAATTTTTTTTCTTCTAAAATAGTGTTACTGTTTCATAAAATAGTTACATATTGGCATAAGGATAAAATTTTATAGAAATGGAGAATTAAAATTTTCCATGAAAATAAATGGAATAATCTATTTAACAAGGCTGTTGTTTTCTAAAAAGCTGCCAATTGCTTAATAGCTTTGATTCATAAACTAAAAACTCTGGATCAACTTTTTGTAGCATGACAGTAACATCTGCACAAACAAAATGTTGCTATTTGCAAATAAAACATTCTGGCTAGTATGAATTATTTAAACAAATCCAGAAAGTAAAATTGTTTAATCAAAATATGTTTAAACGTAAAACTTGTTTAAAACCAAAAAAACATATAATTTTTGCTATTATACTGTTCAGCCACATAATTATTAACTTTAAAAGAAATATGGAACTAATAACACTCTCAGAGTAAGACTGTGAATTCTGTTTTTATTCTTAAAACAGTTGTATATATTGATATTCCTTCTGTCATTTTTCATGCTGAGTCAGAGGATGGGGTAATGGTGGTGGGAGATGTCCAGTTTCAGCTGGGTGGTTCCACTTAGAGAGTTCCATGTTCTGTGGTAGACACTGGGGGAGCAGGTTCACCCTGGGCTTCCTTCCGTGGTGTAGTTACGTTTTCCTGAAATCTAGAATCAGCTGGAGAGTTTAAAAAAAAACTTAAGGATACCCTGGCTTAAGGATATACCTACCCTATATGCTCCAGGCAGTGAGGCCCAGTTTTCTGTAGTTAAAAAAAATCCTCAGTTTGATTTTCTCGTTGCTTGTTTTTGAGCCAGTGACCTAGATGAAGTTTATGATCACCATGATCATCATTCAGCTAATTTGTTAAGGGACTATCATATGAGCCAGGTGCTAGTGACGTTATATATTAGGTTGTTATATACCTAAGGTATATATATGCCTGAAGGTATATTACAAGTAATGGGAGAAACCGCAACTACTTTTGCACCAAACTAATGTATGATGCTTGCCCAGGTGAAAACCCAAAGACCACTAACATATGAAGGGAGTCTTTGATGAGTAGTTGAGCCTATGGACCCATCAGGAAAGACTCTCATTTTAGGAGAGATCAGTGGGATAGGCTTGCTGGGGGTGCTTCCTAAACAGTAAGATCTCTGAGGAATTGAGAAATTGTAGAAATTATTGGCATGATTAACCGTTAATACTTGAGATGCTGTAAAGCTAGAATTAAAAACATGAAGTCAGACCTAGTCAGCATGAAAGATTTATATTGGAAGTTTCAGTGTCAGGCTTAGGAATGTGTTGAAGTTAATTATTTTATAGTATTTATCTAAAGATATGCTTAAAGGAGGAAAAAAAAATCTGAGAACTCAGTATTATGAAAAAATCCTACTGAGAAGTGTGCAAGTTACTCATACGACAAGGTAGACACCACACTACGTTTCATCCTCTGTAGGACTTGCTTTGAAAGATTGCTCAATGGCAAGAATATTGGGAAATTTATTAAATTTTTCAAGCCATTATGGTCACATTAAATACTTTATTGCTGCAGAACTTAAAAGAATTAATCTTCCAAGGAATACTTTTGTCATTAGTGAGAATGTTTTTTATTCTTACACAAAGATAGTATAATAAATGTTATAGGGTATGGCCAAAGTCTAGAATATATTTCATTTCCTGCTCCCCCAATCCCTGCCATAAATTTAGAGATACTATAGATATTTTAAATCACTGTTTCCTCTGTTGGTACCATGGCATGGTGTTTAAAATCACAGAAACATGAATAATTCAATAGCGTTCTATTCCACAGTTCCCCTTCTAAAAATGTATCCTGCTGTTTTGTTGTGCAAAATAAAGAAAGCAATTCTTTGACCTAGCACATTGCTACTGTTGATGGGCATTTAATTAATTTTATATTAGGTTACATGTGAACAAAGTATTTTCGATTTTCAAATTTTGAGCGCAGAGACCAACTTTCAAGAAGCTAGTGAAATTTTGACTATTAAATGACACTTAAAAAGTTTGAGGTTTTTTTTTTTTTTTTTTTTTGAGACAGAGTCTCACTCTGTTGCCCAGGCTGGAGTGCAGTGGCGCAATCGCAGCTCACCACAACCTCAACCTCTGCCTCCTGGGTTCAAGTGATTCTCCTGCCTCAGCCTCCTGAGTAGCTGGGACTACAGGTGTGCGCCACTATGCCCGACTAATTTTTGTATTTTTAACAGAGACAGGGTTTCACTGTGTTGGCCAGGCTGGTCTCGAACTCCTGACCTCATGATCCACTTGCCTTGGCCTCCCAAAGGTTTGAGTGTTTTAAGTAATGTGGATGAATTCACCCAAGTTTATCCCCTTTGTCACCTCGTTGAATATTTGTCAGATAGCTGGCTGGTGTCACAGTTGCAGGTAGAGTGACCAGCTTGTCCCAGTTGCTGAGAGACTTCCTGATTTTAGCATTGAAATTCGTCTGTCCCAGAGAAACCAGGCAGCCACCCAGACTCTAGTTGTTGGGCATTGTTGTGGGACAGAATGAAGATTATTGGCCTCTGTGTGAATCAGTTTTACAGCCTTAGCCTCCAAAGCAGCTGAGCCACAGACTCTACGGTGTGCTAGTAAAAATTGAGTCTCTAATTGAGACTGTCCTGAGAGATGATTATAAGGAGGTTGCTGAAACCTGTTCTCTGTGATTTTACCATCTTTTCATACATTTAAGCTTTCAAGATGAAAGCCATTTCACAAATGATCCAGAAGGAATGAGCCATTCACTTCTTCCTTTATTAGACATGAAGAAAAAAGTATGAGGCTCTCTGTTAAAATACACAAATGTCCTACATGGACATAATAAGAGAAGCTTAACTATTTGGCCTTTGCACCACTGTACTATCTAACTTAAAGATGTAGAATTAAAGGAATACATAAGATCCACTGAGAAAAAGTGGGGGGAAAAACTTAAATAGAGGCATCTGTCTGTGCATCCTGAAATGTGAAATTAAAGCAGAACAGGCTCTGCCTGTGGTGTGGAATCCTTCCCCTGTGCCTTCGGAGAGGTTAAGGAAAAGTTATATCTGATTAGGTGTCCTTTTAAAAGTTTAATTTTTAAAGGTTTCTATGTGGACTGCAAAAAAGGACAAAATCATTGTTCATTATGCCAAATGGCATAGGCTCATTTACAGGGATGACATTATAGTTTTTAGATAGTAGAGCTGCTGTAATTAAAGGGTTTTAAATGACCTTTTCCCTTTGGGGACAAGGCTTTCCTAGAAAAAAGTCCGATTTATTCCTTCCCTACTTAGGTTACAGTCAATACGTAAAGACTTCTTATGGGAATAAATGGCTTTGATTTTTCTCTCTAGAAACCAAGCTCTGTCCGTATCGATCAACTGGATCGTGAACAGTTCAACCCTGATGTGATTACTTTTCCGATTATCGTCCACTTTGGGATACGCCCTGCACAGTTGAGTTATGCAGGAGACCCACAGTAAGATATTTCTCAGTGTTTGTCTTAGCCAATTTCACCTTCTACTAACAGCTGAATTAGCAGAGAAATACCCTTTAGTGGATATTTCCTTTTCAAAAATTAAGACCTGAAATGAGCCATGCTTCCAGTTTAGATTACCCAAATGAAACAATTTTGGTAGCTCCTGAAGAATTATTTTCTCTACATATTTGAGTGCAAGAAACTATTATTCAACAGAATATTTTTGGCAAACTTGATCAACATAAGTCCTTGTATGTTTTTAAACTTTAAGGAACTTTTTCTTTATTCATCCTTATAATAATAATAATTATTGTTTATTTTTTCAGTGCCCTCTAGAGGAAAGTAGCACATATTGGTTCCTAGCACTGCCGAATTTATGCAGAGTTCTCTTTTTGGGGGCATCTTAAGAGTTCAAGATCACATGCAAAGTCAAGGTTGTGTTGGAAGTAGGAGCCGTGACTTCTGACTCTTAGAATTGATGTAATTTTCCACATTTTGATTTTTCCAACTGGCATGTTAGTGTTTTCTGGGAGAAGATTTAGGATGTGTGGGAATGGAGATATTACCATTAGATTCTTTGGGACCGTTTGGATTTCCTACCTTACTAAATACACAAACAGCTTCCTGACTTAATTTTTTTTTAAAAAAAGGATTCATAGTGGGAGAAAAGGGCATGGGAGATTTTCAATTCATAAATACAGTTCTGGCTGACATATATTAGAAGAGGCTAAAGGGTTTTGTTCTTTTTTTTCCCCCTTTGGATAAAAGTATGAAGCAGTGAACCAGGCACTGTGTAAGTACTTCTTTCTTTCCTCCATTCTTTAAAAAAAAAAAAAAAGTTTTCAAAAAAGGAGAGGCCCAGCTAAGGCCAAGAAAGGAGCAGTTTTAATACGACAGAAAATCTTTGGAAAATCCCTTCTTGTCAGAAAAATGTTAGTAGAATGTGATGAGGCTCTCGTGGACTCTCATATGGCAGGACTGTGAATTGATAAAGGACTGCATATTCGCTTCATTTCCAGGACGCTTTGACAGTATCCTTTATACTGGTCTAGGTTATAACTTAATTTGGCTACAACAAATATGCTTATATTGTCGTGGTAAATACAAATTGGTATACACCATTAGTCTTTTACCCTCTCCAGTAGAAAAATGGATATAGCTATGTAGCTTGGGTTTTGGCACAAATGGAGTTCTCTATTCTAATACTCTTCAACTCTTATATTTGGTATAAGTAGTTCATCAACTGACAGTCTCCCTATTAAAGAAGGGGTCTTTCTTCTTTTTTTTTTTTTTTTGAGACGGAGTCTTGCTCTGTCGCCGGGGCTGGAGTGCAGTGGCCGGATCTCAGCTCACTGCAAGCTCCGCCTCCCGGGTTCACGCCATTCTCCTGCCTCAGCCTCCCGAGTAGCTGGGACTACAGACGCCCGCCACCTCGCCTGGCTAGTTTTTTGTATTTTTTAGTAGAGACGGGGTTTCACAGTGTTCGCCAGGATGGTCTCGATCTCCTGACCTTGTGATCCGCCCGTCTCGGCCTCCCAAAGTGCTGGGATTACAGGCTTGAGCCACCGTGCCCGGCCAAGAAGGAGTCTTTCTTTCAACAAATATCAGAAAGTATATATTTAAATAAAATCTGTTATTTTCAAGAGGTAACAGTGAGAAACAGGATGATTCTATTGGTTGAGGTGTTTTTGTGTTCTTTGGAATTCTTTCCAGAGATTCATTCATATAGTCACACCTCATTTCCAACTGAAATAAGCAATAATCAACTTAATCACCAGGTTCCAGTTGACTTTTGTTCATCCCAACTCTCAACCCCAAAGTCATAACCTTCCTTAGAATGATGGCTTTCTGCCATTAAGAATAATCAGAAGAATGTAATGTATGATTTGAAGAGGCCTCTTAAAATAACTGATTTTGTTGCACTTTAGATTTACCTTCTGTTTACCTGAGATGTTTGCCTGTCCTTTTCCTTAGGTACCAAAAACTGTGGAAGAGTTATGTGAAACTTCGCCACCTCCTAGCAAATAGTCCCAAAGTCAAACAAACTGATAAACAGAAGCTGGCACAGAGGGAGGTCTGTATCAAACTCCATTCCTAGGTGATTAATGATGATGTGGCTCAGGTTTATTTCGCGATTGTTGTATCACACTATACTTCTGGTACAAGATGGAAAAATATATTTTTAAAAAAATCGTACTTTACCCTCCTCCCCACATTATTATACCAATTGATTTAAATAAATCTTTTAGTATTTAAGGGAGCCTTTTTATCCCTGTATTAGTCTGTTTTGCATTCCTCTAAAGGAATACCTGAGACTCGGTAATTTATAAAGAAAAGAGGTTTGTTTGGTGCACGTTTCTGCAGGCTGTACAAGAAGTATGGCACCAGCATCTGCTTGGCTTCTGGGGAGGCCTCAGGATGCTTTTAGTCATGGTAGAAGGTGGATGGGGAGCACATAGAAGGCACATCATATGACAGAAGAGGGAGCAAGAGAGGGAGGAGGGAGGTCCCAGACTC
Organism: Trachypithecus francoisi; assembly: GCF_009764315.1. Taxonomy (NCBI): domain Eukaryota; kingdom Metazoa; phylum Chordata; class Mammalia; order Primates; family Cercopithecidae; genus Trachypithecus; species Trachypithecus francoisi. Next base: position 65,610,017 of record NW_022681465.1, on the reverse strand, counting down.
TCTTTAACAAGCAGATCTCACATAACTCATTACCATGGGGAAGGCACCAAGCTATTCATGAGGGATCCACCCATGACGCAAAAACCTCCCACCAGGTCCCATCTCTCACGTTGGGTGTCATATTTCAATGTGAAATGTGGAGGTGCCAGAACATCCTATCTATATCAGCTCCTAAAATGCCAGTTTCTTAATGGATTATTACCACTGGGAATCAAACATATCTTTTATAGATATTAAAGCTTAAATTTGATGAATCAGCCTTTTATCTTTAATTTGGTTGCACATTATACAACATTGGGCCTTACTCAGATTTCTTGGTCTTAAAGTTGGAAAAGATTGTCTTCCATTGGTCTGCCAGTTTAACATGGTAAACTTATTTTGTAAGGTTTCATATCCCAAATTCCATATTTCCTTACTAATGGGTAGTAGTATCCCTGTAATCCAGGATAACTTATGTTTTAGTTTTAATTACAAGAAAAAATGGTTTCAGCATCAACATAGATTTTTGTCTCAGAAGTTTTATTCTGCTGGGGTTGTGTAAGAGCAAAGCTTTGAAGCTGGAAAAAATGTTTGAATTCTGGCTTTGTCGCTTACTGTGATTTAAGCCAGTCAGCCTGTTTATAAAGGAGGGAAGTAAGGTTGAGAGGCTGACTGAAATGTTCCTCCTTTCGTGCATTCAACGAAAAAGGTAGTTCCATGAACTTCTGAAATACGCCGTTTAATGGGCCTCTTGTGGTATTTGGCCTGTAAAAGGAACTTCATCAATAGTGGGGGTAGGGGGTGGTTCCTGTTATTACGAATTCCTATGAGATTTTGATTCAATTGCATGCATACAAATATACAATTATTTTACAATTATTCGAAGGACCGTGAAAGGGAAGAGTTAGTTCCTGATCATGTCTCACAGGTGACATTTTGGATCGTAGTCTTTTTTTTATATAAAATATGCCCTTGCAGCAAGGGTTTTTATAAGGGGTTTGCAAGTTAGAAGGCAACTATTAGAATTATGTGGGTTTCAGGTTAATTTGCTGATTGTGTGGCTGGGCGCGGTGGCTCATGCCTGTAATCCCAGCACTTTGGGAGGATGAGGTGGGCAGATCACGAGGTCAGGCGATCGAGACCATCCTGGCGAACACGGTGAAACCCCGTCTCTACTAAAAATACAAAAAATTAGCTGGGCATGGTGGCGGGCGCCTGTAGTCCCAGCTACTCAGGAGGCTAAGGCAGGAGAATGGCATGAACCTGGGAGGCGGAGGTTGCAGTGAGCCGAGATCGCGCCACTGCACTCCAGCCTGGGCGAGAGAGCCAGACTTTGTCTCAAAAAAAAAAAAAAAAAAAAAAAAAAAGAATTTACTGATTGTCTTTCTTAGATGTAAATACTTAATATGAGGCATGATAAAAATTTTACATGCTGATTTCAAATCCCAAACCACATTTTGCTTCCTTTATCAATGAAAGGGCATATTTTGTTCAAAAATACCAGAATGGTAGATTTGGTTTAGATTTTTTCTTATCTAGTTGCCAAGAAAGGCTGGGCTGCATTATACCCCAAGCTCTGAGCATTCTAGCCTCCATTTTAAAGAAAATACTGTAATTTTATATGAAGAGGTTTGAGTATCTGAATGTAAGGGTAATACTAAATGAATCCAACTTATTTTCTAATGCTTGATGTTTGGCTTACTATTGCTTTATAGCAGTTGTGTTACTCATAATGAATTGTTTTCTAGGAAGCACTCCAAAAAATACGGCAGAAGAATACAATGAGACGAGAAGTAACAGTGGAGCTAAGTAGCCAAGGATTCTGGAAAACTGGCATCCGTTCTGATGTCTGTCAGGTGGGGACACTTCTGAGGACATAGTTATGCCCATACTTTTCTTCCTTTAACACAAATCTGGTACTGAGGGTTTCTTAATTGAGAATGTTCTGTAGAAAATACTACCTTGAGGCTAAATGGAATACCAACTATAAATTGTTTTCTATTATTTGGATTTTGTTTTCATTGTCTGTTTTGATGCTGGTATGTGTGTGTATGTTGTGCTTGTGGGTATTGGGGCGGGGACAAGCTTACTTAGTAGTGTTCAGTTCAGTCTCTTCTCTTTGGATGAAGGTAAGTCTGTCCTTCTCATGCATCTGCTTATGCATCTGCCTGTTTGCAGCACATGTATAGGTGCTTGTACAAAAGAGATAATCCAGCAGCCATACAAGCAGACTCCTGAAGTGTATGTTTTATAGACTGATGACTCAAATTTATATTGCAATTTATATTGCAGAGAACTGAAGGCATTAATGAACAGAATCAGTGTATACTTCATATTTGAATCAAATGATAATATATTTTCTTTGGGTGAACTCAGTAGAGTAACATTTCTGCTATATGTAACTGACTGACTAATAAGCATTTTTGTTTTTCCTATGGGTGGAATTATATGTGATTAAAGATCCCCCAAACCAGCATATTCTGTTTTTTCACCTGATTCTTTTGTCACAATTGATATTGGATGAAGTCCATGAGAATTACAGTAAAGGAAATGAGTACATAGGCTACGATCAGGTAATGCAGTTTGCTGTGTTCATCCTTTTGGAAGAATACTTCCAGGCTTCCATTTATTTGTTTCAATGGTAGCATGTGTTACAGTAAGTTCAAGCAGCTTCCTCCTAGCTTCCTCTTAGTGTTCATTTCATCATAATGGATTTTTTAAAAAATCAGTTTGGCATTTAATTATTATATTGACTAGCAGAGTTTAAAAGTATTGCTACACAATTTACTAAGTGATATCCAAAGCTAACTATTTTTGCATTAAGATGAACTGCTATTGGTGTAATATTGCCAGATATTTTCAGGGTAATCATCTACAGTGGTAAACAGCTGTTTTCACCAGGTCCACAGTTATTTTACCAATTGACAAATATCTTATGACTGTCAGTACTTTTAGATGAATATTTTACTTCCATTGATTCTCTCTCAGGGCCGTTTGAAGCCGTATCACCGGTTTTTCTATTTGTCAGTGTTTCCCCAAAACCAATGTAATGTCATCCTAAGGTAGACATCCTCAGAACAGTGAGCAGAATCCTAGACAGTTTGCTCCACATTTGATGATCTCAGTGATAAATCAGAGTTGATTATCTAAGAGATCATAAAATTGTTGAGCATTAAGAACTAGAAGGTACCTTCCAGACCTTCGAGTTAGTAGTTTTGAACTTGTATTTTTGGTTAACTTCAAAGTATTTTTTTCATACAAAACCCTTTTAGAGCCATTATTTGTAAAAAGATAAAGAATAACTGCCTGATTGACTAGTAGGAGATGGGAGTGGAGAGAGTATCCTGTTTAACTTGATTTCTCCCCCACCTCCTGTAGCAGTCCCTAAGGCCACTGAATACAGTATCTTTTTCTTTTTCTGAAGCTTTGAGCCTTTTTTTCCTTTCTGTAAAGCAAACAAGAGTGCTGAATTATCTGTTGCAGTACAGTTTTGTATTCTTCAGCTATATCACAAATGTCTTCCTCTACCCTCAGCTAGATGAGAAGCAGCTGGATGAGTAAGTGATCTTGTCTCTTGCTGTGTGATATGCTATATTCTGTTTCGAGATTGGTAGGTAAAAGGACTCAGTCAGTTTCCTTGCCTACCTGGTGGAAGAAAAGGGATCCTGATTAAACCCCTGCGAAGGTGAATGCTTTATGATCTAATAATCATTCCTCCCTCTGTAGAACTCTCACTCTTCCAGAGAGAACTGCCATCTGTTTAGAAGCCATGCTTCCATTCTCGGGTCCTCCGAATGGAAGTCTTTTTCAGATTTTGATAAAATTACCCTTGTATGTAAATTACTTGATTAAAAAAATGTAAATTGTTGCCTATAAGTTCATATACTGAATACAGAAGGAATTGCTTTATGGTTTGAAAAGAAGTATGTCTGCATATAAATAAATGAAAATGAGCCAGCAGGCTACCTGAGAAGTCCATAGAAGTGGAAGAGAAAGAAATCTTACACAGTGGCAACATGGGGGCTGAGAGTGAACTATTAAAACCAAAAAACCTTGTGCTTTGGTGAAATAGTTCCTTACACACCAAAATCAAATTATCCTGGAGGCATTCGGTAGCTCTCAAGGTGAGATGAACAGATGAAGTATTGTTTATTTTGACATATTAAATATTATTTCACCATCAGTGAATATTCTTGGGGTTGTGAAAGTAAATTGTTACCTGCATTGAGCTTAAAACATCAACATATGGAAATTTGGAGGTGTTCATCAACTCATTCATGACACGGGAGCAACCTAGTTCAAACTTTAAATACCAAAAAAAAAAAAACAAAAACAAAAACCCTACAGTAAGGTTTAGGGAAAGATAGCAAAAGTAAACTAGTATAGTTGACTTTTGGCTCCAAATAAGTATTTTTGCAACGAATATTTTCATTATATTTATTTACACCTTTCCTTGTTCCATAATTGTTTTGAAGTGGTAACTCTTTTTATGAATACGGGAATTAATAAAGCACTGACTCTGCAAGCCATGGGCTCTATGGTGAAGCCTTCAGTGCTAGTCATTTGAAACTCCCTTGACTCTTCTCACTGAGCTTTCTCTTAGTCGGTCCTATTGCATATTAACGATCAGAAAGTCTTCCTTTCTACTGATACATCTTACAGAAAACCTTTGACAAGTAGAGAACCTCTGAGTACATTTTAACTAAGAGTTTTTGCCACAGATGATACGTTAGCTCTTCCTGGAATTTTTATGTTTTAAAATTATCAGGTATTTTACATGCATCACACAAAGGTTCTGAACAGTTGCCCTTAAATTATTGATGTTTGCCATACATTTTGTTTGAAATTTTTTAACCTTGAAATTCCTTCAGTGAACAATGAAGGCAGCAAAGCCATTCCCCCTAGTTTTCTTGTAACGAAATCAGACAAAATGTTTTATCATGTAGCATTAATGACCAAACATCTGAATATATTTTAGAAGCTATTTTAGTCATATTTTTAGGATAGGGTCTTTTTGCATCCTTAATAAATGTTTAGTCCAGTGCAGGTTTGTCTAGTCACAAGTCATATATGTTAACATTTTTTATTGTTTATTTGGCCTTTGTTCTTAATGTAAAAATTTTGATGATGTTTAATAAAACCTGTGATTTTTTTGAGAAAGGGACCAAGAGTGTGTTTGTTGTTTTTTTACAAGTGGAATTGGCTGTGGCTTACAATGATATTTAATTTCTTGTATTAGAATAAATTTTTTTTTTTTTTTTTTGAGACAGAGTCTCGCTCTGTCACCCAGGCTGGAGTGCAGTGGCGCGATCTCCGCTCACTGGAAGCTCCGCTGCCTCCTGGGTTCACACCATTCTCCTGCCTCAGCCTTCCTAGAAGCTGGGACTACAGGCGCCCGCCACCACGCCCGGCTAATTTTTCTGTATTTTTAATAGAGATGGGGTTTCGCTGTGTTTGCCAGGATGGTCTCGATCTCCTGACCTCGTGATCCGCCCGCCTCGGCCTCCCAAAATGCTGGGATTACAGGCGTGAGCCACCGCGCCTGGCCAAATGTTTTCTTTTGGTGTGTTTTCCTCACATAAGCTGTTGGCATATCATAATGCAGTTTAACACCTCCAAAATAAAAGCATTTAGTATTTTTGGTAATAAAGAATAAAAATCGAATTGACTGGGAAATAGCAGTTAAGTGAATTTATACATTGAATACTTTGAATAATTTTATGATTATTCAACGTCTTTGAACAGATAGGCTCATACTTAATTTTTAGAAGAAAGGGCTTATCTAAAATCCTTGGTAGTTTTTCTCTGTATTCGGTAGTTCATTGATATAGAACCTACTGTTTTTTAGTGATAATTGCTAGTAGGTTGCTAGTAAAAGCCTTGAGATGCTATCTGGTGGCTGCAGGAGATGGAAACCATTGTGATAAATCTGAGATGGAGTGACTTCAGTACCAGCATCTCCCTCTGGAAGTACATTTCCCCAACCAGAGAAGTTACCGAGGGTTGTTAGGAGATTAGAAAATTCTGTCTGGTGCCCCAGCCAATGTTAAGAGGATTGAAAACCTAGGAGTGGGTGCTATAACTTGTAATTATATGTGAACCGAATATGGACCTGTCACTATGTTTGTAGATAAATCGTTGAATAATTTTTTCTGTGTTGCTGCTTGTTAGAGTGAATTCTGGGTAATGTGGAAGAAAAAGGAATCAAAACCTGAATCTGAGTCTAAAAAATTCAGCATAATGGCTCAGAAGAGGAAGAAAAGCAACATGCTGCAATAGGACCTGTATTTTTTAAGAAAAGGGTTTCACACACTGAGGTTAAATTGGTATCTTCTGTAGAGAGAGGCGCCTGGACCATGTGCTATACTGAGAAGGTGGTCCATGGAAATCAGTAAACTAACTCAGAAGACATGAAAAAAGGAGCAAAGAATTTACACCATCACAGTCACATCATCAGTAGGAGACTCATGCCAAATGCGGGGACACTGTAACTTCTTAAGGAAAAGAAAGGAAGCACAGGTGCCTGGAGAACTGTTGGCCTTTGAGGAAAGCTGAGTCGTGGTGGTTGGTATTTGTATTGAGTGGACAGAGAGCTGTATTTGGACTAATTAATGAATGTGCTGTTTTCCTAGAGTGGCCATCTGGAATGGGATGGAAGGCTGCCATGCATTATCAAACTATCTGATTCTCTTGCTCAATGATTTGTCAAGGAATGACTCAACAGTGAAAAGTAACATCTCTAGGGATTCACAGACTTTGGACAGCAAGTTGAAGGATGTATTTTCTAAATTAGATCTTGTAGCAGAGGGAAGGAGGAATGTCTGAGGGCAATGGCTTCATAGTTATTAACAAAGGAATTTTGATTTTTAGTCTGTATGAGATACTTGATTTTTTAATTGGAGCGTAGTGCTGCTTGTGAAGAAAGGAAAGATTTGTTTAAAGGCTAACTGATCTGATAGAGAATTTTTTTTTTTTAAGAGATGGGAGTCTTGCTGTGTTACCCCAGCTGGAATGCAGTGGCTATTCACAAGTGCAATAATACTGCACTCTGGCCTTGTTGCCTTGGACTCCTGGGCTCAAGCAGTCCTCCTGCTTCAGCCTCCTATAGCTGGAACTACAGGTGCATGTCACCTCGTCTGGCTAGTATTATATTTTATTAGGAGTAATTTAAAACGCACAAGATGAAAGAGAAAAGTATAATGAACTCTGTAAACTGTCACTTAGCTTTGACTGTTATCAAAAGCATTTCTGTAATATCATCAAATACCTAGTCAATGTTTACATTTTTCTCATCTATTAAATTTATTTTAGTCCGTTTAAATTTGGGTCCACGTGAGATCTATACATTGTGATTAGTTGATGTTGTTTAAGTCTCTTTAATCTGTAGGTTCTCATTCCATTTCTCCTTTTTTTCCCTTGCAAACATTTGTTGCTGAAGAAATTGGATTATGTGTCCTGTAGAGTTCCTACAGTGTAGTCTGAGTTTTGCTGATTGCAACTTTCTGGTGTCATTTACCAGGTACTTCTGCCCCTTGTGTTTCCTATAAATTGGTAGTTGGATCTAAAACTGCACTGTCCAGTACCATTGGTTGCATGTGGCTATTTAAATTTAAATAAATTAAATGAAATTAAAAATTCTGCCTCTCAGTTACCCTCACCACACTTTGAGTGCTCAGTAGACACATGTGGCTACTGCCCATTACAACAGCACAGATAATAGGATATTTCCATCATCATAGAGTGTTCTTTTGAACAGCACTGACCAGATTTAAGTTCAGTTTTTTTGCAAGATATTTTCACAGCTGGTGGTGAGGACTCTCTTTATTTGTATGTGACATTATCAGTCATCGATGGATCGTTACTTAGACCCAGTAATTAATTAAGGTCTGCCAAAATGATATTCTAATTCTGTCTTTCTTCATTTATTACTTAAAATACTTTTGGAAAAGATCTAAAATACTTTTAAAAAAGGATCTTTTCCTCATCAAACTATTTGATTACCCTGAGATCCTGTGGGACAGCACCAAAAATTACTCATTTGATTTATTCCATAATGCACAACTAGTAGTCCCAGATTAACAATTTAACAGCACCACCACCAATATGGTGATGGAAAATAGTTGCTTGTTTGTTTGAGAGGACAGATGGTCTTTGACTTACAATGGAGTTACATCCCAATAAACATGGAGTAAGTTGAAAATATCATAAGTTGAATTTTCAGTTTATGATTGGTTTATTGGGACATAGCCTATCATAAGTCGAGGAGCATACTGAATTAATATTGCTTACATGTCATTGTAAAGTCAAAAATTTTTGAGTCTTACCATTGTAAGTTGGGGACTGACTGTTCTTTTTTGTCTTTGATTATCTATAGCTGTATCTCACTGGAGATTTACACTCAATTTTCTGTATCTCGTGGTTATGCCACAAGCTGGATACACAGAATTAATTTGTTTCATTTTACTTTTGATTTTAAGGGTTCCATTGACTGACTGACCACTTGATTGAGTCAGGGTCTTGCTGTGTCACCTATGCTGGAATGTAGTGGCACTGCGATCATGGCTCACTACAGCCTTGAACTTCTAGGCTCAACACATCCTCCCACCTCAGCCTCCCAAGTAGCTGGGACTAAAGGTGTATGCCAACATGCCTGGCTAATTTTTCTATTTTTTGTAGAGATGGGGTCTTGCTTTGTTGCCCAGGCTGGTCTCAAACTCCTAGGTTCAAGTGATCCTCTTGCCTCAGCCTCCCAAAGTGCTGGAATTACAGTCATGAGCCACGGTGCCTTGCCTAGATGCCTTTTAAAAATTAAAGATTGTTTTATAATTATGTAAAATGTTTACATGACTCTGCAGTCAGATTTACAGAGTCAAGTGTATTTTTTTTTTTAAAGTCTAACTTCTATCTCTGTTCCTTGTATCGTTTTCTTGCCACCCACCCCCGATAGGTAACTGTCTTTTAAAAATGGCTTGTGGCCGGGCGCGGTGGCTCACGCCTGTAATCCCAATGCTTTGGGAGGCCGAAGCGGGTGGATCACGAGGTCAGGAGATTGAGACTATCCTGGCTAACACGGTGAAACCCCATCTCTACTAAAAATACAAAAAAAAAAAAAAAAAATTAGCCGGACGTGGTGGCGGGAGCCTGTAGTCCCAGCTACTCGGGAGGCTGAGGCAGGAGAATGGTGTGAACCTGGGAGGTGGAGGTTGCAGTGAGCCGAGATTGTGCCACTGCACTCCAGCCTGGATGACAGACCAAGACTCTGTCTCAAAAAAAAAAAAAAAAGATCTGGCTGCGCACGCGGTGGCTCACTCCTGTAATCCCAGCATTTTGGGAGGCGGAGGCAGGCAGATCACCTGAGGTCAGGAGTTTGAGACCAGCTTGGCCAACATGGTGAAACCCTATCTCTACTGAAAATACAAAAAATTAGCCAGGAGTGGTGGTGTGTGCCTATGGTCCCAGCTACCTGGGAGGCTGAGGCAGGAGAATAGCTTGAACCCAGGAGACAGAGGTTGCAATGGGGTGAGATCACGCCACTGCACTCCAGCCTGGGAAACAGAGTGAGACTCCATCAAAAAAAAAAAAAGGCTTAATTTTTTATTTTTATATAAGCAAATATATATTTTTGTTTGTTTTCCTCTTTCTTGTATGAATGGTGGTATCTTAAACACACTTTACTGAGATTTTGTTCACTTAACAATGTGTCTGGACCAGGTGTGATGGCTCAGACCGTAAATTCCAGTGCTTTGGAAGGTCAAGGCAGGAGGATTGCAAACTTAGCCAGGTGTGGTGGTGCACACCTGTTGTCCTAGCCACTCAGGAGGCTGATGTGGAAGGATCACTTGAGCCCAGGAGTTCGGGGCTGCAGTGAGCTATGATTGTACCACCGTACTCCAGCATGGGTGACAGAGTGAAACCCCATCTCTAAAAAACAAAACAAAACAACAGTAACAACAACAACAACAACAACAACAAACCATGTGTCTGGGAGGTCACTCCATAGCAATGTATAGAGCTTATTGATGTTTGGCTTTCTTTCTGTAAAACTGTTTTATGTTAGTGGGTACTATGAAATCCATTATATTGGCTTTGTTTTTTTCCTTTTTATATCCTTCGTATTCAGGAAGGCTTGTATTTTTATTCTAATAGTTACCTTTATACTGACAGCTTTATGGTATAATTACATTGCTCCGTTACCTCTCTTTCTTTCTGTGTGTGTGTGTATCTTGTTGTCTTTTAGTAAAAGTAGCTTCTCTCTGCTTCTTCCCATAATCCTCTCTCTCACCTGGCATCTAATTTGAAGTGATATCCATTTGTTGCAAGTTAATAAGGCAGGCAGCAACCTCATCCTACTCTTTATATATTTCTTATTCTCCCTTGTTTTCTGATGGTTGTACTAATCAATGTTAGAATATGTAATTATTTCTTACGTTGACTCATTTGTGATTATCTACCAAAAATATATTTGCAAGTGATCATCAGATCATATGTCATTATCAATCTCCCACCTCCCCTTTCTCGTTTGTCTGAAGCTCATTTTCTAAACCATTCCTCAAGAAGGCCTTATAGAAACAGTGGTCCTTGAGTTTCTGCATGTTCCTCACAGTTTGCCTGTGGTCTTTATTTTAACGGTCAGTTTGGCTGGATATAAAATCTGTGGATCACATTTTCTTTCTTTAATATTTTAAATACATTCTCATTGTTTTCTGGCATAAAACATAGCTGTCAAAAGTGTGGTAACAATATGGTCAGGTATAGCTACTCACGACTATAATCCCAGCACTTTGGGAGGCCAAGGCAAGTGCATCACCTGAGCTCAGGAGTTTGAGACCAGCCTGGGCAACATGGCGAAACCCCGGCTGTACAAAAAATTAGCTGGGTGTGGTGGTGCACACCTGTGGTCTCAGCTACTTGGGAGGCTGAGGTGGGAGGATCATTTGAGCCTGGAAGATGGAGGTTGCAGTGAGCCGAGATCATGCCACTGTACTCCAAACTGGGTAACAGAGTGAGAACCCATCTCAAAAAAAAAAAAAAAAAAAAGTGTGATAACAATATGAGTTTAAGTGACTTGGTCCTTTTGTCTGAGTGCTCAAGGATTTTTTCTTTTTCTTTAGAAACCAATAGTTTACTAGAATATGTCTCAGCTCTTTTCAGTTAATTTTTTCAGATATGCTGTATATACTTTCAGTATATACTTTCAAGTTGTCTTTTATCTCAGGAAAAGTTTTCTTTTTCTTGTATTACACATTTCATTATTTTCTATTATTTTGATTTTTAAAGTACTCCACTTATATGCATCTTATATTTTCTTTGCTTCTCTTCTGGATCTATCATGTTCTCTTGAATTCTTCATTCAAGAAGTAGTAATTACTTCTTGCATCTTACATCTTTTTATAAGATATATGTGTCATATCTTTTTTGCTTCTCTTCTGGATCCATCATTTTCTCTTGAATTCTTCGTTTCTATTTTTCAAAAGCATTATTCATTGGGTTAATCTGATTTTGTGTTCCTTCTTGTTTAGTCTTGAAGTGGTTATCTTCTTTTATGTTTCTTTTTCCTGAATTTTTTCACTTCTTTTCAAATCTTCCTTTCCTCTAATCTCATTTCCGAATTTATGTAATATTTATTTGTAATTTGTGTTAATCCTCCTATGGTTTTGTTAATTTATTTGCTTAGAAGGTTATTGGTATGTTTCTCTGGAATTTTTTTTTTTTTTAAGACAGAGTCTTGCGATCTCGGCTCACTGCAAGCTCCGCCTCCCTGGTTTATGCCATTCTCCTGTCTCAACCTCCCGAGTCGCTGGGACTACGGGCACCCGCCACCAAGCTAATTTTTTGTATTTTTAATAGAGATGGGGTCTCACCGTGTTAGCCAGGATGATCTCGATCTCCTGACTTCGTGATCCACCCGCCTCGGCCTCCCAAAGTGCTGGGATTACAGGCGTGAGCCACTGCATCCAGCCTCTGGAATGTTTTTATTATCAGCAAGGATGTTATTCTACTCCTCTTCTTAGAAACATCTTTGAATGGGATTTGATCATGATTCTTTTCTGTTGCTCTTTAAGAAACTTAAAAATTAAGTAAACTAAATGAAATATTTTCCTGTACTTTTAGAAAGGGGGTATAAGCCAGGATAGTTTTTCATGGATCTGGAGCTCCTCCTCCTGTTGTTTTTGCAGTGATAAAAGAAGTAATATGGCTTCACACTAAGACCTGCCCCCTCCACTTCTCTTCTCTGCTTTTGTCTGGACCTTCTCTCTTTTGCCTTTCATTATCCTTCTCTAGCGAAATGTGGCTTGCACTCGCAGCACTTTCTCCTCGTTGTGGGGCTTTTACCTTGTAGGGAGCTTCACCTTTTGTTTTTTTGTTTTGAGTGTTTGTAGGTCCCAGGTGTCTTCAGCACAGTTAGACTGTCCTCCTGTATTCACTCAATGAATTAGATTCGGCAGAGCCCTCTCCAGTTTGGGTTATTTCCGGTGAACATGTGTTGTTAATTTTGAGTTTCTTCCATTATCAGGACCTGTGTCTCTCTTCTGTCACACAGATGCTGAGACATAGCTCTTTCTCCTCATCTACTCTTAGTTAGGGACTCAAGGGGGTACCTTGTCATTTAGTTTTTATGTAGATAATGTTCATTGGTCTTTCATTTTGCTAGTCTAGTTGCTCTATTTTTATGGGAGAATTTGAGTTTCTTTTTTTTTTTTTGTTTTAATTAAAGCGGTTGGCAGACATAAAGATGCCAGACATAAAGATGATTGTATTTTAATATTGCAGAGACTGATACTTTTAAAAACTGAGCTAGAAATTTAAAGTCTTGTAGGTAACATTGAGACTTGATGTCTGGGATTCAAGATGGACACGGGTCATCTATACCCTTCCATGGTACTCACAAAAGGTTTATTTGGAAGGAGAAACAGGCTTTGTTTGGGGCAGATTTAGAGAAAGTGGTTAAGGAATTCAAAGCTGTTTTACATGAGAAAAGGTTAAAGGAAGTAAAGTAGTAAGGTGTAGGTTAGCTAAAACAAGATGTGGAAAGCCTGCCATTAAATGCATTTTGTTTCTGGGTAGAACTCGGGTTAAAGGGGTAAAACTTACAAAGATACAGATTTGGGCTTAAAGTTAACAGTAATTTTTGGGCCCGGTGCACTGGTTCATGCCTGTGTAATCTTAGCCTTTTGGGAGGCTGAGGCAGGCCGATCCCTTGAGCCCAGCAGTTTAAGACCAACCTGGGCAACATGGCGAAACCTCATTTCTACGAAAAACACAGAAATCAGCGGAGTGTGGTGTTGCACACCTGTAGTCCCAGCTGCTGGGGCTTGGTGGCTGAGGTGGGAGGATCTCTTGAGCCTGGAAGGTCGAGGCTGCAGTGAGTTGTGATTGTGTCACTGCACTCTAGCCTGGGCGACAGTGAGACCCTGTCTCAAAAAAAAAAAAGGTAATTTTTAAATAATCAGCAAACTCTAAAGAGGGTTTTATTTTCCTGACAGGCAGCGATTCATGTCTCATAGGAAATATTAAGAAAGTAAACAATTCACCAGGTTGAGTTCATGCTTTAGAAAAGGCAGTTGCACTGAGTAGTCTTCATGTCCTAACCCATGTCCTATCCACCTTGAGTTTTTAGCATCAACTCTTGAGCTTCCTGCAGTTTAAATGGCTGGAAAGCTATTATACTTTGATTGTGCATGTTGTTTCCATATTGTTGTGTTTATCAATACAGCACTTATAAAAACAAAGTGGTTAAAGTGCTGATAATTACAATTCTAATGGCATATTTCTAGCTTTAATGGCAAAAACAATGTCTTCACCTTTTCTGTCTCCCACACATATTGTAAGGCCTTACACGTGGAGGTGCTCAATTATATACTTACTGAATTGAACTGGCAAGAAAGATTTTTTTGTTGATTAGAGATCCTATTTGGTAGAATGAATCTTTCTTTATAAGTTAATAACATAACTAATTTCTATCGTTTGAAGCAAATCCATTTTCATGTACTTTTAAACAATGCCAGCTTAAAATACTTCAAAGACTGAAATAATATAAAGCATATGTCAGTCATTCTGTGGGCTGGGTCCATCCTCCAGGTTCTGATGAGTAAGAATGACTCCCTACATTCTTTTGTGTTCTTGGGAAACAGTATTAAGGAAAAGAAAAAGATATGCCTTCCATGAAATTATCTCCCAATAAGGAATTTATAGCCAAATGAAAAGGGATTGAAGGAAAAATTTAAATTCCGTGTCCTTGGGTACCTTAACTGTACTGGTGTCTTTCTAAAAATTGTCTTCAGAATGTTAGACCATTAAATGTTAAACCTAGGGTGGTATATCTGGTTGAGAAGCTCTCAAAGGATAATCATGGGCTTCAGGGGTTTTTGAACCCATTAAAATTTTATACAACTTTTGCATGTTTGTGCACAGGGACATTTTTCTGGGGGAAAGAGTCATTTTCCTTGGATTCTCAAAAATATCTTGAGCCTAAAAAAGTTTCAGAATGAATGAATCCTAATCCATTCCCCTTTAATTAAAGGTAGACAAGGAGGCACAGAAATGCATGTGACTTACTCAAAGCTATCCTGCTGAATACTGATAGAACCAGGGCTATTCCTAACGGAATGAGGGCTAACAGGCCTTGTTCTAAGAAGATTTTTGTATTTCCTCTTTTAATCCTTTTAGCTATCCTTGAAAGTAGGTATATTTATTATTCTCATTGTGCAGATGAGGAAACTGAAGCAGAGAGGTAAGATAACTTGCCCCAGGTCACACAGTGAATAAGTGGCAGAGCAGGATTTGGACCCAGGCATTCTGATTCTAGAGACTATATACTCTTAACAGCTACAGTCTCTCACAGAGGATTCTCCAGAATGCCATGCAGCCAATAAGCTGTTTGAGGACTTAGTGAGATGGAACTTGGGATGTGAAAATGGTTCTGACTTGTTGTAAAACAAATGAAGTGACTTTATAAGTTTTTATAAAGTTAAACATATTGAATACTTTTTTTTTTCCTAGCATGCAATGATGTTACCTGTTCTGACCCATCATATCCGCTACCACCAATGCCTAATGCATTTGGACAAGTTGATAGGATATACTTTCCAAGATCGTTGTCTGTTACAGGTAAGAATTATTCTCCTGTAAACTCACGTCATAACAAGATAGGAGTAATTCATCTTGCAGGTCACAAATGGTACACTGGGTTTTCTATCCTGGGAAGTGACAAGGATTGATAGAAACATAGTTCTCTCCATTGCTCTACCCTGGTTGCCTCTGCTACTTTCCAGCCCATTCTCTCACATTTATTTGAGATCGTCCCTAAAAAAATTGACTAAAACTGAAATTTGTCAAATCTGAGTACCTTCTTCCAGCTTTTCCTCCTTTTCCAGGTGCTGAGTGTTCTAACTTCTCTGAAAGATGTAGATTTTTTTTTTTCTTTTCTGGTATAGAGTCTCGCTCTTGTTGCCCAGGGTGGAGTGCAATGGCGCAGTCTCAGCTCATTGCAACCTCCGCCTCCCAGGTTCAAGCGATTCTCTTGCCTCAGGCTCCTGAGTGGCTGGGATTACAGGTGCCCGCCACCATGCCTGGCTGATTTTTGTATTTTTAGTAGAGACGGGCTTTTGCCCTGTTGGCCAGGCTGGTCTTGAACTCCTGACATCAGGTGATCCGCCCGGCCCGCCTCGACCTCCCAAAGTGCTGGGATTACAGGTGTGAGCCGCCGTGCTCAACCTAAAGATGTGGGTTTTTACGTTTGTTTGCAGAAGAGGGCTTGCGTCAGAGATCTGGAAATTTGTTTTGGCCACTTAAAATTTTTTTTTCAGTAGATTTAGGGGTACAAGTGGTTTTTGGTTACATGGATGAATTGTATAGTGGTGAAGTCTGAGCTTTTAGTGTACCTGTCACCTGAATAGTGTACATACACCCAATACCCAATAGGTAGTTTTTCATCCCTCATCCCCCTCCCAACACTCTTCATCTGAGTCTCCAGTGTCCATTATAACCACTCTGTATGACCCTGAGTACCCATAGCTTAGCTCCCACTTGTGAGTTAGAATATGCAGTATTTGGTTTTCTGTTTCTGAGTTCATTAACTTAGGATAAAGGTCTGTAGTTCCAACTGAGTTGCTACAAAAGACATTATTTCATTATTTTTATTGTGGAGTAGTATTCCATGGTATATGTATACCACGTTTTCTTTATCCACTCATCAGTTGATAGGCACTTAGGTTAATTCCCTAACTTTGCAACTGTAATTGTGCTGCAGTAAACATAGAAGTGCAGGTGTCTTTTTGATAGAATGACTTCTTTTCCTTTGGGTAGATACACAGTAGTGGGAGGACTGAATCAAGTGTTAGATCCACTTTTAGTTTCTTGAGAAATCTCCATACTGTTTTTCGTAGAGGTTATACCAATTCATATAGCTTATATAAAGTTCAGTGTATTATAAGCCTTCCCTTTTCACTGCATCACACCAACACCTGCTATTTTTTGGTTTTTAAATAATGGCCACTCTGACTGGGGTAAAGTGGTAGGTGGTATCTCCTTGTGGTTTTAATTTGCATTTCCCTCATGATTAGTGATGTTGAACATTCTTTCATGTTGGTTGGCCATTTTTATATCTTCTTTTGAAAAATGTTTGTTCATGTCATTTGCCCACGTTTTAATGGGATTATTATTATTATTATTATTTCTGGTTGATTTGTTTTAGTTCCTTGTGGATTCTGGATATTAGTCCTTTGTTGGATATATAGTATGCAAATATTTTCTGTCATTCTGTAGGTCGTCTGTTTGCAGATACTTGGGGAGATAAGATGGAAAGATCAGGGCTTAAAATTCAAATGGACAGACAGCTCCCTTTCCTGCTTAATTTAGGATGATACAAAGATGGTGCTCCCATGCTGAGTTTTTGTTTTGTTTTTGTTTTTTGAGACAGGGTCTCCCTCTGTCACCCAGGATAGAGTGCAGTGGCGTGATCATAGCTCACTGCCGCCTTGACCTCCTGGGCTCAAGTGATCCTCCCACCTCAGCCTCTTGTGTAGCTGGGACTCCAGTCATGTGCCACCACACCAGGCTAATTTTTTATTTTTTGTAGAGATGGCGTCTCACTGTGTTGCCCAGGCTGGTCTTGATCTTTTGGGCTAAAGTGGTCCTTCCACCTTAGGATTACAGGCGTGAACCATTGCACCTAGTTTATGCTGTTTTAAAGACTGAACTTATTTCATTGAAATTTTAGCTGGCCATGACTCATCCAAGTCATCATTTAAATTTTGGAATGAATCCTGATCATGCCAGGAATTCTTTGTCTAACTGTGGAATTCGGCAGCCCAAATATGGAGACAGAAAAGTTCATCACATGCACATGCGGAAGAAAGGTATGTCTGCATGATTTTAAGATGTGAATATCCTATTTTGGCCTGTGTTTTCTGTTGTAAATTGTTTCGCTCCTCGGAATGGTTCCCTGGGTGACTCTTTCACCATTTCATATTCTAGTGATTACTGACTCTTTTTTTTTTTTTTTGAGACAGGGTCTCACGCTGTCACCTAGGCTGGAGTGCAGTGGCACAATCTCAGCTCACTACAACCTTTGCCTGCTGGATTCAAGTGATTCTCCTGCCTTAGCCTCCTGAATAGCTGGGATTACAGGCATATGCCACCATACTTGGCTAGTTTTTTTGTATTTTTATTAGAGACAGGGTTTTGCCATATTGGCCAGGCTGGTCTTGAACTCCTGACCTTAAATGATCTACCCGCCTCTGCCTCCCAAAGTGCTGAGGTTACAGACAGGAGCCACTGCATGGACACTTTTATAATATTTACTTTGAGCAAGAACTATAATAAGGGTTGATGAGTTTTTTAGAAAAATTTCTTTTTCCTATCCAGTGTTTTAAATAATTATTTATTGCACTTTTAGACAGGTAGATTCCAAATCTTTTAAAATCACATTGAGATGAGGTACTTTTTTTCTACTGTAATATGATGGTCCTGTAAGTCTTCTGTCCGTATTTACTTGTGTATTTGTTTTTTATTTTAAATAGGAATTAACACCTTGATAAATATTATGTCACGCCTTGGCCAAGATGACCCAACTCCCTCAAGGTAAAGTTGATTTTTAAAAAACAACTTGATTGATATGTAATTCACATACTATACAATTTACTCATTTAAAGCATACAATTTGGGGTTTTTGGTGTGTTCACAAAATTGTGTATCCATGGCCATCATCTAATTTTGCGACACTGACATTACCCCAAAGAGAAACCCTGTACCCATTAGTAATCTCTCCCCATGTTCCTTAGCCTGCCCAATCCTAGGCAACCACCAATTTATTTTCAACCTCTTTGGATTTGTCTCTTCTGAACATTTTATATGAAAGGTATCATGTAAGTCAGTTCTCTGCAATTGTCTTCTTTTACTTAGCATGTTTTCAGGATTTGTCCATAGTATGGTATGTGTCAATACTTCATTGTTTTTATTGCTAAATAATATTCCATGATGGGAGCATACCATATTTTATGTATCTGTCCATCAGTTAATGGGCATTTAGATGGTTTCCACTTTTTGGCTGGTGAATAATGCTGCTATGAATATTTATGTACAGATTTTGTTTGGACATATATTTTGATTTCCCTTGGGTATACACTTAGGAGTAGAATTGCTGGGTCATATGGTAACTCTGTTTAACCTTTTAAGGAACTGCCAGACTGTTTTCCCAAGTGGCTGCACCATCTTATATTCCCAGCAGCAATATAGCAGGGATCCAATGTCTTTACATTTTGGTCAACACTTATTATTGTCTGTCTTTTTTATTCTAGCCCTTCTAGTCTAGTGAATATGAAGTATTATGTCATTGTGGTTTTGATTTGCATTTCCCTCAGAACTCATGAAATTGAGCATCTTTTCAGGTGCTTATTGACTGTTTGTTTATCTTCTTCGGAGAAATATCTGTTCAGATCCTTTTCCCATTTTTAATTGGGTTATTCTAAATTATTGAGTTATAATAGTTTTTAAATATATTCTCAGATACAAATTCCTTATCAGATTTGCAAACATTTTTTTCATTCTGTGAATTGTCATTTCTCTCTCGATGATGTCCTCTGAAGTACAAAACTTTTGATGAAGTTTTAACTATCCTGAGTTTATTGCATTTCCTCACAAATTTTTGGATTAGCTTGTCAATTTCTGCAAAGAAGTCAGTGGGGATTTTGATAGGCATTATGTTGATTCTGTAGATCAATTTGGAAATCATTACCATCTTTTTAAAAAATGTTTATTTAAAGTGTGGTTTGTTACATAGGTAAACTTGTGTCATGGCGGTTTGTTGTACAGATTATTTTATCACCCAGGTATTAAGCCTAATAGCTATTAGTTATTTTTCCTTATCCTCTGCCTCCTTTCGTTCTCCACCCTCCGAAAGGCCCCAGTGTGTGTTGTCCTCCTCTGTGTGTCCATGTAATCTGTGGCATTTGGTTTTCTGTTCCTGTGTTCGTTTGTTAGGGATAATGGCCTCCAGCTCTATCCATGTCCCTGCAAAGGACATGATCTCATTTGTTTTTATGGCTGCATAGTATTCCATGGTATAGAAGTACCACATTTTTTTTTCTTTTTTTTTTTGAGACAGTGTCTCATTCTGTTGCCCAGGCTGCAGTGCAGTGGCATGATCTTGGCTCACTGCAACCTCCGCCTCCTGGGTTCAAGCAATTCTCACACCTCAGTCACCTGAGTAGCTGGGATTACAGGTGTGCACCAGCGTGCCTAAGTTTTATATTTTTGGTAGAGCCAAGGTTTCGCCATGTTGGCCAGGCTGGTCTCCAGCTCCTGGCCTCAAGTTATCCATCTGCCTTGAGCTCCCAAAGTACTGGGATTACAGACCTGAGTCACCGTGCCTGGCCCCACATTTTCTTTATGCAGTCTATCATTGAAGGGCATTTAGGTTGATGATGACCATCTTAACCTTTTTTTTTTCTTTTTCTTTTTCTTTTTACATAGAGACAGGGCTCTTGCTATGTTGCCCAGGCTTACCATCTTAATCTTAAAGTTTTCTGATTCATGAACTTGGATATCTTTCCATTTATCTGTCTTTTAAAATTTTTTCAAAATGTTTTATAGTTTTCAGAGTATACATTTTGCATATCTTTTGCAAAATTTATTCTGAAGTATGTTATTCTTTTTTGTGCTGTTATAAATGGAATCTTTTTTTTTTTTTTTTTTTTTTTGAGATGGAGTCTTGCTCTGTCACCCAGCCTGGAGTGCAGTGGTACAATCTTGGCTCACTGCAAGCTACACCTCCCAGACTCACGCCATTCTCCTGCCTCAGCCTCCCGAGTAGCTGGGACTACAGGTGCCTGCCACCATGCCCGGCTAATTTTTTTGTATTTTTAGTAGAGATGGGGTTTCATTGTGTTAGCCAGGATGGTCTCCATCTCCTGACCTTGTGATCCGCCCGCCTCAGCCTCCCAAAGTGCTGGGATTACAGGCGTGAGCCACCGCGCCCGGCCTGGAATTGTTTTCTTAATTTCATTTTCAGGTTGTTCATTGAAAGTGTATGGAAATACAGTTAATTTTGGTGTATTGGTCTTATGACCTCCAACCTTGTTGCTCCTGTTTATTAGGTCTGATAGTTTTTTAGTGGATTCCTTAGGATTTTTTTATACATGAAATAATATTATCTACAAATAGCAATAGTTTTACTTCTTCCTGTGTAATCCTTTTAATTTCATTTTCTTAACTTAGTTGCCCTGTCTAGAGCCTCCAGTACAATACTGAATAGAAGTATTGAGAGCAGATCTTTGTCTTCCTAATCTCAGTAGGAAGCATTCAGTCTTTCACTATTGAGGATGATGTTAGCTGTTGGGTTTTTATAGATGCTTTTTATCAGAGGAAAGAAGATCTCTTCTATTCTTAGTTTGCTAAGTGTTTTTATCATGAAATGGTGTTGAATTTTGTCACATGCTTTTTCGGGAGCTGTTAACATAATCATGTCATTTTATTCTTTTATTCTAATTGATTTGGGGTGTTAAACCAACCTGGCTTTCCTGGAATGCCTCCCACTTGATTGTGGTATCTCATTCTTCTCATGTGCTGCCATATTCAGTTTGGTAGTATTTTGCTTAGGATTTGTGTGTCTATATTCACAAGATACTGGTTTGTAGTTTTCTTTTCCTGTGATGTTTTGTCTAGTTTCATTATAATGGTAATACTAGCCTCATATAACGAGTCAGAAAGTTTTGTACGTTAGCTTTTCTTATTTAATTTCCTGGTTTTATAAGATACCTTCCCATATTGATTCTCATTTATGTGTGGTCTTGAGGCCTTCGAAGAATCTGGGAATGGAATGGCCTAGGTCTATATAAACTTATTAACACAGTTTGACAACTGAATGGAAGCAAATGCTTAATGGCTGATGAGGTTCTGGGGTTGCTTGCAAGGAGGATTATCTTTGTGTGTGAGGTACAGCAGGTTCTATTTGGAAAGCCAGTAGAGGAAATTGCTTGAGGGTGGCTTTCTTTTTAAGATGGGGAGTTGGAAAGTGGAATAGCTATGCTTATCATTCTGGGGATCCAGACTGAGATGGATTAAAGGTGGACAGAGTAGGGTTGGAAGTGACAGGAAATTGAGGCAATTACTTCAGCTGCCCACTGGCCTCCACAAAAATTGCCAGCAATGGCTGACTTGGCTTCCTTTTCCAATATCTCCTTCATATATCAGGTTTTTAAAAAATTGACTTGCCTTGAGTTGTTGCCTTTGAGGTTATCATAAACCAAACCTCTTCAGTCAAGAGGTAAAAGGAAAAGCAGGATAGAGCTTTAAAATTCTTGTTTGAAAATGATCATCTGCCCATATACCTCACGTGATGTTCTGTGAGAGTCTAAGATCAGAAAAGAATGAATTAAAACAGCTCTTAATCACATCCTTGGGGATGGTGTGACCATGGTTTTATTTTACCCTGCTATGTTGTAAAGTCTGTATTTTGATAAGTAGAATCCTAAATACCCATAGCCCTGTAACATGGCTACACGAACACCATAGACATGTACTTTTCAATGATGAAAATCTGGCTTTAAATCATCTTTGTCTCATCTTCCCCTCCCGCAGTTGTTGGTATGTAAATTATGTCTTTTGGTAACATCATTCGAACCCCATGATTTATGTTTTCTTTTGCTCTGTTACAAAGAGGTGGCTTTCTTACCATGGCAGAAGGGATGACACCTGAGAAACTGTGTGATGTTTGAATTTACCATTTTGAAAATGATATTGACAGAGAATAAACAAATAATCTCTCTTGTCCTTTGACATTTGGCCTTTGCTGCTTGTGTTGAGAGGCTCTTGCCCTGAATATGATTTTTTTGCTGATGCAGAGTTGACCCCAAGTGTCTGTTCAGAAAGAGCCTCTTGGCCTTGGCTGCCAGGATCTTCTGCTAGTTGACTGCTTTCAGCTAGCAGTCCACAGCTGGGCACAGCTTCTCACAGACTGACCCAAGTAAGACAGAGCTGCTTACCTGGGTTGTCAAGCATACCCTGTTCCTTCCCTGTGTGCTGATCGTCATTGTAAAACTTCCTCTGTAATGCCCATGTAACCTTGTAATATCTGGCTCAAATCCTGCTGGTATTTGTTTTATGGTACATATTCTTGTTCTTCTGTGCACCCATAATTGTGTTATGGGGCTATTTTTCTTTACTGGACTGTAAGGATTTTGAAGTTCTATGGTCCTACTCATGTTTTTTCTCTCTCTTCTTTGTAACTAGGACCTTTCACAGAACAGGTACTCAGTAAATAAGTATTAAAGGAAGGAATGCCATTCATCATACTACTTTTATCCCAGGCTATTTACTTATTGACTAGAAATAGGGCAGCGGGGGGGATCAAGAAGGGTTACGGTCAGCAGTTTAAATGGCTGGGTAGTATCTTTCTTAATCTCATTTGGGTTGGGCTAGGGTTTACAAAAAAGGCATGAAGCCTTAAAATTAATAGATAATTCTTCATAGCCTGGCTGCCCATGAAAACTACAGAATAATTGACTTTTATGATGCTGTTATCTCAAGCGAATATGCCACCCATAATTTTAAAAACGTCAGTGTTTAACCAACTAAATGTGAGCTGAATAGTTATATTTAATTCATTCATGCAAATTGTGATGAACTATTACCACAAAAAGGGTGTCTGAAGGATTAGGCATTTGGTGGCATTCAAGTAATCCATGTATTATCAGTAAGACCCTTGGGAAGGAGGAGCCAGAAGAGTAGCAATGGAAAAAGGGAAAATCAAGCTGCCTTGTTTGATTTGATTTTTTTTTTCTTTTGGAGAGTCATTGCTACATATAATGCGTAAAAATCTCGGCTAGGCACGGTGGCTCATGCCTGTAATTCCAGCACTTTGGGAGGCCGAGGTGGGTGGATCACCTGAGGTCAGGAGTTCAAGTCCAGCCTGGCCAACATGATGAAACCCTGTCTCTACTAAAAACACAAAAATCAGCCAGGCATGGTGGCGGCCTCCTGTAATCCCAGCTACTCGGGTGGTTGAGGCAGGAGAATCACTTGAACCCAGGAGGTGGAGGTTGCAGTGAGCCAAGATCATGCGACAGAGTGAGACTGTCTCAAAAAAAAAAAAAAAAAAAAAATCTATTGGACCAACAGAGAGACACATATGGACTATTTGTTAATGTCTCTGTATTTAAGGAAATGGTAGTTGCAAGTATATTTTGCATTAAAAGCACAATAATATATATTAAACATATGTAAATTGTGCTGAATGAATTTACCACCCTAAATGCTTCAGGTTAATTCCCAAGTCCAGTAGTTTCAGATCTACTGGGTCTGTGGCCTGTCCTCCCTACAAGTGTCCAGGCAGATGCAGTGAGGTGAAGGAATCCTGAATTGGGTAGAAGTTCCCACTGACCTCCAAGGCCCCCTCTAGCTCTACTCTGTGAGTCACTGCTTGAGGCTTGGGATGCCAGAGTGCGAAAGATTCTGCCTACCCTCACTGGATTTGGCCTATCCCGAGATGGCTTTCCTTGGAGTGAATGGCACCTTACAGTACTTACTGTTACAGGGAAATTATTGTTTTGTAAAGTGCATTCCTCAGACAGAATGTCCTGTATAAATGTTAAAGTTAATTGACATTTCATAATGCCTCTGTTGATTCACTTCTTAAAAACAAATGGAGTGTTTACTGCTCAGTAAACATCTCATCTTGGAACCTGCTAGTATTTATAAGGAGGGTGATTAAAGAAAGTCTAAACAATGAAAGAAGGAACAAAAGATTTGCTACTGCTGTGAGGACTAGCAGCCCACTCTTCCCATTTTTCCAGATAAACCATTGGCTTAGGAATTGTACAGTATAATAATAAACTAAAGTGGTATTTAATCCCCATTCTTATTTATGGCTTATTGCCAGAGTTTAGTCATAATGTAGATACAGAAAAACATATGTTGGATATGGGCAAATTATTTAATAAATGGCAGACTCTCTATTGAATAAACCTGTTTAGAACCATGACCTTGTATTTCAACAAAATGAATAATAATCTAACTCTGTGGTTATTAAAACCCTAGACATAGTTTTTGTCTCCATGAAAGTTTATAAAAGAAATTAAGGTAAAACTTAAAGCCAGTATGACTTCATTTAAAATAATATTTGACTTCAGGCATATACCAAATATGACTTATTGTCATATTTGACCAAATGTCTTATTATTCTTTAAAAATGCATTGGACATCCGAATATGGTTTGTCTCCAGCTCCTTTGCCCCCAGTTTCTTGCTTTCCATGTGAAGATTTTTCTATGTAGTACTTTGCACTATTAGGAAGAAGATAAAGCCTGTGCCATAGAAAATGCATTTTTATTTTACTGGCTCATGAAAAAGAATTTATTTTTTAAAACTCACTATTTCTTTCTTATTTCTATCCTTACCCAGGACAGTAGCTTAATAGGTTTCTTGAAATTGCAGGAAGACTTAGGAGTTAACATCGTTTTACCATTAAATCATGCCTCTATTCCTTGATGCTTTCTCCAAGAATGATGGCAGATGCTTTTGAAGTTCTGGTACATTTGACAGAAAGCAAAATCTCAGTATTGAAAAGTTTTGAATTTTTTTTTTTTGTTAATGTATTGTGTTATACTCCACTGTGGAACTTTTGAGTCACTCTTGGCTAGTGGAGTAGCAACAAAAAAAAGTGCTTTAAAGTCTAGTATATATTTGGTAAAAGTAAGAAAAGTTTGTTTTAGGACCTACTGCTTTTTTTTTTTTTTTTGAGACATGGTCTCCCACTGTCACCCAGGCTGGAGTGCAGTGGTATAATCATAACTCACCGCAGCTTCGACCTCTCAGGCTCAAGTGATCCTCCCGCCTCAGCCTCCAGAGTAGCTGAGACTACAGGAATGTGCCACTGCACCTGGCTAATTTTTTAATTTTTTGTACAGACAAGGTCTTTCTTTGTTGCCTAGGCTGGTCTTGAACATCTGGCCTCAAGCAGTCTCCCATCTCAGCCTCCCAAAGTGCTAGGATTACAGGCATGAGCCACACCTGGCCTGTCCCCCCCCCCTTTTTTAACTGAATTATGAGATTATGAATTTGTCAGCTAGATAGGAATGTATTTTCTCCTTCTCTGTCTCTCTTTTTCATTTCCCATTATTGGCTATTACAGTTGAGTATCCCTTATCCAAAATGCTTGGGACCAGCAGTGTTTCAGATTTTTTTGGATTTTGGAATATTTGCATATATATAGTGAGATATCTTGGGGATAGGACCCAATTATAACTGAAATTCACTTATATTTCATACATATTTTATATATATGAAATATATATAAGATGGCCTTGAAATGGCCTTGAAAACCAGATGGGTTTAGACTAACATAGCCTGAAGGTAATTTTATACAATATTATTAATACTTTTGTATAGACAAAGTTTTTATTGCAGCCTGTCACATAAGGTCAGGTGTGGAGCTTTCCACTTGCGGCATCATATTGACACTCAAGAGTTTCAAATTTTGGAACACTTTGGATTTTGGATTATGGATGCTTGACCTGTAATTGCTTTCCAGAATGATGTTTTCACATAAATTAAAGGCCGTAAATTGAAAGGAGGTTTCAGAATCACTTATTCATTGTTCACAACTTACCAGATTTTTCCTATTATCTTTTATGTCCTGTAAAATTCCAAAATGTGGAGGAATAGTAGGGTAGAAGAATAAACTTACTAATGTGGTAAGTGAAATGATAGCAGTTGTGCTTAAATTTCTAAGTAGATGATTTGGTAGCTAAGAATAATTTACAAATATTTTAAATTTTCTACTATATATGGAAACTATATATGGAAACATCTATTATATATGGAAATTAAACTGGCACACATGAAACGGAATAATACAGATATGATCTAATTTTGTTGTAAATGGAGTGTTAAGTGTTAACGTTTTGTGGGAATGGGGGTGGGATGGTGGGAGTTAGCCCGCACCCCTGGAAGCTCCAGTACTTAGGGTCGGCCTCCCAGTTGGCTGTAGGAATGAGTGTGATTTGGGAGAGGTAGCAGGGAAAGGAGAGGGGATGGTATGTGCATGGTATAGTTGTGCAGGTTGATCAACATGGAGTTGAAAGTTGCTGTAAAAGTAGATAAAAGGGGTGGGTATGATGAAACTAGATAAAGAATGGCCTTGAAAGCCAGATGGGTTGAGAGTCGACAGGCGGCTATGGAGTTTTTTGGGGAGATGTGGTTTGGTGTCAGAGAGATTTAAGAAAGCCCCTATAGTTAGTGAGGGCAGCTTCTGCTCATGCCCAAGCCTGTCCTTTGCTGTCTTTGCTCAGACCCCAGGGACTCTATGTGTCCTCCTTCCCTCCTCAGTGCATCCCTTTGGTTTTTCTCCCCGTGTACATCCCCAGACTCATATTTTCTCGTTCAGCAACCAGCCTTGAATTAGACATTCAGGTTCTTCCTCATATTTAGTCATCCCCCCCTTATCCTTCCAAGGCCTCTAGTGAATGCATGAAACCAAAGATAGTACATAACCCTATACGTACTATGTTTTTTCCTACACATACATACCTATAATGAAGTTTAAATTATAAATTAGGCACAGTAAGAGATTAACAGCAACAATAATAAAATAGAAGAGTTATAACAACATGCCTTCTGTACGCCAAACCCCATGACATGCAGCTTACCTATGTAACAAACCTGCACATGTACCCCTGAACCTAAAATAAAAGTAAAAAGTAAATAAATAACAGTATGCCAGCATCATGACTCTTGTGCTTTGGGACCATTATTAAGTAAAATAAGGGTGACTTGAATAGGCACTGAGATACTATGACAGTCGATCTGGTAGCCCACATGGCTATTAAGTGACAGCATAGAGATACTAGAAAAAGGGATTATCCCAGGTGGGATAGGGTGGGACAGCACAAGGTTTTACCATGTGGTGAAGAACAGCATGCAATTTAAAACTTATGAATTGTTTATTTCTGAAATTTTCCACTTAATGTTTTCAGACTGTGGTTGGCCAGGGGTAACTGAAACTGTGGAATGGAAACCATGGGTATGGGAGGGCTACTATACAATTCCATACAACTTATTATTTCTCCAGCTTACTGTAGTCACAAGCAGGTTTGTCTCCACCACTTCACATATAGCCTATCAAGGGCCTCAGTGACTTCACAGGACTGAATCAGTGGTCTGTTCTCATGTGACTTGAGTCTAAGCAACATTGGGCATGGCTCACCACTTCCCTCTTGAAATACATTCTTCCCTATGGCTGGAGGATAACATGCTGTCCTTGAGGAGAGCATACTGACTTCCTTTTCCTCCTACCTCCCTGGCCAGGTCTCCTTTTCTGGCTTCCCTCCTGCTTGACTTCTCAACTTCAGCACTCCCTGGGTTCATTCCTGGCACCTTTTTTTCCCTCTGGCTGCATCCTCTCAAGTGGTGTCATATGATTCATCACCTGAAATTCTGTCTAACATTGACCAACCCTAAAGATTCATTAGCAACTTTGTCCTAGCCCATGAGCAGAAGGTTAGCATCTAGCACTCTACTGGATCTCTCCATTTGGATATTTGATGGGCACTTCAAAGTTAACATGTCCAAAATGCACCTCTTGCTTTTACCCCAAACCTGCCTTCCTTTTGGTCCTCCCCTCCACAGTAAATGGCACCACTTCTCACAGGCTACTTAAGCTAAAGCCTAGCCATTGACCTTCATTCTTTTCTTTCACTTAGCTTCCAAATCCCAACTCCAGCTATCAACAATTCTTTTCAGCTGTTTCTCCAAAATAGATCCCAAATGTGACTGTTTCCCTTGTCTCCACTGTGACCTCCCCATCCTAAGCCTCCCATGTGGGAAAGTCTCCTTGCATCTACTGCAACCTCCCCTCAGTGCTTCTGTGTCCTGCACTCTGTGTCTACACAGCAGCAGCCAGTGTGGCCTGTTGAAAACCTAAATCACTTCATGGCATGTCTGTGTTCCCACAAAGGGGCAGTGAGAGAAGCACGTTAGTACTGAGAGGAGGTGCTCCATTGGCTTCACTGAGACGCAGGAGGAGGTTTTCCATGGGCCACCTTCTTGGTCCTGTCAGCCTTGTATGCGAACATGAGAAAATAACAGCCTGTGAGATACGAGTTCATCATATAATTAAAGTGTAAATAAAGTGTAATCTGTGCACTGAGGGGGAAGTATTAATTTTGATGAGGGGCATCGGGCAGGGCTTCATAAAGAAGATAACATTTTTGCTGCACCTTGAGGGGTGAATAGGTTTTCAGCGTGGCTCATTGTATGGGAGAGAGTAGAAGGCTCTGGGGTGGCAGGGAGCTTGGCCTGAAGAGGCACACTGAGTGTCTTAGGTGATGCCTCTTTCAGAGAATGGCAGGGGTTTTGGAGCAGGGCCCAATGAGTAGATAGGATAGGATAGGAGTGGGTAATGAGGCTGAAAACGTAGATTACACTTATTTTGAAGGACTTCAGATGCTGGGTTGAGTTTAGAGTTGGAGTGATGCAGAACTGGCTTTAGGACATTGTATCAAAACGAATTTTTCAGTGGTCAGAAAATCCACTGAAAGTATTCTTCTTTCTGTCTTCTACCTGATAGTAGTAAGGAAATACTCACGATTGTTAGCGAGATACCACTTTGAAGGCTCTGGATGCTTTAAGTCTAGTTCCCAGGGGAAGGAAGCCGCCTGGTAGAAAGCCTGACCCACATGGTGTGAAGGAATGCACCCCTCCTTCCCATTAGGCAGGTGCCAGGTGCCTCTGGGCTAAGATGGTGGTCTGTGCTCTTAATTATGAGGAATAGGGAAGGTGGTTTGATTACTGAAGGAGCTAACCCTCACGTGCTCTTTTCTTGCGGGCGTAGGGGGGAGTGTTAGTATGCTATATTAAGTAATCTTCTTAATTCCCATTGTAGGATTAACCACAATGAGCGGTTGGAATTCCTGGGTGATGCTGTTGTTGAATTTCTGACCAGGTAATTAGGCGTTTTTGTTTTTTACAGTTCCTCAACAATTACATTTTATAGGTAACATACTTATTACATTGCTTTCTTTGTAATTAGCCAAATAAGGCATTGATACACCATGTATTTTATCTGTTTTGTAGAGCTCAAAAGCCACATGTCTGTGGCTCTTGCCCTGACAACTCGCACTCATTGATGCTGTAATGAGTGAGATTACAAGATGAAAGGCTGGTGTCTCTGTCCTGTCAAGTATATGTTAAAGTTGCTTACAGCCACAAGAGATCAGCTTGTCTTGGTCTAGATGCTTCAGAGCTTATATTCAATTTGTAAAGAAAGGGATGATATTTTAAAATGTCATTTCAACTTCTAGAATTTGTCTTTGATCCCTTTCTTACTCTTTCTGATCTCAAGGGAAGTAAAGCTTACACGTAATTTTAATGACCAGATTTGTGTGTGTGTGTGTGTGTGTGTGTGGTGTGTGTGTGTGTGTGTGTGTGTGTTTCTCTCCAGAAGTGTTTTAGGATCCTTAATTTGAAAGTAGGGGTAGGACGCCAGGCACGCTGACTCACGCCTGTAATCCCAGCACTTTGGGAGGCCAAGGCGGGTGGATCACTTGAGGCCAGGAGTTCAAGACCAGCCTGGCCAACATGGTGAAACCCCATCTCTACTAAAAATACAAAAATTAGCCAGGTGTGGTGGTGCGTGCCTGCAGTCCCAGCTACCTGGGAGGCTGAGGCAGGAGAATCTCTTGAACCTGAGAGGTGGAGGTTGCATTGAGATGAGATTGTGTCACAATACTTTAGCCTGGGTTACAGAGTGAGACTCTGTCTCAAAAAAAAAGAAACGGAATAGGGGCAGGAAAGTGTGTGTTGCTTTTCTATACTGACACAATTTCTCTTTTAAAGGGAGACAATACATGCTTCTTTTGGAGTTCTCTTGAGCTGTTTTTATTCTCTTTAGGTTATTTCTTTTCACAAGATGGACATAATCAGGAGAAGGGACTCCTCTCTCCAGGGGCCACACATAGCCCAAGGAAAAGCATTTGTTTCACTCCCAAGTTTTAGTATTAAATGTGTTTGCTCTTAGAGTGTGTAATTGTTTATTCTGCTCTTTGTTGTCATCAGAGAACAGATTTCAGAGAAACCTTTTAACAGAAATAAATGTGAAAATATGAGAGAATGGTGCCTTCTAGGTTTAAGCACATTCAGATACATTGTTCTTACCATTTAACTTTCAAAGACTTTAATCAGATCCTTTAGTTTGAGTCAGCTGATATCCATTGCACAGATACTGTGTGCCAGCCCTGTTTCTGTGACTCAGAGCCACAGACAGAATGTTGTGATGCGTATTTATTCATGTACTTCTTTTTTTTTTTTGTAGTGTCCATTTGTACTATTTGTTTCCTAGTCTGGAAGAAGGAGGATTAGCAACCTATCGAACTGCCATTGTTCAAAATCAGCACCTTGCCATGCTAGCAAAGGTACAGAAAACATCTGCAGCATTTGTAGTTATGTCTGACATGCTCTTCTGTGGCCTATGCATAATTTTGCATTTGAATAAGTAACTCTTTAGGATATATTAGCGGTGTTAATATTTTACAGACCAGGAAGTATTTTTTGTTGAGTTTTAAGGATCCAGTCTTACTAGTTTTGTTACCTTTGTGAGTTTCACCAGCAGCTAATGAACTCCACAGTGAGGTAACTTGAGAACAGATGAAGAAAAATTTGACAGATGTGCATGAACAGAGTTAAACATTTGAGGAAAAGGAACATGGGAACAAAGCAAAAGAAATGAAATATGCTGTATTTTCCCTTTGTGTAATATTTCTGTAGTACATTTGTTTTTAATGTACGTTAACAAGCCAAATGATAGTTTTGAACAGAAGATTACAGACCATTTTTTATCCACTAGGGGTACTTTATACACCTTTGAGAATCCCCCAAATCACAAATCCTATTAAGATTTAGGGCTTAGGCTGTTCCCTAGCCTCATTGACTTAGCTCAGTAACTAACAGAACCTTTTTATAATTCAGGTAAACGTGATCTGATTTGATGTTTCCATCTCCATATGATGTCTTATTATAATAAATCATAGCTGATAAGCACATGGACACTTGCACTGACTCATCAGGGTTCCAGTCCACACTCCTTCTCTTACAAACAGGTGGCCATGGACAAATTGACAAATTGTTGTTCTCTTCTCCAAGCCTCTGCTTTCTCATCTGTAAAATGGAAATGACATTAGCCCTTGGCACACAGCCTGGTTGTGAGAATTAAATGAGATTATGAGCTTAAATGACATCGTTTATAAAGTGCTAGGCATAATACTTGTTTATAGTAATTACACAAAGATGTTAATAATTTTGTAGGGGCTGTTTTTATTGATGCTACCCATGTTCTTGTGATAAATCCTTACATTTTTATAGACCTTTGGGTTTATTTAATAGTAGGTAGAGTGGTGGCTCTTAAATCCCCAAACACTGAGGAGCCACTGGAAAAACTTTTGTGGGTCTAAAAACTTTTGTGGGTCTAACTAATTTGTGTCTTTTCTTCATTTTGATATAAAAGTTTGATTTTGATAGAAAGAGTAGATAAAGCCCATCCTAGGTTTATGACTGGTTTCTTAATTTGATCTTGCCAAGGCATTAATTATATTCAAAATGTGGTTAATTTTAGCTTATGTGTTAGCAATAACACATAGTTTTATTTTATGTGATCACATCATCATTGTAGCTACAGTGGTAGGCTTTGAACTGGTTTTGGTGGCATTTGAGAAAGTAAATACTGATGTCTTCATGAAAACCTATAAGCAACCAGGTAAGCTAACTTGGTTTTGGCAGGCTCACAATGAATGAAATTTCACAGCTCTATGTAAAACTGCTTAAGTGATTGGTTGATTTAATTGTCACAATGCTTCCTGATCATTCACATAAATGCCACTGGAAATACATATTAATAAGTAGGTTGTCACTCCTTTCCTTATTGTTTTTAGTTTAGGATGTAATGGAATGGCATAATTATTTTTCAAACACTTGTAGGGAGAATATTTACGAAGTGTAGGGAATTGCCGTAGCACGAAACAGAAGCTATTATATAACCCATTGGGTGCTGTACAAAGCCATGACTAATGACAGAGGTGGCTAGTTTCTCCCTTCAGCGATTTCTATGTGGTCTTCTTCCACCAAGCCCAAGACTTGCCATTCCCATAGTACTCAACACCCATTGGCTGCAGCAGAAGCCTGTGGCAGTCCCACCTTTCTTCTGTCTAGACCAGTAGTCCTTAACCATTTAGGAGGGGAGGGAATTGATGGAGAATTGTTGACCCCCTTTGAGAATCTAATGAAAGCTCTAGGTCACCTTCCAGACTAATGAACATTTTAACACATAAACAGTAGTATACCACTCTATTCTTTTTAAAAGTTGTACTGATGCCAGGCGCGGTGGCTCATGCCTGTAATCCCAGCACTTTGGGAGGCCGAGGCTGACGGATCACGAGGTCGGGAGATCGAGTCCATCCTGGCCAACATGGTGAAACCTTGTCTCTGCTGAAAAATACAAAAAAATTAGCCGGGCGTGGTGGCGGGCGCCTGTAGTCCCAGCTACTCCCAGCTACTCCGGAGGCTGAGGTAGGAGAATGGCGTGAACCTTGGAGGTGGAGCTTGCATTGAACCTAGATCACGCCATTGCACTCCAGCCTGGGCGACAGAGCAAGACTCTGCCTCAAAAAAAAAAAAAAAAGTTGTACTAATGCCTACATGGAAAAATAAGGATATAGAGTAGAGACTAGAAGAAGTCAGGAAATTCACATCGCAGCACTCCAGAATACAGTAGATGTTTATAAGATAAAATATGGCTTGCAGTCTGCTCTCAAGCAGGGCTCCAGAGATAGCAAACAATTAGATTTTCCCAGTGAAGTTGTGAAACAGATGAAATTTACATATTCTAGTATAAACTCTTGCACTTTGGGATCAATTTTTAAAAAGAGATATTTTCTGCTCTTGGATTTGTGGTAGTCAAAACTCATTTGAGTATATTTTATAATCACAGATTTCAAACAGTACAAAATACTACACCATATATGTCTTATTTTTATTGTCTTTGTCTTTTTCCATTATGAATAAATATGGATATTTAAGATACATACTGAGACACACAAAATCTATGTCTGTTGTCTGAGGACTGGTGGAACTCATATTGTCCTAGGCTGTTCGTTGACTTGTGAGTTGTTCCATGTTATGTGGCATGTTATTGCTTAGTATTTATTGAATTGAATTACATGGTAATGGAAATGGATTTATTGCATATTTATGCAATGTTTGTCTCTTTTTTATGGAAAGAATTATGATTTCCATTTATTCAATCTCAGGAGTTGTATAAAAAATATTCTTTCACATTGTGTCTAGTTCTAAAAGGCTGGAATTGATTTGTATGTTGTAATGCCAGGGGATAAGAAATAAGCAGCCACAGAGATCAAAGTAAAGGAAAATTATGAGTAAGATAGTGAAATGAATCCAGAGGTAAAGTTAGTACACACTGACATATTCATCAGTCCTACACCTAGAACTGGGCTACAAATTTGGCTCTAAACTCTTTTGAGGCCAAATCAGAAAAGGAAACACAAAGCACTACGAGTGCTATTTTCAAAGCCCTTAAGATCAATCCAGTTCATTGCTCAGAAGGTCTCACTGAACCCACAGAGAGATGAGTATGGAAACCTCATAAGGGGGACACAAGTGCAGAGATATCGGGGTCCCCAAATCCTCACAAAAAATAAAAATAAAAAGAAAGATTTAGAAGTGTAAGGCATTTTGAAGTCTTCTGAGGATCCTCACTGTACCACATAAAAATCTATTTTGGGCCAGGTGTGGTGGCTCACGCCTGTAATCCCAGCCCTTTGTGAGGCTGAGGTGACTGGATCACCTGAGGTCAGGAGTTTGAGACCAGCCTGGCAAACATGGTGAAACCCCGTCTCTACTAAAAATACAAAAATTAGCTGGGCGTGGTGGCGGGTGCCTGTAGTCCCATCTACTTGAGAGGGTGAGGCAGGATAATCTCTTGAACCCGGGAAGTGGAGGTTACAGTGAGCCAAGATCATACCACTGCACTCCAGCCAGGGTGATAGAGCCAGATTCCGTCTCAAAAAAAAAAAAAAAAAAAAATCTGTTTTGTATGGTGCTGACATTGTCAGTACCACATCACTTGAGTCAAAGACGTAAAACTGACTTTCAGAAGTTTGTGTTAGGTTTGTAACTCTCTCCATAGGCATATTGGATGAACCCAGGGGATTATGGTCTCGTAGCAGAGTCTTATTCCAGCCTGGGCTAGTGCTTGGTCTGAATTTGGAATTGGAAAGTTCAGATCTGATCAATTCGGAACCCGGCTTGAACTATTGGAGGTTGTAGAAGCCTGTTTGGGAAAGAATTGAGTTGGTGAAAACTGAGCTGTATTTATAGGACTTCTAATGCATGTTAAACTAAACTGTCTCTTAATATATTTATATGGATTTGTAACCATTCCCCTGCCCCCATCTTGTTTCCACACCAACCCTCTGCAAGAGATGGGGAGTAACTATAGTTAAGATTTTGGCAAACTTTCTTACGTTTTGTCATTGTGAATTTTGTAGAAACTTGAACTGGATCGATTTATGCTGTATGCTCACGGGCCTGACCTTTGTAGAGAATCGGACCTTCGACATGCAATGGCCAATTGTTTTGAAGCATTAATAGGTAATTTCTCTCTTCATAGTCTACTTTCTTGCATGTCTAAACAGTTTGGAGAGCACATAAAATTTTGTGTGGAAACTTGGGACAGAATTACTTGTTCCCAAAGCACAGGACGTTCCTAGTATGACACCTACCACCTTATATATTATAGTTAATTCAGTTCCTTCAGAGCAGTGAACATGCATCTTTTTTTTTTTTTTTTTTTGCATTCTTACTGCCTGAATTGGTGTCTTGATGTCATGTAGATGCTTAGTATTTCATGAATTGAAATGAGGTGAATTAATATGGAGATGGATTACTTTCCAGATTTGAGTCAGGATCACATACATAAACGAACAGATTAGGTTGCTGAGAGACTCCATTTTTGCTTTTGATTAAACTATTTGTAATATTTCTGTTTTAAACATCTTGAAAACACCACATTTTTAAAATCCTACCCAGGGTTTGAGTCTGTATAACTGTTATTGATTCACTTGAAGCAAGACTGATGTTGACATTTCAGTCCTCACTCAGGCACTTTACTTCCTTGGCTTCTTTTTGACTGTAACCAGAATTAGCCATTGGTATAGGAAAGTTATGAAGAGTTAATTAGCTGGTGATTGCAAGTATGTTTGCTTTACAGTGAAATGTTACAGTAGATTGACAATCTGATTTTTTTTTTTTAAGGTAAATGATCAAGTACATTTTAGCTTTCAAAGGGCTTTGTTCTTATCATTTTTGCCCTCTTCCTTTGAAAATGAATATAAAAGCTTCTCATTGTAGTTTCATGCTTATGATAGTGGCAAGAGAATGTTTAATAATTATCCACAGTCTTTTCACAGCTATGTCTGTTTTTCACAAATATGTCTATTTTCAAAGAATTTCTCGCATGGAATTACTTTGCTCTATACACATAATATATTTTTGACAGTTGGTGTTACCATTGCCTCCAGAACCAGTCAGACATGATTCAATTTCCTGTTCCATCATTTATCAGATCTGTGTCTTTGGCAAGCTACCTAATCTCTTTGATCCTCAGTTTCCCCATCTGTGAGATTGTGAGATGGAGATAGTATCACTTACCTTGCAGAGTTGTTGTAATGATCTTAATACCTGATTCTGGCAGCATCCAGTCCAGAGCAAAGTTCTACTTCCTTAAGCTGTCCCCCCAAATCAACTAATATAAGCCTAAATCCTCTAAGTCTTTTCTAACATCCTCCTACTGAGGTACCCCATGCTAGTGAAGATAAGAATGTGGAAATGCTTTGCATGGTACCCAGGACATTAAGTGGTTCCCCAACCACAACAGCTACTACCACTGTACTCTGACTGTCATATTTACAACTATCAATAAATAATAAATGTGTTTAGTTGTCAAAAGCCCTGGTAACTAAGTGCCTTAACATTTTACATGGAAAAGCAGCCTTTCTGAAGACAAGTGTAAGCATTTGATTTCAAGAAAATATGACTACTCCATTGTAATTGATACCAGTTAAAATGTTACTATAGTACTTCCTGGTTATGATTCATGAGTGTGTGTGCCCAATGCTTAATTATTCCAAATTAAAGGTAAAGCTTCCTCTGATATTTTATTTGCAGATGTCTTCATTGATCTAGACTCAGGTTTTGTCTATCGGGTTTTTTTTTTCCCTTAGGTATCTATATATATTTGATCGGAAATGTAAACTATAAATACATGAAATAAAACTGAACATTTTCTTTACTAAAGTCCAGTATTTGTGCATTGTTCCTTTAGTAAGGTTTATACCTTTACTCTTCATGATAGTTGATATTTGGCCTCTTTTACTTACAATATTAGATTTAGATTTTAGTAAATTGAATTTCGTATTATTTCAGTCTAATTTGTAACAAAAAGCATAGCAAAAAGAGGAAAAATGTCACCTTTAAGACAATTGCTTCTGAACATGTTGATATGTTTTCTGTGAGTGGTTTTTGGCTTGCGTTTTTGCTTTTTATAGAGATAGGTCTTTTTCTTTGACTGTTGATGGAGACTCTCTTTTGGCGTTCTGTTTTTCATCTAGGAGCTGTTTACTTGGAGGGAAGCCTGGAGGAAGCCAAGCAGCTATTTGGACGCTTGCTCTTTAATGATCCGGTATTTCTTTTTTTTTTTTTATTTTATTATTATTATACTTTAAGTTCTAGGGTACATGTGCATAACGTGCAGGTTTGTTACATATGTATACTTTTGCTATGTTGGTGTGCTGCACCCATCAACTCTTCAGCACCCGTCAACTCGTCGTTTATATCATGTATAACTCCCAATGCAATCCCTCCCCACCTCCCTCCCCATAATAGGCCCCGGTGTGTGATGCTCCCCTTCCCGAGTCCACGTGATCTCATTGTTCAGTTCCCACCTATGAGTGAGAACATGCGGTATTTGGTTTTCTGTTCTTGCGATAGTTTGCTGAGAATGATGGTTTCCAGCTGCATCCATGTTCCTACAAAGGACACGAACTCATCCTTTTTTATGGCTGCATAGTATTCCATGGTGTCTATGTGCCACATTTTCTTAATCCAGTCTGTCACTGATGGACATTTGGGTTGGTTCCAAGTCTTTCCTATTGTGAATAGTGCCGCAATAAACATACGTGTGCATGTGTCTTTGTAGCAGCATGATTTATAATCCTTTGGGTATATACCCAGTAATGGGATGGCTGGGTCAAATGGTATTTCTAGTTCTAGATCCTTGAGGAATTGCCACACTGTCTTCCAAAATGGTTGAACTAGTTTACAATCCCAGCAACAGTGTAAAAGTGTTCCTATTTCTCCACACACTCTCCAGCACCTGTTGTTTCCTGACTTTTTAATGATCGCCATTCTAAGTGGTGTGAGATGGTATCTCATTGTGGTTTTGATTTGCATTTCTCTGATGGCGAGTGATGATGAGCATTTTTTCATGTGTCTGTTGGCTGCATAAATGTCTTCTTTTGAGAAGTGTCTGTTCATATCCTTTGCCCAGTTTTTGATGGAATTGTTTTTTTCTTGTAAATTTGTTTGAGTTCTTTGTAGGTTCTGGATATTAGCCCTTTGTCAGATGAGTAGATTGCAAAAATTTTCTCCCATTCTGTAGGCTGCCTGTTCACTCTAATGGTAGTTTCTTTTGCTGTGCAGAGCTCTTTAGTTTAATTAGATCCCATTTGTCAATTTTGGCTTTTGTTGCCATTGCTTTTGGAGGTCCTTGCCCATGCCTGTGTCCTGAATGGTATTACCTAGGTTTTCTTCTAGGGTTTTTATGGTTTTAGGTCTAACATTTAAGTCTCTAATCCATCTTGAATTAATTTTCGTATAAGGAGTAAGGAAAGGATCCCGTTTCAGCTTTGTACTTATGGCTAGCCCATTTTCCCAGCACCATTTATTAAATAGGGAATCCTTTCCCCATTTCTTGTTTTTGTCAGGTTTGTCAAAGATCAGATGGCTGTAGATGTGTGGTATTATTTCTGAGGGCTCTGTTCTGTTCCATTGGTCTATATCTCTGTTTTGGTACCAGTACCATGCTGTTTTGGTTACTGTAGCCTTGTAGTATAGTTTGAAGTCAGGTAGCGTGATCCCTCCAGCTTTGTTCTTTTTGACTTAGGATTGTCTTGGCAATGCGGGCTCTTTTTTGGTTCCATATGAACT
This sequence comes from Trachypithecus francoisi, assembly GCF_009764315.1. Classification (NCBI taxonomy): domain Eukaryota; kingdom Metazoa; phylum Chordata; class Mammalia; order Primates; family Cercopithecidae; genus Trachypithecus; species Trachypithecus francoisi. The sequence goes on along the minus strand of NW_022681465.1, from coordinate 65,571,273 downwards.
TTAAAGCAGTTTTTTCCAATTCTGTGAAGAAACTCATTGGTAGTTTGATGGGGATGGCATTGAATCTATAAATTACCTTGGGCAGTATGGCCATTTTCACAATATTGATTCTTCCTATCCATGAGCATGGTATGTTCTTCCATTTGTTTGTGTCCTCTTTTATTTCACTGAGCAGTGGTTTGTAGTATCCTTGAAGAGGTCCTTTACATCCCTTGTAAGTTGGATTCCAGGTATTTTATTCTCTTTGAAGCAATTGTGAATGGAAGTTCATTCATGATTTGGCTCTCTGTTTGTCTGTTACTGGTGTATAAGATGCTTGTGATTTTTGCACATTAATTTTGTATCCTGAGACTTTGCTGAAGTTGCTTATAAGCTTAAGGAGATTTTGGGTTGAGATGATGGGGTTTTCTAAATACACAATCATGTCATCTGCAAACGGACAATTTGACTTCTTCTTTTCCTAACTGAATACCCATGATTTCTTTCTCTTGCCTGATTGCCCTAGCTAGAACTTCCAACACTATGTTGAATTGGAGTGGTGAGAGAGGGCATCCCTATCTTGTGCCAGTTTTCAAAGGGAATGCTTCCAGTTTTTGCCCATTCAGTATGATATTGGCTGTGGGTTTGTTATAAATAGCTCTTATTATTTTGAGATACATTCCATCAATACCGAATTTATTGAGAGTTTTTAGCATGAAGGGCTGTTGAATTTTGTCAAAGGCCTTTTTTGCATCTATTGAGATAATCATGTGGTTTTTGTCTTTGGTTCTGTTTATATGCTGGATTACATTTATTGATTTGCGTATGTTGAACTAGCCTTGCATCCCAGGGATGAAGCCCACTTGATCATGGTGGATAAGCTTTTTGATGTGCTGCTGGATTTGGTTTGCCAGTATTTTATTGAGGATTTTTGCATCGATGTTCATCAGGGATATTGGTCTAAAATTATCTTTTTTTGTTGTGTCTCTTCCAGGCTTTGGTATCAGAATGGTGTTGGCCTCATGAAATGAGTTAGGGAGGATTCCCTCTTTTTGTATTGATTAATGATCCGGTATTTCTATGGAATCATTCAATTTTTTTATGTGTCATTACAGAAAATTTTATTCAGCTGGTCTTTGTAATTTGAAGAGAATATAGGAAAACAAAATAGTCAGATCTACCATAGACGGGACATTTCAAGTACACCAAAATGGCTTATTCAACTCTTGCAGATGGAAAGTTCCGTGGACCTTTACACAAGGAGTTTTTCTTTCACCTGAAACCTGTCTTTCCTCATGGTCACTTATAAATTAAATATGGATACAAATGTAATAGGACTTCACTTCATTTTGAAGTGTCTTGAAGTTAATTATGATTTTATATTTTAGAATCATTGGGTATCTACCCCATGCAGGCTTAGTTGAAGTGATAGCCTTTTGACTTTTCTGTGTATGGTTTGTTTTTACGTAACTTATGTAGACTAGATAAATGTTTATTTTTAAAAGTCAGTTCATAGGGAGTTTCTGATAGGGCTATGGATAAAGAGTATGAAAGTACTTTTTTAAAAAGCAAATTGTAGTTTAAGAAAAAATGATAGATTCTAAAATAGTTTCTGTTGTTAACTTAAATATTAAGCTATTAATATTGCCAGAGATACCTTTTTAATCCTGCATATAATAGAGCACACTGGATGCTTTCTGCACCAAAACAAGTCAATTTAACATTTAAAGGGAGAAGCAACTCTGTATTCCAAATTGAAATGTCATTATAATTGAATGAAATAGCCCTCATGGAGCAATAAAGAACACGGGAAGCCAGTTTTAAGCCTCTGTGAAACCTTCAGCTTAAATGGCTGTCAGACGTTATTACTGTATTACTTTGGGTAGTTTTTTTAAAAAAGGATCAATAATTTTGGAAAATATGACCTGGACAATGTTCATATCTGAGAATTTGATTTTTGTATTTGTTTTTCTAGAGATATGTGATGATTTTTATGTGTGAATTTCCTCCTTATGGGAAGATTATCTACAGATGTTCTGTGTCCCCCATTTTTGTCCTGCACATCTAAACACATGTGCATCTTGATTTGCATCTGTACCAGATGGTTTGTGTTTTAAGACCTTTTCTCAAATCTTAAATTTTCTTTGTTCTGGCCTTCACCTTTTGTGGGTCATTTCAGCAACCTCTTTGCTCTCTTTCCTTCCTGTCGTCTTGCCTCTGTGTCCCCCAGCACCCTTTAGACTCCCTCCCCCACTCTGACCTCTTCCCTGTCCCCTTCTCCCATCTTACCTGCATCCCCAGTCCACTATGTTCTGTTGTTCTGTTTTGCAGCAGTTTTCTACTTGTCGTCTTTAATTGCCTCAGTCGGTGTTTAGATTCTTTTCTCTTTAAACTGCCTCTCTCCCAGTTGTCTACTTAGTGAGCTTATCTTGTGTTTCCAGTACCTAGTGCAATGCTGGCATGTGCAGCATTTAATACATATTTGTTAGAAGAGTGAAGTGAGTAAATGACTGGATTAAAAGCAGAGTCTGAATATTATCTTACAAATGGGGTGGTTGAGATTCAGAATTTGTTTTAGTGTGTCTTTTGTGAAACTGTACAAGGCTCACAATGTATGGGTTTTCCTCTTTAGCATTTTGAAGTACACAGACTTGGACACTAACTCATTTGACATCTTCATTTTGGTTTCCACCTATTAGTTGTAGCATGTGAGAGATGTTAGTGAACCAATGTACTTCTTTTTTGAGTAAGGCGTCATGAAAGCCTAATCAGCCAAAGACAGCCAGGGACAAACTTGTAGGCAACAAAGTCAGGTGGATTGGCTGTGTTGTAAGGGTGAAGAGAGACATCCTTTGTGAGGCCTGGGCTGGTGCTGAATAATTCTCAGGAGGTTCTTGGCTGTGGCCAGTTTAGGAGCAGCAAGAGATTACTTTGGGATTGGGTGCTGTCACAAGGCAAGGGCTGCTTGGAGATTGAGTGTCTGCAGTGATCCTTAGTTAGAGGGTCATAATGGCATTTTTCAGCAGCTGCAAGACCTTGAGGGAAACTGTTTCCTGTTCACTTTGCTGCTGGCTTTATCTATGTCTGTCTGCTCAGCCCTCTGTAAACAGCAGGGCTGTTTTTTTCTTTTTCACCCTGAACTGAGTTTTACTCTTTCAGCCCCAGTGTTGCTGGTTTTGTATTTTGGTCTTTGTGTAACCCTTCATGTTTGACCCAGTACATTCAGATCCATTGTTTCATTTTGATTATGTTAATGGCCCGCTTAGAAAGATAGAGTGGTGTTAATGTGATTTTTCCTATGCCCTGCTTTCCACACCTTTTTTCTTTACATATCTGTACCAGTACCTTTTCTCTGGAGCTCCAGAAATAGGAAAAAGTGTCTTTTCAAGTTGCCCCTGGGCACCTTCTCATTGGTGTTCCACAGATACCTCATTTCAACATGTGTAATATTGAACCCATCACTTTTAACCCCCAAACATGTTCCTCCTTCCTTATTTTTATCTTCTAAACCAGAAACCTTAGGATTTATTTTTGTCCCTAAGCTTTCTTCTCCTCTTATCTGATCAATTGCAAGATTCTATCAATTGTGATCCTAATATTTCTTGAATTGCTACCCTACTGCTTTCATTTTTGTCCTCCTCATTTCTCACTTGAACTCTTTAACTGGCTGCTATCTCCCACTGCTGCAGTCCATCATTCACACCACATTTAGTGTTGTCTTCTTTTCAATATGCAGATTTGGTTATGGCCTTTCTTGCTTAAAATCTTTGGTTACAGCTTCCCAAGCTCTATATACTACATAACGTAGCATTTAGTAATTTTCATAATCTGACTCTCAGCTGTTTTTTAAATCCCTCTTTGCGCCATTCACTAGGAATCACCTTTTCGTGCCTATGTACTTTAAGACTTCTTATTTGTATGTTTCTGGTGCCCCGTTTTTGATTCTCACTCTCTACTGATTGGCCAAAATCTTCATATTCTCAGGACACATCTGAAGAGTCATCTCCTCTTTGAAGCTTTATCTGACACCTCCAGGCAGTTTTCCTAGCACTTACATGTTTTTATCTCATTATTATGAGACTTACCACAATATATTAAATTGCACTTACTTACCTTCATTCTTTCTCACTAGGCCCCTTTAGGACAGGGCTAGGTATTCAGTAAAAACAATGTTGCATGAACAAATGACCTTATCGGAATATTTTCCAGAAGAGCCAGCTAAAGGCAGAGACCTTGCCTAAGGTCCTTGAGCTAATAAATGGTAGCACTGGGGTTCCAGTCTAGATCTTTTCAGTATATTTCCCCTGACACCAAGGTGCAGCAGAACCCTATCTCAGTGTCTACGGGGTAGATGAGAGGAAATGGACAGGTGCATTAGTCTGGCCATGGGGTGTTACGCTATTACACCAAGATGGGTGGCAGCAGACATGAAAGGAGAAATCACAGTCTTGTTTGGGTATAAGACATGAAGGCGATAGAAGAAAGGTGAATCAAGATCCCTGGGAATTTTGAGCCTTGGAGAATGGGGTTGGTTGGAAGAGATAGCTGTTTATCATTGTTGTTATTGTCATCATTATTAACAGTAGTATTTTCTATGGGCCAGCTCTGGGTTTAATACTTCGAGTGCATTGCTCAGGGTGTTCGTCAGAGAACAGCTTGAGTAGGTCCTACAATTATCTTTGTCTTAAGCTTGAGGACATGGAAGCTTAGGTTAAGTGATTTGCCAAGATGGAATCAGGATTGGAGCCAGGCAGCCTGACTCCTGAGCCTGCCATCTTCTGTAACAGCTGCTCTAGTTTAAGGAGAAAGGTGAAAAGTTATCATTTGGTCATGTTCCATATGGGGTAATAGGTACACATGTGATATTTAAAGTTATGGACTGGGAGCTTAGGTAAGACGTCAGTGCTGCAGCAGAAACGAATGAGTAATCCAAACTGAAGTAATAAAGCATTGAAAATAGTGGAATTCTCCAGTGCAGATGGTAATGAATAGGTCAGGCAAGGGGCTGAAGTTTGATAAATGTCCACTTAGGGTAAAAGGAGGAAGAAAAAAAGTATTGAGAGAAAGTTGTAAGAAGGTAAGAACAATCAATATAATTTGCACTACAGAGATTTCAAAGGAAAGATTTCTGAATTGGTTAAAAGAAGTCCTTTAAAGTGCCCCAAAGAAAGTTTGATATTTAAGTGCTTTTTAAAAATATTGTTAAAAACACCCTGAGTGTGTTTTATTAAGATATCAGTTGTACAAGAAATACTAGGTATTTTACTTTATCACCCTGTGTGTTACAAGTGGTACTAAATTTTCCTATACTTCTTCCCCTCTAAAAAAAAAAAAAAAAACAAAAAAACAAGTTTCCTCTTAAAGAACTTTTTTGTTATTTATTTCAGAAATCTAACATCAAGGTCGGCAAGTAAATTCAGTCAGAGGCTCCCTAGAGTCTGAAACTAAAGGAAAAGCACTTTAATCCTGAGGAAGTTCTCCTTATAACTGCCTCTAGATTTAACTCAGTGGATAAAGTAATGTACTAGGCGTTTCCATAAAATTCACTCATTCCAGTAGTTCAAGTGAGGATTTGTAGTGACCCACTGTAAAAGCATGATCTCATAAATGTAAGTTCTTATGAAGATGACATGGGGCCTTTTCCACTCCATCTTAAAATAGCTCAGATGATGATGAATTAGTGCCTAAAATAAAGGACATTTGAAATTATTTTTAATTACAAAAGGCACAGCTGATGCACATTTCTGGATAATGGTAAGAAAAAAATATGATTAAAAGAGCAGCTTAGTGCAGTGTATTAGGTTAAGCAAATGTGTAACTTAGTTTTAAAAGGTGTCTGACTTCTGGGACTAGAGGTGGCTCTTTTTCCCCCTAGCTTAATAGGCTAATTAGAGTCACTACAGGCGGTTTGAGTGGTGAATACACTTAAAAAAAAAAAATTAGTTTGCCAGCACTATTGAATTTGCCATAAGTGGAGTCAGCTTCTGAAATAGTTAGTATTTCAAATAAAGACATTTTATTTAGCACTCTAGAGTGCGTTAAATGGCTCCCTTGAGCATTAAAGGCATCACTCCATTTTCCAGGACCTGCGCGAAGTCTGGCTCAATTATCCTCTCCACCCACTCCAAGTAAGTATGACCTCCCTGTCTGCAGTGAGCTTTATGACTCCAACTATTCATGTTACTTTCCTTTGCCTTTTTTTCCTCTCCCACTTTTATCTTTTGATTCTCTTCAGTGGCATTATGCCTTTAAGCTGAGGTGTCAGACCTGGGAAACTTTGGAACAATAGTAGAATGAACCCATGCATTGTGTTTATGTGGTCTGGAAAGGGGTAGGGGGAGCACTGGGAGTCATCCTCCCTCAACGAGGAAGGAAGAGCTACTGTGTAGTTATGGATGCCCCACCACCACCAAAAGGTGATATTCAAAGTGTAAAATGTTGACTCCAGTGTATCTACACACTTGCTATTGCAGGGAAAGTGTTAATAGTATGGAAGCAAGTCTGAGCATACTAAAAAAGTAGAACAAATACTAAATTAACATTGTTAAAGTATAATCTGATCTGGATCTTAGAAATTTAAAGCTTCAATTCAGAGTGTATAAAACCTACTGTAAATTTAAAAATGAGTACAATGTGATAGCTTTTCAATCAAGATTTTGGAATTTAAAAGCCCTATATATGGTGGTGACACCTATTTCCCCAGATAATTTGAGAATTCTTACTATTCTTTGCTTTTATTTCGTTTTCTTTGGGATATATGCATATATATAAACATGCATATGTATCCTCATATACATATTTTTATATATGTATATAAAATAAATGTAAGAATAATCAGTAGTGGTTGAACCCTCATAAGAGGCTTTACAGTAAGAAATGACATTAATTCAGCTTACTTTAAAAATGTTTTACTAATACATGAGTGCCCAAAGTTGTTGCAAATATTCATTTTAATCACACTTTTCATATTTGCTCTCTGCCAGTTGTTAAAGGCTCATTGTTGGAGCACCACCTGTCTAGTGGTATAATAATCTCCAATGTACACTGAATTCTGTTTTAATGATTCTCATTGCCAAAATAGGTTGGTCCCTAGAAAACACAGTAGTCAAATTACTTTAATGCAGTAGTTTTTGAAGGACAGACCCAGACCAGCAGCATCTGCATCACCTGGGAACATGTCAGGAAGGTGGATTCCCAGTCTTGATTCCAGACATAGGAAATCAGTAACCTTGGGGACAGGGCCCAGCTGACTGCATTTAACATGCATGCTAGAGTTTGAGAACCATTGTTTTACTAGATATATATATTCTCTACCAGCTGTTTTTCAGCTTGCATCTCCTTGGAGAGTTAGTATAATACTTGGGATTCTGAACTATCTGTGTACAGTACTTGGCCTTGAAATTTGATAGAAGATTGGAAAATATTATTTGAACCTTCTTTAAATATTAGATTTGTTTGCCATTCAAAAAGATGAGAAAGGAACTTCCGTGCTTTATTGGCATTTCAGAAATTTTTGCTTATGGGAGAAGGAATTTTACAAAACACCATCCTAGAATTGATCATTACACTTATAACCAAAAATGAAAAAAATGATTTTTATTTATTTCTATTTTCCTGTAGCTACAAGAGCCAAATACTGATCGACAACTTATTGAAACTTCTCCGGTTCTACAAAAACTTACTGAGTTTGAAGAAGCAATTGGAGTAATTTTTACTCATGTTCGACTTCTGGCAAGGGCATTCACATTGAGAACTGTGGGATTTAACCATCTGACCCTGTGAGTGAAAAGTTCTCATGTTGTCCCAATGTGACCATTCAGACGAGGCAGTCCCAGACCTTTGGAGCATGCTCTTCGAAGGAATTGGGATTTAAAATATATTTCCAGGAAAGTCACATTGCGAGATGGGTGAGCAGACAGACCCCAGTGTGGACCCGGGGTTATGCTCCAATCCAATGTTGTTGGTTCCATTGTCATGCATCTTGGTTTCCCTGTGAAGTTTCAAGAGAAGTGTGAAGAAAGTATAAACTTTTTCCCAGCAGGGACAGATACTATGTATTTTAGGTTTTGTGGGCCATGTGGCCTGTGTGCAGTGATTCGACTCTGCCGTAGTAGCATCAAAGCAGCCACTGATGAAATGGAAATGAGTGAACACGGCTGTGTTCCAGTAAAACTTTATCCTTAGAAACAGTCTGTGGGCTGGATTTGGCTCTCTGACCCCTGCTCTAGGTGAATGATTTGAAGGTGAGCTAGTGAAACAATTAAGAAAATAAGCAAAATTTTACTTCTTTGGGGTTGTTTTTTCTTCATTTTTTTACTCCCCTCTTCCAAACCAAATATTCCCAACTCTCTTTAAACTGTAAAGATGAAAGATTACCATAGTTTTTTTGTTTTTAAATTTGGATTCCAGCTTTGAATAATGGAGTATGTTATTTCTTTTTCTTTTTTTTTTTTTTTCCAACAGATCTCATTCTGTTGCCAAGGCTGGAATGCAGTGGCATGATTACGGCTCACTGCAGCCCTTGACCTTCTGGGCTCAAGCATTCTTCCTGCCTCAGCCACCTGAGTAGCTGGGGACTATAGCTGTGTCCCCTATGACTGTAGCTGTGTGCTACCATGCCTGGCTAATTCATATATACACACACACACACACACACACACACACACACACATATATGGCTAATTTATATATATATGGCTTATATATATATATGGTTAATTTATATATATATATGTATGTATGTATTTTTTTTTTTTTTGTAGAGATGGGGTTTCTTCATGTTGCCAGGCTGATCTCAAACTCCTGGGCTCAAGTGACCCACCTGCCTCAGCCTCACAAAGCACTGGGATTAGAGCCATGAGCTACTGCACCCGGCCAGAGTATATATTTCAATAAGTTTAGCAAAGAAAATTCTTGGACCTGTTTGCTTTCTTTCAAGATTGTTGTTTGTATTATGCTTGATTTTTCAATTTATGCTCTTCAGCTTCTGACCAGGCAGTGTTTACCAGTCTTGATTTTGGCAATCATTTAATGCTTAGATAATATTCACTTTATTCTTCTTTAAAACTCAACCTATATTAACTCAGATCTCTTCTCAATCGAGGGGCCTTAGGGAATTGTATTTGGTTTTGTGCTTTAAAACAAAATGAACACATTGTCTTTTTAAGTCATGCCTTTTTAAAAATTCTAGGTGTGTTTTTTTGAAAACCATAAATGGTTATTGATTTCTTTACTTTGATATTTCTTTTTCCAGAGGCCACAATCAGAGAATGGAATTCCTAGGTGACTCCATAATGCAACTGGTAGCCACAGAGTACTTATTCATTCATTTCCCAGATCATCATGAAGGACACTTAACTGTGAGTTTGTTAAATCACTTCCTCCAATAAGATTGCTGTAAAAGAGAGTGAAGATTAGAGGGGTCAAATATATATCTATGTGATTGATTTCTTACTCTTAGTGACTTTAGCTTATCATATGGCTTTGTTCATTTCATTGTGCAAATTGTATACAAAGGACATATGCAATGAGAGCTCATTTTATACTCCTTTATTTACTGACTGCCTACTCTGCAAAATATTGAGCTAGGCCTCATGGAAGGAGCAAAGATAAATTGACACCAAGTCTGTTTACAAGGAGCTTAAAAATTATTAGAGATTAAAGCTTAAATAAATAACCACAAAATAAAGACTATACTCTCTATATAGCATGTGTTTATACATGTAGATACACATGTATAAACCTGGAACCATAGAAAGCATAAGTTACTATAACTAAATGCAAGGTAGAACATGTTAAATATTATAAAGAAGCCTAGGTAAATTGCTGCACTTGAGCAGTTTAGGAAAATACGAGGTTTCTTCTCTCTGTGGAGTTCAGAGAAGGCTTCATGGGTATAATGATGTTTGAGGCTTTAAAGACGGTTGGGATTTGGCCATTGGGATTTGGTGGGAAGAAATGTCTATGCAAGGGCAGTACACACACTGGGACTGCAGAACAAAAAGGCATGGCATAAAAAAATGAGAAGACTGAGATGCAGTAGGGACTTAGTTTGGTTAGACCATGGCAGAGTTGAAAGGGAGTTACAGAGACAAGTTTGATTTGTAAACAAAGTGAAATGGTCCCCATGCCTCTTTTTTTTTTTTTTTTGAGGCGGAGTCTCGCTCTGTCGCCCAGACTGGAGTGCAGTGGCCAGATCTCAGCTCACTGCAAGCTCCGCCTCCCGGGTTTCCGCCATTCTCCTGCCTCAGCCTCCCGAGTAGCTGGGACTACAGGCGCCCGCCACCTCGCCCGGCTAGTTTTTGTATTTTTAGTAGAGACGGGGTTTCACCGTATTAGCCAGGATGGTCTCGATCTCCTGACCTCGTGATCCGCCCGTCTCGGCCTCCCAAAGTGCTGGGATTACAGGCTTGAGCCACTGCGCCCGGCCCCCATGCCTCTTAATTTTGGTTTCATTTTATAAAACTTTCGTGAGCTTTATTTGCTGCGTACTTTTTTTACTTTGTAAAACCAGTCAATAATATCCTGAAATGGCGAACAAAACGTCCAGAAGGAGGTCATGATAATCTCTTAAGGCACAAGGAGTAACCTTTGAGAAGTCTCTTGAGGACTGGACATTGAGAAAGCAAATACTTTATTGGGCAAAGAAAAATATTGGTACACTACAAGATACTTAGTTGCAGTCTGTCTTTATTATGTTGAAGCAGATAACAAGTCTTTCAAACTTTGCATCTCTACGGTTTTTACGTGTATTCTGCTTTGAATAGAATTGGATTTTATCTTTGTAACTGTGAGCCCTGGAAATAGTTTATGCGAGACATAAATATTGGAACTAGAGAGAATATGGTGACTTGGCTGTTTAGATGTCATTTTTCAGTGGAATTTCTAAGCCTAGCATTCATTCACTCAATGAGTATCTCTTGAGTTCCATCATAAGTGCTGAGGAATCAGCAGTACTCTTTTTTATATTAACAGTTTGATTACCATTTAAAGTTAACTGTTTTTAGGTGGACAAGAAAGAGTTTTTCATGACAATATTCATAAGAAAATGTGAACATTTTTTAGAAATGAACTATTGTCTAGTATCTCACTGTTCATTAGAAAAACAATAAATTGCATGTTCAATATCCTCTGACACTTCATACGTGTCAGAGTATCTGGTTGGCCTGAGAAATGGCCAAACCAACTAAATAGTTTGAAGTAGTAATTTGTCTTAGGGTCCTATAAAGGCCACTTTTGAAAATGTTTGCTTTAAATACACACATTTCCTCTGGTATTCCTACAAAATTAACTGTGAACTCTAGGATCTTACAGAGATGGGAAGTTTATTGTTTCCCACCTGCTCACTGCATACATTTCCCCTCCCACCCCACTCCCCTACCCCCAGCATTGAACAATAAGGAAACCAAAACTCAGAAAGGCATGAGTCCTGCCCATGATCTAGAGAAAGGTAAAACTAGGACTAGATGAGAGACTCTAGTTCTGTGTTCTTTTCAAAATCACGGCAATGCCAGAAGTGTAGTTTTATCCAAAATGAATTTAACAGCCCTGCTGTCTTAATATTAGAAAGTTTTTGACTAGCTTATTAGAATGGTGTGGACAAATGATAAAATTATGTGAAGGCTTTTTGAATTATATTCACAGAATGCTTTGGTAGAAATCAGCAGGACCAGCAGATCTGCGGGCAGGACAAAGAAGAAGCTAAACGCAGATTCTAACAGATACCAACTCCCATCAGCATTAACATGGCTGCTCCCTCCTCCTTGAAATACAAGCTTTGTTGGCTTCTGTCATGATGCACTTTCCTAGGTTTCCTCTTACCTCTTTAGCTATTCTTTCTCAGCTTGCTTTGCAGACACATCTTAGTCTCATGGCTAATAAACAGTCCATATCTAAAACACTCACTCTTAGGTCATGTTCTCTTTTTAATCTCTGCTACCAGTCTTTTCAATGTATGTCATCAGTTTCATCTTACTGGCAGATGACTTCTAAACTGATCTCTTCAATTCTGTCTGCCTTCTGAGTTCCAGCCCTAGCTGCCTTCTCAATGTCTCAACACATGTAAGACCGAATTTATAGTCTCCTGCCTGGGTCCTCGTCCAGTATTCCCTAATTGAATGGTGGCTCCACCCATTCAGTGTTGCATGTCAGAAACCTAGGAGGCATCTTGGATGCCTCTCTCTATCTCCCTTTTCTATATCCCAGTCCATTCACAAGCCCTGACAGTTTTACTCCTCAAGTATTTCTTTAATTTATCCTCTTTCTTATGACCTTTTTTCTGTCACCCACATCCTCCCTACCATCCTTACTCACCTGGACCACTGCAATTTAATTTCTGCATAACTATCAAAACATCACAAGGGCCAGGTATGGTGGCTTATGCCTGTAATCCCAGCACTTTGGGAGGCCAACCTGGGAGGATTGCTTGAGCCCAGGAGTTCAAGACCAGCCTGTACAACATAATGAGACTCTATCTCTACAATAAAATAAAAAAACCAGCTTGGTAGAGTGGCATGCATTTGTAGCCCCATTTACTCAGGAGGCTGAAATGGGAGAATCGCTTGAGCCCAGGAGCTGTGGTTGCACCACTACACTCCGGCTGGGCAACAGAGCAAGACTCTGCTCTGTCTGTCTGTCTCTCTCTGTGTGTGACACACACACACACACACACACACACACACACACAGTGTGATTGATAGAGACCCAGTTGAAAGAAGTGACGTTTATTAAATTGCAAAGGATAGGAATATGAAGGTTGTGTTCATGCAAAACATCAGGCAGTGCAGCATCTTCCCGTGAGTGGAGGGTGCTCCTGGAGTCCCCAGGTTTCTCCTGGATGTATCCTAATATTTGAAAAGCCTGCCTTTGCTGTTCTTACGGGCATTTTTGAATTCTATCTGAGAGATGGACAGCCTCTTAGGCAGAAATCCTTCAAGAGGCCCAGATCTCAGGCCTTTGTGAAGTCAGTTCTGCAGCTTCCTACCCTGGTCTTCCTATGTCACCTCATGCCCCTGCTCAATCCATTTTACATGCTGCAGTCAAAGGAGTCTCTTCACAACAAATCTACACTGGCCATTCATCTACAGTGACTACACTGTGACGACACCAGCCATTCATCTTCAGTCCCCTTTGGTGGTTTCTCTTCCTCTCCCCACCTATTAACACTGGAGCGGCCCAGTTCTCAGTTGTCAGACCTCCTCTCTGTCAACTTCTGCTGATCTCATTCTGTCTGTCTCATGGCTTTGAATACATCTTTACACTACTTCCTAATTTGTATCTTTGGCCTTTTCTCTTTCCTTTTTCTTGTAAATTTGTTTTAAGTTCTGTGTAGATTCTGACCGCTTTTACTGTTATCACCTGGTCTGAGCCACTGTAGTTCAGATTATTAGCCACAACCTCCCAACTGGTTCATCCCCCGGGCCCTAGTCAATTTTCAGCACATCTAGAGGGATCATTTTTAAAGAGAAGGCAGATTACATTCCTCTTCTGCACAAAACCTCCCAAACCTTCCCATTCTCAAGGGTAAAAGAGAATGTTGTTACAGTCACCTTATATGAACTGGCTCCCTGTTTCTGACTGTTTCGTAGACTGTTAACATTGGCCTCTATGCCAGCTCCTGCAGAACACTAAGCAAGCCCTTGCCCCAGGGCCTTTGCACGTGTATTTTATCTGGCTGCAGTATTGTTCTCCTGGTAGCCTATACAGTCAAATTGCTCACCTCCTTTAGGTCTCTGTTCAGATGTCATCTTATCAATAAAGGCTTCCTTAACCTACTCTGAATAAATAGACAGCTGCTTCCCCTTGTCCCTAGCAGGTCTCCTCAGCCTGGAACCTCTCGTCTTTTTCCTCCTTAGCATATAGTATGTAATGTACTTGTTTACTGTCTGTCTTCTCTCATCAGAGTGTAAACTCTGTGAAGGCCAGGATTTTTGTTTTCTCCATTCCTGATTCCTGGGTTCCTGGGAAGTACCTGGCATATCAGTGCTCAGCAAGAATGCTTTGACTGAATGATCATCCTATCCCAGCTTAACTCTCTACAGTTGCTCTTTAGTTTTTTTTTTTTTTTTTGAGACGGAGTCTCACTCTGTCACCTAGGCTGGAGTGCAGTGGCGCCACCTCAACTCACTGCAAGCTCCGCCTCCCAGGTTTACGCCATTCTCCTGCCTCAGCCTCCCGAGTAGCTGGGACTACAGGTGCCCGCCACCTTACCCGGCTAGTTTTTTGTATTTTTTAGTAGAGACAGGGTTTCACCGGGGTAGCCAGGATGGTCTCGATCTCCTGACCTCGTGATCTGTCTGTTTCGGCCTCCCAAAGTGCTGGGATTACAGGCTTGAGCCACCGCGCCCGGTCACTCTTCAGATAGTTTCTAAAGAACAGGCAAAGCCCTGGGTGGTCTGGCTTTGCCCGCCTCCCCAGCCTCATACCACAGGCTCTTCTTCTCGCTCTGCACCTCTGTACTGGGTTGCTGTTTGCATTTCTCCAGGCCTTCTCCTGCCAGCAGGCCTTCGTGTATGTTCTTCCTCCCCCTGGAAGCTGTTCTGTTCTAGCCCTTACTCTCATGTGCCTGGTGTCTTCTACTGTTTCTTTAGATGTCCTTTCTGGTGTGACTTCTGGATGTGGGGGAAACTTTCCCTGACCATCCCTCCGCCCCCTCCCCATCAAAATTCTGTGTTGTTTTCCTTCCTGGCCTTTAACTTCACTTTGCATACCCCAGTAGACTAGAAGTTCTTTGAGAGCATGTTTTTGTTCATCGTGGCATATGATAGGCCCTCAGTACATCTTTGCTAAATAAATAAAAGAGTGACAGTTGTGCAGTCAGCTAAGTCAAGAGGGAAGAGGCAGTGGCACTGGAGGGAAGTGGACTGTTGCTTTATGTATAGGGGAAGAAGCAGAGGACTGACTTATGAGTGTCTAAGGATTAAAATTAATTTAAAATTTGGAGAGGATTACTTATTGCAGTTGGATTGGTGGGGGGATGGCAAATGATTCATTATTGTGATTAAAGAGCACAGCTACAGTAATTCACATTGGGAGGCATTAATTAGCTTTGAGCCAGTCCCTTGCACACTTAAAGGGAATAAGGACAATTGAGCAAATGTAATATGGTTTTCAAGGTTTGAATGCTGATGGGGAAAAACATTCTGTTCTGTAAGTTGGCTATTCAAAAAGGCCTACTCGGGAAGGAGTGTTAGGCTTATCCAGTTGTTCTAGGATAATTGAGTCTGCATTGGACTATAGAGGGAAGAAGTTCTGTTTCATATGCTGAAGTTTTTAGTTTTTAGGATGGTGTATGCAGTAGGGTCAAAGTATAAATTGTGAGAATGCTTCAAAGAAAGTATTTACACAGGCCAGGATGCCTGTCATGTAACACTTGGAAATCTTTAGCTATAGGAGTTTTCTCCTCTGTATCATTCTTCTTTTCTTAGCCTTTACTGTGTGCTAAAAATAGTTGCTAATCTCCATGCTTACTGTGTGCAAGGCACTGTACCCAATGGTGGCATGCACGATAGTGGTGATGAACCTACAATTTTTGTTTGTTTTTAATGATTTGGGATAATGGGAAAGAGAGCAAGGATTACAGATACAAAGCTCAAGAACCAGTGATCTAATCCTGCCCTGCTGCTTCCACACAGCACTGAGCATAAATCATTCAGACAAACAGGTATTTTATCTAAAAGATCTCGTTGAGAAGATAGATTCCACAGCCTCCTGTTTGAGGATTTCTGTCACTGACATAATTTGGCTCTTTGTATCTGACCTGTATTTGCCTGCTAGCATTTATGTACCTTTTCTTTAGTTATCACGGGAAATGGAGACCATCTGGTGACCACTCTCGGTATAATAGACCTGTGTGGCATATCACTGTCACTTTCAATAGTATATTCTGCTTTCACCCTGTGTTCTTATATTAAAGCCCTCAAAATAATAAATCACAGTCTGCTTATTTTACACTAGGTGGCCCTCTTTGGTAGCTCATCCGCCAACTGTGGTTTTTCTCTTTAGATTCAAGAGTGAAATAGGGAACTTGAAGGAAGATTGTCAATATGTATGTTTTATTTAAACGAATAAATCTCTTTCTTATGAAAGTTTAAAGTAATGATGAAAGACTGCTATGCTGGGATAATAGAAAACATCCTGGATTCTCAATACCGGAGTTTGAGATCTGGGATATTTACATTGGTCTGTGACATTGCACCAGGAAATCAGCAGTCCTTTTCTCAGGTTTACAGAGAGCTTTAATTATAGCATTCTTAGTCGTTTCTGGTGATTTCAAATTAAACTTTGTCTTTTGGGAAGTATTTTTTAAAAAGTTGTTAAGGACAGGTTAGCACCTGGTAAAATGGGGGAATTTTGAGGACAGTGAGTGGACAGGACAGGTATTGAAAACATTTTACATTGAAAACAAATTAAGAGGAACTCTTGGAATTTTCTAGAAACTTTTCCCCATAACTGAAGAGCAAACGTGTTTTGTCTAATTGTGATGATGCTGTTGTGGTAACACAGCAACAGCTAACATTTCTGTTGTGTTTATCATGTGCCAGTCATTGTAGTTAGATTATATGTCATTCACTCTTAATTCTCAAAACAACCCTGAGAGCTAGGCACTACATTCTCCATTTTATAGATGAGGAAACTGAGGCTCAGAGAGATTTAATAACTTAGACAGGGTCACTTAGCTAGGAAGTGCTAGAGCCACAGTTTGAACCCGGGTAACTTGGTGCGAAATCTTTTGCTTTTTGCTATCTCTAATGCAAGACATTGTTTGCAAAATATTCTGATAACTGTTTTCTGCTCAATTGGGTGCTTAAGGTTTGTTTTCTAGATTTCCACTAAAATATATAGATATTTCCTCTTTGTAAAATAGTAATTTATAATGTTACCATCTACAGGCTTTCCAACTTCATGTCTTGCCCCCATTTAAATCCTTCTGCCAAAATAATCTTTGTAAAAGAACAAAAAGTTACCTCACAACTGCCCCCATTTGATACCTTTTGGGATTCCTCTTCCCCTACAGGAAAGCTCAGGCTTCTTTACATCACCTGCCAGCCTCACTGCATCAGCTCTCCTCACCTGGCTCTGATTTCCCCTGCAGGTCCACCCAGCAGTCACCTTGCTGTGTAATGACCCCTTGCATTTGCCATAGGTGCTCTCTCTTCCTTGGAAACCCTTTCCCACCCTTCTCTCAACTGGCTGACTCAGTCTTTTTCAGTTCTGTGTTCATTGGAATCCACCTACATGAATCTTTTCAAAAGTTAGATCTCCAGAAATGTTGATTTGTTGGTTCTTGAAAGAAGCCTGGGCACCAGCTTCTCAGAAGCACCTTATGATTCTGGTGTTACAGCCAGGGAAATGAGGGCCTGAAATGCTTTTACTCAAATGTCAGCCCTCCTCCAGGAGGCCTCCCTGGAAGGCTGAGGTCTAGAGGAGCACCTGTGTATACCTGCAGTCTGTGTGCTGGCACTGCGGCCACCACAGTGCATTGTAACAGCCAGTCTGCATGTGACTTCTGAGGAGGGTGTCAGTTCCTGAGGGCAGCAGCAGCACATTGCTCCTCTCAGGATCTTCAGCTGTCAGCACAGGGCCTGGCATGTAATTGGCCTGCACCACTGGTGCACTGAACTGCTGTAACCTCAGGTTTTCTTTCTTGCTGATCCCCCTGGGTCGTGTTCTTTGGCAAATAACATGATTCATTATGAAGTAGAGTTCAGCAAAGGACAAGGATGAAAGCTGTCATTTAGAGAACTGCCATTCAGACTTTCTTGTCTAGGTAAAGAGCAAGGTCTTCTCTCTTTTCAACTCATTTTCTAAATTTAAACTGACGATGAGAATATGGATGATGTATAGCTTCCTTCTCCCCCACTGACTTTTGGTTCAGCCTCTGGGTTTTTGGCAAAAACTTACAGATCTCACTTATTATTGGCCACCCTTCTGCTTTAAGACCTGTCAGGGCTTGTCTGAAATAAAACTGGAAGCATTTCTGATTCCATCCTCACTGCTTTCCTCCTTCCCCATCAGTACAGCACTGAGTGAGGGGCCCTGACATTGGAAGGTGGCAGCTGGGGCCTGGCAGCCAGTGATGTGTCATAATTTGTGTGTGCTCATGTGTGCGTCGGGCTTGTTGTATCTGAGGCATGAACATTCCATGTACATGGCTTAAAGAGTTTTCCTCCCATACCGACAGCATGTATTCGGAGAGGACCCAACTTATTCAGCATAGCCTTGTTCCCATAGTAGCCATCCTATTCCCCCACAGCCTCTACTTTAGGAAAGCTCCCCATCCCCATTTGAAATCCAAACCAAAAAAGATATATCACTTTCAGCTCAATTATTCCATAATTACAAGATATTAGGCTAGTGGGCTCCTTACTGGCTGGGTCTTCTATTAATGTTATATGCTAGCCTTTTCACTTTCAGCTCCTCTGTGGATGTTAATTTCAGTGAAACTCTATATTGAAGAAAAGATGGGGCTAAGGGGGAGATAGGAGGAGGAAAGAAAGCAGAGACAGGCAAAGAATAATAGTCTGAAATTCAACAGCAAGCATGGCTTATGAAGATCAAGTTATATTTCTGCTTCATGAATCATTGTCAGACAAATTAAGAACATATTGTTTCTTATTTATCTATTGTCAAGGATTCACTATCAGACACTGAGAATAAATCTTGATTTTCATAAGCTCTGTTGACACCATGGAGCCACAGAGCATAAAACTTGCATCTAATAAAGAAAGTGCGACATGGAACAGCAGGGAGTGGAATACCAGCACAACTCACAGCTGCTTCCTGCTCCTGGTCCCTGTTTTCAGGAATGTTTCTTAGCAGGAAGTTTTTTAATAGACCAAGAATTTGTTATATGTATTCTAAGAAAAGTTGTAGTTGTAGATGCATTATTCTCCCAAATCTTAGAGATCAGGGATGATTATGTTCCATTTTTGTTTGGTGAGTTCCCATCTTTGTATGTACTTACTTGCTCCCAGCTGTCCTCCTCTCCTCTTCCCTCATGAGTGGTTAATGAGTGTTAAATGCCTAAACCATACTTGTTTTGTGGACACTTCTATAATGGATTCGTTGCATAATTTTCATGCAGCGTATAGTGTTACTAGTTGGATAATTCTTAGAGGACTCTTAGCTGTCAGATGAAATTCCTAGTAGAAATTTTTGTTTTGAATTCCTAAAGTTGAAATATGAAAATTATATTTTAATTTGATTAGAAACAAAGGATACCAGTATGGGCCGGGTGCAGTGGCTCACGCCTGTAAATTCCAACAATTTAGAAGGTCAAGGTGGGTGGATCCTTGAGCTCTGGAGTTGGAGACCAGCCTAGGCAACATGGTGAAACCCTGTCTCTACAAAAAAATACAAAAATTAGCTGGGCATGATGGCAGGCGCCTATAGTCACAGCTACTCAGGAGGCTGAGGTGGGAGGATAACTTGAGTCCAGAAGGTGGAGGTTGCCATGGGCCAAGATGGAGCGCCACTGCACTCCAGCCTAGGCAACAGAGCAAGAGCCTGTCTCAAATAAAAAAGGATATCAGTATGAAAAACTGAGACTCAAACTAGATACCATAAATCTTTAAAATTAATAATAAAAGTAAAAATGTAAATAATTTAAATCTTTTCATAATATTTACTTAAACCTCACTTACGTCCTATAATATCAAAATTAGCATCAGTGCCATGAAACTTGAAGCTTATTTTAGACTTTAAAAAAAGAATCCTTTAAAACTACAGTGACAGAAAGCAGGCCGAGTTTGCCTGATCAGGGGTTGGGAAGGATTCACTCTGCATGGAGATGCTGGGAATTTGTTTGGAGTGATAAAAATGTACATGTTTTTCAAAACTCATCTAACTGTACACTGAAAATGGGTGCATTTTATTGAATGTAAGTTATATTTTAATAAAATTGATTTTTAGAACTCTTAATGCTTCCTCATTTAGTAGCATTAAACTTATTAGAAGCTATGACCTTAAGTCATACTACACATCCCTGCCCCCCGCACAACCCTGCCCCACTGCTCCTAAAGAAGTAAATGAGCCATTTATGTTAGTAAGGTAAAAATCCAGGATAGCAGAGTGGAACACGTTACTAAGGAGAAGGTAGACGGGCATGGAGCATATCACTGTCATCTGGGTGATGGTTGAGGACCTAGACCTCACTTATTTTGGTGTTCCCATCAGCGAGATCCTCTCAGGCTGGTTGGGTCCAACCCAGGAATCAGAGAGGTCAGAAATGAAATGTGTTCTCAATGTACCCCCATTCCTTTTGGGCAGTTGTTGCGAAGCTCTTTGGTGAATAATAGAACTCAGGCTAAGGTAGCGGAGGAGCTGGGCATGCAGGAGTACGCCATAACCAACGACAAGACCAAGAGGCCCGTGGCCCTTCGCACCAAGACCTTGGCGGACCTTTTGGAATGTAAGTGCCACACACTTTTCTCTCAACCTTCAGGTTCAGAGTTTAAGTCCAAGTTACCGTATTTGTCCTCCTCCTCATAATTATTATGTTCTGGCTAAAGAAACCTTTTTTGCTATTTTAATTTTTATTTATGCTTTTTACCAAAGCTTTTCTGAAGGAAAATAATTTGAAACTAAGACATGTGAATAATGAATTTTATGTTCAATCTATGCTCAGTGGTACCCCCAACACATACCCCTCCATCCTAACACTCAGCTACCGTGTGAAACAGTAATAGGATATGAAGATCAGTTGTTGTGAATCAGAGCCTTTTTGCCACCCAGCAGCCTTCATATAGGGGCACAGAAGAAAGAAGGGTAATTTATTCACTAAATACTAAAACTATTATCCGTTGTTTTGAATGAGTGCAAAGCTCTGTGGACAAATGTCATCTTTTGCAGTTTCTGATATGGACTGGTAGCATTGTAAATAATCCTATTATAGTTAATGAAAGGATTATACACATAGTTGTATTGTTTGTATTACTTCAAAATAAGTGGGCCATTCACTGAGCCGTAGAACTTTTTTTCTTTTTTAATGTTATAGTATTTTTGACAATTGGAATTATATTCAAGTATCAAAGTCTACCATGCAAAACCAGCTTATTTACAAAGTGCAAAGGCATTCCGACCAAGGAACTTAAAAGAATTTCTTTTTCAATGAAAGAAAAGTAACTTAAAGATGAAAATCACATAAAAATTAAATTGAGAGATCATTCTCACTTTTTTTTCTTTTTTAGCTCAATGAAAGCTATTTTTATTCCTTCTTTTGAAAATGCACCATTTGTTTGCTTTGTTGAGGTACCTTTAAATGAAGTCATCCTAGGGGGTCACCATTTATTCATGCAAAATTTGACATATTGTTGTCATTAAGATCAGTATTAAGTTTTTCTCTTTTTGGGCAGATTGAATCTATAAATTATCCCATTTCTGCTCATGAAATTTAACAGAATCCTTATAAAACAGGGGATCTCAGGATTGGTGTTGACAGTGACCAGACCCAAGAATGTGCATATTCTGGCATCATATCTAATCTTCAAGTAGTATTTTGACTTATTTGATGTGAACAGGGTTGGGTGCTCAGATAGCATGTTTTCCCTGATATACAGCGGCATTCTGTGTACCTTTTAGACTAACTATTCATTTAGCCCTTAGCTAAATGCAGTTTGGTCTTTGTACTCTATGATTTGCATCTTACATATCTCTTGCTGCTTCTGATATTAATGATAAAAAGTGGGGAAAGATGAAATGGTAACGCTAAAAAACAAAGAGGGCCTGTAAGTTGAAACTGTTACTAAAATTTTGCTTAAAAGTCTAGGTCTCTTAACTCTTTCTGATAAATGGCAGTGATTGTGGTTTATTTTAAAGTATCCTTTTTTCCCTAGCATTTATTGCAGCGCTGTACATTGATAAGGATTTGGAATATGTTCATACTTTCATGAATGTCTGCTTCTTTCCACGATTGAAAGTAAGCTCATATAAAGTTTGAATTAGTGGTCTGCTTTATGTTTGGTGATTCCAGAACCCGTTACTAATGAGTTTTTGGGGACTTCCACAGGAGTTCATTTTGAATCAGGATTGGAATGACCCCAAATCCCAGCTTCAGCAGTGTTGCTTGACACTTAGAACAGAAGGAAAAGAGCCAGACATTCCTCTGTACAAGTAAGTACTTGCTGCCTGCAGGCCATTGGTTGGATCCAGCATGCCTAGAATTGACTTTCTATGTTCCTTGAAGAACCAGTCATTGAGGGGTGATCATGACAGGACCCCAGGATTGAGACTTCTTGACTGTCAATGTGACTTTGGGCCCCACAGGGAAACTCGCTGGGGCTCTCAGTCTTAGCTGTAATAAGTGGGTCCCACTCCATTATCTCTGTGCTCTCTCCCATTCCTAAAAATCTCTGTAACTACTGCCTGGGAGGGAGACAAACTAAGATTATGAGATCGAAAAGAAAATTTGGATTCAGTGATTTCTATATACATTTGTATATTTGTCTTCTTGCTTGTAACTTCTGCCAGGCTGTGCCTCCAGATGAGAAGATCATGTATGATTATTTGTGTCAATATTTGGGTGCCTCTCTGCACTTTCCCTGAACCCCTATTAGCTTCAACTTGGAACTTTTCTTCTCAGAATGTGTATCAAAAGCCATCATGTACTTTGAATATCTTTATCCTTTGAGTGGTAGCCAAAAGTCATTAAAAAGGAATGTAAGTAAGTAGTGGGTCACTACACCACTTAATACCCGTTTTGATGAAAACAGGAGGTTCAGCTCTGAAGTAGAGTATCTTGAGACACACATAGGTTGATTAAGAAGATGCTTTCAAAGTGGAATTACAAAATGAAAGGATTATTGAAATAGGTGGGTTGCATCTCAAGGTATTGTCTGGGTATGTGATTTTAAGGATGTTTGAAGATTATTTCAAAACTGTTTCACCCCAGGTGGCTGCATGCACAGTTGCAAGCACACACATCTATGTGTGTGTTCTGTATGGAGTAAAAGCTCCCCTTTGGACTTTCTCAAATTTCAGAATACACAAGGAAAAACATTAGACTGGCAGCTGGGATTTTTCAATCTTTTCACATGTTTTTATTTAACAGTCACAACACTTTATAGGCCTTTTTGCTAAAGAAAAACGAAGGCCAGGAGAAGAGGTTGAGTCACCCCACAGCAAGCTACTATAAATTACGCCAAGAAGCTGTCACTGCTAAACAATGTTTCCTTTATTTATTGGGGGAAAAAAGCCCCAAATGTTTAGAAATAGCACTTTATTATGTGCCTAATAAGCATAATGAATATCCAAACTGTATTCTATGAAAGGCTCATAGCATTTCCTCATCCGAGTGATAATTAAGCTTCAATAAATAAAATGAGGATGCTAAACTTTCCATAGCACAGGCATGATCACTGTAATAAGTACTACCTTCAAGAAGCGACTCGTGCATTCATCCCATGGAGCGTATGAACACAAAGGAAATTGCTATGCTCCCTTCTCATAAATCCCCCAAATGAAAGTGCAAGATGAGTTTGCTCTTTTTATCAAGATCATGGGGTTGTTTTACATGTTTTTTTTTTTTTTTTTTTTTTAAGATTACTATGTTCATTCCATTATCTTTGTTGGCTACTTTTAATTTCCCTTTTCCATGAAGTTATCAGTTTTACTGCATTTGAAATCTGCACCATGTCATTAAAATCCAGAGTACCTGGAGCTTTGTTTTTTTGGCGATTGTGTTGTGTACTTGGCATTAAAGCATACCTTTGAAGTGATCTCAGATGTTTCAGAAATTAAATACATTTTCTGATCTTTTAGATAAGATACCAGACATTAGAAAGAATCCATAAAGGATGTGAAAGCAATTAGATGTGGCTTGAAGTGTATTACCCCAATATTTATTGTTTTAGGCTGTGATTAGCACTGAAAAACAATAGACTGGAGCTCTTTTCGTGATAAAAGTTTGTGAATATGCACACTTAGAAACTCTTTAAAAATATTTTATACTTCACTGTTAGCCTTTGGATGTTATTACTTTGGGAATAAATATTAAAATGCAATGCAGAATTTTTAAGAATTTCTATTTCAAATGCTCTCGATATTTGTCAGGTTAGCAAATCAAAAACTTAGGCTTTTTACCTTTTTGCCATTTTCACATTTCCTATTATTTTACTTTCCTCTGTCTAGGCAGTAAGTACATGGTTTTCCTCATAGTTCATAGTAACCATGACAAATAACACTTTACCATAATAAATGTTCTTTCTTTTCCCTTTCAGGACTCTGCAGACAGTGGGCCCATCCCATGCCCGAACCTACACTGTGGCTGTTTATTTCAAGGGAGAAAGAATAGGCTGTGGGAAAGGACCAAGGTATGAGAAGAAAATACCTGGAATTGCTTTTAATGAACATCCTGTGTGTCTCATTCCCTAGCTGGTATCTCCAAACGGAATCATCTGTCTTTTTCAACTCAGAGAAGAAAATGTTCAAGAGTAGTAGCAAAGTGAATTCCAGGGATTAATGTCCCCAAATTAGTTGTCTCAAAGCCAAGCCCTGAATCAGCCCTGGACAATGGGAATACCATTGTGTAAGGGGCTTTAGCTACCTTGAGAAAACCACATTACCTGGTAAGAAGGCCTGCCTAGTTTTAGTTACCCAGCAGAGTGCACTTTGATGCAAGCTGTGCATGTAAGATGTGTCATGTTGCACATGACACAGCCATTAGACTTTTTTTTGGAGATAAGAGTCTCACTTTGTTGTCCAGTCTGGGGTGCAGTGGCATGATCTCCATTCGCTGCAACCTTTGCTTGTGCCTCGGACACCTGAGAAGCTAGGATTACAGGCACACGCCACCACGCCCGCTCATGTTTGTCTTTTCAGTAGAGACGGTTTCGCCATATTGGCCAAACTGGTCTCGAATTCCTGACCTCAAGTGGTCCCCCCTCCCAGCCTCAGCCTCCTAAAGTGTTGGGATTTTAGGTATGAGCCACCGTGCCCAGCTCTGTTAGACATTTGATTTACTACTACTCACCTGAGCTGTGTAGAAATGCTAGCATCTTTAGGTGAAAAGAATTATGTATATTATCACCTTTCTTTGAACCCTCCAGTCTATATCTTAAACTGAGAAATGATCTGAAACCTGTCTATATTTTTTTTTAATTCTTTTCCTCTTTAAACTTTACAGTGAGGGTATTCAAACTTAAGTATGAAATACTTCAGACCTAATATAAATGGAAGGCATTTTATTACAGTATTAAAGTGTGGAGTGAATAACTTAAAGGAGGCTTTGTGCAAATCAACGACATTTCTTCATGCTCTTGTGTATATTCCTATCTGTGCAATTCAGTGTGTGACAGTGGAAGTAATCAGAGGAGATTTTATGCACCAAACGTGAAAATCAGCCTGAAAAATTTGTAACCATACGTTGCATTTTTGAAGAAAAAAAAAAAATCTTGAAATTAAAGTTTATCTTACTTTTATTTTATGTAATAGTATTCAGCAAGCAGAAATGGGAGCAGCAATGGATGCCCTTGAAAAATGTGAGCCTATTTCTTTTTCTATAATTATGTTCATCATGTAATGAGTGTTTTATGGAAAGAAAATGAGGAGGGAGAAAAATGGTAAGTACTGATAAAATGTGATCTTGTTTTCTTCATAATTATTCTTCACACAGAGAATATAGTAGAATGTGAGACATTCTAAAATGGGCTTATATTTAAAAATGAAAGTATTCCTGAGTGCTTTTTGATTTGCATTTTCCTTTTTTGCTTAGAGTCCTAATCTCAGCATGGGTGACCTGTGTGAATAACCTGCTGTGTTTTCTTTCTCTTTTTTTATTTTTTGAGATGGACTTTTGCTCTTGTTGCCCAGGCTGGAGTGCAGTGGCACAATCTCGGCTCACTGCAACCTCTGCCTCCCGGGTTCAGGTAATCCTCCCGCCTCAGCCTCTCCAGTAGCTAGGATTACAGGTGCCTCCCACCACGCCCAGCTAATTTTTTTGTTTTTTTAGTAGAGACGGGGTTTCACCATATTGGCCAGGCTGGTCTCGATCTCCTAACCTCAGATGATCCGCCCACCTCTGCCTCCCAAGGTGCTGGGATTACAGGCGTGTGCCACCGCGCCTGGTCTGTGTTTTCTTTCATACATTTCTCTGTTCTCTAAAATCTTGTAACAGAAAAGTATATATGTGAAGGTTGTTTTCTTTTTTGTTTTTGGCCATTGTCTTATTAAATGGGCTGTTATTACATACTTCTCTATACCTTTCTTTTTTTGCTCAATAATGTATCGTGAGCAGTCCTGCAGATTATAGAAAACAGCTCCAATTCATTCTTAGTGGCTGCATAATATTTCCTGCTAGAGGTGTGCTATATTTTATTCAGCCTTTTTATTATTGGTGGACACTTTTTTAAATCATCATTACCAATAAATGTTATATACTGGTGCTTTTTAGTTCTGTGGAATAGGTTCCCAGGAGTGGGATGCGTGGGTTGAAGAAACTTCAATTACATGATTGACCTTGTAGGAAATTGCATAGTCTTTTGTAAACTGAAGGCTTAAGTGCAAGGGATTTTTCTTCTGAGGTCTATTGTGCTGCACAGCAGAACCTGTGGGCACAACATGACAGTGCAATTCTATTATGCTTCAAGTACCCCCGCCAAATGAGGTAGCAGACAGCATAGTGCGGGAAGCTAAAAGTGAAGAGGCCCAGACTCCTCAGGCATGGGAGAGATTCCAGGAAAGGCAAGCAGGCTAAGAGCCAAGTGGAAATCAGCAAAGGTTCCTGTTCGGGGGCAGGGAGATTAGTGGGAACAGAAGCTGGTACTGCCAGGGTCCAGCATCCATGGATTCTTCACAGGGAGTTTTAAGTTGGCTATTAGGAACTTCATCCATTGTACATATAAATTTGCAGTCAGAGTGAAATAAAAGTGAGATTCCATTTTTTGTTTGTTTTCGACTATAAAACAGTACTGGAGAGATCACCTGTTCTGAGACAGGCCTGCATATCCATACTGATAGGAGTGAGTTGTTTAAACTACTGGAAAGCAATTTGGCAGTATGTAGCAGGTCCTTAAAGAAGTTCATACCCTTGGTAGGCCAAGGAAAGGATCACTTGAGGCCAAGAGTTAGAGACCAGCCTGGAATATAGTGAGTCTCTGTCCTTACAAAAAATTTAAAAAAATAAAATAACCCAAAAAACATTAGCCAGGCTTGGTGGCATGCACCTGTAATGCCAGCTACTTGGAAGGCTGAGGCCAGAGGATCACTTGAGCCCAGGAGTTCGTGGCTGCAGTGAGCTATGATCATGCCATTGCACTCCAGCCTGGGCAACTGAGTGAGACCCTGTCTCTTCCCCTCCTCTCCAAAAAAGTTTGTACCATGAGAATCATGACAACTTGATTTATAATAGCAGGAAAAAAAATCAAACTACGTGTTTAAGAGTAGGAAAATATTTAATAAATTGTGATATATCCCGGGATTAGGAAACATTTTCTGTAAAGGGCTGGACAGTAAGCATTTTAGACTTCCCAGACCATACAGTCTCTGTCGCAGTTCTTCAACTCTGCCATTGTAGCCCACTGGCCTGGACAGTATGCAAACTAATGAGTGTGTCTATTTAATGGATGTGTCTGTCTACCAATAAAACTTTATTTATAAAAACAGATGGATAGCTGTATTTGGCCTGTGGGTAGGAGTTTACCAACCCTTGCTATATCCAAATGTTGTATCCATTAGTGGTTTTAAAAACTAATGATATGAGAAAATGCTTCTACTAGAATAAGTGAACAAAGCATATTACATACCTATACTGTACTTTCCAAAAGAGTAGATAGGGAAATGATTTTAAATGTTCAAGTGTCTAGGTATATGTGTGTGTGTGTATGTATACACACACACAATTTACATTGCACATATATGTAGTATAGCTTCATAGGAAAAAGGCCATAAGGATATATTTTAAAAGTTTTATCAATAGTTAAATCTGAGTTGTGTTTTTCAAATGCAAATTTGATTTTACAGTAGAATTTACTGGGGATTATTACATACTTCTGTACTACTGAGGAAATAGAGTTCATTTTGTAGAGACTTGCTTTACAGCTAACTCAGTGGGATTTATTTTTTAAAAAGTAGTTATATTTGAAACCTACATAAGGAACAAATTTGATCAGTTCAGGAATAGGATTTTATTACTGTTTTATTTCCAAAATACAGATGTCATGTTCCTCTTTTGTTTAAAATCAATCTCTGGGCCGGGTGTGGTGGCTCATGCCTGTAATCCCAGCACTTTGGGATGCTGAGGCAGGAGGATCACTTGAGGCCAGGAGTTTGAGACCAGCCTGGCCAACAATGGTGAAACCCCATCTCTACTAAAAATACAAAAATTAGCTGGGTGTGGTGGCACACACCTGTAATCCCAGCTACTTGGGAGGCTGAGGCAGAGAATCACTTGAACCTGGGAGGCGGAGGCTGCAGTGAGCCGAGATTGCACCACTGCACTCCAGCCAGGGCGTCAGAGTGAGTTTCCCTCTCTAAATAAATACATTAATTAATTAATTCAATCAGTCTCTGACTCTCAGACATATCAGGTCTTTGCTGATTCCCCACCTGTCTTTCAGATGCTTTTCCTACTACCCTGTCCTTTCTTCAACCTACTGTGAGGATGGTACACTATACAATTTAGGGATAGTGTAATATAATAGGGAAAAAAGAATTTAGGATATATTATACAGTCATCTGTCCTTATCCTTGGGGGATGCTTGACCCCAGTGGATGCCTAAAACTGCAGATAAAACTGAACATTATGTACGCTGTATTTTTTCCCTACACGTGCAAAATTTAATTGAAAGATGAAATGTAATTTATAAATATCTAACAATAAATAAAATTGAACAGTAACAACATACTGTAATAAAGGTTGTGTGAATGTACTCTTGATTGTATGCTGTGTCTGCTGTCTGTTTCTCAGAATATCTTATTTTACGTTACTCACCTGTTTTCAGCCCATGGTCGACCACGGGTAAATGAAACCATGGAGAGCGAGGTCACTGATGAGGGGCCTGCTGTATGTGTAGATCCACTTCATTACGCATCATCCTTAAAGGAAATAAATGAACTTGCCCCCAAGCATGCCATGCTTTCCTACATCTTGGATTCTTCATGTGTTTGAAACATGAAGTTATATGTCCGCTTTGACCCAATAAGTTTTCTACTTGAGTTACTTTTGCAGATACGGTTTTGGGCCTGTCATTATAAGCTTAAAAATTAATTATCAGACATAATGACTTAGAATGTGGCCTCTTTTTGTCCACCTGATCTTTCTTTGTTCTTTTCTGAAACTTTAATTCTTGGTAAATAATGGTGTCATAATGTCATTTGCTTGAAGTTTTTAGTTTGAGCTTTTCAAAAACTGACTCCATTTTACTGTATCCTTTCATCTCTCCCTGAAAGTCACCTGTTGCTAGGAGAGTGATGCTAAAGCACCTGCTTAATAACATTCCCAAGCCACATTTCTGTATGTTCGGTGCCTGTTATACCCAAGTTCACATCAGATATTGAAATTTACAATCGGGGTGCTCATCCAGACTTCTGATGTGTTTTTGAGTGATGAAAGAATAAGGGAAGAAAACAATTTTGTATCTTGTACCTTACAAAATATAATTATACACATTTCATATTCATATATATTTGTATGTGTATATGTTTAGTTGCATCACTCTGCACTAGTGGCTATCCTTTATTAAATATAAAATATTTTCCTTGTGTCAGATAATTTTCCCCAGATGGCCCATCAGAAGCGGTTCATTGAACGGAAGTACAGACAAGAGTTAAGAGAAATGAGGTGGGAAAGAGAGCATCAAGAGAGAGAGCCAGATGAGACTGAAGACATCAAGAAATAAAGGAGGGCATGCAAGTGTGGAGTATTTACTTGCTCAGTACTGTGACTGTTGTCTGTTGAGACCTAGCCTAGTTTTCCTACGGACAATGAATGAAGTGTGCTCATTGAAATAAAATACAAGTCAAATTGCTATTGTTTTAATGATCTGTTTTTAGCTGGATGGTCTTTATTACAAAGGATTAGATTTTTCTTCTATTTAATGGAAAACTTGACTTTGGTGAATGTGCATTACTTCCTTTTGTTTTGCTCTTTAAATAATAAAATTCAAGAAGCATATTCTATGTGGAATAGATCCTGTTTTTCCATCTCTGTCCCAGATTGTGACCCTAGACTTTCAATTGACCAGTAAAAAATTGACTTTACTAGACATTTTGACTATGCTCTAGTAACATCTATACTTTTTCAAATCTCTGGATTTTTAAGTAGATTGTTCAGCTTTCATCTGGTGGCTGTTGTATCAAGTTCTCAGCTGCAAATATTGGACTTACCTCTCTCTAAGCAGTGAGTGTTTTGTAGAAGGAATCCGTTTAACAATTAATTGGCTAATGGGAGAAGAGGAAAGACTGATATTCAAGTCACATAGATTCTCTGAATCATTAGAATAGGAGAGAAATCATGATTCTAAGCCAGGCCACACTTTAAACCAAGTGCTCTCACTCTGAGGTTAGTGGAACCTTTAAGAAGGTAATGAAGAGACTTCAGGGAAGTCAAAACCTCCCAATACCAAACTCCATTTTCTGTGTGGGTTTGAGATTTGAGAGGGCATGGGGAGCAGGAAGGAGGAGGGTTTATAGCTTTTATCAGCCTCTCTAAGTGGGCCCTGCAGTAAAAGGCTAACATGACATTAAAAGACATGATATTTTTTAAAAAGTTATTTAAAACTAAATATCACTGGTTTCTTATTAATAAAGGCAAAACTTCTTTGTAAAACAAATCTGTTTCATTCATCATTTCAGCAAATATATAGTGAATGCTTCCTATGTATCAGACACTGCTGTAGTCTCTGGGGCTATAGCAGTGAAGAGAACAAACAAAACCCCCAGTCCTTGAGGAGCTTGGGTGCTAGTACAGGAACATCTACAACAGACCAAGAGCCCAATGGCAAGAAATAAAGCAGGGACTTGTGGGTGCAGTTTTCAATGAGGTGTTTGAGGAGTTCTCCCTAAAAAGGTATCATTTAAGATGGGAAAGAGGAGACAAAGTGAACACTTCAGGTATCTGGAAGTATTTCTTGTATAAATATTAAATGTTACATATGTATTGTCAAAATTTTGACAAATGGGCTGGGCACGGTGGCTCACGCCTGTAATCCCAGCCCTTTGGGAGCAGCCCTTTGGGAGGTCGAGGCAGGCAGATCACTGTAGGTCAGGAGTTCGAGAACAGCCTGGTCAACATGGTGAAACCCCATCTCTACTAAAAGTACAAAAATTAGCCGGGCATGGTGGTGGGTGCCTGTAATCGTAGCCACTCTGGAGGCTGAGGCACAAGAATTGCTTGAACCTGGGAGGCGGAGGTTGCAGTGAGCCAAAATTGCGCCACTGCATTCCAGCCTTGGTGATAGAGCAAGACTCAGTCTCAAAAAAATTGAAAAATGTATTACTTTTATTAGCAGAAGAAACAAATAAATGTTGCTTAGAAACTTACGGAAAAAGTAGAAAGCACAAGCAGAAAGATAAATCACTCATGATTCTATCACCCAGAGAATTATGTCCTGTTGGACTGTCTTTGTACTTAAATACACACATGCACTCGTGTGTTAACAACAGGATACCATACATATGGTTTCCATAGCCTTTCTAACTTTTAAAAATAATATGAATATCTTTGTGCGTCAATTTCACATTTACATAATATAGTTGTTGACGGCTACATAGTAATGCACATCTTATGCCAGTTGTAGATATACTGTATTAACCAATCTCATAAAAAATGTATAGGTTGTAAGCAATTTATTGTCATAGACAGTGCTGCCACATACCTTTTTGAGGGTGTACACACACACACACACACACACACATTGGAGAGAGAGATACCTCTAGTATGTCTTCATTTGCTAATCATAAAAATGTAAGGTGGTGCCTTAAAAAAAAAAAAGCTTGTCCTGATGCCCTTCGTCCCCACCAGTGATGCCAGGAGATCACTGGGGAGGGAGAAGAGAGAGCTCATTTTTTCTTTTTTTTTTTTTTTTTTGAGACGGAGTCTTGCTTTGTCACACAGGCTGGTATGCAGTGGCATGATCTTGGCCCACTGCAACCTTCACCTCCCAGGTTCAAGCGATTCTCCTGCCTCAGCCTCGCAAGTAGCTGCTTACAGGTGTGCACCACCACGCCTGGCTAATTTTTGTATTTTTAGTGAAGATGGGGTTTCACCATGTTGGCCAGGCTGGTCTCGAACCTTTGGGAAAAAGCTGAGTGTTGGGAGGGAAACTGAGGCAGGGCTTGCATAATGTCCTCTGGAATGTGTCTAGACTTGCTGGCTCCTTGCTTCTAGCCCTCCTAGGTTCCTATTCCCATTATCTCAAGTAGCAGAACAAGTTCTATATAAATGTGAAACCATCACAGCTGTAAATCATGTGCTTAATGCAACGTGTCCTTTTGACCACCACATTCTCACCACCTGTTTCTTTGTTGGATTACCAATAAATACCATGGGCTCCCAGAGCTCAGGGCCTTCACAGCCTCCACAATAGCGATGGCCCCCCTGATGTCCCACCTTTCTCTCTTAAACTGTCTTTTTCTTAATCCTTTGACTCCGCCGAACTTCGTCGCCCCCACGACCTGGTGTTGGGTCTGATCACCCCAGCATCGAACTTCTGGCCTCAAGCGATCCACCCTCCTCAGCCTCCCACGGTACTAGGATTACAGGCATGAACCACCGCACCTGGCCAAAAGAGCTCACTTTTGAGCTATGTTGGTTTCGGTACATCTACCACCCTATTTGGTGCGCTCTTTCTGAGCATTTTAAGTTATATGAACAGCAGACAGCAGGACTGGAAGGAAAAGAACGCTGATGGCCTTGAGAATGTTGCAAGCAAAAGCAAAAAAGCAAGGGAAATAGTTGAATTTTTAAAAAATAAGCACTTTTACTACTCTTGAATTGCATAAAAATAATGTCAAAGCCGACATGCTTTTCAGGAATTTCTGTTGGACCTTAACTTTTACTCTCTGTAGCACTTTGACCCTTTTCAAGTTCTCTGTCCGTATTAATGGCTCTTGAAACCTGGAGAAGTCAAGTCCAGAAAACACTAAAGTACCTCTTGTAGTGGAACCTGCCACACACATCAGTGCAGCTTAGCTCCCAGGGTTCTACAGAGCAACAGTGAGGCCGACACTAAATTCTGCAACTAGCTAGCCACATAGGCCAACTCAGCAGGTCCCTGTGACCACAGATTCCAGCCCCGCCTCCTACACAACCCAATGTTCTCACATGTTCCAGTTTGACTAGAAGAGTCAGCAAGAGTGTATGTTCAAATATTCACTCAGCTGAGTATTAAGTGCTATTGGTCACAGAGACTGAATATGAAGGTTTCTTCTCACAAGTCACTTAGGGTCTGGCTAGGGAGACAAATGGTGTGTGTGCGCAGACAAAGGGCTTCTAAACGGGGAAGGAAAGAAGGGAAAGTAGCCCAGGCAGGGAAGGCTTACACAGAAGAGTTAATACTTGAGGAGTTCACTGAAGCTTGATGAGAGGGAGTTTGCAAGGTGGGGGAGGACATGCCTTTCCAAGGAAGCAACAGGATTGAGAGGCAAGAAAATGGGTTAGGAGCCTTAGTCCATTCGTGCTGCTGTAACTAAATACTAACACCATAAACTCGGTGACTTATAAAAGGGAAATGTATTTCTCACAGTTCTGGAGGCTGAGCAGTCCAAGATCAAGGTCCCTGCAAATGTGCTGTCTGGTGAAGGCCCACTTGTTGCAGTGTCCTCACCTCGTAGAAGAGGCAAGGTTGCCCTCTGGGACTTTTGTAAGGGCAGTAATCTCTCAGGGCTCTGTCCTCTTGACCTAATCACATACCAAAAGGCCTCACCTAATGCCACATTGGTGATTAGGTTTCCAACACGAATTTGGAGTGTGGAGGGATACCAACACTCAGATTGTAGCAAACCCATTATGATGTCCATGAAAGATGTGATGAAGGTCTGAAACAAGGCATTGGGAATATGGATGCTGGAATGGAATAGATTGGAGACACATAGGAGAGAAAAATCTACAGGTCATGGGGTATGGCAGCGTATCTCAATTTTAATACTGTTGATATTTGAGGCCCAATAATTCTTTGTTGGAGCAGGGGGACCCTCTTGTGCATTGTAAGGTGTTTGAATCCCTGGCCTCTGCCCACAAGGTGCTAGTAACACCCCTTCCCCTAGTTGTGACAACCAAAAATGTCTTTCTACATTGCCAAATATCCCCTGGGGGCAAAATCACCCCTGGTCAAGAACCACTAGCGTAGGAGAAAGGAAGCGAGAGAGCACCAGGCCAGTTTTTGTGCAATCAAGATGCAAACTATTTTTAGAAAAGCAGGATTAGGCCAGGCGCTGCGATTACACGCCTGTAATCCCAGCACTTTGGGAGGCCAAGGCAGGTGGATTACCAGAGGTCAGGAGTTCAAGACCAGCCTGGCTAACATGATGAAACTCTGTCTCTACTAAAAATATAAAATTAGCCGGGCATGGTGGTGCATGCCTGTAATCCCAGCTACTCAGGAGGCTGAGGCAGGAGAATCGCTTGAATGCGGGAGGCGGAGGTTGCAGTGAGCTGAGATCACACCATTGCATTCCAGCCTGAGCAACAAGAGTGAAACTCCGTCTCAAACAAAGAAGCAGTATTAGAAAGTGAGGTGTTTAGTTGTCTCTGTTGAACCTGAGGGGCCTGTAGAATGGCTCTGTGGAGATGTTTAACAAGTAGTTTCATATAAGGTTTTATAGCCCAACAAAGATGCTTGGGCTGAAGTATAGATTAGAAACAGATACAGAAAAATCAGTGGCATATGTACTTCTACAAGGGAGGGCATTATTTTTGCAGGCTGAAGACAGAAAACCGTTTCAATGACATACTGCTTTGAAACTAGGTTTAATACATTAGATAAATTTATACTGGCGAAGGAACTCAACTTTCCTTTGAATTATTTCATCACTAGATGAGATTTTCTTAAACCAGTAGGCTTTTAAAGAATTATTTCCATCTTCCATAAGTTTGTGAAGTTTTTGTGAAATTTCTCTACAACTACCTTGTACAAAATGAAGACCCCTTGTGAATTCCTCAGGTAATTGTTCTGAACTGGGAGTAAAGACATATTTACAGAAGCCTTGCAGAAATATCCCTTATAGCTACCAGCCCCAAAATTCATCACCGGACTTATTACTTGTTTATTATCTCATGAAAGATGAAATAAAGATAAGCATATTAGGTATGATCATATTTCTTATAAATATCAGAACATTTAAGAGAACAACCTAGGCCAAGGCAGTGGCTCATGCCTGTAATGCCAGCACTTCGGGAGGCCGAGGTGGGCGGATGACCTGAGGTTGGGAGTTTGAGACCAATCTGAGCAACATGGAGAAACCCTGTCTCTACTAAAAATACAAAATTAGCCAGGTGTGGTGGTGCATCCCTGTAATCCCAGCTACTTGGGAGGCTGAGGCAGAAGAATCATTTGAACTGGGGAGGCGAAGGTTGTGGTGAGCCAAGATGGCACCATTGCACTCCAGCCTGGGCAACAAGAGCGAAACTCTGTCTCAAAAACAAAACAAGACAAAACAAAGCAAAAAACAACCAAACAAAAAAAGGACAACCTACACAAGAGATGGCTACTTGACCCCCAAAGATTTCTCTTCTCCTTGTAGAATTATTGTCAGAACATGACGGCCCAACTGGAGACTACACTTCAGTATCTTTGCATTTCATTGAGGCTGAGTGGCTAGCTAGCTCCCACCCAAGGAATGTAAAGAACTAAGGCTGCAGTGTTAGGAAGAAAGTTTGCTATTTCTTCCTCCTCTTGTCCTGATTTGCTGGCTAGAAGATCTCGATACCCAGGGAGGGTGACCTTTACAGCCACCACCAGTGAGCAGTCTCCCACTCATACCCCACCCTACCCCTTCCCCTCTGTTGATAGGGGGATCCTACTTAGACTGTGTAAGTGAGAAACAAATATCTATATGTTAAGCCACTTCAGTCTGGGGATTTATCTGTTATAGCAGCTAGTGTCAACCTAAATGATACCACCCTTTGAGGCAGGTACTTAACAACACTAATAAAATATTTGCTAGTCCAACCAGATGAATATGTTTTCTCACCTGTTACTGAATGCTATTCCGAGCCAATGCTGATGTGTTCCTGGTATGGTTTGGATCAGTGTCCTCACCAAATCTCATGTTGAATCACAGTCCTGTGTTGGAGTGGGGCCTGGTGGGAGGTAGTTTGATTATTGGGGTGGATTTCTTATGAATGGTCTAGCACCATCTCCTTGGTACTGTTCTCGTGATAGTGAGTTCTTGCAAGATGTAGTTCTTTAAAGGTGTGCAGTAGCTCCCCTCTCATACTGTCTCGCTCCTGCCCCCACCATGTGAGACGTCTCACTTCCCCTTTGCCTTCCACCGTGACCGTAAGTTTCCTGAGGCCCCCCCAGAAACCAATCAGATGCCAGCATCATGCTTTCTGTACAGCCTGTGGAACTGTAAGCCAATTCAACCTTGTTTTTCGTAATAAATTACCCAGTCTCAGATACTTCTTTACAGCAGTGCAAGAACAGCCTAATAAAGAAAGTTGGTACCAGATGTGGGGTATTGCTGTAAAAATACCTGAAAATGTGGAAGCAATGGTGGAACTAGGTAACAGGCAGAGGTTGGAAGAGTTTGGAGGGCTCAGAAAAAGATAGGAAGATGAGGGAAGGTTTGGAACTTCCTAGAGACTAGTTGAATGGTTCTGACCAAAATGCTGATAGTGATATGGGACAGTGAAGGCCAGGCTGAGGAGGTCTTAGATGAAAATGAGGAACTTATTGGGAACCAGTGAAAAAGTCACTTTTGTTATGCCCTAGGAAATAATTTTGCTGCATTGTGCCCCTACCCTAGGGACCTGTGGAACTTTGAAGTTCAGAGTGATGATTTAGGGTATTTGGTGGAAGAAGTTTCTTTTTTTTTCTTTTTTGAGACGGAGTCTCGCGCTTGTCAGCTAGGCTGGAGTACAGTGGCGCGATCTCGGCTCACTGCAACCTCCGCCTCCTGGGTTCAAGCTTCTCCTGCCTCAGCCTCCTGAGTAGGTGGGATTATAGGCACCCGCCACCATGCCTGGCTAGTTTTTGTATTTTTAGTAGAGATGGGGGTTTTGCCAAGTTGGCCAGGCTGGTCTCGAACTCCTGACCTCAGGTGATCTGCCTGCCTTGGCCTCCCAAAGTGCTGGGATTACATAGGTGAGCCACTGCACCCAGCCAGGAAGAAATTTCTAAGCAGCAAAGCATTCAAGATGTGGCCTGGCTACTTCTGATGGCTTATGCTTATATACATGAGTAAAGAAATGACCTGAAGTTGGAACTTATACTTAAAAGGGAAGCAGAATGTAAAATTTTGGAAAATTTGACAGCCTGATTATGTGGTAGAAAAGAAAAGCCCTTTTTCAGGGGAATAATTCAGGTAGGCTGCAGAAACTTGCATAAGTGGAAAAAAAAAGCCAAGTGCTAATAGGCAAGACAATGGGGAAAAGACCTCAAAGCCATTTCAGAGAACTTCCTGGTAGCCTCTCCCATCACAGCCCAGAGGTCTAAGAGGGAAAAATGGTTTCTTGTGCCAGGCCGAGGGCCCTACTGCCCTGCACAGCTTTGGGACACTGCTTTCCACAGCCCAATTGCTCCAGCTCCGCTGGTGGCTAAAAGGGGCCCAGGTATGCCTTGGGCTGCTGCTTCAGAGGGTGCAAGCTGTAAGTCTTGGCAGTTTCCATGTGGTGTTAACCCTGCAGATGCACAGAGTGTAAGAGTTGAGTGTTGAGAACCTCCACCCAGATTTTAGAGGACGGATAGAAAAGGCTGGATGTCCAGGCAGAAGCGTGTTACAGGGGCAGAGCCATGATGGAGAACCTCTACTAGGGAAGTGTGGAGGGGAAATGTAGAGTTGGAGCCCCCCTCCCACAGTCCTCATTGGAGCACTGCCTAGTGGAGCCATGAGAAGAGGGTCACCATCCTCCAGACCCCAGAATGGTAGAGCCACCAGCAGCCTGCATCCTGCGCATAGAAAAACTAAAGACACTCAACTACAACCTGTGAGAGCAGCGCAGGGACTGAACACTGAGAAGCCATAGGGGTGGAGCTGCCCAAGGCCTTGGGACTCCACCCCTTGCACCAGTGCACCCTGGATGTGAGAGAGAGAATCAAAGGAGATTTTGGAGCTTTAAGATTTAATGACTGCCCTACTGCCTTGCATGGGGCCCGCAGACCCTTTCTTTTGGCCAATTTCTGCCTTTTGGAATGGGAGTATTTACCCAATGCCTATACCCCCATTGTATTGTGGAGTAACTAACTTGTTTTACAGGGTCATAGGTGGAAAAGACTAGCCTTGTCTCAGGTGAGACTTTGGATTTTGGACTTTTTAAGTTAATGATGAAATAAAACTTTGGGGAACTGTTTAGAAGGGATGATTGTATTTTGCAGTTTGAGTAGGACATGGGATTTGAAGGTCTGGGGTGGAACTGTATGGCTGGATCTGTGTCCCCAGTGTTGGAGATGGGGCCCATTGGGAAGTGGTTGAATTATGGGGTTGTGATATGGTTTGGATCTGTGTCTCCCACTAAATCTCATGTTGAATTGTAATCCTCAGTGTTGGAGGTGGGGCCTGATAGGAGGTGACTGAATCATGAGGGTGGAGTTCTCATGAATGGTTTAGCACCACACTCTTGGTTCTGTTCTTGTGATAGTGAGTTCTTCCTACATTTAGTTGAAAGTGTGTAGCACCTCCCCACCCTCTCTTCCTCCTGCTCCAGCTATGTGAAGCGCTGGCTTCTGCTTTGCCTTCTACCATGAGTAAAAGCTCCCTGAGGCCTTTCCAGAAGTGGATGCTGCCATGCTTCCTGCACAGCCTGCAGACTGTGAGCTGATTAAACCTCTTTTCTTGAAAAATTACCCTGTCTCTGGTATTTGTTTATAGCAGTGCAAGAATGGACTAATGCAGGGTGGATTTCTCATGAATGCTGTAACACCATCCTCTTGGTACTGTTCTCATGATAGTGGGTTCTCACAAGATATCATTTATGCAGCACCTCCTCCATCCTCCTGTTTTCTCCATGTGAGACACCTCGCTCCCTGTTTGCCTTCTATCATGATTGTAAGTTTTCCTGAGGCCTCCCCAGAAGCTAAGCAGATGCCAGCATCATGCTTCCTGTACAGCCTGAGAAACTGTGAGCCAATTAAACCTCTTTTCGTTATAAATTACCCAGTTTCAGGTATTTCTCTATAGCAGTGCAAGAATGGGCTAATATAGTTCCTTAATGTTGACTTGTTCACCTGTGGTTCAGAAATGCCCCTACTCTTAGATTAAAAGAAAATTTAAAATATAACAAATGTGATATAAAACAATTTCTTATGAATTAGGGATTTTGAGGATGGGTTGCATTCTGAGATTTATTTTATCAGTATTTGTAACATCTACTATATCCTGATCGTGGAAGGTTAAAAGCAGAGACCTTGTCCTCAAGGAGCTCTCTAGTTAGAAAAGAAAACACATAGATCCATGAATATAAGGTGCCATATAGAGGGTCAGAGAAGAGAGAGTGACTCATTTCTTCTGGAAGGGTAGAGAGATCAGTTTAATCTTCAGGGGTGACTTTAGTCTGCCATGCTGTTGACTCTACCTCACCATATTCCCCAGGACACAAAGCTTGTTTTCAGGCCAAACATTTTATATATTTATTTTTAATTACATTGCCATTATGACACCTAACAAAATTATAAAAAACTCCTTAATAACTTAAAATGATCAGTCTAGGCCGGGCACGGTGGCCCATGCCCATAATCTTAGCACTTTGGGAGGCCAAGGAGGGTGGATCATCTGAGGTTGGGAGTTCCAGACCAGCCTGACCAACATGGAGAAACCCTATTTCTACTAAAAATACAAAAAATTAGCCAAGCGTGGTGGTGCATGCCTGTACTCCCAGCTACTCGGGAGGCTGAGACAGGAGAATTGCTTGAACCCAGGAGGCACAGATTGCGGTGAGCCGAGATTGCCACTGCACCCCAGCCTGGGCAACAGGAGCGAAACTCTGTCTTCAAAAAAAAAAAAAAATCCATATTCACATGTACAGCTGGTTTGTTCCAGTAATGATTCACCAGCTCCCATGATCTACAGGAGCAACTTCCTCTCCAGTGTTCTTTGCTATGGACAAATGATCTTTATTCAATCTTATATAGTCGAGCCTTGTGAACACATCTCCAGGTTCATTTCCCAGTAGATAGTTGTTGCTGTGCTGTTCCCATCTAGAAATTTGGGAGCTGCCCCGAGGAGGTAAATAAGGGCAGAACTTCAGTTTTTCTTTGAGACCACCCTAACTAGATTCTTGATCTCTGTCTTGTACTTTGCAAAACAGAGACATCTACACATTGCATTTGGTTTTTGTCTCTTAGGTCATTTGAATCTAGAACAGTTCTGTACTCCTTTTTCATGACTAGTTGAAGAAATTGGGTCAGTTGTCCCACAGTCTTTCCCACACTCTGCATATGATGCATTGCTTTCTCGTGGTGTCATTTACCTTTTCTTCCCTTTATCATCTGTATTTGATATAAAGTCTTGATTTTAAGGCTTAGGTTCAAAATTTGTGGCAAATGTGTATTTCATGATTCTCTCCCCCTCCACACCCCCCAAAATAATTATTCCAATAGTGCCAGCTCTCAAATTATTTGGGGTAATAGATGATTGTGATGGTTAATTTTATACGTCAGTTTGGCCAGGCTAGAGATGTTGATTTAAGCACCTAAGTTTGAGGAAATTTGTTACACAGTAATAGGAAACTAATGTATTCCAGTCAGGCATGGTGGCTTACACTTAGCAGGTAGATTGCTTGAGCCCAGGAGTTCGAGACCAGCCTGGGCAACATGGTGAAACCCTGTCTCTACAACAAAATACAAAAAGGTGCATGTGGTGGCATGCACCTGTAGTCCCAGCTACTGGGGAGATTGAGATGGGAGGATTGCTTGAGGCTGAGAGGTCGAGGCTGCAGTGAACCATGATAGCACCACTGCACTCCAGCTGGGGCAACCAAGCAAGACCTTGTCTCAAAACTCCACCCAAAACACCTAGTACATGCCAGTTCTCTTTCTAAACAGCTCATCTCTTCATGTTATTATTGTGTTTAAAATATTTTGTCAGTTGGACATGGTGGCTCATGCCTGTAATCCCAGTACTTTGGGAGGTGGAGACTGGTGGATCGCTTGAGCGCAGGAGTTTGAGACTAGCCTGGGCAACACAGTGAGACCCCCTCTCTACTAATTTTTTTTTAATTAGCCGTGTGTAGTGGCACATAACTGTAGTCCAAGCTACTTGGAAGGCTGAAGCAAGAGGATGACTTGAGCTCTGGAGGTTGAGGCTGCAGTAAGCCATAATCCTACTGCCACACTCCAGCCTGGGGAACAGGGCAAGACCCTGTCTCCAAAAAAACAAAAACAAGCAAGCAAAAAACAAAACAACAACCCAGAGCTTCCCACAGCCTGTAGAATAAAGCCCAAGTTCCTTGTGATGGCATTAACTGCCTCATGAGCAGGTATTCAGCCCAGCCTTACAGAACTAGTTGCAGATTTTTTGTTTTTGTTTTTGTTTTTGAGACAGGGTCTTACTCTGTCACGCAGGCTGTAGTGCATTGGCATGATCACGGCTCACTGCAGCCTTGACCTCTTGGGCTCAGGTGATCCTCCCACGTCAGCCCCCTGAGTAGCTGAAACCATAGGTGTGTGTTACCACACACAGCTCATTATTCTATTTCTTGTAGAGACAAGGTCTTGTCGTGTTGTCCAGGGTGGTCTCGAACTCCTGGGCTCAAGTGATCCTCCCACCTTGGCCTCCCGAAGTGCTGGGATTACAGGCATGAGCCACTGCACCTGGCCAGTTGCAGATATTTAAATACATTCTGCATCTCTCCCCTACAGGACTTGGCAATGCCTGAAATAGGTGACCTCCTTGCTGATTGTTTTTTTACTTGTCTTTCGGGCCTCAGCTCAGGCACTATCTCCTGCAAACATTCCTCTGGACCTTAAAGCCAGGTTCAGTGTATATTCATGGGCTCTTGCCTGAATCACATTTTTCATATTGAGTTGTCGCTGTCTCTTGGCTTACCCATCTTCCCCAACTAGGCCACAAACCCCTGGTGGACAAGATCATCACTGACTCACCTTGGAACCATGGGCTCCTAGCACAGTGCCTGGCTCTTCATGGGCCCTGCATTACTGTTCGCTGTGTAAAAACAGCCAGGCATTCCTTGCCATTCTTCCACAAGCCTCAATTGCCCTAAAGCAGAACTCCCGCTTCCTGGATGCAGCCCTCCTGCAGGGACTCGGCTAAGGCAGAGAATGACCCCCTAGAGACAGGAGCAGGTTCACCCTCTCTGGATTTCTGCATTTGGATTTGGTTGCGAGCTAAATGCTAAAACAGACCCCACCAGCCCGGTGGAATCGGGCAGGAAGCAGGGGAGCTTGTCTTCTCCTGTCTTCTGGCTTTTCCACTTCTTCGAGGCAGGGAGCTCATATAAAACGGACAAAGCAGCTGAATAACAGCTCCCGTAGCATTACTTTAGATGGTAAGATAGAGCTCCAGAAACCCAAGGAAAGGCTTAGTCATCAGTGACAGCACTATCAGGTGGCTTGGGACAGGCTTTAGTCACCGACTCCCATCATCTCCAGGAACAACTCCCTCTCTAATATTCTTTGCTATGGACAAGTGATCTCTATTCAATCTTATATAATCAAACTGTGTAAACACATCTCCAGTTTTCATTTCCAGCTAGATTGTTGTCACCGGTCTCTTCCCACGTAGATACTTGGGAGCTGCTCTGAGTAAGCAAGTGAGGGCAGAATTCCCAGTTTTTCCTCGAGACTACCCCAGCTAGATTCTCAGTCTCTCTCTTGCACTGTCAGTGGCCCCAGAGACATCCCTTTGAAGAGACCCCTGCCTCGTCTCTGCCAGGAACTC
This sequence comes from Trachypithecus francoisi, assembly GCF_009764315.1. Taxonomy (NCBI): domain Eukaryota; kingdom Metazoa; phylum Chordata; class Mammalia; order Primates; family Cercopithecidae; genus Trachypithecus; species Trachypithecus francoisi. The sequence continues at coordinate 65,528,307 of NW_022681465.1, read as the reverse complement.
AGCAGTGAATGAGCACTTCTGTCCCATCACCCAGTAGCTGCTTCTGGAAGTTTTCTTTCATTTCTGCTGAAATATTTGTCAGGTTAAAGAAGTTGTAAATGAAGTTTAAAAAAAACAACAAAAAAAAACCAGACCTGCGCTAGCTAATCATTTGTATGCTGAATATTAGCCCATCATGATTTGAAACTCCCGGATAAAACAACTTATAATGAAAATGCAGGGAGACTCTCAACTGTAGCGATTCTAATGCTCACCTCTATTATTATAATAATAGGGGTCTCAAATGGAGCTGCGGAGAACAGTGGCTGCCCCTGACTAGAATTCAACCAGAAAGATCAAGAGAGAGCCCTAATTGCCTTTCTTCTCAGATCAAACAATTGACTTAATTCTCTGGGCCTACACACGGAAATATGTTTGAGGAGATTCAAATAGGTAACTATAGAGGATTAAGGTTTTCTCTGCAGATTATACTTTTAGGCCCTGTAGTTCATTGCTTGAAGTGTTAAGTAGTTTTGTCAAAATAAGCAGGGCTGGAAGGATTTTTAGAAACTTACAAATCACATACTCTCGCTGAGTAACACAAGGGACCTCTTTTTTTCCCCCTCTCCCTTTAAAAAACAAAAAAATAATGGTTGAGGTGTGAAGGTGGGGAGAAATTAACCATGTTCAAGATGACTTGGAAATTTCAAGAGGCATCTCAGATAAGAGAAATACAAGCGTGGTGGTTCATTGTGTTTCCTCTCTTGAAAATTGTTTCACGAATGATGCGGCTGAAGAAGTCACATAAAGAGAAGGGATTTTCTTGTGAATGCTTAACTGCCTGAAGAGAAAGTCCGAAGGGGATGTGAAATCCGACCCTTGAGGCTTCTCTGCAGTGCCGTGCTAATCAGTGTTATTTTACTCACTAAGACTTCATTTCTGCTTAAAGGAGTTGGTGGCAGAATAAGCTTTCATTCTCTCACAATAGATTATTCCCAGGAAAGGGCACTTGTCGGGAAGTCATCAGTGACATTCTGTCCTTGGTGCCACAGGTGGCCGTCGCTCAGCTAACTTCATCCTGCTCAGTTGTTCTCCCCGTTCCTTTGGGAATGCGTCCTTCCTCATCAAAAAGTTGCTTGGTGAATTTACCCACTGCACGGAACAGTGGCGATCTGTACACCTCCCTCCACTTTTTCAGCCCTCCTGGGTCCATCGCTCTTAGTAAAGCTACATGAAGAAGCTTAATTGATGTTGCAATATTGCACAACACACACAGCACATGTAGACTGCAGACTCCATAAAGGCCGGACAGTGACGGGACAGCCTCGGTGTGCACACACCCCTTGGAGTCACGGCACTTTTGTGTTTATCCTGGCCTGGCACAATCACGGTGACTTCTAGGGTCACCTTTCTAGTTTTTTTTCAGTACTCAACTCTGTGCCCTGGTCTTGGCAGGTGCCAGGGAAATTCTTCGTTTTGCTTTGGTCTCTCCTCTCCTCTAGCATGGGGCCTCCATTTTTCTCAGCCATGCTCTTTGTCTTCAGCAACCCCTGCCAATGCTGCCCAACAGCTACCAGAGGTGCCCCAAACACCACCTCACCCCTCAGTGTCCACTGGGTCTGGGAAACCTCATGCATCATTTATAGCTCACTCCCCAGGGAGACAAATTGCTGGTAAACCTCAAAGCAGAGTTAAGCAATGAAGGTAGGGAACGTAGGATTGCTTTTGGGAGGACAATGCTAAATGGCACAGGAAGGAAAAGAGAAACCAAAAGCCTCGGGGGAAGGCATGAGAATAAGAGAATGAGAATGGTGCCTGCTGGTTTTCAGAGGCTGGAAACCAGATAATGAGAGTGCCATCCAGGCAGAGGAGGCATGGGGTAGGGGCGTGGCAGAGAAAAGCCTAGGCAGTGATGGCAGGGGCACGAAATGCTACATGTTTAGCAGGGCAGACTCCCTCTGCCTCCTCGGAGAGAGCATCAGTAAAACACCTATTGCTCAATCATGGAAGCAAGCAATAGAATAAACAGGCATTGAGTCCAACATCCAGACTGACCAAGTGAACTGAGAGCACACACATGGTCTAGCCATAGCTGAGTCACATCGCCAAGGGCCTGGGGAGCTGGTTTCTTCCCCTGCTAGCTTTTTCCATCTCTCTCCTCCTCTCTGTCCCTTTTCCCTTTTGGGTCATTTCCATCCTGATTGGGTCCCAAATGGACCACTCTGCTCTTTCAGTCCTCAAGTCTCAGCCTTCTCTGAATAGATCTCATCTCTCTGTTAGAGTCTCAGCACATTAAGTCCCTAGAGTGGCATGCTGATGCTCAAACAGACGAGGATTTTGAATGCTTTGTATTCAGAGTACCGAATGAATGCTTTAAGACAGTGGCCACAAACGGTTTGTATAAAGGACTGAATAGTACTATTTTTGTGTTTGTTTGTTTAGATGGAGTCTCGCTCTGTCGCCCAGGCTGGAGTGCAGTGGCGAGATCTCAGCTCACTGCAAGCTCCGCCTCCTGAGTTCATGCCATTCTTCTGCCTCAGCCTCCTGAGTAGCTGGGACTACGGGTGCCCGCCACCACGCCCGGCTGTTTTGTATTTTTAGTAGAGACGGGGTTTCACCGTGTTAGCCAGGATGGTCTCGATCGCCTGACCTCGTGATCTGCCCATCTCGGCCTCCCAAAGTGTTGAGATTACAGGCGTGAGCCACCGTGCCCAGCCTGAATAGTACTTATTTTAGTTTTTGTGGGCCAACAGGCAAAATCGAGACTATTATGTAGGTACTTATATAATAATAAGACAAATCTTCACCAGTTTTTACTAATAACATTCAGAATTTTATACACACTGGCATTTGAATTCCATTTCATTTTTACATGCCATAAAATATCCTTCTGATTTTTTTTCAACTATTTAAAAATGTAAAAGCAATTCTTAGCTTGCAGAATATATAAAAACAGATGGCGGGCTGGCTTTGGCCCAGGGGCTATAGTTTGCTGACACCTGCTCTAAGAAGATTGAAAACTGCCACCATAAAGGAAACTGCACTAAAACACTGTGTTCTGCCCATCGTCTCTGCAGACTTGATCATGATCTGGATTAAAATGCTGGTCATCAAAACCTCAGTTCCACAATCAATGCCTGTGATTCATGATGGGTAGTCAACACGATAGAGTTACAGAATTTTCTGCTTTTCTTCCAGGTAATTAGGCTGCAGGCCCAGATGCCTTTGTAACTACTGTTGGCATGTTCCTTAAGCACATGCTCTTTATCAGAAGTCTGCACCAGGGACCATGTGGCGATCTTACCTTTCTATGGCAATGTGTGGTTCCAAAGCACTTTAACATACAATATCTCACTTTAGCCTCATAACAACCTGAGAGGTAGAAAGAGTCATTGTTATCCTTATTTCATGATTGAAGAAAAAACAAACAAACAAACAGAAAAAACTAAACAAAACCAAGGCTTCAAGAAGCTGTGGAGTAGCCTAAGATGAGACATCCCGGAATGGGTAGAGACAGGACCACGGGTGCTGCTAGGAACTGTGGATAGAGCCCGAAAGAAGACAGATCTGGAGCTTCGGTCGAGAGGGTAGACAGCCAACCAAGAAAACAAAATAATCCTATTAACATTAAAAGAAGTGGCACACATATCAAGATGAAAAAGAAACACGTCCTTCTTTGAATATTTCCAGAAATATTTAGCCTTGTTTATCGTAACCTAAAAGCATATCTTAAGGTAAAAGACTGTAAAAGCTGAATAAATCCAAAAGATAAAAAGAATAGACTTCAAGGTAATAATTAGACTTCCAAAACCAGTCCCAGGATGCTTCTAAGGGCCAGTCCTCGTATGCGTGTTTTGTTATCATATATGTCAAGGTCTTAAAACAGGCGGCAAACGAAAGCTTGAACAAAGCTTGAGATTGTGACCCTGTCGCACAGATCCGAAGGAGATCACAGAGGCCTAAGGCTTTAATGAGCCGTGGCAGGTTAGTGGCAAAGGTGATCCGGCTGCCCACTGGGGAGAGGTCAGGGAAGCGGGGACAGCCTGCTGCTGCTGTCTGCTTCTATCACAGCCACACGGTGACATCATACAGGCCCAGCGTTCTTTGAACACTACCCCCAGGAAGTGTCACTCAGTGACAGAACTGATGCCCTTGGAGGGTAGTGGGTAAGAGCAAGGCCTCTGGAGTTGAGCTAACCTGGGTTCAAGTCCCCAGTCCTCCCCTTCTGGGTGTGTGACCTTGGGGAGCCTGCTTTTGCATGGCCGATGGTTTATAAAGGAGGATAACACAGTAGCTATGCCACAGGCTTGTGGGGAGCACTAAATACAATAATGCACGTAAAATGTCCACCGCATAGCAGGTGGGTGATACATGTGTGCTATTGTTATCAGTATTATTTATTAGGCCCAGTAGCAAACCTGAATGGGTTATGACTGCAGAGAGTCAGTTCAGTAGCAGAAGAAAAGGCTTTGGGTTGGGATTCAAAAGACCTGGGTTGCACGTCAAATTCTGACCCTTGGGAGAGGTTAAGTGATCTGAGGAAAGCGACTCACAGAGGCCCAGTTGCCTCATCTCAGCCCTGGAGCTCATAACATCTATCCACAGGGTCATTAGGAGGATTAAGACAGACCGGGTGTGAGCTTGCTTTATACATTAGATTATTATATAGTGCCACAAAAATGTTCACAGCAACACATCTAAATGTACATATTTATATATACCACATCTCATCCTGGAAAAGATTCCAGACATTCGTCAAGCCCCAGGCAAAGCTCAAAACTCACATAAAAAAGCCACACAAAATAATGAACCATAAAAAAATGATTTAAAAATGAGCATCCAGGAATAGGTGAAAGTAGGAACAAAAGATCCAGGAGAAATAAACATTTAAAATTACAGGTCAGAAGACTTTGTCTACTTTACTGTTCAAATTGGATATCAGATTTATCTGTAAGTTTCCTGAGAGTCAAAAGGAAAATATGGAGATGTGGTTTTTCATTCTTACTGAAAATCAATGCATACATACCTATCTTCCCCCTCCCCTCCCTCCCTTCCCTCCACTCCATCTTTATCTTCTGCCCTGTCCTTTGTTCCAAAGAAGCAGTAATTTGCAATCCCTGCTATAACCTTGCCAAGGTAAGTACTATTTGTAGATGAAGAAACCAAGGCTCAGAGAGTTACCTAGCTAGCTCGAGATCACAAAGCAGTATGAGGCAAGGTCAGGATTCAGAGCCAAGTCTGAAGGCACCAAAGCCCTCACTTCTCTCCCATCACACCGAATAAAATTGCTCAGCCAGGACCTTCCTAAACTGTAGGATCACCAGAGAACTGTAGCTGTTCACCAGAGAGTTAGCCAGAGGACTGTCTTAGTGCCCCCAAATTCTGCCCAAAATGTGAATCAGCAAAACATTACTTTTCAAGGTAGAAGCAGAATAAACCCTTCCCATTATCTCAGTGTTGCCCAAGAAGAACAATCCTTAATGGAGGGCACGGACTGGGGACACCAAGGGAAGAAAGGGATGGTTTGCTCTTTCTGGGCTTGTAAATGAACTTAGCAGAAGGCATGTGCAGAGGTGCCACCTGGCCAACAATTGCCAAAGGCTGCAGGTGAAGTAAACTGGTCCAAAAAGCAAACAGAATCTCAGGGAAAGTGCTTTGAAACCAGAAAGAAAATTCCAACTCAGACATGGTAGAGCAAGAATGGTGTGGAAGGAACACACCCGTCAGTGAGAGTGAAACAAAGCAAGAGGAAGGAGAAAATACAGCCCCAACCAGCCTTTCATTCAGGTCTGCTAACTGATACCACAACTCTGTTGTCCAGAATTACGAGTCATCATAACTGAGGCTCCAGTTTACTATATCGTATAAAGTGTACAGTCCCCACTGGTCTTTTTAATAGATCCATAAAGTCCTGAGTTAAGGAGCTCCTCCAGGCACCATCATATTGATATCTGGACTGGAAGAATCTACCCATTATTGCAAACTGGAGTAAGTAACACCTATGATTTTAACAAGGCTTATATCTCTCTGGGTGGCTATAGATTATGTTAGCATGAATTCCAAAGTTCACTTCACAGTAGGGTCATAAAGGAGGCACTGAGTGACCGAGAAGGCAGTGTCTTCAAGCAATATTCCTGTAATAAACATAGCATTTAGTGTCATAAGGCTTTTCTTCTAGTGTCTGTTGATCAATGCCAGGGCCTTAACACCTACAATACAGCTCAGAGAAGGGAATTCTGCAGAGGGCTCAGTTCTGTTCTGTGCCGAACTGTGTTGATGTCAAGTTGGATCAAGGGATAGACTTTATATGGCATTGGCATTGGGTCATTTTTTTTTTTTTTAATAGAGGCAGGATTTCACTATGTTTCCTAGGCTGGTCTTAAACTCCTAGGCTCCCAAAGTGCTAGGATTACAGGCATAAGCCACCACACTCAACCTATCTTATATATTTTAAATAATTGTCCATTGACATCATTTTTCCTAACCTGTGGTTTTGATAAGAATTGGCCAGTTGATAGTTTGGCTATATTTTCAGACACTGTTTTATATTTTAGAGAGACAGTGCGTCAGTTGAGGATGGAACTATATCCTTTGGAAATAAAAAGAAAACATGGAAATTTGATACTTTTTAATGAAATGTGAGTAGGCAAAGTATGGCATCTACTTGGACTGATAGCTATTTGACCACTTCATGGAGACAAAAGGCAGAAAACTAGAATTGCTCTTGGGAAATAGTTCTGGGGCTTTTCTAGTGATTGGAAAAATGATTCATGAAGCCCTGAAAATTTTACTCCATAGAGCATAAGGAGAAACTTCGTGCCTGTAAACCGTTAGAGCAGTTGTTACTAGTCCTCCTCAACGACCGTATAAAACCTGGATAATGTTCCCAAAGATAACATAGTTTTGAATGAAGCAGTTTGATTCTGCCAGGATGCATTAATTGAAAGATGTCCTTATTTCAATTTCTAAATAAATGTACCTGTTTTATGTAATTGGATATGTACCAGTTACATTTTGTACAACATCTGCCAAAAATGATTTTAGTTGGGTCCTATAATTAATTAACCACAAGGCCTCTGAATCTGAAAGGTTTACTTGTTATCGAATGTAATTTGGAGGGATTTGGGCCATAAATCATTGGCTGTGAGGATTATTCTACTCTAGTCATGGTACTTTAGAGTGGAAGCCACAGCGTTTGGAAGAGAACTCTGAATGGAATCTTCGCCTCTAGTTTGAATGCAAGGCATGTGCGGACAGGGCTAGCAAAAGAAAGTCAAGATACAAGAGATGATTGACACAAAAGAAATATGAAGGAACATCTCCTAGGTCCAACACTACCCAAATGAATTGGAATGATACCTTACCAGATGTGTCTGGGTTTCACAGATGGGTCTTTTACACTCTGCTGACTGAAATGTAGTTTTGGGAGTAAAGTTGTAATGGCTGTGTATTATATCTCTGTCCTTTTTGTTCACACATTTTTTGCTCAGCTAAAATACCACTAGCGTAACTAGAAAGGTGAGGTCTTTTCAAGGAAAGGCCTCAAGTAGATGGTGGCTTTTAGGAGTCCGAGTCGGTTGTCAGTAAACAAAAGGTCACCTCTGTTCCTTTGGGATGCTGTGGGATTACCTAAAGAGGGGAGACTCACTTATCGGCTTTACATCTCCAACTCTCCAAAATACCGCCCTGCCAAAGAAGTGAGTTTTAAAGCGCTTCAGTTAAGAAACCCTGCCTCAAATAAAGTCAGGTATGTAATTCCTTAGTTTTTCTCTCAGACTCACTAACTCTTCTTGTCCAGGCTTTTCAACAAGTGTGCGAGTCTGAGTTCTCCTGCTGTTCAGATGGGAAGCAGTGTATGTACTAAGACAGAAAAAGAAAAGGAGTATCTCAGAATAGCTAGAGACATAGCTGGAGCTGGTGACATGTTAGGTTAGGTCCAGAGTTCTAACAATAAAAAAAATTCTAGACCTAGAACCATATTTTATAAAAAAAATCAAATACTGTGTATTCATGATAACAAGTCTGCATCAAGGCCTGGCTAAATGCTGTTTTCTAGGGCATGCATGATACACATTAAAATTGATCATAAATGTATTTGTAAGCTCAAGATTAAATAATGTTTTAAGCTGGGTGCGGTGGCTCCCGCCTGTAATCCCAGCACTTTGGGAGACTGAGGTGGGTGGATCACCTGAGGTCAGGAGTTCGAGACCAGCCTGGCCAACATGGTGAAATGCCATCTCTACTAAAAAAAATACAAAACAATTAGTCGGGCATGGTGGCCAGTGCCTGTAATCCTAGCTACGAGGGAGGCTGAGGCAGGAGAATAGCTTGAACCCAGGAGGGGGAGGTTGCAGTGAGCCTGGATCATGCCATTGCACCCCAGCCTGGGCAACAAGAAAGAAACTCCATCTCTAAATAAATAAATAAATAAATGTTTTAGCAGGAAGCAGATTTTACCATCTGAAGGAAAACAGATATGCACCAAACGCAGACCAAAAATAAGAGGATAATGAAAAGAAAAAAGAAAGAAAAAGGTTTCTTTGATAGTAAGTCCCTTCCATAGGGTATAACAGAAAGAAGCACCTGGCCTCTCACAATGTTTGGATCACAGAAGCACAACATAGTTTGCACACAGGACTATGAAGAAACCACTGGTAGTAGAGTTTCCATCAAGAAGGAACCGCCCAGGCAACAATCAAGGAAACTCAGGAGAGATGTGTTCATGCAAAAAGGTGCTTATAAAGTGAAACTTGGGCACAAAAGTTGGCAGTACTGGGTGGAAACCAGCTGTGTAAATATTCAAAGCCCAGGCGTGTGCATTTGGGAACATCAGAGGAGAACCGAGTGATGTCAAGAAAACAGTGCAAGGCCAGACGCGGTGGCTCACGCCTGTAATCCCAACACTTTGGGAGGCTGAGGTGGGTGGATCACCTGAGGTCAGGAGTTCAAGACCAGCCTGGCCAACATGGCAAAACCCCATCTCTACTAAAAATACAGAAATTAGCCATGCGTGGCAGCACATGCATATAGTTCCAGCTACTCAGGAGGCTGAGGCATGAGAATCACTTGAACTGGGGTGATGGAGGTTGCAGTGAGCTGACATTGTGCTACTGAACTCCGATCTTGGTGACAGAGTGAGACTCTGTCTCCAAAAAAAAGAAAAAAAAAGAAAAGAAAAGAAAAAAAGAAAGCAGTGCAGGCTAAGTCCTCCATCTCCTCATCTTCACCTGTCATCAAGGCCTGCAGGACAGGGGGTGCATTTTTGAAGCTTAGTGACTTAAATTGGGATTACACAAAACAGCGGCTGCTGAAAGGAAACTGCTGTTTTCACTCAGTGGCTCGGGAATAGGAATGAGGGGGTGTCAACATCTTCAGTGTTTTCTATTTTCAGATCTATGGAAATAATGCTTCATTTCTGAAAGACTCCCATTAAAATAGATTTAAAGCAATAAACAGAAAAAAAATTTCTTTGACCTTGACAAGATAATGTAGAATGATTATGTGCCTGACAAACCAAGCTCAAGACCTGGCTTTGCCTCCTACTAGTTGTTTGACTCCGGGCAAGTTTTTAATACTGTGTCTTTTTTTAGTGAAAAAATGGACAGACCATTTAAAAACCATCAATGCCATTGACAGAGGTGTGGTTGAGAATATCTGTGCCACATCTGAGGGGTATCACTGGGGATCCCATTGTCTGCCAGCTTCCCTAGTCCTAAAGAATCATGTTTGGTGGGAGTCAAGTTCCCCTGAAAGCTCACTGATTTGTGGAGAGAAGAGTGTAGAGCATCAGTCCCCAAATAAGATCTCAGCCAGGGCCCTGCCTGGCCGGCTAGAACTTGTAGAAATGACCAGAGCAGCTCTTCTCCCATGGGAGAAGAACCCCTTCAAAAGGCAGTGAGCTTCTTTGCTGGCTGTTGTCTTGGAGTCTCTTTCAGACTGCTTCTTTCTCCAAGCAAAAGGCCTGGAAGTGCAATAATGACATCTGGGGAACTGGCCCACAACTGCATAATAAATAAGTGCCATTTCCCTTGATTTCCTATTGGTTCAGCCACGACTGAACCAATAGTTTCAGAGCCGTTCAGAGAGTAAACTTGGTTGAGAGTGCGTCTTGGGGTAAGGCTGAAGTTGACAAGCTCCCACTGGTTTCTTGTTCTCCATGATGGGGTCTGCAGAGCCTCTACTTTCCCCTCTGCCTCCATCTTCCATGAGTTCACCTGTCTTCCTGTCTTCTGCTTTCCCATACTCTTGCTTATAGCTGTCAGACTCAACAGAAGCAGGAGGAGGCAGGACACAGCTGGGCCTTTGAGAGCTAGTAGTGCACAGTTGTCAGCTCCTGCCAGTGGGTGGACATGTGAGAATCAGGGCTGCCTTGGGCCTCTCCTAGTCCTGCATGGCCGGGTACCTGTTCCTGGAGAGCACCTGTAATGCACTTCATGTCCTGGAACCTTCGCCTGATGATTGATCATCCCTGGCCTGAACCCCATGGACTTGGCCTGGGAGAATCCCTGCTGTCCCAGCACTTAGCCAGAGACCTCTGGTGCTAGCCAAGGTGCTGATCACACGGCTGCCAGAATCCAGGATCCACAAATCCATCCCTGCAGAGGCAACAGAGTTGGAAATCTTGTCCTAATGAGAAGACTAAGTAACTTCTTGCTACTTGGAAGGGGCAATTATCGTTATGCTTCTGGGTTCTCCAGTGGTGATTTCCTCTCAGCTAGGGTTGGGGAGGGAGGGTGGGAAATTGTTACTTGAAGGGCAGCACATTCAGCAAGAACACAATTTTTTGAGGAGGGGTAGAAGCACAGGTGGGGTGGAAGATGGGGAGCCTGAGGTTACAGTTCCCAGGCTGGAGGCCAGAGTGCTCCACGGAGCTGGTTGGGGGCAGGAAATAGATTGCTTCCAAGGTAATAAGAATATTCTTTCTTATTCTTGGACAGGAGGTCCAAGGGGTACAGCAGGCAGGGGGTGGGGCTAGTACTTTTAAGCCTAGACTTTAGCAGAAGGGCACATAGTGGGAAGAATGACAGGGTTGGAGTGGGGCTCAGCCATGAGGAATCTTCGAGGAGGAACAGTATCATGATGGCAGAGGGCCCCAGGAAGGGAATACTGGGAAAGACATTCTCTGTCTCTGCCAGTGCAAGATGGCTCTCTGAATGGCTATTTTATAAGGCAATATCCATGCTTTTAAACATTTTATGATTTAGATGATGGTACATTATATTCACTCAATAGAGGGTTAAATAAAAGCTCTGGCAGCACAGGGTAAAATGACCAATACATGGCATTCCGTGTGTATGGACCTTCTACAAAGGGAGGATCTGCAAATGGGATGGAATAATTGGAGGGACCAGATGAAGGAACTGCAGTCTGACCTGATTCTTGAAGTATAGGGCAGGCTTTGGAGAGCTAGATGGGGAGGGAAGTGGGGTCCAGGTAAGAAGAATGTACTACAGCAGAGTCAAGTGAGGTGTGTTTTCAGGATAAACCTAGCAGGCTGGCTGGGATGCAAACTCCATGAAGCGGACAAGTGGAAGATAGCAAGGAGGCCACAGTGATGCACTCCAAGAACTGGAGGAAAGAAGCCTGCCAGTGCATAATCTGTCAGAGCATAGATACACAAGGCCACCCTAAAATCCACACTGTTCCCTGGCCCAGGGGATTACACTGTAACAAGATATGATCTATAAAATTAACACATATAAAAAAAATAGAAGAAGTGTTAGTCAGTCTAAGGAGCCTAGCAAATGAAATTTGGCTGTCCCCATCCAACTCTGTCAGGGAAGAGGGAGTGTTTTAAAATTTTATTTTTTATTTTAAGTTCTGGGATACATGTGCTGAACGTGCAGGTCTGTTACATAGGTATACATGTGCCACGGTGGTTTGCTGCACTCATCAACCCATCATCTGGGTTTTAAGCCTCGCATGCATTAAGGTATTTGTCCTAATGCTCTCGAAGAGGGAATTTTAGCCAAATGATTTCTAATTTTTGGTTTCATTGGCAAGAAGACCATGGTATCAGGAGAGGCAGCATCAGAGAGCCTGAGTAGATGCTCAATTAGATGAACAAAGGAGTGAATAAATGTTATTAAATACTCCATTAATCCAATTCTTCTTTTTATACTCATCATGCATTCTTTTGATTGTAACTTAGCCTTCCTTCTAGATTTGCTTATGGAGAGGAAAGTGCTGATCAGAGACATTTCAAGTATTCTAGTCTCCTTAACAGGAATTGCTTAGCGTGACATGGTAAACTGTCTTTCTGGTTTTCTACATCATACCAAGGAGTTTGGCTAATGGGAAAGATCCATTTTTGGTTTCTGAGACTGAGTATCAGACACTGGATGGTGGTCAATTTGCCAGCACAAAAATCATGTGAGGCTTCTTGAGGACAGCCTTGCCATGGGTTGGGAGGCTGCTATGTGGAACAGGATTATGGAAAGTCTTATACACCCGTGTGATGAGCCTTAGAGTTTATTCTCCATGCATTTGGGTGGAAGTCAGGTAAATGAATACTTACTGAGCACTTGCTCTGGGAAAGGCACTGCTGTATGTGGGAGGAAATGATGACTAAATCGTCTGTGGAATCTACAGGGTACTGGGGAAGGCAGCTTCTCATGGAACCATTTGTGATGAGCATTGAAAGGTAGAAAATGACTTCAGGGAGGAGATGGCAGTCAAATTGGGTCTAAAAGAGAAGAATTTTTAATTGGTAAAACCGTGGGAAAGTCCATTTTAGGGCATGGGAGCAACCTGATGGATGAGAAGAATCTCCTTGTGGCTGTAGAGGGGTGATGGTGGGGAAGGAGAAGGTTGGGTGAAGCAGAGACAACCTTGTTTGAGGGCCATCTTATAAGTAATGACAAGCAGTTGGTTTGTGAGCAGGAGTGTGATGAAAATAGATTTTGTTTCTCTTTAGAAAAAAAGTTCTGGAAGGACCATGATGAATGGATTGGAAAGGAGGGATGCTGGAGGTGAAAGATAAATTCTAAGACTGTGCTAAGTACCAAGTGAAAGCCCGAACTAGAAGTGTAGGAGAGAGGTGGTGCAGGTGGAAAGAAAAGGGCAGATTCCAGCACAAGGTTCTCTCTATCTCTCTCTCTCTCGAGACAGAGTTTCAATCTTTTTGCCCAGGCTGGAGTGCAATAGCATGATGTTGGCTCACTGCAACTGCCGCCTCCCAGGTTCAAGTGATTCTCGTGCCTCAGCCTCCAGGGTAGCTAGGATTACAGGCACGCACCAACATGGCTGGCTAATTTTGTATTTAGTAGAGACGGGGTTTTACCTTGTTGGCCAGGCTGGTCTTGAACTCCTGACCTCAGGTGATCTGCCTGCCTCGGCCTGCCAAAGTGCTGGGATTATAGGCGCGAGCCACCGTGCCCGCTCCCAGCACAAGGCTCTTAACACGTTGGCTCAGTGATCCCAACAAGGCCCATGGGTGGACTGAGGGGCTGCACAGATCTCAAAGGTTATGTATCAAATTTTGTGGGAGTCACATACGAATGTAACTGGGGAGAGGATTCTGCTAGATAGCATCCCCCAGCGAAGATGCCAAGATGGGATTAAACATTCAAGACATTTCACAGGAGAAACGCCTGTGGGAGAAAACAGAGAGGATGCTGGGAGAGGCTGAGAGAGCTCTCAGAGATAGAAGGAAGGAAGGAGGGTTAAGGGGGAATCCTCCAGGCAAATTACCCATTGGAGGAGCCTCTATCTTCCAGGAATGGCTGTGCTTAATATTCCTGCTGTGTTTAGTAACTGGCAACGGGCTGTCAGAAGCAGAGGCTAGGTGACAATGCAGCCGCTCAATGTCTAAGCCCAGCAGCCGGGAGAGCAGAGAGGCTCCTGTTCATGATCACCACAAGGACATGTGGCTTTGATTGGATCCTCAAAGAGTTCCATGGCCAAAAGCGGTTAAAACCTTTCTAGAAACTGTTGCGGCAAAACTAACAACCTGTAAATAATTTATCTGCATACCTAGGAGAATGGCGATGATGCTACCTGCTCTATGACATGTAGCACGAGGCACTGTGCCAGCGAGTGTTTTGTTTCTGCCATGCTGTGTTTGAGATGCCAGAAGCTCAGATGACACAGTTCGAGCTGCAGCTCTATAAAAGAGCATGTTTATAGAGAAATTGAGGTGACAATGGAAACAATAGGAATGAATAAGTTTTCCTCAAAAGAGTTGAGACTGAGCAGAGCAGAGGGTAAGATGACGTTGTTTTAGATGGGGGCACTGGGGCGTAACAGTCCAAGTATATTGTTGAGAGAAACCAGGATAAGAGTGAGAGGCGTGGTCCAAAAGAGCAGCAGATAATCACTAGAGCACTCACATCTTAAAAGCAAGGAGGACAAAGGCTAAAAAAAGAGTGGGGTTGTCAAAAATGCCAAATGCTTGCAGAATGTCAAGTAGGGAGAGGTCTCAGAAAAGTAGTCACGTTTTAAGAAGAAAAGAACCAGGAAACAGACTTTTCTGGGTCTGCCCACAGACCTCATCTTACCGTGATATTACATTTGTATTATAGTATTTTCTTGCATTTTTGGAAGAATTGTTCACTACATTCTATCTCTTCTCAATTCCAAATTAGGAAAAAGTAGGTAGGGTCCTGTTGGAGGTTGGAAGAATCATTTCTATTGCAAAGAAATGAATGGTGCTCTTTATAAATGTCTGCGGCATTTCCCCCCTTTTTCTGTATCCTGGATTGTCACTCAAACCCCACGAAACAAAATCTAAACAATTCCTAATGCATGTGCTTTATGTTGAATATTTTAGATGTAATGCATATCTGGCTTTTGATAGCAGACCATAGCATTTAAAAAAACAGATGATTGGTATCATCGTTTACTGAATTCACTTTTGAAAAAAACAAATTTGTTGGGGGAAGATCCTTTTCCCTTGTAATGTGGGGATTGAAAACTTGTACTGTTGTCTGATGGTTCAGAAATGCTTTTCTGTGCCAGTTATTGATCCATGTTGTTTGATGACCAAGAGTTTAATTCCTATAAACCGTAAGTGTATGGAGGCTCGATTTAAGAACTATCTATTTGGACAGCATGTCTTGTCCTTTTCAAAATGACAGTTTTGGTTTTATCCACTGGGTGACTCGATGTCCCTTCTATAAAGATCTATATGACTAATTTACTTGATTTTTATTCTGGGAATCATTTATTTCTTATGTGAAATTTATTTATTTTTTTTTTTGAGACAGTGTGTCACGTAGGCTGGAGTGCAGTGGCATGATCACGGTTCACTGCAACCTTGACTTCCCAGGCTCAGGTGATCCTCAAACCTCAGACCCCTGAGTAGCTGGAACTACAGGTGCATGCCAGCATGCCTGGCTATTTTTTCTTTTTTGTATTTTTGGTAGAGACGAGGTTTTGCCATGTTGCCCAGGCTGGTCTTCAACTCTTGAGCTCAAGCGATCTGCCTGCCTTGGTCTACCAAAGTGCTGGGATTACAGACGTGAGCCACCGTGCGAGGCCTCCAATATAGTTTTAACTTATTAGAATATGCAAATTTTGCAATATATCATATTTCTCTTTCCCCTTTATTACCAGGATATTACTCCATACCTAGGTATAGTAATAGGTTAATCTTGGTCCTGGTAAGATGACTCCCAGAGAAGTGCTTAGTTAATATATATTTGTTGAATGACTGAATGAATGAATTAGTTCCTTTGGACCAACTCAGTTCTATTTATGATGTAAATGTAATATGGTGCTTTAGTTTGTCAATTATTTTGGGTTACCTTGGAAGTAGACTGAGTGTTAATCCTGAATTCAATCTATAAAAGAAAGAAGCAAGCAGCACCCATGAAAAATAAAACAAAGAATAAGACAATGAATTTCTCTGATCTTTCATGGCTTAATGTAATATAATGTAATCCACAAGAGTACAACCAATGGTGTTTTCATGTTTAAGGTGGTTCAAGAAGAAAAATTACCACTTTATTTTTAGATAATAGTTTTTTTTTTTTTTGAGACGGAGTCTCGCTCAGTCACCCAGGCTGGAGTGCAGTGGCACGATCTCGGCTCACTGCAAACTCCACCTCCCAGGTTCACGCCCTTCTCCTGCCTCAGCCTCCTGAGTAGCTGGGACTACAGGTGCCCGCCACCGCACCCGGCTAATTTTTTGTATTTTTAGTAGAGACAGGGTTTCACCGTGGTCTCGATCTCCTGACCCTGTGATTTGCCCACCTCGGCCTCCCAAAGTGCTGGGATTACAGGCGTGAGCCACCGCGATCGGCCTAGATAATAGTTTTGAGTTGGCTGAAGGAAAAAGATCATGGGAGAAGCATAGTCTTTGAAATCAGAAAGTTTATACAAAACTTACTAACGTTGTGACCTTAGCTAAATTTGTCCACAAAATTGAAGTAATAATACCAAATATCTCCTAGAGGGGTGTATGAATTAAATGTGATAAAGTGTGTGAAGCCCAGGACATATGATCAGATGTTGCTAATTGTTCAGAAAACTTCCATTCCCTTTCTTCCTTTCCTGTGAGCATCAACACACTCAGAAATTTAATTACAGGAGATGAAAGGCATTCAAAAAATACTCAATTTTCCTCACTCTTATAAATCAATAACACATTTATGAATTATATTTTAGTGTGCTTACCAGAGAAAACAAGATCAACAAACTCAAAAACTAGGTACTGAGTCTCACTGTTCTCTTGCATTAGCATGAATGTAAAAGGTCTGTGGGCATTCTTAGCCCTTTAAAATCTGGCGTTCCTGAGTCCTGTGAGGAAGCCCGCAAACCACTCACTCTGCTTCAGGGTATGGACATCCTAGTGAAGAACTGATATATTCTATAGGATTATTACTCATCATGACTGAAGCTCAATAGATAAATTAGAAGCACAGCTACTCCTCAGCCCTGGAAATGACTCACTTCTCAAGTAATGCTCTCACTTCACTTGAAGATGGGTTTCAAGATGCCCTGCAGAAATGCTCATCGTCAAAGGGGTCTCTGGCCTGTTCCCAGAAGAATTTGTGGGTTGTCTAATAGAAGTACGGAGGCATTTGGCTGAGTGCTTTCTGGAGCTTGTCCTGCCAATTCCAGTAATTTGCACCAGGTCACTTGTTACCCATTTTAGCTGACTGAACAGTTTAAATCACAGGTGTGAAAAGGCAACCAAAGCAATAGTTGGTGAAGCCCTTGCAGGAATGTGCTATTGCCATCTTGACCATGTGTAAGCAGGGTCATGAACTACGACTGGCTCTTTTTTCCCTTTGCAGAAAACACACACACACACACACACACACTCACTATTTGTTCAAGAATAAGTATTAGTCTCTGAGAAAATGGAGTTACAATGAACATCTGCAAAAACACAAGAAATCTAAACCTGAGCAGCAAATACTCCAACTCACTGAAAGCAAACCCTCTGCCAACTCAAATGGGTCTCCAACCTTGTTTTGAATAGTTTGGGTGTTCTTTTTTAGATTGATTAGAGCTTAAACATTCAGTTCCACTCTCTATCTCTGTTACACTGCAAATGTGGTGTTCAGGTACTTATTTTCCAGTTTAGCATTTCATAATAGTCTGTTATTTTCCGCCTAGGTTGCATTGTGACAGTCTCATGCAGAATTTCCTCCCATGTGGTCTTTTCTCTTTTGGATACATCTCATTATCCATTTAAGAGTAATGAGATAAATATGTGCCATCAAGTGACTGTAGGGGAATAAGTGCCCAGCACCACCTTGCAAATAAGTAGTTGCTCTCTCACCTGGAGAGCTTTAAAATATGTCCACACTGGAAACATTTTAAGGGACAGGTTAAAAAAATTTTTACTTAGTATTGCATCTATGCAGTTCTTACAGGAGTTTTGTTAAAACTCTACTTACCATGAGTACATGTGGGTGTTTATGGAATCAAGAAAGTGAACATGAACTCGTTTTCCCATCGGGCATTTTTCATGCAGGGAACAAAGTAAATCAGTGATCAGAAATGCTTGATTTCTGTAGAAAAGGCAGCCACTAAGGTCAGAGCCTTGGGGAAATGTGGTGGATGGTAGAGATGGTATGACCAGAACAGCTGGCAGCTGCTGCCAGAAGGGGGAACAGTTAATTCTGGACTTTGACTGCAAGCAAAGAGGGACTGTAAGTCCACCCCTGAGGGCCAGGCTCCCCAGGGCAGGAGGAATGACTCTGAGGCTCACTGTGCAGTGTTTAGTATGAGGAAGGAGGCTAGTTGCCCTCTGGCCCTTCACTATCCTCTCCTGTTGCTAGGTACTTCATTAGAGCAGGAGGTTAAACAATTCACCCACAATTCCAGACACCACCCTTTGTTTCTGTGCTGAAGTATCCTATGGAGTTTTGCCACATAGTTTGTGGCATTCTCCAATGCACCAGGATTTGTCTCAAACCCTTAGACTCTGTCCTACTTAAATCTGTGAAATGGAAGTTGGAAGCTGGGACAATGCACAGATCATAGTTCTGGAATCTTAAAAATAATTATTCAGAAAATCTCTTCTATCTCCTCTCTCCATCTAAGTATCATGGGAATTCAAATTTAGAGATTAGTTTCTCCTAAAATCAGGCCTGCTGTTCATGTTGCCGTAGTAACATTGCTAATGAAAGAAAGAGTTTCCAGGAGACCCATTTGTCAAACTCTATTCCAATCACAAGGACTGGATTTATAAATCCCGTAGACTACTTCAACTTCATTTTTCCTCTACAGAGTCATGTATTATTTTACAGTTAGGCATTAAAACTATGTAACTGAATTAAAAAATAATGAAATACTTACCATGACTGATAGGTTTGCTATTTGAGATAAATTTAAAAGATCACAGTCATCATTGTACATAGCCAGTGTTTTCTTTCTTGAGTTCATAGAAGTTTTAGTGGTAAAACTTTTTCCAAGTCCTGTCCGTGGCCATGATATAAAGACAGATGCCATCAAACTCCCTGCAAACCAGAAAAAAATGATACACTCAAACTTTTGGAGCTTTGGAACACTGGATTCCAATCTCAGATATTGACTTAAAGATATTTGACTTTGATATTGATATCATTATTAGCATGTGATGCATTCTTTCAGAAATGCTCTGCAGGAGTGTAACACAACATACTCTAAAATATGTGCTTTGGTTAGAAGATGGCAGGTTGAGCACGTGTTTGCCTTTTGAGCCACCAAAGCCCACTGGGGACAAAAAAAGGATAGAAGTTGCTAACCCATAGTGAGAAGGCCAGGATAAGGGCAAGGAGAGTTGGGTAGCCAATAGATAAGAAAGTTTCATTAGTTTAATAAATTTCTGGGAGATAGAAAGATAATAGAACTGTGTGAAAGGACAGAAGACCAGAACATGCTATGGGAAGTAGTAGAGCAAGTAAGAGCCAAGAACCTTGACGAGACTTTCAGTTCTACATCAAACCATAGGACAGGACAGGAGTAAGGGGCACTAATTAAAGAAGAACTTATGGAACAACTACATAGGTGGGTGCAATTCTCATAGGAATTTTGTTAAAACTTTACTTACTATGAATACATGTGGGTGTTTATGGAATCAAGAAAGTGAACATGAACTGGTTTTCCCATTGGGCGTGTTTCATGCAGGGTACAAAGTACAGCTCTCTCTCACAGCTCTGTATGCTAATGGCAAAATGCCTAAGACTTATCTGTAAACCAACCAACCAGGCAACCAAGCAAGCAAGCAAGCAAACAACCCACCAACCAACCAATCCACCAACCCACCCACCAACCAACCCACCAACCAACCAACCAACCCACCAACCAACCAAACAACCCACCAACAACCAACCAACCCACCAACAACCAACCAACCCACCAACCAACCAACCCACTCACCAACCAACCAACCCACCCACTCACCAACCAACCCACTCACTAACCAACCAACCCACCAACAATCAACCCACCAAACCACCAACCAACCAACCCACTCACCAACCAACCCACCAACCAACCAATCCACCAACCCACCCACCAACCAATCAACCCACCAACAGCCAACTCACCAACCCACCAACCAACTCAACAACCCACCAACCCACCATCCAAACAATCAGCAAAAGCAGAGCAGGTATTTTGTAAAACAAAAATGAACTCTAAGGAAAAGTTAAGGTCCTAGCTGTGTGCTAGTGCCTGTGGTAGACCTACAGCCTAACAGAGGCTGCCCCTCATTTATTCTAAAGCAGGCTCAAGCAAAACAGTCACTGATATGCTTCATTCATTTAAATAGACTTCCCGGTCAGAATTCCCTCCGAGAGAGCCTTTTGGAATATAGAACTACTTACACAATGGCAGAAGAAAGCTACACCTATCCCCCAGGTTTTTGTTGTTAAATAAGAATGAACATCATCAGTCATGGGAAAAAATAGGAAGATCCTTCAGTCATAGGCAAGAATCAGCCACATGGAAAAGAAAGTCCAAGGTAACCTCTATCAGGTCAAGATGCCTTGGGGCTGCTCTGTCTATGCAGTAGCCATTCTTTTATTCTTTTACTTTCCTAATAAACTTGCTTTCACTTTACTCTATGGACTCACCCTGAATTCTTTCTTGCGTGAGATCCAAGAGCCCTCTCTTGGGGTCTGGATTGGGACCACTTTTCTGTAATTTGTGGACTTCAAGCTTGGTGCAGCAACTGAATGAGGCTGTGGTTGTCTCCCTTGGTGGTGGTGTAAGGTATGTTCTATGAGTATACATAAATATTGAGGAGCCAAAGGGAGGACTTTGGCAGACACTATAAATTGGATTACTCAACACTTGCTTATAACCCCCTTTGCTGTTATTTGCTTTTGTGGTAGAGGGAGTAACTAACTGTAAATACTCACTCAGTCACCTCCACAGCTAGTGGTAGCAATACAACACAATTCTGGCCAGTAAGACACAAACAAATTTACGGAGGAAACTGCTCTAGGAAAAATATTTGCTTGGTTGATAAAGGTAACTGATGCAGCTGCCCCTGGCCCCCTCCTCCCTTTTCTACTTCCTGCTGCCTGGATCACAGATGTAATTCCTAGAACTGCAGTCATCTTGCAACCATGGGACAACAAGCCAGTGTGCAAAGAGGGTACAGTGAGAGAGAGTCTAGTTTTCTCATGACATCATTATCCACTGTATCAGTTCTGGATTGCCTGAACTTATTGATATTTGAGTAAATTAAACCATATCTATTTAGGGCATTATAAATTAAATATTGTTACTTGAGACTGAACAGCAACTGGCTAATAACATAAAAGAAGGAAGTGGAGTGAGAAGGAAGGAAGGAATGAAGGACAGTGATGCTAACAGCCTTGTTTTACATAGGGTAGGATTGAGAAACTGACTTCTGTCATTGGAATCTTGCCTGTTTTTTATTTTTTATTTTTTTATTTTTTGAGACGGAGTCTCGCGCTGTCGCCCAGGCTGGAGTGCAGTGGCCGGATCTCGGCTCACTGCAAGCTCCGCCTCCCGGGTTCACGCCGTTCTCCTGCCTCAGCCTCCCCAGTAGCTGGGACTACAGACGCCCGCCACCTTGCCCGGCTAGTTTTTTTGTATTTTTTAGTAGAGACGGGGTGTCACCGTGTTAGCCAGGATGGCCTTGATCTCCTGACCTCGTGATCCACCCGTCTCGGCCTCCCAAAGTGCTGGGATTACAGGCTTGAGCCACCGCGCCCGGCCTCTTGCCTGTTTTAATATTTAATCATTGCTCATCTACCTCCACATTTTTTTTTGTTTTTTAATCCTGAGATCTTCTCCCTGTTTAATAAAATATTTTAGGCTGAGGCATTCTAGGCATTCTAGAGGAGGACCGACAAGGCTACGTGCATTGATCAAGTTCTTGGCTTTTGAAATTCTAAGTGTGCTTTTGAAATTTATTTTCTTGAAATCCAAAGGCTTTTGCTTGCAAGAGAAAGAAATATGTCATTGAATTCCAAAAGCTTTGTTTTAAGTAGCCAAAGAAAAATCTCTGAAGGAATTAGGGCATAAAGGTTGGTTTGCCTGAAGTGAGGAAGAAGGATAGAGGTTTACAGAGTCAGGGGGAAAGCAAGTGCTTGAGGCTTGCTTGTATCCTGGCCACCCGCGGCTCCCAACCCCAATCTTGGAGTGGGAGTGTCAGAGGCGTTTGAACCAGAGTGACTCCATCTTGAATAGGGCCTAAGTAAAATAAGGCTGAGACCTACTGGACTGCCTTCCCAGGAGGTTAGGCATTCTTAGTCACAGGATGAGATTGGAGGTCAGCACAAGATACAGGTCACAAAGACCCTGTTGATAAAACAGGATGTGGTAAAGAAGCAGGCCAAAACCCATCAAAACCAAGATGGTGATGAAAGTGACCTCTGGTTGTCCTCACTGCTAATTATATGCAATTGTAATGTATTAGCATGCTAAAAGACACTCCCATCAGTAACGTGACAGTTTACAAATGCCATGGCAATGTCAGAAAGTTACCTTATATGGTCTAAAAAGGGGAGGAATCCTCAGTTCTGGTAATTGCTTGCCCCTTTCCCAGAAAACTCATGAATAATAATCTACCCTTCATTTTGCATATAATTAAGAAATAACTCTAAGTATACTCAGTCGAGCAGCCGTATATACCACTGCTCTGCCTATGGAGTAGCCATTCTTTATTCCTTTGCTTTCGCTTTACTCTATGGACTTGCCCTGAATTCTTTCTTGAGAGAGGTCCAAGAACCCTCTCTTGGCATCTGGATTGGGACCACTTTCCGGTAATGGGAGAGGGTAGTTTTGAAAAGAGTAAGAGAAGAAAGGAGCAGTACACCCCTTTCTGAGAGGAAGCAAGCTAAACACAAGCCTCACAGAAGTGCCCCCACCTCCTAACAGAGTGTACCATAGCTGTACAATGGGAATTGTAGTGGGGAGGGCCAAGGCTCAGGGGAGGGCGTAAGACAGCCCTGCTGAGATTCCTGTGTCCCCATAGACACAGAAGACAGTTGGAGAACTGTTCATGTCCCTTAAAGGGTCACAGAAGGGTTAAGATGGTGAGTGGATCTGAAGGGAATCTTTTATGAGAACATGGATGATACAAACCATGTGAACTAGTAACCAGAGTTCATGGCGGTGCCTGGAACAGCTCAGCAGATGTCAACAGAGATGTTAATGACCAAACATCAGGAGATGCCAAGTAGGACAGAGGTCAACCATATCTATCTAGGGCATACCTACCTAGGATACCTCCCTCTAGTGCTTTGGCACCACATAAATCCCCCAGAAAAGAACTGCCCTCCCAGGAAAGTGGGAGGTAAGGGAGGAATTCAGCTGGATTGTATCGAGTTTAAATGTAAAATGACTGCGCTTGCTTGGAATCGACAATGATTAAGGTTTATGTCAGCTGGTAAAATGTGGTCTTTTAGTTACAGAAAATAAAGTTAATCTTTTTTTAAAAAATGTCCAAGAACATGGCTGGAGAAAATTGAACCTGCTACAAAAGAAATTGAGGCATAAGTATATTATTTAAAGTAATTAAAGATAAACAAGCAAAGAAGTAAAAATGATAATACATCAAATATCAGAAGGAGGAAAAGGTGGGAGAAGAGAGGATGGTTGTATAAGTTAATTAAATCCTCATCTTTCATTTCTGGGAGACAATAGGCTAAATATAAATTTGATACATTCAGAAATCTCATATGCATGTTATGCAGTATTTTGAAAGTAACAAGTATAAGAATTAAAGAACTGAAACAGTTAAGATGTTGTTTCTTGGGAGAGGAACTGGGGGGAAGGTAGGAGACTGTTTCTTTCCATCATAGATTGTTTTTTCCTATTTGATTTTTTCTTACAATATACCCATGTTACTTTTATATTAATTAAACTAGAAAAAAATAATCATGAGCCTCTGTGTGATTTGTTTGTCCTATATGCTGCAGTGGTCTATGCTAATAGAATATGCATACTAAAGATAAAAATACCTCTGATAAGTGTTCTAAGAATATGAAATACTATGCACCATAAAGAGGTTTTGCAGAGCTCTGTGAGAATTCCCAGATTCTATGGGCAAAGATGGCAACCACCAGAACAAAAGGAAATAGACATGATGGACAAGAGATAGGAGAAGGACAAATAACATGCAAAGCTTAGATAGACAGGCTTTTCAAAAATAGTTATTGGGATTGTATCAAAGGTTGTGCCATGGCAATTGGAGCTTTGGGATGATACATTTGGAATTTGGATTGTCTTCTGTGAAATGTAGTGGGAGTGGTTCTCAAGGCTTATACACACATACCCCACTAGGTTTAGCTTGAGCTCTAGCCCATCAATCACTATCTTTTTCTCACTCAGCCCTTGGCTTTTGGAAGTACAGTTAGAGGACTCGAAAGTCATGGTCTGTGACAAACCCATGTCCACTCAGAGGCAGGGGACTGACAGAGTATGGGAAGTTATGAGCGAAACCGGAAGTCGTGTGACCCATGCTTAAACAAATGATGGCTGTGGAATGAAGAACTGTGAATTATGGAGGCCTAGGAGGCAGCCCAGCAAACGCTTGCAGTGTTGTCAAGCAAATGCCCCTTTGTGCACTGAGATCACTTCTTTGTCTGGGTGTTCTTTGTACCTACAACTCTGGCCAATATCCTTCATTATCTTCTTGGGCTAATGGAACCAAAGATTAGAGACACATTCTGGGACAGGTGAATGAGTGATATGCATGACATCCCGCAATCAGTGCTTCAGGCAGTACATGCAGTACCACTTTCAACATGCTACTGAGCTCATAGAGGCTGGAGAGGTGAGTAAGGGTTATGTATATATCCCACATTGGTTTAGGACTGGTAGGAACAATTAGTGTGATTAAACATTTCAGTCTGACATCCCTTGAAAGTATTTACGGAACTCAAAAAAGTCACAGAATGAGCTGAGATTTATTTTCTAAAAATATCTTCAACCCATGGCACTACAGTTAAAAGCATGCTGCCCTACAATGATATCATGGTTCTACCAAAGAAAAAATTCTCTTCATGTGACTAGGAAGAAGAGGTGAATAGGAGCTTCTCACCTTTACAGTGCAATTTTGCTTTCCCAATGACAGTATCCTGGAAGCATTGGGGGTAGATTGCTTTGCTAGAATGCAGTACCTGAAAACGACCTTTGCTTTCTTGCCATTCATCTGGCCACCCAGGAGCAAGCTTCTTCAGAGCCAACATTATGAATGAGGATCAATCAAAATCAAATTCCATGCACATATTTATACCTCTAACAGGTGCTGTGGTTGAAATTCAGCCCTAGGGTTTCTGAAGTCTGGAAAGAAGTTGGAAAATCTGCCATTTAAAAACTGCCAGCAGTTGTCTACTTCAGTGGAGGTCTCAGAGTTCCTTTCTAAAGAAGATAGTTCAACTGGGTGAGGTGGCTCATGCCTGTAATCCCAACACTGTAGGAGGTGGAGGTGGGTGGATCACCTGAGGTCAGGAGTTTGAGACCAGCCTGGCCAACATGGTGAAACCCCCTCTCTACTAAAAATACAAAAATTAGCCAGCTGTGGTGGCACATGCCTGTAATCCCAGCTACTCGGGCGGCTGACGCAGGAGAATCACTTGAACCTGGGAGGCGGAGGTTGCAGTGTGCCAAGACCATGCCATTACCCTCTAGCCTGGGTGACAGAAAAAGACTCTGTCAAGAAAGGAAGGAAAGAAGGGAGGGAGGGAGGAAAGAAGGAAGGAAGGAGAAAAGAAAGAAAAGGAAGGAAGGAAGAAAGAGAAAGAAGATGGTTCTTTTGTTCTGGGTGAACTGCTTCAAAGCAAATATCCTTAACACCCTTCTGTCAGCTTAAATTCTTTCCTGGCATTAAGTGAAAAGCTATTACATGAAAAATATTTCTGTTAATTGTAATTAATTCTGTCCTCACCTGAAATTCTCACAAACAATTTTCTCAGAGAGATAAATACATCATTTGGATAATGAAAACAAGATTAAATAGTTAATAAACAACAATTGTAAAGCACACAGAATTTGTACATAAAATGTCATGTAATGGAGGTTTAGTATATATATATTTTTCCCTGCACCACTTTCTTCACCAGTTTTTCAACCATTTTGGGACTTGGGTTTATGCTGCACTCAAACTGCATTTGAAATTAAGTTTAAGCACAAATATCTTCAGGGCAAAATAGAGCTAAACATGACAGCACTTTGGAAGATGTGGAAATAGTGCAAGGGTGCAACAGACTGAAGATAGTGGAAGAGGCCACCTTTTCATTTCTTTTTCTCTGTTTATATATACAGAAAGCTAAACATTTAAACATGCACAATTCAGATTTTTTCCAGTCGATATTCTATAACCAGAAACCATTAGACTGAGTAAATTGGTGAATGTGGCTTTGCCTGAACATATAATTTCAGAATATGATTTCGTATATCTTATTTCTTTAGTATATTTTGGGATACAAGAGTCATTATACTGAAACAAGGCATGTGATAGGCAGAATAATGGCCTCCGCCCAATGATGTCCACGTCAAATTTCTTGTAACTCATGAATATGTTACCTTACATGGCAAAGGAGACTTTGCAGATGTGACTATGTTAAGGATCTTGAGATGGAAGTATTATTGTGGATTATCCAGGTGGGCCATTGTCATTGCTAGTGTCCTTATGAGTAGGGGAGGGGTCAGAGAAAGCAAAGTAATGATAGAAGCAGTGCAAGCAAGGAACCACCACATGAGGATACAGACAGGATGTCTCTAGAAGCTGGAAGAGGCAAGGAAATGGATTTCCCCCTGGAGATTCCAGAAGGAATGTGGTCTTTGCCATCCTATTTTAGACTTTTCATTTTGGAAATTGGAAGATAATACGTTTGTGTTGTTTTTAAGGCACTCAATTTGTGGATATGTGTGACAGCAGAGATAGGAAGCTAATGCAAAGAATCATTGTTTGCAAAGTAGTGTAATTTTCAAGAGCCATAATGGTAAACTTGTTACTTTGAAAGTCTATATGAGATGTAAATCTGCCCACCCTTCATTCTATTGCAAGGGTCCCCAGCTCTCCAGCTGCAGACTGGTACCAGTCCACGGCCTGTTAGGAACTGGGCCGCACAGCAGGAGGTGAACAGCAGGTGAGTGAGCATTACTGCCTGAGCATCACTGCCTGCTGTTGGATCAGCTGGGGGAATTAGATTCTCATAGGAGCATGAACGCTAGTGCGAACCGCGCATGCGAACAATCTAGGTTGTGCACTCCTTATGAGAAGCTAACTAATGCCTGATGATCTGAGGTGGAAAAGTTTCATCTCGAAACCATCCTCCACCTTCGGTCCATGGAAAAATTGTCTTCCGTGAAACAGGTCCCTGGTGTCAAAACGTTTGGGGAACTGTTCTCCAGGGCTAGGCTGAAGTCAACTCTAACCTGGATGTAGATGTTTGAGACTGAAGAGTTAAAAGCCTATTTTAGGAGCACACATTTCTGAATCCAGCTTAGATAAAAAAGTGTCTCCAGACACATTTTGCCTTTGTTGTTTGTGGGGAATAGTGTGGAGTGGGAGAACAGGCTGGAAGAAGTGGTAGG
The DNA here is from genome assembly GCF_009764315.1 of Trachypithecus francoisi. Lineage (NCBI taxonomy): Eukaryota > Metazoa > Chordata > Mammalia > Primates > Cercopithecidae > Trachypithecus > Trachypithecus francoisi. Next base: position 65,500,869 of record NW_022681465.1, on the reverse strand, counting down.
ACAAAAATACGTATTTTTTTCTGTATGGTTTGGGACAGCCTTGTACTCAAAGTGTTCATTATCTCTGGCGTGATGAGTGAAATTTTTGTTATTTTGATACTGCTATGTATTGAATTGTGTCCCCTCCAAAATTCATATGTTGAAGCTCTAACCTCCAATGTGATGGTGTTTGGAGATGGGACTTTTGAAAGGTAATCAGGTTAAAATTAGGTCAGGAGGGTGGGGCCCTTATGATACAGTTAGTGTCCTTGTAAGAGGAGATGGCAGAGAGCTTGCTCAGTCTCTCTGCCACATGAGGAACCTAGCAAGAAGATGGGCCATCTGCATATTAGGAAGAGGGCACTCTCCTAAACTCAGCCATGCTGGACCTTCATCACAGACTTCCAGCCTCCAAAATAGTGAGAAAATAAATTTATTTGTGGCATTTTCTTATGGCAGCCTGAGCTAACAAAGACAAATCTGAGAGGAAATGAAGAGAAGGGTGTAAGGCTTGATTTCCATATCACTTGGATGGGAGGGGAAATGGAGAGACCCAGGCTAGTCCAGATTTAGAAGAAAACCCAAGCTACAGGAGAACTGTTATTTCCTGAAGAGATCTGGTGGCCCGTTGTGGAGGGGGCTGATGTTTGATTACTGCAAGTATGATAGGCAGTTTTAAGATGCCCCTCAAGACTCCTTGTCCTGACGTACACATACTTCCTTCCAATTATTTAATTAAACACGAATCTAGGTGCTGCTATGGACGTTTTACAGATCTAGGAAGTTTTGCGGATGTGATTGAGCTCCCAAATCAGTTGATATTAGGTAGGGTGAGTATGTGGGTGGGCCTGACCTAATTACATGAGCCCTTCAAATTTGGGTCTAGAGGTCAGAGACAGAGGAAGTCAATAATTCAAAGCACAAGAAGGACTTGAGGCAGATGCACTGGCTCACACCCATAATCCTAGCCCTTTGGGAGGCTGAGGTGGGGGAATGGCTTGAGCCAGAAGTTCAAGATCAGCCCCAGCAACATAGCAAGGCCTGTATAAAAAACTAAAAATATTAGCTGGGCATGGTGGCTCATGCCTACGGTCCCAGCTACTCAGGAGGCTGAGTGGGGAGGACTGCTTGAACCTGGGAGGGTGAAGCTACAGTGAGTTGTGGTCCTGTCACTGCATTCCAGCTTGTACAACAGAGTGAGATCCTGTCTTAAAAAAAAAAAAAAGAAAAAAAGGAAAAAACCCAACTTGACACACCATTGCTGGCTTGAAGATGGAGGAGGCCACATGCCAAGGAATGTGGGTGGCCTTGAGCTGCTGAAAGCAGTCCTGGCTGATAGCCAGCAAGGAAACAGGGACCTCTATTCTACAACTTCAAGGAACTGAATCCTGTAAACAGCGTGAATAGTTTGGAGGCAGAATGAATGGCTTAGAGCATCCAGGGAAGGACTCAGTCCAGTCAGCACTTTGATGTCAGCCTTGTGAGACCCTACGCAGAGAACATAGCTATGCAGTGCCAAACTCCAGACCTACAGAACTATGAGCTAATAAACAAGTGTTGTTTTAAGCAGCTAAATTTATAGTAATGTGCTACTCAGCAATAGAAAACCCAAATAGCAGTTTGCACTATTTTGGTTTCTCCACCTCTGTGCAGACTCCAGCATTCTAGGAATGAGATTCAGTTAAATAGTCTTTTACTTGGAGCCACACATTTATCAGCGAGTCCATCTCTGTCTAGCCTCTAAGATAAAACATACCTAGAATAAATTTTGGAAGCCTTGGAAATGGCCCTTGGGGCCTTTGAAATTTATAATAGATTGTTTTCTATGCAGTTAAGCATATAAACTCAGAACCCTTATTTTTTGTTATTAAAAATGTATGTGCCTCCATTTCTATCCATGGGCTAGGCCATTTTAGTTAAATATAGAAATGGCCTGGATAATCAAATTTCAGGAGGTTTTTATTATTGTAGATGATTTATGAGAATTATCTTTTATTTTACAAAATCTCTACTATAAGGAAAAGAACCTGCTGACTACTTTCCTAAACAACCAGAAATTTTAAAGATTGGGTTGCAAGCTATTTTCCACAATCCATCTGTTTGATAAAATGTGTTTTTAGTAAGTATCAGTGTATCCAATTCAATTCACCAAACAGTGAATATTCTATTTTGTTTTAAAAAATGTTGCCTAAGTTCATGGAAACTTTTTTTTTTTTTTTTGCCACTGCACAAATCGATCCCATTAAAAGAGATCTATTAAAAAGCTGCTATGTAAGGCACTGTGAGATCCATTACGGTAGATTTAAACTATCCCAACAAAAAGATACCATATGTCTAGTATGAAGACAGAAGATTTGTTGCTGGAGTCAGAACACCAAACTCAGATGGGCTTACACAAAATTAGAAATTTATCAACTTAATTGAAAAGTACAAAATTAGGCCTGGCTCAAAGTGCTGTTTTACCCAGAGGTTCAAAATATCACAATTTCTCCATGACTGTTTTAGCTCATGTCCCCTCTTCTATGTGCCCGATTTATCTCTGGGCTGGCCCCCCTCATGCCACCAAAATGACTCGTGCAACTCTAGACCTCACACCCTCACTACAACATCTGTGAAAGTGAGGATGTGTCTTTTTGGAGTTCTTTTGGAAGATAATGGAGGCTCTTATTCTCAAAGTCCCAGCCAATATCTCTTAGGCCTTGTGGTTCCTAATCAAGTCTTACCGTCTTCCCTAAACAAATTATCAAGACTCTGAAACAGAAGAGAGGAGGATATAGGAAGCAGTATGTTTTGCTCAAAAACAATGGGAAAGCAAATTCTACCCAAACCACATGCCTGAGAATAGGAAAGGAACAATTGTCCAAAGAAAATTTTGGAGCTGTTGGACAGAAGAGGCAAATCAATATATGTCTGCAGTAGCGGAGTAAAATAAATGGGGTAAGAAAAGCACAAAGTACTCTGATGCTATGGTGTCAAAAGGGAGAAAAGCTCAACCTTTTGTCAGGGTTGGGAGGATAAGAGATTTCACAAAATAGTTGTGGTTTGTCTATTACTTCTACTTATTTTCAAAGCTCCATCTCAGGGTAAAAAAGGATATCCTCAGACGTAGGAACATATCAGCAAAAGCAAAAGGGCAGACAAGTGTAGTGCTGTGTGATGGTGATGCCAGTCAATGATACAAAAATGTTGGGAAACAGAGCTGAAGGGGGAAGTTGGAACCTTACTGTGAAGGGCTTTCCTTGAATTCCAGCAGAATAAATCAGATTTAACGTAGAAGCCAGTGGGGACTCCTTTACTGTTTTTGAATAGGAGAAAGACAACCAAATATGCCCTTCAGAAATATTAATCTGCTAGCAATGAATTGGATGAACTGCAGAAGAGGGAGACAAAATTCAGAGAGACGGGTTAGGAAGCTATTGTAATACTCCAATGAGAAGCAACAATAACAGGTGACAGTTAAGTGGAAGTTGCTGATGGAATGATGTAGAATCTTCCTGGCTTGCTAACAAATTCGTTGGAAAGAATTAAAGGAGGAGGATAGTGACAGAGCTCTGATGTTGGGTGATTATCAAGAAAGTAGTATTATTGATGAAAACGGGGAACTCAAGAGGAGGAGACTTTGGAGAGCAACAGACCCCATAAACAGCGAGTGATAAAGACTGCAAGCCCCTGACATAGATGATCCTTAATTGCTTGACAATCAAAGGGGCCTCTGCTATAATTCATACCTTTCATAAGCAAACGTTAACTGTGACATTTCCTACCACGTCCATTTATAATCTCTTAACATCACAGACCTATAACCCAGGGGCAGAATCACAAGCCTTCAAAACTGGTAGGGTTGAATGAGTTTGAAAGACATCATTTTTCCTTAAGTAGGTTCAGAATGAAAACTCCAGAGTCAAGAAGATGGAGATCAATATATTATCTTCAGTGCTGACAAAACTTTCAGAGGCCAAGGCTTAGTCTGAGAGTCAAATGGACTTCCACAGGTTGCCCCTGAGAATTAAAACAACTCACTGCTTTAAGCTGGTGTTTGGGCACACTTTCTCCCGCAGGGACAAAGCCTCTACATGAAAATTTACCTTTAGTCCTAAGAGTATGATACCTTCTCTAGGGGCAGGTAGATGCCAGAAAAGAGAGGGATATATTGGTTCAATTCTTTCATTTCTTGCTCTGGTGGGACGGAAGGAGTAGAGGGGAGAAAGGAGGCTGGGGTTTCACCTCCAGGATGTCCCTCCAGGTGGTGTGGGTGATAAATCTTCCTCACTGCTAGTGGAGATTCCCCCAAGACCTTGTGCAGAACTTGTCTTCCTGTTGTTCATCATCAAAGCCCGGTATCTCTGATGTCTGAGGACCCCTGGACTCTGGCTCCCCCTGGCTCTGCCTAGGCCTAGTGGTAGAGGAAGCCAGATCATGCAGACCTCTCAGGAACTAGAAGGATTTTAATTTATGGGATGCTGTGGTCCGACTGGGCTTTTAGGCATTTCACTTTGGTGATGATGTGAAGAATGCACATGGCAGAGAACCAGTAGGAAAGATGGGGCTGGAATTCAGCAGGGAGGTTGAGGGGATTGACTGAAGCGCTGGCCATGGGCTGGAGTAGGGCAGACAGGTTTGCAAGCTATTTAAGAGGAAGAACCCATCAAACAGGAAGAAAGAAAACTAGATGACCCCAAGTGACAGCCTGGCCCAGCGTTGGAAGATGATGTCCTTCCTCCTGGGAAAGAACTATAGAAAGATGAGCACGTTGAAGGGGGAAAGTGAGATTTCCTTTTGTGGCATTTTAGCTGAATATGGTCTTTCCAAGTGAAGATGATGAGAGTTGACTTCACCTCTCTAGGAAGCGCATGGCAGAATAAAGCTTGAGATCCACTAGGGGTGGGACCATGGAGACACTCATTTCCTATTTCTCACACTTCCAGAGAGGGGAGGGGTTTCTGCTGCCCCACCCAGAGGAAAAAGGACAGGAGGAACACTCCCAGCTCCTCCTCATCCCCTTACTCCTCCCAAAGAGTCCTCTTTCTTTCATGTCTGTCTGCTCATCCATGGAGTACTTCCTCAGCTCCTCTGTATGACATGTTTCCAGGGCAGGCTGCCTGTTTGGAGGGGATACAGTCCATGCAAGCCCTATGACTGCTGATCTAAAGCCATGTTCTCAAATGGATTTTATCAATAATATGGCTGACTCTGGCCCCATCGCTCTGTGTCCAGCCTTATTTACCAGTGGTCCTGAACTCGGCAGTAGAGTGTATTTGTTTACTGGGGATGTCATAACAAAGTATGACACAGACTGGGTGGCTTAAATAACAGAAATGTATTTTCTCACAGTTCTGGAGGCCAGAAATCTGAGATCGAAGTGATGGTAGAGTTGGTTTCTACTGAGACTTTTCTCCTTTGTACAGGGCCGCCTTCTCCCTGTGTCTTCATGGGGTCTTCCCACTGTGTGATTCTTTGTCTTAATTTTTCTTTTTTATAAGACAGAGTTTCGCTCTTGTTGCCCAGGCTGGAGTGCAATGGTGCAATCTTGGCTCACTGCAACCTCCACCTCCTGGGTTCAAGCGATTCTCCTACCTCAGCCTCCTGAGTAGCTGGGACTACAGGCATGTGCCACCATGCCCGGCTCCTTTTTTTTTTTTTGTATTTTTTTAGTAGAGACGGGGTTTCTCCACGTTGGTCAGGCTGGTCTCGAACTCCCGACCTCAGGTGATCCATCTGCCTCGGCCTCCCAAAGTGCTGGAATTACAGGCGTAAGCCACCACACCCGGCCTCTGTCTTAACTTCTTATAAGGGTCTACCCGACTAACCTCATTTTAACTTAATTACCTCTTTAAAGACCACTGTCTCCAAATACAGTCACATTCTGAGGCACTGGAGGTTACAATTTCAATTTTGGATGGGGGTAGGGTTCACAGTTCGGTTCACAACTGGGAGAAGGGTATTTACTGACCCTCTAAAATTCCATCAACAGCCTGTTTTCCTTCTTAAATACATTCTCATACACAATTTTGAGGCAGATTTTTTTTCTCTCCCTTACTCCATTTATTTCAATGTCAAGAACTTGGAAAATTTTAATCAGGGCACTGTTTAGCTTCATTAAAGAAAAACCAGGGCAGGGATGCTCAAAGGCTGGATCTCAGCAGGGGGAGGGTTGCGAGGCTGTGCATCACCTGGAACTGGAGAGTGCTGAAGATGAGGCCTGGTGAGAATCCCACCATAATCAAGACATCCGTAAATCTCTCAGAAGTGGTATGGATCAATGAATGACAGCATCATTCCTGCACCCCTACAGACTTTGTAATTTGCCAAAGTATTTGAGGTTAACTTTGCATGTAAATATGGGTTCACAACAACTTCTGAGGCCATAATCCAGACGCATGTTTTTTTCTTTCCTTTTTTTTTTTTTCCAGAGACGATCTTGCTCTGTCCCCCAGGCTGAAGTGCAGTGGTGTGACCTTCGCTCACTACAGCCTGAACCTCCTGTGCCAAAGCAATCCTCCCACCTCAGCCACTTCAGCAGCTGGGACCATGGGTACATGCCACCATGCCCAGCTAATTTTCAATTTTTTGTAGATGAGGTCTCACTATGTTGCCCAGGACGGAGTTTCACCATGTTGGTCAGGCTGGTCTCAAACTCCTGACCTCAAGTAATCTACCTGTCTCAGCCTCCCAAAGCGCTAGGATTACAGGCGTGAGCCACTGCACCCGGCCACCAGGTTTCTTTAATAGTTTTGTTCTGATATTTCTCCCACCAAGTTTGAACTTAAATGGTTTTTCTAAGGGAAAGTATGCATCCAAAGTGATGACTGATTTTATGGAATTCTGTTAATATCAAATGTGACTGAAGATTGCCATTCAGAGCATTGTTTCAGGGACATAAAACCTTTAGGCAGCTCCACACAATGAGAGGAAGAAATGACAGATCTGTGTTGATGAAACATTTTTCTTGATCAGTGTGATTATACTAGAATGCTCTACTTGGATACATTGATTTGTCTTTGAGAGTGCTTTGTGCCACATAAATCTCATAGAAATATCTTTAACGTGCTGCCCCAGAAGGCCACTGCTTCCCTCCTCAGCAAACAGAAGCAACATCAGGCAGTCATTTGTCAAAGTTTCAAAGGGAATGGTTCATTTATGAACTGACTTTGGATGGTCTTCTGTTCCAACATTCATGGGATTTTAAAACAAAGATGCATTTTATGATTAACCTCCACATATAGAAGCAAAGAGTTATATTTGTCTCTTTTGACTTACTTTAGCAACCTGATTTTAAAAAATCTCCTTCAAGGAGAATCATATTTATTATACCTCAAAAATTCAGTTTATATGCATCATTGTTCAGAGCAATTTCTTTTCTCCCTATACTGAATGGCCAAGTGATCATTTGTTTTGGAGATTCATTCATGCTTCAAAAGATCTGGCCATCCATGGAAAAGAACAGTTTTGAGAGCATTTCCCCCTGCTTCTTTCTTAGGACAGGGAAAATAGGTCTTAAAAGAATTATAATTAAAAAAAATTGTTTAAAAGTTTCTCACTTATTCTGGGACATATAACTTCAGTTTTCTAATATTCAAGAGCTGTAGTGAAAAGAGCATTAGTGTATGTTAAGATTCTCTTTTGAGTTAGGTGAACTTGAGCCAATTTTTGAATTGAAAATTTACTTTCTTTCCTCCTATAAAATGAGTACTGTGGTGCCCATATTATTGGAGAGGTAGTATTAGAGGATCGGGGAGTGGCTTCACTAATTATTTAAGAGCATGGATTTTGAGCCCGTCTGGCTTGGCAAATCTGTCGCTTGCTGGTTGGATGATGCTGTGAATGTAACTTAAATCTCTAGGTCTTGGTTTTCTTATCTGTGAAGTAGGCATAATAATTGGTCTTATCTCATGTGGTTCTTTTGACAAGAGAATGAAATAATTTATAAACATAGTACCCACCCACTATAAATGTGAGATCATTACCATCATCATTATCACCATGACCATGAAAATCACAAATAACCATTAACTGGTTTAATTATTTTGCTTTTCTTAATCGACTAAGAAAGACATGGACTCAAAGAAAAAGTGAAATCCATAAAATTCAAACTGATCTGGGCAAGATAGGTTGAAACCAGGTTTACATTATTTGAATAATAACGTATCTTTCATATAGATAGATTTCTTTCGAATATATATATTTACATATATACACTATATATAAAACATATATATAAAAAGGTAATAAGGTATATCTATACTCAAAGTTTCATGAAAATTTTAAATATTTGAAATTTACCAAGATTTTATATTAAAACTATACTTCCATTTCTCATGCAAAACCATTTTCTAAATAAAAAAATATTTAGTCACAAGTGCAAAATTGGAATAAGATTTAATAATCTCCCTTAGGAACTGATTTTGAGGTTTAAACTGTGCTTTTATGAACATCACATTAAGAACTCTTAAATCCTTCTTATAATGTCTTCACATTTAAGCTTCAGTGGAGAAAAAGGAGTTTGCCATTCTCTCTCTTATTTAAAAATATTTCTGGATTTAAAAATATTAAGAGCTGCTGCTTGAAGATGACAGCATAAAGATAATTGCACTAAGCTCTACTCTTTAATATCAACTGAATGCAACACACATTCTAACAAGAGTCCATCTTTAACAAAACTGGTAGACACAACCCCAAGCTATGAAGAATTGCTTCTAAATATAGGGGCATTTGGCCCCAATTCCAGAATATGCCAAATGTAGATTCACATTGGATAGTCCATTCACATTGCAGAGTTCTCCAACAGTAGGTGGCACAGCTCCAAAGGACTTTTCCAGTTATCCCTTACTGGGAATAACTAATTCTACATCTTACCCTGAGGAACTGCAGACCAGATGGGACTGGAAGGAGAAAAGACCATGAACTTTGCAGGAAATGTGCTGATGGCACATGATGGAATAATACCACTGATAATAGTATCAACATAACAACTGCTGATATTTAGTGAGTGCTTACTGTGTGCTAGGCACTGATTTAAATAGTTTACATGTATCAACTTAGTTAATCTTCAAAGATAATTTATATGAGGATGATACTATTATTATCCCAATTTTACAAGTCAGTTACAGAGCCTGGATTCAAATGCCAAGCCTGTCCTCTTAACCTCCATGCTCTGAGGCATTTCTGCTCTGGATACAGAGTCACCTTTGATCAGTAAATCCAATGTCAGCTGAGGAGAATGAAAATAAATGCCAAGTCACTGTACAGAGAACTAGAACCTTATGGGGCTTCACCGTGAGCCACAAAAACCTTCTGCTCATTCTCAGAAGGAATGTGGGTCACTGGTAGGAGAAACATCCTTGCAGCAAAGGCACAGCGGAGTTGATGAGAAAGTCATCCAAGACAATATTACTCCTGTAGACTTGGCTCTCTCTTCCCTTTTCTTTCCTCATACAACTCTTGAGCAAAAAACCGAACAAGATGGAGCTTCCCTTGTTTAAAAATCAGTCATAAAGTGACTGGGCGTGGTGGCTCATGCCTGTGATCCCAGGGCAGATCACTTGAAGTTAGGAGTTTGAGACCAGCCTGGCCAACATGTGAAACCCTGTCTCTATCAAAAAGTTAAAAAATTAGCTGGGGGTGGTGGCATGCACCTGTAGTACCAGCTACTCAGGAGGCTGAGGCATGAGAATCATTTTAACCTGGGAGGTGGAGGTTGCAGTGAACCGAGATCATGCCACTGCACTCCAGACTGGGCAACAGAGTGAGACCCTGTCTCAAAAAACAAACAAAAAGTCATAATGAGAAAGAATCTAGCAGACTCATGTACAGATGTACAGATATTTGACCGCTAGAAACCAAAGAGAAAGACCACAAAACCAAGTAGGGTGAGTGGAGAAAAAAACAAAATAAAGGCAAATAGACAATACACGTCAAAAGGTGAATTTAATCATGAAGTGAATACAATTTTAAATACTTTTGCATGGAGAACAGAATTAATAAACCCCCTCGAAAATATTTTAATGCTATAAAAAATTGCTATAAAAGAAGACTTGATTCTGTGGATTGAAGGTGCATACCATGGCCTCCTGTCTTGGGACAACTGATAATGGTAAAGTTGTTGAGTGTCAAGAATACAGAACCTGATATAAACCTAGCAGTTGGAATAGTACCTATTACATAGTAGACACTCAACTAGTATTTGTTGAATAAATGAGTACAACCAAACCAGACAATAAGGTAATTCACCTATATTAAGGGAAAACTGAGTTGGTATTAAATTTCATAGCAACAATACTAGAAAATGGTGAAGCAATCATTACAAAGTCTTTGGGGAAGGAAAATGTGCTCTGAGGCTTCTATACTCAGTTAAATGTCATTGAGGTATATAGAAAACAGATTAATTTGACACACAAAAGCACTCAGGAAATATGGTACACATTAGCTTTCTTTTTTGGCAAAAAAATTATCTACTTAACTCTGAAAGTCAGCTAACCAAGAGATAAGAGATTAATGAAAATGATGAGCTCAGGAATAGGAAATGAGAATACTGATGTGAGTACTGAAACTATTTAGATATAACACTAAGTCTAAACAATTGGGAATTAGGGCATTAGAAAAGAATGAATGTTAAAAATTGTAACCAAATAGAAATAATAATCTTAGTACAGTAGTCAAGAGGTTAGAAATAATGATCTTAGTAAAATAGTCGAGAGGTCGGAAGGAAGTAGAGATGGGAAGAAGTGTACATTTCTTCATTTCCTCTTATTTAATATTGCATTATGGAGCTTGAGAAATTCTAATACTGATAATTCAAATGATGAAGGTTTAAGTGCATTATTTTAATGCATAAAGATAACACCAGAATAATTGAAAACAACAATATAACTGGCCAATCAGTATCCGGAGGGGTGTATAAATTTGGGAGGAGAGGTGTGCATGAGAATTTCCTCATCTCCTTTTGAGGAAGTTTGTATGGATACTGTTTCAGGTTGTTTAAATGTATTATTCAAAAGTACAACATTTAAAAACTAAAAATTTATTACAAACAGAAAGCCACACAAAAACAAAATAGAGAAGTCAGATCACATAGGAAAATACAAGACAATGTAGGTATTAAAAACATAAAACAAAATTGAAGTTTAGCACAAAGACCAAAGATATGATCAGATTAATAAATGCAAGTGGAGGAAATAATCTGTTGAGATTTTGAGAGAAGGAAAAAAAAAAAAAGACTCAGCAAGATTGAAAAATCAAAGGTAGGTGAACTCTGGACCCCTGCAAAAAAAGCCCAACAAACCAAGGCAAATGGAAACAAAAAGGAAGGAAGGGCTGCGATATTAATATTATCCAAGATCCAAGACTGAAATGAGGGCAGAAACTAATAAATGAGAAAAAGGCACTTGTAATGAAAAAGCTTACAAAGTTTACAATCCACAATGGTCTGTCACTGACGGTTAAATGCTAAAAACAACTAGATCAAAAATCCTAACATAAAGCTGTATGAAATGGAAGACAAATACACAAAAACCCAAGTATGGTAGAGCCTGTCCGGCCCTCTTCTAGAATTAGATGAAACATACATTCATTCAGTAAATCGCTCATTCATTGAACCAATCCATATTTACTGAGCATCTATTCCCTGCCAGGTGCTGTGCTAAGTGATGGCAATACAAGGGGAACACAACGGGAAACACTTTCTGCCCCCATGGAACTTCCAGTCTACTGTGGTCAGACGTTAAATCAGCACAGAGGAAATATATAATTGCAATGTGATGATAGATGAAGGAAAATTATGTGGTATAGTGTGTGAATAAAATGAAGGGAACTGGGTGAACACAGCTGAGATCTGAAGGATGAGTAAGAAGTAAATCGAGTTGGGATGGAAAAGAGCATCCCAAGAATGGGAACAGCATGTACAGAGAACTTTCGGGGTGATGTGTGTTGGAGGAAGGGAGAGGCCAGTGCAGTGAGCAAAGGCAGAGTGTGCGGCACATGCCCCACCAGGCAGAGTTTTGTAGCCCATGTTGGGGAACTGCTACTCCATCCTAAGGGCAACGGGAAAACGCTGAATAGTTTCAGGCAGGAGTGAAGCACTCAGATTTATGATTTGGAAAGATCTCTTTGGCTGCAGTATAGATTAATGGACTGGTGGAATGAAAGTGGATACAGGAAGACCAATTGGGAAGTTACTCCAAGCTAGAAATAGTGCTATCTGGATCAGGGTATAGTGGAGAGCATGGATTAGGAAGATATTTAAGAGATCAATATATCTGGACGTTGGTGACACCTTGGCTATGAAAATGAGAACAAAGGATATACTACAGATGACACCTAGGTTTTCAGTGTTCACAAACAGAAAAGTTGGAGGATGGTTTTCCTGATATATAAAACCTTGAAGGAGACCAGGACTGTTCTGGGGGAGATGGCAAGTTTGGACATGCTGTGTTTGAGAGGGTTAGGCACAGCAAAGTATAGATGCAAGCAGCCAGAATACGGCCTGGAGCTCTGAGAAGTGAACTGGCTATGAGTTGAGGAGGCAGAGTGTTGGATGAGTCCCCATCAAGGTTGTGATTGTGATTGTGATTGTGATTGTCCCCAAGACTAATGAAAGGAGTACAGGTAGCGATGACATGAGTTCAGTGCTAAGCATAGTGCCTCAAACACAGTATGGTCTCAATAAATGCTAGCTATTATCTCTTTGAGGACAGCTTTTCTTCCATTTGTTTTAGTCTCTTTCAGAAATTCCATTTATCTACACGTTGAATCTCTGCTGACTGTTTTCCAGAGGCCAAATATCTATGTCCAAGATTTTGATGTGGCTCAATCTTCTACACTGGGCACAAGTGGTGTGATTGGCTGAGTTTCATTGTTTACACTCGTGATGTTATGGTTCATACCAAAAGAGAGACAACCTGGGTGCGCCTCATCTTATCACGCAAGCCCTTTAAAAGCAGAGTTTTCTCTGATAGGTGGTAGAATAGAAAGTCAGAGAGATTTGCATCATGAGGATTCAGCACACTACTGCTAGCTTTAAAGATGGAGGGGGCCACATGCCCAGGAATGCAGGTAGACTCTGAAAGCTGACACTCCTCCCTGGCTGACAGCCAGCATGTAAATGGGAACTTCAGTCCTACAGCTGCAAGGAACTGGATTTTGCCAATGATCTGAATGAACTTTGAAGCAGATTCTTTCCCCAAACCTCCACAGACAAGCCCTGCTCAGCTGATCCCATCACTGTGGGACCCTGAGCAGAGAACCTAGGCATGACGTGCCAGGCTTCTGACCTACAGAAATGTGAGCTAATACATGGGTATTGTTTTAAGTCACTAAGTCCACGGCGGTTTTCACATAGCAATGGAAAACTAATGCATAAACATCACCCACTAGCTTAATATACTCCACAGAAAAATCTGATGATGAATTTTGGATGGAAAATCAGGGAACATTGCAACACCTTTGCAAACAAGTGGTAAAACCGACATAGAACATATTTTTTCTTCACACCTGCTCATTGTTCTCACAGTCACCAGAGCCAGTGGTCATCCTACCCTTCTCTCCTCCCTCTTCCTCACCCTCAGTTAGTCAATGAGTTCTGGCATATATCCTTCCAAAATGCCTCCCCTATTTTTTATTCTCACTGAGTGGTCTTATTTAGAAACCCTCATTACATTTTGATTAAATTACTATAATAGCCTTCTAACTCAGAGCTTTACTTTAATTCTCTAAATTGCTCTTGTTTTAAACTTTGTAGATCCCTAATTTGATTATGTCACTCTTCTGCTCTACCTCCTTCAAGGATGTCCTACAGCCTGCAGAAGAAAAGTCAAACACCCTGGCGTCGTGCTTCCAGCTCAATGTTTCCACACTTATCATTGGCTTTAGTTATACTAAATGACTTGCCTTTACTACAATGAAACATTTTTTTCACTACTTGGTGCTTGGAAGACTACTCTGCCAACTCCATCTGAAACGTTGCTATTCAACCTGAAGACTCAATTTGAATGTCATCTCTTCTCAAAAGGGTTTTATGGGTGAGACACTGACACTTCTCCCTCACAATCCCCTTCATTTTTAGAAAGTTGAGTACCCTAGGGCTTCTTTCCCCTTCATTACTCAGAGACTCTGGTAACCACTTTCCCAACAGGCAGAGAGACCCTTGATTTAGACCAGGGTCATGCAGATTTGCATCAGACAGGGTCCAGCCCAGGACCCAAAGTATACTCAGTCTTTGTCCTTGTCTTAGGGGATGACCAGCTTTGAAGCAGAGATAGGGCAGTTTGCATAGGAAACACACAGTTGTCTGGGAAAGGTGGTCCAATTACCCCTCTATCTCCTTTCTTTGAAATTTTGAGTTTGTGGAGATGCTGAGGTTTAAAGGTTTGACCCAACAGCAGTCTCATGGCAGGAAAGACAGCAATGCAGTTCACATAATGCTAGTTTGAGTCCAGAAAGAGGGAACATTGGGGAGTGGGTGGGCCTCCTTGCGGAGCCTTCACTTCTTTGGTAGCTAGTGAGGTAGGGACTTTGTCCCACCTGTGGTGCTTTGGACTTGATCTGCTGTCACCAACTTCTACTCAGCTAGAGCAGCTTCTGCATGTTGGAGATGGGAGGACAGGGTGCACTTCCCTCAGTTACCAGCATATTGGTGTTGGAGCATGGTGCTCTGGGATCTGCCTGTTCCCTGTTTGCACCCCAAACTACTACTCATCATCATTTTCTTAGTCCACGTTTGTTTACGTGTAATTAACGGAAACAAACTTGACCTACCTAAAGCATTTATCTAACCAGGTATGGCTAAGAGAACTGAATCATACTGGGGTGGAATTGTCATTTACTGAGGAACCAAGACTTAACATATACCTCACCAGCTGACTATGATAACACTGAATTGTATTCACTGGTTTACCCGTTTGTTTCTCCATCCAGTTTATGAACACTTTAAAGTCTTATTAATTTTTTTCTATTTCTAGTGAGTACCTTGCTCATAAGAAGCAAACAAACATTAAACAAAATTTAAAAATGTAGGGTTTTATGTCCTCCATTTATTTGTATATTTAATTTTATTTGGGCTTCATTTTCAAAGGATGATGAACTCTGATCATTAAGTATGCTGCTTAATTACCAGTTATTTTGATATTGGAGAAAAGTATTTGATGCAGATTTGTTAGTAATACCATTTTGTGTTCTAATCAAATGAACACTAGGAAAGCTATAAAAAAAAACTCTGCTCTAAGGCTGGACATGGTAGCTCACGCCTGTAATCCCAGCACTTTGGGAGGCCAAGGTGGGAGGATCGCTTGAGGCCAGGAGTTTGAGATCAGCCTGTGCAACATAGTGAGACCCTGTCTCCACAAAAAAAATAAAAAAATTAGCCAGGTGTGGTGGCATGTACCTGTAGTCCCAGCTACTTGGGAGGCTAGGGCCAGAGAATCACCTGAGCCTGGGAAGTTGAGACTGCAGTGAGCTGTGATTGTGCCACTGCACACTAGCCTGGGTGGCAGAGCAAGACCCTGTCTCAAAAACAAACAAAAAAACCCCACTGCTCTAGCAATACACTTAGGGTATATTGTTTTCCTCCGAATTTAAAAATTATCTAAAAATATAAAGATTTCTCCCGTAGAACATATAGAAACAAGAAGTTAATAATCAAAAGATATGTCAAAAGATTATACTTTTAGCTTCATCAAATACTATTTTTGTATCAATAAAATACTTAAAAATTTAATTTTTATAATAATTTTCCTCTAATAATATGAAATAATTAGTAATTTATTTATTTATTTATTTATTTATTTATTTTTGAGACAGAGTCTTGCTCTGTCACCCAGGCTGGAGTGCAGTGGCCGGATCTCAGGTCACTGCAAGCTCCGCCTCCCAGGTTTACGCCATTCTCCTGCCTCAGCCTCCTGAGTAGCTGGGACTACAGGCGCCCGCCACCTCGCCCGGCTAGTTTTTTTGTATTTTTTAGTAGAGACGGAGTTTCACCGTATTAGCCAGGATGGTCTCGATCTCCTGACCTCGTGATCCGCCCGTCTTGGCCTCCCAAAGTGCTGGGATTACAGGCTTGAGCCACCGCACCCAGCCTGAAATAATTAGTAATTTATATGATAAAAGAAGTGCACTAGCAATTTGGACTATTATTCTAATTTTAAAAATTGTACTACAAATGGGAAACAATACTTTTTGTTTAGCTGTTTATCTTTCCTCACTCCATGCAAAATTATGTAAAGTTAAACACCTTGAAATACTTAGAAGCATGATTCAATGTATCCAATTCCATAAATGGAAAGGTAGCCTACTAATTTCTCCTTGGGGGTTTATTAACTCAAGCCACCTAACAGGCTAGTTAGAAAAGCATCCATTATGGGTAAAATAGGTAGAGGAATCAAGTAATTTCTTCTTCTCACTGGCGAGAGTATATACAGTCATTTTTAATGAGCAATGCTGAACCATTCCCAGCATGAAAATATTTAACAACTCTTCTAGGATAAGCAAGAATGCTGCTTTCTTTTTATCTCTGACAGAGCTTTGCAAAGAAGGATGCATGGAGCAGGTGCACAACAAATGCTTTCAAAAACAATTGAATGAATGGATCCAGAAATAAAGAGAAGTTAGTGCCAAAATACACTGAAAGCAAACCCCACATTAAATGTCTGGGGTGTTTGGGAGGTTGAGAGTAAATTGTAAACAAAACAGTTTGTACGTGTAAAAAGTGTTACATTCCATTAGCTGTCATTTGGAAAATCATTATTGTCATCTAAACCAGAGATTAAATAATTTTTTTTCTGGGTGGGAACTTTTTGCTGCTGATTCTCAACTGTCACTCTTTGTCACACTCTCACCCCAACAATAGATCATCCTGAGGTCTAGCTGTGTTGCCTGGGCTGGTTTTAGACTCCTGGCCTCAAGCGATTCTCCCTCCTCTGCCTCCCAAAGTGCTGGGATTACAGGCATGAGTCACCGCCATGCTTAGAACAATGTTTTCTTTCTTTTTTTTTTTTTTTGAGACAGTCTTGCTCTGTTGCCCAGGCTGGAGTGCAGTGGCACAATCTCGGTTCACTTCAACCTCCACCTCCCAGGTTCAAGCGATTCTTATGCCTCAGCCTCCCGAGTAGCTAGGATTACAGGCACCTGCCAATACACCTGGCTAATTTTTGTATTTTAGTAGAGACAGGGTATCACCATGTTGGCCAGGCTGGTCTCAAATTCCTGACCTCAGGTGACCCGGCCACCTCTGCCTCCTAAAGTGCTGGGATTACCATGCCCAGCCCACAAAGCTTTCTTTTTATAAAGAGCTACAAATTCAGAAAGCAATTAATTCCAAATCCTTTAAAAAATTAACCTAACTTTTGACAAATTTAAACAATATTTTCAAAGCTTCTGGATGAGACTTTCTCCCTCAACACTGATTGTGCAATGTCTTTTCATGGTCCACGCTAATCCCTTGACATTACGTTTGCTCGGCACAACTGTCCTCTCCATCGTCATGTATTCAGAAGACATGAACACTGTCTTTCAGTGTGTATATAACACTTGTCCCCCAAGTACTCAACCTTTTTTCTCCTGATTAAGAAGCCCAGTTGTAATATTCAACACACAGAAAAATTTTATGTCTTTTCCTGAGTCACTATCCAATAATGTGTCTGGGGATTTCAAGGTCAATGCATGCTATCGCTTGACACTGAGAATCTGTAATATGTGGGATCGTTGCAAACATGAAAAAGATGCTCAATGCACTTGCTACCTGAAAGTGAATGTGAAAGCGTGCAAAATTAAAGGTATAAAAGCTTAGGGAAATATTACAATTGTCACACTTGATTACTTTTAGACACAGCTTGACATTCTTGAAGAATAGATATTAAAGAGTAACTATTCTTCAAAGAGAAAAATTCACTTATTCAGGCATTCAATAAATATTCATTGGAAGCCTATTGCGTATGTAATATAGCAGATGCACTGATGGATAGCAAAGATGTATACCGTATCATATTCACCATATATGTATCATTTCCTAGAAGGCTTTACCAACAAAGCAGAAATAAAGGAGACTGATTATTGTAAATGGTGATGAAAGCTGTTCCTTACATACAGTAATAATGACACCAGGCATCCCTTTAACAACTTTGTTCCCCAAAAGACATATTATATATTACTCACTGATAACCAGGGAGAATTTTAAGGACACTCTTGTATGGAGAATGTAGACCTAGGCAAATTTGATTGTGAATAGAGGACCCCAAGAACTGATGCTTTACAAAATTTCCAAGTGAAACAAGGTAAGTCTGACTTGCTTAAAGAGGTCCTCTGTTTCTTAAGATAATAATACAGATTTAAATCAAAGGGTGTTGATGCAAAGCAACACTAGGATCTCATGATTAGAAGAGTGGATTTTGCACATATTGCAACCTACTCATTCTCTAAGAACCTCTGATAAGTAAGCAGGAATAATCAGATAGGTTGTCTAAGAGAAGCATTTATAGGCTTTTTCTGTGAAGAAACATGATCTTCCAAACTGTGAACTAGATTGTCAAGAGACTGAATTTTTAACATTGTCGAATATGTCTCTGAATTGTTCTATAAAAATACATTATTACTATTTCCCTACATTTTTTATGTAGCTTAGAAGTTTAATGGAAAGGTTAATGGCTCTATATCTCATTACATCTTTCACATTTTTGGAGAAAAGGAGATGATTCAAGTCTTAATCACATTAGGATAGAGATAAGGGTTACTACAAATTCATGGTCTTGAACACCAACTTGGTCCTTAATACTATCTGGAAAGCCTTCTCTTTCTCAGTCATCTCTTTTCTTCTCCATAGGGGTAACTACGCCTGCTTCTCCACAGAAACACCAAAACTTCCTGACTCCAAATCTATCATCTTAGAGGATGTGTAGTTACATCCTCTCCAGCACACTTCCTTTCACCGCTTCCTAACTGCTAGAGAGTTGGAAAAGCTCACTGACTTCTCACCCCTACCCGTAGCAACTTGGCTGAGGCCCTATTATCTCCCACTGAAATTGCTATAGCCAAGGTCTTCAGTTACCTCCTTTCTTTACGTCCATTGGAAACTTTTCAGTCCTTAGCTTTGGTTGACCTCTGGGCTAACTCTCCATCTTTATTATAACTCTTTTCTAAAGTTAGAAACACCAAGTCTCCCTGCATGTCTTCTAATTCTTGAGTAAATATTTCTCAGTCTGCACAGCAAGTTCTTTCGGTTTTGTTTATTCCTTAAATATGGGTGTTCTGGTAGGTTTTGTCTTTTCCCTCTTCCCTTCATGCCCTAAGGACTCTCCTTGCACAATCTCATCCATTCCTTTGCCTGAAATTATCATCCCTATGTTACTGATTCTCAAAGCTACATCTACATTCCAAATTGGCTACCATAAACTTCAAATCTATGTATTAAACTGCTGCTTGACTTTCTTGAATGTTGCATAAATATCTCAAACTTAGCATGTTCAAATTGAACATATTATCTTTCCCTCAAGTGTTTTCTTTTTCCTAGACCCTCTGTATAATAGCACCACAAGCTACATAAATGCTCACTCCAGAAACATGCAGGGATGGTCCACAATGTAGTCAAACCACAAACTCATTTAAAATCTCTTGTGAATCCATGAATGTAAAACTCAAATTGCTGTTACCACTGTGCTAGTGCCGGCCATTCTCATCTCGTTTCAATTACTGCACTCGCCTCTTATGTCTCTAAAAGTTTAAACGATGAAAGAAGGATAAATGAATGGCAACTTACCTAGAAGAATGGAGAAACTGAGGCCTAACTGCTAGCACAGGGATGGGAATCCAATAAGCAGCAAGTTGATTCCTAATGCAAAACTCAGATAAGGTCAGGAATCAGAGATGCCAAGTACCTCTGATTGCCAGGATGTGGAGTGCGGCTGAAACAGATTGACTACAAATCTGTATAATGAGCAGTTAGATTTCAGATCCTCTTCCCTACCCTGCACAGCTGGATGACTTTATTCACCATTCTTTCCCCATCCCAGCAGAAGGTAGGAGATTTACTATCCAGAAAAGCAGAATCAAAAGAGGACTCACATGCAGGAACATCAGGCAGCTGTGAGTGTGGGAAAGAGCTTTACTCCAAAGGTAGATTAAGTGAAAAATCTATATTTTGAACATTGGGATCCCCTGTAAAGCTGAGTACTGGTAGCCAGAATTACACCCTTAGAAAGGAGATTGAAGGAATCTTCTCAGGGGAAACCAACAGAGCCAAAACAAAAGATTTACAAAGACTGGCAATTGGGTGTCCCAATGAAACCATCAGTTTCCTTCAGTCACTCTGTGGTGAGGCCTGCCAGCTGACATATAGAGCTTCTAATTAGCTTTTTGGTACCTCACTATTAACTATGAAAAGATAGCTAAAGATCACCAGACAGCTGAGGAAGACTTCTCATCTAGAATACAAAGACCAAAGCAAACAGAGAAAAGACATTCACGAAACAAACAAATAAAAAACAAACAGACCCCCCCACGAAAAAAAAAAAACAAAAACAAACAAAAAAACAGATAAGCATCAGGGAGAAGAAAACATTAAAAACTTTTTATGACTTCAAAGAGATGGAGAGTGATATTGCAAAGAAAAACAAATAAAAACCAAGCTGAGATTCCCTTACATGGTTGAGAGGAATTTAAGGATCATGTCAGGAAGTTTATGTCTGAATTATGACAGGTTTATAGAAAAGTCAGCAATTAAAAAAAGAGGCAGTTAATTTCAGGAAAAAATAAAGTTGAACAAGAAAGTGACATTATAGTGCAGTATAAGGCTCAACTGTGGACAATATTTACATAGGAGTCATAATAGAAACCTTGAATGTTGAACTAACAGTTGCGCTGTAACTATACTGGAACGATGAAGGAAGAGTGAGTGTGAGAGTGTGAGTGTGTGCGCGCGCGTATTTGAGAGAGAGGCGGGCAGGGGAGTGGGAGGGGAGGTTGTTGGGAATATCGTAGTCTAAATCCTTACTCTCCATAGTGAGAAGTCAGTAGACAACAGTCAAAACTATAAATCCAGAACTAGTAGTGTTAAGTTGAACCATCTAAAATTGTTGCTATTAACCCCTTTTCTCCTACGAAAATGGTAGTTTCTAATGACTGCTGTTATTTAGAAACATGAATGTCAATACTAGAAGAGCTATCTGGAAGAGTTGAAGGGGGTATCTGTGGGTAACAAATTGGAAGTGGAGTGGAAAGTTTTTGCCATAAGCTTTGAAGAACTATTTGGCATTTTAAACAACGTATTAATTTAATAAAGTTAATAAAAAATGAATACGTGTCTTACTTCCAAACCACTAAGTGAAAAGACCCAACGTTACTAGGAGAAATGATTAATAGCAGTAATTGATCTAATTGTGACCACTTTTTCTCCTTTAGATTTTTACCTTTTAAAAAATGACTATTAGGAGAGCTTACTCTGGAAGACAAAAATAGTCTGTTCTAATAGCCTGTTTAGGACTTTAATTGAAAATTTGGTTGCGTCTTCCTCCAATTAAGCTAATTGAAGTGGAATTCTGATTGGGCCCTATGAGAGAGGAGTTCCCCAGCTGAGGCTCATAGAATAACAGCTGACTCTAAAGACAGAAAAATAGAAGCAAATGCTTAGGAAGACTGGTGAATCAACTCTAGAGGGATTTCAATCTACTTATTGACTGATATATGCAGGGAAAGTAGCCAGAAAAGTTCTGAAAAAAAAAATGCGGGGTTGTGGGAAGCTTCATCTGAGGTTTTAAATAAATGCGTCTGAACTACGCCTGGTGTTTTAATTAGAAATCTGCAACCTTTTCCAGAAAGGGCACCTGTTTTAATCCCTTTATTATTTACAAGACAAGCCCATGCCTTGCATCCAACAAGTACAGGAAAGTTGTAAAGTATATGCAAATATTAAAATATTAAACATTTAAATGAATAAATACAATTTAAATACAATATAAAATATTAAAATATTAAAAATATTAGAACTTCCCTCCTCATCCCTTAGGAATGCCTAAGGCCTGTGGAGTGCATAAAATAGCCCCGATTATTTCTGGAGCTGGACTGGGGAATTTGCACTTTAGAGAAGCGTTCTGGTGATTTTGCTATAGTTTCTCGTGCTCTTTGGAGGCCCAGCTCAGGTCTAATGCCCAAACCAATCTGTCCCTCAGTCTTTTCTCACTTGATAGCTGTCATTTGTATAATTTTATTTTGCCAAATTCTTTTAAGGTAAATGTATGCCTTTGGACCCTATTCTCACGCTGCCAATAAAGACATACCCACAGACTGGGTAATTAATAAAGGAAAGAGGTTTAATTGACTCACAGTTCAGCACGGCTGGGGAGGCCTCAGGAAACTTATAGTTACGGTGGAAGGGGAAGCAAACAAATCCTTCTTCACATGGTGACAGCAAGAAATGCAGCGTGAAACCATCAGATCTCGTGAGAACTCACTATCACGAGAACATCGTAGAGGTAACTGCCCCCATGATTCAATTACCTCCCACCAGGTCCCTCCCACCACATGTGGGGAATATGGGAACCACAATTCAAGATGAGATTGGGGCGTGGACCTAGTCAAACCATATTAGACAAAAGGGAGCTGAACAATCTGTATTTAACACATTTATTGTTTTCAGTACAAATTACTTACTAAATATATATTTAATTGTGATTTAACTTTTGTAACTTTGTAGGATTTTTACGTAAATATATTCGTAAATAAAAAAATACTTTGTCGTTTTCTTCTTGATTTATGATAAAGACAGAATATATGTTTCTTTTCTTTTTTATTTTTTTTAAACGGAGTCTCGCTCTTTCGCCCACCGTGGCACGATCTCGGCTCACTGCAAGCTCCTCCTCCCGGGTTCACTCCATTCTCCTGCAGCAGCCTCCCGAGTAGCTGGGACTACAGGCGCCACCACACCCGGCTAATTTTTTTTGTATTTTTAGTAGAGACGGGATTTCACTCTGTTAGCCAGGATGGTCTCAATCTCCTGTCCTCGTGATCCACCTGCTTCCGCCTCCCAAAGTGCTGGGATTACAGGCGTGAGCCACCATGCCCCGCCAAGACAGAATATATTTTTCACATAAAGTAGATAAAGTACTTATCACATAAGAGATGTTCAAAAATTTTAGAAAACGAGCTCAATCATTAATATACTGTTTAGTAATATTTTAATACTGTAACTGAATACATTTAATAATGCTTGAGGTAGTAAAACATAAGAAGACATTATCATAAATTAGCATTAAATTGGAAATAGAGGCATTCTGAGATAACTCTTAGCTCTTTCCGAATCTCTGCCAAAACCGTAAGTCAGAAAAGAATCATGTGTCTTTCTTACGCTTTTGATCCTGACCTGAGAATAAGAAAAAAATGGCAATAACATAAACAAATTTCTGATCAATAAACTTCTGTCTTCTCATTTTGTAATGGGTGAGAGGACAGACAGGGAGGATTAAGATAGAGAATTACCATATTTTTTTCCGGAATTTATCTCCTCCTTCTAGCTCTCTTAGCAGATTAGCTCTAAGCTTTGACTATGTTCTTCTTATTCTTCCAAGTTTCAACCCTTGACATCACCTTAGTCCCTTAGAACTTACTTGTAATATCAGTGACAACTGTGGAAAGAAACCCTATATGACTAAAGTTGAGTTTCTGCTCCTCAGAGGCACCAAGGTTTAACACAGAAATTAAGTTCAGTTACAGAAAAATTAGACAAGTGTGTGTCTTCTAGTTTGGAAACAAAGATTTGTAACTGCTTTTCTGCTACCCAGACACCCACCTACCTGAGCAGCTGGGTTTTTTTTTGGGATTTCTAGGGCGAAGAAGTGGATTCTATGGCTGCTACAGGGACAGAGCAAGGCTCCCTTCCTCCCCTACAACTACTCCTTCAGTCAGAGTCTAAATCACTTAAGGAGAGACAGGGAGTCCTAATTCCTGTCCTTTTCTCTCTCCTTTCACAGAGCTTTCCCACCCTACAGAGGCGCACTACAATCTGATATTTGCAGTTTCAACAGTGTCCAGCTTGTTCTTATAAAAGCAGTTAGAGCTTTTGTAGTCTTGGGTGGAATTTTATGTGTCTTGGGGATATTCTTCCTTAGGAATACTGCTCTGTTTTTATAATAGGAATCAGCTAGGTAATTGAGGTTAATAGTAGAAGTTTGCTCTTTAGGCTCTTCTTTTTTCTTCACAGAGGCTTTGGACTGATCTTATGGAGAGAAATATCTTTGAGGCTGCAGCCATCAGCAGTGTCCGACATCATCTGAATCTGTATAAAGGAAAAAAAGCATCCTTTTTTCTCCCAATAAATATTCTCACAAATGGGTAGGATTGGACTATGCTTTCAAAGGGAAAAATGTGGGGCTTGATGGCAGATCGCAGAGTCTGAGTTAAAAGAAGTGAGTTTAATTCGAATTCCTGTGATGGGGACCTAAAGGCAAATGACCCCACTTTCTTTGTGAATGTTAGAACCTATTGTACAGAGCTTTCATGAGAGTTATATTAAGTAATATAGATATAGTTATTCTAAAGTGCTGTATAAAAGTAAGGCATTATTATCAGGCAGCTAAGCAAAGTGAAAAGCTTTAATAAAACCTATCCTTTACTGACTATAAGGAGGCTTTAAAAAAAAAAACCAATGTGCAACCATGACATTATTCACCGTTAAAAGTTAAGGTTTGGGGACCAAAGGGCTCAGGAAGCAATAAGATGATCTAATATGTCAAGGAAGACATTTTAAGAAACGAATAAGTATATTGTAGAGAGAGGTAGGAGACAATCTTCTTTTAAAGAGCTGTATCTATTCATAGCTTATTTGGAAAAGCACTGAATTCAGGAAAATGAAACCTAGAAAGGTACTCTAAAAAATCAGGATGTAATTCAGTACAAAATGTTTAGTCAGGTGAATTAAGATTAATGACAGGATATGAAACCATGGCAGTCCTTGATGGAAGACAGTGCACAAAATGGTGCGTGTCCTGTTTAACCCTGAATCCTTATCACCTTGATCTGTGCCTGGCTCAGAGTAGGTTCTCAAATGATTTTTGGTAGAATGAATATAAAAGTTCAGGAGTATCGCTGAAGGGAGATGTCTCAACCAAGCTGAAATTAATGTCTGAATTGTGCAAAGAGATACCTACTTCGTGGTTCAGATTTATTATCAAGATGTATGCCAAGGCTTTTTAGCTTCTTCAATTATTCCAAACTTTTGGCAATCACAAGACCAGAATGCTCTTTGCAAATGTTGGTGGTGAGTGGTCAACGAAACTTAGAATGAAAGAAAACAAATTTTTTACCGGAAAACGTCATCTTTTAGGGTTGGGATGGCACATAGGTCACATTACGCTGCCATTGGTGGCTGCTTGGGGTATTCCGTTTAGGGATTCTGGGGTTATATCTAGGCGATCCATGAAAAAATGTCAATTGATTGGCAATGTCTGCCAGGGGCATTGGAGTCAGGGATGGTGGACAAACACCTCTTAAAATGGTTTCTAACTTGAAGGTTGATTTTGTGAACAACTTCCTGCCTTCTCTCTTAATAACACCCTCATGATTATTATGGAATGTAGTTTATTATGGTGACTGAAATTGGGGGGAATTTGGGAAAGATATTGTAAGATTGACAGGGTGGGTCTGAGGCTATATGTGGCACAAGCTCTTAGTGCTCAGTGGATACACATGTGCTTGTCTACATTTCCCTGCCTCTTCCTAGTTAGTTTGGGGCCATGTGACTGAATTCTCCTTGTCAGGGTCACCTTGCAGGCAGTGTGCTCCAGATGGCATTGCTACTGGGGGAGAAAGATCTACAAACACTCTGAATTTCACAAGCGTGAGGAACACACTTTATAGAGATGTTGGATTTTGTCTGCTGCCGCCGCCAGGTTAATTACCCTAATATATATAATTATTATGGGAAGTGGTTTGTTCAGGTAATGGGAAAAAGCTTACTCTATCTAAATGTTTACAGGTCTGAGACCTCACATTGCACTCCCTGTCTGCCTTACCATTAGGTAAGGGAAGTTTTCTAGAATCCTGCAGACAGCATTTGTTCTGTTGTCACCTCAGGGTTACCATAACCTTGGGGGTGTTGTGGAGTTGGGGCCAGGGTGGGGTCGTGTGGGGAGGGACTTGGCTGTAGAGCACTGTGCATACTACTGGACAATGTACATGTTCTTCAGAAAGTGTATTTCTAATTGCATCATTCCCTTCTGTGGGCTTCTGTTTCTAAGTTAACTTTAAATGGCAAAACAAAAACAAAAGCAAAAGCAAAAGCAAAACAACAAATGTCATTTTCTTTGGCATTCGTGATCCTTGTGTTCTGATGTCATGTGATTTTTCCAAGACTAGTCCCTTACAAGGACGTCAGCGGAGACCAGTGACATGGCTTAAAATCTCTTTTCTCTTTCCCCTGCTATTCTTTTTGATTTCTTATCTCACTTTATCTCAATCCTACTGATTCCTAAGCCTCCCCCACACCCCTCTACCTGGGCAGAAACAGTTTCTCCCTCCTAAGGACACTTTCCTCAGTATCTCTCATGAGATGTCTCCACAGCACCTCCTAGTGTGTATTGTGGTGATGAGCTTATTGTATTTCTTTTTCCCAGACCATGAGCTTCTGGAGAGGAAGCAAAGTACACCAATCTGACTTACTGTCAAATATTTGGCGGCACACAGTGGAGTGCCTAATACATATGGAACAAATGAATAAATGAAAATCTTCTTTGCAAAGCTATGAATTCTCACAGTTAAAAAAAATTATGAAATGGCGCCTGTAGAAATAGAAGGCAGCTTAAAAAAGAGCATGCATGTAAAATATTACAGCTGTAAATATGCTAAAAACATTTTATTTACTCATAGTATCAGAATGCTGGAAGGGTTTTATTTTTATGTTCCTCAGATCTGACTGCTGTTTTATCTTTTTTTTTTTTTTTTTTTTTAAATCAGAGACCCAGAGACAATTGTTTTTATGGAAGTGAAATAATGGGTGGAGGTTTGGGAGGGGCAAAAATATAGAACTGTCCTTTTTTTTTTTTTTTTTAATCTAAAGCAATTACCATGAAGATAAACAGCTTTCTTCTCAATAAAGCAATTTCATAAATAATAGTAGAATTCTTGATGTCCCCGCAGTAAGAAGTCTGCAGGGCAGTGCCAATGATATATATTGCTGGCTGGGAAAAACTATTGTTTACAAGCTAATTATTGTACAATAAGTCAGCTTTTGTTAGCTCTCTGAGAGGTTAAAACAGCAGGTTCAGAAAGATAAAGTATGTCAGCATGTATATTTAAAAAATCTGTGATTACAAACAATGGTTTGAGAGAATTGAAAAAAAACAAGTTAGAAAAAAACCAGTTTATTAAGTAATATCATATAAATAACTTGTTACAAAAATTGATTTGCAAAAGGCATATTTACTCTTTGTGAGAAATCAGTTTTTAAATTGCATTCTTTTGAAATTTATAAGTGTAAGAAAACAAAACAAAAGAAAAGAAGCCATTTCAAGGAGTGCGTATTTGCCATTTGACTGCAACAAAAGGCCCGGCCACACTGAGCTAAAAGTTAATACTCCATTCTTCTAACATAGAAACCTTTCTCAGGTAAACTGCGAGGTTATGAGAATCCCCCTAACTAGAAATGTTGATGGGAACTGAGCGTTGCTTGCTTTCATTAGGTGTTCTTGTTGCCAAAGACATGAACGATACTAAGAAAACGACAAGAGCTGAGTATTCCCGCCAGTAAATCTTCAAGGGTGGCATCCGTTTCAATTTATACTTGGAAGTATTTTTAATTAAAAACAATCAATACCAAAAAGCTTTTATTTTCTGGGTTTAAAAATCACAAATCACAGTGGGAGAATGCCAAATTGCTTTAGCCTGGTACTACTGAAGACGCACATAGCATTTATTATAAGGCCTACTCTTATGCAGTTCACTCTCAAAGCAATGAAAATAATTTCAAACCAAACAGTACAGTGGGTTTGAAGCGTTCCTACGTTTCTTCCAAGGAGCTCAGTTTTACATTTGCTACACGGCATTCCCCCCGAATGCCTAGTAATTCTATACATCTGATTCTTTAATAAACACTAAACTAATAGATCATAGAAAACTAAAAGCTTAGAGAAGGTGCCTCCAGACATATTTACATGAATAGCGTAGCCTCACAAGAAAGACCAAGATCTCATTAGCGTGGAATGCTTTTTGCACAAAGCTGGGTCCATGCCTCATTTGTCAAATTAACCCCATTTGAGGAGAAATTTGAGTTTGTGGTTCATGAGTTTTTGAAAATAAATGGAATTAAGCAACTTGTAAAAGCTCTTTTGAAATTAATCTAATAACCCAGTGGCTCCTCGGCTAAGTGCCTCAGTCCTGTCTGAAATACAGTGGGTAAGAGCCTTTGATTCTATTTGACCTCTTTTCAACACTTTCATCTGCCGGCTCTGTTGGGCTAACGTTTCCCCAAATAAAAATGAAAATGCCCCATAAATAAGGTATTACAAAAAGGGGAGTAGATTAAAGATTGTCTCAGCAATGCTTAAATTAAATTGACGATGCAGAGACCATAAACTTCTGGCTTTAAAAATGAGCTATTTCTTTATTAACTTCTAACAAGTGTATGAGTCAATGTATTTTCTTTCTAAGAGGGTATTGCTCTCCACATTAAATATGGTCGGGGTCTGATATTTTTAGTAGAGAATTATCCCTTTAGAAAATTATTCCATAAAGATGCCATAGGTAGATTAAAAATGTTGTGACCGTAAGAGCTACTGAACATTTAAGGAGACCATGGTATAATTCTATATTCTCTGGAAAAGGAAGCTGCTTGTTTGAGCTTAGGAAATAGCTCATTTTCCTGAAGATTCACATGCCGAGTGTTAATTTTTCTACGCTTATAATCTGATAAGGAAAGTTGTGGTGTTAAACACAGTACACTGCTTGGATTTTGAGTTGCCTTTTATAATGTCACAATTCAAACAAGATTTTATCTTGATAAAACATAAAAATTAAGATTACACTAAAATGATCCTTGTTAGAGGATATATTTCAAAATAGTGGGGGAATCATGACTTTTTAGAGCCTTCTTCCAGAGTAATTACACTGCTTCAAAACTAGTTATTAGGATAAAATAATTTATTTGGTGGTCTGTTCCTGGTGAAAATGAATTTAGCTGATAAGGATGAGTACCTGAAGTAAATATTTATCAGGAATATTGCACCCAGGAATCAACTTTGATCTTTCTTTTCAACTGCATTACTTTTTATGGTGCTTGAGTATACAGAATTGTCCAAGTCCTAGTTTACACACCATTATCCCCAATGGGATATGTATTTCCAGGCAAAGCATTTGATATGAAATATTGTTCAGCCAATCAGGACATTGAAAATCTATGTACATAAAAGTGAAAGTAATGGAAACATTCTAAAGTTAATTTGGATTAATAAAATTTGGATGCCTCTAAGATACAGATTCAATTTTTAAGTACTTTCTGCACAACTTTTTGGGAGCTGAAAATAAAAACTAAACCGCATGTTAAACTGAGTTAAAATTAAATGGGCAGGTTTTGTTCCGTCTGAAAAGGGAGTAATTTCATTGCTGAACATCCCTTTATGGACCCAAACTGTAAAGGCAGGAAAGTGCTGAAAGAAACATCTATTTACTGTGCCCAGATTCCCTCTCTTGTGGTTCTATGGAATAATATTTGCTTCTTTCCCGTTTGGTTTATTTATTTATTTGGGCACAACTATTTTTTAGACCTTTCAGAAGAAAGTGGCCAGGAAGTGAAGGGGCTTTAAACAATGGCTTAATGTTTTTTTAAAATTCAGCTTATTCTAGGGAACATCTTAGTAGTTTAAAGGAACTCTTGCTTTTGAATAGAGGGTAAAAACATATCATCAGAAAGCTCTCAATGTCCTTGAAACAACCCACAAAAGCAATCTGGTTACGTTTAATGAATTTTCGTTTCTCAGTGATTGAAACAAATATTAAAATTTTACTTCTTCCCACTCTCCTTCCATCTTTCCCATCACCAACATCTAAAATTAGGAAACAGACAATGAAAAAACTGAGCTGAAAATTATTTTTTCTCCAGTAATCTTTCATGTTGCCTGGGACCTAGCAATTAAAAAAAAAAAAAAACCTGCGCATGCACTGATGTTTGACCTGATACTCAGGTGAGGTGGGAAGGAAGTGAGACGAAGCTGGAGAATGATGGAACTATGGCTCTTACTGGTTCCACAATGTCAAAGAATCTGAATTATAGGAAAATGTCACTCCAACTTGATACTTACAATATCCTGGTACTAAATATTTAGCCCCAGTCTCAAATTATCCAATTTCCTATAAATTTACTTCATCATCAGCTTTTGTGATAAGAGATTAAAGTTATTTCCATAAGTAGTCACATTAACCTGTTCTTGGTATGCTGTGTCATCTTCAGGGAGGGATAAAAGACCTTGCCAATTACATCTCAGATATTCCGCTATAGAACTACTTCCTTTCACTTATTAGGAGAACGCAGACCTTACCCTTAAACACTGGAAATTGCTAGTGTCAATCCTCAACTTCAGAAGATATCTTTCTTTTTACAGGACTATCTTCCTTGATTCAATTTGTTACATGACATGAAACATAAGGATAGAGACTTCTTTAATTTTACAGTAAATCGTGTGATTAAGGTGCTGTTCTATTGCTATGAATAACTAGCTTCTAACTTTACTAAGTTTTTTTCAACACTTACCTGTGACTATGATACGTATCAATTCATTAGAGTGAAGACCTCACATAGCCTTTTGTTTGCATTAGCGCTCGCGTGTACGCACGTGCGTGTGTGTATGAAGAACTAGAAAAAAGAAAACCCTGAAAGCAGGAAATAGCTCAAGCATGAAATATTTGTTACTATATAGGGCAGTCCATTATAAAATTGGAAACCATTCGGAAGACACAAGGAATAATATGGTTGTACAAAATTTTCACTCTAATCAGGTAACCCAAAATACTACATTTCTCTTCTTTTAAAGTTTCCATCTTTACTTCTTGGGTAATATGCCTATTTAAAACTTAACTAAACAACAGTGTGTTTCCAAACAGAAAATATGTACTGATATGACAACATCCCCAAATGGAAATGACACTAAAATTATTCATAGAAAATTAATATTAATTGAAAATAAATCCGTAAGACTAATAAGTGAAGTCAGCATATTCTTAAGTGTATGTATATACAGAGCCTGTCTTTTAGGTTTTCGAAACAAGGATGTTTTCATTATAGTACATTGGAATTTCTGATGACTGCACAAGGTAAGATTCTAATGATAAATGCCATTAGAACAGCCATGTGAAATAAACGATTTGAATCTGCCAGAAGGATTAGTTCAGTTCAGTTGGGTCCTCTGGATAATAACTGACTATGAGGCTAATTGCATAATTAGAGAAATAATAGATTGGATGGATTTTACATTACTTTTCTGTCATAGTTTGAGACCATTACTTTATCATTAGTTCAAAGTCAAGGATGGCAGGGTGGTCATGAAAGCAAAGTTAAAAACAATGAAAAAAAATTACTGTTTTTGAAAATCAACTATCATTTTAATTACAGTCTTAAACACTTTTGTTTAAGGGAATCATATTTTCCCTTTGCAAAGGTCTTCCAAACACGGAATATGTAGGTTTTCATCATAATCTCAATGTTGTTTATCCAACTGTATCACGTTATATAAATATGTAGAGGTTTCCAGATGTCAAGGGCAGGGTATTAGGTTCAAGTGTGGCTGGTTCTAACCTCTCCACTGAACTCCTAGAGTGAGATTTAAGTTTTATTTAATCTAACTTTACTAATTCAACTTAGTCGTGTAAGAAGGATATGAAGAATCCGAATTATTGTACTTCACACTGCTACTTTCATGTACAGTATAGTGGAATGATACTGACAACTATAGACAAGAAGTTAAAATTTGTCTCAGGAAAATTCTTTCAAGAATTTTTAGACAATTTTGGCATTAGCCTACTGATAGCTGAAAGAATTTCAAGTGACCCGTGATACATGTGGTGGCCAAAACTTTTAATGTATGCTAAAATATATTTCCTTTGTTAACATTATTAGCTATTTCCCTCCCCCTTTATATGGTACAAAGGCAAACTTTCGCATGTCTAATCTAGGATATAACAAACTATGAGTTAGTGGAAGGAATGAAGTCGTACTAGGTTTGTGGTTGTTTTTGGATGTTACCGTTTAATTTGCTTCTATTCTTTAAGAGTAATGAGAATTTTAACATATGGGTGGATTTGAGGTTTTGAATAGTATTTGATACCAGAGAAAGTTCTTGAAGAGCAAATAGGATGGGCGAGTGTTATTTTAAATTCTTTGTAACACAAATAAACACCCCATGTAATTTATCTCCTTGTGAGCCCATATGCCCTCATTTCTTTTACTATGATGATATTTTTATCTGTAAAGCACAGTCCTTTATCCATTAGCCTGTGAAATGTACAGTTAGGGCAGTTGGCTGACCTGACATGGAGTGTAGTAATACAGCAGGCCAGCGGAAGTGGGCACATTGCCCTGAGAACAAGTGGAAATACTGTTCCCTGTCCTCCCCTCCAGCACCTGCCTGTTGGGCTGACTTGGTTAGCTGGATGCACTAAAAAATAAAAATTGGCCCCTTGGAAGCTCATAAAACTGTACTAGAAAAAAGTCTCTAACATTGGATCCACAGGGACTGCAGCCACTGGCTTTTGGAATGGGTAGAACAGAGAACCCTTCACGGAGTAGTGGATAAATATAAAGAAATAGCCACTTCACATATTTCAGTGTCGTATTGGAAAATGAAAAAGGCAACAGATTAGGAGTCTTTGTCACTGTCCACTCCTCCGTACATATCTGCAAGCTTTTTGAATCGAGGTCCCCAGTCACTAAGGTAATCATAGTCTTGATCTCCATCCGTGGTCACTGACTCCAGCGAGCTCAGGGAATCCGCCACGGAGCCAGTGCCTTCATAGGCGTAAGTGGCCAAGGAGTCGTATGGCGGGGCAGTGGGGTCTGTGTCATTTTCCTTTAACCTTTGGTTAATGAAATCTCTGACATCGGTGTTGTCGCGAGCTGTTGGAGTCCGTCGGGGTAGAAAAAGGGCTTCAGGCACAATGTCCCTTCGTAATTTGCTGTCCTCTATGGCTTCAGGATTCCTCAGGGTGCCGATATCAAAAGCCTGGGTGTCCTCCTCTCCACCACCTTCGTCGTTGTAACTGACAATGTTATCTCTGATGTCCTCTTTGGAAATGATCAAAGGCTCTTTTTTTCGCTGCCGCCTCAGAGCTGCAAACAGCACCACTGTCACTGGAAGCAGAAAACAAAACAGAAAAGGAAGGAAAAGTTAATTTGCTGCCCAATTAATGTCAGGAAGAAACACCGTGCTCAAATGTGAAGTTTTAAAAGTTCTCTAGAAAACGCAGACTCAACTTTTATTTCTTTAAGGACGCACTTGCCTCCATCCATGATCAAACCGGGACCCATAAAATGGAGTAAATATTTGAAAGAAGGTTATAATTTAGGTAGAGGATAAAACACCATCACATTTTGGCAGTAATTCCTTTTTACTTTGAAATGGCAAACTGGTTTCAAGGTAAGGAAAAAAATGATAAAAAAAAGAAGCTCGGCCTCAGTGAAAGTACTGCAATCAGGGTGCAAATTATGCTGAACACCTAAAATGCTCTGAAACTGGTTACAAGGACAAGACTGGCACCTTTGGGAATGTGTTGAAGGGTTTACATAACTCCACATCTGAAATAACTTTTGCGCTATGCCTTTTTTTCTTTTCCCTGAGAAAAGTGTAAAATTAGTTTAAAACCCAAAGTAGACATTGAATATTTGCATACCTTTCCTACATATAATGCAATATTATTCCAGAAAATACCTGGAGAGACCCAGATATAATTCAGAAACCCATTTTGGATTTTGAGATGGGCTAATTTGAAGGGGGCAGGTAAGGATCCACATGCCATATTATTTCTGTTTGAGCTAAATGAAATAAACACATGTAAGTGAGATTTTTTTATTTTTTATTTTTCAAAGGTTCATGTTCTATAAGTTTGTTACTCAGGACGTTCGTTCTTTTGATTTTTCCCTCCTAACTCAAATTAGAGGCAAAGCAAGAATTGTGTTTAAATAGCTCCTGATCTTTCTTCATAGCTGGCTGGGTGGAACACAGCTGGCTACTTGTAGAGAGACACATCTATCTACAAATGGACAGATGGGTGAAAAAATAAAAACACAGTAAAAGCTTAGAGAGAAAACAGCCATCTAGGCCAACAAGTGCATTGTTAAAGTGGGTTTGTGCAGAGAAGTGTATTACAGGAAGTCACAGTAGTGTCTCTTTACAATTTCATCCACAACAAGGCCCAATTTTTATGAGCCACGAAACCTGAGTTACTGCAATAAGAATTACAGAATAATGCATTTTTAGTGAGTATACATAACTACCTGTATAAGAATAGATGTAGGCACACCCATGTATCTACATATTAAAATTTCGTTAGTAATAATAATTGGTTACCAATTGAGAGATTTCTATGTGCTAAGCACTGTACTAAGTGCTTAACATACTGAATCTCATTTAATTATCATAATAGCCCTACAAGTAGATACCATCATTAAAACCCCATTTTACATAAGAAGAAATTGAAGTTTCAAGATGTTACATGTATATGCAATTCAAATCCAGGTTGGTCCAACTAAAAAGCCTGCACTCATAATTGCCATGTTTTGAAGCAGGTCTGGAGTATAGACTATTTCCAAAGGAAATATAACTTTGCCCCTTTCAAGTGTGTGGTTTTGTAGTTGTATATACCCTCTTTTGCTGCCAGAAAGTATCTTGATGCCTTGTGTGATGCACCCATGCAGGGTATTGATTCATTCATGCATTTGATAACATTTATGTAGTGCCTACTCTGTACCAGGTACGGTTCTAGGCACTGAGTGGGTGGGTAGGGTGGGGGACAGTTGGATGAAGACAAAATAAACAATATGTATAATAAATAAGGAAATTGTTAGAAGGTGATAAGTGCAATATGAACATGAAAAAGCAGAGCAGAACAAGGTGGAGAAAAATACTTCTGTATATATTTGAGGAGCCCATACGAACATACAGCACAGTTTTTTTTTGTTTTTTTTTTTTTTAAATGGAGTCTTACTCTGTCGCCCAGGCTGTAGTGCAGTGACACAATCTCAGATCACTACAACCTCCGCTTCCCAGGTTCAAGCAATTCTCCTGCCTCAGCCTCCTGAGTAGCCGGGATTACAGGCACCCACAACCACACCTGGCTAATTTTTGTATTTTTAGTAGAGACGAGGTTTCACCATGTTGGATTAGGCTGGTCTCGAACTCCTGATCTCAAGTGATCCACCTGCCTCGGCCTCGCAAACTGTTGGGATTACAGGCGTGAACCACGGTGCCCAGCCAGCAGAGTTTTGTATATGTTGTTGGAGGGAGGTTGCATAATTTGAGCAAAGACATGAAGAGAAATGCAGGGCTTTGGGCAGAGAGATGCACATGATCTACCTTTCAGACAGGCTGCCAGTCTGAACAATGACATGGATTTGCAAAACAGAGGGTTGTAAGTAAGGACATCCACTGGGATTAGAGAACAGAATCAAGCCAACTATCTCTCCAAGAATTAAGCTCTAATGTACATGGGCTCATTCAGTCATGTAAGGCACGAGGCAGGCATTTATCACCTCCTAATTCTTCCCTGGCTTAAGGTATCTATAGCTTTTATTTTAGTCTTATGCACATCTGAAAGTGCAACTGTCTGGAAGGGAGAGGGCACGTTAAAAAAATCAAAGGCATTTATTCATGGTCTAATTCTTCTACAGCTAAAACTGCCTATATCTTTTCTTATTAGCCCAATGCACATCTGAACAGAATTTCTTGAGAGTATCGCTGTCTAGGAGAGCTCTCAGAGCTAACTTTTATAAAGTGAAAATGTGATTGCTAAGCACATGGGGCAAACACATTCTTAGAAAGTGATGCCCTGATGAGGTGCTCTCAGCAGGAACTGAGTCTCCCCTTTTCCCTTACCCTTTTGAAGCCAGAGGATAGCAGTAAGATTTTTGGGGGGATAGAGGGACAATTGGGCAAATTTGTGTTCAAATCTCATCGTAAAACTAGAGGGTCAAGAGATCTGGGTTAAATTAAATGATTTGACCATTCTAAGCCTATTTTCTTATTTGTAAAATAAAATCAATAATAGCACAGTACCCAGTCTTACTGTCATGAATGTGAAAATTTTGCAAACTCTAAGGCACCATAAGACATGAGACGTAGCAGTTGTCTAGCTGTTTTTACTGTTGTTTTATTTTTGTAAAATATCCATTACCATATGATCCACTTTCTGGACTCCAGATTTCTTCCTATATCAATGTGGCTTTCCTTCATTTTCCTCCACTTTCTTCAATTGCCACATTTTAAGTTTGGGCTGTCTTTTGGCCTGGAAATCACCCTGCATTTCATAAGTTTGAAAAGAAAGTACAGTGCAGTCTTCAGGCACCAAGCCTGGGGAAGAAAATTTAGGTTGGGAACTTTAGTTTTACCACGTGTTAGACACATGACTTGGCTACATTACTTCACATCTTGGAGCTGCAGTTTTCATATGTAAGGTACAGATAAGTATACACCAAATGGTGCCGAGGATTAGGTGAGAAAAACCTTTGTAAAGCATCTTGCACTGCATCTGACCTATGGTGTATACCTAACAAAGGCTAAATCCCATTTTTTCTCCTTTTTTATTAGGTACAGAATTCCAAAGAGATTAAACAAGATGTGGGAGGCACTGAGGCCAATTAGAAGTCATGAGGAGACAGTGAATTCATTGGAGGAAGGAAATGAAAGGGGGAGATTCAGTGAGTTGACTAGAAGGAAGAAAAGGGGGAAGAGATAACGGGTAGATGATGATAGAAAGGAAGAATCACCTCTGTCAGATGAGAGTTATCTCTCCTTCCATAGACGACAAAAAGAGTCCATGGAATACGCCTTGGGTACAGCCCTACCAATCCAAGGCTTCTAAAATATCACCCTTTTGATCAAAAAGAACATTCATATCTTTCTCTTCCAAAACAATGTTACAGACTCACACCATTAGAAACACTGATTTGTCTTTGCACACTGTCAGTTTTTATTTATGCTCATATCTTAAAATACTTTCCCCAAGTCTTAGTTGACAAAGAGAATCACAGTTCTGTAGTTGAGTTTCAAGGCTTCTGTTATAGTTAGCAGGGTTGATGTGGAGTGTGAAGGAGCGCTCCAGCAGGGATCCCTAGGCATTCTGTTCTTGGCGAAATGCAGGTTCTCTTTTACTCTTCTCAAAGTCACTCTGTCTTCGTTTTTTTAAAAAGAGTATTTCCCCCTGTATAATTCAGGTTAACTCTTAACTTCTTACCTTTTCTTTTCACTATACAGGCAAGCTTTACAAATCTTGCTTTTATTTTTGGAAGGGCTGCATTAACAAATATTTGTTTTCTTAGTTCACAGTCAAGGGCCTGTTGAGAAATCCAAGCTTGACTTGTAGGCTTAATTAGTTGGTTAGGGGTAAAAATTTCATTTGAATCATTGCTGGACCCTGATTTCCATTTTTATTACATTCATTTCTTTTGGGCCACCATACTTATTTCCTCAGTCACAGAAGTTATTTATTGTTGAGTGTGAGAAATAGACCTTATGCATGTGGCAATCAGAGAGCAATGCTAAGAAGGTAATCATTTAAATGGTAAATCAACATTAGTTTGCTGGGTTAAAAAAAATTCATAGCTTTTATTTTTCTAGGATGAGAGAAAAGTCAGCACACTCCTCTTCCCACTTTCCCATAGATCTTTAAACTTTACCTTTATAGAAAGGGCCCTCATCATACACTCCATGCCAGACACTTGATAACAATGTTTTCCAAGTAAAAAAAATTACACAACAAATGAAATGAAAAGGGCACATTTATGTTGCCCTGAAATCCCCCGAGATTCATTCCCAGTCTGATAGACAAGAGATTCTTTTGGTGGAATGATTCCTGGGCAAGCAAAGACACGGGCAAGTTTCATATCTGTTCATTTCCCAAAGCCATTTGCAAGCAAAAATGAGTTCACATCGTACAGCACAGATTCTCAGTATGTAACTCGACTCACCTAGATCAGGCTGTATGCCTTAATGGGGGAGGCAGATAAATCTAGGGTGTCACAGTAACAGTGTGAGCCCCTCACCATGGGGAGATAGGAGGCAGGGAGAACCAGTTTACCTAGTAGGATCACGATGCACAGAAGGATGGCAACCAGAGCCCCCGTGCTCAGTCCCGTGGGGTGGATGAGCGCCTCCGCATGGCAGGACTGCATGTTCCCGTGGTGGTCACATGCACAGACCCGGACAGTCACTGTCCCAGTGCTGCTTTGAACTGGGTAGTCGTTGTCTGAAATGACCACAGGCAAGAGATAGGTGCTCATCTCGTGTCTATTATAGCCATTTTTCCGAGTTAAGATTCCCGCCGTGTTGTCTGGAACCGGAAAGCAAAGTGGTGAATGTATGTGGATGCTGCTTCATGTATTGAATCAATTGTGATGGGAAAAGATAGATATAGATACAGATACATACACATACATACACATACAGATACAGGTATGGATATAGATGGAGGTAGAGAAGGTAACTTGAACTCATTTACCTTTGTTGTCTTGAATGGTAAAGTTTGAGCCACTGGCTGCTTCAGGGGCCAAAGAAAACGAAAATTGGTGCCCACTATAAGGGTCGTCCTTGTCAACAGCACGCAGGGTCTGAATCAACTAAGAGAAAAACCAGAACATTGTCACAAAATTTTGGTAACTCAAAAGTGTTTCTTACCGTTTTGCAATAAATTGCTTGACAAAATGATTTAACATTTTAATTATAAAAATGATAGCCTTTAAGTAATGTACAGTGAATCTGCTCTATTATGGGTTAGAAAGCCAAAGGGCATGGAATGATTCTTTGTTGTGGGGACACTGTAGGATGTCCTGTGCATTGTAGGATGTTAAGCAGCCACCCTGGCCTCTACCCACCCCGTATCAGTAGCACCTTCTAGTGTGACAATCAAACTCTCTCAAGATACTGCACATATCCCCAGGGAGGAAATCATCCTGATTGAGAAACATTTGGCCTTGAGTGATGTAAAGCTATAAAATATCCCAATAGTCTGTGACAACATCGCAACTTCACAAAGTAGAAGTTCTCTTTGGACAGTCTGTCTAGAAATGCACTCTTGGCATTACATAAGCTATCAACTTGCAAAAAATGGAAAAGAAAATAAGTATATAGAACACAGTAACTTCAGCTTTCTACCTGCATGTGTACTTTAACAGTGTACTTCTATTTTCACAAACTGAAACATAATTTTTATATCACTGGCAGCAAAGACCTTTTTCACAAGGGGACAAATGTGTAAAATAGGAAAGCATTCATGAATTTGTATTACTTATACAGATGGTCAATGTAAATAAGTGAAATCATGAATTATAGGCAATTATAAAGTATGTTCTAGTTATTACTTCAAGTACATATGGTAATTAAACTATCTGTTCACCAATAAAGATTTTTCCAATAAAGCTGTGACTAATCTATTTTAATAAAAACTTAAGATCGATTTGGAATCAGCCTCAGTCTTTGATGAACTTCCAGTTCTTCGAAACTGTTAGTTCTCATATGTAAGTCCTGGTTCTTATTTATAGTATTAATTTCCGTGGCATTCACTTCATAGTTAATTCACAACTCTCCTTCAGCTCTGTGAATCATCTCAATGATTAGAAGATCTAAATTAATCTGACGTTCAACTTGAATGTACTTTTTAATGAAACTCACCTGATCTGCCTTTGCTTTTTCACAGACAAAAGTTTCATAGAACTCAGCAAATTCTGGGGCGTTGTCATTGACATCTAGAACTTTAATATATAGAGGTACTCGACTACTTTGCTTTGGATTATCTGTCACATACCAAAAAGAAAGAAAAATCCATTTACATGTTGATTGCTGATTCCCTTTAGACAACATCCACTCAACTTCTTCATTCTCATTCATGCACGGATTCCCCAAGCTAATGTACTACTGGGCATTAAGTATCAGTGTGGTCACAAAATGTAGAATTTGATTGTTTGGTACATCTGGAGTTGGATGCACCTGTTAGAGATACATGGGTGACAAAGCTACTTGTGTTGATATAGTTCAACTGTATAATAAACCTTAAGATAACACAAAACCAAGAGAGGCATTTTAAAGGTAGATTTTCAAGGAAGCAGGCCGATGGGGAGCATATGGACAAAAGGAAGAAGAGGGAAAACGAATGAACCACCAGAAGACCAAAGGATAGTTATTGGTCTTAGTGTTTTAGTTTGAGTGCTGAACGAGAGCAAGATGTCATGCTAAACACTTTGCTATATTATGTATTTAATGTTCACAAACTTCTGAGATGGAGTTACTGCCCCCACTTTATAGATGAGGAAACTGAGACATGGAGAAGTTAAGCAATTTATCTGTGTTTATAGAGACAGTAAAGAGTGAAGTCCAGGTTCAAACTTGGATCTGTCTGACTCCAAGCCCAGGCTGAAAGCCCAGGCTTTTCATCTGGAATTAATGATAGAGCGGAATCAATGTTTGCAGACCTGAGATAAATGAAGTATTTCGGTTGCCTTCTGTGGTAGTCTTTTAGCACAGTATGGAAGACAGATTCCTGGTGTAAGAATCAGGAGTTAGAATCTATCACTGCAGCTCTCTTCATTTACTTCACTTGTATGTCTCCTGTTTTTTCACTTAGTAAGTATTTAGGGAGCATCTAATACCTAATCTATAGCAGCCTCTATTTGGGATGTTGGGGCACTAGGAAACATAACAAAGATCCTGTTTCCTGGAGCTTTATTGTAATGGGGATGGACAAACCATAAACACATAAATGTATAATGTGTCAGATGGTAAATGCTATAGAGAAATTAAGTAGGTAAAAAGGATTGAGAGAAACAGAGCTGTTACTTAGAATGATGACCAAGACTGCTTCTCTGATGAGACATCATTTGCCCAGAGACATGAATGAAGAGAAGATTTAAGCCATGTGAATATTTCTGACTCTTCAGGTCGAGGAATCTGTATATGCAAAGGCCCTGAGGTGAGTGGGAGCTGGTTTTATACAAGCTTTTGGTTTCTGTTATATCAAAGGTTGTTAAGAAAATTAGACAGTAAGATTCTTTAAAATGTCTGAAATTTTACTCACACTATTCTTCGAAAGTTAGAGTAGCTGAATACTAACTTTTAAGAGATAGTCACCAATACTTTCAAATGTGTCATAGAAACATTAAATCTTAAAAACAAGTTTTTTAAGGCACAAAGCTTAAAATACTTATGAAATAACTGCTTTGGTAAAAAATAAAATTTCGTGGTTGTCGGAAAAATGGCCATTTTCAGTGGGAAAGAATTTTATAATTTTAAAACTTCAAAGATGCTCTGTCTTTGCTATCTACATCAGTCCTTTAATATAAATGCACATGAACTTCAAGATAAATCTTGACATAAATTCTGAAGAGTAAATTCCTACCTAATTTCTAATGTGCTGTCCTTATCACTATCTAAAAGCAATGCTTCATTTTGCCCATATTGGTTACTATTCTACCAAATATCCTGTAGTCACTTCAAATCTCATGAGTTATATTGACAGAGAATACAAATGTAATAAACTATTCGATACGGAATATTTCACACTAGATACCCAAAGTGAGCTAAAAATGTTTGGAACTTTTAAAATTAAACACAAAAACTAAAAAGTGAGCTATACTTTAGAAGCCTAGTTTTGTTGTTGTTGTTGTTGTTTGGAGTTGGAGTCTCACTCTGTCGCCCAGGCTGGAGTGCAGTGGAGTGATCTCGGCTCACCGCAAGCTCCGCCTCCCAGGTTCACACTGTTCTCCTGCCTCAGCCTCCCAAGTAGCTAGGACTATGGGCACCTGCCACCACGTCCAGCTAATTTTTTTTGTAGTTTTAGCAGAGACGGGGTTTCACCGTGTTAGCCAGCATGGTCTTGATCTCCTGACCTCATGATCCGCCCGCCTCGGCCTCCCAAAGTGCTGGGATCACAGGCGTGAGCCACCGCGCCTGGCCCAGAAGCCTAGTTTTAAACATTGAAATTCTATTTTAAAGATCGTTTTTCACTTACATTCTTCAGCCCGTACATTGTATTGACCATCTACATTAGTTTTCATTGTGTGTAATCATTTTATTTAAAGCATTCTTTTGGCACTATTGTTCTTTGCCTTCAATTTCATGGGGGTTACCATAAAATTCATTCTAATCATTTTATTGATTACTTGGTGATTTGTATTAGTCACTTTGGTATACCATGGAACAGTGATAATTTATATCTCTTAATTCTGTAAAGACTTCGAAATAGAAATTCTATAGCAAGCTAGAGAATTGATATCTAAAAAATTTCTAAACAATGCCCACATTTTACAATATACTTGACCACTCTCATCTTGTGCCCCCACACGCAATGTCTAATTGAGAGTCTGTTTTTTTTTCAGCTGTTTATGTAATGTTCTAATTTATAAGCTTTTTGGAACTAAATCCACCAAGTACCAATTCAATCTCATTTGTGAGATACATTCCCATTTTATTGTTTCCAAACCATAGAACTTTCATGGTTGCCTCTCCATTTATGTATAAGCCAATGCATATATAGAAGCAGCATTACTGCAAATCACTCCAGAGCTCTTTCCCTCAATACATATCAAGTGGGATTGTCAATACATGGTGACAAGCTATGCTCTGCCAGCCCTTGCTGGGACACTCAGTCTATTAATGGGGGACAGCAGTGGTATTAGGTAGGACTTACTGATTTCTGTTGCTATCACTGTAATGTTGTGCCATAGCAGTGTTTCTCGGTCAAGAAGTTTCGATGTAAAAATGGAACCATTTCCAGAATCAATGTTGAATATTCTGTCCATATCTGTGTGTCGATCTACAGAGTACCTGAAAATGCAGAGTGGAATTAAGAAAGGCTTTTCTTTCTATTTCCTATTCTCACATCATAGAACATCATAACACATCTGGTACACAATATGTCCCAGAGTATCTGTGGCATGAATTTTTTTCCATCTCTAGTGCATATTTGAATATCTACAACTTGACATTAAGTAAAATATTTTGAGAAATTAGTTCTTCACAATGGAGGTCTTAATAGTAAACTCACTAGACAAGTTGCATGACTTTGAGGATCACCATTACATTTTCTTTTCTAATATGTATAAATTTGGATCAAGTTTATATAGTAATTGTTTCATTTTTTAACTCAAGTTTTTACAACCTGAGAACTTTAATATGTGTGTGTGTATTTGTATGCATATGTAGGGTGTTGGTTATTTTTCTACTTTCCATTTAATTTAAAAAATCATCTGTTGAAATAAGCAAAAGACAGCTAGTGTGGCCAAGGTTAGTGAGGCAGAAGAGGGAGATAGGAGATGAGACTGGGGAGAGAGCCAGAGTCTAGACTGCAGAAGGCTGTGGTAAGGAGGTGGAATTTATTCTAAATGCAATGCAAATCTACCCAAGGGTTTTTTGTTTGTTTGTTTTGAAATGTGGTCTCACTCTCTCTGTCACCAAGGCTGGAGTGCAGTGGCATGATCTTGGCTCACTGCAACCTCGACCTCCCAGGCTTGAGCCATACTCCCACCTTAGCCTCCCGAGTAGCTAGGACCACAGGTGTGTGCTACCATGCCCTAATTTTTTGTATTTTTTGTAGAGACAGGATTTGGCCATTTTGCACGGGCTGGTCTTGAACTCCTGAGCTCAAGTGATCCACCTAACTCGGTCTCCCAAAGTGCTGGGATAACAGTCATGAACCACCATGCCTGGCTACAAAGGGTTTTAAGCAGGGGAGTGCCACAATCTAAATTATGGTTAATAAAGATCACTGGTTGAATTGAGGAGAATGCTTGGACAGTGCTGCCACAAACAGAGAAAAAAGGAGTGAAAAACAGGATTCGGGGAAGATGGGTAAGTTCCATTTTTGCTGTGCTGAGGCTGAGGTGCCTGAGAAAAGTAGAGGAAGAGATATCTAGTCTGAAGCTCAAGATCAAGATCTGGACTGATCCCAGATTTCCTATTCAGCTGTCCAAGAAAACAATGTCCAGTGGTGGAAGAAAAACACTAAAGACAGAATCATTTACATCACTTAAATCAGTGGAAGACCAGAAACACACAGTGGTGCCTGGAACAGACGAGGAACTTGATAAATATTTAAGAAGGAGAGTTTGAATACATTCAAGGAAAACAAAGAGAAGCATTTGGAAACCAAACATTCCATCCCTAATACTGGTGGAAGACTAGTGGATTTTGAGAAATGTTGTCTTATTTATAAATGTATTACTAGTTTTTAGAATAGCTATGTGATATGGTTTGGCTCTGTGTCCCCACCCAAATCTAATCTTGAATTGTAATCCCCATGTGTCAAAGGAGGGGCCTGATGGGAGGTGATTGTATCATGGGGG
This sequence comes from Trachypithecus francoisi, assembly GCF_009764315.1. Lineage (NCBI taxonomy): Eukaryota > Metazoa > Chordata > Mammalia > Primates > Cercopithecidae > Trachypithecus > Trachypithecus francoisi. Next base: position 65,456,399 of record NW_022681465.1, on the reverse strand, counting down.
CAGACTTCTCCCTTGCTGATCTTGTGATAGTGAGTGAATTCTCATGAGAGCTGATGGTTTAAAAGTGTAGTGCTTCCCCTTACCTTTCACTATGATTACAAGTTTGCTGTGGCCTCCTAGCCATGCTTCCTGTACAGCCTGTAGAACTGTGAATCAATTAAACCTCTTTTCTTCATAAATTACCCAGGCTCAGGTAGTTCTTTATAGCAGTGTGAGAACGAACTAATACAGAACATTGCTACCAGGAAAGTGGGGGACTGCTATAAAGATAGCTGAAAATATGGAAGCAACTTTGGAACTGGGTAACATGCAGAGGTTGAAACAGATTGGAGGGCTCAGAAGAAGAAAGAAAGATGTGGGAAAGTTTGGAACTTCCTAGAGAATTGTTGAAAGGTTTTGACCAAAATGCTGACAATGATATGGGCAATGAAGTCCAGGCTGAGGAGGTCTCAGATGGACATGAGGAACTTATTGGGAACGGGATTAAAGGTCACTCTTGCTTTGCTTTAGCAAGGAGACTGGAGGTGTTTTGCGTCTGCCCTAGAGATGGATATTTGGCAGAAGAAGTTTCTAAGCAGCAAAGCTTTCAAGAATTGATCTGGCTGTTTCTTAAAGTGTATGCTCATATGCGTGAACAAAGAGATGACGTGAAACGAACTTATATTTAAAACGGTGACCATGTGGTAGAAAAGAAAAATCCATTTTCTGGGGAGGAATTCAAGCCTGCTGCAGAAATTTCCATAACTAAAGAGGAGCCGAATATTACTAGCCAGGACAAGGGGAAATGTCTCCAGGGCATTTCGGGAACCTTGATCGCAGCCCCTTCCCTCACAGGCCCAGAGGCATAGGAGGAAAAAAATGGTTTCATGGGCAAGGCCTAGGGCCTAGCTGCTCTGTGCAGCCTTAGGACATGGCATCCTGTGTTCCAGCCACTCCAGCCCCAGCTGTGGCTAAAAGGGGCCAAGGTACAACTCAGGCTGTGGCTTCAGAGGGTGCAAGCCCCAAGCCTTGGTGGCCTCTACATGGTGTTGGGCCTGAAAGTGTGCAGAAAGCAAGAAGTTGAGGTTTGGGAACCTCCACCTAGATTTCAGAGGATTTATGGAAATGGCTGGATGTCCAGGCAGAAGTCTGCTGCAGTGGTGGAGACATCATGGAGAATCTCTACTGGAGCAGTGTGGAGGGAAAATGAGGGGTTGGAGCCCCCAAACAGAATCCCCACTGGGGCACTGCTTAGTGGAGCTGTGAGAAGGGGGCCACTCTCTTCCAGACCCTAGAATGGTGGATCCACCAAAAGCTTGCACCATGAGCCTGGGAAAGCTGCAGGCACTCAATGCGAGCCCATGAAAGCAGACTCGGGGGCTGTATCTTGCAGAGCCACAGGAATGGAGCTGCCCAAGGCCATGGGAGCACACCTCTTTATCAGTGTGCCCTAGAGGTGAGACATGGAGTCAAAGGAGATTATTTTGGAGCCTTAGGATTTAATGACTGCCCTGCTGGATTTCAGTCTTGCATGGGGCCTGTAGCCCCTTGGTTTTGGCTGATGTCTCCCTTTTTGAGTGGGAACATTTACCTAATACCTGTAACCCCATTGTATGGAAGTAACTAACTTGTTTTTTATTTTACAGGCTCATAGGCTGAAAAGATCTGTCTTGTGTCAGATGAGACTTTGGACTTGGACTTTTGAGTTAATGCTGGGATGAGTTAAGACTTTGGGGGACTGTTGGGAATGCATGATTGGTTTTGAAATGTGAAAAGGACATGAGATTTGGGAGGGTCCAGGGGAAGAATGATATGATTTGACTCTGCGTCCTCACCCAAATCTGATCTCAAATTGTAATCCCCATGTGTCGGAGGAGGGACTTGGTGGGAGGTGACTGAATCATGGGGCAGACTTCCCCCTCACTGTTTTTGTGATAGTGAGTGAGTTCTCATGAGATGTGATGGTTCAAAAGTGTGTGGCACTTTCCCCTTCCTTTCCCTCTTCTTCTTCTGACATGATTGTAAGTTTCCTGAGGCCTCTTGGCCATGCTTCCTGTACAGCCTGTGGAAATGGGAGTCAATTAAACCTTTTCATAAATTACCAAGTCTCAGGTAGTTCTCTATAGCAGTGTAAAAATGGACTAATACACTATGTTTATTAGCAGGGTGGGGGTGGGGTATTACAGAGAAAACTGAAGAAAGTTGATATGTTAAGGCCATTAGAAAAAAAATTGCCCATTTCAGCTGGATTTTTAAAACTTTATGAGGTTTAAAAACATTGCCTCAGTAGAAATTCAATTTAAGTAAATGACCTAGCGAGGCAGACATATGTAGAATCATTATGAGTGTTCTAAGAAAAATAAACCCTTGTTACTAATTTGCCATAGTATACTGCATCCAAGATTCTACTTGAATATGTTATTTTGGTTTAAAACACAAGTAGTGAATTATAATGAACAATATATTTTATCTTCATAAAATTTATTTGTATTATCTAGTGAGTGTCTAAATGAAATAGATATTCAATTATTGTAGGCTATTTAAACCTGATTTTAAAGAGAATTAATGAAGTTCACAATGGGTGTAATATTAAGTTGAATTGGAATTTCAGTTTGAATGTATATAAACTTATGTTTTTATTATCAAAAGGGTTGAAACAAATGAAACAGCTATTGTTTTGCCATTTATGTCATGAATCAATATTTATTAAGAATTTAGGCAACAGTATTGTACTTACTTGATCACGTCTTATTTTAAATTTGAGAATGACAGATATTTATAGCACATAGTTAATTACAAAAAGGAAACCTCAATATTCATAGACTTTGTAAGAAATTTTATAATTATCTATATACATATTTTTTTCTCATGGAAAATGCTAAGCTTACGATGTGCTGTTTCTGTAAGCTGTTACAATTACATACAGCAATAATCTTGTTTTGTTCTTTTCCCCCTGCTATAGTTTTAAATTTTACAAGTAATTATATTTTCCTATCAAGCCTTGACATAAAGGGTAAGAGGTGAGAATTTTTAGTTGAAGGCAGCTTTCAATTTGAAGGAGAAAGTAACTATTTAGGAAATACCAAAATTGTATTTTCTCTTTGTGTTGGGACATTTAAAAATTAATAGAAAATCTAAAATGCCCACATTATTTAGGAAAGATGCTTGTACACAAGCCTTGCTTGTTTGTTGTTTTTTCCTTCCAAGGTAATTTAATTTATATCAAGGATATTTATTGTCCAATCACATTAATTGTAATTATCACTGATAAGAAACAAGATAATCAATCCCATCATGATTATAGCAGTTCCTTCTGTTAGGTAGCTCTTTTTTTTTTTTTTTTTTCCCCTAGGACTTCATTATATTCTGTGATTAAATAATTTGTCTTCTAATGTATCCTCAAGTCAGGAAGATTTGTGGTTCTTCCTAGAAAGGATGTATGTTTGCATAAATTTTTCATAATTTGTATGTATAGTGACATAAGATTATTTCACAGAAACCAAAGGGAATTTGAGATGAAGTTATTAGAAGAAAATAATTTTATGTGATTAAAGAATTAAAGATTTGTACCTGTATAATGATAAATCAGTGCTCTGGGGAAGAATTCTCTAGTGTTAATTTTGCACTTACCATATTGTCTAGCACTTAGTTGTTCAACATTTATGTCTTAAATAATCAAAAATTATGTATAAATGTATTTTTCTAATATAAGAATGAATTTTATCCTATAAAAGGACGCTGGAATACCATTTATATACCAATATATCTATAAGTATTTCTAGTCTTAAATGTATATGTATCAAATCCATATGTACCAAGGAAAGGCTGGCAGCAAAAAGCTTAAAAATTAGCTGACAGCCAACATAATCTGACAAGCTAACTACTTTATTTCATAAAACAGAAAATAATGCAGTGGGTAAAAATGGTATTTGGTATAAAAAGTAATATAGATATGGAAATATTGCCTGAATTCGCAGAACATTCTCGCTTTTAATTAAAAAAAATGTTGATCTATCAAGGAGATAACCAAAGCTCATATTTGTAAACTTCTAGCATTAACACTTTCAAATTGAATTTGATACTTACTTGCTAAGATTTTTTCCTTATGCAGTTACAATAAACTCTAAGAGAGTAGTTGTGAAAATACTTACACATGCATTAGTGAAAACTATATTAGTGAAAGCTATATTAGTGAAAACCACATTCATTTTCCTTATTAACAATATTAAATGTATGTGGAGAAACACTTGATCCATGGAGCTCACATGGTTGACCATAGCCCGATTCAAAGTGTCTTATAGATATTCCAGTAGGAGATAAAACAAGAGTTTATTTGCCCAGTGATTTAAAATTGTTCCCTGAAAGTAAGCCAGGAATTTTTGTGTTTGAGATGTAGGGCTTGTCATAAGGTTTTATTTGAACAAAGGGCTCAACTGGGAAAAGTTGGAAAATGACTGCTGCCTTAGAGCCCCAAGTTCTTTTATCTGCAATAATATTCTTCATGTAGCAGCTAGTGTTATCCTTTTAAAATGGAGTTTTAGATTAGTTAACTGTTATATTCAAAGGTTTCCAGTGGCTTCTCATCTCAATCAGAACAAAATCCAGTCTGTACCATGAACTACAAAGCCCTAGAGGACCTGCCACACTCGTCATCAGCTATCAAACCTCTCTGGGGCCTCATATCTGACCTCGCCTCCCTCGCTCACTCTCTTTCAGCTGCAGAGGCCTCCTCGCTGCTCTTTCAACTGTCAAGGAAGCTCTGGTATCAGACTTACCCTTGCTTTTCTCTCTTCTTGGAATGTTCTCCCCCCAGCATCAACATAGTTCGCCCTTTAATTTCTTCTTGGAATATTCTCCCCTCAGCATTAACATGGCTCGCCCTTTAATTTCATTCAAATCTTTACTAAATGGTCCCCTACCAAGAATGCCAAACCTGACCCCATTATCTAAAATAGTACTCCAGGTGCTCTTTATTTCCTTATTCTGCCTTATTTTCCTGCTTAAAATTTACTTTCGCCTGATGTATTACATATTTATTGTTTGTCTATTTCTGCTTGTCCCAATTAGAATGTAAGCTTCATGGGATCAGGGCTATATTCCCTAGTGCCTAGAGTGTACCTGGCACTTGGCTGGCACCTTGACCAGAATCTATTTGTGAACTCACTGGCGAGAGTTTCTCTAGTTTTTCAGTCTGCTTACTTTGTTTATGGGGAATAATTGACACAATGCTATTCTGGTCTAGCACATTTCTTGAACTCCTGACCTCAAGTGATCTGCCCACCTTGGCCTCCCGAAGTGCTGGGATTACAGGCGTGAGCTGCCGCGCCCAGCTAGTACTTTTCTCATTTAGTCAACTAAGCTACTGGCTGAAGGCTGGAAGTTGGTTGACTCCAGCATTTTTCTGTTAAGATCCGAGAATACTGAAGCATTGGTGGTCCCAAAGAGCAATAAGGCCTTATTGTAACATGATTTACAACTAAGGTGTAAGGAAAGCATAGGGAAAACAGAACTAGTTTACATAGCATACATTTGGACTCTGTTGTATTAATTTCCCTAGGATTTCACAGACGTATATCATGAAACAATTCTTGTTTTTATCTACATCTACAAAAGGAAAAATGCATCTGAATGGAGGATAATTCTTTTAGGTGTTACATGATAGGTTTTTCTACACTTGAAAAACAGGCTCCCAATCCCAGTGCTTGATTTGTTAAAAATCATACTTTTTCTTTGCCTCTCTTTGACAAATCTTAAACTTAAAAAAATCTCAAACCTTGAAAAATAATCCCAGGTTATTCAGCCGCATCACCTTATACTACTTCTATTTAAGCAGTAAACTCCTTACAGCTTGCTTTCCTTCCCAAATTTGTGTTCTTTTAAGGTTTATACAGTCAGCCCCATGTATCCACAGGTTCTGCAACTGTGGATTCAACCAACTGGAAATAAAAAATGTTTGGAAAAAACAAGAAGCAAACAATAAAAAATAGTACAAATAAAAACATCAAGATAACTATTTACATAGTATTTACATTGAACTGGTAGTATAAGTAATCTAGAAATGACTTAAAGCATAGGGAAGAATGAGCTTTGGTTGTTTGCAAATCTGTGTCATTTTATGTAAGGAACTTCCGGATTTGTGAATTTTAATATGGGGGTGGTCCTGGAACCAATCCCCCAGGGATAACAAGGGACTACTGTACTTCTGCCAAAATAATATTTATGCAGTGAGCAAAGAGAGTTAAAGGTGCTGTTTAGAATAGTTTTTTCAGGAAAACATAATTGTCTAATTGGAACAAAAGGGATTCATCTTTTCTAAAGTGCAGGCAGATATTTGAATATAAATTGATTGAAGCTTATGAAACAGATACATCGCGGAAGCGTGCTTACTTGACAGGATTCCTGGCAGCATCTGGATCTTGGGCTGTGACAGAGCCTATTGAGGTGTTTATCTGAGCATCTTCTCTTATTTGTAGGATGTAGGCCAGCTTGCTGAAGACAGGAGGCTCATCTACATCCTCCACCACAATTCTAACCGTGGCTGAATCTTTGAAAGGCCCCAAGTAGAGAAATCGTGGCTCAACATGAGGATTGGAGGCTTCCACTTTAAGGGTATACACTTTCTTCTTTTCAAAGTCCAAGAGCTTAGGGTGGGGGGTGGGGGAAGAAGTGACATATTTAAAGCATCCAAGACACAGAAAGCCAAGACATGAAACATTTTTGGTGTAAATCACTGATAAATGAATGGAATCATATTGCTTAGGGAAACACATTAGTGTGATATTGGGCAAAGGGAGGAAAGATACGATGTCATTTTTTTCCTTCCATCTAGGCTGTTAGGCAGGAAACGATTGTAAAGTTTGTGAAGGAGTTCAGATGCCGCACAGCCCTGAAAAGTGTATGGGCTGAGACCGCGCCTGCTGTTGACTTAAAAGTGGGTCCTGAGGTACAAGGCATCACACCAGGCAGGAAGGACACTTGGAAGCAGGAGTCTGGGAGAGCCCACCCTGTCCCCACTTAAAAAATACTCACGTTTCACTAGAGGGGGCCAGCAGGGGCAAGTTGGCAAATACACAGTGTGTTATTCCATGTCAGATGTTCTCACATCTGGCTTTTTTTTTTTTTTTTGAGACGGAGTCTTGCTCTGTCGCCAGGCTGGAGTGCAGTGGCGCGATCTCAGCTCACTGCAACCAGGCCTCCAGATTCAAGCGATTTTCCTCAGCCTCCCAAGTAGCTGGGACTACAGGCACACGCCACCAGGCCCAGTTAATTTTTGTATTTTTAGTAGAAACGGGGTTTCATCATGTTGGCCAGGATGGTCTTGATCTCATGACCTCATGATCCACCTGCCTCGGCCTCCCAAAGTGCTGGGATTACAAGCGTGAGCCACTGTGCCGGCCGTATCTGGCTTTAATTACACCAATGAGTGTTTAAAACTTGGCCCCACCCTGGACCATTAAACCAACATATTGGGGCATGCAGATTAAAATCTACATGATTAAACACTTCTCCCGGCGATTCTATGGTGCAGCCAGAATTGAGAGCCACAGGTTTGCATTGTGAATCCCTCATCATCATTCAAAAAAACATAGATTAAAGTTTTTTTTTTTTTTGCATGAAGTAATGACATATTCCAAATGATATCCTGAAAAGGGCATTGGGCTAATTATTTGCCAAAGAAAGTAAAGATCATTGTTGTCAATATGGTATCCTGAAAAGGGCATTGGGCTAATTATTTGCCAAAGAAAATAATGATCATTGTTGTCAAGGGTCTTTAGGAAAAGTAGCTCTGCTTTTGGAGACATGGTGAACCCAAATGCTTATTGCTGACTTTTAGTTTTTGATGATAATATGACAAGGCTCACTAGAAACACAATTAATCAAGACGTTAGTGAATGTGATTTAGTCGTCTAGGCAAAATTTCAGTTTGAATCTGATAAGGCACCAAGAAAATTAAAAAGGTTAATGCACACTAATGGGCTTCCTAATTATATTACAGTTTAAAACATTAGTCTGAGTGTCACTTAAACATGTTTTATTGTGTTTTCAGATATTAAGACACGTAATCCTAAGCTTGGGAGGAAAAAAGTCTCTGTTATTTACATCCACCTGTGCTTATATTTACCAGAAAAGATAATAGTATGCTAAAGGAGAGAGAAAATATTACACCATACATGATGAAAGTGAAATCATAAAAAGTTAACCAAGTTAACATTTTTAGTCTTGAAGCATACAATTCATTGGTTTTTAATTTTTGCCATATTTTTGTATACTACTCTGTGGTGCTAGACAATTTGGGGGATAAAATAATGAATCAGTACTTTGGAAAAAAATAGAAATCAGAACATAAAAGATTTATTGTTGTGTTCCAAAAAGTAGTTAAAGAAGTCACAGGAAATTTATGGTATTTAATTTAAATTTGTTATAGTATTTAATTTAAACTTGTGATCTTTATATATCCTCTTTCTGTTATGCAAGTCATCTTGATCACTGCTTGCTGTACTCTTTTCCTTCACAGCATGCATCACAATTTGCAGTAATGTGTGTTTGTTTGTTTACTTGGCTCCTCGTCTGTTTCCCCCTAGACTGGAAGTACCATGAGGGCAGAGAACATTTGTTGTATGTACCAGTGCACCTCCAGCACCTAGAGCAGTGTCTGGCACTGCTTATTTACTGTTCATTTAAAGTATTTACTTAATGTATTTTTATGAATATCATTTGTTTATGTTACTTATTTACTTAGAAGGTTCCTAATAAAAATTCATTGGATGTCTAGAATTAACATGAATGCATATCATTTTAGGTTCCTGAAAGCCAATCCAAGAGATCTCATTGTCATTAGAATTGACTTTCTTTCTTCCTTCCTTTCTTCCTTTCCTTTTTTCCTTTCCTTTCTTCCCTTCCTTCCTTCCTTCTTTCCTTCCTTCCTCCCTCCCTGCCTCCCTTCTTTCTCTCTCTCTCTCTCTTTCTCTCTCTCTCTCTCTTTCTCTCTCTCTCTCTCTCTTTCTCTCTTTCTCTCTTTCTCTCTTTCTTTCTTTCTTTCTTGAGACAGAGTCTCACTCTGTCACCTAGGCTGGAGTACAGTGGCATGATCTCACTGCAACCTCTGCTGCCCAGCCTCAAGCAATCCTCCTGCCTCAGTCTCCAGAGTAGCTGGGATTACAGGCACCCGCCACCACGCCTGGCTAATTTTTGTATTTTTAGCAGAGATGGGTTTTGCCATGTTGGTCTCAAACTCCAGGACTCAAGAGATCCTCCTGCCTCGGCCTCTGAAAGTGCTGGGATTACAGGCGGGAGCCACCATTCCTGGCCAGAATTGGCATTTTTTCTGAAAATAATAAGTCAAATAAAAATCTAAAGGAATGTTTATGTGAGACATAATTGCCCCGGTAACTTAGGAACTGGAGAAAGGTAAATGGGTTCACTTTGTATGGTGTTTAAGAAGCAGCATTACCTTTTTGACAGTTATAATCCCTTCCTGGGTTTCCTGGTCAGTGATGACATCAAACATATCCAGCCCCTCACCGTCTGTGATGCTGTACTCAATTTCAGCATTTTCTCCCACGTCAGCGTCGCTGGCTTTGATTCTGCCAATTGGCGTACCCGGTGGAGAAGATTCAGGAGTTTTAAACTGGTATGAACCTATTAATCACCAGACAGATATAAGTCAAACATACACTAACCACAGTCTATTATCATAAAAACAAAACCTATTCTCTAACAGTTCTTTAAGACACTACCATCAGGTAGATTTGTGCTTTCCTCAAAATAATTAATGGTGGTCTGTTCTTCTTATGTCTACTTTCATGGTTGTTAAGAATGTTTCTTCTATTTCATGACCTGTCTCCTTGCAAATGGAGAACACTTTTCTTGTCCTGTAAATAGGCTCCAAAGTTTATGGTGTGATTGTGAGAACAGCTGAACGGCTACAGGAGGCACAGAAGGCTTCCAAGCCCTTTGTTAACTTAATCTAACAGAGTAGAGAAGAATTTAATCTGAACTGCGACTTTAAGTTAATTACTAGGTATTCTTTAAAAGAGTTCTTTCTACCATTGCTAATAATAGCTGGAGGTGGAAAGAAATTATAGCAAGTTGGAAACTGTATCCAAGTAGATATTCTTTTACTCATACATGGAGCTGGACCTAGTTGCAGAGTTAGAGATATTGGTAAATACGTTAAGTGATAAAACTCCTACTTTTTTTCTTTTGACTCCTAAATTTTATTATTTTATGCATAGGTTTCTCCCATACTTATATTTGTATTACTAATTTGAAACTTATGTTTCCTAAACAGAAACTTTTTTTTTTTTAAATATGCTCCTCTTGCAAACTTAGTTTAGAGAGACTACATATGAGTTACAGTTTAGATTGGCCAGACCACGATGTACTTAGCACCAAAAATATAAAATAGTAAAACCAAAGCTTATTCTACCCTTTTCCATTACATTTTGTCAACCATTTATACAAATGATTTGAAAAGAATTTAAACAGTCTATGGCACTACTAAAATGTAGGCATTCAATAATAGTAATCCCCTAAGTAATGAGTTCATACTTGGTAAAATGATAAAGCAGGTTAACTCAAGTATGCAACTCAAAAAGAGCATTTTTTTTTTTTTTTTCCGGACAGGGTTTCCTCCTGTTGCTCAGGCTGGAGTACAGTGGCATGATCATGCTTACTGCACCCTCAAACTTCTGGGCTCAAGCAATCCTCCCACCTCAGCTTTCTGAGTAGCTGGGACTACAGGTGCACACCATCATGCCTGGCTAATTTCTTTTTACTTGTTGTAGACACAGGTTCTCACTATGTTGCCTCAGCTGGTCTTGAACTCTTGGCCTCATGCAGTCTTCCTCCCTCAGGCTCCCAAAGCTCTGGGATTATAGGAATGAGTTGGTGCACCCCAGGTTAAGTATTTCTCTAGTGTTTTCAACTTCCATTTTTAGGGCCTCCTGCCCCTTTCTATCTTCTCCCCTCCCTTGCCTTGGCATATTGCTCAATAACAAGTCACAGGCTATGTAAGCAGAGCAGAGTGAGTTACAAATTCCTGTGGTTCCAGGGTGGGGGGGGAGGGGCAGGATCCTTTTCTTATTCTTCCGCAGGGAATCTCCATATTAAAAAGGAGGTTTTGGGCAAACTGTTGGTAATCCTAATAGTTTTCATTTCAAGCCTGTGTAAAGGAAATGGTAGGCCTCACAGAACCTTTCTTCAACTTGTTATATCAGATATTCTTTAATTAGCTCTGATCTTTTTGCATTTAGCTAACTCTGATTAAAAACTTGAAAAAATAAAGAAAATAAAACTACTTCCTGTTGATTCATGTATATCTCTATTCTAAAGGAAGCCCGTATTAGCTGATTAGTTTTTTTAAAATGCCATGATAGAATGAGTGGGTTTTCTATTTAATAATTGAGATAGCTTTTGTAGGAGATCATGGTCCCAAAGGGATTTTGTTCCTGGAAGAAAAGTTACGTTAAAACCAGTTCCCTCTTGGGTAGCTTTTTGTGAGAATTTTTAGCATACTTCTGATACCAAGTTGGTATTCATGGATGTTGTTTTTCCTTCTTCTTCCTTCTTATCTAATCACGAGACTTAATGATTTTGGAGACGACTTTCGGTATCTCAACTAACCATAATGTAGAAAACGATTTATGATTACAAATGGATTAAGTACCTAGTTACTTCCACAGTTGTATTTTTAGAAACAGTAAAATAATAAATCCTCCCCTTACAAAGCTTTGTGAGGATTTAAAAGAGATTACATGCCTGATTAAATTCACAAAACATAAAGTCAAATTTTTCCTAACAAATTGCAGCATGCTTGTATACATATGTTCTGCATGAGCAGATTTACGTCTGTGGTAGTTTTCTTAATAAGGAGAAATGAAACAACGATGTTGGCTTTACAACAACAGCAGAAATCACTCAGCTAATTACCAATACAGGAACATAAATGTTCACATTTCCTGAGCGTATGCCATGTTGTCAACTCATTTTTTAATAAAAGTACCAGTTCTTCTTAAGTCCACTAACTTTGACAATAATGATGACAATGAAAAATAAAAACTCTCAACGTTCAAGTTTTATAAAAGCACATTGAAGAAACTCATTCAATCAAATGTTCCTACTCTGGGGGAATCGGGGAGGGTTGTCGTTGACATCAGTCAGTGTGATGTTCACGGTGGTGGTCCCAGATAATCCTCCCATCTGGCCGCCCATATCCTTGGCTTGAATCACCACTTGGTACTGCTCCCTGTTTTCTCGATCCATGTTGAGCAAAGCTGTCTTGATGATACCTGTGGATGTGAAATTTAAGAGTACAAAGGGATGCATTAAGAATACTTTATGGAATTATTTATTTATGCAAACAAACATAAACTGTCACCCACAATATGCAGAATGCTATGCAGATGTCATGATGATATAAAAATAAGTATATACAGCCTTTATACTGAAAGATATTACAACCACACAGGGCAGATAGATATGTTAAAAGAAGCCTGTAATACAAGGAGAATAAAAATAAGTACAAGTCAGATTCTGCAATAGTATAGACTATTAAGGGTTATATGACGCTCAATATTATAATTACATTATGGATGTACAAATATTAAGTGTTATCAGATGACACAGCAAAATCTAAACTGACTTGTGGTATAAAGGTGTACTACAATAGTTGCTTGATAAAAGACATTTAGGTGAATTATAAGGAAATTGTTAGGAAAGTCATATACTTGAATGACTCTTGAGTTTCCCATTATGAATTAACGAATTACCCCTCAGATACACCTACCATAATGAATGCTCTGAGGATTTCCTAAATTGTAAAACTATGGTCTTTAGAAAATAGAACATCAATTCTCTCATAATGATCATCTTGTATGATTCTAGAGAATTTTGGAATTAAGGTTCAAGGTCTTTCAGCCTTTTAGAATTCCTAAAGCTGACCGTGAACTTTAGTTCAACTGGCCCCAATGGCAACCAAAATTTTTAAGTTAGGTTAAATTTATCTCTGTTGTTAGGTCGTTATAAAATAGTTAAAGAACTTCTAAAAGTTTGCCCAGTTTCTATGTAACGTTTATGCTTAAATTAACTTTCTTTCAAATTTCACTGGAGAAGCCTTTACAACCTTCTGCAGAAACACATTCTAGTGCTTAACAACTAATGAAGCGAAAATATCTTTTTTAAAGTTTTTAACAAGAATACTTCAGACAACAGATCAATTTCATTCCTATAGTCTTGGCTTCAGTGAAAGTACAGCTGCTTTCTGTTCTCCAAATAATAGTACTTCTCTATTTAAATACAGGAGATCACCTTAGCCTTTTGTCCTTTAAGTTGAATAATTCTAATTTTTCATCCTTATTGTTTTTCAACTCAACATATTCTTTCTCCTTGGGATTCTTTCCAAGTTCATTGCACCATTTAACACAGAGATTTCCAACTGGATGTGGGAACCTAGGGAGGTTTTGATTTCTACCAAGAATAATGGATGTTTAAAAAATGTATAAAAGGAAATTGACTCATTATGATAAAAATATGCATAGAATTTACTATACAATACAAATGATATTTGCTAAAAACAAATCATTATAAGATAGGTTGCTACTTTGTGGAGAAAATACAGAAAACAGAAAACTGAGATGTTGAAAAGAGGATTCCAGATGGCGTTTCACTTTGATTAGGACTCCATCAGTTAGGATGAGCTAGACAATGATGTGATAACAAACAATGCAAAATCTGAGTGGCTTCACACAACTAAAGATTATTTTTCACTCAGGCTCTGAGTAGGTAAGCAGGTAGCTTAGGTAGGTTAGCAGGTAGTCTGATACCACTCAGACATTCAGGCTACAGACTACATCTCGACATTGGTTTCCATGATAACTGTGGCAAGGGACAGGAATGTGGCAGATTGTGTACCAGCTTTGAAAATTTTACTAAGAAGTGACTTGTATCATTATCACATTTATTCAACCAAATAAATCACATGGCTACATCTAGTTTCAGAGCAGAATAGAGAGACACAATCTTACTAAATAATTAGAAAAAGAAGATTCCGAATATCTGCAAACAGGCCAATAGCTATCAAAAAGGGGTTGACCTTTTAGCTTTGCCCCAAACTGGAAGAAAACTAAGGCAATACATAATTTTTCTCAATCTACTCCATAGAAAGGGTGGGTGAAAGATTCATTGCCAGATTTTTTGATTACAATGATTCAGATGTCATGTTTACAAATATATCATTAGTGTTTGGTGGATGTATGCAAGAAAATCCAATCACACTGATTATTTTTATTAAAAAATATGCTAGCTCAGCTGAGCATGTCAATTAAAATTACAGATTATATAAAGGAAGATCAAAAAGTCTAACCTGTTTCTGATTCAACTGAAAAATAGGGCTGTCCCTGTAGAATACTGTAGACAACTTTAGCACTGTTCCCATATGTTGGATCATCCGCATCTGTTGCAGTGACTTGGACAACAAATGTGCCTGTAATGACAGAAACATAAACTGAAAACACATCAAGAGTTCATGTCAATCTTTGACACACACCAAAAGCAGCACGATCTTAATTTTGTACAGGAATATCATGCTGAGGAAGTCGAAAACTTTGGTAGGATGCTGGGTGAAAAAGGATTGGCTTCTTTACTGTAAAGAAATACAGTCAACATTTAGAAATATTGTTAAGGATTAGGTTACAGAGAAGTATGGGAATGATCATGACTTGGGGTGGAACTGATTCCAACCCATCTCCAATGGCGGGATTTGACTAGACTCTTGCTTTAGTGATTCTTTTGAGTTCTCCTGGACAAAGTCAATCAGCATCTTGCTTCCTTTGTCCACAGGAATTAGTTTAGGAATTGTTCAATCAGGGGCCACTCATGATTTTGCTGGAAATTCTGTCACAGATACTCTATTTCTTGGACTGTAATGTGCTGATATACATTTGCAGCAGATATTTTGTGATCTTAGAAATGCCAGCCTGAGGACAAAGCTGGATAGAATAGAAAATTACAGAAAAACAGCTAGAACTCAGATCAAATCCTGTCCAAAGCCCACTTTACTTTTTGACTTAAGTAATGTGATCAATAAATACTTATTTGTTGTTGTTTAAACTAGTTTGAGTTGGATTTCCAGTTACTTACCAATAAAAGCATTCTAAACGATAAATCCAATAATTCTAAACAGTTAAAACCTTAAAGACTGTAGTTATGGATTACATAAAGAAGCAATGAATTGGAACAGCAGAGCACAAACATCTGGAATCTGTAATTCCAAAAGGTTATTATAATTAAATATACAAAGAACACTATTACATTTCAGATCAGCACTCTTATTTTAGTGACCACAGTTGCCTAATAATCTTCAAAGTATTCTTAACCCCCTGAAATTCCACGTAAATTTTTATGTGTATGCCTACATGTCTATTTCACTGAGGAGAAATTCCATAGATTTTATATGATTCTCAAAGGACTCTGTGACTTCCCGAAAGGATGAGAGTCTCTCTAATTAAGATCACTTAATGGCTGTTTTTTTGTTATTTGTATCAGATAACCAGTAAGCATACTGCTGGAGTTCCTCTTTCCATGAAAGAGGTAGGGAAGTTACATCCGGGGAATATTAGGAATTCTACATTGCTTTTGTAATATCTAGCCAATTTCCCTTATTGAAGAAATAGATTGTAGTATGTTAGGATTGGATGCCCTGAAGGTATAGTGCTGATGCACAAAACAGAGCACCCACCCTTGTAATTTGGCAAGGGAGGTGGGGAGACTAAGAACATCTTATGATTTTAAGGTGAAAGTCAAGTCAACAAACACTCAAGTTCTTATTTAACATTAACACAAAATTTGATTGCTTTTAGAATATGATGTCTGGACATTTTAAATGTCTATTCATTGCCAGATATTGTACTAGGGGCTCTGCACCTGTTTTCTCATCTAATCCTCATGATAGCCCTTAGGAGTTGACATTTATTATTTATTTTTTCAAGATACAGAACTGGAGGATCAGAGAAATCAAATAATTTGCCCAAGGCTACACTGCTGGTTCTTAGTGGAGATAGTTTCAAATTCAGTTCTGTTTGATACTAAAGTCCATTTTTGTTCCCCTGCTGTTGTCCCACTGCCTTTATGGAATTTCTTGAAGATGACTTTCTATAATCACAATAATGAGATATCAATTAAGGATGATGAATATCAACATAACTGCGTCTGTGTGCAAACTGAAAAAAGCCTTTTTATTTTTCTCAAGACATATTACTGTCAACTACCCCTAAATGTTCGTAATACAAATTTAATTCTATAATGGCTTCAAAAGTGAATGGCACCCCCTAGAATTGTGCAGTGCAATACCTGCATATCTAGTTACAGTTGCCCTGAGTAGTGCTGATGAAGAGACTATTCTTCATGAATTCTTCTGCCTTTTACCCCATAGAGGACAAACTGTTTTCCTAATAAATTTAAAGAATGCCATTCTATTGCTGCTATAACCAGTGAAGAAAAAGAAGAAAAAAAAATCCAATCATCTCCCTCTTCGCTTTTTGAGGCTTGCAATTTTTGTAACAAAACAAAGTGGCTTTAAATAATGAGAGAATCAATTTCTTCATGAGAAAAATGTAGATGTTTTACAATGATTTCTATGGATTGGTTATTTTCTGTGTCTTGGATCTGTGAACTACAATGTCTCTGATATCTAACTGACAGAATCATAATAAAGTTATTATGTAATTTCAGCCCTTTTGAATTTGACAGAGTGAAAATAAAAACAATACTTTATATAAGTAGTTTAAAATTTGTCACTGTCTCCCATGAAGTATTTCAATGTGGCTAAGAGTGATGTCAGTAGAATTATTTTTCTTAATTTAACTCCTATTTACTTCTCTCAATTTAAACAAATTAAATCCACTATTTGAAACAAGTAGTAGAATTGTGTATAAAATATTAATTCACTCTATGTATGTTATGAAAGTCTTTTCATTTCCACCATGTAGTAAAGGATCCACTCCCTAGACATAACGTGCCTACTGTTTATGGATTAAAAAAAGTTCTTTGA
This sequence comes from Trachypithecus francoisi, assembly GCF_009764315.1. NCBI lineage: Eukaryota > Metazoa > Chordata > Mammalia > Primates > Cercopithecidae > Trachypithecus > Trachypithecus francoisi. The sequence goes on along the minus strand of NW_022681465.1, from coordinate 65,439,373 downwards.
ATTTCCTTCCCAAATATAGAGTTACTAGTTACTTAAATCAATTATCACTACTTTTTAGACTGGATTGTAAATTTAAGTTTTTATTTTCTATTTGGGAGACTGTTACGTGGACCATAACACCCATGTACGCTAAGCGAAGTGGAGAAGGTTGCTGTCTTTCAGCCCAATAAAGAGAATGGGCATTCAGGGCGGGAGAGAAAGGAGATGGTCTCTCTTTTGACCTCCCATTCCCACCCTGCCACTTTTCAGACCCTCTTTAGAGGAAATGTGGTTTTAAGAATAATAACAAAATGAGACTAGAGTAATATTAGGAAACATATGCATATATGGATTGAAGAAGTTAGCATCTAAATTCATGCAGTTCAGTACTTTGAGCTCATGGGATTCCTTACTCAGTGGATGCACCAGGGAAGAGCCAGTTTTTGGTTGAAGTCACGTCTCACTCACCGACATCAGACATTTCGGGGACAGTGGCTGTGTAAACCTCCTTGGTGAATATTGGTTCATTGTCGTTGATGTCATGGATCTTGATGATGAATTCAGACTCGGGCTCCACGGGTCTCCCTGTCCTTCTGTTTATAGCTTGAGCTCGAAGGATGTAAACAGGTTTTTCTTCCCTGTCCAGCCTCTTGGTGGCCTGTATGTCGCCTGTGTTTTCATTAATAATGAAGAGATCTCCTGCTCCATCTCCTGAAAGGATATATTTAAGTGATCCATCTCCTCTATCCTGGTCTGAATGTAACTAGTGTAGAAAAAAAAAAATTAAAGAAAGTAAAAGTCAAGCATGTGGTTCTAAACTGTTTTTGTCTTTTTGGTGCATGCTATGTTAACTTTTATTCAATCCTTTCTAAGGTGTACAGCTTTTTTGTTTTGTTTTGTTTTTACTATTTACATAACCTCTCAATGGTAAATACCATGCATTAATGCATATGTTTCCTTATAATCAATCATAGAATTTTTCAGACCTGGAACAGAGTTTGGGAGAAAATTTAGTAATCTTTATTTTCAAGAAAGGAAAACAAAAGGCAAGAGCAACAGCAAGGTGGCCAAGGACATATTAGGGTGGCCGGAATTCCTATTTTTCACTATAGCTTTCATGTTCCACTAATACACTCTTGTCCTCACTTGCATGTACACAAACATATTAGAGAAGCAATATCCTGTTGAGAAAAGGACTTTGATTTTTGAATCAGAGAGACTTGGGTATATTCTATTTCTACCTTACATTTATTATCTTCATGAATTTAGGGAAGCTTGGCAACTTCCTTGAGTCTTTAGTGATGGAGATTATAATCATTTTCTTCTGGGAAGATGTGATGTTTATTTATTTATTTATGAAATTCAACTCAAAGCATTTGAGAAATATCCTAAGTGCTGCCATGGGCAATACCTTGAAAATCACCTGACTAGATAATTTACAGGTCACTTGGAACAGTAACATTTCACATTTAGACTTTAGTATAAGATAGGAAAGGACCTTCTAATAATTTGAGCCAACCTAAAATTGAAATAGTCTTATGAGTAGTGAGTTCCCTGCTCCTAAAGGTAATCAAGCAGAGATTCTGATGACTAACTGTCAGTGAAATGAGTTTGGGTAAAAGGCGGAATTAAATGAATACTAAGGATACCACGGAAATAGAAGATGAGAATCCTAACTTGGATAAGTAGGATTCTTATCCATTTTTCCTTTCCCAGAGATTATATCCACAGTGCTGATTTCCTATTGTTTCCTAAATTCCCTTTTTCCCACCCAGCAAAATGTTAGATGATACCTTTAGATGGTACCTAGACCTAACTATAGGTCTATAGGACATATATATACACACACATATACATATACATACACACACACACACACACATATATATATATATATAAATTCAGTCTGTAGGTTTTCAGATAATTTAACCCTATTTGCAAATTTTCAAAAAGTGCTTTTTATTGAGGAGGACTATTTATAAACTCCCAGAGTTTTAAGCATCCACGGTATATAGAGAAGTTAGTCTTTGTGGGAAGGCTGCTACTCTCTACCTTGTTTCAACTCTGCCTAAACAGAGTACGGGCTATGCTACAACAACAGCTACGCCAAGTCTTTTTCCTGTTGATTAATACTGCACAAAATGCTCGGAGAAGCATTACACATTTGAAAATAGACTCTTAGGGCAAAAAGAGATTTTAAAAATCATCTAACCCAGTCTAAAAGTGTATTCTGTGGAATGTCATTTCCAGGAAGTGCTGAGGGAAAGAAATACTTTATATACAGTCTCTTTTTTAGAGTCACTGTTAACATGTCAGAGGCTCTGAGTGTCTGCAGTTTGAAACTATATTTGATTCTGTGTAATCTAGTTTACCCTTTCTTGTTGAAAGAATCCTTTTTGGGTATAACTTATATGGATATTCCCCATACCAGTTTTCCAAAAAAGACACTTTGGGAAACATGAACTAATTTAAAAATCCATCACTGTAGAGTCAAGAAAACCGAGAATCCGGTGCGTGCTGTGTTTCCAAAATCACACAGCTCATGGGAAAAGAATCTGAAGATTAACTCTTGAGCGCAGGAAGAGGCTTTATAGATTATTTGGTGCAACTGCCTCATTTTTAGAGGTAGGGAAACTGTGTTTAATGTAACGCAGCTAAAGCTAGTTAATCGTGGTGTTTGGGGAGGAGAATATTATTCATATAATTAGTAGCCTTGAAAGCAATTCGGCAGAAATAATGGAAGATAAATTCGAATGGGGAGGAAATTGCTTAGAAGTGAGATAAATGCAATCAGAAATGTAAAACAAGAGCATCCTGTGATTTGAGTGATGGGATATGCTAAGGAAACGCTGAAACCATCATGATACACAAAGAGCCACTGGGGAAGGTTTAACTCTCCATCGTCAAATTCGAATGACTGAAGAGGCTGTTAAAAAGCTATTTCATTAACCCATGAGTAAGGAAACCAATGTCACCACTTGGCGGATCCTTGCTCTAGAGCAGCTGTGGTCAGCAGCCTGGCACAGTGCGGGGGGGCACGGTCCTAGGCATTGAGCCACGTTCATTCTTTTTCACTCAGCAAGTGTTAAGACCACAGCAGAGTCAATTAACCTCCCTCAGCCAGGATTCTTATCTGCAAAATGAGGATAACAAGAGCTACATGGCGAGGCTGTTGTGAAGATCTAATTGAAGACCACATGCAAATAGTACATTAACCACCACGTAAACATGCAATAGAAGCATAATATGGGTCTTATAAGTTACAAAGTGCCTCCCAAATTTAAGCCAGTGCTACCGTTATTAACTCTTAGTTTATAATCAGCTTGTTTTTTCTCCTATTTTGACTTTGAGAACTTTGTTTTGAAGACTTTGAAAACTCAATTTTACAGACACATGGTATCTCTAAGGTAAAATCTGTGGTCAAAAGCCAGTATTCTTTAACTGGGCAGTGGGGGGCAATTGCTATCTTTACATGTGATTTATCATATTCTACATTCCACTAGATTATACACTCTCCTCCACCAATTCTTTCATCGGTTTCAGTATGTAATTGTTGCACACTTAGTAGATGAATTCCACATCTGGTCACAAGATTTATCCAGGTAAAAGTAATCAGAAACTTATTTTTAGCTGTCAGGCAAGACCATTTCAATGACTTATAGAACAAACACCTGAAACAATGTTAAAGGGCAGAGGAGACGTTAAAGAAGAGTGTGAGCAAGGATTGCTTTGCAGATCACAATTCTGATTTATCAATATTTGAAAACTAGTGGGAAAATGCATCTCTTCTCTTCGCATTGTCTGGTAATAAAGCAATTTAACACCCTCCCGCTTCCTCCCTCCAAAGTGCATTTTCTGGGTCTGACAGAGTACACGGAGCAGAAACCTCCCAAAGCGTTTGTTTTTTCTCCCCACTCTCCTCCTCTGCCATCAAACTCCCCTGAGGCCAATTCTTTTCTTGGGAAAAAAAGGAAACATAAGGCATCAGTGCCTGTGAAAGTGGTGGTGAAAACCAGACATGAGGGGTTTATTGAGCACTTAGATTTTAATTGGGTTTTTTCTTTTGTGATGTCATTCATCATGGTCACTGTAAAAGACAGAAGTTAAACAACAACAAATAAAAGGTTGTAGGCTGCCCGAGGCATGTTTTCACTAATTTCAGTTTAATGTGGCTGTTCCATTAAGTTTAATCATCTGGTTCACTTTTAACGATTCACCATCAAGTAAAAATTACCCACTTGCCTCAGAAAGTCACATCTCACCTGTGGCTGGTATGACTTTTTACTACTGTACCTGCAGCATTTTTGCCAGAGGGAGCTCTTGGTCTTTGCCTGCTTCCTCTGTTGATTTTTAAAATTAATTAATTAATTAATTAATTTAGAGATGGATTCCTACTCTGTTGCCCAGGCTGGAGTGCAGCGGCACAATCTCGGCTCACTGCAACCACTGCCTTCCAGGTTCAAGCGATTCTCCTGGCTCAGCCTGCCATATAGCTGGGATTACAGGCATCGCCCCACCACACCTGGCTACTTTTTTTGTGTATTTTTAGTAGAGACAGAGTTTTACCATGTTGGCCAGGCTGGTCTCAAACTCCTGATCTCAAGTGATCTGTCTGCCTTGGGCCTCCCAAAGTGCCAGGATTACAGGTGTGAGCCACTGTGTCCTTTTTTTTTTTTTTTAAATGCAGTGTGTTGGCAAATAAACACAGGGATTTTTGGTTGTAGACGTAGCTCCATGATGGGTGGGACCAAAATCATGGCAGCATCTTTGCCAGCTGGGTGCTGTGCTTTCCTGGGGACACAGCATGTTTTTACATGCTAAATGTGCCTACTTCCAACTTGACTTTAAATCAAATTCAAAGGCATAACAAAGATGTTTAGTGGTCTGTGAAGCCAGCTACTGCTGCCCTATTGCTCCCATTTCCTGTGTGTCCCCAAGTCATCACCTGAGTCAGTGACCAAGTGGAATCTCCGAAGCATATGCATTGTTGAGACACAAAACAGTCCAAACAATGCTGGCGAGGGTGTGGAGAAAAGGGAACGCTCATACACTGTTGGTGGGAAGATAAATTAGTTCAATCTCTATGGAAAACAGTATGGAGATTTTTCAGAGAACTAAAAAGAGAATTACCATTTGACCCAGCAATTCAGTAAACCATTCTGTAATCTATCCAAAGGAAAAGAAATCATTCTGTCAGAATGACACCTGCATTCATATGTTTATCATAACACCATTCACAATAGCAAAGGCATGGAACCAACCTACGTGTCTACCAACAGTTGACTGGATAAAGAAAATGTGGTACATATACACCCCAGAATACTACAAAGCTGTAAAAAAGAAAGAAATCATGTCCTTTGCAGTAACACAGATGGAGCTGGAGACCATTATCCTAAGTGAACTAACACAGACACAGAAAATCAAATACCACATGTTCTTACTTGTAAGTGGGAGCTAAACAAAAAGTATGCATGGACGTAACGATGGGGAAAATAGACTCTGGGGACTCCAAAGTTGGGAGGAAGGGGAGTGATGGCTGAAAAATCACCTACTGGGTACAATGTCCAATACTGGGGTGGCGGGTACACTAGAAACCCAACCCCCACCATTACACATGTAATACATAACAAGTACCCTCTGAATCTAAAATAAAAATTAAATAAAATAATCTCCTCTCCCCCAGCAAAAACAATCCAAACAAAAGTTTACCTAGATGACACACATAGGAAAGTATCTACAGTAGCCTTACATGGGCTTAGGAAAGGTATGAAGTGATGTTTGGCAAAAATGGAAAATTGAAGTTTGGCTAATATACTTGTAGGGTATAGTGCAAATGTAATGTTGCTCTTTAAGAAATGTTATGGTTGCTAACCTGAGATGTTACAAGACAATTAAAGAACAGTGGTGTCGAAAAGATGCTGTCTGATTGGGATTGAGGGAGGGAAACAGGAATTACAACACAGAGAGAGAACATCTTTGTGTTAAATATGTAGAATGTTACTTTAAATTAGCACAATAAATCAAGTTATGACAAATTGAGGCTTAACTGCATCAATATGTATATATATAGTTGTCTGCATGTATCCATACCTCTTTATATATAATGCATGTATACATAATGCTAATAAGTAGACTTAGTGTTGTGAAGGCTGGGAAAAGCTTGTTGGGTGGAGTTTATATCAGGTGGAAATTGAACCTTGGTTGAAGTACATGGCAAGGATTAGAGTTGTTTCTGTTTTAGAGATTACAGAATTAGGTAAATCAAGAGTATATTTGAATAAAATTCCATGTGACACGTTTTATGCTGTATTTGAATGTTAATAATTTGGCATGAGTTAACTAACTTATATATCATGATTATTTTACCAATTAAAAAGTTGATGATGGCAGCATATGATTGTGGCAGGTTCCCAGCTGTGGGTCGGCTGGGTGTGTGGCTGTTCAGCCCTGTGATTCAGTTTTCACATTGTAATATGTGTGAATGTAAAGGGTGCAACTTCAGTGTCCCTGGTTTAGCAGGAATTGGCTTGCTCTAGTCCTCTTTTTTCTTTTTTCCACAGGTTGCGATGTAAGTGAGGCAGTGACCTGGTTTCCACCAGGCTGAGGAGGACAGTGCCCAAGGGGATGGCAAGCCACAAAGTGGAAGGAACCCAGGTTCTAGAATAACCTCATATCCAACCAGCCTGTCATGTGAAAGAGGAAAGAAAGGCATTGCACTTCAGCCATTATATTTTTGAAGTTTTGTTGTTGTTTTTGTAGTTCTGCCTTGACCCTAACTCGGTGGTTCTCAAAGTGCAGTCTCCGGACCAGCCGCGTTGGCATTACCTGGGAACTAGTTAGAAATGCAAACTTCCGGCCCCACCTACCCCCAGAATCAGAAACTCAGGGGATGTCCACCAGTGCTGTGTTTCAAGAAGCCCTGTAGGTAGTTCTGACGAGTGCTCAGGTTTGAGAGCCACTGCCTTAACTAGTACAATCCTAATAGTTATAAGCATGGACATAGGCAGGGAAAGAGGTGAGTGTAAATTTATGCTACGTATGCGTCACATAACCTTGGGGAACTTAGTTAACCTCTCCAGGTCTTCATTTCCTCATCCACATGATGGGAATAATAATAATACTTAATTTACAAGTAGGTTTCTCTGACAATAAATAAAATAACAAACGTAAGATGCTTAGTAGAGGGCCTACCTCAGAGAAAACCTTCAATAAATTACTCTTGAATTCATAAACACCAAGTATCCAAAGGTGGATTTTGGGAAAGTGGTGGGATTTGGATCTGAATTCTGACTTTCCTATTAATCAGTGAAATAAATTAAGTGATCTTAGTCTCCATTCAGTCCTAATATAGAACTGGAAATGATTAACTTTGCCTCCTCTATCTGCCCCTGAAATGCTGGTATCCTGTAGGCCTGTGTCTTTGGTCCTTGTTTCCCTCCTTTCACATGTCTCCCCACATGAGATCCCCTATCTATTTTCATGGATCCATTGCTATCTCTGTACCATGAGTGCCCAAATCTATCTATTACCCCAGGGAAGAGCATTTTCTTGAGATCTGGAATCAAGAATATAGTCACCTCTTAGGCAAGTCTCTTAGACAACTTACACTCAGCACATCCATATTGATCTCACCACCTTCTCTCCAAATCATTTTCCTCCTCTCATTTTGTGAAAGCCACCAGGGAGTCATCCTAGGCCATCCCCTCTGCCACTATCCCCACATTCATTAAGCCACCAACTCTAGTCAATTCTACCTCTTATGTATATCTTGATTCACCTAACTTTTCCCATTTTCACTGCTGTCACCCTGGTCCATGCTATTGCCTTTTCTCATTGGCCTATTGCAAGGAGGCCCTCCAAACACACACCCAGGCTAGCTTTCTTTAGATTTTCCTTTCTGTAACTAGATCAACTTAAGAACAACACCAACTCTGAAAATGCCACTCTCCTCTAATTAAATCCTGCAGTGTCCTCTTTACTCTTGGGATAAAGCCCTCATCCCCACCCCTTCACATGGCCTCCAAAGCCCAGCGCAGCCTCTGCTCTCCTCCTCTCTTTGGCTTCATCAGCCATCATTCTCCTGGTTCCAGTCATACCCTACTTCTTTGGCTTCATCAGCCCTTAATTCTCCTGGTTCCAGTCATACCCTACTTCTTTCAGCTTTTTGAAGATAACATCACTAACTAGCTCTTTCGTAGCTAGGCCTTCCCACATGTAGTTCCCTTGACATCAAGCCCTTTTAACATCCTCACCTGGTTAAGCCAGCTCCTGTGCCCAGTTTGCTTAATCTTTATCACCTCAGGGAAGCCTTCCTTAAGCTGCTGGTCTAAGTTAGATTCTCCTCCTATACGCAATCAATTCATTCCCCACTTAGCCATCAGCACATTCTATTGTCGTTGATGATGTGTTTTACAGCTGTTTTCCTAGCTAGATTGCAAGTTCATAAAGGAAGGCACCAAACCCATCTAGGTCACTTCTGTATCCTCAGAGCCTGATATACAGGCCACTTTACAGACACTAATAGTCAATCAAAGCAGGGAATGAATGAATGAATGAATAAATGAATCTTCTAAAAATTAAATTGGATAAGATATCAATGATCAGTGAAGGTTTCTGGCACATAGCTGATACTCAATAAATCTTAGTGTCCTCTATCCTCTTTCTTGACTTTAGGATAATTCTGTAGATCAAAAATATACATTCCTGAAATTGCCAGATAATTTATCAATTACTACTAAACATTAGACACATGGTCTAATCTGAACAATCGGAGTAAGTAATTGCCTCAGACTTGAAAAAATTTATTTAATAACAAATTCAACCCCAATACAATGGTAAAACCAACTTGTATTGGATTTATTGACAAAAATGGACCAATTGTAAGTACACTGAATTCAATGACTATCATAAATACATTGGGTGCTGGGTCAGAAGTCATCTGTTAATGGTGAAAAAGCTGCAAGATTTTACTGAACTATATTTCAAGTATCCTCCTGTTGCAGCAACTAAAGAGAAATGCTCCATTTCACAGAAACATTATTTCATAATAAAATAATTTAACTCTGTCAACCACGGCCATTAAAAACACTTACCCGTCTGACGAGTTGCATAAAGCAATGAATAAAAGCATGTAAACTCTGCCTTCTATAAACTTGCCATCTACATTGGAATAAAATATATAGAAAAAAAGCAGAAATTAGATATTTTACTGTTGTTAGGTATTAGGATTCACAAGGTAAGTAAAAAGCTGGAGAATAGCATAGAAGGAACTTGTAAGTTGGAGAAGACCGAATTGGGGAATGTGTAAGCTCTTTGATGGTTTAGGAAGACTTCTTGGAGAAGTTTAGACTACTGATGGGAGAAAAATGATTTAGCAACCAATATGAGGATATGGCATGGTTTCAAGGCTCAGTGTGGGAGAAAATCAGAAGAGGCCTTGAGTATGTGCCTGGGGTAATAAAAGCCATAAAGTCAGCAAAAATAGAAACACTCCTTCCCTTAAGTTGCAGGGTCACATATTTTCTCACACTGCACTCAAATGTGCAAGGAAAGATGCAGCTTCCTTATAATTATTTTTGTTTATAGCTTTTCCCTCAAGCTCTAGTGCCATTGAGGATTAGAAGCTCAATACAGTTGAATATTGACTCAGTAATTTAGTGAAATCCCAATAAAGTCTTCCTGATTCAGTAATACGGTCTCTTTTGGATACATCTCAGCCTTTCTGGTTTCTTTCTCCTCCTGCTTTGCTCCTGATCCAGTCTGAGATGACATCTGCCTGTATGAAGGAGAGGTAGCCACATGGCCTTTGTCAATGACAAATTTGGGGGCTTTTGGAGCCAAGGCTGGTCCTCAGAATGCCCTCTGACCCTCTGGTCTCTAGAGAATATCTCTTATCTATTACTTTCCTCAGTGGCATCTGTGGTTCTGGCAGATCATGACCTTGGCTCTCCAGTGATCAAGGTGACTAGCTACATCTTGCATCCCCCACTGGCATCACATACTGCCCTCGAGGTCTGGCTATGTCTTCTTTATCGCCCTTAGCACACGTAGTCCTAGTTACAGACTTGCTTTGTCCTTCTATTGGACCATCTATTGGATCAATCCACCCCTTTCTTGCTCTGGAAGCCCAGGAAGGCTCATGGGAATGAAACAGGCCTTCTCTCTCATCACATGATTGCCCCGGGGGAAGTGGGAAAAACCCACTCTACTTTCACCTTTACCCAAACCTTGCCACTGTTCCACCCTGGGGATTCAGATTCATGTGTCTCAGGGCAGTAGAAATAGGTCTTTCTATGTGTTATTTGACAGCCAGGAATGTGAAGTTCCTTGGTTTCAGGAATATCCTACCACACAAACTGCTGTAGATGGAAGGGTCAATTCCTAGTACAGACCCTGTGGAGATAGCGGGGGTGGAAAAATGACCTACATGCCAGAGCATGCTGCAAGGAATTCTTGGTGACTACATTTATAAATGGAATTAGTGAATTTTATTTTGGTTGGCCAGCTTATTTCTTGATCTACAAAATGGGCTTGAAAAGGATCTAGAAAATAGGGCCATGCATGGTGGCTCACGCCTCTAATCTCAGCACTTTGGGAGGCAGAGGCTGGTAGATCACTTGAGCTCAGGAGTTTGAGACCAGCCTGGGCAACATGGCAAAACCCTGTCTCTACCCAAAACACAAAAAATAGCTGGGTGTGGTGGTGCATGCCTATAGGCCTAGCTACTTGGGAGGCTGAGGCAGGAGAATCGCTTGAACCCAGGAGGCGGAGGTTGCAGTGAACTGAGATCGTGCCACTGCACTCCAGCCTGGGAGACAGAGTGAGACTCCATCTTAAAAAAAAAAGGGAATCTAGAAAATATATTTTTCTGACAAAACCTGGAATCGGGCTGCCTTCATATCTCATGTTCTTTTTCTATTACACCATGTTGGCTCTTATGACCCCCAAAATTAGTATTTTCCTTTACAGTAGAAATGATTTAATTGATTTTTATAATGGTGTAAAGATTTTATCTTTAAAGTCTTCTCTTATGTGATTCATCATCTGGCAATTGGTCTGGCTGGGATTTGGGAAAATGATAATAGCAGATAATTTTTAAGCCCATACCATGGACCAGGTCATGACCTGAACTCATCACAAAGATTACATAAATCGTTACTCATCATGATTCTATTTTTTTTTTTTTTTAATACTTTAAGTTCTAGGGTACATGTGCACAACGTGCGGGTTTGTTACATATGTATACATGTGCCATGTTGGTGTGCTGCACCCATCAAGTCGTCATTTACATTAGGTATATCTCCTAATGCTATCCCTCCCCACTCCCCCCACCCACGACATGCCCTGGTGTGTTATGTTCCCCACCCTGTGTCCAAGTGTTCTCATTGTTCACTTCCTACCTGTGAGTGAGAACATGTGGTGTTTGGTTTCCTGTCCTTGTGACAGTTTGCTCAGAATGATGGTTTCTAGCTTCATCCATGTTGCTACAAAGGACATGAACTCATCCTTTTTTATGGCTGCATAGTATTCCACGGTGTATATGTGCCACATTTTCTTAACTCAGTCTATCATTGATGGATGGACATTTGGGTTGGTTCCAAGTCTTTGCTATTGTGAACAGTGCTGCAATAAACATACATGTGCATGGGTCTTTATAGCACATTTATAGCATTATTTATAATCCTTTGGGTATATACTCAGTAATGAGATGGCTGGGTCAAATGGTATTTCTATTTCTAGATCCTTGAGGAATCGCCACACTGTCTTCCACAATGGTTAAACTGGTTTACACTCCCACCAACAGTGTAAAAGCACTCCTATTTCTCCACATCTTCTCCAGCACCTGTTGTTTCCTGACTTTTTAATGATTGCCATTCTAACTGATGTGAGATGGTATCTCATTGTGGTTTTGATTTGCATTTCTCTGATGGCTAGTGATGACGAACATTTTTTCATGTGTCTGTTGGCTGCATAAATGTCCTCTTTTGAGAAGTGTCTGTTCATATCCTTTGCCCACTTTTTGATGGGGTTGTTTGATTTTTTCTTGTAAATTTGTTTACGTTCTTTTTAGATTCTGGATATTAGCCGTTTGTCAGATGGGTAGATTGTAAAAATTTTCTCCCATTCTGTAGGTTGCCCGTTTACTCTGATGGTAGTTTCTTTTGCTGTGCAGAAGCTCTTTAGCTTAATTAGATCCCATTTGTCAATTTTGGCTTTTGTTGCCATTGCTTTTGGTGTTTTAGTCATGAAGTCCTTGCCCATCCCTATGGCCTGAATGGTATTGCCTAGGTTTTCTTCTAGGGTTTTTATGGTTTTAGGTCTAACATTTAAGTTTTTAATACATCTTCAATTAATTTTTGTATAAGGGGAAAGGAAGGGATCCAGTTTCAGCGTTCTACATATTGCTAGCCAGTTTTCCCAGCACCATTTATTAAATAGGGAATCCTTTCCCCATTTCTCGTTTTTGTTGGGTTTATCAAAGATCAGATGGTTGTAGATGTGTGGTATTATTTCTGAGGGTTCTGCTCTGTTCTATTGGTCTATATCTCTGTTTTGGTACCAGTACCATGCTGTTTTGGTTACTGTAGCCTTGTAGTATAGTTTGAAGTCAGATAGCATGATGCCTTCAGCTTTGTTCTTTTGGCCTAGGATTGTCTTGGCAATGTGGGCTCTTTTTTGGTTCCATATGAACTTTAAAGCAGTTTTTGCCAATTCTGTGAAGAAAGTCATTGGTAACTTGATGGGAATGGCATTGAATCTATAAATTACCTTGGGCAGTATGGCCATTTTCACTATATTGATTCTTCCTCTCCATGAGCATGGAATGTTCTTCCATTTGTTTGTGTCCTCTTTTATATCGTTGAGTAGTGGTTTGTAGTTCTCCTTGAAGAGGTTCTTCACATGTCTTGTAAGTTGAATTCCTAGGTATTTTATTCTCTTTGAAGTTATTGTGAATGGGAGTTCATTCATGATTTGGCTCTCTATTTGTCTGTTATTGGTGTAGAGGAATGCTTGTGATTTTTGCACATTGATTTTGTATCCTGAGACTTTGCTGAAGTTGCTTATCAGCTTAAGGAGATTTTGGGCTGAGACGATGGGGTTTCCTAAATATACAATCATGTCATCTGCAAAGAGTGACAATTTGACTTCCTCTTTTCCTAATTGAATACCCTTTATTTCTTTCTCTTGCCTGATTGCCCTGGCCAGAACTTTCAACACTATGTTGAATAGGAGTGGTGAGAGAGGGCATCCCTGTCTTGTGCCGGTTTTCAAAGGGAATGCTTCCAGTTTTTGCCCATTCAGTATGATATTGGCTGTGGATTTGTCATAAATAACTCTTATTATTTTGAGATACGTCCCATCAAAACCTAGTTTATTGAGAGTTTTTAGCATGAAGGGCTGTTGAATTTTGTCAAAGGCTTTTCTGCAGCTATTGAGATAATCATGTGGTTTTTGTCTTTGGTTCTGTTTATATGATGGATTATGTTTATTGATTTGCATATATTGAGCCAGCCTTGCATCCCAGGGATGAAGCCAACTTGATCATGGTGGATAAGCTTTTTGATGTGCTACTGGATTTGGTTTGCCAGTATTTTATTGAGGATTTTTGCATCAATGTTCATCAGGGATATTGGTTTAAAATTCTCTTTTTTTTGTTGTGTCTCTGCCAGGCTTTGGTATCAGGATGATGTCTGCCTCATAAAATGAGTTAGGGAGGATTCCCTGTTTTTCAACTGATTGGAATAGTTTCAGAAGGAATGGTACCAGCTCCTCTTTGTACCTCTGATAGAATTCGGCTATGAATCTGTCTGGTCCTGGACTTTTTTTGGTTGGTAGGCTATTAATTATTGCCTCAATTTCAGAGCCTGTTATTGGTCTATTTAGGGATTCAACTTCTTCCTGGTTTAGTCTTGGGAGGGTGTATGTATCCAGGAATTTATCCATTTCTTCTAGATTTTCTAGTTTATTTGTGTAGAGGTGTTTATAGTTTTCTCTGATGGTAGTTTGTATTTCTGTGGGATCGGTGGTGATATCCCCTTTTTCATTTGTGTCTATTTGATTCTTCTGTCTTTTCTTCTTTATTAGTCTTGCTAGCAGTCTATCAATTTTGTTGATCTTTTCAAAAAACCAACTCCTGGATTCTTTGATTTTTTGAAGGGTTTTTTGTGTCTCTATCTCCTTCAGTTCTGCTGTGATCTTAGTTATTTCTTGCCTTCTGCTGGCTCTTGCTTCTCTAGTTCTTTTAATTGTGATGTTAGGGTGTCAATTTTAGATCTTTCGTGCTTTCTTTTGTGGGCATTTAGTGCTATAAATTTCCCTCTACACACTGCTTTAAATGTGTCCCAGAGATTCTGATATGTTGTGTCTTTGTCTCATTGATTTCAAAGAACATCTTTATTTCTGCCTTCATTTCGTTATGTACCCAGTAGTCATTCAGGAGCAGGTTGTTCAGTTTCCATATAGTTGAACAGTTTTGAGTGAGTTCCTAAGTTCTAGTTTGATTTCACTGTGGTCTGAGAGATAGTTTGTTATAATTTTTGTTCTTTTACATTTGCTGAGGAGTGCTTTAGTTCCAACTATGTGGTCAATTTTGGAATAAGTGTGATGTGGTGCTGAGAAGAATGTATATTCTGTTGATTTGGGGTGGAGAGTTCTGTAGATGTCTATTAGGTCCGCTCAGTGTAGAGTTGAGTTCCATTCCTGGATATGCTTGTTATTTTCTGTCTCGATGATCTGTCTAATGTTGACAGTGGGGTGTTAAAGTCTCCCATTATTATTGTGTGGGAGTCTAAGTCTCTTTGTAAGTCTCTAAGGACTTGCTTTATGAACCTGAGTGCTCCTGTATTGGGTGCATGTATATTTAGCATAGTTAGCTCTTCTTGTTGAATTGATCCCTTTACCATTATGTAATGGCCTTCTTTGTCTCTTTTGATCTTTGTTGGTTGAAAGTCTGTTTTATCAGAGACTAGAATTGCAACCCCTGGTTTTATTTTATTTTTTGTTTTGTTTTCCATTTGCTTGGTAGATCTTCCTCCATCCCTTTATTTTGAGCCTATGTGTGTCTCTGCATGTGAGATGGATCTCCTGAATACAGCACACTGATGGGTCTTGACTCTATCCAATTTGCCAGTCTGTGTCTTTTAATTGGAGCATTTAGCCCATTTACATTTAAGTTTAATATTGTTATGTGTGAATTTGATCTTGTCATTTTGATATTAGCTGGTTATTCTGCTCGTTAGTTGATGTGGTTTCTTCCTAGCATTGATGATCTTTACAATTTGGCGTATTTTTGTAGTGTCTGGTACCAGTTGTTCCTTTCCATGTTTCATGCTTCCTTCAGGAGCTCTTGTAAGGCAGGCCTGGTGGTGACAAAATTTCTCAGCATTTGCTTGTCTGTAAAGGATTTTATTTCTCCTTCACTTATGAAGCTTAGTTTGGCTGGATATGAAATTCTGGGTTGAAAATTCTTTTCTTTAAGAAGGTTGAATATTGGCCCCCACTCTCTTCTGGCTTGTAGAGTTTCTGCTGAGAGATCTGTTGTTAGTCTGATGGGCTTCCCTTTGTGAGTAACCCGACCTTTCTCTCTGGCTGCTCTTAACATTTTTTCCTTCATTTCAACTTTGGTGAATCTGACAATTATGTGTCTTGGGGTTGCTCTTCTCGAGGAGTATCTATGTGGCATTCTCTGTATTTCCTGAATTTGAATGCTAGCCTGCCTTACTAGATTGGGGAAGTTCTCCTGGATAGTATCCTCAAGAGTGTTTTCCAACTTGGTTCCATTCTCCCTGTCACTTTCAGGTACACCAATCAGACGTAGATTTGGTCTTTTCACATAGTCCCATATTTCTTGGAGGCTTTGTTCATTTCTTCTTACTCTTTTTTTCTCTAAACTTCTCTTCTTGCTTCATTTCATTCATTTGATCTTCAATCACTGATACTCTTTCTTCCACTTGGTCTAACTGGCTACTGAAGCTTGGGCATGTGTCACATAGTTCTCATGCGATGGTTTTCAGCTCCATCAGGTTATTTAAGGTCTTCTCTACACTGTTTATTCCAGTTAGTCATTCATCTAGTCTTTTTTCAAGGTTTTTAGCTTCTTTGCGATGGGTTGGAACATCTTCCTGCAGCTCAGAGAAGTTTGTTATTACCCATCATCTGAAGCCTTCTTCTCTCAACTCGTCAAAGTCATTCTCCATACAGCTTTGTTCCATTGCTGGCGAGAAGTTACATTCCTTTGGAGAAGAGGCGCCCTGATTTTTAGAATTTTCAGCTTTCTGCTCTGGTTTCTCCCCATCTTTGTGGTTTTATCCACCTTTGGTCTTTGATGGTGGTGACGTACAGATGGGGTTTTGGTGTGGATGTTCTTTCTGTTTGCTAGTTTTCCTTCTAACAGTTAGGACCCTGAGCTATGGGTCTGTTGGAGTTTGCTGGAGGTCCACTCCAGACGCTGTTTGCCTGGGTATCACCAGCAGAGGCTGCAGAACAGCAAATATTGCAGAATGGAAAATGTTACTACCTGATTCTTCCTCTGGAAGCTTCATCTCAGAGGGGCACCTGGCCAAATGAGGTGTCGCCCCTACTGGGAGGTGCCTCCCAGTTAGGCTACTTGGGAGTCAGGGACCCACTTGAGGAAACAGTCTGCCCGTTCTCATAACTCAAACTCCGTGCTGGGAGAACAACTACTCTCTTCAAAGCTGTCAGACAGGAATGTTTAAGTCTGCAGAAGTTTCTGCTGCCTTTTGTTCAGCTATGCCCTGTCCCCAGAGGTGGAGTCTACAGAGGCAGGCAGGCCTCCTTGAGCTATGGTGGGCTGCAACCAGTTTGATCTTCCCAGCTGCTTTGTTTACCTACTCAAGCCTCAGCAATGGTGGACACCCCTACCCCAGCCTCTCTGTGGCCTTGCAGTTCGATCTCAGATTGCTGTGCTAGCAGTGAGCAAGGCTCCATGGGTGTGGGACCCTCTGAGCCAGGCACAGGATATAATCTCCTGGTGTGCCACTTGCTAAGACTGTTGGAAAAGTGCAGAATTAGAGTGGGAATGTTCCGATTTTCCAGGTACCGTCTGTCACGGCTTCCCTTGGCTAGCAAAGGGAATTCCCCGACCCCTTGCATTTCCTGGGTGACGCAATGCCCCACCCAGCTTTGGCTCACACTCCGTGGGCTGCACCCACTATCCGACAAGCCCCAATGAGATGAACCTGGTACCTCAGTTGGAAATGCAGAAATCACCCGTCTTTTGCGTCACTCATGCTGTGAGCTGTAGACTGGAGCTGTTCCTATTTGACCATCTTGGAACCTCCTCCCATGATTCTATTCTTATCCCCTCTTAAGTGATGATGCTACTGAGGCAATACAGGAGGTAAATCACTCCTCAGCATGACAGCATGAATAAGAGCAAGATTTGAGTCCAGGTGGCCTACTCTATTAACCACAATACATTTTTTCCTGAGTTTTTACATTTAGTTCTATAAACATTCATTAAAGGCTTACTCTGTACCAAACAATATTTTGAGTTACAAAGAATTATCTAGTTCAGTGTTTTTCAGTCTCTGCTCTATTGGCATTTTGGGCTAGGTAACTGTTTGGGGAGCTGTCCCATACATTATAGGATATTCAGCAGAGTCCTTGGTCCCTACCTACTAGATGCCAGTAGCGTCATTCCAAGTTGTGACAGCCAAAAATGTCTCCAGATATTTCCAAATATCCCCTGGGGTCAGAAAATTGAGAACATTGATCAAGCTTTTAAATCTCTGTGTCTGTCTATCTATGCATCTATCTCCTATCTGTCTTACCATCCATCCATCCATCCATCCATCCATCCATCCATCTTTCTTATCAGTATGTACCTTGTGACTTTTAAAATAACTTAAATAATATCATAAGGGATCTGTATTTGCAGAGATTCTGCATAACCCTACTCAATTCAATTTTTTATCTTTTGTTGCATTTAATAATCCCTGAAACAGACTTGTGTCATGTGGAGAAGAATTTTTGACAAAGTGCTAAAAGCAAAAGAAGTTTAAGCCTAAACACAACAGAAATTTACTAATTCCCTTGACAATTATTTTTTTACACCCAATACTTTGAATTTCATGTCAAAAGTAATAGAGTAACTTAAATGAACACAACTTTAGAGTGATAATAGTGGTAGTAGGCAGACTAATGCACCCACTCCCCTAAAGATGTCCATGTCCTAATTCCCGGGACCTGTGACTGTGTTTCCTCACATGGCAAAAAGGACTTTATGCATGTGATCAAGATAAGGATTTTGAGATGGGGAGATTATGTTGGATTACCCAGGTGAGCCCAAGGTAATGGCAAGGGTCCTTACAAGGGAAAGAGACAGGGGAGAGTTGGAGTGAGAGATGGAAATGTGATGATAGGAGCTGAGGACTGGGAGAGAGAGAGAGAGAGGAAGAAAGGAAGAGAGAGAGAGAGAATTTGAAGCCCTTATGCTTCTGGCCTTGAAGATGGAAGAAGGCGCCATGAGCCGAGAAGCCAAGGAATTCAGATGGTATCTAGAAGCTGGAAAAGACGGGAAATGGATCCTTCCCTGAAGCCTCCATAAAGACATCTTGCAGACACCTTGATTTAAGCCCAGTGAAACCCATTTCTGACCTCCAGAATTACAAGATGATACATTTGTATTGTGTTAAGACACAAATCTGTGGTGACTTGTTATAGCAGGAACAAGAAACTAAGACAGTAGCTCCATATTTCTGAAATTCAAGGTGAACTGAAACTGCATGTGGTCCTTCAAGAATCCTAGTGGAGGAGGGAAGAAAACTAACCCTTCCTGAATGCTTTACTGTGTATCAGGTACTGCAAAAATGATTAGTGTGTTGCCATCCATTAATTCTCACAATGACTCCAAGGAGTAACTTTTATTTTCTTCATTTTTTCAGACTAGGAAACTGAGGCCAGAGAGATTTAGTAATTTATCCAAAGTTAAGCACAGAGCCAGAAAGGATACCAAGGCCTGCCTGATTCCAAAGTCTACTCTCATTCACATCAAAGCAACCCTACCCACACTGATGATAAACATTTCTGTATTCCTTGTATTTATTATATCAGACCCCAGGCTAAGTTATTCGTAAATTCTACTGGCACAAATGATACAAACTATAATAAATGTTATTGTTCATTTCGGATTTGTCAATTAAACAAATGCCTTTTGGTTTATTAACTGCATAAAGTTGTTTCCCCAAAAAGGCATTGTTTACTGCTTTATGCTTGGCTTTTGAAGTCCAAGGTCTCTCTCGCCTTGGCAGACTGTGACATTAGTCTCAGCTCCTGCTTAGTCTAACATTTTCATTTTCAAAAAGCCAGTGGTAAATCAAGCTGAGAGCCAGATCCCAGTCAAAAATTGATTTAGTAAGGCATTGTAACTCACCAGTTAGAATACTACCATTTTGCCTTATGTGTAATCTCTTCAGCAATCCCAAAAAAGAACACACGCACACACACACACACACACCCCCCACACACACTCCCCCAGCCTCCTTTCTCTTTCTCTCTCTCTCTTTCTGTTTGACACATATGCCTTGGAGGAGAATATCAATAGATAAAATGCAGGTGTTTGAGATATGATAATTCAAAGGGCAGAAATTCAAAAAAATGTGTTCCTTAATAGCAAATGGACTTTTCCCAAAACGTGTTCTTCTTGAAAGGTAAAAAATATGTTGGATATTATATTCTTTTATGTTGACTTTTACTTAGGATCTAAAAAGTTAAAGCTATGTATCTCTATAAGACAAATGACTATTTTTTTTTGAGACAAATGACTATTTTTTACTTAAATTCATAACTCTCAAGCATCCTGTATGTGCACAATAAATGATGAGTAAATTGAATTCTATAACCTCTCATATGGTCAGGGAATTAATGGCAAATGATTCTAGGAAAGAAGATAATGAGTTCATTTATTAGTTTTTTTTTTTGCTTGGGAACCAGCTTAGATTTCAAAAGCTCTCCTCCTCCCTCCTCATATTGAAAGCTCCCTTTCTCGTTTCTCTGTTGTCCTTCTTCTTCTCCTCCTCTCCTCTTCCTCCTCCATTTCAAAAGCTCTCCTTCTCCCCCTCCTCCTCCTTCAGTTAAAGAAACCAACTGAAACACTAGTGAACAGAAATTCATACTATCTGATGGCCCCGGCTGGGGAAAGTGTCCTCACTGCGATGTCAGTGGCATGAACTTTTGTGCTCCTCTCCCTCTCATTTATGTCATTGTTTCATTTGTCCACCATATCTGAAATACTCTCTGCTACTTTATTTTTTATTTATTTTTTTTTTTTGAGGCGGAGTCTCGCTCTGTCGCCCGGACTGGAGTGCAGTGGCCGGATCTCAGCTCACTGCAAGCTCCGCCTCCCGGGTTTACGCCATTCTCCTGCCTCAGCCTCCCCAGTAGCTGGGACTACAGGCGCCCGCCATCTCACCCGGCTAGTTTTTTGTATTTTTAGTAGAGACGGGGTTTCACCGTGTTAGCCAGGATGGTCTCGATCTCCTGACCTCGTGATCCGCCCGTCTCGGCCTCCCAAAGTGCTGGGATTACAGGCTTGAGCCACCGCGCCCGGCCACTCTCTGCTACTTTAATATTTTAATAATGTGATATAGGGAAAGAGTATCAGACTTAAACCCCTAAAGAAAGCTGTACTCTAGCCTCAGCTTTGGTATTGTGCTGGCAATGGCCCTGCGGTCCCTGAACTCCTCTGAGCCTATGTTTGCTCACACGCAAAAGGAATGAATCATGTTCAACTAGACAGTGGTTATGTGGATCACCTGAGGAAGTTCAACTAGAGAGTGGTTATGTGGATCACCTGAGGAAGTTCAACTAGACAGTGGTTATGTGGATCACCTGAGGCAGTTCAACTAGAGAGTGGTTATGTGGATCACCTGAGGAAGCTCAACTAGACAGTGGTTATGTGGATCACCTGAGGAAGCTCAACTAGACAGTGGTTATGTGGATCACCTGAGGAAGCTCAACTAGACAGTGGTTATGTGGATCACCTGAGGCAGTTCAACTAGACAGTGGTTATGTGGATCACCTGAGGCAGTTCAACTAGACAGTGGTATGTGGATCACCTGAGGAATGCTTGTACACAAGACAGCATTTTATAAGCTGTAAAGCTAGACACAATACGAGACAATATTATCATTGCTCTCTAGCTTCACTACAAGTTTTCTGCCATGAAACTCTGCTACAAGGTAATCTGTGATGACTCGTAGCCTGCCAGGGAATACTTTCTCTTGTGTTGAATTCTCTTTTCTCTCTCTCCCATCCTAGACCTTCCCCTCCTTTAGATGTTACTTGCTGGTTTGTGTGGCAGTCAAGATTTCGACAG
Organism: Trachypithecus francoisi; assembly: GCF_009764315.1. NCBI lineage: Eukaryota > Metazoa > Chordata > Mammalia > Primates > Cercopithecidae > Trachypithecus > Trachypithecus francoisi. Next base: position 65,418,057 of record NW_022681465.1, on the reverse strand, counting down.
CCACATTATCATTTTACAACTCAGGGAAGCGATGTCTACTGTTGAAAAGGAGGTAAAATGAAATGAAGCACCGCCACTCAACTTTGCCCAAGTCACTTGATTTTCTTGATTTGACTTGAACACTCTATTTTCCTTTCAGAGGCAAGTGGATTGGTAATCAGCAAGATCATAGCTTTAATATAAGCTAAATAGCTGCCCTTTGTTTTTTCTTTTAACATGATACATGTGGTTGAGAGGATAGACAGAACAGTCAAGGCACAAACAGGATAAGAAAGTACAGTTGGCCTTTGAACAGCATGAATTTGAACTGCATGGGTCCACTTATACTTAGATTTTCTTCTGCCTCTGCCACCCCTGAGGCAGCAAGACCAACCCCTCCTTCCTCCTCAGTCTCCCCAACATGAAGGGTATAAGGATGAAGACCTTTAAGATGATCCACTTAATCAATAGTACCTCCACTTGATCAATAGTAAACATATTTTCCCTTCCTTATGATTTTCTTTTTATTATTATGTATATATTTTTGAGGCAGGGTCTCACTCTGTCACCCAGGCCAGAGTGCAGTGGCATGATCTTTCTCACTGCAGTCTTGACCTCCCAGTCTCAAGAGATCCTCTGACCTCTCAGGTAGCTGAGACTACAGTGCATGCCACTATGCCTGGCTAATTTTTTGTAATTTTTTCTTTTTTGGTAGAGATGGGGTTTTGCCATGTTGCCCAGGCTGGTCTGGAACTTCTGGGCTCAAGTGATCCACCTACCTCGGCCTCCCAAAGTTCTGGGATTATAAACATGAGCCATTGTGCCCAGCCATGATTTTCTGAACAATATTTTCTTTTCTCTAGCTTACTTTAAAAGGACAGTATATAACAATATAACATACAAAATATGTGTTAAGGCTTCCAGTCAATGGTAGGCCATTTGTAGCTAAGTTTTTGGGGAGTCAAAAGCTATACAAGAATTTTCAACTGTGCAGGTTGGTGCCCTCACCCCTTAGGTTGTTCAGTGGTCAAGTATAATGCTTTTCTTTCTTTCTTTTTTTTTTTGAGATGGAGTCTCGCTCTGTCGCCCAGGCTGGAGTGCAGTGGTACCATCTCAGCTCACTGCAAGCTCTGCCTCCTGGGTTTACGCCATTCTCCTGCCTCAGCCTCCCAAGTTGGGACTACAGGCGCCTGCCACCTCGCCCGGCTAGTTTTTTGTATTTTTTAGTAGAGACGGGGTTTCACCGGGTTAGCCAGGATGGTCTCGATCTCCTGACCTCATGATCCGCCCGTCTCGGCCTCCCAAAGTGCTGGGATTACAAGCTTGAGCCACCGCGCCTGGCTGATTTTCTTATTTCCTAAAGGGGAACTTTGCTTCCTCGGGGGGGTGGGTATTGATCCTCACTGACCCCTAATACCTCTGACCCCTCAAAAAGCCTCATGCTCCAGAATAATAAGGAAATGGGCCAGATTTTTATGTTTTTCAATTTATGAAAACAAAACAAAACAATCCAGCATGCTAAAGCTTTGTATAACTGTATTTTAAAGCAGGATTTTCTCTACATTTCCTCTTTTGTGCTTCTTTTCTGATTTGTACTCACAAGTAGTAGAAAGCATTAAGATGAGATTTTCCAGAAATGATTGTTTTCTGTGAGAACTCAAAATATGTTGGTTAAAAGATATAGTTGGTTAAAAGAATGTCATTATATAGAATTTTTCTGTCCCTGCATTATCACATTTCTCTCTATAGCTGATACTTTTGTGAATCGTTGCAATCAACAATCTCAGGTTTTAAATGATTTCTCTTTTACTGAACACTTGAATTGTCTGTACAATGTAGCTTCCTAGCAAGTTTAAGAAAAAGAAATTTGCTTTCCATTGGCCAAATCTGTTTGCCTTTTTCTCATTTTGTTTCAAACTTTCTTCTGCTGAGACCCTAAATAATGTTGATTTTAATTTGTAAACGTCTCAAAGGAACTAGCTTTCATGATACAATATTATTTGTTATGTCTTTTCTTATTTTTCTTGTTAGTTTGTGCACGGACCACCGTGTTGTCTTTAGTTTCTTCGTTTTGCACTAAGGAAGCTTGAGTTTTCTTCTTTTGTATTATAAAATATTTGTGCCACTTTGATATGAAATTTCCAGAGGTAGTTTTCATAGAAAGACTTTCATAATATACTTGGTTTATATGTTTACTATCTAAAACATCCTTGAACTTTAAAGACATGAGATTTTCCATTGTCAAGCTAATACCACAAAACACTACCAATGATATTCATACCAAATCATTGCATCAATCAACTGGGAGGCATAGAAATCAAATGTCAACGTGGTGACTGTAGTTAATATTGTACTGTATACTTAAAATTGGCTAAGGGAATAGATCTTAAATGTTCTCATCACACACACAAATACACATGCACACAAATGGTAACTGTGAGGTGATGGGTATGCTAATTAGCATGATAGTAATCATTTCACAATGTATATCAAAATATCGTATTGTACTCCCTAAATATATATAATTTTTATCAATTATACCTCAATAAAGCTGGAAAAACTGGAAGGTAGCTTTTAGACAACAAGGTGGTTTTTTAATATTTTGTGCTCACTGTAGCTTAATTCAAGTAGTATTTGGCTGTTTTTATGTGCAAAAATATGTGCTAGGCACTATTGGGTATATAAGGATGAGTAAGACATGTCGGCTAGGGTCTTGCAGAGTTTGCAAAGATGTAAGTATTCCAAAGTTTGCATTAAATGTCTGAAGTACTAATTGAAAGAGTAGGCCTGGGATCCAATTTGAAACACTGCTCAATATATTTAAGGTCAAAGTTCAACCTTAAACAAAGAATTAATTATTCTACTCTTAAAAAGGTGAAACATTCCGGGTAATTAAGTAATTAAATCAATAGCAATTTTCTCACAATAAAACTTTGGTTCAATTATATAAGGAGATTATGATATTAATCCTAACTTAACTGTGATAACAATTCCTATTTAAAACCTTATTAAAACCCAAGCGAAAAGATCATTTTAAAAATTGTTGGGCATCTTAAACTTTCTTATTACAAAGAAACAAGAGTTAACCAGGTTCTATAATAACATTCATGGTAATTGAAATAATATAAACCCCAAATTGTACCATAAAATGATGATGTTTTCAAATGAAAGGATAAATATCCTTAAATAGAGGGGAATCTACCAGTTGCCAGGGATCCTCAAACAATGTGAGGTGTCATGTGCATATTATTTTTCTTACAGTTAGATTAATAAAGGCAACTTCATATTTTTATATAAACTCATGCTCCGAATTGCTGTTGATGCATCAGACTCGGCTGCCTTCACTGCTTTGGCACCATCTTCTGACCCATAATACCTGGCTTCACAACATTGGCCATGAGTAGGATCACCTGTTCACCTTCGGCTCTTCTTTCTCTCCATTTCACCTGTTCTTTGAAGGCACCCTTCACAGCAGGGCATCTTCCCTCCTTACGCGGGTCTTGCTTTAGTTCCTTACTAGTAAGTGTGAGATGTCGGGCCCTGTTCTAAGCCTTTTCTGTGTATTAACTTATTTAATTATCACCTCAATAATTTTATGACTCCTTTCATTTAACAGTTAAGGAATCAAGGGGGCACAGGGAGATTAAATTACTTGCCTAATATTACACACATAGTCAGAAGTGCAGCCGAGGCTGAAACTAGACAGTCTGCCCATGCTATTGACTTACACTCTCTAGTGAGTAATTGTTGAAGGAATGAAAAGCATTTTCTCTCCAAATCTATTCCAAAAAGGCCATAACTGAGATAATTTCAACTACCTTCCTAACTGCAATCTCTATTCCCTCTAGTGGGCATTAAATCCCACATTCAGAGTGATATTTCAAGCTTTTTGTTATGCCCTCATCACTGCCCTTAAGTCCTTTGAAACACACCAACTCACCTATTTATTAATATTTTTCTCGCATGTATATATTTAATCTTTTAAAATGCCTCTCTTTTTTGTGCATATATATGCTCTGTGAAAAAAAAATGGGAAGAAACTATAAATGCTTTCCCTGGGAAATATTTTGGCATGCTTCTTCTCTTCTTATTCCAGGTCACGTAATTTCAAATTTGACTCCTTACGTGGGCCTTTGAGGATACCCATTACTTTTACTTATGTATTGATAATTGTGATAAAAAAGCTCTAATTTTCTTGTGGGGAATTCTGTACTTCTTTTTGATCTATCTTCAATTCTAGATGGAAAGAAAGGTTTGCAAAGAACACTGATATATTTAGCATGTTCATGACGGTCATATTTTGTTGTCATCTTGGTAACTGGCAAAATAAAAGTTTGTAGGAAGATAGGAATTTGCTCCCAGCAGCCTACACCAGCACATAGAGTTGCCCCCTCCAGGTTGCAATGGCACATTGATATCTAAACATAATCTCCTAATTTGATGAAGGCTATCAAAGGGAGGACCCCTCCCAAACGTCTGTTTGTTTTTGGTAAATGTGGGTGGAACATAAGGAAGACATTTTTAAATTTGGCTAGAGAGGTTGAGGCCTCTAAAAGTTAAATGTATAATTCTGGTTACAATGTATTCTTGGCTTTTCATATCAATGGAAATGAAAAATACCAGTGGTTTAGGAATCTGTTGATGCTTGATTACAATATGTCAGGAATTTATTATCTGATTTTTGAAATAAAGTTTAGTCACAATTAAAATGAGGGATTTTTGTTCTACCAAAAAGAGACATGGACTCACATGTTCAATGCAGCATTATTCACAACAGTAAAGACATGGAATCAACCTAGGTGCCCATCAATGGTAGACTGGATAAAGAAAATGTGGTATGTATACATCGTGGAATACTATATGCAGCCATAAAAAAGAATGAAATCATGTCCTTTGCAACAACATGGATGTAGCTGGAGGCCATTATCCTAAGTGAATTAACACAAGAACAGAAAACTAAATATGGGATGTTCTCACTTATAAGTGGGAGCTAAACATTGGGTACTCATGGACATAAGGATGGCAACAATAGGCACTGGGGACTACTAGAGTGGGGAGGGAGGTGGGAGGGAGAGGGGCAGGAGTTGAAAAACTTACCGTAGAGTACTATGCTCAGTACCTAGGTGATGGGATCAGCTGTACCCTAAACCTCAGCTTCATGGAATATAACCAACTAACAAACCTGCACATGTACTCTCTGAATCTCAAATGAAGTTGAAAACAATTAGAGATCTTGATTTGAAAAGAAATGTAAGGCAGGATGTTGACATTCAGCTTATTTATATTCCCATCTGCCACTACAGACCCATATTATGACAAAAAAATGAAGAACTCTGGTGCAATCAGTATTTACATGATTTACTAATACTACGAACAAGTTATGCTGATCAATAAAGAAATACTTAAAAATGCCTATAGAATAGATTCAAAGGGCTGTGTCCATAATAAGAATGGGAGCCTCTCTAACCTTGCAACAACTTCTACCTCTGTTTAACATGTTGGGGTGTGGAAGTAACAGCTAAAGTGGGAACAAAAAGGATGCAAACCCTGCACTCTTTACTTGACTCCTTGTTTGTTTATTTATTTATTTTTTTGAGACAGAGTCTCATTCTCTTGCCCAGGCTGGGAGTGCAGGCGCGATCTCGGCTCACTGCAACCTTTGCCTCCCAGGTTCAAGCGATTCTTATGCCTCAGTCTCCTGAGTAGCTGGGATTATAGGCATGCGCTACCACGCCTGGCTAATTTTTGTATTTTTAGTAGAGATGGGGTTTTGCCACGTTGCCCAGGCTGGTCTCGAATTCCTGACCTGAAGTGATATGCCTGCCTCGGCCTCCCAAAGTGCTGGGATTACAGGCCTAAGCCACACGCCCAGCTGTATCCCTCCATTTTGTTCAACAAATTGAATTCAAGCAGGAAGGAGGCTCTAGGATTCCACCAGCATGATGAAATGGAAGCTGCAGGATCTGGGATTGGCTCCTTGTGAGGCTTTCTCTATTACTCTGCTGTGCGGTTGGCCAAGGTAAGAGTTGCCTTGTGTTTATGACCAAGGCCAGACATTTTAACTTTTCTGCTTTCCACATGAGCTGTGCACAGAGGGAAGCTTAAGAGCCAGAAAAGTGATGCTATACAAGACATTTTCTTAGTGTCAAATAGCAAATTGAAACTTTTGTCATTAAGAAAGTGAAACCAACTGGTGGAAACAAATGAGGATTATTTACAATAATGGCTGTTGGGAAGTTACTTCTAGAAATATTTTCTAAGAAGTATATCCGATGGGCAAGTGTGTGCATGCACTTTCTCTTAAATATGCTAACTCATAGAAATATAAAAATGTTAGTTAAATGGCTGAGCATTAAATTTAAATGAAGAAGAAGAGAGATATGCCCAAAGGCACTTGCCCTGATTCAGTGAGAAAAGATTATTGCAGGTCATTGAACCAGAACAGAAGTTTAGAGAGGGTTATCAAGGGAAAGAAAAAGACACTTAAAAAAAAAATCACAGTGACCAGAAAGATCACTAATTGCATATCTCCTTTTAAAATGCTCATATGTAACTATTTTGAATACCACTAATGTGTTCTGGAAATGAAAAAGTAAAAGGAATGTGCATAACAATAATGCAAACATATTCGTGCAGCTCTTTAAAAGTAGCCTTAAAAAATTTTTTTTTCTCTCTACCTTTGGGTTTCACACAATACATTCTCTATAAGTTTTTATGGTATTGTTAGAATGCAATCATTGAACACCAACGCATGTTCCGGGTTTTTTTTTTTTTCCACTTGTGCTTCAAAATGGCTTTGCAAAGTGGACATACAGGGGTGGGTATATAACTGAATAGCTAGGTGGCCAGACAGTATCGTCTGTTGGGGTCTTAGCAATGTGAGACAATGGCCTGAAATACTTGACTGCTCTGAGCCTTAATTTACTCATCTGTAACACAGGGATGGAAACAATATCCATGCATTAGGGTTGCTGCGAGAATCCAATGAGATAACCCATTTGAAGCGCCTAGGACAGGGTTTAGAACAAAGTAGTGCTCAGAAAATATCAGCTATGACGATGCTTTCATCTGATATTGCTATTTGAAGCAACAAGTGGTTCAGAGACTCGCTGAATCACACATGGAATTAGTGCCAGGAGGTTTCTACTCTTCAGCTTATGCTCTTTTTAGGGAAAAACAAATTAGTGTAAGAATTAGAAAAAGCAACATTTCAACGATGGCATCTTTTAAGTAACCTTTCAGAATGGATAAAATATTGCTTCATGTTTACTAATTTGGATCATGTAATTATAGTAACAAATAATTGCTCATTTCTAATTTTAAAGGTGTGTAATGCTGACAACTTTTATTTTTACAGTCCGTTAAAACCTTACTGTCTAATTATCTTGAGAAGAGTGGCTTCACTGAATTGGGTAGACATTAATTTTAAAGACAGAGGATAAAGGCATATTGGAAAGCCTATATGTTAGAGCTTCAAATAGAACCCACATTTTCATAATATTTAAAAAAAATACAGCCTATCAATTTTTTTTTGAAAACTGTCCCCCCAAAACCATCACCAACTTCCATCAGAAAATACCTTTGAAAGTATACAGTTCATTAAATTCCATAAAAACAGAGCTCCTGGCATGTTACTAAAAATAGAAACACCTCGAATGCTTTAGTGGAGGCTGGTCTTATGTATAAATTGTGTGGAAGGAGGAGTTAAGGAACATTGTGGAAGATAAAATGGAGCAGATGGGAATTAAGTGTTGCTGTAGCTGTTGAATGGCACTGTGCAAATCTTCTGCCTAAAGTTAGGCATAATTCTGCTATTTTAAGTAAATTCATCTTTGTATTAATGAATGCCTCTGTCTTCAAAATCGAATCTGTGTCTACATCTACCTGTGCTCTTTTTTTCTTATGGAGTATAATCTTAGACTATCTACCAATCCTCGCCAGGAGATTGCTGCATTACAGAAAACAGGCTAGAGAGTTACAGGGATCTCTGAAAATGTGGAATGATAAGGCTTCCCTCCATTTTTCTATTATATTAAGTTTACATAAGCCAAAGATAACCCAAGTGGATTTTGTACAAAAATAAAACACTCTTTTCTTTAGCCCACGACAAGAAAATATGTACCTCTTTATGTTTTCTGTGTCAGTGTGAGGACTCTTTCACTCTGCTGGTTGTTCAATCTCTAAATCTCTGACCCTTTGAACTCCAGCTTTCGGACCTTTGGCTTCTCTATCCGATTAATTGGGAGGTCCTGGCAATTCTCCCTCTGCAGTATAAGCTAACACTTGCTCTGTCTTTAGATGGGGTTCAAATACCTAGGAAGCTCTGCTGAGCCCTAGAGCCTGGTTGGCTCTTCTCCTTTTTATTTTGATAACACTTTGTGGATGCTCAATTTATCACTGAACTTGCCACATTTTGTTATCACGATTGGCAGTAACATCCTCCTAGGACAGTGGTTCCCAAATTTGGCAATATGTTAGAATCATAAATAATTAAAAACCAACTAAATCAGAATGTCTGGGGAGGTGAGACCCAGGGAAGGCATTTTTAAAAGCAGCACTTCTCAAATTTTAACATGCATTCGATTCACCTGGGGATCTTGTTAAAATGCAAATTTCTGATTCACTCAGATTGGAGGTGGGGCCTGAGACTCTGCATTTCAAACACGTTCCCAGGTGACACAGATGCCACTCAAGCTAAAGCAGCTCCAAGCAGCCCCCAAATGGAGATGCGGTTTGGAAAACAATCACATCCGGGTTTTATATCTGAAACTCACAAACTCAGAAACTTATCCAATACAGGACCACTTATTTCTCCCTATCCTGTTACCTCTCCCTGCCAGCACCATTTTAAGTGAGTGGAAGTTGACATTTTCTTGTAAATCAGAATTTGCTTTGTCAATATTTCAGCTATAATGGGCTTTCTCCACTATTCCTCCCCACCTTGTCTTGTCTGTGTCTCTGCATTCATCTCACTGGCAACAGAACGCAGTGGAAGGTTCAGAAAGGTTAAGACGGAGGAGCAAGGTCTCACTGCAGTTGCTTGTGCTTCAGTTGTAAAGCACCATCTTGTCTGTTCTCGTCATTGTCACTCCAGCTCCTGGACTCCTCTTTGGCTGCTGTGACCCCTACCGCCAGCCATGACCCTCTCTTTTTTTCTCCCTTCTACACCTGAAAGCCCTTTGTTTCCCTCACTTACTCTCATTTTCCTCACTCCACCATCCTCACGATGACTTACCACAAATTAATTTGCATCATCATAATTTCAAATCAACACAAAGACAAACAGATGTTTATAATGTAAACATTTCTTCTATGTTAAGTTTTATTTTCTCAACAGTATTACTTTTCCTCAGTTAATGCTTCTATCCTTCCACATACAGATAGATCCTTTGAGTGTTAGGCACCCACGATGGGCTCCGAGTGATTTTTATTTAGTAGTAATCTGCTTAAATAGCATGATTAAAGGTTCTATTAGCCTTGGCATACCTTTATATGTCAACCTGACTATTCTAATGGTTCCCAGAGTATGCACTGAGGCAACCTGGGTTGCAGGAGGGAGCTGATCAGGAAATATTTTAAAATTTGGAGGGATAGCCTGGTGCGGTGGTTCATGTCTCCAGTCTCAGCTAGTTGGGAGGCTGGGGTGGGAGGACAGCTTGAGCCCAGGAAGCCAAGACTGCAGTAAGCAGAGATTGCGCTGCTGAACTTAAACCTGGGTGACAGAGCAAGACCACAGTTCAAACAAGAAGAAAAATAAAAAATAAAAAAAAAGGAGGGAAAAGGAGGGAAATTCAGCAGCACGTGACCTCTCCAGACCCCTTGCGAATTACTCGCTCCAGGTAGTTCACAGTTTCAACAGTAGGTGGTGCTGCATT